>NC_090937.1:1565110458-1566360458 GCF_040938575.1 Ambystoma mexicanum | reverse complement strand
GTTATCCCTTCCCATGCCTGGGTGAAGCTGGATATTCGTCCCCCTACTGGGGTTGCATGGGAAGGGACCCTGAAATGAGCGTCACTGCTTTGGTGGAGGCGTGCCGCCTCCTTTACTGGGGCTGCCTCTGCCTCTACCACGTCCTCTTCTACTAGCCCTACCATACCCCTGGGTAGACTGTTGTGAGTTGGTGTTCCACTGTGTACCCTGGGTGTGGGAATAGCTATTTCCTCTATTGGAATTTTGGCCGCGGGGGCGACGAAAATTGCCGTTCCCTCTTTGGTTAGGTGGTTTTGTAGTTAATTGGCCAAGGGATTTGAGGGTGTCGAATTCCTCCTTAGCGTTTTTTAGAGCGTCCTCGACTGCCTTTCCAAACAGGAGATCACTTTCCACTGGTTTGTCTAAGAGTGCAGCTTGTGTTTCTGCTCTGAATCCTGACTGCCTCAACCAAGCATGTCTTTTGATGACAGTCCCCTCTGCTATAATTCTACCCGCATTGTCTGCGGCGTCCAAAGTTGCTTTTAAAATGCAGCCTGAGACGTTTCTTCCCTCTGCACAAATGCGAGCTAGCTGGCTCTTAAGGGGTTCGGGAGCGGAATCTATTAGTGCTGCAACTTCTTCCCACTGATGGCAGTTGTAGCTGGCCAACAGTGTGGTGGAATTCGCGATTCTGGTTTGGTAGGCTGCCGTGGAAGCTACTTTTCTACCAAAACCATAGAGTTTCTTACTTTCCTTGTCGGGGGGAGCCTCCGAGGAAGATAATGGGGTTCCAGCTCTCTTGCGGGTGTTAGTTACGACTAGAGAGTCTGGCTTAAGTTGGCCTCTAATATATAGAGGGTCCGACTGGGCAGCTTTAAACAGCTTCTCTACTCTCGGGTTTACAGGTCTTGTCAGGTTTGGGTTGACAAGGGATGGTGCTATTCTGCGTTGAATAGATTTCAGGATGGGAATGGTCTGGGCTACTGTCTTCCTTTCCCCTATTAGTTCCTCCGCGAAGTCCCTCTCTTCTTGGACACCTTGTGTGTCTATGTGGAAGTGGTTAGCTGCCCGAGAGAGCAGTTCATTTAGGAGGGGCTGATTATCTATTGGGGAATCAGACACTGGGGCTTCCCTTTCGACTGGTGAGTCCATTCTGAAAATATCTGGGCTATTTTCTGGCTCATCCTCGTCTTCGTCCTCCCCGTAATAATCTGACACTGCGAGATCTTCTGGTGTCTCAAAATCCTGGCCCTCTATAAGGGAAGAGTCTCCTTGGCCTGTAGGGAAAAGGCAAGAATAGGGTTGGACCTCGAAGGGGTCTGAAGCCTTTAATGGTGTCTCGACCCGGGGCCTTTTATTTGAAGGGATAGGGTCCCTTGAACCTGAGGGAGAAGATTCCTGAGGGTTTAAAGCTAGGAGTTGGTCAGGGTGTCTTTCGAAGAAATTTGCTAATGAGGACATCCTTGACATTACTCTGTCAATGTCCTCGCATGACCAGAGTTTTGAGCTTGGGGTGACCTTGCTGGAACTCTCTATGGACTGTCCCTGAGAAGACTTGGACGGGGAAGACAGTTCTATTGTTGTGGGGGATTGCAAGGGTTGTTTCCTTTGTTGCTTACCCCCTTCCCCGTGGGTGGAAGTGTGTTTACCATTTCCCTTATCTTTCGACGCCTGGCGTCGAGGATCGGAGGTGGAATCCCTGTGTTTCGAACTAGGCTTCGAAACTGGGCCCTCCTTACTCCCAAGTGATTTACCCTTTCCCTGGGGTGCAGGCTGGGGATGGAAGTCGTGTTAGTCTCCGGACGAGTGATCTTCCGTGATGTTAATGGGCGAGGCACTATGTGCAAGTGTGGAGGCTTGCCTGACGTCGTGCGGCGACCTCGACCGGGACCGCCCAGAGGACGTCCTTTCGGACCGCTCCTTCTGTGCCTCTTTCCGAGGTTTCGACGACGTCGAATCTCGGGTGGCTTTTTTGTGTTTAGCGTGTGTATGTGTAACGCTCTTGTCGCCGGGGGACTTCCCCATAGTCGCCGTGACGGACGACCTTCCGAGGCCGGGGACGTGCGTTAGGCTGTCTTTCGACGCCTTGGTGCCCTCGCCGTCCGAAAGTCCGGCGTCGCTGCCGTCGCTGAAGGTACCCTCCGCCTCCATAGCTGCTAGCTTGGCGTGGTGGGCCCAACGCTTGGTGGAGCGGTCCTTAAGGGTTTTGGTCTTAAACCTGCTACAGGCCCTGCAACCCGCCTCGGGGTGGTCTCTGGGCAGGCAAAGGTTGCACGTAGCGTGCTTATCTACCCAAGGGTATTTCTTATTACACTTGGGGCAAAACTGAAAGGGCGTACCCTCCATACGCGCCTGTGGGCAGCGGGCAAGTGTGTGTAGGTAAGAAGGTGTCTATAACCGAGTGTGGAAGTGTACCACCCCCCACTCTCCCTACTTGTAGGGCCGAGGCCAGCGGCCCAGGCCCGAGCCGAGGCGGAAGCCTCCAGGCCCAATCCGTCGGGTTTCGACGTTGATCTCCTCCCCGGTTCGGCGTCGAGATGCTGATCGACGTAAGGGTGACAAAACGGGGCAAATTAGTAATTAGTTTTAAGTGCAAGTATGGCAAAGCCAGGGAACTCCGATGAAGTGCTTCCGACCAGAATGGCGGAAAAAAACAATCTGGGGATCCTAGACGCGTGAGGGATCATGGGTACAGTGGACGTCACACTAGGGATAGTATTACTGGTACGCCCTGTGTCGACGCCCATTTTCGATTTTCGAAAAACAAACTGTAATACTCCGCAGCTTCCACTAGATGTCGGCCTATGCACAGCATGTGATCTAAGCAGATTCCACAAGCCTCAGAAATACAAGTTACAATATAGTTATATTACATTTGTGTTATATTACAATATACATGGCAGAAGTGGAGGAGGCAATCCTCCACTTGCTAGTTGAGGAGAGTGGCCTTGAGGTTCTTGCGGAAGACAGAGATGGAAGTTTCAGCTCTAAGGGTGGCAGGGAGTGAGTTCCAGAGTTTCGGTGCAATATCCGCCTGCTATATAAGAACCCGGCAGCAATGTTTTAGGACTAAACACTCTATCGTATCCCTTTATGTTGGGTAAGGGTACCAAACAAGGTTGTCCCCTGTCCCCCCTCATATTTGCACTTACGATAGAGGGCATAGGTCAGACACGAACACGCGTGGAGGGGCATCCGTATTAGAGGGTTTCCCCAGTTACTGTCACTATATGCAGATGATACAATGGTGTATGTCAGGTGTCCAGAAACACATCTACCCCCGATAATGCAGGCAATAAAAAAATTTTCCACGTACTCTGGCTACAAAATTAACCAGAAAAAGACCGAGATAATTCAACTGATGCCGACCACAGGGCAATCTCCAGCTACATCAGATTTTAAATGGTCCCCTACAACGGCACTTTACCTTGGAATAATGGCCATTGATAGACAGTCCCTATACACTGCCAATTCCGAATCATACCTTCAACTCCTGGAACACAAACTAGCTGTCTGGGGAAAACTGCCAATATCCATGTATGGACGAATGGCCCTACTCAAAATGGTGGTGGTGCCCAAGTTGTTGTACATGTTCAGCGGTATTCCAATATGGCAGGGCAGAGATTTTTTCCAGAAGTTAGAGACTAGCGATTAAGTTTGTTTGGGTGGGAAAGCGGTTAGACTTAAATGGCCAAGGATGCGCGAAAGATATGAAACAGGTGGACTGTCAGCCCCAGACTTCATATTATATTTTCATGCACCACAAGCACACTTTGCGAAGTACTGGCTGGACACGCACACGTGCGGGCCGAGAAATATGCGGTAGCCCCAGTTAACATTCAAGCAATGCCATTTACAAAAAAAAGAGGTAATATTGGGGAAGTAGATCCTGCCAGTTCCGCAGTGCGTGCCTGGTTAGCACAGTTTACAAGGGTGGGATGCATGAACCCATACTGGCCATTTACCCCCCTGTGGCACCATCCTGACTTAGAACCCACATTTGACACTGCCCTGCAACGTAATTGGGACTCAGACAAAGAAATGAGAATACGAGACTTCTACCCGGAGGGCAGATTTGCAACACTCACAACTGTGCATAACCAAGGGGGGGTCAGGCCTAATTACTTTGCTGCAATACTATCGTATGAAAGAAGCCTGCAAAAAGAAATGGACATCGTTTCCTGAGGCCCTCCCCCCTAATACATGAATTCCTGTCTGTGGTTATGTCGCAGGAAGGTTTTACGGGAATAGTATCCAGACTATAGAAAGCAATCCAAGAACACACCCCATCAGGGGTGAAACAAAAATGGGAAAGGGATCTTGGTATCACCATAGAAGATAACCAATGGGCAAGATATTGTCAGCATACCAAAGCCATTTCGATTAATTCTAACTTTAGGTTAATTCAATTTAAACTACTAAATCATCATAACCCTAAAGAAGATCTGCAAGTTCGACCTTACCATTCACTTAGCCTGCCCCAAATGTGGTACCCCTAATGCAAATTCAATGCATATGTATTGGGAATGTCCCCCCATAAAGGCCTTCTGGGAGAACGTAGCTACAAACATAAGTGATATTGAGTGATATTGCGGGGATACATATTCCGGCTGTCCCACATAAATACGTCCTGGGCGATATAGGGAAGGCTTCAGTTAAAATTCGGAGGTTTGTTGCTGTTGCAGGGGCAGTGGCCAAGAGAAATATATTACAGTTATGGAAATCCAAAGCAGCCCCTATTCAGAAGGCATGGCTGCAAGACTTATTACATGTTCAGGGTACTGAGAAACAATATGTCAAACAGTATGTCAACAACTACCAATAGACCTAAAGACATCTGGGCTCTGTTACGAGCCTACCTTAAGGACAGCCAAGAAAGCAGGTCGGAGGACTACTCATAATCGTTTGAAATTATTGTACCACGTACAATGTGTATAATGAAAAGTCATGTGCTCTATTGATATGTACCTACTGAGTCCAATCCAAAAAATTATGTGAAATGTGTTACACCCATCAGCAAAAAAAGGTTTTAATAAAAAAAAAAACTCCATCTCCAACACTCTGGAAATCCTTGCCCCTGCCAATAGGATCTACATGAAGCCTGCCTCCAATCGCAACACATGGTATGACACTGGCCTGGCCTCTCTGAAACGCAAGTGCATCCTCTGACAAACTGGCCTGCCGCCTGCTCCAAAGGCAATTCAGACTTTCCATATGCTCGAAGAAGAGAGTCTATATTCAAACCTGCATCTCTGGGGCCACTAACACACAGCTGAACTTTTCAAAATCGGCAAGGAACTTGCCATTCCTACTGCAGTCTCCATTTCTCCTCTGCCTTTCCTGGCCCTGTGCACTGGGGCCTAACTTCATTTCTAAAACTTTGTACATCCTGTCCTCACTCTTCTCTACACCACTCCCTTCTCCCGCACACTCTCAGGCCTCCATTGCCTCCCACCCCCCATCTGCCCTTTCCCTCCTACTCTCCTCTTTCTCCCCGATATCACCCAATAAGGTTCCTAGACACATCCGCTCTATGAAAGTCTCATCCAGCCTCCTTGCTCCTCCAGAACTATCAAGGACAAAATTGACTCCCTTGCTCTAACCTCGGCTTTCTGCAATCACTCCTTTGCCACTTGATACTTAGCCTGACTCCTGTGAACCCTCTCCTCAAAAAGCTGTCTGCAGACCGTTCCTGTCAGGCTAACTACCGCCATATCTCCATTACCCCCTTCTGGGCAAACTCTGTAGAAGCTGGCCATCCCCCCACTTATCCACCACACGGAATCTGTTGTCTCTGCAATCACCAGTCTGGCTTCAGAGCTGCCAGT
This sequence comes from Ambystoma mexicanum, assembly GCF_040938575.1. Taxonomy (NCBI): domain Eukaryota; kingdom Metazoa; phylum Chordata; class Amphibia; order Caudata; family Ambystomatidae; genus Ambystoma; species Ambystoma mexicanum. The sequence continues at coordinate 1,566,354,651 of NC_090937.1, read as the reverse complement.
GGCACAGAAACTGCACTCCTTAACACCCGTGAAGACTTGCTCTCTAATCTAAATTCCAACTCTCCTTCCTTTCTCATTCTTCTTCACTTTCTCTGTCTTTGACACATTCCACCGTTGGCATCACGGACCTGGCTCTGGACTGGTTGACTTCCTTCCTCTCTGACCGACCGTTCCAGGTTCAAATGGTCCATTTCCTCTCCTCCGTCTCACTCTCCACCCATGGTGTCCCTCAGGGCTTTACCCTCTCGCCTTGGCTTTTCAACATCTACCTTGCCCCTCTAAGCCCACTTGATCCTCGCCTTCACTCCTAACTTCCAGTGTTATGTAGGTAACACGCAGCTCGCCTTCAAGCGTCTGCTATCCAGGAATGATGTACTGCTAATAGTCTCTACCTTAATGCATGTAAGACTGAGATCCTTCTCATTAAAAGAACAGATCCAACCCTCCCTCCTACACTGTGGCCGCCCTCCATGAGCCCACTCACCCTCCTGTGAGGCAAAAAACCTTGGTGTCATCTTTGACTCCTCACATCACGGAACTTGCCAAGAAGGCCCCTTTTCAACTGCACCTCCTCAGAGGCAATCTCCCTTTTCTCACCTTCCCCCAGAAGCTCAATGTCCCCAGACCTCTGGTCCTCTCCAGGCTGGACTACTATAAAAGCCTCTTCCTCAATCTGCTCAACTCCTCCCTTCGGCCCCTTCAACTCATCCAGAATAGGACTGCAAGACTTATCCTCTTCTCCTTCCCTCATCTCTGACTGTCTTTCTGCTATCCAGGAATGGTGTGCCGCCAACGACCTCTGCCTTAATGCCAGTAAGACTGAGATTCTACTCATCGGCACTCCCACTCCCTCCTTCCCTGCTGCTCTCTGGCCGGCCTCTCTGGGCCCTCTCCCTACCTGCAAGGCAAAAAACCTTGGGGTCATCTTCGACTCCACACTCTCCTTCTCTCCTCACATATCCGACGTATCTAAGAAGTCACACTACCAGCTACACCTCCTCAGAGGTATCCTTCCTTTCCTCTCCTTCCCCCAGAAGCTCACTGTCTCTAGAGCCCTGGTTCTCTCTAAGCTGGACTACTGTAACAGCCTCTATCTTAATCTGCCCGCCTCTACTCTCCGCCCTTTGCAACTCATCCAGAACAGGACTGCAAGACTTGTCCTTGGCCTCAAGCCCAGGGACCGTATCTCTCCAGGACTGAAATCACTACACTGGCTCCCAGTGACTGCGAGGATCAAGTTCAAAACCCTCTGCATTGTCCACAAGGCCGTCTGGGGCCTTGGGCCAAAATACCTTCAACTCTCTCTTCCTAAATATCTTCCTTCTCGAGCTCTTCGCTCATCCGCCTCCAACTCCCTCAGGGTCAGCCGCTTCTCCAAACAACGAGTTGGGGGCAGATCTCTTTCCACTGCAGGGGCCTCCCTCTGGAACAGCCTTCCTACCTCCCTGAAACTTGAGGAGAACCACCTCCGGTTCCGGAAGCACCTCAAAACCTTCCTCTTTGCCTCCGCTTTCTCTCCCCCTCTCCCCTGCTAATACTACTGAAACTGCACTGAATCTGCAACTGGGCCATTCACCGTTCTCGGCCCAGCCACTCTCCCCTGCACTGCCTCCACGGCAACCCCTGCACTACGGGACTGTGTCTGTATCCATACAGCCCCCCTTCCCAGCACTTGTCTGCACTTACCTCGCACTTGCCACCAGCTGGCCCTTGTTATTTATCCTGTATGCTGTATGCTTATAACCCTGTACTGCACTTTCCCCTCTCCCTTCCCCCATGCACTTTTCCCTTCCCCTCTACCCTTGCACTTGCGCGATCTGAATGACACCTGGCCTAGTAAGATCGTTGTCTGTCTCCCCTTGTTCCCCCCCCCCCCTGCCTCGTCGCGCCTTGAAACACTTGTGTATAGGCGCGTTACAAATGCCTTATCATATCATATCATATCCTTGGCATCAAGCCCAGGGACTGCATCTCTCCAGCCCTAACATCTCTCCACTGGCTCCTGGTTGCTGCGCAGAACCAAGTTCAAGACCCTTTGCATCATCCACAAGGCTTTCTGGGGCCTGGGACCCCGTTACATACAACTCTCTCTCCCTAGAAACCTCCCTGCTAGCTCAATCTCTCTGCAGATCAGACGCTTTTCCAAGCAGGGAGTGGGGGGTAGAGAGCTCTCCTGCAGGTGCCTCCCTCTGGAATGGCCTCTCTGCCCCTCTCAGACTTGAGCCGGATGTCCTTCACTTCATGAAGCTTCTCAAGACCCTCCTTTTCGTCCTCTTTCCCTCTCCCCCTCATAGCCCCCTCTGCTCGATTGGCTGCCTGGTTCCTTCAGATTCTTACAGGGCACCAGGTCCTCCTCGACCAGTCTACCCCTGCACTTGGTCTCCCCTGACCCACCCCTCACCCCAGCCTGCACTTTCCCTTCTGGGCACCCTCCCCATGCACTAGCCTGGCTGGGCCTGAACCGCTTGAGCCCCTCCACCCCGGTTTCCTCGCACTTAGCACGTGGACCTTCTTCCCATGCGCACACTGCATTGCCCAGCCTCTGTCCACTTGGCCTCCCCTGGCACTTGCTCAACCCACAAGCCCATCCATCCTGACCGGCACTACCCCTCACCCATTTTCTCTCCCTGCACTTCTTGCTACTGCACTTGCATGAGCCCAATGTCACAAGGCCTAGTAGGACCGTTTTTGTTCTCATCATCCCTGCCCCCCCCACCCCACTCTTGTCTTGGTGCGCCTTGAAACACATTGTGAATAGGCGCATCATAAATACCCAATAAATAAAATGGGGAACAGGACATCCCAGTGAAATCCATGCACACTGCATTTTTGACACAATTAAAAAAAGAAAGAAATCACAACATTCTAAGCACAAAGGGGAAAAGTGAAAGTGAAAAATGTTTCATCCACTGCAATTTGTAATATATGCATGCTGCTCAAGATATTGGGCGGAGCCTGGAAAGGGGTATGGGATAAATGGGGCCACGTGCATTTTTAAGGCCTAGGGCAGCACAAAGAGGCCCAGGGACCTCAGTTACCAAACTAAGCACAGTACTTATTTTGGTGTTTGATGCGAGGAGCTACCTTAGGTGAGCTACCAGTGGTTCACGATCTGCTTGTTGGAGAACCTGGTTCTAGGGTATACAAGAGGCAACTGAGTAAAAGGTAGAAACTCGCATTTGAGGGTATGGTGTAACCCTGGAACAAGTGGGTCCTAGGGCAGCAGGCACCTTTTGACCATCCTGTGCTCATTCTCTGGACATGTGTTTTAGCTGTGTCTACATCAGTAGCCTAGGTATCAAACGGGCACAATCCCTGCCCAGGTGAGTGAGGAGTCTGCTACGTCGGACATCTTTCACCTTTCACACCATGTGAACCAGTAGTCAGGTCCTCAAAGAGTGTCAAGCAAGCACTCACTTGACAGAAAACATGGAGCACAAACAACAAAATCAAAGGTTGATTCGGAAAACTCCAAGAAAACTGTTTGAAAAAGTAACAGCTGAAGAAAAAACCCTTTGACGAAGAAAATGTATCTGAAGTTGCCCTTTCTGACGCTAACAATTTAGGAAGCAGTCAGACCAAGTGCGTAAAGATCAAATGCAAGTCTTTTTTGTTGTGCAGAAGACTGAAGGGTACATGCTTATTTTGATTTTTACTGGGGTTTTAGAATAACTAGAAAAGGGGGCGTGGCCTGGAGCCGACTCGACCGGAATATGTTCCTGAGAGCGCCGGCTCGGCCCATTGCGTTCTTTTATATAAAATCTGTTTTCTGCCTCCGTTCAAGCCCGGAATTTCGTCCACCAGTGGGGGAACCTCCCTGCACCCTCCGACCGAGTGGGTCCCGGTTTCTCATTGAGACTGCTCGATGCGACTCTACAACTGAGGGGCCCACTCGGCGGAGAAATGGCCGCCACAGCTCCGAAATCCGGAGACCACCCAGGAGGGAGCGGAACGGACACAGATGCCCTGCCGTTCTGACGCTGCTTGAGGTGAGCCAGTGTGTGCCTGCTCGCCGCTCGCTGATGTGCCCTTCTGCCCACGGACCCAGCGCCCAGCTCCCCGCGCCAGCTCAGCCCGAAGCAGTACTGCACCCTGGGCAGTGAAGCCATCGGCTCTCTGCCTCCCCTCACCAGCCAGGAGGCGATCGCTGGATTGCCTCATCTACTCCGAGCCCCGGGATCGGGCGGCTCGGCTTTCCGCGTCCCTGGCCAACCTGCCTGCACACAGCCCACTGCAGGCTTCCATCAAGAATCCTCCAATACCACCCGAGCTCGGGCGGCCCAGCGACATCCAACGGCACCCGATCCCGCCAAGAGCCTGCGCTCTCCAAACTTGTAGGAGCGCTACGCCCCAAGCAGCGGTTCCAACGGCTCTCCGCCTTCGCCTTCCTGCCGGGACACAGCCGCCGGACCGTTTCCTCAACGCAGCTTCCCGCACAGTCTGCCTACCTGCACAGGGGCCAGTCGGCCGCTACCCATCGCCGCCGGTGTGCTCCAACAGCAGCCGGTTGAAAGTCCCGCCGGTAGCACGGTATCCTAGCCAGCGCACAGTGCCCGCGCAGGGTCCACGGAGGCACCAGCCCACGAGCCTCTCTCCCTGCGCTTGTGCACCAAACTGTGGGGCATCCTGCACAGCTAGCCTCAGCCCATCCAGGCTACCTCAGCGCTCCAACGCCCGAGGAAGCCCGCTACAGCCCCTGCATCTACAGTCCCTCAGTCCAGGTGGCCATCTTGCGGATCACCGCCGGAGCCCAGACCACCCATCACTGAACCAGGGACCTTCTACCCTCCCCATAACACCACCGGAGATCGCTTTTTCATCCCCCGCCTGCCGCCCTGGCCACAGCATCCCAATTCCGGGGGTGGCCCTCTGGCACTGCCCCCCCCCACGCCCTTCGCCCCCTCGGCTGCCTGCCACAACCTGCTCCGCAGTATCTCTGGCCCTCCCCCTGGACATCCATTGCTTCACAGGCTCACAGGAGTTGCTTACCCCACCACCTACTCCGTTTGCCCCCGGGTCGCAGATGGACCCCGGATTCAGCACAGCGGCCCAGCAACACGCCAGCACAGGCGTAGGGAGGTGAGGAGTTGGGAGGGAAGGGAGGTACCCTACTAGCCCTTGGTGCGCGGCTGAGGGAGGCCCCACAAACTCATTGAACCGGCCTCTTGAACCCCGTATCATCAGTCCCCACTGAATCTACCTGAGCGCCAACAGAGCCCCTACCCCGACTGGTTTCTCCCCACACCTCCGGGACTTTACCAAGCCTCGAACTTATATCTTTTAACGGAGGCGACTCATCACTGGACTCAGAGTCCCAGCCCCAGAGCCTCCCTAGCACCACAGAACTTCCGGCATCTCGCCGACACCGAGGTGCTCACATACACCCGTGCTCCCACGACAATGTCTAAAAGCGGGAAGGCACCTAAACAAGCCGACATCGTCGCCCTCATGACCACCTCGGCTGCCGAAAGGGCCAAGAAAGCAGACTCACCGGAGGATGCTAACAAGAATAGCATTCCATCATCTGTAGGAGCAGATTCCTCGCCGCCACAAGCTGCAACCAAAGCTGACCTGCAGGACCTACTAGTGGCCCTAACCAGAGAAATCCAGAAAAGTTCTGAGGAAATGACCAAGAAAATAAACTCCCTGGACAAAAGAATGGGGGAAGTGGAGCACAGAACTACCGAAATAAAATCTGAAGTCTGTGACCAACGATTCGAAATTGAACAGGACAAGGACAGGATAGCCGCCCTTGAATTAAGATGCAACAACCTTGAGGCAAAAGAGGAGGATTTGGAAAACTGATCAAGGAGAAACAACATCAGAGTCCGAGGTATCCCAACCACTATCCCAGAAGCAGACCTGAAAGCTTACATATCGGATCTCTTTCGATTCATCATCACATTTCCAGACACTTCCCCCCCCTAGAACTAGACCGGGTGCACAGAACTACTCCAAGGAAAACTTCCACGCTCCCCCCAGATGTATTGGCCAGGATACACTTCTTTCAGATAAAAGAGGACATTATGCAAGAAGCAAGGCAAATGCGACAGATCACCTTTCGAGGTTCCACGATCTCTCTTTACCAAGTCCTAGCGAATGCAACACTCCTGAAGCGTAAGGCAATGCAGCCCTTGACTACCTGGCTACAAATAAGAAAATTCCAGATCACTGGGGTTTCCCGCTTCAGTGAAATTCAGATGGGACAGTGCACAGAGACAAATACAGTCGTTGAAAGAGGCGGAGAAACTCATGGGTATAAACAAAACTGACACCAGCGCCGAACCTGAAGAATCAGTTCGACTTCACCGGGACGACTCCCCCAGGAGGGGCGTGGTCCAAACCCAGCAGACGGCGCAGACTTAGGGGCCCTCCGAAAAAGATGGTCCAGGAGCCTGCGGACCCCACACGCAGTGTCCACCCAAGAACAACTGAGGCCCTTCTGGAGCTATTGCATGCAACTCATATGTACCTGCGCAGAGGCGCGTCCTGCGGCGGGCGCCCACACGGTTCTCGGCGGCCCAGTTGGCCATACCGAGCGCATTGGTGCCACTAGTTCCCCAGTGGCAGTAGGTAGACGTTCCTTCTACCAGTTCAACGTCGGGAAAAGAAGAGGGGAAAAGAGAGAAGAATGAAACTTACAAGAATACCTTCACCACCATGGACACCTTCCGTCCCTAGAGTCACCCAAGGACTCTTCAACACAACATGCAACAACAACCGAAAACAATCCCACAACTCAACACATCAGCTACATCTCATTCAAACATCGCAGGATAGGCCCGGGGTAAGGCTTATGAGACACACTCAACACCACAGCGTAAGAGATGGCTAATACAAACGAATTAAGAATCATATCCTGGAATATCCAGGGGATGAACTCGCCAAGAAAATGCAGATTGGTGGAACACCGCCTGGGTCACCTATCAGGAGACATTGTCCTACTGCAAGAAACGCACCTACTTGCAGAGGATGAACATCGCATAAAATTCAAGAGATATAAGCAGACCTTCTTCGCCACTTCTGGCTCAAAGAAAAGGGGTGTTGCAATTCTACTCAGCGACAAAATTCCACTACTCAACATCACAGTAAGGAGAGACCCAGAGGGCTGTTACCTACTAATCAAAGGCCTCTTCAAAGAACTTCCCATCACATTGGTATCAATTTACAGCCCCAATTCCTCCCAAAGCAGGTTCCTCAGAGAAATCCTCCCAATCATCCTAGCCTTCCGGGAAGGCCACCTATTCATAGGCGGAGATTTTAATGCCATGCCGAACCCGTCGCTAGATAAAACGCTTCCTCCCACGAATACAGACTACACGCTGGCCCTGGCCTTACTCAACCTATTCAAAGAAACAGACCGTGGACATCTGGAGAATACAAAATGACGCCTTAAGAGACTACACACACTTCTCCAACGTCCACAAGGGATATTCAAGAATCGACTTGATTTTAATTTCCGGCACCCTTTATCCATGCGTCAACACCACAGAAATCCACACATGTATGATCTCCGACCATTCTCCAGTCTCCGTGAATCTATCCATTTCAGGCCAGAAATCCCTCCCCCAAAGTTACTGGAAACTAAATGATTCTCTCTTACTAGACATCAGTATAAGAGCCGAAGTGGAGGACGCATTAGCTAACTACTTTAAAGAGAACACCACGCAAACATCCCCCATCAACATAATCTGGGACACAATGAAGGTGGTGGTCAGAGGCGTACTGATAGGGGCCGGGGCAGAACGACGAAGGATCTCAAACATAGCTGTGGCCAAGCTGGAAAAAGAAGTATCCCACCACGAATCACAACTAAAAGTTCAATACTCCAGAAAAACTGAACGGGCCCTGAGAAAGGCAAAGACTGCCCTGGAAATGCACTGCGCCGACCGGACAGCTAAATCCCTAGCGTATACAAAACAGTTCTACTACGCTAAAGTTAACAAGGCAAACAGGATATTAGTTCAAAAGCTATGGGCGATCCGCAGTCGGAACAACATACTCAAACTACGAGGGGAAAATGGAAAACTGCTCCTCTCCGAGACGGATAAAATTAATGAACTGTTGAGATACCATACATCGATAATGTCCAGCGAACCATTGAATCTAGAAGACCTACCAGAATACATGAGGGTGCTTCCACCCCGGAACCTCCCTCTCCTAGAACATCTGGAGGCTCCCAAAGGAGACGAAAAGGTCATCGAATCCATCAAAGCCCTCAAATCCCCCGCTCCAGGCCCAGATGGCCTGACCGCAAACTTCTACAAAAGATTTGCCAGGGTGCTGGCCCCTCATTTATCTGCCTTATTCAATTCCTTCCTATCCACGAGATCTGTCAGAAAGTCCATGGCCAAATCAATCACGATCCTGCTACACAAGCCCGGGAAAGACCCCGAACTGCCAGACTCCTACCGACCCATATCGCTCCTGAACAATGACGGGAAGATTTTCGCCAAAGTGTTAGCCAGAAGACTGGGACCAACCCTTCCAGGCTTAGTCGACCGAGACCAGACAGGATTTATCGCTGGTAGAGGGACCCATGACAACATCCGACGAGCGATAAACCTAATTGAGTGCGCCCACAAATCAAAGACAAAGATGGCCGTAATCTCACTAGACGCCCACAAAGCCTTTGACCGGGTGGATTGGGGTTATATCTGGGAGGTCCTTCAACGATTCGGCTTTGGTCCTAACTTCACGTCATGGGTCATGGCCAACTACCAAATCCCCACAACACAACTCTGAATTAATGGCACCAGGTCCGACCACATCCACATCACAAGAGGCACCAGACAGGGCTGCCCACTGTCACCCCTGGTCTTCGCTCTGTCCATGGAACCCTTTCCGGCCAGAATCAGACAAAACAATGACATAAAAAGAATTCAGGTGGGGGAACACGAGTATAAAATTGCACTTTATGCCGTTGATGTGCTCTTAACTGCGACAAACCTTTCAACTTCCCTGGGGGCCCTGTGGAGGAAGATCGAGGCGTTTGGCGCATTATCGGGATTCAAGGTCAATCTATCCAAATCCTCAGCATTACCCATCAACCTCTCCCACAAGGACGAGGCCGCGCTCGCACCACTCTCACCAATACCCTGGGCCAAGGAGGCCATAGAATATCTCGGAGTCCAGATCACTAAAAACCCAATGCGTTTGTACTCAAATAACATCCCACAATTTCTCAGCGCTCTGCAGACTGACCTCAAAAGATGGAAGCAACAAGAAATCTCTTGGTTTGGCCGAATTTCCGCTGTCAAAATGAACCTGATACCCAGATGGCTATATCAATGTGCATCTCTACCACTACAGATCCCTTCCCCTCCTATACGGGCCCTACAGAAGAAAATAATGGAATTCGTTTGGGGGGAGGCGGGGGGAGGGGGGGTAGAGGCCCCGGAACAAGCAAATTATGCTGAAAGGAAAATCACAAGGGGGCCTTGGAGTCCCCGATCTAGCCGGATACTCACTTGCGGCTCAGCTCACGCTTTCTCTTGGGTGCAGGAAGTAGACCCCCGAGATGGCGGCAAATTGAAGAGGGCTGGTGTCCGGTCCCAGTACACGATCTTCCACACCTACCATTGCTAAAATCACAAGCCAACTCACTCTGGGCCCTTATCTGCCACGACGGTCACAACCCAATGCTGGAAAACCGCAGCACGGAAATGGGGAATCCGAGGCACCCTGGACCCATTGTCCCCCATCTGGAACAACCCAGAATTGACACCAGGAAACCCACCACGGGACTTCCATGCCTGGGTAGCAGGAGGTCTGGCAAAAACTGGCGATTTCCTGGAGGAAGGCTCTCCCATCACCTTCGAGAGGTGCAAAATAAAATTCGGAGTGGGGGAACGGGAAAGATTCCGTTACTCTCAAATAAGGCACTGGATGTCACACAGGGGAACTCGGGACAAATGCTTGCGAGAACCAACAGCATTGGAACTCACCTTCACATCTCCAACCCGCAAAGGCAGAATTTCTACTATATTTCAGCTCCTAGACAGATCCGACCCGGCAAAAAAAGAAAGATATATGACAGAATGGGAAAAGGACATTGGCCGGGAAATAGCAGTAGAAGACTGGGAGAAAATCTGGGCCAGATTACATAAAAGCTCTCAATGCGTCACAAATAAGGAAGGAGGCTATAAACTGTGTTATAGATACTATATCACCCCCACCCAAATCCATAAGGCCAACCCGGACATTCCTGTCACTTGCTGGCATGACTGCCAAGCCCCCGGATCTCTTTTTCACTTAGTGTGGGCCTGCCCAAAGGCAGAGATATACTGGAAGGAAGTGCTGAAACGCATCAAAGAAATCTCCGGCCTCTCAATCCCTTGGGACACAGGAGTCGTCCTTCTGGGCGATACCGGCGACGGAGCATTCCCAATTTCAGGTCATATCTCCCGCCTATGAAACCACCTACTATTAGCCGCGAAAATTGCACTGGCCCGTCTATGGAAAGACAAAAATGGCCCCTTGATCGCCCTATGGTGGGCCAAATGTTGGGAGATAGCAGTATCAGAAAAAATCACAGCAATACGCTCAGACTCCCTAAATAGAACTCTGAATACATGGGACCCATTCTTGGACTATGCAGCCAAATATCCAACTCTCACCAGGAGTCCCCCACTTACAAGATGGCTCCAATGCAGCCCCCTCTACTGACCCCTGATCGGCCCCCAAATACTCCGGAACTTAATCAGACAAGCACCCGAGATTAAGCCACCCAACTGCCACAGCCAGGAATCAACCCACCATCTCTCTTACCCCCAAAAGCCTATAAAGACACTATTTTTTGTTGCAGCTGATATGCACTGCTTTGTTGTATGAAATTTAATATCTTGCAAAAATCAATAAAATGTTGTTATGGGAAAAAAAGAATAACTAGAAAATACTGCTTTCAATATTTTGTAATAAGTATTCTGTGGTCTGGTGGCAGGAAACTTGTGAGGATGTCTAAGGGGAGTGCATTGTATTATTTCGCCTTTATGAAACCACAAGTCACGCTTCAATAATGAACACAAACTATTTCACCTTTCAAACGTGATATTTTTATTATCCTATAGATGAAAACAGTGCAGTACCAATTTCACTTACCTGATGGTTTTGCCACAGTAGCTTCTGGATTACTGCTGGGATTGGGTCCCTCACAGCTACAAAAGATAAAGGGAAAATAAGTTAGTGGTATTTTAAACGATGAAGAGAAAGATTCTGAAAAACAAAAAGCCAATGAGTACTATGCGTTCTTGGTAAATAATGGTTCATGCAACTGTGGAGCTAGCGTTTGTATGCAAAATAAGACACAAAGGTGACTGGTTCTTCCATAGTTTTGGTGTTGCCTAGTCAAACATGTCTAGGTTCACCTTGGGCTGCATATGTCTTGTTGTTCTTTGCTCTTAAGAGGATGCAGTCTAGCTGTCCTTGAGTTTCAAACTTCACAATGTTGGTCATCTAGCCCTACTATTACTGTGGGCCTCAGTTGCTGTCTATCTGATTAAATGGAGCTCCGAGTTAGGCCTTCTCGCCAATGGTTGGAAAAATTATGTAATAGCGTGGGTAGGATTGTTTGTATAGCACCGAAGAGTGTCAGCATAGCCACTAGACTCCCTGCTCTTGACTATCATGAATTAGTCCCAAGTTTCGAAAGTTGAACATTGATTTTTCTATGGCTTCTTTTTAAATGTAATTTTCATCTAGCATGAATTAATGGTGTAGCTCTAGTTACACAACGTTCAATCTTTTTTGTTCTTCCTCAGTGGCTTCTACAATAAAATATGTGATATTTGTCCACCTAATTTCACAGATGCTTGAATAATAATTAAAGATAGTTCAAGGGTTTTTATTAAAATGTTTTCAAATTCGGCTGAGGAGGCTTTAAAACGACTGTTTCCCTATCTGGTCCTCTAACCCTACTGTGTGTCCCCTCCAACATAACCAAGGCTTCCCCCATCACATAGGGTAACAAAAAGCTAGTGATCAGTAACCCCTACTAAGTTATGCTCCTTGAGTAAGCGAAGGCCTTACCTACTGACTCCTTCAGAGACTTCCTAAAGGTTTCTTACTGTACCATTCTGCAAAAATGCATCCTTCCACACACTGCCTCCGTCTCTCTTTTGGTCCCCTTCACTCCACTCCCTGATCCTGCACTGCTTTACTCCGTGTCATCTCTTCCTCCCACTTCCTCTTGCCTTCCCCTCTCTATCCCCCTTTGCCAAGTACTCCCTTCGGTCTTGCCACTCTCTTCTCTACTCTCATTCCTCCCACCGCTCTGCTCTTCTGTCCCTCCGATCTCCTCAAATTCCGACATTCTCTGCTTTCCTCCTCCAAATAGGTCATCCAGTCCTCAACCTTCACTACTTCCTCACTGACCTTCCATTGCCCCTCTGATTCGCTCACTCACTCTCTGAACCACACTCTGCTTCCTCTATCTTTCCCTCAACAAGGACACTCACTCTCACAATCACAGATTCATTCTTTCCACTTGGTACCACTCTTACATTCAATACCTTACCTGCACAAACTGCTTCACAAACCTCTCATCACTCTGCTCTGCCTTTCGTTCTCAACCGGGTCCCACTGTCTAGCACTATCTTCTCCTGACCCCAAATGAACACCTTTTCGGTCTTCTGCTTTCAAAGGTCTATTATACCTGTGACATCCTGATCTTTTCCTTCCATCCCTCTTACATTGGTTCTGGACCTCATTTTGACTCTGCAAATTTAGCCCTATTCTTTTTCCCCAAGGTTGGGTCATCATGACGCCAGGTTAAATAAACATTTTTATCCTCGCCCTTTGTTGGCGTGGGGTTCTGTGCAGTCTTATAAATGTGTGGATCTGTGTTCACTCAATGTCTCTTTGGTCTCCTGCTGAGCTGCAGGCTGCTGAGCACCGCTGTCAGAGCTTCCCTTACGTCATTCGTTGTCTTGCTCCCCCGTGCGGTGTGTTCTAGATTGTGGGGTCCTAAAATGGGGAACTGTGGCCCGAAGAGGTATTGCATGATTCTTAGAATGGATTTCTAGACTCTGGCCTGGGAGACAGAGTTTAGGAGGTCACCCTAGTTATAGCGAACAGGGAGAAACTCCTGGGACTTTAGCCAACTCAATCAAGGTAGCATGGAGAGTGGCCATGGCTAAATCTCAAGAGTGGTGAGCGGTGTCAGGGATCTATAATGAGATCTATAATGAGTCCACACAGTGGAGCACTCAAGGATTTTATTTATCATAGGCCCAAAAACACACTAAGAAAATGACTTGCAAGCGGTAATATCACAAAATATGAAATAATATAAAACATGAATACAACCACAGTTAGTCACTGCAGAATAATCAATTCCCACCCACAATACCTGAAAGGGAGGTAAGTAAGTAAATATAGCACTAAATTACAATTCTTTCTTATAAAGAGCAACCCTAAGTTGATTGGAAACTTTGAACTTTGGGCACAAGGCCACACAGTTTTAGGAGTTGAAAAAAGAAGGGATGGTTACTGAGGAGGCGAAGATGGGTCCAAAAAGATGGACAAGGAGTTTAAAAGAAAAACGCTTTTCTAGCGTTTGGAGACTTTTGGAACAAGCGTTTTTCCTCAGACTTGGCAGGTCTTTGGAGGGTCGCCAGAGGTCGATTTTACCACTGTTGGTTGGTTGACGAAGCCGATGACTGCAGGTGCAAGAAGAGTTCTGGTCGAGAACAGGAGCTGCGTGCATCCTCTTCTTGTGGTACAAGCAGCAGGCACAGATGCAGGACTCTTCAGGATTATTAGATGGAGGAAAGCCAGTCACAGCGATTGCCACTGATGGACAGTGACAGCAGGTATCAGTTGCAGCATTGACGGGGTCCGTCAATGCTGCAACGTCGAACTCTCGCACGAAGGCTACTTACAGGACAAGCTGAAGACCCCTGACGTTCCGAGTCAAAACGCGGAATGCCGCTTCTACCACGGTAGTCCAAACTAAAGTTGGTCTGGCCAATGGATGGCCCTGGGCCACCTTTGAAGAATCCAATTCGCAGGGCACCAAGAAGACGTCGAGAGTGTCGAAGCACCAACAAGGGTCTTCTGAGATCAGTAGCCAGACAGTGCTCCACTGGGACTTCATCAAGAATTGGCTGCAGAGCGAGACCCCCAGACCCCCGATTAGGATAATAACCAGAGAAGACAGGGAGGTGGTTGACACCCAGGAAGGAGTCAACGAGGCATTCTTGGACTATTATAGAACATTATATGAGGACAGAGGAGGGGACAATCAGGAGGAGATTAGAGAAACACTAAAAGACATGGAATTACCTAAGATTAGTGATGAAGAAAGGGAGGAACTAGACGCACCGATTACCCTGGAGGAATTAGAGGAGGTGGTCAAACAGCTGCCCACCTGCAAGACCCCGGGTACGGACGGATTCCCGGGCGAGTGTTACAAAATATATAAAGCAGAAGTACTCCCCACTATGCTAGAGATGCTCAATGAGTCTTTTGAGAAGGGTCGGCTACCGGACATGCTCAGAGAAGCACTAATCGTGCCGCTCCCCAAGCCCAACAAGCCAGGGCATTGCTGCGGCTCCTATAGGCCGTTGTCAATGTTGAACCAGGACAGCAAGATCTTGACGGCGGTCCTGGCTAATAGGCTGCGAAGGGTCATCAGTAAACTGATACACCTGGATCAGACAGGTTATGTCCCCAACAGAAATATAACCCACAACCACAGGCGACTCCACTGGGTGGTTGAAGAGGGAAACAGGAGCGACGGGGAAATGGCGGTGGTGTCCCTAGATGCAGTCAAAGCTTTTGACTCAGTGAGGTGGCCATGGTTGCTGGCGGCCCTGGAAGAATACGGGATGGGGCCGGGTTATGTTAGGTGGGCGAAATTGTTGTACAGTGAACCACTGGCCAGAGTACGCACAGGATCGGTGATATTTGAGAGGTGGCAACTCAGTAGAGGCACCAGACAAGGGTGCCCCTGGTCCCCGATGTTATAGATTCTGGCCCTAGAGCCCCTGGCAGTGTACCTCAGACAACTATATGACATGGTCGGTATTGAAGCAGGGGGAGAGAAACACCTAATATCCTTATATGCTGACGATTTGCTACTGTATTTGAAATATCCGGAAGAAAATCTTCAGTATATTCTAGAGGTCATGGAAAAGTATGCAGAACTGTCCGGCATAGCGGTGAACCCCCAAAAATCGAGCATGTTCCCATTGGGGAGCTACATAGAAGCCCCTCTGGAACGGTTGCCAGTGTTGTCTGTACCTTGGGCGGTTGATTCCTTCCGCTACCTCGGAGTAGATGTGGAGGGGGAACACTTGCATAACACCGAGGTGGCTGTGAAAAAAATCCGCACAAATATGAAGTTTTGGGAGAAGCTGCCGCTGGCGATGATGGGACGGGGGCGATGCTCAAAATGGTGGTCCTGCCTAGGCTGTTACATTTTTTCGGTAATATACCATACTTGATACCCAAAAAGTTTTTTGTCAAACTGAACAGCACGTGTAGGGACTTCCTATGGCACGGCACTCGCAATAGAGTGGCGCTATGGAAGCTACAGAACTTCCATGATAGAGGGGGCATCAAGCTGCCGAACTTTGAGGCCTATTATGTAGCCAGTCAGTTGCAATATGTAACCAAATGGCTCTCCGATGAAGAAACTCCTGAATCTAGGCTGTTTGGGCAGGACTACACCCCGTTTTACCTAAAAGAGATTATCTGGGTTCCTAGACTTGAAATGAAAGAACGCCCGGGTATGCTGTTGCTTGGGTGGAAGATGTGGCACAGAGTATGCCAACTGATGGAGAACCCATGCCCGTGTTCCCCACAGGTGCCACTAGTTGCCTTAGCTAGGGGAGACAACCAGCTCAGGATGATAATCAGGACATATTGGGAATCGATTGGGATGGTCACATTGGGAGACATATGGCAAGAAGGGGCTATTAAATATTTCGAAGAACTGGGAGAAGAGACAGGCTTGCATGGAGGCCAATATGTCATGTATCTTAGGCTAGTGCAGACTATTCGCAAAACCTGGCCAGAGACTGTACTGGCGGAAGAGCCAGACGTTCTAATGGGAACAATATATGACATATCGGAAGGAGGGCACGAGATCTCTAGACTATATGAGATGGTGATGACCCGGGTGGGGAAGGATTTGACTCATCTGAGGCTGGACTGGGAAGCGGAGGTGGGGGCACAGATGACCGATGGAATGTGGGAACGTGCTATGGGATACCACAAGAAAGTGTCCAGAAATGCTAGATTGCAGCAGATAGTTATACATAACGCATAGAGCCTATATGACCCCGAAGAGAATATCTAAGTTTGCAAACGCAGGAAGACAAGCATGCCCAAAATGCGATGAGGAAGACGCTGATATGACACACATGTTCTGGTCTTGCCCAGTGATTGAAGCTTTTTGGGGGGGAAGTGGCACGGAAACTAGCGGATAAAGGGGTCTCGCTCAACATAGATACAGCCTGGGCCTGCCTGTTGGGAGGGTTTCCCAGACCACGGAACACTAAACACCTTGGGAAACTAAGGGACCTGGCATATGTGCTTGCTAAAAGAAGGATAGCTATGGGCTGGAAGCAATGCCACAAGCCACGGGAAGAGGTATGGTGGCGGGACTTGCAAAAATGGGCGGAGGCTGAAACGGTGGTGTGGCAGGAGGCATGTAGCAATTGCGGGGAGGAAGATGTGGGTAACCTGATGGCTTGGAGAATGTGAACAGGACTGTTTGGCACAGTAGTGGATCCTGCAGCTTCGGAAGGAAGCGATACCCAGCCACACGCAGCGGATACAGAACTAGAAATACAAATAAGCTCTTGAGGGGGGGGGGGATTTGGGGAGCAGTAATGAGCATTAATTGATGTTCACAAGTTTATTGTAAATAATGCTTTAAGTTTGGTTTGTATTGTTTATTTTTCAAAATAAAAATAAAAAAAAAAAAATTGGCTGCCAGGCCTCATCAGAGATCGTCCTCGGGTCTTCCACATTCTTCACAGCTACACAGGATACTTGGCTCCTCTTCAGATCTGCTGGAATGGCTGCAAGACAAGTCTGGTGATTGATCAGACTCAGCCCTCCAATGCAAATATCTGCCCCACGCATGCACACCGGCAGTTGTCCAATCAGGGACCACTGTGGATCTGACTCATTCATGTTCACCAGACATACTGGCACCAGTAGGTGGATTCAGACAAGACAGCCCTAACATACCTGCTGGGACCCAACACACATGGGCAGGTATTAGCCCGTGAAAAGCAAGGCTTTCCCGGTTAAGTGAATGACTATAAAAGGAAATTCCTGACCTGGCAAGGCAGGACGAAGGCCAAAGAACAAAACAGCCAAAATAACAGCGAAAAACCTTGTGGCACTGCCATGTCTTGAGAGGATAGCTGAGCAGTAACATGCTCTACTTGGAAGCAAGACGACACTGAGCAACATGGGTTCGATCCCCGGGTGTGTACTTGGAAACCTCTGGGCATTAAGCTCGTTATAAATAACCCATCATATCATGTTAGGACACTAGCCACAGTAAGTAGCCAAATGTGGTAAACGCGAGAAGGCCAACTAAAAATACAGTAAAACTTGTAAAAATATAACTGCGTCACCAGCTTGTCTTTAAGCACATTTAAAAGTAACCAAAACATCCTCTGTGTGTAGTCTAGGGTGACACAAAAGTATCCCCATTGCACATCATTGGAAGATGCATGGTACAACATGAAAAAACAAGATAGATTTAAAAAAGACTAAGGGGAAAGGTTTCCCAGTACTGACAGACTGCAGGACTAATCAGTGTCTTCATTACAAGCGATCAAAAGGCCAGTGGAGAGAAGCTGAAGGCTACACTTCAATGCAAAGAATCAGGACTCAGTGTAAAAGAAAAGCAAAACATTTGGGGGTCCATAGAATACAGAGGGAAAGTTGCTCAAAGAGAAAGCTTTCCCAATATTGATCACAGTGGTACCAATATCGGGAAGGATGGCACAGAGGGAATTCAGGGACTGAACCCACACTTTCTCACCATCTCTGGGTTAGAATAGTCTCTGGCATAACCATGGTAGGGCATGCTCCCGAGGGTTGGAGGTGTCTGTGTTACCCCCTGACAGCAAATGCCTCTATCCCACTCACAATACGAAAAGCAAGATTATTATTTTGGTTTGTTAAATTGCCATTCTGATGTTTTCCAAGGGACACGGCATAGATGTGGCCAGCTCAGTACATGCTCTGACCAGGTGCACAAGCCCACTCACGCATCCACACTTGGAGAACCACGCTCATGGACAGGTAGTCCAGAATTAACAGGAATATGCCAGCTCATGTGATCATTGCAACAATGCCTCGGTATGCCTACCAGCTCGGAAGGGCACCTCCCGCAATCCAGGTCTTATATACCAGGTAGGGCATAACTGGTGAAAAAGGGGGGATAGGGTATTGTTAAGAAGGATTTCTGAACTCTGACCTGGAGGGACAGAGGTTCAGAAGGGCAACCTAGTTTTTTGGAACAGGGTAACATCTGGACAAGCTAGACCAATCAGGGCAGCTAAGGCTGGCGGTCAAGACTAAGTCTCAGGAGGGGTGAGGGTGACTGGAGGACCTCAATGAGCACACAGAGCAGGGACACTTACAAATTACTCCAGACAGGTGTTATATCAAAAATATAGACACATTTATTACAAAGCCTTTGTAACATAGACCATAGCAGAAGAATCACAGTAACACTAAGTAAACCAATGCATCATACTCAGTACAATACATATACAAGACCATGGGGGTCTAAAGGGATAAATGCACAAAATATGTCGACAACCTAGATGGGAAGGAATCAGGCAGTGCAGGTAATCTTTAGGCCCAGTTCAACATCAATAATACACCTAAGAGGCAGTCCAAGCCCTACGAAGCGAGGAGCCTTGTGCTCAATAGTATATGCACGCGTTTGTGCCAATGGGCGGAATAGCGTCTCTTCAAGGGTCTCTAGCAGCTCAGGAAGGTGGATGAGGCGATGCAGAACAGGTTCCCACTATTCAAGAAGGACCTCCACTTGAAGGCAGAGACAGTTTGAGAGTGTGGGATGGAGTCGCTATTTCGCAATAGCTGTGGAAAGGAGAGGGGGCCTCAGGGGCCCCTTGTGCATAAAAATGGGCTCTTGCGCTAGGGGCCACTGGTTGGGGTAGGAGTACTCACCGGTCCCCGACGCAAGCAGACCCAAATTTCGCCAGTTCAGTCCACTTCGCTGGCAGGTTCGATTGCAGCAAAAAGGACGTCTCAGCACCTTTCAGTTCCTAAAATACAGTGATGATTCCCAAACGGGACAGAGGCAATTTCTCCACTCCGGGTGGAGGAATCGGCCGGTTTCACTGCAGCAGGCTTCAGGGGCAAGAGGGTCACAAATGCAGCGAACTTGCACAGGTCGTTGCCGCGGCAGGGCAACACGGTAACCGCGTTTACTCCGGTCCTGGCACACTTGTCTCACTTCAGACCTGGGAACGGCTGGTGTGAGGGTGCCGGGGACACAGAACTAGCATTATACCAAGTTTCGAGGACCTCCTTAAAACGGCGGCTGTGAAAGAGCAAAGCAACTGGGTAAGCTAGTCAGTCCACTGGTTGGCCCGGGGACACTTACGAGAAAGCTTGCTTGCAGGGTTTGATGAAAGTGCCGAGAATAGTTGGTCCCACTATTCCAATGGGTCGAAGCGTATTCGCAGATCTTCTAGGACGAACAGATGCAGGGGGTCCCAGGGTACGACAGCGGGCTCAGGGTGCCAAACCTTCCAGCGGGTAACTAACGGTTGCTCGACTCAGCTTCGTAGTTGCAGGATACATGGATCCTATCCTTTGTTCAGTGAGAACTCAGGAGATCGACATGGTAGTGGTGTTTTCAGCCTCCTCTTATCCAAAGTTCCCTTCGCGCCAAAACGGAGATCTGCTCACAAACACACACTCTATACGTGGATCAATCACAGACCACAATGGTCCCAGGCATTCATGGCACTTCAGACTCTCTGGCACCCAGAATGTGTATTGGAATTAGGCATTCCAGCCCACATCCTGGAGGCACACACACAAGGCATGCAGTAGCCCATAAAAACATTGGGATTCGCGGGAAAGTGCATGACCAAATAAGGATGGACCCGGGTCGACTCGACCTGGGGAAGGTGAAGGGGCAGGATAGCCAAAGGACAAGACAAGGAACCTCGTGGCATAGCCATTTTGGAGCCGGCCACCTATTCGTGCCAAACGCGGTTAACGCAACATGGCAAGAAAGGGGTAAAGAGAATGCGAAAAAATATCTGCCACCAGTCCTGTTCATGACACATCTGCAAGTTCATAAAAAGTCCAGCAAGAGTATCTAGGGCCTTTGGAAAGGACTATAGACCCAAGTGTGCTGTATGGTAAGATACATTGCACACTTGTTACATGTTGCACAAAAGTCTCCCAGAACTGACTGTCTAAAAAGCATGTCAGTTTCCCCATAAAAAGTGAGCGAAAGCCCAGAGGAATGCAGCTGAAGGCTGTGCTTCTCTGGCAAAGAGTCAATAGTGTCTAAACAGCAGAAAAAAGTTTGGGGTTTGACACATGGAGGGCAAATTACATACAATTATGAAATCTTTCCTAACAGGTATCAAAGACAAGGGCGTGGGGGGTCTATAGTTTGCACAACCAATTCCTGAATAGCAGGAAGGGTTGCACCAACAACAATACCGGTACAGGGGTAGGAAACTCTCAGTCTCCTCCTCGTTGGGTATGAAGTAGGTGCTACGGGTGGGGCGCCTAGAACTACACTTTGTTACCACAAACTAAAACTTTTGAGGACGCAAACAAATCAGCTATGCTGCTTTACACAGAGATGAATGTGCATAAAATATTGAAAACACTCACCCCAGCAGACCATCTTCAAAATGTGCGACTACTACAGAGGCAACGTATCGCACATCATCAGCCTTTCTGTGAGAACAGCAGTATATTCAAAATGTGGGTTGATCAATCACTTTGCAAAGACCTGCCATTTAAAAACGTTTCAACCAACGACAAGTGGAAACAGCGCCCGGGGAGGACTTGAATAGTATGCAATCTTCACAACATCTGACGTCACCAGCCCCCATGACGAATACTCTTCTTTGAGACACCCAAATCTGCCCTCATGCAGGGTCGGATTGGCCCCTCGGCCCGTGGCCGGGCCGAAATCGTCCCTGGGGTGTGGGGGCCGGTTTCTGGCCATGCCTGGGCTGGTTTGGAAGAAAAAAAATGTTTGTTTTTTTTCAATTATTTTTTTCTTTTTTTCAAAAAGCCTTTCATTCTTCCTAGGTCGATAAATGAGTACCAACACAGGTTCGGTGATAGTGTATGCATATTTGTTCTATAAAAAATAACTTAAGCGTAAGTGTTATACAATAACATTATCATTTGGCCTTGGACGTCGGCTTGGATTCACAGTAATTTAGTGTACTTAAGGACAATGCTATTTGATGCCACTTCCTGTTTTGTCAAGGGGTGAAAGGTGGTGTTTCATCGCTTCCCGGGATGTCACTTTGGGGTGTGGTCAAATGACATCACTTCCGGTGATGTCATCAGAGGTCAAGGGTTCTGAGGGGTTGGCCCCTTTTTGAGGCGAGTTGTGGGACACCTTTTTTGGGTGACTGGGCCCATTTCTTGTCCCAGTCCGACCCTGCCCTCATGGACATAGGAGACTCAGTGAATTTGAGGAGTAGCTCTCAATTCACACTCCTGAGAGCCAAGCCTTTGATGAGGCATACATAAGTGAAAATCTACACATTAAGGGACGAATAGCTAATCTCTGGCTTGTGTGGCTTAGACTACCTTCCAGCACAACGGCATCAGTTGCAGGGACGCTCTATGAGCCGCCGGGAGACACAGCGAGCCTCCTCCACTGTGATAAGGCAGAAGAACTAGAAATCGAGCAATGTGTATTTGCGGTCCATGAGGAAGAGCAGAAATGTGCAGTGTTAATTTGTAATTTTATTTATTTGTAAAATGCACCACGCCGTGATGCATCTGGCGCATTTCTTACGTATACATATGTGATGTAGTTACATACAGGTTAGTGAAATACAGCAGGATCAATGAAAGTGCAATACAGTTGTACAGGCAAATAAAGTGGAGAGAAAGCGTGAAGACCCACATTTTTACACTTTTCCTGAATATATGGAAGGAAGGTTCTGATCAGAGTTATATGTAGTGTGTTCCAAAATGTAGCTGCTGGTACAGGAAAGCTGCTACCTCCTGCCTTTTGTAGTATGAACCTAGGGATCTTAAGTCAATGTGCCTGTGCAGATCTGGTATGATGATCTGAGATGTTGCGTAAAAAATTGTTTGTCAGGTATGTAGGCGCTAGAATCGCAAGGCACATGTGTGAGTGACAAGGTTTTGAATGCAATCCTTTGATTGACAGATAGCCAGCTCAGGCTGCGTTCAGAGTCGGAGATGCGTTTAGATCTAGGGATGTTCAACGCTGATCTAGGGGCATTGTTTTGTATTACTTGCATCTTTTTTATATTCCGTTGATTAGTTCCCAGGTAAAGCGCATTGCAATAGTCTAGTTTTGATATGACTAATGCTCGGGTTATGGATATGCAATTAGTTGTAGTTAGGAATGGTCTACAAGCAGTAATTAATTTGCAGGTGTAAGCCATAGAGGAAGCTGTAGCATTGATTTGTCTTGTTAGAGTTAGTGCAGAGTCAATATAGATGCCTAGTGGTTTCACATCTTTGGAGACTTAATGAAGTTGCCTTCAATGTTGAAGGAGTTAAACTGTCCATGTAATCTGTTGAGTTTTGTTTGGGATCCTAAGAGGAGTAACTCTGTCTTATTGTTTAGACAGAGTCCATGCTTAGCCATCCAGGCTTGTATGATAAGGTAGATGTAATTAAGTGCTTTGGCGTCAGTTACGTAGTCTCCACTTCTCAAGAAACCCTCTGCCGACCCTTCCTGCCCGGCCAGCTATCGCCCAATCTCCACCACTCCTTTCCTGGGCAAACCCTTGGAAAAGCTGGCCATCTCCCAGCTCAATCTTCACACTGAATCTGTTGGCTGTCTCCATGATCAGCAGTCTGGATTCAGAGCTGCCAGGAGCACGGAAACTGCACTCCTGAACATCCGTGAAGACCTGCTCTCCAACCTTGATTCCAACACCCCGTGTGTCCTCTTCTTACTTGATCTCTCTTCTGCCTTTGACAGTGTCAACCATGCCATCCTGCACAACCGTCTCCGTGATAACCTGTGCATCACCGGTCATGCCCTGGCATAGCTGACTTCTGCACTCCCCGATTGACCCTCCCAAGTTCAACTTGGGTCCTTCTTCTCCTCTATCTCTACCTGTGGTGTTCCCCAGGGGTCTAACCTCTCTCCCTGGCTGTTCGACCAATACCTGGCTCTTCTTGCCAACCGCATTGCTGCACTCTGCCTCAACTTCCAGTGCTATGCAGATGACACCCAGTTCATCTTCAGGCTACCCTCAGCCACCTATTTGCCCTCTCTCATCTCTGTCTGTCTGTTTGCCATCCAGGAGTGGTGTGCCGCCAATGATCTCTGCCTTAATGCCAGTAAGACTGAGATTCTCGTTATCGGCACACCCGCTCCCTCCTTTCCTGTCACTCTCTGGCCGGCTTCTCTTGGCCCTCCTCCTGCTCTTACCTGTGAGGCTAAAAACCTCTGGGTCATCTTTGACTCCACACTCTCCTTCTCTCCTCACATCTCTGACGTCTCTAAGAAGTCACACTACCAGCTGCACCTCCTCCGAGGTATTCTTCCCTTTTTCTCCTTCCCCCAGAAACTCACTGTCTCCAGGAATCTGGTTCTCTCTAGGCTGGACTACTGCAACAGCCTCTTTCTAAATCTACCTGCCTCTACTCTCCGCAACTTACCAAAACAGGACTGCGAGACTTGTTCTTGGCCTCAAGCCCAGGGATCGTATCTCTCCAGGACTGAAATCCCTGCACTGGCTCCCAGTGGCTGCAAGGATTAAGTTAAAACGTTCTACATTGTCCACAAGGCCTTCTGGGGCATGGGGCCTCATTGTCTTCAACTCTCTCTTCCTAAATATATTCCTTCTCTAGCCCTTCACTCATCCACCTTTAACTCCCTCAGGGTCAGTTGCTTCTCCAAGCAACAAGTTGGTGGTAGATCTCTTTCCTCTGTTCCGGCCTCCCTCTGGAACAGCCTTCCTGCCTCCCTGAAACTCAAGGAGAATCATCTCCAGTTCCGGAGACACGTCAAAACGTTTCTCTTTGCTTCTGCTTTTTCTCCTCTCCCTTGCTGACTTCCTGGCTGAATCTGACACTGCATACACTGGTTACCTGGCCTCCTGATCTATGGCCCAGCTCCCCTCCCATGCCGACTGCACACCTGCACTGCCTTCCTGGCAACCCCCGCACTTTGGGACTGTTTCTGTATCCCTACAAGTCCCACTACCAGCACTTGACACCAGATGTCTACACTTACCCTTGCACTTGCCATCTGCTGGCCGTACTTTTACTTATTGTCATTTATTTATCCCATGTACTGCACTATCCCCCTCCTCTGCACTTTCCCACTTCCACCTCCCATGCACTTTCGCAATCTGAATGACGCTGACACTTGGCCTAGTAGGATCGCTGTCAGTCTTCCCTCTGTTCCCCCCTCACTTGCGTCGTCACGCCTTGAAACACTTGTGTATAGGCGCGTTACAAATTTCATATCATAGGGATGAGTATTTAGGTGTCATCAGCATAATTGGTGTAGGTGACACCCAAATAGTTTCTTGGGGGACTCCGCAAGTGACTGGTGCTGGCTCAGCAGAAGCAGAGGGTGCAAAGACCCTCATCAATCCGTTATTAAGGAATGACTGGATCCATGCATTGGCTGTATCAGAGAAGTGTGCCGCTGAAGTTAGATTATTACATAGGACTTTGTGATTTACTAAGTCGAATGCAGCCGACAAGTCTAAAAATAGAAGGAGGGCAAGTTTACCTTTGTCTTTTAATTTGTGTCTCTAGGTCAATCAGAGCCGTTTCCATACTGTGTCTGGGTCTAAAGCCTGATTGCCTGAGACCAAGGAGGTTATTTATTTCAAGGAGGTCTTGAATCTGCAGTTAAGCTCAAGACCTCATGTGTGGATTTGAGGACCTATTCAAGGGAATGTGTTTCCTGTGCTCACAGGAAGTGCGCCTCCATAACAATCAAACCATACAGCCAGTGGCTCTCAAACACTGACAGGTGTCATTTCACCTGTGGTCCAAGGTGGAACTACAGAAAACGGTAGAGGCTGGGATCATGACGAAGGTGGACAGGCCGAAACCCATGTATCACCTATAGTTGTAGCGTGGAAATCTAAGAGGCCCAATCAAGTGTGCATGGGAATATTCGACTAACAAAGTGGTGAAGTGAGAAAGGCATCCTATGCCTGCGCTCGACTTCCTTGCTGACCAACATTTATTTATTTTATTTGTACCACGCTGGCAGACAAGCCCAGAGGCATAACAGAGCACCACATAGACAGACATGTAGAGTCAGATAATCGTCAACCATTTATTCAAAGAGAGGTGTTTTCAATCTGCTCTTGAAAAGTTTAAGATTGGTACATGACCTCACATTTAGTGGAAGCATGTTCCACAGCCGTGGAGCTGCACGTGGAAGAAATTTATACTCCACGTAAGCCAATGTGTGCTCTTGGTGTTTCCAAAGGCTCCTAGAGTTAGACCTCAATGCTCTACATGCTGGCAGACGCGAGATAGGACTAGCCAGATACTTGAGCGCTTGCACCAAGAGACAGTTGTGCGTGATACACATTGTACGATAGATGACCCCGATACGAATAGGGAGCCAATGTAGGGCCCTCCTAGCTGATGAAACAAGTTCTCTCCTCTGAAGCCATGCCACAAAGTGCACAGCCTCATTTTGGATCACCTGCAACCGGGTCATATCCTGCTTGGAGATACCCAAAAGCAGACAAGAACAATAGTCAATCTTGGCACCTATAATTGCGCAAGCCACTGTAGCACAGTTTTCTGAAGATAGAAAGGGACATAATTGTGCTAACAGTTTAAGGTGATACTATGTACAAGACACAAGGAAATTGACCTGACTTTTCATGTCCAATTCCTAGTCGAAGAACACACCAAGAGTATTGACCTTGTTTTGGGTATGAATAACACAATCTGCAATTTTAAAAGATGTATAGTCAGCATAAAGTTTTTTTAGGTGCTTTGCCGTACCTAGTATCAACAGTTCAGTCTTGGAGCTGTTTAAGGCAAGTATGTTTACTTGCATCCAAGCCTGGAATATTTCATAGATGGAATTTAACGAAACAGCATTGCATGCATAATCGCCAGTCAAGGGCACAAGACACAGTGTCATCCGCATAGTTTGCATACACCACACCCGATCTGTCAAGTTGTTCAAATAGCGGAATCATGAAAATATTAAAGAGGGCGAGTGCCAAACATGAGCCCTGAGGAACCCTGCATAAAACAGAGAACTCCTCCTCACTGATGTTATCAGAAAAGACCCATGCCCTACGATCAGCAAGAAAGGATTTTACCCATTCCATTGCTGGCTCGCAAAAGTGCACGGATGTCTGTATTCTCTCTGCCAGCAAAGAGTGATCCACAAGATCAAATATGGCAGAGATCTAGCAGCATAAGCAACGTAGTGTTGCCCTCTGCCATCGATTGCATTATAGTCCTCTTAAGCTCAAGTAGGTTGGATTCAGTGCTGTGAGCTTTTCTAAAGCCTGATTGTTTTTCCCACAAGATGTCATGAGTGGCCAGAAAAGTTTCACACCCATACAGCCCCCCCTTGTTCTTCCTGCACTTATCAAAATTATCCCAAATTGCTGGCTGCATAACCACTGTTTGTTGCCTTTATTATTTATTTATTGTTATTTATCTGTTTCTCCTCTGCTTCGCACTTTCCACTTCTCCCTCCTTCCATGCACTTTTCCCCTCTCCCTCCCCCTCAATGTCACTGGGCCTAGTAAAATCGCTGGTTTTTGCTCCCCTGTTCCCCTCTCTTGCCTTGTCGCACTCTGAAACACTTGTGTACGAGCGAAATTAAAATAAAATATCAATCAATCTGTAGATGCGCCACCTTATCTTCAACAGATTGGGCACATTCGTCATGGGGCGGTAGTTGCCTGCTATACCACAGTCAAGAGATGGCTTCTTGGTAATCGGAGAAATCCATGCTTGCTTTATGTTTTTTGGAACAGCATTTTCCCTGAACGACGCATTCCCCAAGACACTTCCGTGAGCTGAACCTGAACACGAGGTACTACCAAATAGCCCCACATAAGAACTCCCGTTGCATTAACATGCTCCTGCCATGTGGGCCTACATCAATACAGGAGTCTGAGCATGGGGTATTCCAGAACACCATCAGTGCCATCATTTCTGGTATTCCAGGAGTCATTTATGTCAGTGAACACATAATCCTCGACAGGAGCCACAAGATCATCATCACCAGCTGAGTGCAGTGCTACAAAGACTGAGGGACCAAGCTCTCACACTCCAAAGTAAATTTGAATTCCATAAAGACAAGCTCAAGTTCTTTGGGTTTGTATTTCATAAGGAGGTATTCTCCACAGAAGGTTTGAAACCTTAAGATAGTACCTTCTATACAAATGCCTTAACAGCAGACACAAATTGGCGCATTTCAACCCAAAGAAGCAGACAGAAAGGATCATGGATGCCAGTCCCATAGCCTGGGAGCTGTACTTACCCAATGCACTGCCGCCGGGGACATCCAGGTGGCCTTCACGAGACCAGCGCTAACGCTTCCAGAGACTAGGCACTCACAAATAGAAAAGGAGACCATTGCAGTGGAATAGGGGTGCTGCCCCTTTCCCCTGTATAAAAACAGCTGTCCCTTTCGAATTGGTGACACACCCCAAGCCTTCATCCCATCTTCAAAAGATCGTCCTTATGAGGATAGATGTAGAAATTAACAAACATACTTTGATTTCTAACCCCCCACCACTTCCACGTTAGATCCTGCTTACTTGGTGATACGTGAAACCAATTAGCTGCATTTAGCTCCTGTTCATGAAATCCTTATATAGATCCCTGCTGCCTAACACCCAGAAACTTAAATCATTCAATGTGAGCTTCAATTTTTCCCGAGGCAGTTTTGTTCCAGAAGGAAGGATGTATCAGCAATGGGTCCATAGTTCGCACAGTGAGAAGGGTTCACAATTGATTGTTTAGTAGTAGATATCAAAATAGGTTTGTTAAATTCAACAGCCAAGTTTTCACAAATTATATCTGAAAGAAACTTTGATTTCTACCAAAACTGCAACACACAGATTTTACATAATATATTTACTTTGAGTCGAGCAAAGTTTGTATGCCAATGTTTTTTACAGAGAGTCAGGAGAACCATACACTCGCACAGCAGTGCAGAACTAATTTTTAATACTCTTGTTGAGATTAGTTCTCAATCACACACCTTTTTGGCTTCATATAAATTTCTACAGACCACTGTATAATTAAAGAAATTCACTGACTTGATGAACTAAATACATCACACCATGAACTTTACATAAATCTGCATTGAGAGCAAGGTTAATATTCTTAAAACTACCATAGCAATCCTTAGTGGCAAATGTCCTTTGTGGACAAGGAAATGGATAGCAAATGCCATGCTCTTAGCAAGCAGTTTCCATCCAGAACCTCTGAAGGATAGATAACTGTTTAGTAAACTTATATCAGAGGAATACGATTTTGTTGTTTAAAGCTTGCAAATGGGGAGATGTCCCGCAACAGACTAGCAGGGGCCCTTGACTGAAGCTCTGGCACACGTTTACCCACCTGAATGTTATATGATATCCCAGTCCACGGGACGGTGCAGAAAAGGATGCCTAGGTAGTGGTAAAGAGTGAGGACATAGGCACCAATCTCTCCATGACCATGATTGTCCTTGTCTTTGCCGACCGGCTTTGGACTCCTAGATTGCACCCATCCATGAATTTCAGCCCCCCAGGTGTGACCAACTTGTGCGGACACAGTAGCAATAAGTGGTGGAGTCCAAGAGCCATAGCACGTAGTATCTTTTTTTTTATTTGTATTTTATTTATTCATATAGCGCACCTGGCCCAAAGGCATCCAGGCGCATCACTTAACACAGAAAACGTAGTACAGATTTACAGATAATATACAGGAGATGGAGTAAGATAGATACAATTTACAGTTATATGGACATCAAAGTTACATATGTACAACAGAAAGTAATCATTAAATAGGCCTGATCATAAGGGTGGTTATCAAACAGTCTGACTCAAGGGGTGGTCTTGGGCAGTTAGCCAGACTTTGGCCTGCCTTTGGAATGCCAGGAAGAAGGGTTCCTCTCTGAGAGGGTTAGGTAGTGTGTTCCAAAGTTTTGCCGCCAAGACTGGGAATCATAAACCCCCCTGATCTCTGAAGGTTAAAGTGGGGTATATAGAGGCAATTAGACTGGGCACTTCTGAGGGGTCTGTTAGAGGTGTGGATGGTAAATCTATTGTCCAGGTAGCTAGGTGCTTGATTGGCAAGGCATTTATGAGTTAGTGCCAGAGTTTTTAGAGATACTCTTTGTGTTACTGATATCCAGCTGTGAGACTGTCTGGTATCAGAGATGTGATGATTCCTGGGGATGTTTAATGCAGCTCTAATAGCATTGTTTTGAATAATCTGTAGCTTGTTAAGGTTGCCTTGGTTAGTACCAAGATAGAGGGCGTTGCAATAGTCGATTTTAGACATTACCAGAGTCCTGGCTAAGGCGCTACAGTTAGCTGGTGATAAGAAAGGGCAGCAGGCTGTTATGAGCTTGTAGGCATACGCTGCACCGGAAGATACTGAGTTGGTTTGCCTAGAGAGGGAGAGGGTAGAATCGATATAAATGCCTACAGTTTTTTTGTCCTTAGTCATTTTAATGATGTTGTCATCAATGATGAAGGATTTAAATGCGGGGCAAAGTTTGTTGAGTCTTTGATGGGTGCCTAAAATGAGAAGCTCTGTCTTTTCATCATTCAGACAGAGTTCATGTTGTGCCATCCATGCTTGGATGGCTTGGTAGATGGAGTTAACAGCTAGTGGGTCAGCTGTATGATCACCAGTAATGGGTATGAGTATCTGGGTGTCATCCGCATAGTTGACACCCAGATAATCCAGGATATCGAAAAGTGGCTTCGTAAACACATTATAGAGTGTAGGGCAAACGCACGATCCTTGTGGTACCCCACATGTGACAGGTGAGGGTTCAGCGGCTGCTGAAGGAGAGAAGACCCTCATAGACCTGTTGTCCAGGAATGACCTGATCCAGGCTGTAGCTTTGTCAGGGAAGTGGGCAGTAAGTTTGAGGTGTCGGCAAAGGGTTTGGTGATTTACTAGATCGAACGCCGCAGATAAATCAAGTAGGAGTAGAAAGGCAAGTTACCCTTATCTTTAATGTCCTCAATCAGTGTTTTGAGATCAATCAGGGCCGTTTTGGTTCCATGACGCGGACAGAACCCTAATGGTCTAAGTCCCAAAAGTTTGTTGGTTTTCAAATAATATTGGATCTGCAGATAGGTAGCTCGATCCAGGATTTTTACCAAAAATGGCACTGTAGTGATAGGCCTGTAGTTAGTTGGTATGTTTGCATCCAATGAGGGTTTTTTAAGAAGCAGGATAACCTAGGCGTCCTTCAAGTTATCCGGGACAATCCCAGTGCTGAAAGAAGAGTTTATAAATGCGGTAATGAAGGGTGCTAGGTTATGGGAAGCCTCCTTGATAATAGGAGCAGAACATAAGTCACCATGGCAATTAGAAGGTTTAAGATTGTTGATAATATTTTCTACTTCAGTGATAGTGAGGGGTGAGAAGCTAAATGGTTTCTGGGGTAGAGGTTGGTATGAGTTCTGGTCTGGTCTGATGAGATTTATCTTGTGGGTCGATCTGCATGCTAGTTTTTTTTATTGTTAATTTTCGTTTGGAGAGTAGCTATTTTTCCAAGGAGCGCCCTTTGAATATTGGCACACCAGGAGCTTTCTTTAGTGCAAGTGTCGGGAGGGGATACCAGGGATTCCAGTTCTTTTAGTATTTTGAATAACTCTTTGGTGTTTGATTTGGCTTGTTCAATGCGCTTGTTATAAGTGTCTTTTTTTCCTGAAGTATAGCCTCTTTGTAGTTCAGCATGGCTAGAGTTTGCTTTGTTCATTTCGGTAGGATTACCTTTCCAACATGCTTCAAGGTTATGTTTTTGTTTGCGTAGGACTCTCAACTGAGGTGTAAACCAAGAGTTGAGGTGCGCCCGTGGTTTAGGTTTTCTCAATTTCATAGATGCAATGAGGTCTAGAGCTTTTAGTAAAGTCTGATTAAACATGTCTACCAAGACGGTTGGATCAGTGCTCACGGAGGCATGTTCATTGAGGGCTGGGAGGATAAGCGGGAGTAGTTTTTCACAGGTTATGTCTCTCTTGTTTCCAGTGAAGGTAGCAGGTGCGATGCGGATAATTTTGGTAGGGATGCTAAAGGTGATTAGGTGGTGGTCTGGCCAAGCACAGGGTTGATTGGAATAAACATTGATTTCGCAGTTAAGGCCAGATATCCATACAAGGATTCTGCCCTTGAAGTGTGTTGGCTCATTGATATGTTGCGTAAAGACTAGGTTAGAAAGCAAGTTATTGATGTCATGGGCTGGGGCATCGTTGGGGTCTCGAAGACCCAGACTGAAATCGCCTAGCACGATGATTTGATATTTAGTTTTGGTATTTATGGCCAAAACGTGAGACAGGTCTTCGGCAAATGTAGAGATAGAACCAGGGGGTCTGCAGATGAGATGGAATGTGATGGTCTGACTAGGGGCTAAAGCAAATTTTACTAAGTATTTCCGCTGATGTGTTTTGTTGTGCAGTGGAGATACAGAGGTTAATAGCATTTTAGTGAATGAAGGCAATGCCACCTCCTTTGGTCTGACTGGTATTGCGATCGCTTCTAATGATAGTATAACCTGTAGGGATAGCTACAGACAGGAGTGGCCCGGAAGCAGAGTGAAGCCAAGTTTCTGTAATGGCAATGAAGTCAAGATCATGTGTAAGGATAAGGTCGGCCTTGTCAAGTGAGTGTGCTGTAAGTGACCTGGCATTGATCAAAGCCCCTTTGATCGGGGTCATGGGAGCGGGTGGCGTGCTATGTCAAGAATGGTGTTTGTAGAAAGTGATGGTGCTGAGGTGAAGTGGGCTGTTGCAGTAGGTGGATGTGGGTTAGAGTGCCTGATAGTATTCGTGTGGTGGTAGGAGGCATGAGGCAGTAAGACCAGATTGACTGCAGGTTTGGGGCAGTGATCACTCAAGAGCTGTATGGGAAGAGAGGACAGCACAAACAGAAACAGCAATTAGTCTATCCTGGAGCCGGGAGTGGGCAGGAGCTCCTCCTCAACAATTCGCATTGGGACTGACGCCAGCTGCACCGTCGTGCACACTGATGCTCACTAGGAAGGAGGAGCGCCCGAGTGCCATGCTGACATACCGAAGCAGATGACTGCACACAGATCCTTAACACCAGCATCTTTTCGCAAAGTAGCATATTGAATCGCTGCCCACCGCATGCAGGCGAAGCACTGCACCAGCTGGGAAGCCTTTGTTCCCCCATGCGCCTGTCCTAAAATGGCCGCCAGTCAATAACGGCTGAGCCGGCACGAGAAAGAGGCTGCGCTCTGGTTGCCTAGCAACCATCTGTTTATTACCCGACAACCACCACCGGCAGGCGAAAGCCGGCCCTAGATCTGATAAGGCCTGCATCGAAAAGGCCTGTTTCCTCGCCTGTTTCACGCATGGGAGTGCAGCACGGCCACCCCCCCTGTCCAACTCACCTGAGACTAGCAGAATGAGGTTACTACATAGCCTGCACCCTATTACACCGAACGCCTCCCGCAAGCGCTGAAGTAAGCAGTACGAACTATGTACCCGATAACTCCATGCGCACCATGAGAACTCACTGTAAGTACATTGCCCCTGCCCTTGCGAGTTAACTACACTTGCTCAAAGTATTTTTCTGCAATGATACGACTCCCCCAGGCTGTATATATATACATTTCAGTTACTACTGGGACCGTCAAATCCAGGTGCCTAGCCACGCCTGCCAGCATCTTGGTCATTACTGTATGCATGTACTCTAGCCAGTACTCCGCAGAATCACCACATTTATGAACCTAGTTGCTCATTCATGCCGCAATCTGAATCTATATATATCTGCACAATTGCCACATTTCGATTCCAGCTGCTTACCCCTGCTTTTAGTCAGTGCTATATTTTGAATTTAGCTGCTCATTCTTGTTTCTAGTCAAAGTGCCACACTCTGATCTTAACTGATCACTCTTGCTCTTAGTCAAAGTGTCTTATTTTGAACTTAGCTGCTCACTCCTGCCTCTAGACAAAGTATCACATACTGAATCCATGTATTTCAGCACAACTGCAACATTTCGAATCTAGCTGCTTACACTTGTCCCCAGTACCTCTACTACATCCTAGACCCTACCACTCAGTATGTGCCTACCCACTTTTTACTTGCTCGCCTATCTCCTGCTCAACCTCTACACTGCATTACCGCCTAAGATGGCTCCACACCTACCCAACACACAAGCCGCAACCAGATTTAACAACCAAGCACCACTTCTACATTTAAATGCTCCGCAGCTTTTGCTACCCACTTGTCTCCCTCACACCACTAGAGAGGAATTTAGGACTAAGAGCCAGACTAGCCAAAATCTATGAGCCCCTTGCCCGCTCATCGCCTACCACTCTAAATTCTAGAACATCGCTGCGCCGACCTAACTCCTCCACACAAACCACCAACTCCCCACAAAACCTCTGCCTCACAACACTTCATAACTCCCCCCACCAGGGCACACCTGAACACACTCAGGACAAGCAACATTCTACTACCCCTACAAACTTAACCACTACCTCCAAAATTATAGTCAGCCCTAAAATCAAGGGAGCCTTGATCAATGCCAGATCGCTAGTATCACATGCTACAGAAATTGCAGACTTAATCCTTTCAGAAGACCTTGTCTTCCTTGCTATCACGGAGACCTGGCTACATCCAGCAGCAGGCCCTATGCTTGTGCTGGCAGTCCCAGATAGCTATTCTATCATGAGACAAGACCGCCCCATCTCCAGAGGAGTGGGGATTGCCATCATCCACAAGTGCAGTCTTACTATGAGACTTGCCACCTCCACCGACGTACCATCATGCAAAACACTAGTTGTTAAAATTCCACTCACTAATACTCAAACCCTCAATATCTTCCTAATCTACCGCCCGCCAGGCCCCATTGGCACCTTTGATGAAGACCTTAACTCCATTCTATCCTGCAACCTCAAAAGTTCCACTCAAGCTCTCGCCCTGGGAGACTTTAACCTGGGATTCAACGACCCGGGTGATCATCACGCTAGCACCATAGCAAACACTCTTACCGAATTAGGTTTCACACAGAAATGCACAGTACCCACGCATGTGAAAGGGAGAACACTTGACTGGGTAGCCGACGCCAACTGCTTTGCGAATATCAGAAATATCTCACCCATAGCCTGGACTGACCACTACCTGGTATCATTCATGCTCTCCACTGACAGACCACCCCCGCCGACCTTGAAGGCACCACCCACCCTTACGAGGAACAAAAAGAATATGACCGCAGAAAGACTCATCCCTAACCTTCTCCCCACACTCAACTCACTCTTTGACAACCTGGACCCAGAGTCCCTGGTCAAAGAATTCAACAAAAGTCTGGCCTCCTCGCTGGAACGTATCGCCCCCCTTAAACTTAGATCCAGTAAACCAAAAGCACACCTCAACAAATGGTACACACCTTTCCTTAAAAAACTAAGGCAGCAAAAAAGAAACTGCGAGGCCATTTGGAAGAAAAACCCTTCAGTCCCAAACAAACTCAAACTCTCCAAACTTGCTGCACTTTACAAAAAAGAAATCTACCTAGCCAAACGAGCCTCCTGTGACTCCCGCATACCCGAAGCCAAATCTAACACGAAAGAACTCTTCACCATCCTTAAAGAAATAGAAACCCCTATAGTCCCTATTGTAATGACTGCCGATACCATTCAGAAGCACTTTGCAAGCAACAATGGAAAAGTCCTACCTTGTCTTCGGTCTCTCCCGAAGGAGTGAAAGTTTACCGGAGACCCCTTCCCGAACCTTCCAACACAGCTATCAAAAAAGGGGTTCTACAGGAAACCCTCTTAGAGGGACAAAAACCCGGTGTAGATGTAGTCCTGTAGGTGGTTCGCGTAGCTCCCTCACGGCTGGGGTAGGAAGTTTAACCAGGTGGAGTCGCGATGAATTGGCTTAGGTGAGACTCTTCTGTGGGAATAGGATAGGTTGAATTAAGTATCTATAACACCCTTCGCCTTATGGTTACTCAAGGTTGAATGAGAGAGATGTACCTGTGGGAGAATCCCAAGGAACGCTATGGAGAGTCTCTGATGGCCGGTGATGTGGTCCGATCTACTATTGGTTAAAGAAAAAAAAACAGAAGGGAAGTGTTTGCATAAGATTTTGTGAGAAGAGAAGTGAGGGGGGCAAAGCCTGAATGTTTAGATCCCTACCTGTTGGGTAGGCAAGGATGCAGAGATCGTGTGTTGAGTCTTGGGAGTTCGAAGGTAGTGTCGAGACGGGATCGACCAAAGGGTAAGAAGACCACTGAGTATTTCGTCCATAAGACCGAGCCGGGTGGAGCGGCTGGGTCGGACTGAATAGGTGTATATGTAGGAAAGTCCTGTAGGAAATGTAAGCAGATTAAAGTAAGAAAGGCTTCCCTAAATCTAACTCAATGAGAGACATGTATCGCAGTTTCAGTAACTCACGGAGCGGAGCTGTGATGAATCGTAGCAACGCGTAGTACTCCTGGCAACTCTTGTTCATATCGTACTTCCGGAGTGGAAGGAGGAGTCTCGCTCTCGTCCTTCTCACGAACCACTAGACCGCTCCTCTGAGCTGGAGGCTCCCTGTTGGTGGTATGAAATCGCATCCGCGGCTGTAACCGCCAACGATGCCAGAGAGTAGGACGCCAGAATCTGGGTGTGACACCTATTGACACCTGCACTAAAGACAAAAACTGGTGCTCTGAAATTCAAAACGCCTTAGCGCACAAGATTGCGACTTCAAAGCAAAATCTCCAGCAAAAGAGCCTCCCTGAATCACAACATCCAAACCAAAACTCCGGACAAGCACATGCCCACTGATCTGACACGCTTCCAGTTCTCCAAAGTTAACACACTCGAAGTCGAAAAAATTATCCTGTCCTTGAAACCTAACTGCCAAGGAGATCTGTGCCCTGCACAGCTCATTAAAGATGCAGCCCGCAACCTCTCCCCTTTCATTACTAAACTGATTAATGCCTCCTTCACTACTGGCTCCATCCCCATCAACTTAAAACAATCTTGGGTACTTCCATTACTGAAAAAACCTACACTCGACCCAGCCATACCCACTAATTACCAACCCATAACGACTGTTCCCTTCTTACTAAAAACTTAGGACAAACTCGCCTACTTATAAATACAGAAGCACCTAGAAGAAAATAACCTCCTAGGATCCAGACAATCTGGGTTCCGCCCCCAACACGGGACCGAAACTGCACTCATCGACTTGAAAGCACAGATCGACACACTTAGAGATGATGGTCAGGCTGCCCTACTCCTCCTCCTCGACTTATCTGCAGCTTTTGATTTGGTCGATCATTCTGTACTATGCTCACACCTCCACACGTCAGCTCACTTCTCCCCCGAGGCCATCACGTGGATCAGATCCTTCCTTAACGGTAGAGCCATGAGGGTCTTCCTCCCCCCACGGCGGCAGCTGACCCCATACCCATCACCTGCGGTGTACCTCAGGGCTCCTGTCTCTCCCCCACACTCTACAACATATTTACCAAGCCCCTTTTCGATGATTTGGATCATCTCTGTATCACCTACACCAATTACGCAGATGATACCCAGATCCTCCTTCCGCTTTCTGGAGATTATGGAAAGGATTTGGCCTTGCTAAATAGGGTGTACATCATCATCCAGGCATGGATGGCCAAGCATGGACTATGCCTGAATGATGATAAAACAGAACTTATCATCTTAGGTACCACTTTTAGCCTAAAGAAACTTGGCTCGCTCTACAATTCCTTCATAATCGACGGGAACAACATCAAAGTCGGTCAGGAGGTCAAAACACTGGGATTCTACCTGGATACCAGCTTCTCTTTCAAAAAACAAGTGAGCTCCCTTGCATCTTCCACGGCCTACACGTGTAAACTAATCCGCGCAGCCAAACCTTTCCTATCGGACTTTAGCTGCCCGACACTTGCCAGAGCCCTCATACTCTCTCGCCTTGATTACTGTAATGCCCTCTACTTGGGATCCCCCAAGGCCACCACCACAAAACTGCAAACCCTCCAGAACAACGCTCTCAGCAGGACACATCAAGAAGACAACACATCACAAAACTCAGCCAACAGAACAACTGGCTCTCCACCAGAGATAAAATTCTCTTAAAAACAGCATCCCTCACCCATAAGTCCCTTAATAATGCTGCACCAACCTACCCGATTAACAGATTCCACAGACATGCTTCATCAAGACCCGCCAGAATAGCTTATAAAGACTGCTTAGTTGTTCCCCACTACAAACGCACCTCAATAGGGGGTAACAGCTTTCAGGTAAAAGCGGCCACAATATGGAACTCTCTGCCTCCAAACCTCAGAGCGGACCTCCCCTATCTGAATTTCCGCTCCAAGGTAATCACTTGGCTGAAATTGGGGGCCCTCTAAGACAACAAAGTGCCTAACTCTACAGGCACAATCTGCTAACTCATGTATGTTCCTGCCCATATGTATATAACAGCCTGTTTACTACACTGCTGCTATGTATATAATTTTGATGTACTTTAGTATGGTATTGTTTATTTTCCCTGTGTACTGTAACTAAGCTTCGAAAATTCTTGTAAAGGCTGCGCCCTGATGCACCCGGGTACGTTTGCGCAAACAAGCGAGTACATTAACCACTAGCTACCCACCTCTAACACACCCAAGGGGAAGGCTACTTA
Organism: Ambystoma mexicanum; assembly: GCF_040938575.1. NCBI lineage: Eukaryota > Metazoa > Chordata > Amphibia > Caudata > Ambystomatidae > Ambystoma > Ambystoma mexicanum. The sequence continues at coordinate 1,566,316,605 of NC_090937.1, read as the reverse complement.
TCAGAAATTATCCTCACAGTGGAATTTTCATACAATTCTGTCTACCACCACGGTCAAAAAGTTATCTTAAACATATTTTCATCAATATTTACTCCGAACATAACCGTAAAAACAACATAAAAAGCCATATACAGTGTTCATCATTTACGAAAGCCGTAATGGACAAGATGGAGAGAAAACAACACTTCACACTTATGGCTGTAGTTCACATCACAATGTTTACAATCTATCAACATTGGTTATTTAGTGTGATGTTAGTAATAGTGTGACTGAATCACAACTATTATACACACATATGGTATAATGGCGTCTACAATCTGATGTGTTTCTGGGGCAATGGGCAGCACTGTTGCAGTCAAAGGCTCGTCAGTAGTGTCCCAGGACCCGTCTTCAGGACGCAGTGAGTTAAGAGGGCGTTTACACTGTCACCATGATGCATATGTAGCAGTGTAGTCACCAATACAGTGAATACAGAATTGAAGCAAATTTAAGATTCTCAGTACCAGTAAAAACCTTTGTATCCGTGGTGTGAGTGTAATTCAGAGAAGTAATCAATTCGCTAACCTTTTGGTGATTTTTTTTGGTGTGATGAGTGAGGCGATTGCACTCGTCAATCTTATAATGGCGGCCGACAAGTCCGTCCAAATAGTAACAGCTGTAGATCAATACATGTTTTTAGTCAATCAATAATACGATTTTCAAGGGATACTAATCACGATACGGTATATCAAAGTTAAATATTTACCGCATTATAAATAATAAAACAAACAAACTAGGATGAGCACCTGTTCTTTGGCGCAAAGGCATGGGAAGCTTTGTACCTAGAAACATTGCCCAGAGCCAGACCTTCTGAGAAATTTTCTTCCAGTTTGCAGATGGTTCACAGTGGGGAAGGCCCAGATGTGATTAAAAGAGATTGGTTGTGGCTGTTTAATTCTCTGAACAAGTTCTAGCATCATAGATGCTAATATAACAGGTACTCCTAGCCTGTATGATTTCTCTATGCCAGGGTTCCCCAAACCACTGTAGGCAATAAGCAAACTCTGTGTTTCAAAGATAACGATGAGCAACATCTGTGCTGTGATGAAACCTATTGAGGTGCACTTGGCAAAGTGATTGCAACTCAATTACAAGAAATGTTATATTACTGAAGTTATATGTTAATGTAGAGTAATTAACAGTAACCGTGATCAATTGTAATTCTAGTCCATACCATGTGCAGTGACCTTTAACTTCATTTGACCCTGAGTGAGTATTTAGAAGACTATTTAGGAAATTATGTGGCAAACAGCATTTTGGACACATGATGCCAGGTATGAATTGTCCAAATACATGGCACCACTTAAGAAACTTGAGGGCTTGTAATTCGCTGCCCGGAACTGTTCATGGCAACTAGTTAAATAGTTTTAAATTTATTAGCACATTTTGGAAGTAAAAATGGTCACATATTTAGAACAAAAATTGAGCATGGATTTTAGTGTTCTGCAAGGATTTATTTTGTTAATTTGTGGCAAATGGTGTATTTGCAAGAACACAAGGCAGTAACATTTGTCAAAACATGGTAGGAGTCGAGGATCACTGTCTGGTTTAGGGGGCTATCCCCCTAGGAATGCCAGTAACATGTAGTGGCAAATGGCAGAGGTTGGGAATAAATAACATTTTACTGATGGATTTGGGGCTTTCCCCAGTAGATTTGAGGGTGCTCTTTACTCACATTAAGCCAATAGCACTGGCCACAACTTCATGGGCACTTTACACAGATTTTTCTGGGGGGTTTTACCCTAATATTTGACAATGCATGGCCCTGTTAATTATACATTCTACTAAAAATCAAATATGAACTCTGCTCACTGTGCGAACAACGGGCCCATTGCTGATACAACCTTCGTTCTAAAGGTTCTGGACAAAACTGCCTCATGACAAATTCAAGCTCATTTCAAATGATTTAAGTTGCTGGGTGTTAGGCAGCAGGGATCTACATATGGATTTGATGATCAGGAGCTAAAAGCAGCTCATGGGCATCACGCATCACCCAGTAAGCAGGATCCAACACCTAACATTTGGGGGCAGGAAGGGGGGGGGTTTAGAGGTTATGTTGTGAAAGGTTTTCATTTTTCTGCTTTACTTCGAAAGACGTCCATTGATTCCACCACTACCCCCTCCCCATTGTTTTGCTGTGGTGTTGTACCAGTCCTGACTTTTGGATGCAAGGGAAGCCTTTTTACTTCACTTGCCTTGCTAAGCTTAGTCCCTACGGCTATCAATGCAAAGACAACACTGATCTCCATTATGACAGTCTGTTTATTTTACACTGCACTCTTCACCTTACAGGTAGGTATGATAGTTCTATTTTATATCTCTAACATTTTGTTTCGTAACTTCGTGGTTACTTGCATGGTCGGTTGAAGACAGACTGGTGGAGGCGGTTATTTTTCTACCCTGATTTTTATTCTCATGCACGTTTACCATTTTACTGCGTCATGCCTTATAGAGTATAATATACCCTAAAACTACATGATTCTCGTCTATATGTTGGCCATCTTGTACTTTGGCCTTGTTCCTGCCCTCCCAGGACCAAATTTGCCCTGTATGATCAGCGGGTTCCCGGGCAAAGTGGCAGTGTGTTTTTTAGCCATGTTCGGGGGCAGGGTCTGTCTGGTCACATTCCTCATCCATGCCACAACATGTCTGCTTCTGGGATAAGGTGGTGGCAGGAATCTCTTAGTGATTAGCCAGCCCCTGCAAGTTAGAATGTGTTAGAGTCAAAACCCTTACGAACAGGAGTATCCTCCTGACGTCCGGAACTTGTTTCTGTAGCCATCTAGCAGTCTTCAACAGTTCAGGCAGAATTCTGCTCTTTTGTTCATCCCCTGAAGGCCTTCAATGGTGCTTCAAGCCTGGAACGATGGAAATAACCAGCCTCGACCACTGCTTGAGGCTGGATCTTGGAAGTTTTTGGATGTTGACCTGTTACCTTTCTGTGGGCTGACCAGCTTCCTCATGGGCCATCTTACTTCATCGGTTGCCGTCCAGATTTCAGACTTTGGGTTCGACAGACCATCAACTTGTGAAACAAGAAACCTCCCCCTGCAGTAGGAAGTCTCCAGCACGAAAAGGGGCATCGCAAGAAGTGTCTGTTACAGTGTTAGGGAGAATTCTCATTTATGGCTTACTTCCCTCACCTAGTGAGTCCCCCAGCAGCTTTGCTGGACTTCTGGAGTTTATTTTTTTTCCACTTGGTAAGAGTGAGAGCTTTCCCCACACTCTTACCTGTGTTTTGCTATGTGTTTCTACTTGTTTTTGGGATTGTGGACTCTGAAGTACACCACTTCAGTAGCCCCCTTCTTTTTGTGTCTCACACAGCACCTTCAGTGCCGTGACACAGGGTTGTCTTTGAGACTTCCCTCGACTCCATTTCTGAAGCGACTACTATCCCCAAGAAAAGGGTAAAGTTACCATTAACTTTACTTAGTCAATCTACCACAGATCCAGTACACCCCACCTTCCATGGAGTACTGGAAAGGGTTAACTCGTATCCCTTTGTATCTGTACCTCCTAGAGCATTGTTTCGCTCTTAACATTTAGACTTGGCTGGTGGCACTGGTATCTACCCTATCTTTTCTACAGAGATTATATTAGATAAACGTAGTACTGTTCTTGGCTATTATATTAACCTCTAACAAACACGCTTGACCAAATCGTCTTTCTCTTGGCTCCGGTTGGGTTTATTGGCCATTTCTTTTTGTTAAAGCCCTTCTTGTGTTTTACTTTGCACAGAAAACTAGGTTCGCCTTCTTTGTTCACTGTCTTTTGGCGGGCTTCTGCCCAGAAGCCCTCCTCAAGGCGCCTGAGTGTCTAGGTGGGCTGAATGTGAGGGAGGGGTATAGTCACCCCCTGCACAGGGTATTCTAGGAAATCCAAGTGGCACTTTGTCATGATTGGCCAGGGTAGTTGTCCGGGCTGGACAAACCCCCTGCTGGGTGATTGACAGCCAGGATGTGTGAATGGGGTTTTTTCGCATAAAAGGCAGGTCTCTTGGGCTAGACGTCAGAGTCTCGCCACTGGAACTACAAGGAACCGGAGAGAAGCAGAGAGAACGACGGCTGCTGCAACTAACCCGTCCCGGTGAAGCCCTGCTGCAGTCCTGAGCTATCTGCCCTTCAACGACTCAGAGAAGATCCAGTCCGGAGTCTTCTTCCCTTGAGCTTGGTGGGGATAACCAGCTCATCATCTACAGCCAGAGGATCCTCTTCCGTGGTCGAAATCGCTGCACACGGCTGTAGTGGTCCATATAGCCAACTGAAGAGCCTCTCCTGTTTTTAAGGAGCACGCCTTTTATTCCTTGTCGCTGCTGCCGGCTTCATCCCTGTGTGGTGCAGATCCCCTTCAGATGACGTCCTTCACAACAAAGCTCCAGGAATCATGCGTCTGCGGGAAACCAACAGGAACAACTGCCAGGGCACTAGCTGCACTACTGGAACAAGGTACTGTGTTCTGTTGAGGAAACTGGGTGAATCCCTTTCTTCTTCCCTCCTTCTTATAACTTTTGCTTCCGAACATTGACAATATCGAAGTACTTTTGGCTATGTTGAATCGTGAACTGTCTGACCGTGTCATCTTCGGCAACTAGCCCCGGTGTCTTTCGACCCTGGCTCCGGCCATTTAACTTTTGACCTCCTGTCTCTGAGTGTTTCTTGATTCTGCCTGCCTAACCAAAATATTGCCTGTGATTTTTGCCTCCAACTCCCTCTGGGTATCTCAGGTGCTAAGTGTGTTTTTGCCCCGGTAGCATTTCATGTCACGGATACGCGTTTGTTTAGTAGACCAAACTGTCAAAAAGTGATCGCAATCGTATTCGCGGTAACATGTTTTGTTCCTAACACCGGTCCATTCACAAACACAGGGTACTTACCTTGAGACTTACTGTACAAAGTGAATTGGTTAGTTGTAGTATATTTAACGTGTGGTTTTTAGTGTTGTGTTTATAACGATTGGTTTAAAAATAAATGTACTTATATTTTTATACCTGACTTGAGTCAGTGTTTGCTTGAGTCACAGTAATTGTGGCCCCTTTGTGTAATCTCTGCTACTGCTCATATACTCTTGAGATAAGCCTGGCTGCTCCTCCACTGCTACCACTCTGGCATAGTAGTACAGGCTTATATCAAAGGTAAAACCTGTATTGCCACCTGTAGTCTCAATTGTGTGTAGTGGTCCCCAAGGGCACTGCACAGGATTCTGCCCAACATACCGCCACAAGGGTCGTCTTCCGCCGTTTATTCAAAGTGACCATCGCTGCTCTCCTCCTACATATTGTCCTTTGGGTTCTGTGAGGTAGTCGTTACATGGCGTTTCTTTCTTCATTGTGCCAGAGTCATCCAGCTATCCAGTCCCTGGAACCGTCTCGCCAAAATGTGGAACCACCAACTATCCACTGGATCTCCATCACTGGAACCCAAGACACGAGACTCGGGGGTGGGGGTTCTGCGATTTCAGGAAAACCCTAAAGTGGTCCTTGAGTGAATTGGAGTACAGAGGGTGAGTAAACATACCTGTTCCTATCTCAATAGGGTTTTATTGGCTTAGGTCCTTTCCCTACATCTCCCATGCCTGACCGTGATTGGTGGGTCTGGTCAGGGTTCCTCCCATGGACTTACTTTAAAGTGGTTGGATTGGAGAGGGTCTTCCTGCAATTTATCTACTAATTCAAGACAGTTACAAACTCTCCGTAGGATTTGAACTGAGACATGTGGTTCTACAGGCACCAGCCCCTGTATTTCTTTTCAAAAGGAAAGGGCATTTAAAGTGCAGTGCTTTATTTTATAAGGCTGTGTAAGGTGTTTCTGACTCCTTTCCTACATATTAGTTCTCAAAATGGGTTATCATTCACCTTGTTCTTTATTCACATGCTTTGCTTCACAGCAGTTGCTAATATTGTTTTAACTGTCTGTAAAAGCAAAGTGTTCATGCCCTATAGCCAGAGCACCCCAAAAGTGAGTGTGTATATAAATCATAGAAAATGTTCAGTTTGATACTTAACTGTGGTTTTTAATTTTTAATAGTTTGTCCACGCCTAAATAATTGTACTTTTATATATCCTTACTTACCTATGTTATTATGAGTGCTCTGTGTATCCTTAACTGAACCCTGCAACAGTCATATACTTTAAGTCTAAGTCTTACTGTTCTGTCAATATACCGAGATAGAGTTTAGCTACACATGAGTGTCTTTCCGTGTTCACTAGAATAGGGGGGCCTCTTACAATCTGTCTAAGGTGGTTTCTGAAAAAACATATTAATAGGGTGTATCATCTCATAATTACATAGACAGGTGTTGCGCCTTGTGAACCCCTGCTGAAGATCTGCACCACATCGAAGTGTTGCTTACTGTCATTGAGCCATTGATAGAGGACAGTTGGCGTAGCCTGAATGAGTAAATCAGAGTTCCTTCTGACCACTGCTGACCTTTTCTTTAAACATGAAATCTGCTTTTACCACAATTCCCATTGCGACTTCATGATTCACTTACAAAAGATGGTTACACCTCTTGGTGTGTATTTTGTATTCACTTTATCCAGGTCCACTCATATAAGTACCACCATTAGTTCAAGTTATTACCATCCATCATTTCCTGTCTGAATCCAATTGGACTACTATAGGTCATTAAATAATTATGACAAAGCTGGATTACTTTAAGATGAACAAGTTACTGCCTGTGGTAACGTTCTTTCTACTGAATGTTCCTCCCACGTATTACTCATGTTATGATATCTCCACATACAGCTTTGGCTGCTTCAGAATATTTTTCCAGCAGTGGGCGCTGCACGCCGATGCCTGTCGACTCAATGTCCCACGAGGGCCTCCATCTCGGTGTCAACGTCATTGATGGTATATAGCACGCGCAGCGACTGTTGGCTTCAGTTCCATTTTTTACCTGTATTGGTTTATCCTACGCACGACAGAGCGCAAACTGTAATGACACGGAAATTCAACTGCTGGGTAGGCTGGGAGGGGCGATGAGTAATATGCGAGAAGAATATCCAGTCGAAACAAAGTTACCACGGTTAACTAACTTGTTCTTCGAATGGATTATGTCCTCCCACATATTCCTCATTTCATGATAGACTCCCAGAGCAGTGTTTGTATTTCTGGAGGAGGGAGACAGAATTTTCAGTTTGAAAGTAGAATTTAGAAGTTACCATTGGCATTTGTGTGTACAGCATGTAACACTGCCTTCCCAAAAACACCTTCCAGGCCTGAGGAAGAGTCCAGACTATAGTGCTTGGCGATTATGTGAACTGAGGACCATGTGGCCGCCGCACAAATATCCTTAATTGGGACTCCCCTCTAAAAGGTGGAGGAAGTAGCCATGCCCCTGGTCGAATGTGCTCTCAGACCCTCAGGAAGATCATTTTCAGCTAACCTGTAGTATTCAGAGATTGCGAGGATGATCCCCCTGGACAAGGTTTGTATTGACAATGCCATACCCAATTTATGGCCCGTATGTCCAATAAAAGGTTGATAGTCCAGTCTTAATCTAGAGATTCTGGAAATATAGAAGCTAAGTGCATGTTTTGGTGCACGCCTGTGTAGCTTTCCAGGTTGAGGTGGGGATAGAAAGAATGTAGCATGATTGTCTGAGTGAAATGAAACTCGGACACAATTTTTAGTAGAATGTTAGGTTTAACCTTAAGGACCACTCTATACTTGAAGACTGCAAGGAGGCTTGCAGACCAATGCTTGCAGTTCACTCACCATACGGGCTGATGTAAGGGCCACTAAAAGAATGGTCTTTAAAGTCAACACTCTTAATGGACAGGAGTGGATTGGCTCGAATGGACCACACATTAGGAATTTTAGAACTAGGTTGAGATCCCAAAACAGACTTAAAAAGGGGCCGGAGGACAGACATTTGTCAATCCTTTCAAGAATTGAACGACCAATGGAGTCAAGAAGAAAGATACCTCTTCGGAGGAGTGCTTTAAAATAGATAGCGCTGCCAGATACCCTTTTTGTGGCAACCTGGAACCTCAGATCAGCCCAGTGTGACAAAAATGACAACATGGGTGTATTGCATATAAAAGGATCCACATTCTTATCCCTGCAACAGCTGCAGAACTTGTTCCAACGGCAGTGGTACAAGGACTTTGTTGCTGGCCTTCGGCCGAAAGCAAAATCTTCATTACGTCGTCCGGGAGGTCCCAATCCTTATATCTCAACCTCTCAGAAACCATGCGTGAGGGTTGAGAGTCTTGACCTCTGGATGGAGAACTTGACCCTCTTGCGAGAGAAGGTCCTCTCTTTGTGGCCGACATATTGGAGGTCAGATCTACATGTTCAGAAGGTCCGGGTACCACGTCCTCCTGGCCCAATCCGGAGCAATTAGGATCATGGGTTTCCCAACCTTTCTCAACCTCCCTATTATGGGAGGAATGACATGAACTGGAGGAAACGCTTATAGGAGTGGAAAATCCCAGTCCACTACGAACGCGTCCCCTAGACTCCTTTTGGTGGAAATTCCCTGGAGCAGTACAGTTTGAGCTTCCTATAGGCACTTGTTATGTACAGATTTACTTGAGGGATTCTCCAAATGGTGAAGATCTCTTAAAGGACTTCCTGAGCTAGTTCCCATTCGTCTCAGACTGTGCTGTGCCTGCTCAGAGAGAACGCCTCTGTGTTCTCCTCTACGGCTAGGCGAACTGCTGATAGAGAGAATCCTTCGTGAATTGCCCATTACAAGAGCTGCATCGCTTCTCTGCACAGTGGTAGTGACCCTACGCCGCCTCTTTTGTTGAGGTAGTACATGGCCACTGTGTTGTCCGTTATCAGGACATTCTTTCCCCGTACAGAGGGCAGGAAGGCCTTCAGCGCTAGTCTGATTGCCCTGCGCTCCAAAAGGTTGATGTGTAGTTTGGACTCTGATGGAGACCACAACCGCTGATTGTCAGTTCGTTGGTGTGGGCTCCCCACCCTGTGAGTGAAGGTCCGTCACTACCGCTATCTCCGGCCATGGTTGCCAAAAAGATTCTCCATTAGGAATATTGTCCTTGCAAGCCCACCAAAGAAGTTCTTGAGAAACTCTGCTTGGAACTGTCAGTTGATGCAACATATTCCCTGAAAATTGGGACCACTGAGTTCTGAGAGCCCATTGAAGGGATCTCATTCTCAATCGGGCCTATGGCACCAGGAAAATGCAGTATGCGATGAGACCGAGCAACCTCAGAAAATCGAAGGCCGGAAGATGCAGGGCATTCTGGAATTTTTCTACCATCTGCTGAATGTGTTGAACTCTCACCTTGGGAGGCAAGGCTTTCCCTGAGGAAGTATCCAAGACCTCTCCGATGACAGAGTCTTTGGAATGGTATCATATGGGGCTTCTTATGATTGAGGGAGAAGCCCAGTCTGTGAAGAGTGTGGCAGGTGATACTGAGATGTTCCTGGGCTTGCACAGGTGAACGAGCCCTGATCAGCCAATCTTCTAGGTAGGGGTAGATGTGAATCCCCACTCTCCTTACACTCGTTGCCACTACCGCCATCAGCTTGGTGAAAACCCTCAGTGAAAAACCCTCTCCCATCGCCTCCTTCCCATCCTTAACTATATTCAGGAAGCCGTCTCTTCCCTCGCCTTCTGGGATGTGTTACCACCAATCTACTATGTTCCCTAATTATGCCAGTAACACCTTAGACACCACACCATGCTCCAAGGGCGTATTCATCCAACTAGGCTCAGCCCTAGTGCGCATACACTGCTCCAGACACCACCCCCTACCATGCCGCACCCCATTTTTGCCCAACATACCAGCATTCACAATACCACCACCCATGGCACCGTTACCACACCCCACTGCGCCTCTCGTAGGCATAGCCCGCTGGTCTAGACTCTCTTCCAGACCACACACACCAATCACACACTCATAAAACCTATACTTGGAATCTCAAGGAAAATAAGACTCTTCCCGTACCATTAAGAACAGACCATCTCCCTACTCCTTTCTTACTATAGACAAAATAAAATGGCCGGCACTGACAAAACCACAAACTTCAGCACACCACCACACACCAAAACCAAGAACAAGCATAAAACATTTCAGCGTACCACACAATCTCCCTCGTCAGCATTCACAACCCAAACACCCTGCTCTACTTCAGGCATAGAACCCTTAAAGGGTGCATTACTCAACGTAAGATCCCTAGGTGCACACGTCATTGACCTACACAACCTTATTCTTGAATACAAACTAGATTTCTTAATAACAGAAACCTGACTCCACCCAGCATCAGGACATCTAATCACATTAGCTGACTATACACTACTTGAAGCAGACCACCTCAAGGCCACCGGAGGACGAGTAGCCTTTATCTCCAAAACCACTCTATAGTTGAGAGAATGCAAAACAGAAACCCTATCAGGTTACAAACTTTTAGCTCTCAAGTTAACCACTAACCAAAAAAAACAACTTCCTAGTAGTGTACAGAACCCAAAATCATTCTAATAACCCAGATACTGAATTGCCTTTGCTCATTTCCCCAATCCTCGAACCGAACAATAAATGTATCCTACTAGGAGACATTAATCTAGGGTTCACTGACCTTTCTGATCTCAAAGCTACCGCTTCCACAATGCATTCCTCGAAATGCAATTCAAACAAATTGTGAACGCCCCAACCCACTCAGAAGGACGAATCCTGGATTGGATTCGAACACTGAACACCACAGTCTTCCAAGAAGACGACATAGAAATGTCTTGGACAGACCACTCCCTCATCAGGTTCAACATTATCACAACAGGCGTTCCCACCCCAGCCGCCCCCCCCCTTCATTGCCCATCCTCATGAGAAATTCCAGGAAACTTACGCCTGAAAACCTAACTCTCTTGCTGAATAAGCTAATCAATACACAATCACCACAACCCTGACAACATCTCATCACACTATCATATCTGCTTGAAGTCAGCCATCGATGAAATAGATCCTCTCAAATACAAACTTCCCAAACATAAGCGTAGCAACATATGGTTCAATGATGACCTCATTGAACTTGGAAGAAAAAAAGAGCACTAGAACACCTCTCTAGAACAACCCCCACTAAGGAATCCAAAAGAAAACTACATCTATTATCTAAACCCTACAAACGGGAAGTAAATACTCAGAAAGCCAACTCCCTGAACGTACGTATCACTAATGCCACTTCTAATAGCAAAGAGCTGTTCACCATAATCATAGAATTAGAAACACATATCCTTCCTCCCAGCATAGTCCAAGCCAACAAAGCGTGGTGTACGACCATTCAGGACGCACTAGCCTCCAAAACAAAATCGACTCGCAAAGAAAACTGCTAACAGCAACTATAGACTCAACCCTTTGCCATTGACAGACACCACAACCAATATACCTGAATTCCAGTTTACCCCAGTAACTGAGAATCGGGTACTAAAAACCATAGCTTCACTTAAACCATCCGATTTCAAAGGAGATAACTTTCCTACCAAACTAGTCAAGGAGTGCGCCCCAATCTTTGCAGTCACCATCACTAATTTTGTCAATGCCTCATTTAACACCAATACTATCCCATCTAGTATCTAGTACCCCCTCCTTAAAAAACCAACCTTAGATCCCACCACCCCCATCAATTGTAGACCCATCACCACAGTCCCCTTACTCCTCAAAATCAGACAAAATTGCGTATACCCAAGTCCAAGCCCTTCTTGAAAATAACCAACTACTAGGGGAAATGATCAGGCTTCCACCCCAGACTTAGCTTGGAGACAGCCCTGCTGGATCTCAAAAACTAGATGGACTCCATCAGGGACTCTCGGAAACTATGCATACTGTTACTACTCGACCTGTCCGCGGCATTTGACTTAGTAGACCACAATAAACTATGCCTAACACTAGCTAACAACTTTCACTTTTACAAGGAAGCCACAGACTGGTTAAATCATTCCTTGCAGACCGAACATCCAGAGTAGCCATAGGTGATGTAGCAGCAAATCCCATATCAGTTCCACTGCGAGTTCCCCAAGGATCCTGCCTTTCCCCTACGCTTTATAATGTGTACACTAAACTACTTTTTGCAGCGCTAGACGCAATGGGAGTAATTTATACCAACTTTGCAGATGACACACAAATACTTATCCCGATATCAGGCAACCTTGAACAGGAAACCATCTGTGTACATACAATTTACTCCATAATCCAGAACTGGATGGCAGCAAATAGTCTCTGCCTAAACAGAGAAAAAACAGATCCTCATAGTAGGCTCCCCCGCCAAACTAGGAAAGCTGCACCCACAATAAACATCCCTAGTCATAGACGGCACCCATATTGACATCTCCAATCAAGTTAAATCTTTAGGGGTTGATCTAGACTCTAGCCTTACCATGTGCAAACACATCAGTGCACTCGCCTCACCAACAGGCTACACTGCTAAAGTTATTGCCCTGAGTCGACCCGCATCACTCTCTCCAGAGCTCTTATTCTGGCCAAGATGGACTACTGTAATATATTCCTATTAGGAACCCAAAAAAAGAAATAAACAAAATGCAACTTCTTCAGAACAAAGTGTTAAGAGTTGCACTAGGCATAAAAAAAGAGGGATCCTATACCTCAACATAGAAGAGAAGCACACTGGCTTCCCATTAAAGCCAGGGTACCTCATAAAACTCTCACCCTAACACACAAATGTGTTTCGGGTAATGCCCCCAGTTAACTCAACCAAAGCCTAACCCGTAAAACTTCAACCAGAACACTCAGATCCAACACGGACATGCACCTACTCATCCCCTGCTTCAATAACGCAAGAACGGGCAGCTCTAGTTACCCAGTAGTAGCACCCAGAATCTGGAACGCTCCCAGCCAACATGTGTAATGAGCCTTCCCTTGTGAAATTCAAAAAACTACTCAAAACATAGCTCTAACAAATTCTAATGTCAAGACAGAGACACAGCAGGACACCAACTGGCCCTGTCCCACCCTTGACATCCAGTTCCTCACCATCTAAGACAAACTACGCAAAATACTAAAGGAACCTACTAAATAACACTGAGCGTTAATTTGATGACTGCACGTGTATAATTATGTGATTACCAAGTAATTATTAAGGCTGTAAAACGGCTTGTAATGTGACGCTGTACCATTGTTAAGCTAATATGTAACGAAATCTACTGTTTAGCAACAAGACTGTACCATTGTATATATGTAACAACTAAGACCAAGTATACCTGTAAACTTACGCTGTGATACCCCAGGGTTTGGGCGTACAACAAAAGCAATAAATAAAAAATCAGCTGCCATGGCAACACAGTCCCACAGGGTATAAGAAAATCTAGCCAAGGTACAGGTAACATTAGTAGAGTTCAAGGCCATGCCGCCTGATGTAAAAGACCTTGCAAGCCCAACCTTCTGGTCTCTATCCGGGGGGATAGGCAGATTGTTTGTAGCAGCCTGAACTACTAAACTCTCAGGCGTAGGATGTTTGGTGAGGTAGTCTGGATTGCTGCTAGAGGGTCTATACACTTCTTAGAGAAGTTCCTGTTCAGAGCAGGCTCAGATTCTGGAGCTTCCGAATTGGCCACAAACTTCCTCTGAAGGGTCTTATGGAAGGGCAAGATTGGGTCCTTCTGAGGTCCCTTGTCCACGATGTCCATCATGTCATCCTGCTCATATGCTGGGGAAGCCCTACTCCACCCCATATACTCTGTGACTCAGTTCGTAAGATTTCTGTAACCTGAATCGGCATGCTCCGAGAGGTCAGGCCTGCCAAACTCCACCTCTGGTGAAGTGCCAAGTCCACTAGCAGACTGGCGGGAGTCTTTCATCCTCGACTCTGGGTCAATGAGCTCTTCAGGTACATTTTGAGTGCCAAACTGTACCCCAAATGGAGAAGTCTCCTCATCAGAAGCAATTTCCTCCTTATAAATGGAGGACATGGGTATTTTTTTGGTACAGGATTGAACGTTTTTTCCTGAACATGTAAGGGCTTCGGTGAGATCGAAGATTCCATTGAAAAAGGGGTCGATTTACTAGGAATCGCTCACGATTTTGGCATTGTAGCAGTCGGCGCCGACAAAATCATCAAAGGCTTTGACGATTTAAGCTTTTTCGACGGTATCAGAGATGGACTTGATTGTCTAGTCGATACCTTCAACGCCTTTTCGTCGGGTCGAGTATCTCAACGAGCAGCCGGCTTATAATAAAAATCATATTACTCCCAACTTAAAAATAGGATGTAAAATGCTCCCACTTTCAGACCTTATCTGGAGCACTGGAATCAGTCACTTCTGTGCAAGGAGAACTACTGAAGTCAGCAATCTGCAATCCCTCCTACCGTCTCGCATACCTCAAGCGCCCCCTCAATTCAGGTCGTACTGTTTACAGACGGCCACCTACAAATTTCTCTCCCCTTCGCCTCCCCAGTTCACCACCTGCTCTACGACCCTACTCTTCGCAGCCTTCCCCGCCCACTCCCAACCCTCCTAGCCCTTTTCACCTCCATTCCATAATATCCTGCTTAACCTCCCACCTTCTGAACTTCACACCATGCACTCATACATCCATGGTTACCCCCCCTCACCCTGCCCATTCCGCTACCACTCACAATGCCGACCTCACAGCAGAAACCCCTTTCTATATCCTGCGTACTCTTCAACGCCAGATCGGTATGCAAAAATAAACAACATTTCAAATGGATTGTGTCCTCCCACGTATTCCTCATCTTAGATATATTCGTCAGCTTGCTGCTTCTTGCGGAAAATATTTCGCCAGAGGGCACTGTGCTCCAGGCCGTGTAGCTTGGTCCCTCGAAGGCCGCCGTCGAGCGTCAACGTCATCCGTCGTATAAATGGCTCGAGCCGCTCCCGTTGGTTCATTTCCATTTTTCCGAGCTTCTGCTTCGTGTATCGAAAACGGCGCGTCAGTTTTTCTCATCAAGAAATGTCTTTTTCCTCAACCCCGACAACATCCCCAAGACAGGTTTTAAAAAGTGTCTCAAATGTGGAAGGAAGATGTCCATTACTTATCCTCAACGCAACTGTCTTTGGTGCCTTAGTCCTGATCACCGACGAGTGCGGGTCGATTCAGGCGATGTCGAACAAGGCTCTTAAGGAACGCCAAGGTAAGCTAGCGGTGGGGGAAGTGTCTTTCAAGTCTGCTAAAAGACTCGAGATCTAAATCTCTTCATGAGTCGAGGCGATCGAGGTCGAAAAGTCACTCGAGGAAGTCCTCTTCCTCGTCATCGAAAAAAATCAAAAAAGTGACGTCATAGATCTTCCTCGTCTTCCACGCCCGACAGAAGGTTAATTTCTTGTCCTTCGAAGCATGATTCCCCAAAGAAATGGGAGGCCTTTAAGGCTTCAATGCTAAAAAATATTGAGAAGGCGGCCCGACCCCCTCAAATAAGCTGCGTGAAGCGCATGCCCCCGTCCACTCTAAAGGTGACAGTGGGAAAACCAAAACGTCTTACGCTAAATCCGACAAAGTCGAGGGCGTCCTCGGACGATGATTCTCCAGCACCTCATGAGACTGTACAGAAACCTTCGGTGCATAAATCGAGGTTGCCTGAGGACAACATGGCGTCGTCATCGTCGAAGTCAGCTATCGACTCGACGTGCCCTTCGACGACGCCGAAGCCAGGAATGGCATTGATTTTATGGGGTGGAATTCAGTGTCCCCAAGATATGACCAGGACGACTTAACAGACATTATTGATGAAGGACCTCAGAAAGACCCAGTCCTTCCCTTCCACAAAGCTCTTCAAAAGAGAATTATGACAAATTGGGAGACACCTGAATCTCTACCAGCTGTAAATAAGAAATGTGTAGCAAAGTATAGACCTGCTCCCTCGGATCCAGAATATTTATCTAAGCATACTTCGCCTGAAAGTTTGGTAATTCAAGCTGCGACTGAATAGACAGTCGGCATATCCCTCTATGCCCCCTGACAGGGACGATAAAAAGATCAATGCCTGGGCGAGGAAGGCTTTTACTTCTGGTAGTGTGGCCCTTAAGTCTACTAATGTTACTTGTACATTAGTTAGGTTAACTTACACCATGTGGAGTTGTTTAGATGCAGCGGCTGATCACATCCCAGAGGGTGAGGAGAGGGATTGTTTCCTGGCGATATTAAAGGATGGGAAGGAGGCTATGGAGGAGTGCCTCAAGTCAGGACTACATACTGCAGAGAGTATAAGCAGATCCATGGCATCTAGTACAGTCTTGCGTAGATTTGCATAGCTAAGCAAATCTGGTTTCGCATCTGATGTACAATCTAGATTACTTAATATGCCCTTTGACGGCTTTAGGTTGTTTGGCAGCAAGGCAGAGGAGAGCTTGGAGAAGCTGCAGACCTCAAAAGCGGCAGCAAAATCACTCAGCGCCGCTATAAGGCAACCTCAACAGCACTCTTACGCAGGGTCATCTTCCTGGAAGAGTCACCCTTTTCGCTTCTATTCCTCTTTTGGAAATGGGAGAGGGCAGACCAGTCAGAGGGGACAACAAAGAAAACCCTTTCGTGCTGGAAAAGGGAGAGGTTACTTGATCAGCCACAGCAGCGGCTACTACCTCCTCAGTCACTGTTGCAACCACTGCAAAGCCACTTTGAGGCCTTAACCCACAAGACCCCGGTGGGAGGCAGAATCACTCAGTATCTGGACGAATGGCGGGGCATTACGTCAGATGCCTGGGCACTAGAGATAGTGACCCATGGTTACTGTCTTCCTTTGCATCAAAGGCCTCAAGATCATCCACCGGGAGCCAACTCCGTAAAAATTCCAGACCCGCTCCTTGTGCAGGAGATTTTAACCCTGCTAGAGAAAGGTGCAATAGAACATGTCCCTGTAGCTGAGAGGAACAAGAGTTGGTACACTCCTTATTTGCCCATTCCCAAAAAGGACGGAGGATTGAGACCCATCTTGCACTTGAGAAATTTGAACAAATTCCTCAGGAAGGATAAGTTCAAGATGGTGACCCTTTCTCAGATCCTTCAGGCTCTTCAATTTATGCACTGGCTGGTTGCATTGGACCTTCAGGATGCTTACTTTCATGTGCAAATCCATCTCAAACACAGAAAGTACCTGAGGTTTCGCAATTGGCGGATCTCACTATCAGTTTCGAGTTCTGCCATTTGGGCTTACCTCCGCCCGAGGGTCTTCACCAAACTAATGGCGGTAGTGGCAGCGAGTCTCGGAAGGGAGGGGATTCTCATCTAACCTTATCTGGACGATTGGCTAATCAGGGCAAGTTCACCCAAACTGGCGCAGGGACATCGGGCCATGACCTGTCACTTCCTACACAAATTGGGCTTCTCCCTCAATTACAAGTCGTCACAAATGATTCTGAGCCAAAGACTCCAATTATTCGGAGCGGTCCTGGACACCATCTCAGGGAAAGCCTCGCTTCCAGAGGAAAGAGCTCACCACATTCTGCAGATGGTAACAAAATTTCAGAATGCCCAACATCTACCGTCGTTTGACTTCCTAAGGTTGCTAGGCCTCATGGCATCCTACATTTATCTGGTGCCAGAAGCTCAACTGAGGATAAGATCCCTTCAATGGGCCCTCAGGATTCAATGGTCCCAGTTTTCAGGGGAGATGTCAGATCTTCTACAAGTCCCATCCAAGGTGGCTCAAGATCTCCTTTGGTGGGCTCACAAGGAAAATATCCTCAGAGGGGGACCCTTTTTGGCAACCATGGCCAGAGATAACTGTAGTGACGGATGCCTCACTCACAGGGTGGGGACCCCACACCAACGATCTGACAATCAGCAGTCGTTGGTCCCCATCAGAGTCCAAACTACACACCAACCTTTTCGAGCTGAGGGCAATCAGACTAGCGCTGAAGGCCTTTCTGCCCTCTGTACAGGGAAAGAATGTCCTGATAATGAAGGACAACACAGTGGCCATATACTAACTCAACAAACGAGGAGGCATAGGATCACTCCAACTGTGCAGAGAGGCAATGCAGCTCTGGTTCTGGGCAATGCAAGAAGGAATCTCTCTGTCGGCAGTTTACCTAGCTGGAGAGCTGAACACGGCAGCGGACGCTCTGAGCAGGCAGGGCACAGTCTGCCACAAGTGGGAGCTAGCTCAGGAAGTCCTTCAAGAGATCTTCGCCCTTTTGGGAACCCCTCAAGTGGATCTCTTTGCGACCGGGACAAACCGGAAGTGCGATCTGTATTGCTCAAGGGAATTTCCCCCGAGAGGAGCTCTAGTGGACGCGTTCGTAGTGGACTGGGTATATCCACTGCTTTACGCGTCCTGCCAGTACCCGCGATTCCTCATGTAATCAGGAGGTTGAGAAAGTTCAGGAGAACCATGATCCTAATTGCCCCGGACTGAGCCAGGAGGACATGGTAACCGGACCTTCTGGACATGTCCATCTGCACTCCAATATGTCTTCTACAAAGAGGATCTTCTCTCACAAGAGGAAGGTCGGGTTGTCCATCCAGAGGTCAAGACACTCAACCTTCACGCCTGGCTTCTGAGAGGTTGCGATATAAAGATTGGGATCTCCCGGATGACGTTATGGAGATTTTGCTTTCAGCCAGAAGGCCAGCAACAAAATCCTTATACCGGTATCGTTGGAAGAAATTCAATAACTGGTGCAGGGATAAGAATGTGGAACGTTTTCAGTGTACCACTCCCATGGGGCTTTCCTTTCTATTACATTTAGCAAACTCGGGGCTCCAAGTTGGAACTATTAAAGGATATTTGGCAGCGCTATCTATCTTCAAGCGCTCCTCAGAAGTTTCATATTTCAAAATGCCTTTGGTTATTCAATTTCTTAAAGGGTTAACAAATACGTTCCCTCCTACACCATTCCAAGTTCCCATTTGGGATTTAAATTTAGTTTTAAAGTTTATGTGTGCCCCTTTTGAGCCTTTACATTATTGTCCTTTAAGGCTCCTAACTTTAAAAACAGTTCTACTAGTGGCTCTAACTTCAGCCCGCAGGGTGAGTGAGTTGCAGGCGCTCTCTTGCAAGCCTCCTCACACGTTTTTCCATAAAGATGAAGTTGGTTTAAAGGTCAAGCCTTTTTTCCTACCTAAAATAGTTTCGGTTTTCCATCTGTCACAGAAAATCACTTTACCATATTTTTATCCTCCTCCGCACACTAGTAAAAAGGAGGAAAGATTTCAAAGACTGGACCCTAAAAGGGCTCTTAGTTTCTACATATCTGGACGGGAAAGATTTAGACAAACCGATCAATTGTTTGTCGGTTATACTGGACACAAATTGGGCATTGGTGTGTCCAAACAAACTATATCCAGATGGATTATCCTAGCAATATCTGAATGTTACAAATTGGCTGGGAAGGAGCCTCCAGATGGTTTAAGGGCTCATTCAACAATGGGCATAGCAACTTCCACGGCTCTTCACAGGGGTGTTCCAGTGCAAGACTTGGTGCTGCGGCCACCTGGTCATCAATGCACACTTTTGCAAAACATTGTTTAGACACCACTTCTTACCAAGGATGCATTTTTTCAAAAGCCGTCCTTCATTCTGTACATAATTGAAGAACTATGGTACTCCCCCCGCATCTAAAATACAACTGCTATGGGAGTCTATCTAAGATGAGGAATACGTGGGAGAACACAATCCATTCGAAGAACAAGTTACTTAGCAACTGTAACATTCTTTCGACTGGATGTTCCTCCCACGTATTCCTAATTGACCCTCCCAACATACCCCTCTGTACAGTTCTTACGCTTGTTGCACTTGTACTTCCTTAAGAGCCTGACATCTGCCGACACAAAATACAAATGATGCGACCATTAACATCAAAAAACTGAACTGAATCAAAGGGCGCGGCTCGAGCCATTTATACAACGGATGACATTGATGCTCGACTGCGGCCTTCAAGGGACCAAGCTACGTGGCCTCGCGCACAGCACCCTCTGGCGAAACAATTGCCGAAAGAAGCAGCAAGCTGACATATCTAAGATGAGGAATATGTGGGAGGAACATCCAGTCGAAAGAACGTTACATTTGGTAAGTAACTTGTTCTTTTGACCTCATAACGACTGAAAACCCATATTTCCGATTGATCACGGAACCCTGGTTCTCCGATGACTTCAAAAATATCGTACACAAGATCTTCCCTACCGGCTACTCCCTCCTCATACATAACCGGTCTAGCAGAGTGGTGGGTCTAGCCATCCATCACAGACAATGCCTTTCAGTACTATCCACCGAGAGTCTACCTTTAAACACAAAATGTGGGATATATGTATACCGTGAAATGTTAAAACATGTACTGCAAGTTTTGGTTGTATGTGGTTTGTTTATAATAAAATCAATAAAACGTTTTTTAAAAAACACGAAATGTGAATCCATTCTCACCGAGTTTGACGTCAGCCCTTCCTTCACCCACAGGTTCCTTCTCCTATATAGGGCCCCCTGCTACGACCGAAATTTCTCTCTGTGACTCCCTCTCAACCATGCTAATCTAGCACCCTGCACACACTTTCTTAGGAGATTTCAACATCTGGTTCAATATTCCTTCCAACCCCATGACCCTTTCTCGGCCTAACACAGCTGATTTCCCACCCGATCCACATTGCAGGTTACACCCTAGACGCTCTTTTGTGCACGTCTGGCCACTCCCGCCTCGATCACCCATCACATCGCTAAATCTTTCTCACTTCAACACCTCTCCTCCTCACCCCACTTCCAGCAATCACCTGAACTACTCTGGCCACCCTCCCTCTCAGGAATAAAATCATCATTAATTCAAACCTGCCCAATTCCATACTTCACCCTTCATCGATCTCTCGATCTCTTTGACCAATGGCTCTCCGAAGCAATGACACCTCCATCATCCAGTCGCCCCTCCCGACGATCGACCCCAGACCAAAAATGATACACCACTTCCCTCAAAGCCATCAAGACCCTCAAGCATCGCCTTGAGCGAGCATGGAGGACCGACCCCACCGCCCTAAATAAAATGTCCCTTGCAACACTGAAAAGGGCATACTTGTACGAAAAAAAGAAAAGAAAAACACTATGGAATCAATCTCCAACTCCAAAAATCCATGCAGGGAACTCCACAAAATATGAGGGGAATTCAATTCCCCTGGTTGCCCAACCCCCCTCCCTGAACTCACAAGCACTCTGCAATGAACGTTCTAACCGCTTTCATAACATTGTGCTGTAAAGACACCATACCATCGCCACAAAACTAGCTTGGATTCCACCATCGACACTCGTACCCATCTCAAACCCAAACGTTTACTCGTCCTACCGTCCAAATTTATCTTCTTTCACACTGCTTTCCCAGGGCGATTTCTTCAACCTCCTAGAACTCGGCCGACCCTCGGGCTCGCCTGGAGATCCTTGCACACCACTTTTTCTAAAAAAGATCCTTACCTGCACCTGTGTTGGTAGCATAGCATGCTCCATCGTAAATAATTCACTCGTCAGGCACCTTCCCAGAGGCTTTCAAAACCTCTCATGACAAACCGCTTCTTAAAAAACCCAGCCTTGACCCACTCTCCCCATCAAGTCACTGCCCAATCGCCAATACCAACTTCATTGCTAAACTGACCGTGCAGCATATAAGAAACGTGGCCACTTCACAGACACCAATAGACAACACTCCAATAGACCCCTATGTGAAACGGAATCCTCTCTGATCTCCTTCTTGGAGGACCTAAAAAGAACTGCAGATTCTGGAAGGTGTGCTGCACTCACCCTCCTGGATCTATCCGTGACCTTTGATACCATGGACCACACAATACTCAGGAATAGGCTCCTCATCCTAGGCATCAAAGACTCTGCCCTTAAATGGAATAGCTCTTCTTTCCAAACGCTTACAAATCGTTCTCCTCCCACCTTTCTCCTCCACCCTTTGCCCAGTCACAAAAGAGGTGCTACAAGGAGCGTCCCTTTTACCCCTCTCAAGACTCTACCTAAGCCCACTGCCAGCTCTCATCTGCTCACACAACCTTACATGCTACAACTATGCAGACGACACCCACATCATTTTCAAAATCCCCACAACTCCAGCCTTCCCACCTACCAACCCCTCCACTTGCCTCTCGGATATAGACCACTGGATGACGAACAACCACCTAATCATCAAATCAGAAATCCTATTAAGCAGCACAACTGCTCTGATCCCCCAACCTTTACCATGGCCAGTTTCCCTTGTAGCCCCCACCTGCCGCCTGCACTTCCATTAAAGATCTTGGATGCACCATGGTGTCAGGAATTCGATTGGAAGATCTGGAAACGCTGGAGGCATTGAATGCCTTATGCGTGTTCCAGTCCTCACCCAAGATGGCGGACGATCCTTTATATTCTGGCTCCTCCCACTAACCGATGCGTTCTATCTGTTTACCAACACTACGGTTCGTGAGGAAACTTCGTCCGTATATACTTTTTGCCTTCTCCCTTCTTCAGCTATTTTTCAGCCTTCCTGGTGTACCTCCTGCTGGCCTTTTTTCCCTGTTGGCTCCGCATACTATTTGCTTTGTCTATTTTCGGCAGTTCTACCTTTGTTTTTTCCTCCTTCGACTTTCGGGCGGCTCCGCCTTCTGTAACGTCTTACTTTCTTGACAATCTTCTCCCTTTGTTTCCGTGTCAGCCTATCTCTCGTCCTCTCTTACTACCTGGTGCCCTTCGTGTGTTATCTTTTGGTTTCCTTTCAGGGTTCCTGCCTTTTTTGCTTGTCCATTTCTAACGTTTAATGTGACTACAGCGCCTTTAAGTATTACGGCAACCCAGCGCCTGCAGCTTGTTTCGCTTACAGAGTAGTCTCCTGCTCTGTAAGCATTTTGCCTTGCCTTCTATACTTAACTTGTTATTCTTTCATGCCTTATATCCTAATCCTTCTCCTTCTCTGTTCTTCCTTACTGTCTTCCGGTGGCGCTTCCAGTCCTTTTCATCCTTCTGTGCGCTGACAGATATTTCCTTCTTTCTGGCCCACTAAGTCTATTTCCCTTTCTTAGCTTCTCGTATTACTACCCTTCCCTGTATTTCTATTTTTATTATTTGAATTGGAAATTCCATAATTTACAACTCTCCGGACTCCAGACCTGCTCTAGTGGAACTATAGAGCGGGAAACAGACTTCCACTTTTTTGAACTGGAAATAGACTATCATCTGGTTGAGCAAAGAACAGACTTACACCCATTTGAACCCATCTGGAAACAGGGTTTTTTCCGCCTTTGTACTTTTTCCCTGAATTAGGGCTGGCCCCCCGGGGTTCCTTGCGGACAGGGTTCCTTCTCTGCCAAGGTGGCCTCCAGAGGGGCCAGACCCTACCTACAAGAAAGGAAGGTCCGGACACCCAAGGAAAAGGCTCCCACTAAGCAGAAGGACCTTAAGAAGACGGAGACTGTTCCTAAGGGATCCACCTCTGAAGTTTCAGGTGAGGAGGAGGGGGAGGAAGTTCCAAATCTTGACAGCATACAACGCCTAGCACCCACCATGGCGTCATTAGAACAGTATCAAAAACTGGTGGCAGCTATGCAGAACCTTACTATAGAGGTTCAGGCCCTGAGAACGGAGAATGTCGCCCTCCGACAACAGGTTGTGTTGCATCGTGACGACCGCAGAGACCTGCCTACAATGCCTCTCTTTTGGCAAATATGATGGTCACCCGGGAGGATTGAAGGAATTTCTCGATGCCTGTAGGGTGTATTTTGCCTTTCGGCCCCATGCCTACGAGACAGCTAGATCCAAGGTTGGGTTTATCATAGCCAATCATACTGGAAATGCTCTCTCGTGGGCTACACCATTTGTAACCAGAAACGAACCAATTTTGGATGATAATGATCGTTTTTCGGAGGTGTTTAAAGAACGATTTGACAGACCAGAAGTATTTTACTCCTCTCTAGAAGCAATCCTTGGTGTCAGGCAGGGAAACACTGACGTCCAAACCTATCTATCCCGTTTCCAGAGACTGGCAGCCAAGGCAGATTGAACGGATTCCGCCCAGCAAACCATCTATAGACGCGGCCTCTATGAAGAGATTAAGGATGAGCTAGCTCGAGTAGCCCGGCCAGCGTCTTTTCAGGAATTGGTGACATTGTCTCTTCAGATTGAGTTTCGTTTGCAAGAAAGACGTTCTGAAAGAAGAAGAACCAGAGGCACTTCTCAACCAACCAGTCTACCCTCTCCTACTCCTCCCACCAGAACTACCCATCTCACTGATGAACCTATGCAGATCGGGGCAGCCCGAGGACCTCTCACTCAAGAAGAAAGAAAGAGAAGAAGAGAGGCTGGATTGTGTATCTATTGCGGCTCCTCAAAGCACTTATCGAGAGACTGTCCCGAAGTACCACCTCGAAGGCAGGGAAACTTCAACCCCCGATCTACAGCAAGGGAGGTTTCGGGGGAGATACCAAACACCCTTGCAACCATACAAGAGCAGTAAGCACTCCTGAGGATAACAGTTTGATGGTGTTTCGAGTCCACCTGTGGCTAACAGAGGCCGGTCCCACGGAGGTATTAGCCATTCTTGACTGCGGAGCGGCAGGAAACTTCATCGATTCCAATTAGGCTACGGAACATCTTGTCTCCACAAGAACCAAGGCCGCACCTATCCCAGTGGAAGGGGTGGACGGGAGGCCCTTGTCTTCCAGACATATCACCAAGGAGACTATTCCATTGAGAATGAGGTTAGGCCATCACGAGGAGTTTCTAGTTTTTGATCAGATCCGAGCAGCCCATTTTCCTTTGGTCATCGGTATTCCCTGGTTAAGGAGGCACAACCCTCACATTGACTGGGCTGCTAACAAGGTGAACTTCGATTCCACATTCTGTCGATCACACTGTATTGATTTATCTTCGGCCTCCAACATCCCAAAGTCTTTCATAAGCAGAACCCCAGAACCAATTAGAGTGGCTTCCGTACCTATTCAATATCAAGAATGCTCAGAGGTATTCCTGGATAGTAGTCCCAGACAACTCCCGCCGCATAGAGCTGATGACTGCTGTATAGACTTGATACCAGATGCAGTGGTTCCCTTTGGGAGGATGTATCCATTGTCTTTAACAGAAAGGAAGGCTCTGAGAGATTACCTCAATGCAACTCTACAAAACGGACTAATCCAAGAGTCCAAATCTGATTGTGGGGCTTCCTTGTTCTTCATTCTGAAAAAGGACTTGGCAGAACTACGCCCCTGTACTGATTACAGGGGTCTTAACAAGGTTACCATACGGGATAGATACCCTATGCCATTGATTCGGGATATCTTGGAGGCAGTACAAGGAGCAGAATACTTAAAGCTCGACTTGAGAGGGGCTTATCTTTTGAGAATAAGGCAGGGGGACGAATAGAAGACAGCATTCCAAACCTCTTTTGGTCTCTTCGAATATCGAGGGATGCCGTTTGGCCTAGTAAATGCACCAGCTATCTTCCAAAGATACATGGATAAGGTTTTTTCTGATATGCTATTTTTGTCTGTAGTAGTGTATTTGGATGATATTCTTATCTTTTCTAAAACGCTGTCTGAGCACAGGTCAGACTAGTCTTACGGCGTCTTCAATCCCATCATCTGCTGGTTAAGCCAGAAAAATGCCTATTTGAATCCACATCCGTGTCCTACTTGGGATTCATTTTATCCAAGGAGGGTATCGCGATGGATGCAAATAGGGTAAAAGCGATCAGAGAGTGGAGGAATCCCGTCAACATCAAGGAGCTACAGAGCTTCCTAGGATTGGCCAATTTTTATCGGAGGTTCATCCCCAACTTTTCCAACAAGGTGCTCCCTCTGACCTCTCTATCGAAGAAGGGTGTTCAATTCATATTTGATGATGAGCCCTAAAGGAATGTTTTTCTACAGGACCCATCCGGGTACAACCGGATCAGGCCAAACCGTACATTATGGAGACTGACGCCTCTATAGGAACTGTGGGGGCAGTCCTACTTCAAAGGCAGGAAGATGGGTATGAACACCCGGTGGCTTATTACCCCAAGACCTTTACCAGTAGCGAACGCAACTATTCAGTAATTGAGAAGGAGCTATTGGCAATCAAATTGGCCTGCCAAGAGTGGAGGCATCTTCCACAGGGAGCTACCCATCAATTTACTATTCGAACAGATCATCGTAACCTTCGGGTTTTACAACAATTGGAATGTTCTAATGCTAGACATGCCAGATGGGTGTATTTATTTCTACAGTATGATCTTGTGATTACTTACATACCTGGTACCGAAAATACGAAGGCTGATGCCTTGTCAAGAAGTCTTGGAGAAGAATCTGGTTCCTAAAAGGGACACAAATTTGTCTTCACAAACCTTACGGTATTGGCATCCACTGTTTCCTTTCTTCAAGAACTGATTCCACAGTATCAGATGTGCACCGAGTTTCCGTTGACGGTCAACCAGGATAAAGACGGATTGTATTACCATGAAGGAGCCCTCTATATTCCCACCAAGAAGCTACAGAAACACTCTCCTGGTGTCATGATACGCCCTTAACTGGGCATTCTGGTATTAGGAAGACCTATGATCTCCTACGGAGGGGTTTCTGGTGGCCGACTCTAAGAAGAGATATATGCCAGGATGTTTCTACTTGTTCTGTTTGTGCTTCTAACAAACATCGAACGGGGAGACCTCAAGGATTACTGCAGCAACATTCCTTACCTGACCGTCCTTGGGAGCATATATCTACCGATTTTATAGTAGACCTCCCTCTGTCTTATGGCATGACAGTAATCATGGTGACTATAGACTTATTCAGCAAATTAGCCCATTTTTCAGCCTTCAAGCAGATTCCGTCTGCCTCCGAGATGGCAGCAACTTTTCTCCAGAACATTGTCCGTTTACATGGGTTACCCAGGACCATTGTGTCCGACAGGGGATCTCAATTTACATCCAAACTGTGGGCTTCTCTCTGCCAAGTTCTGGGGATTCACATGGCTCTCTCTTCAGGATATCATCCCAGAGCAATGGACAAGCTGAAAGATTAAATTCCAGCCTAGAACAATATCTCAGATGTTTCTGCAGTCCACAACAAGAAGAATGGTATTGTTTTCTTCCTCAAGCAGAGTTTGCCTATAATAATGCCCTCCATACCTCAATCCAGATGAGTCCTTTCTATTGTACTTACGGGTTCCATCCCCAACACTTACCCTGGCTCAGTTATCCCTCTACCAAGATACCAGCTCTAGATGGAGTTTTACAGGACCTACATGAGGTACACAAACTTGCCAAGGAAGCTCACCAAGCGAGTCAACTTACACAAAAGAAATGGGCAGACAAGGGACGTATTGTCAATCCAACATGGAAGATAGGGCAATTGGTCTGGTTATCTACCAGATTCCTGCCGAAATGGGTTCAAGTTCTCTTCTCATTTCCTTGGGCCATTTCCCGTTCTACAACAGATCAACCCTGTTGCATTCAAGCTCAAACTACCAGAATATCTCAAGAAAGTGCACCCAGTCTTCCACGTCTCCCTTCTGAAAGAGCATAAAGAGGACCCTTTCAAGAGGCCAGCGTTCAGAGGGCGTGCTCAAGTGTCCCCTATACTCGAAGAATATGAGGTGTCTCATCTAGTGGATTCCAGATATCACAGGGGTCGGTTGTACTATCTTGGTCATTGGAAGGGTTATCCAGTGGAAGAGCGGACATGGGAACCGGTGAGCCATATATATGCCCCATGGCTTGTGCTAAGATTTCACCGACTTCATCCGGGTAAACCCAGGGGTCCCCCGAGAAGAAGGGGGTATACTGTCAGGAATTCGCAATGAATGCCTTATGCGTGTTCCAGTCCTCACCCAAGATGGCGGACGATCCTTTATATTCTGGCTCCTCCCACTAACCAATGCGTTGTATCTGTTTACCAACGCTACGGTTTGTGAGGAAACTTCGTCCGTGTATACTTTTTGTCTTCTCCCTTCTTCAGCTATTTTTCAGCCTTCCTGGTGTACCTCCCGCTGGCCTTTTTTCCCTGTTGGCTCTGCATACTATTTGCTTTGTCTATTTTCGCCAGTTCTACCTTTGTTTTTTTCCTCCTTCGACTTTCGGGCGGCTCCGCCTTCTGTAATGTCTTACTTTCTTTTTTAAACGTGTTTATTTTAAACAGGCAGGTTATGGCAATACAAAGCTTAATTACTTGCAACATGTAGCATACAGTAATACCATTTGACGCTCCTCCCACCCCACCCTTCGGTCTCAAGTTCCTTCTTCACATCCCTGTAGGGGGGGGTCTCCATCCTGGATAGTTCTCGTGGCCAGTTGGGGCTTGAAAGTCAGGGCCGGGAACCTTTGGTCACACTCCAATACCAGACCCCAGATGTTGCGAAAGCGATGCAAGGTGCCTGCCCCGGCAGCCATCACCTTCTCGGCGATCAGGATGTCCCAGACTTTCATCCACCAAAAAGGCATTAGTGGGCCTTCCATCGTTTTCCAGGTGCGGGCCATCACGTTCCTCCCCGCAAGTAGGCATTGTGATAATAGTTTGGCCTTGGGGCCATACCTGGGGTAGATCCCGGGGATCGGTGCTCCAAGGAGGATAGGTTCGGGGGCCAAGGCCAGTCACACCTGAGTGATGTCCGCTATCGTCGCCAGGCATTGTTTCCAAAAGGCTTGGGCCTTGGGGCAGGACCACCACATGTGGAAGAAGGAGCCTATTTGGCCACACTGCCTCCAACATTGAGGGTTGATCGTGGAGTTCATGTGGTGGAGTCTTAGGGGAGGGTAGTACCACCGGAGGAGGATCTTGTAGGCGCACTCTCTATTCGTGATGCATGATGAGGAGGTGTGAGCCCGGGACCAGATGTCAACCCACTGTTGGTCTTCAATCGGGTGGCCCAGGTCCGCCTCCCATAGGGCCATATATCGGGTCTTGGAGGTTAGGAAGTCCATTTGGAGGCGCTTGTATAGAGTGGAGATTCTTCCTCGGGGCGGGAGCTCATTAAGGGTCAATTCGATGGCTGTGGGGGGACGAGTAGCCGCCTGGCGAGTCTGTGGATGGGTGCACCAGTGGTGTAGCTGGGTATATGTGAACCTATCTCGTTCCTGGATCCTAAAGAGTTCTTTGCATCGCTCAAAGGTGCAGGGTTGGCCCCCTTCAAAAAAGTTGACCCAGGGTCTCTAGGCCTCCTGCAATCCAGGCCTTAAAATTTCAGGGAGACAGACCAAAAGAGAAGGTCGGGTTCATAAACACTGGGGAGAGGGGGCTGAGCCCCGTCGGGATCCTCTTCTGTTTCAAAGCCTTGTTCCCACACCAAAATGCTGTGTTTGGTGGATGCCAGGAGATTCCACCACTGTCGCCGTTCCGGGGGGGGGGGGACATGTGTAACGCTCACCTGATTCCCACAGAGGCACTGATCCCGGCTGGGCTGCTATCGTTTCTTCAATTGAGAAGCGTAGAGCTCGGACGACTCTCAGGACTGGGCTTCCTCTTATCGAATGTCTGACTTGCAGGGTAAGTTTTCTGCAGGTGGAAGAAAAAGGGTTAATCACCGTTTGATGGGATTCCTTCTCCCACCAATCGCCAGTTTCTCCCACAGCCTAGCTTTCTACTTGTCTCTGCGAGCTCCCACCTTAGGCGTATAAATGCTGAGCTCTCCATCCTGCGTCTGGTGCAGGGGTGCGTGGATTCCAGTTACGTCACTGGATGAGTTCAGTGTTGAGGCTCAAGTCTTTTGCGGCCTTAGTTGTGGCACTGGTGCTGGGATGCCAAAGAGCGATGCCGCCGTTACTGCACGAGCGGATGCCTGTAAGTATACTGTAGTCTTAAGGCTTTAAAAGATGGGCACCTCAATAATGTCCCTTTTCCTTTGTTTCAGGCCTCGGGATGATGTGGGCATAGTTTTCCGTTGCCGCTGCACGTGCCGATGCACGCAAGTATAATGTTTGTTGGCCGCTTTTAATGGCACCTCTAATAATGTCCTTTTTCTAGTTTTCAGGTGCCGGGATGCTGCGGGCTTTATATCCATTGCCACTGCACGTGCCGATGCACGTAAGTATAATGATCGTTGGCCACTTTTAATGGCACCTCTAATAATGTCCTTTTTCTAGTTTTCATGTGCCGGGATGCTGCGGTTGATGCGGCCGCTTCTGCGCGTGCAAAAACTGGTAAGTTAAGATGAATACGACTGCCTTCACCCAAACCCCTTTTTAATTATGTCCTTTGCCTTTCAGGTGCAGAGAAGCTGCCGAAGAGAAGGCCGCGGTTAGCGCCGTTGCAATCACGGATGGATCAGGTAAGCGGGCGCGGCTGCGAGCGAGTTGCACTTTTCTAACCTTATGTTTATTCTTTGCAGGTTTTGCCGGTGACTGGATTCCGGGATCTGGTAAGTATTGTTCTGTGTCTTTCTTCATCCACAGGTTGCTGCGCGGAAGCTGAAGATGACTCTGGACCTGGAATGCAGGAGCCGACTCGGTGAGCGTCCTGCTGCTGCTGCAGAATAACGCGAAGCACGTGTTTTCCATCGGGCGTGGTTTAAATAACAGAGAAGTGCTTCCAGTGTGTGTTCTTCCACCGGTTCCACCCAGGTAAGAAAAGAGTTCCTGAATGGAGGGAATAGTTCCTCCCAGCCCTAATGGCTGGGGACTTCAACCAGACTGGATTGTTCTGGGTAAATAAATATGCAGCATGGTCTGCCTCAGGTAAGTCCACCCAAGCATTATTACACTGTTTATCAATATGAGCCCGGCGCCTATGGCGCCGGGACTGAAACCCTTCATGAGCCTGGCGCCAAAGGCGCCAGGACACGGTCCAAAACGCCCCTGTAGGGGTCTGCTGGGTCCGGAGTAGTGGAAGACGGGTCTGCTTCCGAGGGCGCTGGGCCAGTCCTGGCCCCTCGGGAGTAGCGCCCATGACAGCACCCACCCTCAAGGCCCCTCCCAAACTTGTCCTCCCCAGGGGTTTTGGTTTATCGGGAAAGGTTCGGTGAAATTTCTGGACTAGACCAGGAGCATGGACGTGGTCATAGGGTTCCCATGACCTTTCCTGAGGTCCCTAGCCTTTCCAGTCGATTAGGTAGAATAGCTTCGATCTGATGATTTTAGAGTCCAAAATGTCTTTTACTTCAAATTCGGGCTCCCCATTCACTTGAATGGGCTCTGGAGGATTGGTCAATCTGGTTCCAGGTTGCATGGGTTTCAAAAGATACGTGAAATACAGGATGTATTCTCATATGGGTTGGCAATTCTAATTTAACGGCCACTGGATTAATTATGGCCGTAATTGGATATGGACCCAGGTATTTGGGGTTGAAGGTGCGAGGCCCTTTAAGCGATAAATGTTTGGTAGACAGCCAGACTTGATCCCCAACCTGGTATTGAGGGGCATTGCTTCGGTGTTTATCTGCTCCTTTTTTGTACCTCTCTTTAGCTTGTTGTAGATGTGCAGTCGCTTCCTTAAAAGCTTGGGTAATAACGGTGTGCAATTGATCCACGGCGGGTGTTCCAAGATCTTGAGGTGGATCAAGGTTGGAGGTTCGAGGATGAATCCCATACAAGATGTAGAAGGGACTCTTCCCGGTACCCGAATGAACTGAATTGTTGTAAGCATATTCAGCTATCCAAAGGATGTCCTTCCAGTTACTCTCCGACTGTTGTAGCATGCATCATAAATATGCTCGAGAGTCTATTTTGTTCTCTCGGTTTGCCCGTCGGTCTGGGGATGATGGCTGGTCGAAAGTCTTACATTGATTTGAGCTAATCGACAACAGCTACACCAAAAGTGGGAAATAAACTGGCTACCCCTATCTGAGATTAGTACTGACGGGAAGCCGTGTAGCCGGACGATGTTTTCAAGAAATACTTTGGCTAGGACTGATGCTGAAGGTAAGCCTTTTAGCGGAATGAAGTGGGCCATTTTAGAAAACAGGTCCACAATAACAAGAATGGTGTTGTACCCGGAACAGGAGGGTAAGTCTGTGATGAAGTCCATGGAAAGGGTATGCCAGGGACACGGTGGGATGTCTAATGGTTGCAGAAGACCAGCCGGCCTCTTCTTCTGACCCTTGTTTTGAGCGCACACACCGCAGGACATCACCAATTCCTTTATGTCTTTTCTCCACGAAGGCCACCAGAAGTGTCTCTTCACCTTTTCTGTGGTTTTGGCAATGCCAAGGTGACCCTCAATTAATGAATCATGATAGCAGGAGATTACCTGTCTTTGTAAATCGGCGTGTGGTAGGAACAATCGTCCTTGGAAATAAGGCAAGTCATTGCTTACGGTGAAATCTTTTCCTTTTTGTAACCAGTTCAGTAAGTCTGGTGAGGTTATAAGTTGTTTAGTTTTTTCTTCAATATCCTCAATGGATTGTGAAGAAATCAGACCCACGATCCTTTGTTCAGGAATTATTGGCACAGGTTCTGGATTGGCAACGTTATCTCCCATTCCAATTCGGGAAAGAGCATCTGCTTTGCCGTTCTTGTTGCCGGGGCGATAAGTGATCACGAAGTCAAATTCAGCAAAGAATAGAGCCCAGCGAAGCTGTCTGGAGGATTGAGCCTTGGCGGTTTTCAGATACTGCAGATTTCGATGATCGGTGATCACTGTGACGGTGTGTCTGGCCCCGAGGAGATAATGCCACCATGCCTTAAAGGCTGATTTAATCGCTAGAAGCTCTTTGTCTGTGATGGTGTAGTTGATCTCGGGCGCCGAGAACTTCCGAGACCAGAATGCCACAGGATGCAGTTGGTTAGTCTCTGGATCTCTTTGTGATAGGACTGCTCCCATTGCTAAGCTGGAGGCGTCGGTTTCAACGATGTAAGGGAGGTCCGGGCGTGGGTGTTTTAGTATTGGCGCCAAGGTGAATTTAGCCTTTAGCTCTTGGAAGGCTTGTTCTGCTTCTGCGGACCATTCAAAGCGTTTATTTTTTCTTAAGAGGGCGGGGATGGGTTGTACCACTCGTGAAAACTCTGGAATAAATCTACGGTAAAAATTGGTAAAGCCTAGCATGCTTTGAACGCCTTTCACGGAAGTAGGAGACGGCCATTTGAGGATAGCGTCTACTTTTCTCGAGTCCATGTGGACTCCTTTGGGTGTCAGAATAAATCCCAAAAATTCGACCTCAGTGACATGAAAAACACATTTTTGGAGCTTGGCAAAAATTTTATGCTGGCAAAGTTTTTCAAGGACCACCCTAACATGATTTCGATGGTCAGCTTCTGAAGATGAGTACACAAGAATGTCATCTATGTAGACGACAACGCAGACATCAATGAGCTCTCTGAGGACATCATTCATAAAATATTGGAAGGCGGCCGGTGCATTGCATAGTCCAAAGGGCATCACTTGGTATTCAAATAGCCCATACTTAGTGCGAAAGGCCGTCTTCCATTCATCTCCTTCCTTGACCCGTACCAAGTGATAAGCTCCCCGGAGATCAAGCTTAGTATAAATACAGGCGTTTTTTACATGGTCAAGGAGTTCCGGGATCAGAGGTAATGGGTACCGGTTTTTTACTGTTATCTGGTTCAGAGCACGATAATCTATACAGGTTCTGAGGTCACCTTTTGTTGGTACGAAGAACAGAGCCGAGGATGCAGGGGACTTCGACGGACGGATAAAGCCATTGGCCAGGTACTGGTCTAAATACTGTCGCAGATGAAGGTTCTCGGGCTCGGTAAGGGCGTAAATCCTACTGCAAGGGGGAGTTGCACCGGGTAGCAAATCTATCTGACAATCGTATGATCTGTGGGGTGGCAAGGTGTTAGCCTGTTCCTTTTGAAAAACATCTTGGAACTCTCGATACTCTAGAGGTAATTGTGGACCGTCAGCCGTTACTGACGCTAGGCCAATGTTGGGTCGTGGATAACAAGTTGGTGTGCACTCTGGGAACTTTATCGTCTTTGCTCGCCAATCAATCTGAGGATTGTGTTTCTCCAACCAAGGAATCCCTAGAATTACTTGGAATTGAGGAGCCTTGATCACGTCGAACACAATTACCTCCTGATGCCCGTCTTGGCCTAGTATCGTCACTTCAGTAGTGGTATGGGTCACTGGTCCGGAGGCGATTTCCGTCCCATCCACCGTGGTAATGACGTCTTTAACCACCTTTGGACAAAGAGGTAAGTTCATCCTGGAAGCCAATTCGCGGTCCACATAATTTCCAACTGCTCCGCTATCAATGTATGCCTTAATTGCATGCAAACGATCCGGTTGCTCTGGGTTTACGAGGACCATTGGCATTATGAAGTGCGAGGTCAAAGAACTGGTTTTTACGCTCGGCAAGCGGACCTCTACACTTGTCGGGCGAGGTCGTTTCCCGGCTCAGGCTTTTCAGAACTCTCATCAGAAGCTACCACTGTCTTCTTAGGTGGTTTCACCGGGCAATCTCGAAGAAAATGTCCTGAATTTCCACAATAGAGACATAGTTGCATTTGTCGTCTCCTGTCGCGTTCTTTCTGGGTTAGGGGACCCTTTACAACCCCAATTTGCATAGGTTCGACGGCTTCAACTCCTTTGGTGTGACTTTGAGGCTTAGGGAACACTCATGTTTCAAACCTGGATCGATCCGCCTTTCTGTTTTGTAGTCTGTGATCCAATTGGACTACCAAATCAATGTACTCTGAACAATCCTGAGGAGGATTCACTACCTGGGCAAGGACGTCTTTGAGTTCGCCACGCAAACCCCTGTGAAAAAGCGTGATTCTTTTGTCCTCAGGCCATCTGGTTTCCACGATTAGCCCATTGAATGATGCAATGTAGGCCAAAAGATCTTGATTGCCCTGTCGTAGGGAAAGGAGTTCGTTGTCCAGGGCCTGCCCCTGGGAATGCCTTGCAAAAAGTCTTTCCATATTTGCCTGGAAGGTCGGGAAATCACGAAGGATCGGGTCATCCTGTGTAACCAGAGGGATCGACCAATCAGCGGCACTGCCGCTAAGATACGAAAGCACAAAGGCTACTTTAGTCTGGTCAGTCGGAAAGGCTGCAGGTCTACAAAGAAAGTGCAATCGGCATTGATTTATAAACACCGCAAACCTTTTAGGGTCACCAGAGAAGCGTTCAGGCGGTGCCAATGGCACATTTCCGGGTAGGTTGATTTGAACAGGATTGGCTGAAGCCGCTGGGATATAGCTCCCTCCTGAATTAGGTAGTGGGGTTTACCCCGCTTGTGTCTGTAATAACTGTCTGGCGAGATCATCAGTTCTTTCTTTTGATATTACCAATTCCCTCCTAAGGGCATTCGTTTCCTGGCGGGCAGCATGAACTTCAGCTCTTAATTCCCCTAATAACTGGGCCAGTTGGTCTGTGTCGGAAGTTTCCATAGCGCCTGGGTAGGAGGTTATTGGTGGGCTTTGCGTTCTGTAACGCTCACCCGATTCCCACAGAGGCGCTGATCCCGGCTGGGCTGCTATCGTTTCTTCAATTGAGAAGCGTAGAGCTCGGACGACTCTCAGGACTGGGCTTCCTCTTATCGAATGTCTGACTTGCAGGGTAAGTTTTCTGCAGGTGGAAGAAAAAGGGTTAATCACCGTTTGATGGGATTCCTTCTCCCACCAATCGCCAGTTTCTCCCACAGCCTAGCTTTCTACTTGTCTCGGCAAGCTCTCACACCTTAGGCGTATAAATGCTGAGCTCTCCATCCTGCGTCTGGTGCAGGGGTGCGTGGATTCCAGTTACGTCACTGGATGAGTTCAGTGTTGAGGCTCAAGTCTTTTGCGGCCTTAGTTGTGGCACTGGTGCTGGGATGCCGAAGAGCGATGCCGCTGTTACTGCACGAGCGGATGCCTGCAAGTATACTATAGTCTTTAGGCTTTAAAAGATGGGCACCTCAATAATGTCCCTTTTCCTTTGTTTCAGGCCTCGGGATGCTGTGGGCGTAGTTTTCCGTTGCCGCTGCACGTGCCGATGCACGTAAGTATAATGTTAGTTGGCCGCTTTTAATGGCACCTCTAATAAATGTCCTTTTTCTAGTTTTCAGGTGCCGGGATGCTGCGGTTGATGCGGCCGCTTCTGCGCGTGCTAAAACTGGTAAGTTAAGATGAATGCGACTGCCTTCACCCGAACCCCTTTTTAATTATGTCCTTTGCCTTTCAGGTGCAGAGAAGCTGCCGAAGAGAAGGCCGCGGTTAGCTCCGTTGCAATCACGGATGGATCAAGTAAGCGGGCGCGGCTGCGAGCGAGTTGCACTTTTCTAACCTTATGTTTATTCTTTGCAGGTTTTGCCGGTGACTGGATTCCGGGATCTGGTAAGTATTGTTCTGTGTCTTTCTTCATCCACAGGTTGCTGCGCGGAAGCTGAAGATGACTCTGGACCTGGAATGCAGGAGCCGACTCGGTGAGCGTCCTGCTGCTGCTGCAGAATAACGCAAAGCATGTGTTTTCCATCGGGCGTGGTTTAAATAGCAGAGAGGTGCTTCCAGTGTGTGTTCTTCCACCGGTTCCACCCAGGTAAGAAAAGAGTTCCTGAATGGAGGGAATAGTTCCTCCCAGCCCTGATGGCTGGGGACTTCAACCAGACTGGATTGTTCTGGGTAAATATGCAGCATGGTCTGCCTCAGGTAAGTCCACCCAAGCATTATTACACTGTTTATCAATATGAGCCCGGCGCCTATGGCGCCGGGACTGAAACCCTTCATGAGCCTGGCGCCAAAGGCGCCAGGACACGGTCCAAAGGGCCCCTGTAGGGGTCTGCTGGGTCCGGAGTAGTGGAAGACGGGTCTGCTTCCGAGGGCGCTGGGCCAGTCCTGGCCCCTCGGGAGTAGCGCCCATGACAACATGTGGGAGAAAGCGTAGCGCGAGGGGTAACTGCGCTTGTTCGAGGTCCACCCATCTAGGGCGGTTGGTGAGGACTTGCCATGATTGGATACAAGACAGGTGAGCTGCCATTTGGTATTTCTGCAAGTCAGGGACCCTGAGCCCACCCAATTTTGCGTTGCCCAGCATCGTGGATTTAGGGATCCTGGGCTTTTTCCCCCCTCCAAATAAACTACAGCATTTTCTTCTGCAAGCGTTGAAGGGCTGGCGCCGGAACCGGCACTGTGAGTGTGGAGCATGCATACAGAAATCTCGGTAGTACATTCATTTTACAGGCTGTAATACGGCCCATCAGCGATATCTCCTGTGTCGCCCAGCGTCTCAAATCTGTCTCCAAGTTTGTAAATAATGGGGGAAAATTAGCCCGATAAGTCTTGCTTAGACTGGCCGGGATCTGAACTCACAAGTAGCTAATTCCTTTGGTCGACCATTCTATTGGGCACAGCGGAACCAGGGCTTCTCGGGTCAAGCCCACTCCCAGGGCGACTGATTTCCGGTAGTTGACTGTGAAGCCTGTGACCCTGCCATAGCTCGTTATCTCAGCCAGGGCTTGTGGGAGGGAGGAGCGGGGTTTCGTGATAGTCCGGAGGACATCATCTGCATAGAGGGCCAGCTTGTGGTGTGCCGGGCCTGTTTGAAAGCCTTCGACTGCAGGATTCAACCTGATCCGCTGGGCAACAGCTTCCATAATTAAAGCGAAGAGAAGTGGCGACAGCGGGCATCCGTGTCGGGATCGGCAACTTAGGTTGATGGGGGGAGGAGAGGGTGCTGTTAACTCTGAGAAGGGTTTTGGGGGCTTTGTAATTTGCCAGCCTCATAGTGCAGAACTCCGGGCCAAATCCAAAAGCCTCAAGGGTGAGCCTCATGAAAGTCCAATCCACTTTGTCAAACGCCTTGGTCGCGTCCAGGACCAAGAGCACCAACTCCCGGGAATCTCGGGAGGCGAGTTCCACCAGATCCAAGGCTCTTCGATTTGTTGTCGGCCGTGGAGCGGTGTCTGAGGAAGCCACTCTGATCCGCACCGATTATCTCCGGCAAGAATCGAGACAGACGAGATGCCAGGATTTTAGAGTAAATATTAGCATCTATGTTGAGCAGGGCAATTGGTCTATATGATGCAGGGTTCTTAGAATCGCCTCCATGTTTAGGTAGTAAGACAGTAATTGACTCCAGCATGGACGGGGTTACAGTGCCCGTGGTCCTGAACTAGTTAAATAACTGTACCAAAGGTGCTAATAGTTGGGGTTTGAAAATCTTGTAGAACCTGGTTGTATAGCCATCAGGGCCAGGGGCTCGGGATTTAAGAGCTTTTATTGCCTCGTCCACTTCTTTGTCAGTAATCGGCGCCTCCAGAGAGTCACGGGCTGTTCTTTTTAGCCAGGGAAGCGCTGCACCCCGTAAGTATTACTTCTGTTCCTCCATGTCCCGCGCTGGAGCGGTCATCACATGAGCCAGGTGGGCCGCAGCGAGCTGCAGTTTGTCCTGGTCAGCGTAATGGACCTTGCCTCGTTGGTCCCGCAGGCCCACAATTGTATTGTTCCTCTTCGCCTTGGCAAGTTTGGCCACTAGTAGCTTATTTGCTTTGTTGTTTTTAGCACAATAAAACAGTTTTTCTTTTGCCATTTGGTGGGCAGTGTGTTCCTCGATCTTTTTCTGTGCTATCCGGATGGCCCGCTGTGTTTTAGGGGTCCAGCCCTTCTCCTTATGGGTCCTTTCTGCATTTTTAAGATCTTCCTCAAGACCCTGGTGAGTTTGACGCTTGTGTCTATGATAGGCCGCTCCTTGCGCAATCAGTTCACCCCGCACTACTGTCTTCATTGTGTCCCAAGTGTTGGCGGTAGAGGTGTCCTCACTGGGGTTCTCCTTAGAGACG
The DNA here is from genome assembly GCF_040938575.1 of Ambystoma mexicanum. Lineage (NCBI taxonomy): Eukaryota > Metazoa > Chordata > Amphibia > Caudata > Ambystomatidae > Ambystoma > Ambystoma mexicanum. The sequence goes on along the minus strand of NC_090937.1, from coordinate 1,566,278,065 downwards.
TTGGTGATCGTGGTTGCGATTGCGTCCCTGAGTGGCATCTCATTGAGAATCGGATCATAGAGTCCATCTGCGCTGTTGGGGGTTAGCTGGTTTCTGCACTCGGATTTCCAGGGTCACCGGAGCATGATCGGACAAGATTCTGGAGCCAATTGTCACATTGTTAGTAAACGTGAAGATTTGTGGGGACACTGGGAGAAGATCTATCCTGGAGAAGGTTCGGTGGAAATAAGAATAAAAGGAAAAATCTCTTTCGGATGGGTGGAGTACTCTCCATGAATCCACCACCCCCAAAGTTCTAAATAGTTGTAGGAGAGCCAGGGCTATGGTGAGGTCCCCAGCACTGGGTGGGTGTGACTTGTCTTTCGTGGGGTCCGGGACCCCATTGAAGTCCCAACCAATCACTATCTGGCCTTCCAAAAACGGGGAGAGAGTTGTACTCAGGGATTCATAGAACAGCGCCTGGCCTGAGTTGGGTGCGTATACAGAGATTTTAGAATAGAGTTGTCCTAGTAGTAGGCATTTCACCGCCATGTACCGCCCCCCTCTGGGCAGCTTATAGAGTCTAGATTCTGAGGGTTCAGACCCCTCCCAAATAGGATAGCTGTGCCACCCCTCTTGGAGTTCCCAGCCGCGAAAAGCTGCTTCAGAAAGTCTCGGGAGCGCAGGCGGCTGTGGTCTGCCGGCAGCAGATGGGTTTCTTGTAGCATAGCCATCGCTGCACCGTCGTTCTGAAGCTTCTGTAGGATAGACTTGCGTTTGGCGGGTGAATTTAGTCCCTTGACATTCAGGGAGACGAACCTCAGAGTTCGATGTTCCGGGGCCAGGTCCGGGGAGGTTGACGAGTCCTGGGGTGAGGGGGAGATGTAGAGGAATCAGCCATGTCGTGGAGTGTGTAGCCAATCCCCAACCTGCCTTTGGGGTTTTTTCTCGGGCCGCCAACGGGAGGACCGAGTTTTAACTGAGGGTGGCTGACCTTTTGCGGGTCTAATGCCTCCCTTGGCCAACGAACAGTGTGTAGCAAACATGGCTAACCTTATGAGTAATTTTAGTGGTTTGTTCCAAGGATTCATAGATGGATTGTGCCTTGGAACCGGGCATGGGCCGTGGAATAATGCCCGCTGCTTAAAGAATAAAGCTCATCTGTGTTCCTGAGGGTGCAAATCGGATCATGGTGCCGGGCTGCGAGCCGGGATCGAGGTGGAAGCTCCATCATGGGGTCGCATCTGGCTATTTCCTCTTCAGGAATCTGGGAACCCTCAACCAAGAGTCTTGTGTGGGATCAGGGGAGGCCACCAGGTTTGAATCAGCCGCTGCTTCGGAGGGCAGGAACAATGAGGGTTTTGAAGCATCAGGGCGCAGGATGTCGGTAACATTTTCCAGGTGGCTAATTTTCCTGAGCGAGCCCTTGTAGGAAAATTGCAAAGCTGTGGGAAAGAGCCATCTGTAGCAGATTTTTTGAGCCTGAAGAAGGGCGGTTAAAGGGCAAAGGGCTCGCCTCTTTTGAAGAGTAAGCAGAGAAAGTTCCTGGAAGATCTGGAGAGAAGTCCCTTGGAATGTAATTTCGTCTTTGGAGCGGCTTATTGCCGAGATGGCTTCCTTCGTAGTAAAGAAGTGCACCCTAGTAATGACGTCGGGGGGGCCATCCGATTCCACTCCACGTCTGGGGTTCAGCCTGTGGGTGCGATCTAGGAGAAGCAGGGAATCTTCGAGGTCAGGGAGAAGAGATCGGAAAAAGAGGCCCACATATTCAGCTAACCTCTTGTCTGGGATCGAGGTGGGAACCCCCCGAATGCGGAGGTTGTTGCGCCGGGCCCTATTTTTTAGGTCCTCTTGCTTGTATTCCAGGATGTCGCACTTGTCCTGCAGTAGTCCGATTGAGCGTTGGACCTCAGTTAGCGCGGAGGCATGGTCTTGGATATGATCCTCAACAACTCCTACTCTTTGTTCAACCTCCGAGACCTTTTTGTCTGTGCTTTCCAGTTTAGTTGCGAGTTCCGCCACACAAGAGCGGAATTCTGATTTGATATCCGCCATGAATTCACAAATATCTTCTATGGTCGCCAAAGGTCCATTGTTATCTAGGGATTCCCGTGAGATAAAGGAGCAGGAACCTTGTTTTTTAGCTTTGTCGGAAGCGGTCAGCAGAGTTGCTATGTCCGAAGACTTGGTGGTCTTTTGTTGCTTGGACATCGCGCTAGTTGTTAGAGGCAGGACAATGGCCGCCGGGAGCGATGTAGCAGTGAAGAGGAGCAGGACCATGGGCCGTGGCGCCCCAGGAAGAGCTCAGGGAGAAGCGCATACGAGCTAGGCCTACCTTAAATCTCTTAAGGGGCTCCCGCCGCCAACCGTTGGGGGGAGGGTCTCCCATCTTCGCTCCAGGAATTGAATCGCATCTAGGGCCGTTACATATGTCCATGAGCCGGAAGGTAGGCCCCACCGAGCATCCGGGTGGGCCATTAACGCAGCCGCGTAGATCTCCGTCCGCTGGATGTGTAGCTGTAGGGCGGCGTGGGCCAGGGCGCCCCAGGAGGAAAAGGGAGAGGGTGCACAAAACTGGGCCGATGTATGCGGGGCTCCTCGCCGGTTCCAGGGAGGGGGGGCCAGGGCCGCCCTCGCCGGCCGATGGAAATAGTCCCCGTTTGTCTGGATATCTGGATGTCCGTCCGTCCGTCCGTCCCCTCCGGCTCAAGCTACGGGGAGGATTGCCTCCGACACTGAAGAGATCTCATTCTCAGGCGAGCCTCTGGCACAAGGGAGATGCAGGATGCCATGAGGCCTAGCAACCTCAAAAAGTCGAAGGCTGGGAGACGTTGGGCATTTTGAAACTTGGTGACCATCTGCAGAATATCTTGAGCCCTCACCTCGGATGGCGAGGCTTTTCCCAGGGAAGTGTCCAGGACCGCTCCAATGATCTGGAGTCTCTGTGATGGTATCATCTGTGACTTCTTTAAATTGAGGGAGAAGCCCAGTTTGTGAAGGAAGTGGCAGACATAATCTAGCTGGATCTGAGCTTGTTCCGGAGATACAGCTCTGATCAGCCAATCATCCAGGTATGGGTAGACGTGAATCCCTTCCCTCCTTAGACTTTCAGCCACTACCGACATTAGCTTGGTGAAGACCCTCGGGGCGGAGGTCAGCCCAAATAGCAGGACTAGAAATTGAAAATGAGAGCCGCCAATTGCGAACCTCAGGTATTTCCTGTGTTTGAGATGGATTGGCACATGGAAATAAGCATCCTGAAGGTCCAGAGATACCAGCCAGTCCTGGAGCTGAAGGGCCTGAAGGATCTGAGAGAGTTACCATCTTGAACTTGTCCTTCCTGAGGAACTTGTTCAATTCTCGTAAGTCCAGGATAGGTCTCAGTCCTCCGTCCTTCTTCGGTATTAGGAAGTAGGGGGGAGTACCAGCCCTTGTTCCTCTCTGCTACAGGTACCGGTTCGATGGCACCTTTCTCCAGCAGGTCTACAATTTCCTGCAAAAGGAGCGGATCTGGAACTTTGAGAGCTGTTCCCCGGTGAATGACTGAGGAATGCGTAGAAAAGGCAAGCAGTAACCTTGGGCAATTGTCTCCAATGCCCAAGCATCTGCGGTAATAGCCTGCCATTCCGTCAGATATCGAGTTAGCCTGCCCCCTACTGGTATCTTGTGAGGAGAGTCCTCAAAGTCATTTAGAGGCGGCTGATGCAGGTGCCGAGGGTAAAGAGGTACCTGCTGCTGCGGCTTTTGTATTTTTACCCCGTCCACCTCGGGTGAATCTTTTTTGACCTCTTTGAACCGACTGTCCTCTGCCTTTTCCGAATGCGGAATAAAAGCGAAAGGACTTACCTCTCCAAGAGGTTCCTGAGGGGCGATATGGCGTTTGGCGGATTGCAGCACCCAGGGATTTTGCTGCTGCTTTGGATGTCTAACTTTTCTAGGCTGTCATCCGCCTTCTTACCAAACAAAGAAGAGCCGTCAAGGGGCATATTTAAAAGTCTGGCTTGTACATCTGGAGCAAACCCAGACTTTCGCAACCACGCAAATCTGCAGTTTGTAGTACTTGCCGCCATGGCCCTTACTGATGCGGTCAGCAGAATCAATGCCAGTTTGAAGGGATTTGCACATTGCATCTTTACCATCCTTAATGATGTTTAGAAACGCTTCCCTTTCTTCTCCCTCTGGGAGGCAGTCAGCTGCTGATGAAGCACACTCCCAAAGTGTATGGCTGAACCTTGCAAGCGTACAAGTAGCGTTAATAGATTTCAATGCCATGCTACATGCAGAAAAAACTTTTAGCCACGGAGTCGTATCTTTTGTCATCCCTGTCCTGTGGAACAGTAGGGTATGCTGATCTACTGCCTGATGCTCTGGAGTTGGATGTTTAGACAAAAATTCAGGGTCAGTAGTAGATACCCTATATTTGGCTAATAACTGCTTGTTAACCGCCGGGATAACCTCAGGAGTTTCCCAGTTAGCCAATATTTTTCTTTGTAATGCAGCGTGAAATGGAACCACAGGATCCACCTTTGGGCATTTGACTAAGATGTCTGTAAGGTCATCCTGTTGGAATGCAGGTGAAGGTGTAGACCAACCCATGAATTCTATAATTCTTGGCATTAAAATTCTGTAAGGGGTCTCGGCATGTTCCCCTGGGTCTGGTTTGGCAAATTCTATTTCTGGGGAAGTATCTAACCCACTTGCCTCATGTAAGGATTCTCTAAGGTCCTTCAACCTATTTTCCTCAGAGGTAAATTCCTCTGGTTCTGGTGTTGCAGATCTCTGCAACCCAAAGGGTATTTCTTGATCTGAATCCTCCCCTTCCTCATAGATTGAAGACAAAGGTCTGAACTGATCTGCTCTGGAAATGGGATTTAAGCCATTCAGAAGAAGGGGCCAAATTTGTCATAATCAGTTGGGAAAACGTCAACATCGTAGACGCGGACGTTAAAGGCTTTGAAAACACCGAAAAAGGCGTCGAGAAGATTGGAAGTGGCCTCGAACAACTCGAGGAGATCTGGATCCTACTCGAGGATGTCGATGACCTCGAAGTCATGTTAGAGGCTCTGGGTATGACCACTGGCTGTGAGGTAGTGACGGCCGTGGGTTTGCTCTTTTTCGGCGTCGATGTCGATTTGATCGGCCTATGCGTCGATGAGCCCTTCGATAATGGCGTCGAAGACGCAGATTTATGCGAAGGGACCTTCGATGCTGGCGTCGATGGCACAGTGCCTTTTCTCGAGGGTTCATGACGCTTTGGAGTTGTTTCTTTCGCCGGGTGCAACGACTCGCAGCGTTTAGATTTTTCGGGTCTTTCACCCAGGGTATCACCCTCAGCTGTCTTCGAGGGGGTCGAGGCCGCTTTCTCGAAGACGCTAAGCATCCTTTTACGGAATTCCTCCCACTGAGCCTGAGAGCTATGTTTTGTGGGGCAGGTGACCTTTTCCGGAGAAACAGAAGACGACGAGGAAGGCTTCTTACTTGAATGCTTGGATCTCGAAGAGTGGTGGGAACTGCTTCGAGACCTAGACCGAGAAGGTTTCCTGTGTCGGCGAGGAGACGAATGTCTCGACTCTGCCGAGGAAACTTTCGAAGGAGTTTTAACTGTCTTACCTCTCTCAAGCTTCCCCTTACGCTCCTTCAAGGCTTTCGCCGTCATGGTCATGCAGTCCTTGCACTCCGAACATTGGTGCTCCGATCCCAGGCACCACAAACAGATCATGTGAGGATCTGTCAACGACATTTTCTTTCCACAGTCTCGACATTTTTTGAAGCCGGACCTTTGGAGTCGTCGGTTCGGGTGAGGAAGCCATCGAGTAAGAGTTGGTTTATTCTCAATTAATAATGAAGAGTATATTCTCTAACGAACTGAGCAACGCAAATCCGAGGCCCACGAAGCGTGGAAAAACGGAACTGAACAACGGACACTGTGCAAGTCTATTTATACGCATGATGACGGCGCCGATACGGAGGCTGTCGAGGGACATCGGCTCGAGGGACATCGAAGCGCAGCGCCCTCCACTGAAAAAAAATTCCGAGGCCAGCAAGCTGGAGATGATCAAGATACGGAATACGTCGGAGGACACAATCCCTTCGAAATCCAGTAACACTTGGTGGCTGGAGGCATTTCCTGAAGAGGGATATTGATTTACATACCATTTGAGTATAAAGTGGTATTAGGCCGAGTTCTCTCCGAACCCATTCTATTGGGAGCGAGTTAGGGAGAGACAGGACCCTCTTCCAAAAGATTTTTCGCTTTACTGCTCAAATACTTAATTCTGGAAGCATCATTCAAACTGTCATTTAGGGTTATCCCTAAGTAAACCATCGCTGTAAACACTGGTATTTGTTCTCCGTTCAGTATCCAGATGAATTTTGTCCGCTGTCTTGCCCTGGTCCCCTTAGAACAACATTTTAGATTTTTTCGCGTTGATCTTTAGGGCATTTTATTGAATGTATAAGGACAGGTCCGTCAACTGTCTCTGTAGCCCAATTTCCATTTGATCTAAGAGGAGTAGATCCTCTGCAAACAGTAAGTGGCCCAATGGATGGCCCGCGATGTTAGGCGGAAAGCATCTTGTTTTCACAAAAGCCTCTGCCATGTCTGATATGAATAGACAGAAGACCACCGGTGCCAGACGACACCCCTGCTTTAGCCCATTTTCTGAAGAAATTTCATTTGACAATGTGCCCATTCTGTCCAATCTGATTTTTAGTGTGGTACCTCTATGCAAGACTTCCATGGGTTCTCTCAGAGCCTTGGGGCACCCCCACTTCTTTAATTGTGCCCACAGGATTCTCCGGTCCACAGAATCGAAAGCCTGTTCCAGGTCAATTGAGGCGATGTGAATTGACTTGGTCTGTTTCTGTTTGACCATTCACTTAAGCACATTGATGATGAAGACATTTAAGGCGGTACCTATCCCACTTCGCCTGCCACTGATCCCGATGCTGGCACTTCAGACTCCATTTAAGTGCTTCAAGATTGCTGCAAATATTTTGCCCACCACATCAAGAAGGGCGATAGGTCTATAATTGCGAGGATTAGACCTATCACCCCTCTTAAAAATGGGAACCACAATAGACTTAGTCCAGGACTCTGGAATCTTTTTGACCCTTGTAACAGTCTCAAATAGTTTGAACATGAACTTTGCCCATCTGACAGGATCTTTTTTTCAAGATTTCATTAGTCAGGCTGTCCGTCCCTGCTGCACTTGAAGCATTCAAGTTTTTTATAGGGTCAATGATCTCTTGACTGTCAAATTTAAAGTCATAGGGAGCCTCTGAGGAAATGTGTGGGCCAATTTTGTCCCCCCCCACCTTTGGACTTGTATAGACTTTTAAAATGCGCCTCCCACACCTGTGAAGACACTGAATTTATTATTTTCGAGTCCTCCAGGGTGTTTAGATTGTTTATTAACTTCCACACACCCGCTGTATTTTTCTTAATAGCAAGCTTCAGGATTATTTCACCATCTTGCTGGATAACTTGATGTCAATGCTGATGTAAACAATTTTTGTATTTGTTTTTGTCCCTTTTTAATAGGGCTACATTATTGGGCATTTTGTGATTTATCACCAAATTTCCCAGCCTGTTTACCACTCTTTTTTTTGGCAATTTCCTCGTCAAAGACGTGCTTTGATGTAAAAGCGGGCCTTTGAAGCTCACAGTCTCATCTCTAAAGGCACAAAGAAACAAAGAGGTTATTGACGGCAATTCTCTTCCGTTTATGCGTAAGCCGTTTCCTCCTGGGGCCACCTCGTAGTGCTGGCCTTGTGGAGGCCCAATCTAGGCATTCAAGCTCAAGAAGGTTGTGATCACTTTGCTCCATAGATATCACTTGAAAGGAAATACATTTTGATAACAGATCATCTGTCACAAAAATATAGTCAATTGTGCTCGATTGTCCTCTCCTTTTCCAGGTCGCTGCCGCGGGTTGATCACCCCGCAAGTAACCATTAGCCATATGTATATCTCTCTCTAATAACTCCTTTTCAAAGTCCAGTCCCCTTTTAACATTCTCTGTAGCTCCAGCTGATATGACTTCTATTTTGGATCCTTCTTTGTCGAAGCATTCCATATTAAAGTCTCCACAGAGTATCACGGCCAAGGGGTGATACTCTGTTTGACCAAGTAGTCCTAGCGTCGTAAATTGCCCTAAGTAATGTGTTCTTGGTGATCAAATCACGCCCGTGACTTCGTCTCCAATAGAAGTTGCAAATTTGCAACCTCTGTTTTATCCAGTTTCCATTGAGGTGTGATCATGGTTATTATTGTAAGTTGGATCCAGGGGTTTGTGTTTATGGAAGTGATTACTGTTAGACCACTCGAGCGATTGATCGCTGTTAGAAGGCCTATCGTAAGATGGCCTTTGGCCCCCTTTGTCGCAGGGTTTATGCAAACCTCAAAGCCATCCAAGACCGGCGTTTCCCTTAACCAAGTCTCCTGGAGACAGATGAGATTCTACTTAGTCATATTTATCTTACTTTTACCAAATAAGTGAACAAAACCCCTTGTGTTCCAGGTAGCAATGAACCTGCCCCTGCTAATGTCCATGGGAGTCTTCTACTGGTGTTATGACCTGTCTGCCAATGTTCCTGCTAGCCAACTCCAATCTTCAGAGCGTCCAGCCTCCGGATCTTCACTTTTCTTCAGGATGACCATTCTTTCCCTTTGTAAATGCCAATTTTGAATTCTTCTTTGCCCTCTTCATAACTACATCCTTGGAAATTGAGGACATCAGGCACCTTTTGAGGGGACCCTCTCATCTTTCCCCTGTTCCCACAGGGGATTTTACTCATGTTCTTTACTTGGTTTTCAGTGTCCTTTAAAGTAAACCCATGTACTTTCAGTTTGGTCCCTTTTTTCATGAGTAGATTCTTAATGTCCGGGATGCTAGATGAAGAATCACGCAGTCAGTGCTTGTTTCGCTAGGGAATTCAATTACATCAATATCCCTAGAACTGATTGGTTTTGACCATGCTTGTGTACTGCCTTATTACCAGCAATACATAAAATAACAGTCACTTGAATTGTACTAACCCACTGAAATATGTACAAAGTATTGTGATCTATATACAATATTTTGTGTGCCCAGGACGGCATATGACATTGTTTTTAAATACTTTTTATATGTGAACTAATAAATTGTAGAATTCAATGAATTCATTTCACTACCTCCCTTTTCTCTCATCTGATCTTCTGGAAGAGCACATTGATATATGTTATCTAAAGCTCCACTGCACATTTTAAACCAACTACCTTAGCATCACTGATAAGGGTAGCTTTTGACTCCAATTTCTTTTGATATATTTGCCTATACCCTCCGGAGTCAGGCCCCCATAAAAAAGAGGGTTCCTTGCCCTTACTTTACACTGTTCCTAGGTAGGCCAAAATTGCTTTCTTTGCACTGCCGACTCACAGACTTATTCAATTTGTGTGTGGATTTACCTTCTGAATTGTTATCCACAAGAGGAGTTTGAGTCTTCGAATAAGTGCTTGACCCCTTTTTGTTTAAGACCAACTCTGCACTTTGGGTCGCCTTTGCACCTTGTTTTGGAGCCCTACACATTTCGTGTTTTCATTTTTGGAATTTTAGGGCCAGACTCCAATTTTCTTGAGATTTCCAACTGTTTCTTGGCAGGTGAGGGGTTTTACCTCCTTTAGCTTTGTTAATGTCTAAAACCACTTTTACCGGCGATGTTGCATCTTTAGCTCTAGCTGCAGTTGGCTGTTCTCCTATATGAACAGTAAGTGGAGATACATCCGGTATAGTGTGTGGAGCATGATCCTCAATTTGGGTCAAATCAATTTGGGCTCCTACTGCCAGTGAGTTACAACTTAGCCTATCAACTCTCCTCTTTTCTTTTTGTAGAATAATTGGATCCAGTACACTCTAAGATTTGCGTGATTTGATCAGTATTTTTGTCAAGGTTTGATTGTAAAGCAGTAATGAAGCCTTCCACAAAGATTAGCTTCGAATGTAGCATGCCAAGCACCGTTGTCTAGTCCCAAGTTGGTCATTCTAGGTCTCAATTATTTTCATAAACGGTGAAATTGTGATTGCAAATGCTGAGACCATTCTTGCATCAATTTCCAGGTTCCCCAAGGATTTCTCTTCTACCTGTGCCGCTTCTAGGTCCATTAAAAGATCTTGTCGGACAGGGAAGCTGGCCCACGTTGTCATTTACTGGAAAATGGGGGTTGTTGACACGGTTCGGCAGTTTCTGGTCTACTAAAAGTCCCACCATTTCTGTGTAATTGGGACTTTTGGTGAGGGAACTTCCCCACACCGTTTGGTAGTGAGTTGGGCCCGCACTTACACCCTTCAATGAGGGCCCACACATGGGTGTAACCGAGTAGGCCACTGTGGTGCCTTTTTCCTGGACAACCCCTTTTGCATTCATCTTGCTTATATTATAGCAGAAGGTATCTGTGTGGCAACCTAGGGTGGAAGTGAGGCCAAATGGCTTCTAACCTTTGTCGGTAGCATAAGAATCTGATCTAATCTCTTTATGGTGCGTGTCCTGTCCAAATATGAATGGGTCTGTTCGGGACAGATCATTTTCTTGGCTGCCTATTTCCACTCCTCCTTGTGGGGACGTCGGTCGAGGCAGTGACCAACCTTCTTTCATAGATTACTTCTCCAACTATTCTGAAGGACAAGCAGTCTGTTTAGAGAGTGGCGAGCTCTTGCTACTCCCACCCTTGTCTCCTGGCAGCTGATCTGCCTCTGAAGCCATGTCTATAGATTGCATTGTATCCACCTCTTCCGACCCATTTCTTGACTTTTGTGCATTGGGGGCTTCTGGGGTGGGTTCTAACAAGTTTTCATGTGATAAGGTTTCTTTGCATATTTCAATGTCTGGATATAATGCGCTCCTAGCAGTCATTTCCAAAGGTTTTCCCAACACTCCCAACTCTCCACTTGTGCTCCCCCTTTTCGCCTTTTGATCTTTAAATCGAGCGAGTCACGGCCCCTCCGAATACTTGCTCAACTCAATTGGACTTAGCCTTCCCGTGCTTGATGACTAACTAGTATGTTAGTAGTAGCAGCAAAGAGTCAATCTTTGTTTACCTTAGATATTTCCTCTGCCTCGAACTTTCACCTCCTCTCGGGACCCACTCGAAGCATGTGGGGGACTTGTACCCAACTCGGTTTGATTTGGCCCATTCTATCCCACCAATGCGCTCTGCCTTACTCGCTGCCGCTGCCTTTGTAGTTCCACTTCCTTTCCGGTTGAACAATGTCCCTTTTCCACCGTTACCTAGCTACAAAGTGAAGGCTTTGGGAGAAGGACGCGCCCGGCGCCCAGCAAAGCAGCAAACACTGAAACAGTCCTTGCTGAAGACTCGCCCTCAACTGACTCAGGCTTTACGCCACAAGGGCTACGGCTCTTTCCTTTTGAGCTCCGCTTCCTGGGGGCAGAGCATCACAATTCGGAAAACTTAAAGGGGACAGTGCTGCAGTAGTCCTCTGTCCTGTTGTATTTTGCACACAGGAATGCAGCTTAGCACACACGGGTTCCTTGGTGCGAGTGCTCTGGGCCAAGGTGCAAAAGCAGTATGTAGAGAAGCTGCAATCAGTCAATCAGCATGCAACACGCAGCACAGTGAAACAGTCCTTGCCGAAGACTCGCCCTTAACTGACTCAGGATTTAAGAATATACTGTTTCAAACTGCCCACAGGGCAGGCAGGGAGGGTGGGAAGTACAGTTACAACATTACACACAATATTAGGAGCAGAAGGGGAGATTAAGTGGGGAAAGAATGTCTATGCATCGTGAGAATTCTGAACGTGCGAGTGCAGAAACAAAGAGGGGAGAGGGAGTAAGTGCTGGGGAGTCCGAGCCCGTGGGTGTGTCATGGACAAAGTGCTAGAATGTTGAGTACTACAGAGCCTGGGGCGCAAGAGGTGTAAGTGTGAGTCTCCAGAGCAGAGGGTATGCAGATACAAAGTGCTGTGGAAACACAGGATCTGGGAAGAATTGGTGTGGGAGGTTAAGGCACCGAAGATGCAGAAAGGCCAAGGACACTGATTCAGCATCTGTGAGATTAGCAGAGGAGAGAAGGGGGGAGGGAGGAGGTGGAAAAGAGGAAAGTCTTAAGGAGCTTCCGGAATTTGAGAAGATCCTGCTCAAGGCACAGAGGGAGGGGGAGGTTACTCCAAAGGAGAGCGCCAGCAGAGGAAAGTGAGCGACCCCATGCCCTCTGCTTAGCAAAACGCTTGACACACAAGGAGTTTGTGCCAGAGGGGCAAAGTTGGCTTGGGGGTGGGGGGAGTATTTAGAGAGATAAAGTTGAAGACAGTGTGGCCCCTGGACCCAGACAGTCTTGTGGAAATGCAGAGGGATTTAAATTTCATCAGTGAAGCAAACGGGAGCCAGTGAAGACTTTTTAGTGGAGGAGAGATGCAGTCATATGCGGGTTTAAGGACAAGGATACGTCTTGCTGCCCTATTCTGGTTAAACTGGAGGTGTTGCAGACTGGAAGGAAGGAAGGTTCAGGAGGAGGCTGTAATACAAACAATAGGGGTACACCTATGGCTAATGTGGATATAGGGGTAGAAAATACTGTTTAACATACAGAAAGAAAATTCACATTTAGAACAATATTCATTTAATTGTTAGTTGCTTAAAAAATAATGTACTTCAAGAGAAGGGCTTGGATTAGTGCTTGAAAAGTCACTGAGGGAACAACTAAGTGAGAGTACACTCCAGTAGAGTAGAAATGTAATATTAATACACTTGAATTGAGAAAAAGAAAAATCAACAAACAACCAAAATCATATGACATAGTTCAAAATCATACAACATAATTTGTTGAAGGTATACATAAACAGAAAATACATATTTACAAAACTAAATCACAGGTGAAGGAAAACAACAGTTTAGTTGAAGGAATCTTTAGCAATTATCTAACAAAGTTAATTGATTTGCAAAAGTGGAACAACTCTTGCTGTAAAGACAAAGTCAGGATATTGTTTCGTATTACTCCTAGTAGGATGTAGTCATTTAGTCCTAATCTGGGGGCTGGTTTAACGAATCTTGAGTGAACCAGTTGGTTTCTCAAGTTTTTGGCTCGTTTGTAGACAGAGGTTCATTGGGTAAACAAAGTTTAATCAGGGCCCAGTGCTTGGATATAGGTTTGCGAATTAGTGGGGTGTGTATGCCGTGCGTGATCACGCAGGTCATCCTGGATTCTTGGGAAGTCGTATTGTCTTTTTCGACTAGAAGGGAATCTGTGTTGTGAAATTGTGCTTATTTTTTGGATGAGAGGATGCGTTGGGGGTATCCCCATTCTGTTAACCTTGCATCAAGGTCAGCCGCATATTGGTAAAAGTAATTGAGATCGGAGCTATTTCTTCAAATGCGGAGGTATTGGCTGTAGGGTAGGTTTTCCTTTATGTGTTTAGGATGATCGCTTAGGAAGTGCAGCAGGGTGTCTGTCTTCTGGGCTTCCTAAAGAGGATACATTTCAGACACTCATCGGCATGCTCAATTTGTAAATCAAGGAAACCGATGGCTCATTTACTAGATGTCATGGTAAATTGAATGTTCGGGTTTCTGTTGTTAAGCCAGGTATGGAACAGTTGCAGGTCTGATTCTGTGCCTTCCCAAATGCACAGAATTTCATCGATGTATTGCTTCCATTTGTTTCCTAAAGGGATTATTGACTGACAGAATGTGAGTCCCTTCGAAGTCCGCCATATACCGAATGGCCAAACTTGGGGCAAATGTGGCCCCCATAGCAGTGCCCTTTGTCTGAAAGTAAAACGGAATGTCAAACTCAAAAGAGTTTTTAGATAGACCTAGGTGAGTAGTTCAATTATGAAGTTTGCAGGGACTAAAGCCAGTGAAGACTTTTCAGTGGAGGAGAGATGCAGTCAGGTGGGCTTAAGGCTAAGGATACGTCTTGCTGCCCTATTCTGGTTAAGCTGGAGGGTCGCAGACTGGAAGAAGGAAGGTTCAGGAGGAGGCTGTTACAGTAGTCAAGTCGAGCGAGAACAAGGGCTTGAGTAGCATTGAGCCACTGAGGGAAAGTAACAAAAGGTAGAATTCCTTTGAGAAGGAAGAACTGATAGTTGGACTTCTTGGCAATGTCCTGAGTGTGAGGGAGGAAGGAAAGAAGAGTCGAAGATGAGTCCAAGGTTTCTGGCTTCAGTTGAAGGTGCAGAGCCCAAGGAGGAAGGCCAGAGTGAAGGGAAGAGGGAGGGAGCAGGGGTCCCAATGGGAAGGATCTCCGTTTTACAGGCGTTGTGGCAGAGATCATAGGAGGTGCACCAGAACTGGATGGTAGATTGGCAGTGAGGGATGATGGCGGGTGGAAGATGGTCAGCAGGGAGTCTGAAGAAGAGCTGTGTGTCATCTGCATAACACTGGAAGTTAGAGGAGGAGGAGGAGATGAGGTGTGCCAGGAGAGCAAGGTAGATGTTGCAGAGCCAGGGGGAAGAGTATAGAGCTCTGAGGGACACAACAGGTGGAGATAGTAGAAGGATAGGAGAAGGGGGGGGGCGTGGCCTAGATCCATGGACTGAGGACGTACTTCTCCTGAGCTCCTGCCCTGATCCTGAGATCGATCCTCGTAGGAACTTCCAGCCCGAACCGAGGACGGAAATAAACACATCTCCAGCTGACTCATCCGAGCCTGCATCGCCCGAGGAAAAATCCGAACGAAAACGGAGCCGGCAACACCGAAAACGCGACCTCCGCGCTTCGGTCCCCGGGAATCCAAAATGGCGGCCGCGACTTCGTCCGAAGCCCGCAGACGAGGAGAGCCCGGGAACTGAAGAAGGAGGCACCCGCGGCTCCGGATGGTGATGACCTGCTGATCGTCTGTGCCACGGACGGTGAGCGGACCACTGCACCTCCCACCCCTGCGCTGAGACCGCCGCAGGGAGCACACCGCCACACACCGCCGCTGCAAGAGAAGAGGTGAAGGCCGGGGCTGGTGGCCCGGGCCGCTACGGGCCCCTAAACAGACGAGGAACACCGCGCGGAGGGGCAGACTGGGCCTTCCAGCCCTTCATTGGACCCGACAGGTGGGGGCCCTCACTGCCGGGCAATACTCGCCCTCGGTCCACGGCGCCCCCAATAGACGCCGGCGGGCCCTGCGGGCGACTGCCACTTGACCTGCGCACATGATACGGGCCACTCAGGACACCAAGAAGCACCCAGGCCACAACGAGGGCCTGTGAGCCCCGCGGCGGGGGCCATCACACGGCCCAGCCATATAACGAGTACAAGAAGACTGATAGCTACACAACGCTGAAGTGCCGGGCCCCAGCATAAGGAACGTCCCGCACCGGCGGCCAAGAGTGGCTTCACCCCAGCGGACACTTCCCCACCTTCTGCCCAAGGATACACCCATGGCCGGGGAAACCAGCAAAGCACCATAACCCCCGCAACCCCCAAGAGGAAGAACGACCCGCTGGCAACTACCTGATCAATATCCTAAAATAACGAGTGAAGGGGAGCACCTTGCTGCATGCAGGATGGCAGCGTCTACAACAAACCAGTGAATGGCACCCCCCCACACAATCACTGAAAACGACCTGAGGAGACATCGGGCCACAAGCCCACAAAACCACGACGGCCCCATATTCCCGACAACCAGTGGTCCCGATAAAAGTAACACTGCGGGAAGTAAGTGTACCGGAGAACCAGGCCGTTGAGAGAGGCCATAACACTGTGCGAACCTGCCCTGAAACATGTGAACACGGTCTGGCCCAACAACAACAAGAAGCGAGGGCATCAGTTGCATAAACGACTCAACGGATACGCGGCCACTGCAGGCAGCAATGACACTGCACATACCTCTCGGAACACTCTCCTAAGAGCCCTAGTGGACGAGCTTGAAGCGAACATCATATAGCACCTCATCAAAGAAGGAATGCCACCTCCAAAGCACAAACCCAAGCTTGTCACAATGGATGCCTTCACCTCAGTCCGACCAAAACAACAAATTCCACAGGAGATGAGCGCTGTTCAAGGATCTCCGACTCAGGCAACAGATCCTAGAGACTCCCAAATCCTGCAAGCGATAGCAGCACTGCGAACATCCATGGAAGACAAGATTGGCGAAATAAAATCAGACATTCAACTGATGAGACAAGACGCGCGAAACCTAACTGACAGAATGGTCACTGCTGAAGCCTCTCTGCGAGACACCGCGGAGACCACACAGGAACTCAAGGCGAAAGTCAAAGAGCTGGAATCCACAGTAGCTCGACTGGAAACGCGCTCAGAAGATGCGGAGGGCCGTGCCCGCCGCAACAATGTCCGAATACTGGGGATACCGGAGGACTCAGAGGGCCCCGACCCTACCGAATACATTGAAACGCTGTTCCTGCAGGAAATCGGGGCAGGCAAACTCACCCAGGGTTTCTCTGTGGAGCGAGCTCACCGATCCCTTCAAAAGCGACCTCCCCCCGGCTCACATCCGAGACCCATAATAGCTAAAATCCTAAACTTCAGGGATCGGGAAGCCATTCTGAGGTTCTCGAGAGAAGGCGGAGAGATCAAAAGAGGCGCGGCGTCAATAGTCATGTATCCTGATTACACCCCAGTAGTACAACGGGCGAGAAACTCTTTCATACCAGTGAAGGCCACTCTAAGGAAACTCAACCTTAAATATATGTTGTTATATCCAGCGAGACTCAAAGTGCTTCACAACGGTAAGGCAATCTTCCTTGAAACCCCGGCGGCGGCAAATCTATGGCTTGAGCACAACAATCTGGCTGAGGATGCGGAGGGAATAGCGAGAAACAATAAACACCAGGGCAACGACAAAGATCACGCGAGAAGCTGAAGGACACATCAACCACGGTTACTACTTCGGAATGAATCGCATCGCCACACCAAGAAGGCGACGCAATCGGGCAGGAGCTCGGAGGCTCTTGTGCAAAAACTCTGACGACCCACCCCAACCGAAGCGGTGCAGGTAGAATACCTACACATCACCCGGGCTGGAAGACCTGGAGAGGACTGGAAGGCCCGGGAGCCCCCGAGCGTTGTGAGTTCATAACAACTGCTGGGGGCAGTTTACTGTTGTTCTTTTCTGTTGATCCATCCTACGGGATGGAGGTTGTTAAAGTTGATAAATCTCCGAAGGCAAAATCACAACTAACGGGTGGGGGAACTGGCTGGAGGGCCGGGATGGGCAGGACCGCACAAAACAGTGCCGAACCGGCGACGCCGGTCGCCACCATCTGCTTCACTGATGGAAGTGGGGGCCCTCTTAGTGTTTTGCGAAAACAAGATGGCTACACACATTAGGCTATTGACTTGGAATGTAAGGGGCCTGGGCACCTACCCCCGCAGGAACAGGATTAAATCCTACCTACAGAGGAAGAGAGTGGACATTGCTCTCCTACAAGAGACTCACTGCACCGCTGAAGCGGATGAGAAGCTCAGAGAACACTGGGGGGGACAAGGCTACGGAGCCCCCTACTCTAAATTCGCCAGAGGGGTGTTCATCTGGTTCAACCCCCAGGTACCGTTTCTCCTACGCAGGTTGGTGAGGGACCCTGAAGGTAGATATTTGATCATATGGGGAACAGTAGAACAAAGAGAAATATGCATAGTAAACTCATACTTCCCTAACAATAATATCCCAGCTCACTTAAAAACACTTAGTGCCCAGATGTCACAGTATCGGGATGGCCTCTTCTTGTGGGGTAGTGATTTTAATTGCGTTCACAATCCTGAACTAGATAGGTCTTATCCACCGGCAAGCGGCTTCCCCGCTGCCACCTCATCCCTAAATGCAACGGTCAACGAACTTGATCTGATAGATGCTTGGCGGGACCTCCACCCAAGCGAAAGGACATACTCATATTACTCATCCCCACACAAACTACACACGAGGTTAGATTATTTTTTCATAAGCAGAGAACACACGCCTCAGACGGCTAACGCACAATACTTAGGAAGGACCATCTCCGACCACTCCCCACTCCTATTAGACTGGCAACACAATAGCCCTAGACCGCCCATTCCTATGTGGAGAATGCCTGCTGAGGCTCTGAAAGACCCGACCTTCAGGGATGAGCTCCAGGAGTCCTTAGAAAACTATATAGCGGTAAACACAGGCAGTGTGGACCAAATAGGTACGCTATGGGATGCCCTAAAGGTGGTAATACGGGGAGAAGCAATTGCAAAAGCAGGAGGCATCAGGAAACTACTACGGGAGGAACTGAACCAGAAAGAGTTGGAAGTCCAACAACTAGAGTCCACCCCTGTTGACACGTTGGGGAGGGAGGAAGAACTGAGTTCTCTTAGGGAGGACTGTTCCAGGGCATGGGACAGGCTGGCTAAGTTCGATTTTAGCGTTAGAACTAATAGAGCACATGCAGAGGCCGATAGACCAGGTCGACTACTAGCGTGGCTCTGCAAAAAAGAACACCCTAGGCATACTACTACAGCACTACAAGACGAACAAGGCATAGAACACAGGACTCAACAAGACATAAACAATACCTTCCAACGTTTCTATGCACAACTATACTCCCACACACACAAGGTCCCACAGGACCAGATATTGGACACCCTAGAGGAAATTGGCCTACCCAAATTGTCACCAATGCAGTCCGAAGCCCTAGACTCCGACATCACACCGGAAGACATAACAGAGGCTATTAGGTCCCTCGCTACTTGTAAGACCCCAGGATGCGATGGACTCCCCCCAGAATTCTACAAGGAATACGAACCCACCCTGACGCCCCTGTTACACCAGGTCTTTACTGAGACATTCGAAACTGGTATCCTACCTGACAGTATGAGGGAAACCTTACTGGTCCCGATGCTCAAACCCAATAAACCCTCCGATAAATGCGACTCCTACCGCCCACTCGCCATGCTTAACTATGATGTGAAAATACTGACGACAATACTAGCGAGACGTCTGTCCAGGGTGATTGGTGACATAGTACATGAAGACCAAAACGGCTTTATACCTGGACGTAACACGTCCTTAAACTTACGCAGGCTACAGCACATTATAGCTGAAACCAACACAAGCGAAAAACAACTCGCACTACTCTCCCTGGATGCTATTAAAGCATTTGATTCCATTTATTGGGAGTGGCTGGTGGCGGTCCTGGAGGGTTTTGGACTCGGCCAACGATTTATCAGATGGGTAGTGATCCTATATAATGAACCTAGGGCCAGGATAAAATCCGGGAAATATGTATCAGACACATGGGAAATTCGCAGGGGCACTAGGCAGGGCTGCCCACTCTCTCCCATGCTCTACATCCTGGGTCTAGAACCCATTGCGATCTTCCTTAGGCAGCAATTTTTTGATGCAGGAATTAGGCTGGGCGGGACTGACCATATTGTTTCACTATATGCAGACGATGTCCTAATATATGTTAACGACCCTCATCTCAATGTCCCGACAATACTGGAGATCCTTGATAACTACGCCAAAGTTTCGGGTATACAATTTAGCAAAACGAAATCCTGCATGTTTCCATTAGCATCCCTGAAAAATAAATCTGCAGAAGAGCTTCCTTCAGTGGGCATAAAGTGGGAGACCGAATCTTTTCGTTACCTAGGGATCCAGATAATGCACACCCCAGAACAAATGCATACACGAAACACGATGGCTGCGATACCCAAATTGCGCAAATCCATACGTTTCTGGTCTAAGCTTCCATTATCCATGCTGGGCAGGGCCTCAATAACCAAGATGATCATTCTCCCTAGATTCTTATATGGGTTCCAGAATGTGCACTTTTATATCACCAAACCCTTCTTTCAGCTTCTCGACACAATAATTAAGGAGTTTCTATGGGGTAAGGGCAGACATCGGGTGGCACTATCTACCTTAGTATTACCGCATAGCCAAGGAGGGATCCAGTTACCAAGTCTAGAGAAATACTACCTTGCAGCTCAGCTAAGCCATGTAACCAAATGGCTAGCAGACGGGACCACTTCGGAGAACCCCCTCCTACAGGCCATGATCTCCCCAATCCGCCTGAGGGAATTGCTATGGGCCCCTCAAACTCTGCTACACGATAAGCCTTTTCTAACAATCCTAGGCAGAAAAATATGGTGCAGAACCAAGACGGTGTTACACCTGAAGCAACCATACTTCCAAGAAGTACCAATACACTCGGGACTCGACAAATCTGTCACCACCCTCCACACCATTAGGCACTGGGAGGAAAAAGGAGTATACACCTGGGGCGATCTATACTCCGGAGGCACATTCAGGGATTTCGCTGAGTTGCAGGAGGAAGAGGGCATCCACGCTGGCCAATTCCTGTGGTATCAAAAGATCCGCAAGATAGCACGCACAAAATGGGACACCTGGCCAGAGGAACCAGAGGCCACTCCCCTCTTGACTTTGATGTACACCCTGAGTGAAGAGGGGAAAGAAATATCTCAGATATATAAACTCCTTGTTGACATCCCCAATCCCTGCGGTGATACACTAAAGACCCGTTGGGAATCAGACATGGGACTGGAGTTGTCCGAAGAGGAATGGAGCAGAGCGCTGTCCTTCCCGAAAGAGGTCTCTAGAAACCAGAGATTTCGGCTAATCCAATTAAATGTACTCTATCGTACCTACTTAACCCCGAGCAGGATCGCCAAGTTCAACAAAACCGCCCAGACACAGTGCACCTGGTGTGGGATAGAGGGAGCAGACCTAATCCATATGTTATGGAACTGCACCAAAACCCGCAGCCTCTGGTCGACGGTAAAAAAAACCTGCGAAGAGGCAGAAGTCACCAGATATAAATGGACCCCAGCAGAATGCCTCCTAGGCTGCTACCCTAGATTGGCCAAACTCAAATATGCGGTTAAGCTGATGGACTTGCTATGCATAACAGCCAAAAGAGCCATCGCCATGGCATGGAAACGGCCGGCAGGACCAAATCAAAGGGCATGGCGCAAAGAATTTGAAAGATGGGCGACCGCCGAAACAAGAGCTTGGGAGGACAGCGTGGCTAGATCCACGGATGAGTCAAGCATGGCCCTTGCTGCTTGGAAAGACACCATGTCTAGACTGTTTCACTCCTCGGATGATAAGCCCCCCTGAACCACCTACCGGCCCTAGCACAGGACCTGAATGATTGCCTAAGACATTCGAAACCAAGCCCCTCCAGCACTAACATTCTCGGAAAGCCCATACCCGTGTCCATGCTGCCCGGCCGCTTCCTCCCCGCTTACAACCCCATCAATCATCACCCACTCTTGAATCGGAGATAGTTAATGTTTCTACTGTTTTTTTTTTTTTTTTTTTTTTTTTTTTTTTTCATTTCTTCTTTTTTTTATGTTCTTGTTATGTAAAGATTGTTGTTTGACCACAAAGGCTGAATGTCGCTGACCAATCGGTCACCTTGAAATATGTAACTATAACTAAAATGCCAATAAACAAATTTGAAAAAAAAAATAGGAGAAGGGGCCCAGGATGACTTGGGAGGAGCGGTTCGAGAGGAAAGAGGACAGGCAATCCAGTGCCGTTCCAAGATACCAAGTGTATCATGGGACCTTTGTATGAGGATGGAATGGTTAACTGTGTCAAATGCAAAGGAGAGATTGAGAAGGATAAGGACAGCTGTGGAGTTGGAGTCCAGAGATGCAAGCAGTTCTTCACAGGTGTTCAGGAGAGCAGTTTACATGCATCTGTAACGACCATCAATCGGAATCCAGATTGATGGTCGTGAAGACCTCCAACAAGTTCAGTGTGAGAGTTAAGTTGGGGAAAAAGACAGTTTCTCAAGTAGCATCCCCAGGAAGGGGGTAATGGAGATAGGGCGAAAGCTGGCTGGCCAGTTAGAGGCAGAAGATGGATTTTTTAGAAGTAAGCACACAAGGGAGTGCTTAAGGGAGAAGGGGAAAATCCAGTGATAAAGGAGTGATTGCAGAAATCAGCAAGAGCTGGGACAAGGGAGTCACTGTTATCCTTGATGGTCCTGGATGAGCAAGGGCCGACCTGTTTAGAGGAGACATTCATGGTGCAGACAACTCTGGTAACATTTTCAGGAGTGACAGGAGAGGAGGTGGGGGAGAGTGGGATGGGTTGTGAGGCAGCTTAGAAAGGATGGTCAGAATGTCCTGAGGTTTGGTGGCAAAGTGTAAGGCCAGTGCATTGCAGAGGGCGTGGGATGGGGAAGGGGAGGAGGAGACTGCGTAGGAGTTGGCTAGTTCCCTGCAGATTTTGAAAAGTTCAGCTGTGTTATTGGATGCGCCGGAGACTCGTGCCTGAATGTGAGCTCTTTTCTTTGCATGGATGGCGAGTCTGTATTGCCTTTGGAGAAGGTGGCATGCCAGTTCGTCAGAGTATGAGCCTGAGGTTTGCCATGCACTTTCATTTCAGGGCTGTAAGTTTGGTGTTGTACCAAGTGTTACGCTTTGAGGTAGGTTTCAAATGGATCCTCATGACGGGGGCAAGTATGTCAAGGATGTTGGTCATGGAAAGATGGAGGTTGCTGGGGGCAGAGTCAGAAGTGGGGGACTGAAAGAGGGTGAAGGTGAGGGCGGAGGCAGCCACAGTCACTCCTTTTATCGGGTAGGTGTAAGTGAACAAAGTTGGTGCGACTTTTGGGGGGCGGTCAGGGGGCCAATGAGACCCGAGGGGGAGGAGAGAGTGGTCTGATCAGGAGAGAGGGGCGACTAGTGGAGGGGAAGAGAGAGAGGTTAGAGTGTCAATAATGGCATCCAGGGTGTGTCCAGCTGTGTGGGTTGGCCCCGAAGTGAGAATGGAGAGAGAAAGCGATGAGCAAAGGTCTGATAATAAAGTGGATGCAGAGCCAGGGGAGTCCAGTTGAATGTTGCTCATCGAGGAGGAAAAGGTTAGAGGTGGAGGAAAGTAAAGAGCAGCTGAAGTCAACCCATTCTGAGAGGAAGAAAGATGGCCAGTATATGGTAGCAATAGTCAGGATGGAGGTGGGAGAGGTGACCAACTTACAAACCAGGCTTTCAAAAGAGGAGTGTGTCTGGATTGGTAAAATTGAAGCAGGATGTCGCAATCTATATTACGTGTTATGAGTGAGGTGCACGTGAAGCTTACCGGCTTGTAGAATCAGAACGTGCAGCGCACGAGTGGGCGTTGGGTTCTGTGTTTGTCAGTTGGGGCGAACTGTCTTGCCGGGTGGGATTTTGCCGTTGTCAAAGGTATCACATACATTGAAGTGCCTTTGGGTCCCCATATGGGGAGCAGGACGGAGATTCAGGGCAACGTGGGGGCATCGTCGATAGGGGTTGGTGACATCGATCCTCTGTCTCCCTCCGGTGTGTCTACGGATTGCGAGGCATTCGAGCCTTCGGTGTCCTTGGAAAGTTTACACAGCGAGAGTCAACAGAAAACGCCTGAGAGGCAAGTGGTAATGGAGAGGGACGAGGGTTCCTGCCACTCCTTGCGGAAGAGGTGTTCGGAGTCGGACTGTGGAATGAGGTACTGTGTACATCCAAAGAGGACATGTAAACGGGGATGTCTATGGTGTGGGGCTGATGGTTGCAGCAAGGAGGATTTTTGTGATGAATGTGTTTCCTTGCTGGCCAGCCTCTAGAGTTTTGATCCGGATTTATATGACTTTTACATGGGTCTAAAACGTCTCACTGAGTGAGAATTGAATTGTTACGTGTGTCGAGGCCAGTATGAGTGCGTGTGAATGGGTAGCGTTTGTGGCCTCTGTTGCGTCTCTGTGTGGGCCGTGTGGGTGCGGATGGTGTGGATTATATGTGTGCAGCACTTGTGTAGTGGCCCTGTCATGTGTGCATTTTGTTTTCTTATTTGTGGTGACAGTTAACGTAATTTTTCCTTGCAGGGGGGGGATTCGGCTAATCAGACGTTGGAAATGTGGGGTTTTCCTTGTACTTTGACTTTTTTGGTTGTAGTACAAGTTTAGTACTTGTTTCATGGTGATTCTGTTTTCACTTCCGGGGGGGTTAGGAGGAGGAGGTGTGACTTTTGGGGCATGGACTAGTGAAATTATAATATTTTCACGGGAAGTTTCTGATCGTGAATTGTGTTAACATTTTCTTTTGCAGGATGGACTTTTGGTGAATGTTTGAGACTTGTTCTACATGTAATTTTCATTTTACAGGTTGGACTTTGGGGGTGGGTTCAACTGTTTTGCGGGCATTTTTGTTCATAATGACTTATTACCTTTTAATGTGGGTATTACGAAAGGGTTGTGTTCATTGGGAACTTGTCCTTGCAATGTGCTTAGTTTTCCCAACTCCTTGGGAGTTCCTACGGTTGGGGGGTGTGTTGGGTGATGTTCAATACATGTTCAAAGCTGTGTGTCCATGAATTTGTGGTTGGTATGCGCATGCTTGTGGTAGAGCAGTGAGGGTATCACCTGTGAGAGCTCCTTTATGTGGTAGGTCGAAAGCATTAATTGTCCTAAGAGTTTAGGAGTAGGTGGCTGATTTTGGGGCCGAGGGAGTAGTGTCCTTATTTAGTTGCTAGAGGAGGACGGCAGTGGCTGAGGTTGCCATGGACTGGCTTAGGTTGCCATTTGTGGTGTGCACATGGAATTTTGGCAATGGCTTGGGGCCAAGGGAGTTGTTAGGCGTTGGCATATGGTTGTTTAAGTTGTTGAACTTTGTGGGTATTATTCCGCTTGGAGCTGTGTTGGAATTTAGCGTGAGGGTGGCCGGGCTGTTCAGTAGGTAGCGGGTAGTTGCTCTAGGTTGAGCGGGAATGTACTCGGACGTGGCAGGTCCGTTGTCCTGAGGGGCAGCTCGGGACGGGAGGTGTTGGCGATTGATGGGGTTAGGATGTTAGTGTGTTCATTTTGGTATGTAATGGGTGTGGCAGGCCCATGTTCCAAGGGGCAGCTTGGGACCGGTGGATGCTCTATTTTTATTGTTTTTAGCTCTCGTGGGTTGGGGTTTCCGGTCGGAGTGTGTTGATGATGGGTCTGCAGTTTGGGGAGTTATTTTAGGTGGTTGTGGCTAAACCTTACAGTTAAAGGTTTTGTCCAGTTTAAATAATTCTTTAGTTGGTGGCATGTTTTTTTTTGGGCCTGCACGTTTCAGTGATGTGAGGGTTGCACTTTGTTGGGGATAGGTGATTTGGTGTTGTGGAACTGGGTACATTCCGTGCTGGCCACACGTTATGTAGGGTTGGATACATTATAAGGAAAGTTTCCTTGTGATAGTGAACGGGGGAGGATGTGTCTTAATCTATATTACGTGTTATGAGTGAGGTGCACGTGAAGCTTGCTGGCTTGTAGAATCAGAACGTGCAGCACACGAGTGGGCGTTGGGTTCTGTGTTTGTCAGTTGGGGCAAACTGTCTTGGTGGGTGGGATGTTGCCGGTGTCGCTCTTACCATCTAACAAATAAAGCTACCAATATTGACTTACCTGTTTGCTGGACATTTGTTGCAACCAAGCTCACGTCACAGGACCCCACTCAGGGAAGATTAAGGCAACCCCTTTTCCCCCACCAGTGCAGTGAGGTTGTGGCTTGGACGTGAACTTGAAGTCATCAGGGAGGAGAGAGTCAAAAGCAGTGACTGAGCTGGCATTGAACCAAGGCTCAGTAAGAGCAAGAATGTCGAGGTCAATGTCTTCAAGAAGGAGACAGATGTGAGAGGAGTGTTTGTTGGCTGTGCAGGCGTTAAGAGTCGCTAGGTGGAGGCGGTCAGTGTTTTGAAGGTTTCCTGAGGTGGGTTACAGGGGCGTGGTACACCATTCAGAGGAGGAAGAGGGAGTAGGGGGGATGCAGGCGAAGGAAGGAAGTTAATGAGGGAAGACAAGAGGCTTTCAAGGAGAAGGAGGTTGAGTTGTGGATCCTGAACCAGAATGCTGCCAGTGTGATGGACATTAACGAAGCAACGAGAGGATGCAAAGCCAGCCAGGAGGACCTCCCATTTGGTTCTACCGTTAATAGAGGAGTGTGAAGAGGGAGTGGAGATGAGATGGTGGGGGGTCCAGAGATCAGGAGAAGGGACAGAAAAAAGGATATCAGTGAATACATCTCTAGAGGAGGCATTGACATAGGTGTCTGCAATGGGAATTCCAGGGTTTGCACTCAGGATGTCTTTTTTTGTGCTTCTTCCTACCGGACATGAGGAGAGAGAAGGAGGATAGGTGATAGTGTAGCAGTTCGAGAATATAGGCGAGATGGAGAGAGCCATAGGAAGGCAGAGAATTAGCAAAGAGTGAGAGAGGAGTGGCAGCATCGCACCTTTCTGGCTGAACTCACTAGGAGGCCTAGTAGACTGGTTGGAGAGAGTTAGAGAAATTCAGGAGAAGTGGTGAGTGGTACAGGGAGTTGAATAAACTATACACACCCAGATGTGATTTTTTTTTTTTAAAACTTGTATTTATTAGTTTTACATAGATATTTACATGAGAAGAAGCAAGCACAAAAGGAAAAAAACAATATAACTGAGTCTTATAACATTCCCTTCCCCCTCCTCCCTCCCTCCCCTCGGGTCGGATAGAATCATTTTGTCCAGGGTTCCTATTATGCGTTGAATATGTCTGAGATTTTTATGTTGTGGGGGCACCATTATTCCATAAAGTCTGACTGGAGGTATTGCAGGGTCTCTCTTCCCATTCTTTTACAAATTTGTCTCCTGTTCCTTGAAGTTTGTGAGTAATTTTCTCCATTGTTATATGGGCCCATACTTTCTGTAGCCAGGTATAGGTCAGTGGGGTATTTTTGTTTTTCCAGTTCTGCGCAATGGTGGTCCAAGCTGCTATGAGTAGTCCCATGAAAGATCTCCATTGCGTTTTGCTGTATTGTCTTGCTGTGTCGTCTCTGATTCCGCAGAGCCACACTTCCTCCCCCATCAACCCCACATCAGGGAATATTTTGCCCATCTCGTTTTTCACTTCCTCCCAGAAGGGTCTAATGCCTTTACAGTCCTGCCATATGTGTTTCCATGTTCCCACTTCGTCACATCCTCTCCAGCAGTGGTTGGACGTGTTGGGGTACATTGAGTGGAGCCTCTCTGGTGTGTAGTGCCACTGTGTCATAACCTTGACCCACATCTCCCTAGTTTGTGCCGACCGGGTTATTCTGGGGATCTGTTTCCATAAGTCCTCCCATTGTTTATCCGTTGGTTCCACCCCCAGTGTTCTGCCCCATTTTATTCTGTATGACCACTTAATGCTTTCCCCTTGTGAGTTTATGTATTTTTATAGAGTTGATACCCACTTTTTTTCCCCCGTGTTGGATATGATGTATGTTTCGAATCCTGTAAGGTCCCTGGTTGCTGCCTCTGTGATTGTTGGAGAGTTTAGCCAGTGCTTTAGTTGTTCATACCTATATCTATCGCTCTTAGGGATTTTCGTACCTGCCAAGCACGACTCCAGGGAGACGATTTCCTTGCCCTCAAACATCTCGCCTATTTTAGTAATGCCCGCCTTCTCCCAGGTGTCATATGCCCCTTGTTCCATCCCCGGTGGAAATAGTGGGTTTCTACAGATGGGTGTAAAGGGTCCAACTGCCGTGGTCATTATGCCTTTTTTTGTTTGGCTATCCCATGCTTCCAGCGTGGTTTTCATAATTTCGCTTAGCCTTAGATTTTCGTGCCTGTGCTGCCTCGGTTTCCAGAGAAGTTCTACTAGTGGGGTCCTTGCTACTGCTCTATCTTGTTTGGCCCATATCTGTTGCGGATCCTCCCCCACCCACTCCCTCAGAACTCTAAGCTGTGCTGCCTGGTAATATTTTCTAAAATGGGGGAGCGCCATTCCTCCTTCTCTGGTTGGGGCCGGGAGTATCATCCTGGCTATTCTCGGTGTTTTCCCTTTCCATATGAAGGACGATACTATTTTTGTTAGGGTTTTGAAGAACGTGTCTGGGACCCCCACCGGGAGCGCCTGAAAGTAATATAGTACTTTTGGGAGGATGGTCATCTTAATTGATTGTATTCTACCCCACCCGGATATCTGTATTGGGTTCCATCTATTTAATTCCTTTCGGATGTTTGTAACTAGCGACGGGTAGTTTTCCCCGTAGAATTGTTCTATTTTTGGGGGTATATTTATTCCCAGATATTTAATACCTTTCTGTTCTATCTTAAGGTCCAGTTTTTTTGCCTTCCTTTCTATGTTCGTTCTATCCCCTGCCAGGATGAGGATCTCTGATTTTTTTCTATTTATTTTTAGGCCAGAGATGGCCCCATAATTTTCCAGTTCTCCAACTGTGGCCGATAAAGTGGATTCGGGGTCTTCTATGGTTATTAGCATATCGTCCGCATACGCAATTACTTTGTGTTGCTGGCCCGCCATTTCTATCCCCTTAATGTGTATTGACTCCCGAATTTTAATTAGGAGGGGTTCTAAAAAGAGAGCGTACAGTAGTGGTGATAGGGGGCAACCCTGTTTCGTTCCTCTCGTTATCGTTACTTTGCCAGTGAGCTCGCCATTAATGGCTATTCTACTTGATGGGGAATTGTAGTTTGCTCTGATACTCGCTTTATATTGTTTCCCGAACCCCATGGATTCCAGTATTTTAAACAGTATTGACCACTCCACTCTATCGAACGCCTTCTCGGCGTCTACTGACAGTAGTATCGCTGGGGTGTGGGTTATCCCTATTTTCTCGACCAGATGGGCTAGCCTCCTAGTGTTATCGTGTGTTTGCCTACCGGGAATGAAGCCGGATTGATTCTCACTTATCAGTTTAGGAAGGAGCGGGGAAAGCCTTGTTGCCAGGATTTTCGTATATATTTTTGCATCTAGGTTGATTAGGGAGATTGGTCTGTATGATGCGGGGTTAATTGGGTCTTTGCCTGGTTTGTGGAACACCAGCACCTTCGCTTCATTCATTGTGGGGGTCACGTTGCCAGTGTCCTTGAAGGAGTTTAGGAGTTTTGTTAGGATTGGAGTCAATATGTCTGCATATTTTTTATAAAATGGGGCCGTGAACCCATCCGGGCCTGGAGCTTTGTTACTTGGGAGTCCTTTTATGGCTTTATTGACTTCCTCTTCGCTGATAGGGGTCTCTAGTGCTTGTTTGTCTTCTTCTGAGATTTTCGGGATCTTTAGGGCCTCTAAATATGATGTTTGGGCGTTAATATCGGGGTGTTCCGTTGAGTAGAGCGTTTGATAATATTGCCTCAGTGTTTCCCCCATGTCGAGCGTAGAGGTTTGAATGACCCCTTTCGCATCGCATATGGCCTTAATCGTGGTTTCTTTTTGTTTCGCCCTCAATTGTCGCGCTAAGAGTCTGTCTGCTTTGTTCGCTCTTATATAATATCTCTGTTTCAGATAGAGTAGATTCCTTTCTGCGCCCTTCGTACGTAGCATCTCTAGTCGGCCTTGTGTATGTTTCAGTGATTTTTTTAATATCTTTGTGGGTTGTATCGTCAGCTTCTCTTGGATCTCCTCAATTGTTTTTCCCAGCTCTTTTTCCCACCTATCCCTTTGTTTATCTCTTGTGGTTTTCATCGCTATCATCTTCCCCCTCAAGACTGCTTTAAACGCATCCCAGACTGCGCTCATTGCTACCTCCCCTGTGTCGTTTTGTATGAAGTATTCCTCTATCATTTCCCTTATGGCCTCCCCTGTAACTGGGTCATGGATCAACTCTTGCGGTAGCCTCCTTTTCCATAGCCCACTTTTCCTCCCTGGGAGAGTCACGTCCAACCATAGAGGGGCATGGTCCGAGAGGGTTATAGAACCCTTATCCAGCCCAGTCCCACTGACACCCAGCAGTCCCACTGACACCCAGAGATAGTCGATTCTTGACATAGAGTTGTGAACATGTGAGAAGTATGTGTACCCCCTCTGTTCGCCTTTCAGTTCCCTCCAGACATCATTCAGAGCCAACTGGTCCATTTGCTGTTTCAGACGTTTTGATGGTGCCCCCTGTCCATGTATGTTTCCTGTGCTCCTATCCAGCTTTGGGTTCCATGCCAAGTTAAAATCCCCCCCATTATCACTTCCCCTCTAGCGAAATCTTCCAGTTTCGATAGTGCGCTTCTGAGAAAGCCATCCTGTCCCTGATTGGGTGCATATATTGTGGCGAGTGTTATGCAACATCCTTCTATTTCTACATTGGCAAAGACGTATCTTCCTTCCTTATCGGTTATAGTGTCTAGTGGTGTTATGTCCTTTCCTTCTTTTATCGCTATCAGGACTCCTGCTTTTTTTCTCTGTTGTCGTTGCCTGTGCCCATATTTTGTATCCTTTTATCCGCAATTTGTGCTTATCCTTAGTTTTGATATGGGTTTCCTGGAGGAGTAGTACATCCGCCTTCCCCCTTTTGAATTGTTTCTCCAGTTTCGCTCTTTTTTGGGTGGTTCATGCCCCTAATATTGTAGGTCATAAGGCGTATCATCCCCATTCTATTTTGTTTGTGTGCCATTGCATCCGGTCCCCTTCTGTTCTCGATTCAACTCTTTGATTCTTCCGATCCCTTCCCCTCCCATGAAGTTCCCTTCCCCCCAACTTTGAACTTTAAACCAATTAACCTGTCCCCCGAGTAGGGCTAGGGTTCCTATTGTCGCTTGGGCGTTGGGCCCTTCGCTCCCTGCCCTCCATACCCTCAGGGGGTATGTTGTGGGGATTCCTAAACCTCACTGAACCATTTGTCTTCACCTGGTTCCAGACAGTTGGGTCTCGACCAGACCGCCCTCCATGAATTGTCCGTTCCGCACCGTTCCCATACTCCCCCCCCCCCCGACTGGGTCTCTGTGGCAGCGTTACCTTGTCTGTCCCCCTGGCGTATGTTTTTCTTTCGTTTCTCATGGTACCTTTCTCCGGGTGTCTCTCCCCATATTTGCCTTCTTCTGTCTGCTGGATTCCCAGCCCATAGGTTTTCTCGTTCGTTCTCTCCTGTGTGTGGCCTCCCCTGCTCCATCTGGTCCATCTCTTCATCTTGTAGTCCCATCGTGCTGAGGCCTTCTTCCAGTGTGGTCACTCTTTTCTGTTTTCCCTCCCATGTAAACAGTAACCCAAATGGGAAGGTCCATTTGTAGCGGATTTGTTTTTCTATTAGTGCTTTCACCAGTGGGGCCATTGCTCTTCTTTTTTGAAGGGTTATTAGTGCCAAGTCCTGATACAGTTGGATGTCTTGCCCATTCATTTTAATATGTTCCAATTCCCTGGCTCTCCTGAGGATCTGTTCTTTCTGCGGGTAGGAGGACAGCGCCACCAGGACATCACGTGGTGTCTCCCCTGGGGCCCCAGCTCTTTTCGGTCCCACCCTGTGAATTCTGTCGACTCCGATATCTTCGATGTCTTGTGTTCCCAGAATGTCTCTGAACACCACCTGCACCGCTTCCTTCAGGTCTTTGTCTAGCACTGATTCCGTCATGTTCTTTATTCGGATGTTAGAGCGTCTAGAGCGGTTCTCTAAATCCTCACATTGTAGTTCCAAGTTGTGAGTGAGTGTCACCAGGTGTTCTTGTGTTTCGCTTGTTTGTCTCGTGTCTTCAAGACTTTGCACCGTTCGTTCCACTATGTCTGTTCTTTCTTCTAGGTTGTTTATGTCAATTCTCATGTCTTGTACCGCTTGTTTCATTTCGTTCTTCATGGATGTAAATTGTTCCTGGACTGTGGACATGAACTTTTCCTGGAGGTCCATGAACCAGGTTTGCATGTCCTCCCTGGTCAGTGGTTGCTGTTGTTGGGGTAGTGGTTCTGCCTCCCCTGTAGAGTCTCCCTGGTTTCTCCCTCTCGGTTGTGGCGTCCCCTCTGTTGACCACATTTGTAAGATATCGGCCCCTTGTTTCGCTGTTTGGGGAGTCTGCTGGATGGGGTTCCCCTTTCCTTTTGCTCTAGACATGTTAGGGTGCTCCGTCAGATAGACCACGTGGCTCCTGCGCCCTCTTGTAGCCCTCCAGTGGGGCCTCCTCGCTTCTTGTCCTCCGAGATGTTTCTCCTTCCTGGGTTTCCCCCCTTTCCTTGCCCCTGTCTTGTGGGCCTTGGGTGGCGGGGGGGGGAGGGGTTTGCGAGGTGAGTCCTTGTGTCCCGGGGGAAAATCTAGTTGGTGCCGGAGAGGGGTCCCCCCCCGGGGTATGTGCGCACAGACGGGCGCCTTATTTCTGGGCCTCCCCCTGGGCCGGCTCACCTTTAGTGCTGCGTCCTCTGTGCAGGGCGGCCCCCGCGGCTCCTCTCCTGCGGTCCGCCCTGTTCGCGCTGTTTTCTCCCGGCGCCGTATCTGCTCCGCTGCACACCGCTCTTCCCCTCACCTCGGGGCGGTGTGGGGCGGCGTTCTTCGGGTTCCGCTGTGTCCCCGATCCCGCTCTCTCGCTGACCGGTGCCTCTGAGTCGCCGCGCTGGACGACACTCTGCGACGCGGGAAAGACTCCTTCGGCCCCGATGGGGGAGGGGGCGGCCTGCCTCGCTCTTCATGTTTTCGGCGGCGCACGCGATCTCACTGCGTCTGCTTCCTCGCCGGGGGGGGTGTATGGGGGGACAGTTTGGTATTCGGGGGGAGCGAAGAACGGTCCGTCACGGCTTCGGTCGTGCTATTTTCGGCAGCCCGGGCGGAGCGCGGTTTAGCTGCGACTCCTCACCCCGGCGGCCATCTTGGAATCCCAGATGTGAATTTTAAAAGGAGGCAGCAAACAGTGCAAGGCAGATGGTACACAAGGAATGCTAAAACACACACATTCGACCAACCCCCCAGAAACCTCAGATTGGGCTCAGCTCTCCTCCTTGCTATTCCACCTCACCATTCCATAAGAGTTGGCGGCTTGGCTTTCTCTACCCTAGCTCCCACCATCTGGAACATTCTTCCTCTGCACTGAAAATGACCTTTCCTTCAAAAAAAGTCCTCAAAACCTTCCTATTCACTCCATTACCCTGAAACCCTCTCCAAAACTTCCAATCCCCATTCTGAACTTAGAAATACACCATGCGATGCCGGCTGCATTCGCAGCGACACTTACCTCCAAGCACATGGCGGCGCAGGCCATTTTCGTGGAGGCCTGAACCACACACACTATCATACACCAATCATGACCCTGTTCCCCATAGGCACCACTAGCTGAATCACATGCCTCAAACATAAAATGTCAAAGAATTGATAAATCACTGCATCTGGCATGTACGGGAAAACAGGCACATTTCAAACAGTGGTAGAATCACAGTGCTGTGATAGAACCACTGCCATTGCAATCGGACAGATAGGGATGCAGTGCAGGTAATTATCATGGGAGGACATGCTGGCAATACCATGCCAGTAGGCCAGGTGGTGGTCCCCAGCACAATACTGCAGGAGGGAAATCAAGAACCAGCCACGAAACGCTCAGGAAGGAATAGGGAGATAGGAAGGTATTGTGCATGCAGGAACTATAGGATGGGTCACCCATGGTAAAGGTAACAAAATGAAAAGGTTCAGTAAGCATTCGATACCCGGGTAGCCTTGCCACTCAATCCATCTAAAAGAATATGGAAGCACAACCGGTTGTAAATAGTTGGAGCATAGACTGTCTGTTGCTAACCGTTTTATCACAGCTGCAAGAAGCAACAGAAGAAGCCAAGTGCAGGAGCCCAAACACTAAATAATCAGCCATTTCGACAAAGTACGTATACCACCGCTCCGGTGGACACTGCCGCAGGCATGGCTACCCGCACACATCCGTATACAGCAAGCACTATGACAAAATGTTTGTGCTGCTCATGTAATTCTCAGCAGACTACGCCTCAACACCAGAATGCAGCGCATAGACACATTCGGGCACGCTTAACACATAGCAAGTCTCTAGCACTCACACCATCTCCAGACTCCTCTCAGCATCCATCTGCATGCCTGACCACAATGGTTGCTCGCTACCGGAGCCTGGTCAGCCCTAAGGCGTATTTGGCCAAATGCACACAAGCATCCTAATCGTAGTCCATGACCTCCAACACTCTGAACTTCAGTACCCAGAGGGCGTTCCCACTACGCATTGAGACTATAATGGTAAAAAGCGCTATATAATGACAAGTTCGATACAATACACGTTATAAAAGTACAGGTAGTACTGCTGTTGTGACACTGCAAACCTGGTACAGTATTTGCTATTGCTCTACACAACACGTACGGGACTGCTTTCAGTGTTTTATGGATATGATTAGGTACAGTTGCTACATTTAAGCTTATTGGATAGTGTGTGCGCAATACTTTCAAAACACTATGTACGTGACACATAGGTAACTTCATAATTTTTTCAATGCGGCTAATACACTGCCTCACTATTTCGTTTTAGATACGGACAGAGTAAAACGTGAAAGTCCAGTGTCCTTGAACAGTAAAGACCTTTCAAAGTTGTCATTCTGCACAATTGTCACGAATTTCTCAGTGATTGCTCTTAGCTTTTCCTAGGTTTTAGGATGTAGTACTGTACAGTAATACGGCAGCAATCACAATGGTTACCACCTTATGCAGGCATTATTGCTGCGCTAATACGTCTGTACACTTTGTGCTGATGACACTGTAGCCGTCACACTGTGGGTGGTACAGCTACTACAACAGGATTTGTAAATTTAGTAAAAGGGGCACTGCTTGACTAGGAATTTTTGGAGCCATTATATTTTTGTCTTTAGTGGCTGGCCTCCAATTAATTGGAGGCCCCTGTGAAGCAATCAAATACCATAAAATGGAAATGGCATTTTTTATTTAATCAGACAAATGGCATTTTTTATTTAATCAGACAACAGTAAGAATCTATGATCGAGCACAGTATACATCTGAATAGGGGCATCTCACTATTCTTTACTCTTATTTTGATTCCGATATTAAAATGTATAGGAATATAAATTAAAGGACTGACAGATTTAAAAAGAAAGCATTTTTAAAGAGGAGTATTTAATCAAATTTAACAAAAATTGCGATGCATCTAGCTTTTTTGCTGTAAAGCGAAAGGTAAGGCAAAACGTCAGCCTTGTGGCCATTTTTTATTTTAAACGTTTTCTATCGGGGTGTTTCAGATAGTCCATCAAAACGGCCGTTTGAATTGGATGCTCTTGGTGATAATTGAAATCCTGAAATGGGGTGTTTGTTATGAATCGGAGCTCGTGAAAGAGCAACGGATTTTCGAGCTGTTGGCAAATGTGAGCGGAAGAGGCGACAGAGCCACAACTTGAAGTTTAGCCACCCAGTAAACCCTACACAAAGCAAATGGTACTTCGGCATAGTACTGGGGAGGCAGGCCAGTGCTGCGTCAGGGGAACAAAGGAATCTTTTGACGGGCCCCGGACCATATTTGATATGAGCCCCCCTCCCCAAGTGGGCACTGCTGCAGTCTCAATTTTATTGCTATATATGATATGTTTTATATATAGCGCGCCCATACACAAGTGTTTCAGGGCTCGACAAGGCAAGAGAGAGGTGAAAGGGGGGGACAAAACCACGATCTTACTAGGCCCAGTGACATTGAGAACGCACAAGTGCAAGGGAGAAGTAAGGGGAAAAGTGGAAGCGACAGGGGAGGAGTGGAAAGTGCTGGACACGTGATCAAAGCAACAACAGGTAATGCAGCCAGCAGGTGGCAAGTGCAAGAATTAAGCACAGACAACCTAATAAGTGCAGGTAAGGGGACTGTAGGGTTGCAGATACAGACCCAAGTGCAAGGGTTGCCAGGATGCAGTGCGGGTATGCAGCTGGGTGGTCAGGGATCTGGCCCCACATTCAGAGGGTAGCCAGGTGCCGAGTGCAGCAACAGACAGAGATCCACAGGGGAGAGTAAGAGAGAAGGCAGAAACAAAAGACGATGGTCTTGATGTGCTTCCGGAACCGAAGGTGGTTTTCCTCAAGTTTCAGAGAGGCAGGTAGATCGCTTTCTTTGGCTGTTCCAGAGGAAGGGCCCCAGCCGAAGAAAGCGATCTACCACCAACTCGTTGCTTGGAGAAGCGAATGACCCTGAGGGAGGTGGGGGAGCGAAGAGCTCGAGTAGGAAGGTATTTCCGAAGAGAGAGTTAAAGATATTGCGGACCCAGGCCCCAGAAGACCTTGTGGACAATGCAGAGGGTCTTGAACTTAATCCTTGCAGCCACTGGGAGCCAATGAAGAGATTTCTGGGCTGGAGAGGTAATATCCCTGGGCTTGAGGCCAAGGACAAGTCTTGCAGTCCTGTTCAGGATGAGTCGCAGGGCAGAGAGTAGTAGCAGGCAGATTTAGAAAGAGGCTTTTGCAGTAGTCCAACCAAGAGAGAACCAGAGCTCTGGAGACAGTGAGCGTCTGGGGGAAGGAGAAAAAAGGAAGAATGTCTCTGAAGAGGTGCAGTTGGTAGTTTGACTTCTTAGAGACGTCAGAGATGTGTGGAAAAAAGGAAAGTGTGGAATCGAAGATGACCCCGAGGTTCTTAGCCTCACAGTTGGGACCAGGAAGAGGTCCAAGGGAGGCTGGCCACAGGGTAACAGGAAATAAAGGTGCAGGAGTGCCGATGAGGAGGATCCCTGTCTTACTGGCATTACGGCAGAGGTCGTTGGCGGCACACCACTCCTGAATTGCAGACAGAGATGAGAGAGGGAGAAGAGGTGGCAGAGGAGAACCTGAAAACGAGCTGATTGTCATCTGCATAGCACTGAAAGTTTGTAACGCTCACCTGGTATCCACGGGGACGTCACTCAGCCTGTTCTGACCTCTTACGACATCAAACCCTTCACTGGAGGCTATTCGACTGGTGACTGGGCCTGAAACACAGGATTGGTAGAGTTTAACTCCCTATTGTCTCTGTGTGCTTGAACCCCTTCTTCCCCGGGTTCCAACCCTTCCCTTTGATCCACAGCTCACCTTGTTTTCTTGGCTAGTGTGCTCTCCGTCCTGCTTTCAGCACAGGGGTGCGTTGATTGATGCAGGCTTGTTGCTGCCTAGTTACTTCACTGGCAAGAGTCCGACAGGTAAGTATAATGAGTCTTTTCAACAGTTCTCGAACTTCGTTCCTTTCCTTCCTTAGATGATGGCCGGCGTCCGGGGATGGCAGCGTGCCGCTGAGATGAGTAGTGCTGAAGGTGAGTGAGAGCGCGATGCACCCCTTTCGTATTTGCATTTTACGGAGTTTTTTCTGTGTCTTTTAGGTACCACGTTTTCAGCGTGGATGCCGGTTATGAAGAGCAAATGCAGTGGGTAAGCGCGGTGTGCGGCGCCTCTAGATGTTTCCACGCTAACCTGGAGTGTCTTTTCCCTCTTGCAGATGGATGAGAAGTTCCGAGACAGAGTTCCCCCAGAGCGGCTGGGATCAGATAAGCGTTTGAAGCTCGTACAGTATTTTAAAATAAGCAAAGATTTGCAGAATGCTTACTAATGCCTTTTTTCTGTTCTTTTCCCTTTTCCTTAGGAAGCGGCATGCCGGGATGGGAATGACACCGCCGAAGATGCACGCAGAACAGAAGGAGCAATGAATGATGAGCAGAAGCGCCGCAAGGTAAGGCTGTTCCTAACAGTGTTCTTGTTCTTGCAGGAGCTGAGCGCAGAAGAAAGATGCAGGCCTACTGGAGACAGATCCGAACACTGAGTGTCACGCTGCAGAAAATGCAAAGCATGTTTCTCAGCCTGGGTGTGGCTTAAATCGTCTCTGGGTATCCCAGGTGTCTCTGGGCTGAACCACACCCAAAAGACTAGACCGCACATGCAGTTCCGGGAACCGAAATATGTGGGGGCATCCATCTTGTCCCCATTAATGCACTACAAGTCCAATCCCCAATGTTATCCTATGGGAGTGAGTGAGTCTGGTACCACAAGTGCCAAGTCTGACTCCAAGTGGGTCTTTGGAGTGATGGAGAGGCCCTTGAGGGCCATATAGGTGATCGTGGCCTGGCTCCAGCCTGACATCTTGGAGGGTTGGGGACATGAGGGGCAGGAATCATGACAAAGTTGGAGTAAAGAGCAGAAAAGCGGTGGGCGAGGGGTGCCAGGTATTGGTTGAAAAGCAAGGGAGAGAGGTTAGACCCCTAGGGAACACCATAAGTAGAGAGTGAGATAAAAGAAAGGAAGGACTCAAGTTGGACCTTGGAGGGTCGGTTGGAGAGGAAGAGGTCAGAAATGCTTTCCCTGCCTTGGATTTGAGTCGCCCTGCGCACCTATATTCACTGGACCCAGTCCTCCGCTAGCAGTAAGCTGAAGGCTACAAGCAGAGATGTCCTACCTGTGTCCAGTTGGCCCCAGAGGAGTTGCTGGTTGCATCCCTTTAGAAATGTAGCAACAGAAACCACAAGAGTACTGCTCAGCCGCTTACACCATCAGCACCCAGGTTTCTGGAAAGCCCTGGAAATACAGGGGATGAAGCTGGAAGGGATAAGAGCCCTTAAGTGCCCCCCTACCCAATATTGCTGTCACTGCATAGCGGTCCCAACATTATGATCGAAGAAAGTCACAATAACCAATGCTACCTTCCAAAAATATAGCAATCTGATTTTGGATAAACTGGCCCTGGAAAAGCACTGTCAAGCCACCTTAGTTAAAACCAAGGTAAATCTGTTCAACTTGACGGAAGCATACAACTTAGTGATTAAGATTTCAATAGAGCTGCTGGCACCTAAAAGCACAAGGTACAGGAATCCTAAAAATGCTTCACAAATGATTTGGACGCCATTAAAGCCAATGTCAGAGTTTCTAAAAGTATACAGCGCAAAAATAAGTCTTCGCCACAAACCTTATTTTAATAACTCTTTGTAAAAAATACATAACTTAGGTTATAAAAGCAAAGCAAAACTCATTTTAAAGCTTTTGAATAACTTTTATAGCTAATCGAGAGGAATTTGCAAACTCCCACCAACTGACCATATGCCAAACTTGGCATTTGATATTGACAAAGGGTAAGCGGTTCTACACAACCTATAACTTGGAGGCTAGTATCGGACTATGATGGAAAATGTACATATATTTCCATTTGGTTTTGCAGAGCATCATAAATCATTGATTAGGGTGAGTTCACTTTTAAGGTTATTCGTAGATAGTAGCTATGTTATGGAATCAGAAATACCCAAATGGTACTAACCAACCTCCACCAATGATGATTTGATAATTCAAATTAAACATAAAAACTATAAACCACACAGACAATGCATGTGGTCTGCACTTTTATACTAAAACTCAATACTAATGATTACCTTTGTGTATGCATGTATCAATATTGGATGCTTCAGTTAATTGTAACAATGGTCAAAAGAAGTGTACCAGAGTTTATATGCATGAACTTCCGCATGCTTTAATCATGGTATAGAATTAATCCTTTCCAATGTACAAGGATTTCTAAGGCAAAAAGGTATTGAAAATCGGTTGATGTTTCTCCTGCTTTTCGATTGTATGTTTTATCTGTCCCCCAACCATGACCTTGGTATGCATCTTTATTTCTCATTTTACTTAAATAATGTTATTGTGACTATTCAATGGCCAAATGTTATTGTATCACAATATGGTTACTATTGTCAGCCTTGAGAAAGACGCAGTGTCGAAACACGTGCCGGCTGAGTTCATAACTGCAAAGGAAGTGCATACAATACATTTAAAATCGGAACAATCGTTCATGCATTTGGGACAAAAATAATATATGTTTTTGACCATATAGGAACTGATCGAAGACTTAAGAACTTTGGCCGAAGCACACATATATAGCATAAGTCTATAATATTGCCAACTGCGGTTAAGGGTAGAACCTTATTATACTAGTTCTGCAGGTTGGTACCTTGTTGACTTGCTGACTTTTACGTTACAGCGCACTGACAATTCAGTTCACCCAGCTTTGTCATTTCCCAAAACTAATTTTTACACTCAGATGGAAAGTTCTAGGGATTCTTCAAAAATGCTTTTTAAGCCTTTTAATTATGCAACACTAGTCATCCTCCGTTAGGGCTTCTCCCATCGAATTAACGCTGTGATGAGTTCCATCAATTTTTTGGCTAATACAATCACAGACAAGCAGGAAGATCCGGATAAAGGGCAACACACCCAAACAATTTTCGATTTTACTCTGCAAGTGGATACAATAGAGACTACCTTTAGGATTCAACCAGTAACTCCTCACGATATGACATGGGTCTTCTGCTTCGCCTAACCAATATTATCAAAACATTGTTTTGGAAGGGTTGAATCCCTAAGCACTTTACTTTGTTCTAAAAACATGCATTGATTCTAATGATTGTTCGAGCTCCAGACCCATCACTAACTGCTCTTTTCTTTTAACGACAATGGACAAGATGTGTTACAATTAATAAACCATTTAGAGAAGCTGAATATACTCTGAGATCAGGCAGGGTTCCATCCTGGACAAAGCACGGAAGCCACCCTTCTTGAAGTTTAAGAAAATCTTCTTAAACTATCTCATCAGATACCAATGGATCAGGCATTTCTCATGCTGCTTTACTTATCTGCAACATTAAATACGATGGTGTAGGGAGTTCCTCACAGGAACAGGAAACTCCTGTTGAGGTCCCACTTGCCTCGACCCCTAAGGAGGGATTTGGGGAGAGGGTTTACCTCCCTAGATTCATCTGGACGAAAATCTGCAATTCTTCACAGTACTCTTCTTCCTTAGTATCTGTTATTGGTCTGTCCACTGCATGACATGCTTCCAGATATTTTCGCTAATCAGCGCTTTGGCACCTGGAAATGGTTGTAGCTCTATTCAAATACAGTCTAATGTCATATGAAGAAAACGTAAAGATATTAGAATCAATGGAAAAAATGGAAAATTGTCAAGAGTGAGAACGGGGGGGGGGAATGTAAAGAGTGAGAAGGGGGGGAATGTAAAGAGTGAGAATGGGGGGAATGTAAAGAGTGAGAATGGGGGGGAATGTAAAGAGTGAGAATGGGGGGAATGTAAAGAGTGAGAAGGGGGGGAATGTAAAGAGTGAGAAGGGGGGGAATGTAAAGAGTGAGAAGGGGGCCGAAATGAAAAGAGTGAGAAGGGGGCCGAAATGAAAAGAGTGAGAAGGGGGCCGGAAATGCAAAAAGGCAGAACGGGGCCGGAAATGCAAAAAGGCAGAACGGGGCCGGAAATGCAAAAAGGCAGAACGGGGCCGGAAATGCAAAAAGGCAGAACGGGGCCGGAAATGCAAAAAGGCAGAACGGGGCCGGAAATGCAAAAAGGCAGAACGGGGCCGGAAATGCAAAAAGGCAGAACGGGGCCGGAAATGCAAAAAGGCAGAACGGGGCCGGAAATGCAAAAAGGCAGAACGGGGCCGGAAAGGCAAAAAGGCAGAACGGGGCCGGAAAGGCAAAAAGGCAGAACGGGGCCGGAAAGGCAAAAAGGCAGAACGGGGCCGGAAAGGCAAAAAGGCAGAACGGGGCCGGAAAGGCAAAAAGGCAGAACGGGGCCGAAATGTAAAAAGGCAGAACGGGGCCGAAATGTAAAGGCAGAACGGGGCCGAAATGTAAAAAGGCAGAACGGGCCGAATGTCAGGATCCGTCCCTGGAAGCTATCTTCAACCCATCTGCCCAATTAAGTGGCGCAGGAAATAGATATATAGGATACTTGGGGGTCCATATTCCAGCATGCGCAGAACTTTACAAAGCTAACTCCCCACCCCTCTTTGGAGAGCTAGAAGCTGATTTTAACAGATGGACTACCCAGGATATCTCACTGATGGGACGCATTACAGCCTGTCCAATTAATTTGCAACCCCATTTCCTTTATGCTTGCACGTCACCCACAGTTGAAATCCCGCAGAAGCCCCTTTTCCGGTTGCAACAGAAATTGTTTCGGTTTATATGGCAAGGGGAAAAAGCTAGGATCCCTGAGAGGGTAAACATGGGCAATGCCAGACTGGGTGGATTGGGAGATCTGCACCTGCGTAAATATCATATAGCAGTGCAATTATCCCGTTTGCAGGCCTGGCTCTCCACGGACCACCTGAGGTGGGTCGATATTGAGCAGTCTAGACTCCCGCTTCCTCTTCGCTCCTTACTGCATATTCCCCAAACAGCTCGGACACTCTGGCCCGGGATTCTCTCCTCCACCAAAACCATGGTAAAATTTGTGACAGCCATGAAACTGAAAGGGAAGCCCAGGGGCATAGGTCCGCTCACTCCAGTTTTCCATAACAGCATTCACTCAGGGCCAGCTCCCCTCGTACTTCAGGAACTGGATTCGAGGTGGGTTGACTAACCTTTCACAATTATCTGCAAGCTACCATCCCTGTACCTTTGAAAACTGTAAAGGAATATTCCAACTCTCTGAGACTGGCAGATTCTCCTACGCCCAAATTCACCATTGGATTATGTAGTATCGGGGATGGTAAGAAGACATCTGGGTTCAGGTAAGGCACAGGAGACCAGTATATATAAAAGGAGTGAGTTTATTTATAAGTTACAGAGTTACAGGGCTAGTTATATAGAAAGGGGCAGGGAGCTAAACAGATGACATCATTTCAGTAAGGTTCTCCCATCCTGTGTTACCAATTGTAGTTCTTGGAACCCTCAGGTCCCATCACATTCCATATGACATAGCTGTATTCTACTAGCAGCACGGTGTGCACCCAGTGCAAATAGATAGGTACAATACTACAGATTACTCACCCCCTAGTCAGACAAGGAGCCACAAGGGCTCTCGGGTCCACTGAAGTTACCCTACCATCACGGCTTACAGTGTGGAAATATCTCTAGTACAGGCTTCTACAGGAAGACATGCTGGCTGACCCAACTACATGTCTCAATGGGAAACTGATCTAGGGCTCCTGTTGGACGATTTCACTTGGGTGAACATTTGGACCAGAAACTTTTACTCCTTGAGATGTGTGACAAACAGGGATTGTGCCCTCAAACTAATTTTTCGCTGATACTACCCCCCTGTGCAAGTACATCATATTCAGCCCTGGTTGGATCTGCAGTGCTGGCGAACTTGTGGGAAACTAAAGACATTTTTGCTTTTGTGGCGGGACTGCCCCCTTGTTCGGGTATTTTGGGAGGGGGTTCTCACCTCGATCGAGGCCATCACGAACATCAAGCTCCCACGGAACCCTGAGGTGATTCTAACTGGGCTCTCCGGACCGAGGGGTTTACCCAATGTCTGGGGTGACATCTAAACAACTAACCCAGCTCCTCTTGGCTGCTAAGATTACGGTTGCCCGAACTTGGAATTCCCCCGAAGGCCCACTGTGGTCTCTGTGTTGGGTCAATATCTGGGATATCCTGGTAGCAGAGAAAGAAACTGCAGCCAGGGATGGCCGCCTACATTGATTTACAGATATTTGGGCCCCAATTCTGGAATATGACCGAACCTTCCTGCACAAACTCATAAGCCTCAGTTGGCAGGATTATTCTTATGAGCCTGCAGAGTTTGGGGGTGTTGCTTTCCCAGCAGATCGGACGCAATATGAGGGGCATCCGGGTATGGGTAGAGAAGCAAGGGGGTAGTGGGTGGAGGGTTCCGAATTGTGTATTGCTTTATGATAGATTCTGGATTGTGATTAATGCTGTTTTTGTCGCTCCATGTGTGCAATAAGACTTAAATAAAGTTGTTTAATCTTTACAATTTAAAAGCGAGAACAGGGCAGAAATGTAAAAAGGGAGCATAGGGTGAACATTTTAAAATGGAGAATGGGGCCTTAATTTAACAAGGGAGAACAGGGCGGAAATGTAAAAAGGGAGAACAGGGGCGTAAATGTAAAAAGGGAGAAAAGGGGCGTAAATGTAAAAAGGGAGAAAAGGGGCAGTAATGTAAAAAGGGAGAATGGGGCAGAAATGTAAAAAGGGAGAATGGGGCAGAAATGTAAAAAGGGAGAATGGGGCAGAA
The DNA here is from genome assembly GCF_040938575.1 of Ambystoma mexicanum. Classification (NCBI taxonomy): domain Eukaryota; kingdom Metazoa; phylum Chordata; class Amphibia; order Caudata; family Ambystomatidae; genus Ambystoma; species Ambystoma mexicanum. The sequence goes on along the minus strand of NC_090937.1, from coordinate 1,566,234,507 downwards.
ATGTAAGAAGGGAGAATGGGGTAGAAGAACAAGTTACATACCAACTGTAATGTTCTTTCGATTGGATGTTCCTTCCACGTATTCCTCATCTTAGATATATCCTTACCTTCATCTTTGATGCTTCAAAAAAAAAAAGTCTCCACCAGAGGGCCGTCTGCTCGAGTCCACAGCATCGATGTCCCTCAGCGGTATCTGTCGAGTGTCGACATCATCCGCAGTATAAATGGCTCGAGCCATGCCCGTTGGCCTCAGGTCTGTTTTTTCGTGTATTGTAGTCAATAATGATCAGATAAGACGTGTTCCTTTGACCAAAAGCTTTAAAGGAAGTGAGTGTAAAACACGTAAACTGTACAGTGTGGTTGGGTGGGAGGGCCGATGAGGAATACGTGGGAGGAACATCCAATCGAAAGAACGTTACCAGTTGGTAAGTAACTTGTTCTTCAAATGGATTTTGTCCTTACACGTATTCCTCATCTTAGATAGGCTCCCAAAGCAGATTTTAATAGGAGGAGGGGGCGTACCATGAATATTAATCATGTACAGAATGAAGTACTGATTTTGCAAAGAGCCCTCCCTGTGAAGAAGTTGCGTCAAGGGAGTAGTGTTTTACAAATGTGTGCATGGATGACCATGTGGCTGCAGCACAAATATCTTGTATCAGGACACCTCTCTGAAGAGCTGTTGAAGTCGCCATGCCCCTGGTTGAATGAGCTCTCCGCCCATCTGGAGGATCTTTCCCAGCCAATCAATAATACTCAGTTATAGCTAAAATGATCCATCTGGACAATGCTTGTTACTTACGAACTGCTAACATTCTTTTTAATGGATGTTCCTCCAACGTATTCCACATCTTTCACATGTAATGTCCACAGCTGTGCACTTCGGAAACTTTTTCAGCAGAGGGCGTTCTGCATCGAGGATGTCGGGTCGATGTCCCTCGAAGGCCTCCGTCAAGGGCGACGTCACCGGATGTTATAAATAAGACGCACAGCGCCCATAGCCTCGGTTTAAATTTTTCTCCTCAGAACGTGTGGCACCAGTCTCACCCCTGCTTGACCGCACATAGCATTGCGTAAACGGAACCTGCAATCGCACAGGAAATTCTCCAAAGGGGCAGGCTGGGAGGGAGATGTGGAATACGTTGGAGGAACATCCAGTCGAAAGAACGTTACCAGTTGGTAAGTAACTTGTTCTTCGAATGGATTGTGTTCTTCGAATGGATTGTGTCCTCCAACGTATTCCACATCTTTGGCAGACTCCCAAAGCAGTACCAGTAAATGGAGGAGGGAAAAGAATTTAGAGTACCCAATCAAATTGCGGAAGAACCACCTTACCAAAAGCCATATCCTGACCATGGATTGTATCCAGGGAATAATGCTTAACAAAGGTGTGAAGCGAAGCCCATGTAGCGGCATCACAAATATTCCTAATAGGAACACCCTGCTGGAGGGCGGTGGATGCAGCCAAGCCCCAAGTGGAATGAGCTTGCAACCCTTCAGGAGGGTCCTTACTTATAACACTCCGTAATACCAAGGATAATCCACCTGGACATGGTCTGTTTGTTAACAGCCTGGCCCAATCAGTGTCCAGCATATCCTACAAAGAGCTGATCGTCCATTCTGACCCTGGACATCCTAGAAATGTAAAAGCTCAGAGCTCTCCTAGGCTCTAACCGATGGGGTCACTCCTCTTCCTTACCAGAATGAGGATAGAAAGATGGGAGAACCACTTTGAGTAAAATGAAATTCAGATACTACCTTAGGTAGAAAGGAAGATCGTACCCGCAGCACAACGCTGTCCTTGTGAAACACAGAAAAGGGTGGCTTAGAGGAAAGTGCCTGCAATTCACTCTGCGAGCGGAAGTAACTGCAACCAAGAACACAGTCTTGAAGGACAATAATCTCAAAGGACAAGAGTGCAAAGGTTCAAACGGAGCACCCATGAGAAATTTCAAAACCAAATTTAAATCCCAAACCGGCACATGGAAAGGGGACGGTGGGAACACATTATTCAGACCTTTAAGAAATTGAGAAATCAAAGGAATCAAAGTAAGAACATTCTTCAAACTAGCGCTTAAAAACAGACAGCGCTGCCAGGTAACCCTTAATGGTACCTACTTGAAGGCCCCTGTGGCCAAAGAAAGTAAGAAAGACAAAACCATCGGAATGGAGCACTGAAAGGATCAACATTGTGACCTCTGCTTCAGTCGCAGAACTTACGGCAACGGTACAGGGATTGTGTTGCAGGCCACCTGGCCGAAAGGAACAGCTCCATCACATCATCCGGGAGGTTCCAATCCTTATACCTCAACCTTTCAGATACCAAGCGTGAAGGTTGAGAGTCTTGACCTCTGGATGGAGAACCTGACCCACCTCGCACGAGCGAGCAGATCCTCTCAGTAGGGAAGACGACGTGGAGGGCAGATGGACATTTCGAGAAGGTCCGGGTACCACGCTCCCCTGGCCCAATCCGGAGCAATGAGGATCTTGTGTGAACCTAACCTCCGTAACCTCCATAACACTTGAGGAATGACAGGGCCTGCAGGAAACGCATATTGCAGTGGGAATGACCAATCCACTACGAACGCGTCCCCTAAGGCTCCACTCAGAGGAAATTCCCTTGAGCAGAATCTCTCGCACTTCCGGTTGGCACTGGTGGCGTGGAGATCCACTTGCGGGGTTCCCCAAAGGGCGAAGATCTCCTGAAAGACTTCCTGAGCCAACTCCCACTCGTGAGAGACAGTGCTCTGCCTGCTCAGAGCGTCCACCGCCACATTTTCTTCTCCGGCCAGATGAACTGCTGAAATCGAAATTCCCAGCTGGATGGCCTAAAACCAGAGCTGCATTGCATCTCTGCACATCGGGAGTAACCCTACCCCCCGCCCCCTTTTTTGTGGAGACAGAGTGAAATCTGAACGGGATCCGACATCTTGCCTGAGAACTCCGACCACTGCATCTTGAGGACCCATTGCAGGGATCTCATCCTCGGCCTGGCCTCTGGCACCAGAAAATGCAGGATGCCTTGAGGCCGAGCAACCTTAAGAATTCAAAAGCTGAGAGACTCCTGGCATGTTGAAACTTATCCACCATCTGCACAATCTGATGAGCCCTCACCTTGCCAGCACTTCCCCAAGGACATGTCTAACACAGCCCCGATGTACTGGAGCTGTTGGGAAGGTGTCAGATGCGACTTCTTGAAATTGAGGGAGAAGCCCAGCGTGTGGAGGGATGTCAGAAAGCGCAGAGTGGTTGCAGGCATGGTGGGGGCCATTTCATGCAGTATATGCTATCTCTGCCCCCATAGTAGATGTGGTTGGTGTGGCAGACTGGCACCTGCAGAGAAGAAGCCCAAGAAACCCACAGAGAACAGAACCAGGAAAAGACTAAATTTCCCAGCATACTTGGCCCCATTAACTACAGCCCCGGTAGACCAGTAACCTCTTCAAGAACAATCAGGCATATGGGCCTGCAAACATGCCGGCCGATGCCCGAAACCAACGCCCAAGCAAACGCGCTTGCGCTCGTTCATTCCTCCGAGCGGACTTGATTCAGAAGAGCTCCAGCCTTCACATATTACGCGGGGCCAGTCCTCACCTGAAAACTCCTCTCACGGCCCCGCGAGATACAAATCCACAGGAAGCCACACATGGGGATATTAGACTCCTAAACAAAATGGACACTAACCACATGTGACGCAACGTTAACTCGTTCAGCATGCATGTTTACTAACTGACCTTGTGTATCTGAAAAGCGCTGACAACGGCATTAGCGCACACTAATTGTTTTCCTCTTGGCAGGCATTGATGCCGTACCGTCGCCCTGTGGCCGCAGGGCTTCGATCTCCTGGATCTTTTCACTTTACAGACTGATACAATCACAGAGAGAACCAGAGCGAAGTGCTTCCTTTTGATTTCACTGTCGACTGTGCAAGAGTGTTTAGCTTTAGAGGCGCATCATAGCGCACAAGCACTACTGTATTCATGGAATTCTCATGTTACTGAAAATGGTTTTATGGTGTTAATAGTGTGGGCAGGGTAACAGCACAGCATTATCTTGTGGACCTTTCTATCAATATGGAAGGGGCAAAACTCAGTGCAGACATCTAACTGAGTGCAGTGCCTCAAATGGGACAAAGTGTGTTATGCAAATGTGAGTGAATGAGCAAGGCAAGATAGTTGCTGGCAATTAAGCAACACAGTACCACAGCAGTCAGCAATAGAGGCTCACAAGACAAGAATCCAGGAGCACGTTTTCCCTGCGACACCCCCTTCCCATCCATTGCCTCTCCCTAACCCTCTATCCGGTGTTCCTAAATTCCCCGAACCAATCCAAGGACCCCAACCCTCTTTCCCCGTGAGGGTCGCGGCAGCCTGCGTTTCATGTAACCCAGGTGCCAAGACCGCCAAGGGGAGGTAGAAGTTCTTGCTGCTTCTCCGCTGGAGAAACCTGAAACTTGACAAGGGAGCTGCAGGTGAGAACAAGGTGATCCAGTGCTTGAACGGGAGAGCACGCCCAGATCACCCAATCGTCCAGGTAGGGGTAGACGTGAATCCCCCCTCGCCTGAGCTACGCTGCCACCACCACCATTAGCTTGTGAAGACCCTCGGGCGGAGGTCAATCAGAACGGCAGGACCCGAAACTGAAAGTGCATGTCTCCAGCCGCAAACCTCAGGTACTTTCTGTGCTTGGGATGAATCGAGACATGAAAGTAAGCATCCTGTTGGTCCAGTGACACCAACCAATCCTGAAGTTGAAGGGCCTGGAGGACTCGAGAAAGAGTAATCATCTTGAACTTGTCCTTCCCAAGCAGTTTCTTCAATCAACGCAAGTCCAGGATGGGTCTCAATCCCCCCTTTCTCTTGGGGATAAAAAAATAAGGGGAATACCATCCTTTGTTCCTCTACGCTACAGGCACCAGTTCTATAGCGCCATTCTCCAGCAGGGTTAAGATTTTCTGTGCAAGGAGCGGATCTGTAAGCTTCAAAGAGTTTCCCCAGTGGATTTGTGAGGCCGCTTTAGGATGGGAAGGCAGTAGCCATGGGCTATGGTATCCCGAACCCACGCATCTGAAGTAATGGCTTGCCACTCTTCGAGATGCTGAGACAGTCTGCCCATGACCGGTGAACTATGGGATATGGCCTCATGACTGTTTGGAAGTGCCTGAAGGCAAAGAGGCAGCTGCCTGAGTTGCTTTGGCACCTCTATTTCCCAGACCACAATGGGTACTTTTTCGCTGGCCCCTTTCACTGGCGGCCCCTCTCGTTCTACCAAAGGAGGAGTAGTAACGAAAAGAACCTCCCCTCCACTGCTGTCCCCTAGGACGAAAAGGCGGAGGTTGACGCACGGCTGCGCTTAAAGATTTTGCTGCAGCCTTCGAGGTCTGCAACCTCTCAAGGCTCTCGTCAGCCTTGCTGACAAACAAATGTGCGCCATCAAAGGGCATGTTCAGAAGAAGGCTTTGCACATCCAGAGCAAAACCCAACTTCCGCAACCACGCAAATCTGCGTATAACGGTGCTCGCAGCCATGGACCGGCTAACACTGTCTGCCGTATCCAAACCTGACTGAAGGGATTCGCACATAGCAACCTTGCCGTATTGCATGAGAGCCAGGAAGCCACCCCTTTCTTCCCCCTCAGGAATATGCTCAGATGCTAACGAAACAGTTCCACAGTGTGTGAGAACCTTTGCTAAATCACAAGTTGGGCGATTTCAATGCCACGCTCCCAGCAGAAAATACCTTCCGAGCCCAACAGTCGAAGCGTTTGTCGTCCCAATCAGGAGGGATGGTAGGGTACGCTGCCTGCCTCGAGGTGGCTGCGGGTGCCTAAACCACCAAACTCTCGGGAGTGGGGTGAGTGGATAAATAGCTGGGATCGCTAACGGAAGGGCAGTACTTTTTTGACAAAGATTTATTAGCAGCCAGAAGAGATTCCAGTGACTGCCAATCAGCTGCCACCCTTTTCTGTAAGGTGAGATGAAATGGTAACACCAGCTCAGAGGACGGACCTTGATCTAAGATGTCCGTTAGATCATCCTGCACAAAGTCTTCAGGAGGACTGGACCAGCCCAGATACTCTGAGATCCTAGCCATGAGCCTCCTGTATGAAGACTCAGCATGAGCCCCAGGTTCAGGCCTACCAAATTCCACTTCCGGAGAAGTGTCCAACCCACTGACATCATGGAGGGTTTGCCTCAACTCCTCCAACTGACTGTCTCCAGAAATAATTGGAGCCACATCCAGTTCACCAGGGTCCTCAAAATCAGACCTTTCTTCCTCTTGCGACAGAAGAGGGCCTGGAGTCCAATACTGGCCTCAAAGACTTTGCTGTAACCTTCCTAGGAGGATCCACCACATCGGAGTACTCCAACGGAAGATTTCGGGCAAAAATCCCCAAAGGTGTCGAGGGCCCCGAAGGCTTCGAGGGGCTGATGAGATGGCAAAGCGTCGACGTCCGAGTCGGAGGGACACAGCGCCGACTGGGTAGACGGCGGCTTCAAGCCCTTAGTTTAGTTTATTTGTATAGCGCAGCCAAACCATGGGGTAACTGGCCGCTTTGACTTTAAGAGCAACATAGGTTACAGAAGGTTTGCACAGACTAAAGACAGTAAGGTATGATACAGTACAAAAAATAACATGTGGGACCAGGTTACAGAAAGGTCCATGATGACAATAGCAAGGAGAGTTAAACGGACCAGGTTACAGGTTGGTCCGCAAGCGTATTGGCACACATTTATAGCAGGACATACGATATTGCAAGGGCAGTTGCTAGTTTATATATGAGCAGTTCCTTTACCTTGGCTCTGAATGACCAGAACAATGAGTCGGCTCTAATTGCCATGGGTAACGTGCTCCAGCATTTCGCTGCTAGCACAGGGAAACTAGCTACCGCTGCCGTTTTCAAATTGAACTTCGGATGTTAAGTTGGTGTACGTGTGGGGATCTGGTACGTCTGGTAGAATTGTGTCTGGTAAATTTGTCCGAAAGGTAACGTGTGGCTATCAGATGGAGGCCTTTGTGTGTGATGACCAGTGCTCGTAGTTTAATTCTGTCACGGATAGGGAGCCAGTTTGACTCCTTTCTGATGGTGGAGATGTGGGCATTGCGTGGGAGATTTAGGGCACATCTGAGGGCGGTGTTTTGAAGTATCTGTAGTCTTGATTAGTGGAGCCAAGGAAGAGTGTGTTGCAGTAATCTAGTTTGGACAATATCGATGGGGACGAGGACCGAGACCTAGAAGCACTTCTCTTGCAACTTTCTGAAACCTTGTCTGAACGGGACCTCTAAGGCTCCCGATGCGAGTTGCATCGCGCACCCGTGCACGAAGGCGTGCGGAGCCACGGTATGAGACCGATCCTGGCCGGCTTCGTTAGAAGGCGCGACCCGACCCGTGCCCTGCGATTGAAACATCGCTAACATTTGCTCCTTAAAGGCACCCCCATTCCTCCGGAGTCGAGGACTTCATCGGGCATGCCACTTTCCTCGTGGCTCCATCGTCTGAGGACTGGGAAGGCGACCTGTGACGGCGCTTCTGTGAATGCCGCGACGAGGAAGAAGAATGGCAGGTCCACTCCGGGACCGAGACCCCCGGGCCACCTCGCGATGCGGATAGTCACCTCTCGAGTCGTCAGTGGACACCCCTTTGGATTTCGACTTGGACTTACTGGGCTTAGAACCCCTACCTACCTGGAGCTTCCCCATCCGCAAGGCCTTGGCAGTTAGCGACTGGCATTTTGAACAGTCAGTGTCCGCTCACCCAAACACCACAAACAAATGCGAGGTGGGTCAGTGATCGACATTTTTGACTTGCACTCCCGGCAGGTCTTGAAGCCAGAACGCAGTCAGTCGAAGAAAAAGATCTCTCAATGATGAAACACTCAAGGCGCACCGAGTTTCACGAAGCAACAAGTTCGCTGAAAAAACAGAACTGCGGCTACGGGCGCTTTGTGTCCTTTTTATAACATCCCGTGACAGAGGCCTTTGATGGACATAGACCCAACTTCATTGACGCAGGACGCTCTCTGTTGAAAGTTTCCAAAGTGCACAGCTGTGGACATTAAATGTCAAAGATGTGGAATACGTTGGAGGACACAATCCATTCGAAAGCTGGTCACACTGATGAAATTTAGCCAATCTCGATATATAAAAACTAAGAGCTCTCTTAGGGTCTTAATCTGTGTAATCTCTCTTCCTCCTTACTTGCGTGAGGAGGATAAAATGCAGGTAATGTTATCCTTTGTGACAGGTGAAAATCTGAAACAATTTTCAGTAGAAAAGAGGGTTTAACCTTTACAATAACTATCTTTGTGAAAGATGGTGTGAGGAGGTTTGCTAGAAAGCGCCTGCAACTCATTCACCCTGTAGGCTGAGGTAATCGCCACAAGTAGTATAGTTTTTAGAGTTAGGAGCTTTAATGAGCAAGAATGTAATGGCTCAAATAGAATACAAGTGAGAAATTCGAACACTAAATTTAGATCCCACACAGGTACTTGAAAAGGTATAGGAGGAAACACATTAGTAAGCCCTTTTTAAGAATTGTACAATTAAGGGTATTTTGAAATAAGATTCCTCCTCTGAGGAGCGCTTAATAATGGATAGCGCTGTCAAATAACCCTTAATCGTGCCAACTTGGAGCCCCAAATTGGCCAAATTCAAGAGAAAAGACAATGTTGTACGAATATTACATTGAAAAGGGTCCACATTCTTATCTCTGCACCAGTTACTGAACATGTTCCAACGACACCGGTACATCGATTTAGTTGCTGGCCTTCTGGCCGAAAGCAAAATCTCCATTACGTCATCCGGAAGCTCCCAATCCTTGTATCTCAGTCTTTCAAAAACCATGCATGAACGCTACGTGTCTTGACCTCTGGATGGAGAACCCGACCATCCTCTCGCGCGAGAAGGTCCTCTATTTGTGGAAGACGTATTGGAGGGCAGATGGACCTGTCCAGAAGGTCCGGGTACCACGTTCTCCTGGCCCAATCTGGGGCAATTAGGATAATGTTTTTCCCAAATTTTCTTAACCTCCCGATTACTTGAGGAATCACGGGGACTGGAGCAAACGCGTACAGAAGTGGAAATTTCCAGTCCACCACGGACGCGTCTCCTAGAGCTCCTCTTGGGGGAAATTTCCTTGAGCAGTACAGTTCGCACTTCTGGTTGGCACGGGTCGTGAACAGATCCACTTGCAGGGTTCCCCAAAGGGCAAAGATCTCTTGAAGGAGTTCCTGAGCTAGCTCCCATTCGTGGGATACTGTGCTCTGCCTGCTCAGAGCGGCCGCGGAAAGCTCACTCAAAACAAAACCCAAAAATGTAAAGCAGAAGAATAAGAGTAGCAGAAATGTTAGCAGCACTGTTGAAGAGGTCTCAGTACTCATCACTATTGTCAACCCGCTACTGTAAGAGCACTGCACAACCAAATGGCAGTGAGAGGATTTAGAATCCAGATATGAACACAATTTACATATTATAAGGGTGCAGGTGAAGTTAGTCAAAAGGTCGGCTGAGGACATTTCTGGTTAACCCGATTTCACAACTCGCACACAACTCTACTACCAAACTGTAAACATGCTGTCTCCCCCACCGATCGCATTGATAAGGGGGCTGAATTATAAAGATTGTGATTTGGCATTTATGTGCGCAATAGAACAAGGGGGGCTATGGTATGAACACGCCACACATTTTGCACTCTCCACTAGCCATTTAAGGAGATAATTGAAAGTTGGAGTTTAGAAAATGATGTGCTGCATATGGATGTGGAGAACTGAGGGGATGATTGACGTGTATACATATATATTGCTATGTAGGTTTTACATCTGGCATGAATCTGGCGAAGTGTTCATTTATCTTTATTTTTCTACATCCTTACAGTAACTACAGCAAGTCCTTTAGTCACACCAAACTATTGCTGACTGACAAACACGTCACTTATGCCATGGTGAATGCTGCTAAATGGCATACCCAACACAAAGGCAACTCATTTCTCTTCACATCTCCGTCTGTAACCACATACATTGAATTCCAAAAAAAGTAATACGGTCGTCACTTGGCTGGCCGTGCAGTGCTGCCTTACCAACACCTTCCCCCAGAGCACCAGGGGGAAGCTTTTGGGACAGCTGACTGAAATGCACCTGCTCATTTGTTCTGCTTATCAGATTGCTTTACAATGTAAATGACACTGTTTCCAGGAGATACTTTTGTCTACTAGTTGGAAAAAAGTAAACCCCTGGTATGTTGTAAAGAACAGTGGTGGTGGTGCGTGCTGGGGTTTAAACAAGAAACGACTTGACGGTTCCACTCATGTAGAGGTTTTTGTTTCTACCTGGAAACTTTCTAAAATGCGCCTGTGCTGGTTGATGTGCGATGACCTGGGGTAGGTGTGAGGATCAATTATAATTATTAGTTGAACATTCAGGGACTGAATAATACCGTTGAGGCCAGGTAACTCGTGACATATTTGAAACGACATAAAGCTAGAGTGTTGATGTTACATGAGACCCATGCCTTGATTAATGTCAGCTTTTCTAGGTAAATGGGAAGAGTCGTTTGTTTATTTTTTTACATGTATAAAGCGCACTAAGCCCAGGGGCATCAAGGCGCTGTTGCAGTTGAAGTTACAGAAGCCAAGTTATGAACTTTTAGAAGAGCGGGTTTAGATGAGGAATCACATGAGCGAACAATTTCAGGTACTGCCTTCCGTAAAGAGGCACATTTTCAGATGTATGCGAAACGCCCAATAGGATTGTTCTGCTCTTATGTCAAGAGGGAGGGGGTTCCAAAGTTTGGCTGCCATTGCTGGGAAGCTGGCTCCCCCCATTCTGGATAGTCTGAATTTGGGCATGAGCAAGCAATAGGTGTAGGCCACTGCTTGTTGGTCTCCGTGATTGGGCTTTGGTGATCTTCTTGGGGAGGCAAGGAGGTGCTGAGTTGGAGAGACATTTATGCGAGATCGCCAGTGTTTGAAAGGTAATCTGGTCTGTTATCAGGAGCCAGTGGACGTTTCTTCTTGCCTCTGAGATGTGGGCTTGCCTAGGGATGTTAAGGGAAGCTTGCAGCGTGTTATTCTGTGTGACTTGCATATTTGGGATGTTAGGAGTGGAGGTGCCTGCAAATAACGCGTTACAGTAATCAAGCGTAGGGCCGATGATTGCTCGGGCAATTGTCAGACAGCTGCCAGGCGAGTCTAGAGGCGTTGTTTAGTTTGAACGTGTAGGCTGCTGAGGAGGTGATGGCGCTGTCTTGGCGAGAGAAAGAGAGCGAGGCGTCAAGGTAAACTCGGTCTTTACTGATGCTGAGACCTGGATGTTGAGACGTGGATTACGAGGCTGTCGATGATGGAGGCATACAGATCACGTCTTTTTAACGTGGCTGGCGATACCACGGATTTCTGTCTTGTCGTTCAAATTAGACTGTGCGTGGCCATCCAGGCCTGGATAGATTGGTAGACCACATTTAGTGTGGCAGAGTCGGGATTACCCAGGGTTAGGAGAAGTTGGGTTGGGTATTGTATGCATAGTTGGTGTAAACAATGCCAATAGAATCCAGGATGACGAAGAGGGGTTTTGTGAAAATATTGTAAAGTGTGGGGGAGACAAAGGTCCCTTGTGGAACACCACTTACTAGTTACTAGATCATTCGACTAGCATTCATGTGGAGCTATCACAGTTATCCACCACTCCACCACTCTCTGGATTTTCAATGTGCCCAAGTACATTTAGAATCACGGGGTAGATATATTGTGGTACATAGACTCATGGCAGGACAGAGGGTAACAGTGATTAATACTGATGGCCACATTGTACACTTCCCCCCCCCCGTCCTCCAGTAGCGACACTATTACATTTGGTTCGATATGACACTCTCAGATCATACAGAGGTAGATTTTTTAACTATTTTTGGTATTGCCTTGGACTGCACCAGCACCTGTGCAAGATTCTTGATACAAGCGACTGATACAATTGCTGGATTGCAGTTGGTACACTTAAACAAAAGAGTTCACTTAGCACTCAAAAGTGCAATATATGTCTTCATGTATTCATTTAAAGCTCCTCTCTGAAAAGCTGTTTGGCGCAAGGAAGAGAGCTGCACTAGTCTGCCTCACACTATCTGATCACGCCCCACTATTCTGGAAACTACATCTTGGTAGGGAACAGGCTCCCCTGGACATAACAAACCCACATCTCTATTTGACCAACTCTATAATACTGTTTGAGCACGGCGGGAGGGCAGGGGGATTTAGGGAGGCCACCCCATTATCACGAACAGGGAAGACACTGATATTTTGTCAAAGATAATCAAGGTAAGGTAGCAGAGCGGCAAGGCTTAGTCTCATGAAGGGTATGAGGGTGGTCTAGGGCTACGACAAGTCCACACAGAGAAGAACCAATATGTCTAGTTACCCAGGTAAGTATTGAAATATACAATAGTTTATTAGGGCTTTAAAATACACACTAAGCGAGTAAAGTTTCTAGTCAAATATTGTGTCACACACCCTTAGAAAACTGAAATAATGTTGGATCCTCAGGCTCATAGGTAGGTTCCTGTAAAATTCCTTTATTACAGCATCAGTCGGTTACATTAAGATATTACAGAGATAACCACTGTCCCCATCACCCAGACAGGGGCTCTCCAACTGCCTGCCTCTAGAACCTCATCTGCACTCATTCTCTCTCTCACACATGACATTTTCTCATTCACAGCCAACATTCTCTCTTACATCACCATGCTTCCACAAACATCCCAAGCACTATACACACATCCCCCTTCCTTCCAGAACTCACCATAACACAACAAAGCACATCACAAAACAAACAAATATATACATTCACCCGTAGGAGTCTGAGAATAGCATTTGAATCAGTGGCCACTGAAACACATCAAGTACTCACATGCATTAGAAATAGAAACAACACTTCCGGATAATCATAGAACAGCTTCCATAGCTCTTATAAAGTCAAACCCTAAAATGGTTTGAGGCTGTGTACCCAAAAGACACCCGTTCCAAAGTAGATACTTCACAGGTAGGTTCATAAAGAGCTTGGGAATGGCAGTGGTTATGATTAATAAGTCAGAAAAAGAGATACATTTCAGGTAATTCAAATCAATCAATCCCAGTTATTATGATAGTCCTAGGAAGGGATCCTTGACCAGGCCTCCACCAACCAAAATCAGGAAAGACTGATTCAGGGACAGAACTTCCCACCCATGTAATCCTATGGAAGGCAGGGGGAACAGAAACAGGTAGGTGTACTTAGCCACCACTCACTCTGATTTCTCCAAAGTCCACTGCTGGTGTTCCAGAATCCGTTGTGTACACAATCTTCTATGCTTAGTCTCGTCGAGGAAGACCCGGGGGTCGCGTGTCCATTCGAGACACTGAAATTAAGGATTTAGGTTTGGTCGGATATGGTGCTTAGGGATAGGTTCTAGACAGCCTCCAGTAGAATACCAAAATGAGGAAAGCTTAATACTTCTGTGTGGCAGACCACCTCAGGACACACCCAGGGATTAAAGGAGTGTTGGAACAGGATTCACAGCAGTCAGGCAGCGACAGACTATCTTCAATTACGAACAAAGGAGCAGTCCCAGCATAGTACCGTTCATGCAAGAAGGCTGAAAATTCAGTAGCAGGGGTCTTGTTGCACAAGTTGAAGAACCTTCAAGTTACAAGAATGCACTTGAAATAGCAACAGCTGCAGCAAGCCCAAGAGAGCTGGTCAGTCCACTGGTAGGTCCAGGAACACTTCAGAAGGCAGGAACACTTCAGAAGGCGTCGATCCTCAAGACAGGAGTGGCGACTGGTTGTTTCCACTGATCGAGGGGTTGAAGCACCAACAAGGTTCTTCCTGACATCAGGCAGAGGAGCAGAGCTTCACTTGGACACTACAATGATCTGTTGAATAGCTACAAGAGCCCTTATTTTATCTAGGATTTGGGTTTGGAGCATGCCCAAGTCCACCAATGGTGAGGATGTGCATCATTAAAACAGGCAGTGACTATCCAAGTATGTAAAGCCGCTGACCACAAAATCTGCCCAGCAACAGACATTCAGGCATGTGCATTGAGACTAGACAGGACCAGCCCCTTCCTCTTTGGCCACACTCACACAAAGCGCCCCTTATCCTGCTAAAGGCACAGATTTCTATGGGAATGTGCATTCTAATGGAGGCATTTCCTGGCATGAGAAGGCAGAAAGGAGGCCAAAGAACAATATGGCTAAAGAATACACAAGAAAATGTGTGGCACAGCTATCTTGGGGTGCTAGCCACCTTTAGTAGCCATTTGCGGTAAATACAAAAGTGCACAAGTAAAATGTTGCAAAAATGTAAAAGTATCCCTGCTACCACAAGGTTGTCTTAGGCACATTGAAAAAGTATAAAATAGGATACAAAGTATCGTACCTGCACTTCACTGTAAGGTGGTGTGTGCAACTGCAACAATACAAGCAATTCACAAAGAGAGATAGTCTCTCGGTACCGATATTTTCTAGCACTAGGGATGGAGGGTTGGGTGGGGATTAGCAATTCCCAGCCTACTGGCTGCTCCCCACAATGTCGGTTTATGTAGGGTTAAAGCAGCAACTTCCAATAGCTATTGTGGGTGAAGGATGTACCAACTATTGCAGAAGTGCAATTTATGGATACCAATCAACATAAAATAACATAACATACTAGTTTAAGACAAATGTTTAAATGCTTCTTTAAGCAAGTGGAAAATGAGGACCATCTATCCACAGAAAAAAAGAGCATTTCCTTTAAAAAAAAGAGCAAATGTGCTCTCCACCTATGGCAACTTGACTGACAAATGAAGGGAAAAAACATTACTGAACTGTTGATTTGAATGTCAAATACTGCCAATTCTTTGTGTATAGTTTGGCACTCATGACAAGCACTCCTTTTAGGAAATGGCGTTTTCTCTGGCCTTGCCCTTGTGTTAGTGCTTCAGGCTGGTGACTTTCCTATTGTTCTCAAACTACACTGGTAGTCTTGCTGGTTATTACTGTAGCGGAGCTGCAGCAATGTTATGCAGGATGACTAGCAGTGGGCAGGCATGGCCAGTACAAGCACCCAGTATTGTCACATTCCAGCTCATTGTAAGCTATGAAAATCGATAATTAGCACTGTCCTGCCCACTTTGGTAATCATGTTCACAAGGCATAAATTAGTTTTCAAAAATTGATTAGCAGAGTTTGCTAATTAAAACGTTCTTGACTAGCAAACAACTAAGTTTACCTGCTCGACTTAAGAGAAAGGTACTCGACCCTTGGCAATAGATGATAAAAAGAAATGCAAATGGTCTTTCTGTAAAATGGTGCATGTCACCAAAAACCTACTTTGTTTGGCACGCTGCTGCCACCCAGAGGCTAGCCATGCACAGTGAAACACTTATTTGACATTTACTGCTAACAAAGCAAATAAAAGTTTAAAATGATCCCTGCAAATAGTACTCACCCTTCATAAAATCTACTCGACTGTGCGAGTAGACTTTGCATGCCCTGGATGAGTGTCTGTAAAAGGTTAGCTGCATGAACTGACACAAATAGATATGATAAAAAGGCTCTGAAAACAGTTTGGCCACCTCTATCATGTGTGTGCGATTATACAAGCAATCGTAATCAACAAGGCAATCATAGTGCAAATTGAGTTCCGAAAGATAACTACGGTGGATGGTTTTGGAGCAGATCTGTAGATGTACAGACTGGATGGAACTATTGATCACAACTTTGCCTACATATCTAGTTAGTGTTGTGCCTTCATTATGTAAGAGGAAGGAAAGTAAAAGACTAAGCAGAGTGGGTGGTGTAACAGGCAGAGAACTGGACAAACTAGGTGGAAAATTGCAGTTTGTGGTCATCTCACTTTCAGGGTAGCTGGTATAAAAGAAGGGTGATAAGATAGAATGTCCAAGAGTATGGGTTCAGCTCATTGGTTGAGCATCAGTTGCAGATGCATGCAACTAGTAGGTCACAGAAGTAGGTGTCACGATGCCTGGCCCCAGACATCCGGAACAGGTCCATCTGTCCAGGGAACTGGCACCCAAGAAGACGCAGGAATTCCCAAAACCCCGCCTACGGGCTATATGGGTTCAGTACTGGCGCCATAGGCGCCAGGGTCATATTGCCAACTTTAAACTATGCAGGTCATCCTGCAAAGAACTCATGTACAGGCCATGAAGGGACTACTTTCCTTTAGGAACTATTTTGCTGCTTGGGTGTGGTACTGGAACATCTTACCTGGGAACTACTTTTTTGATGCCAATTAAACCACGCCTGAAGAGCAGCACACGCTTCGCGTTATTCTGCATCTTAGCAGCGTAAAGCTCACCGTGTCTGCAGTCCAGCATCCAGTCTACAGCCACACCCGTCTTGTATCCGGAGCCGATCCTAGAGAAAAGGAAAGAAGAAGAGAAGGTTAGAACAAGGAGATTTCCATTTAGTCATCTTTTCCTGGAGCAGCCGCACCTGTGGATAAAGGAAAAAGACATTAAAATAAACCCGCTGCGTTGCCAGCTGCAGCGCCGCGCCATACTCAACTGTCTTCGGAGCATCTCCACGACCTGGCGCAGCACCCGTTGAATCTCCGCCCGAAACATCAGCATCTGAAAAGACGAGAACAAACAAAAGGTGAGCGGGGTTCCGCCAAAGACATTCTTTTACTTACCGCAAGATACTTACTCGGAATTCTACAGTTCGAGGCAGCGCTGGTCACCATCTTACGTGAGACATTTTCGGCAAGGCGCCGCACCTGAAAAGAAGATAGAGAACTATTGGTTAATTACATTTGGAACAATATTACTAGCTAGACAGTGCTTGGTACAAACTGACTCTTACCTAAGCGCTACCTTCATCCATCAAGGCAAACTCACTCCTTGGATCACGCTGCAAGGGAAAAGGTATGAAAGGAGCAAGAGTGAATTAACAGACATTTGAAGTATAAAAGAACTATACATTTGGTTTACACAATACTTACCTCGGAGTCATTGTTGTCTGGAACGATGCCAAATAGCTTCGGATCAGTGAAGTAACTGAACTTCTACGCAGCCCTGCACTCCACGAAGGATGGAGAGTTCATCCTTCCAAACAATAAGGTGAGACTTTATGAAGGGGAATACTGGAAGTTTTCAGGGAAAATACTGTTAGTGTAACCTCTCTACCACGGGTGGCTAATCCCCTTTACTGCTTTTAGGAAAATATTCCTGCGGGCCAGGCAGACGAAACTGATTGGGCAAGTGCAGTCGATCATCACTTCGCTACGAGTCACACTGGTGGAGACCGCAGCAGTCCAGCTTTGTTCGACGTCCCTGTGGAATCCAGGTGAGCGTAACACTAGGTTTGCCATCAAATGTATTTGGCTGTGTAAACATGTACATTTTCAAAAGTGTTCACCCGTCAATATGATGCATCTTCACCAATAAAATGAAATCTAGTTAACACTGAGATTTAGATATACTAACCTAATATTACTGCAAAGCATGGAAACACTGCAGTATTTTACAATAGCAATACTGCAATTATGCATTGTGTGAGGAATGGAATTGCAGGATTGTCTTAAAAAAAAATATAAAGTTAACACATACTGGTCTTTGCGAGACAGGAAAAAAGTTTCCTTAATAAACGTGTTGTCCCGATTACTTCTAGCTTAAAATGATTTGAAGACTAACACTCCACACAGGCCTTTGGCAATTAAGAGTTGAGGAGATGATTATTGCAGTGAACAGAGGAAAAAAGGGTGCAGAAAGGCCCGAGGGCAAGAGAGGAATGCAGAGTAAGCTGTGCCTTCATTGAACAGGGTACCTTAAATAGTTATCTTTGCTACACAAGTGTCAATTTAATTAGCAAACCTACAGAATTACATAGCAAATTGCTATACGACACTTATTTTATGCCTTGTGTTCATAATTAATGAGCCAGCCCAGGATGAAGAGACTGGTCAGTGCACACTGTTGCTTGTTGTGTGACAACTACTGAATGAGAGTTAAAATAATAAAGTTGTCAAAACACCACATCATAATTGTACTGTGAGGAAATAAGTGCAGGTGCTCAGAAATAAGGGCCGTGGCTGGGCCTGGCAAACCCCCCGCAAAAATTAAGCACTGTATAAGAATAAGCAAAGGGGCAAAAAAAGTAAAACACAAGGTTTTAATAATTTTCAAAATGTCAGGACAGGGCTCAAAACAAGCAAACAAAGGGAGTCTATGGGAGGAAAGCAGCAAAATGAAAATCGTTTCCATCAAATATTACTATGTACGAAACTACTTTGGATCTTATTTGTTTTTTTTAACTCCTCATATGCGGTTTTGTAAGAGGCATTCAGTGCGTGTAACCATGTAGTATCAAACGTCTTATAGAGCCTGGTTGGTAGGATTCCTAACGGGGCCAAACTCTAAAATGGATTAATCTCGACCACTGAACAAATAACAAATACGTCCAAGTCAGTCTGGTCAAAATAAAAAGGCTATACTAAGAAAACCTAACCTTGCCCTCTTTCTCAAAATGACAAATGTGTAAAGGGAATACAAAAGCTCTTTCTTTACAAGATTAGGAGTCACAGTAGGTATTTTTGTCAGGATGACTTCACAGCACTTCTACTTCCACAACTTCATCAAGAGTTAACCATGAGGTCCTACTCCCTTTTCCTCATAGTATTCCACATTCATTTGTGCTACTGAAGTCTCAAATCTACAAACAACCAAATACACCACCACAGCTTCAGTACTTTGTGACACCACCACAGCTTCAGTAATTTGTGACTTAAAACAGGTTTTGGTTATGACAAGATTCACTTTCCGGGAACACAGTCTGCTCTGCAGTGCCAGATTTTAGACACAGGCTGAGCCTCTTCTAAGCATGGATCCCCTTCACAGAGATAAACGTTGCGAGTCGGATTAACATCATGAGTGTATTGCAATGTGTAATATAGGCCGACGACTAGAGACATAAGAATTACACTAAGTGGCGCCCAATAATTCCTTCCAATGAGGATGCAGGATTAATCTCAAGAACCATATGGCAGTCTACAGTGAAGACACATCTACCTTCCCGTGGAACGGTTGAATAACCAGTTGTTTTGCGAGGTTGAGAAGATAATTTGTTCTTAAACTGTTCGTTAAGCAAAGAGTATACACAAGTTGTGTGATCTGCTTTGTCGAGTTCCCCTGATGAAGTTCTTGTTAAATTTGTACTTACAAATTCAGAACGAAACATGTTAGGTTTGTTCACCACTGTAGTGTAAAACAGTGTTGTATTATAAAGTATTGAGGAAATTTAGAATGTAGTTGGTAACGCCAATATGATTCACCCAATAAGTCTAGCACAAGAATTTAGCGCACGCTCTTTAATATTACGAGTTCTCTTGTTTATACCAGCAGTGTAAAAAATATTTTTTCTTTAGGTTAGTCTTTTGTTAAAAAGATTACTTGTGTGTAGGAGTTATTTTTTAATGGTTCAACGGAAAGCTTGACTTGCACTTTTTACAATTTTTTCAAATATATTAACTTATGAAATGTTTTTTGTTTTCCTAAGAACATTTTTTTATGTGATTTTAAGGAAATTGTTGTGATTAAATTAAATAGTAATATTTTAACCTTGTGTATTTGAAGTGTTTGCCGCAGCCACACATTTGTTAGAGGACTGCGGTATATGATCTGACCGACCCATAGAAACTACAGTAAGAAGGCCATGAGATTCCTTTAGTTATAGCACATGATTTAGTATCGGGATGAATCTCATGGCCATTAAGTCAACCCCATTGTCTTTCTTTTGGTTTGGTTGTCACTGTCAGGGAACTTCAACACCTTCAAGTAGGCAAGGCACTCTTTCTCTGAACAGAGGAGCAGCCTCTTTGCCTTCCTGGTCTGTCTGGAACAATGCACCACCTTAACTTAAGTATTTTGTCATTTTTAACAGTTTTCAGGTAGAACAATAAACTACTAATAATGTTTAAACACTTGGCATTCGGCTTGATAGCAATTGCTGACTGCGTTAACAGAGATTCAGAGGCCACTTTTCCTCCTCGATTCGTAATTAGGCACACGTAACCACTTCATGTGTGTTACAAGGTTTTAAGTTGCTTTTCATAGTGTTTGCTTCTTGCGCGAGTGAATGAAAATACCCGATCACGTGCGAGTGCTACAATTGAAGCGTTCCTTTGTTAAAAACTCAAGCATGTACTTTGCATCACTTCTGCTCATACGCAAGTGATTATTTAGCTGCATACTGTTACCGGCAGTGCTTGTGCAAGAAATCCGAACACCTGGTTTAACTCACCGGCTTCAGTGTTCCTTTCTCTGTGTGCTACAAAACTTCTACAACTTCTGGCTTCACTAGGGACCCAAATCCTTCCTCGCTGAAGGCGTCCTTGGTCCAGCCACTCAATTAAGGAGCCGCATTTGCTCCCGAGACCCACAGCTTTACAGCAGCTTCTCGCCACGGTCTCTGCCACGCTTGCCGCTGCGCAATCTCTGCAATTAGGCTCACATGGGGCAAGACAGTGTAAAGGAGAAGTCAAGTATCCCCATCAAAAGATCCGCCCCAATGCTGCCTATATGTTGGGTGCCAGAAATTGCAACACCTGCAGTGCCGGTAAGGACGCCTGTACCGCAGAGAATCATGGAAACAAGGTATCCATTGAGAAAACCCTACATACATGCACGAAGGCATAGTGTTCTTTTGGATAAAGTTCCAGAGGAAGTGTGCATTTGAACAAGAAAGATTGGCGACATGTGGAGTAGGAAATTACGCACCTGGAGAAGATACATGAGGCAGAAGAATATGCACACCCTATAAGCTCTGAAGAGAAGATGGTAAAGATGAGCAACATTTTGGCTCGAGATGAAGATGCTCATTCTACAGAAATGCTGAAGAATATGTAAATCAGTTTACACTTGTACAGACGCAGTAACGCAAGTAGACAAAGTAATCTTAAGGCTGGCTAGTTAGTGAATAATTTTATGGCAATGGCCAATGTATAATAAATAGGAATGTATTGAACCTGGATATTCCACATCGCACTTTAAAGCAAGGCTAAAACCCGTGATCAGAAGGAGCTTTAAGTGTGGCGCAGTTGGAAATTTACTGATGGCAAGAGAGAAATTCAAGAAAGGCTTGGCTGGCCCAGCACCAAGAAGACAAGGCCACCGTGAGCCTGAGTGTCCATCCAGTAGTTACAATGAATGTGAGAAAGAAACAACTTCTGTTTGAAATTAAATGGAAAACCACTGAGGGTGTCAAGAGTTCATCATTTAATAGAATTAAATGCTGCAAAAGACTTGAAAATGCGGTCTCCCAGTCACATGGTCAGACCAAAATAGTCATTGGGCCAAGCTACACCAACATCAAGATGATACTCCCTTTATTTCTCAGGCTCAAAGAGCCTCCACCAGGCCAAGTTCAAAGCTTAATTGACTGGCAGACCGCAAGAGTGATGATAGGTGTGGGGCTAATTGGAAGGGGAGGCATGAGCACGCTGACCATCCATGCACCTGGGTTGGTAGCCTGCGTGCTGCTAGCGTGTGGAATATTCCAGAGGGGTACAAAGGTGCCAAATCAATGCTAGGGGGCTACGTATCAAAGAGCTCTATAGCTTGTATAACCAAGTGTCGAGTATTAAGAGTGACACAAAAGATGAGCTGCACTTGGGATGGGCTTAGTGGCCCACCTGGCAGTAGAGACCCAATCACTTCCCCCGTCAGTATGGAACGTATACTTAGATGTTTTCTGTTATCCCGTAGGTTTTTGAAGTTTGTTATGTAGTGTGACGTCACTTATGATGATTTTCTGATATAAGAGTCTTGTTTTTTATGAAATTCTCTGAGAGAAAACAAGCGACCATCCGTTGATGACTGCTGTAATTCCCTGTTTTAGACAATTGCAAATAAAAAAAGCACAGTTTTACCAACTGTGCAGGTTTGATTTTTGATGTTTCAGTAACTTCTGCATCCCCATCCATCTCAAAGTATTGCTACCTCGTCTTAAAAGGGCCCGAAGAGACACGGTTCACGTGGTAGCAGAGAGATGATGGTTCCAGGTCCTCGACCCAGTAGGCTTTTAAAGGTCTTGGCAATATCGGATGTCCTCTGACATTTAGCTGGAGGAACATGAAGCTCCCTATAGATAGCGGCCAGTAGTAGAAACGTGCAAGTCACTAAAAGATAGGTGGTAAGGGTCCCTCATTCATGGAATTCTTTCTACGGGCAGCTGAGTGGACCGAAGGCTGTAGCGGCTGGTTGAGGAGGAGACGATCCAGAGGGTGAGAAGCTGAAAGGCGAATGGTGAGTAGATTGAGAGAGCTGGCAAACCATAATGTGTATTAAATGGGGAAGTGTTAATGGGGAGAGAGTAACAGAGGGTTGGTTGGGTATTTTTGAGGTTATGATGAAGAGCGTCAAGTAGAAGCAGTGGTTGAAGTGAGCGGGAGCGGTCGGGAGCGGTGCTCCTCTACTTTTTTAAATTACCTTATACAGCTCCTACACTTTTATTTTAAAACAAAACCGTTCCTTAGCGGTATTGTTTTAAAATAAACGTGTAGGAAGAAGTTGAAACTTGCCCTTTCAGTGCACTGCACTGAATGTTCCCTTTAACAGCAGCTGCAAGTGTTTGTTGGTGTGTATTGTGTGTGGGAGGGGGTGTGATGATAGGGTTTGAGGGGAGTGGGTGCAGGCCAGCAGGGAACATAGTTACCCTACTTCTTTTCATACACTTCGATCACTGAGTAGAAGCATTTGGTTGTGGACGAGGAACGATCCACAAGATAAGCGCAGTATCCTACGTCAAAGACGTTAAGGAGGAGTTGTTTTCAAATCCGTAAAGGATATACCGAGGAGACAAACAGATAGATCTGTTAAAGAGAACAGATCTGAGTCATTTATGAGGGGCGAGAGTGGCTGTCATGCACCGTATCCGATCCTAGCGCATGTTGCCCCGGGTTCGCTTACACACCTCTTGAAACTCCTTTCACGTTCATTTCTACGTACATCTTAGTTCTTTGTCCGCTTTCGGATGTATGTAGGTCTACATAAGACACGCCCCCTTTCTGCACCTCACGTTGCAACCATTACGGTCAGCTATTTTTGTATCGCTGACGCCGTTGCGCTACGCTTCCTACTTACTTTCGCTCTGTTTCCCTATCGGAGCGTCTACTTATCTGTTCCATCCTTTGTCTGCTTCCCTGTTTCTTCCAGCCCGTCTCTGTATGGTGCTTTTTCCATTTGGTTCCTTCCGCTCTTCTTCTTCTTCTTCCCTATTCACGCTCTTGACGACGACTCCTCTCTTCTCCTCCTTTGTTTTGGCTCCTGCTGGCTTGCTCCGGTCTTGCTTGTTTATTGCTGCTGTTTTGACACACTTTGCTTTTGGATTAATTGTTCCTTGGGTCTTCAGAATACATTTCCCATTTCAAATACTATTCTACAAAGGGAGCCCAGTTTCCAGGAGGATTCCTGCCTTCGCCATCACAACAGGGTTTTTTCCTGCCATTACCGGCTTTTCCCCCTCATTTGTCCCTCCTGGGAAAGTGGTCACGGTGGGGTGCTCTTCAATAGCCTTCATTGTGGCTTCCTCCCGTGTGAGAGACAAACATCAGACAAAAAAAGAAAAGGATTACAGAGCCAGAAGATCTCAGTCCGGAGGACGAAGATTACAACAGTATAGGTGAGGAGGAGGCGGGAAGTTGGGACATTACAAAAATACAGAACACAGAGTCTGACCGTTGCAACGCCCATTCCCAGAAATAGCTACTGTAGAACAAGTTCAGGAATTAGTAACCGCCGTTCAGAATCTCTCCTTAGAGATGCAAAACATGAAGGCTGAAAACCTATTAAAACAGATTGTGGCAGCCCGTGAACCACCGCCCACAGACCTACTGTCACGATTGTGTCCCTGGCGCACCAATTGGCACCCATCGTGGACTATTTGAGACTCATTGGTTTCCGTAATACTCCCTGGACAACACCTATTCATATTATTGTCTTTACTTTCCGTTTGCAAGGCTTTGGAACTTATTTACTTTTACAAACTACATGTCCCATAATGCACCTTGTTGCAGTTCCCATTCCTGGCTATTCCTATGCAGCAGTTCTAGCACTACAATGCCCAGAAGCCTTAGAGAACATTGCAGCTTTCGCTTTCCCAAGACTAGAGAGGGCGGAAGCCAATTACATTCAGGTGTGCTGCTCCAGGTGCTGCTAATTAACCTACTTCAACACAGGGCAGGTCAGTATTTAAGCAGCTGCCTGCAGGAGCACAGGTCTCTTGCATTGCATTGAGTCTTCTACCAGCCCCTTGTTGTCTTGTTCCTTGGAAATTGGATGTGTCCTGTGATTTCCAGTTCCTGCTCCTGTTCCAGAGCCCTGTGCTTCCTGCCTTGCAGCCCTGCTTCCCAGCCTTCACTGCACTGCTTTTTGGCTGCACCTCTGTGCTTCCCATACTGCAGCCATGCTTCCTTGTTTTCAGCCCTCTGTTCCCTGGCTACAGCCCCCTTGCTCTCTTTCTTGTTTGAAGCCCGCTGTTCCCTGGCTACTGCTCCCTTAATCTCTTCCTTGCCTGCAGCCCTCTGTTCATGATTCCTGTCTTTGATTTCCCTTGAGTCTTCAGTCCTCCCCTTTGGTTATCCACTTCAGTTGTACTGTTTCCTTAAGTTCTCTCTGCTAGCTTTCTCTTGTCTTTCCAGCCCTGAGTTACCATTATTGATTCCCATGTACTGTTTCCCGGTTGCTGTTCCCTGCATTTAGATACTAGTTTTCTGCCCTACCTTTCTTCCGGATCTCTGTCCTGAACCTTGCTCTCTTTGACAGGGAGCATTCTCATTCTATGGCTAATTTCCCTTACCTATAGAGTCCCCAGGCAGCTTTGCTGGATTTGAAGGGTTTGTTTCTTTTTACCTGCTAAGAGTGAGACTCTTTTTCCCACTCTTAGGCATTTTTTGCTATGTGTGTTCTAGGCTATTTTTGCGTTTAATGCCTATGGGATCTTTCTGAACCCCATAGGAACCATCTTTACTCACATGTGTTACACAGCACCCTCAGTGCAGTGACACAGAGGTGTCGTAGCGACCCCCAAAGATATACTCCATACCCTGGTACTTACTACCGTCTCCTAGGGCATGTAAAGTCCCCATTGACTTTACTAGCCAAATCCTATGAACTAAACCAGTACAACCCATCTTACTATGGCGGTACTGGAAGGGGTTAATAGTTTCTCCCCTATGTTCATTTTCGAGAGTACCCTACAGTCCCTCTCTCAAAGGTTTCTAGCTGGTGGCAGTGGTTACTTCCATAAATATTCGACTGCAAATATTTGCCTATGGGATTTTCCCATTGTTCGAGGCTACCACTTTTTCTGACAGCCTCTAACATACCACCGGTGCATTTTAATATTAACTTTGCTCCGGTAGGTTTTATTTGCCAGAACTTTAATATAAATTTGCTCTCATGTCTTTCTCTAAACTCCTAACCCAGGTCGGAGATCCTTTGCTCGTCCGTTTGGTGGGCTTCCACCAAGAAGCCCTCCTTTCGCGCCACTGAGTCTGGGGTGGGTCCATTGTGTGGGAGGGGGGAGTAGGACCCATGGACAGGGTTGCCTCAGCAACCCATGTCGCACTCTATCCTGATAGGGTGGAGGGTCTCCCGCCAAGATGACCACTCCACTGAGTGACAGCTAGGCTGTATGAATGGGGATCTTTTTGCATAAAAGCAGGGTCCTGAGGACTGGAAGAGCAAGACGTCGCCAATGGAACCAAGAAGCCGAAGAGGAGAGAAGCCAAAGACATCTGCAATGACTGAACCACTGGTGAAGCCCTGCTGCAGCGTCTCACCACTTTTCTCCACACGATGAGAGAAGATCTTCATCTGCAAGAGCCTTCTTCCCTTGAGCTGGTGGGGCCAACCAGTTTGCCAATCACCTTCCCGGACCTGCCTTTGTCGAATTGGCCGGATAGCCAGGCATCAGTCCACCCAGACCGCGATTTAAAGGAGCGTACCTTTTATTCGTCGGGCAGCACCGCGGCTGGTTTCATCCCTGGGTAGTGCAGTAACTCGAACCTTCCTCCACGACGAGAGCCTCTCTTCCTCTGCTGGATCACCCGAACTGCAGGAACTACCAGGAACAACCGCCACCGCAGGAGCCACTTCTTCATTTTAAGGTACATTGTTCCGTCAGGCCGCCCTTTCTTCGCGGTAGCACTAAAGTTGTTTTAAATCCTTTACCTACCTGTTGGGTTGGCCGCCCCTCTCTCTTAGCATTGTCTTTCGCCCTCTGCATCCACCTTTTCAAAATCGTTAACCAAAGACTTGACTGCAGCTACAAGAACATTTTGCTCCTGGGCCCTTGCCCTGTACCACCGACTCTGGCACAGGCCTATTGACTCTGGTCACATTTGTTAGACCTGTTTTCTTTAGATTGATTCTCACTGAGAACTGTGTTGGTGCACCTATTTCTTAAAACCGCCCCTTCCTTCCCTAATCACTGTGAAATGCCTTTTTGCTCAGTTTTCATTTTAAGTATTGCCTATACTTACGCATTGTCTTGCTGAACTGGTTCACAAATTGATGGGAAGTGTTGCTAGGGTGTATAAGAACCTATTTCTAGATAACTTGTGCTTTCCCTCCCTTGTGAGGAATTGTTAGAGGATCCCTTGTGTGTAGTTTTCACTGTGCTGTTTTACTCAGTTTTCACTCTGGTTCACTTGGTCTACAATTCATATAGGGAGTGTGTATATTTTTCCTCGACTTAATTTAACTTGCTTGATAACTGTGATAAATGTGTTTTCTTAGAAGTGTGTAAAATAAATATATAACTACTTTTTAATACTAAGCTTTGGTCAGTGTTTCCTTGTATCATAGTACAGTAGACCTATTGTGTAAACCCTGAATACTGCTCATCTCACTCTTGAGATACGTCTGACTGCTCATCCACAGCTACCAACTAAATCTTTGTGATACGGACTGATACCAAAGGGGATTTATTGCTCTCCCCTGTAGTGCTATTCTTGTGTAGTGCTCCCTGAGGGAACTGCACAGGATTCTGCCTAACAGACTTCCTTTTCACTGGATATTTCTGTTCTTGTCTTCACTTGTGTTTTATGTAATACCTATGTACAGAGATTGGCTGCTGAATTTCCAGCAGGCAATCTCTGCCCCTTCCCTTGTCGCGTTTCGGTGTTGTACTTCGTGTCATTGTTTATAGTGTACTGGTTCCTGTTTCAGGAAGCAGCCATTGTTCGGTTCCTGCTGGTCCTGTACAGGCTTCAGTCTTGTGAGTACTGTTACCTTGTTCGTGCCTTATGGTTCAGATACAGACACCCACTGCTGTTGCTCCGAGCCATGAGCATAAAGATTGGGCCCCTGTAATAGCAATCTGTTCAGAAGGCTGGAGTTTCCCAAGATCCGTGGAACACTCTTTCCCCATTCTGCGTACACCCCAATAGGGCACCCCGAATGTTTGTTATCTTTGTATTCCGTGACCCTTTTTGTTCACCGCCTATGCTGCCTATCTCTTGTCTGCAGGACTCCTTGTAATCCTGCTTCTTGTGTGCCTTTCTCCTTTTGGCTTAGTGGGCACGCCTCTACCAGAGCAACATTATTCTGCTTTCCCAGTAAGGGTAGTCACATTTAAGCCAGAATAGTAAAGACAGAATAGTAAAATATAGTGTGGAGTGGACAAAGGTTAAGGTATCTGAATCCCTGCATAAGAAACCCATGCCTAAGACTGTAGGTTCATGTACCTTTGCTAAGAGAACTGCTAGTCTTAGGGAGACATATATTCAAGAAAATTACTTTTTGCGTGAGACTTATTACACACACTGGCTCAGTGATCCAACAATGGTAGATTACAATGACATATGTGATTATGACCCTGAGCTACTATCTACAGAGGAATTGCAAGATGAAAACCACTTTTTACAGACATTAATAGCACAGCCCATGGGAAATTACCATAATAGCTTTAGGGCTGCCAATGCACACATCAAGTCAGAACCTTATGCCAAATTTGTACTTACCTCTCAGAGCTTGCATTCCACTGAGCCCCTCCCAGAGCACACTACTCCCCATTTGAATCTACTTGAATCTACTTCTCCAGGCGCTTCTCTTACCTCAGAAAGCATACCACAGCAATACATTAATGGGATCCCTGTTGCCAAAGTAATTTTCTCTAGATAAGCATGGATAGCTGCACAGTCACCCCAGGTTGCTAAAAACATAGATTCAACAGGGCATGACACTCAGTGTTCTGAGATTAGTGCTGCTGGTCCTGTGTACAAAAGATCAGTACAGGTCATAGGATTTCTTAATGCTTCCCCGATAACGACTAACCACAGTAAGTTAGTCTTCACATTTCAACACCTTCCTCTTCTGCGACAGCAGAGTCTGACATTGTAGGTCTGGAAGATGTCACAGGAACATACCAGTTAGAGAAACAGCTTGTGTGCCTTAGAAGACAAACTGAAGACCTCTATGATGAGTTTGTCAGGAATCTAGCAAGGGGCCACAATATACCAGACCATGTGGCACTATGTAAAACACCCGACATTGTCTTTGAATATCGACATGGTAAGGCCTGGAATGGTAACAGAAAGTGATACAGACCTATACAGAGCAGATGGAAGATCTGAACTTGCCATATGCATACCAGCTACAGCTTAACAGAGCTCATACCCTTACCAGCCAAAGTAACTCAGACTGTTGCATAACTAGTGAAGAATTCACTTCTCCAGTTGGCCAAACAGCTGAAGCTGCCATTTCACCACAAGTGGAGTGTAACTTTCTGAGTGAAGATTCCGCTGAGTTGAAAGTCTTGCCAGTTCTTGTCCTGAAGTGACCAAGTCAGATATGTACTCTGCTTCTATGGACATTCCAGCACCAGACCATGAGTCAGAAATTGAGACCCATCCTGAACTTAACCCAGCACCTGTATGGAGTCCAGTTCTGCCATCAGTCAATACCCCAGATCCATCAGTCAACCTGAGTACACAAGACTTTGAAGGCCAGCCACCTGAAAGCCTGCCCTTGCCTGATACTGCCCTAACCAACAGGGAAGATATGAACTTGAACAAAGTTGTCCAAGACCTATTGATAAGCACAGTCATTGGTGTCATACTTCTTGAAGCCTTTCCTTCCGTTCACAAAGACTGTATTAACCTCCAAGGGAATCCTGATCAACATCCCTCAAATTACCCTGTTGTTGAGACAGATACTGTTCTAGTGGATACTGTTCCTTTCAAGAACCCGTCTAGGTACATGAATGCCAGTGAAGAATCATTTACGAACAAAGATGCACCCTTGTTTATACATTGCAATGAGTTTCCTGTCTTGCCTGATGTGCCTTCCAATAAGAAAATCACGCTGACTATCCATACACTGGAAGATTTGGAATAACCCCCTAAGGTAACCAATTCAGCCATAGCCCAGGTTCCACCTATCAGTGTTGTACCATTGCCTGCCCTACGGAAAATGTCTTCCTTCAAGATAGAAGCAATGGAGCATGCAGCAGAGCTTCACAGTTCCTCAGTCCATGGACGCATTGCAGTGTTTTGTGCCTCTGAAAATGTGCCTTTCCTGGATTTAAACACCAAGGTTCTACATGATGTAAAAGTGTCCTCCTTTAAGGACTCTCACCTTGAAGCCTTAAACAGGGTTTTGTTCATCATGATGTGCTATCACAGTATAAGACCCTTCTACAGTGTGACAGGCCTTGGACTCTATCTTCTTTTTGGTCTAACTACATGGGGCCTGCAGAGAAATTACTGTCACGATTGCGCCCTTGGCGCACCAATTGGCACCCATCGTGGACTATTTGGGACTCATTCATTTCCGTAATACTCCCTGGACAATACCTATTCATATTATTGTCTTTACTTTCCGTTTGCAAGGTTTTGGAACTTTCTTATTTACTTTTACAAACTACATGTCCCATAAAGCACCCTGTGGCAGCTCCCATTTCCTGGCTATTCCTATGCAGCAGGTCTAGCACTACAGTCCCCAGAAGCTTTAGAGAACAGTGCAGCTTTCGCTTTCACAGGACTAGGGAGGGCGGAGGCCAATTACATTCAGGTGCTGCTAATTAGCCTACTTCGGCACAGGGCAGGTCAGTATTTAAGCAGCTGCCTGCAGGAGCACAGGTCTCTTGCATTGTGCCTTCTACCAGCCCCTTGTTGCTTTGTTCCTTGGAAATTTGATGTGTCCTGTGATTTCCAGTTCCAGAGCCCTGTGCTTCTTGCCTTGCAGCCCTGCTTCCCAGCCTTCTCTCCCCTGCCTTTTGCCTGAAACCTCTGCTTCCCATACTGCAGCCCTGCTTCCTTGTTTTCAGCCCTCTGTTCACTGGCTACAGCTCCCTTGCTCTCTTCCCTGTTTGCAGCCCTCTGTTCCCTAGCTACAGCCCCCCTTGCGCTCTTTCTTGTTTGAAGCCCTCTGTTCCCTGGCTACTGCTCCCTTGCTCTCTTCCTTGCCTGCAGCACTCTTCATGATTCCTGTCTTTGAATTCCTTGAGTCTTCAGTTCTCCCCTTTGGTTATCCACTTCAGATGTACTATTTCCTTAATTTCTCTCTGTTAGCTTTCTCTTGTCTTTCCAGCCCTGAGTTACCATTATTGATTCCTGTGTACTGTTTCCCGGTCGCCGTTCCCTGCATTTATACACTAGTCTTCTGCCCTTCCTTTCTTCCGTTTCTCTGTCCTGAACCTTGCTCTCTTTGACTTCCTTTTCTCTAGATATTTCTGTTCTTGTCTTTACTTGCGTTTTATGTAATTCCTATGTATAGAGTTTGGCTGCTGGATTTCCAGCAAGCAATCTCTGCCCCTTCCCTTGTCGCGTTTCAGTGTTGTACTTCGTGTCATTGTTTACAGTGTTCTGGTTCCTGTTTCAGGAAGCAGTCATAGTTCGGTTCCTGCTGGACCTGTACAGGCTTCAGTCTTGTGAGTACTGTTACCTTGTTCGTGCCTTAGGGTTCAGATACAGACACCCACTGCTGTTGCTCTGAGCCATGAGCATTCAGAGTGGGCCCCTGTAATAGCAATCTGTTCAGAAGGCTGAAGTTTCCCAAGATCCGTGGAACACTCTTTCCCCATTCTGCGTACACCCCAAGATGTCATCCAGAGTGTTTGTTATCCTTGTATTCCGTGCCCCTTTTTGTTGACAGCCTACCCTTTCTTGTCTGCAGGACTCCTTGTAATCCAGCTTCTTGTGTGCCTTTCTCCCTTTGGTTTAGTGGGCACGCCTCTACCCTCAGGCCCCTCCTGACACCTACCCCCCCCATGGCTCTTTCTTCGGGTAAGTTTGAAGGGTCTCCAAAAAAACTAAAGGAATTCCTGGATGCCTGCAAGGTGTACTTTACATTTAGAGCCCGCACTTGTGTCTCAGATCATGTTAAGGTGGGTTTCTTGATATTTAATATGTCAGGGAATGCCCTCGCTTGGGCTATCCCTTTGGTGACAGGAGCAGAACCGGTGCTCCAGGATTTTGAGGCTTTTGTGGATCTCCTAAAACGCACCTTTGAGAGACCCGAGATTGCCATGGCAGCAGGTGAAGATCTGCTAGACGTCCGCCAGGGTCAAGCAGATGTACTGTCATACATCTCCTTGTTCAAAAGATTGGCTATGGAGACAGGCTGGTCAGAACAATCCCAATTTATTTTGTGTCGACGCAGTCTCAGAAGATCTGAAGGATGAACTGGCTCGTTTTCCACGCCCTGCCTCTCGCAGAATCGATGACTGCTGCACTCCAAATGGAATTCAAAATGCAAGAAAGGCGACATGAGAGACGTAGGATTAGTCTTTTTTTCTCAAGGAACCCCTCTCCACCTACTGTCAAACAGACTTTATTGTAGATCTGCCGGTTTCACTAGGTTATTCCTGCATTCTGGTGTCCATGGATTCCATCACTAAGATGGCTCACTTTTCTCCTCTTCCTGGTCTGGCCACTGCAGAAGGGATGGCCCAGATTTTCATCAAGGATATTTTCAGAATCCATGGTCTCCCAGACAAAATTGTCTCAGACCGTGGAAACCAATACGTATCTAAGTTCTGGAAATCACTGTCAAAACCTTTGTATCGAAAGAGCTTTATCTTCGAGTTATCATCCTCAAATGGACAAACGGAGCGACTAAACTTTGGAACAGTATCTACGTAGCTACAACAATTTGGAACAAGACAATTGGGTATCCCTGTTGCCCACAGCAGAATTTGCATAAAATAACGCAAGACATTCTGCAATTGGGATGACTCCATTCTACTGTTCATATGGTTTTCATCCCTGTTCCATTCTTCCTCTCTCTCCCATACAATCTCCTCTTCCCGCGGTGGAGGGGGTACTATTCCGGCTAAAAGAAGCCCACAAAACGGCGAAATTCAGTTTGTCAGAGAGCCTCAAAGCATTTAAATATCAGGCTGACAGGCATCGACAGGATGTCCCTGACTGGAAAGTGGGCTCCAAAGTATGGCTTTCTACTAAATATCTACCGCGGTGGTCTCATCCATCTAAGCTCTCAGCACGGTTCAGATCAACCCAGTGGCATTTCGCCTCAAGCTGCCCTCTACCTTGAAACGTGTCGACCCTGTCTTTCATGACTCATTGTTGAGAAGTGAAAATCAGTAACGCATTCTTCGACCAATTCCTGTACCAACTCGCACTTCCAGTGCTTAATATGAGGTCTCGCAGTTGCGGGATTCCAGATACCAAAGAGGTCGGCTGGACTACCTTGTTCATTGGAAAGGGTTCCTTAGTGCTGAGGATTCCTGGGAACCTCTTTCACGTATTCATGCCCCGTCCTCACAGGGCTCATCCCGGCAAACCGGGGAGTTCGGTGCTGAGAGGGGGGCATACTGTCGCGCCATATCAGATCCTGGTGCATGTTGCCCCGGGTTCGCTTACACACCTCTTGAAACGCCTTTCACGTTCATTTCTACGTACATCCAGCGGTCTAGTTCTTTTTCTGCTTTCGGATGTACGTAGGTCTACATAAGCCACGCCCCCTTTCTACGCCTCGCGTTGCAACCATTACGGTGAGCTGTTTTTGTATCGCTGCTGCTGTTGCGCTACGCTTTCTACTTACTTTCGCTCTGTTTCCCTATTGGAGCGTCTACATATCTGTTCCTTCCTTTGTCTGCTTCCCCGTTTCATCCAGCCCGTCTCTGTACGGTGGTATTTCCGTTCGCTTCCTTCCGCTCTTCTTCCTCTTCCCTAATCACGCTCTTGACTCCTTTGTTTTGGCTCCTGCTGGCTTGCTCCGGTCTTGCTTGTTTGTTGCTGCTATTTTGACACTCTTTGCTTTTGGATTCATTGTTCCTTGGGTCTTTGGAATACATTTGCCATTTCAAATACTATTTTACAAAGGGGGCCCAGTTTCCTGGAGGATTTCTGCCTTCGTCATCTTAACAGGGGTTTTTTTCTGCCATTACCGGCTTTTTCCCCTCATTTGTCCCTGCCGGGAAAGGGGTCACAGTGGGGTGCTCTTCAATAGCCTTCATTGTGGCTTCCTCCTGTGTGAGACACAAACATCAGACAAAAAAAGAAAAGGATTACAGAGCCAGAAGATCTCTCAGTCCGGAGGATGAAGATTACAACAGTACAGGTGAGGAGAAGGAGGGAAGTTGGGACATTACGAACATACAGAACACAGAGTCTAACAGTAGCCACGAGGAGCATTGGCGGAAGTATATGTGGGCCAGCCAGTCAGTCTGTATATTGCATGTATTCTATGTGACAATGAAATTATGAAATGTCGAGGAGCGACAACATATAGATTGTGATAAAAGGCTGAGAATAGATTTATTTAGTTGACAAAGGCATTGGTTTAACAGGTAGACTGAAGAAAAGTGAGGGAGGATTGGAGCTGTGACTATTGCTGCACGCTCATACTGTTATTTTTCTGAAAAAGTATTTTCTCTGTAAAACGACGGAAAGTATTGACAGTCAATTGTGACTTGTCATGATGGAAGACATCACTCCACTCATGCACCTCTGCAAACAGCTGCCAAAACACGCCCCCAAGCTTAAACAGTATAGTGCAATGGATTAAGGGTACGGCAGATAAAATGTTCATGCCATGGCCACAAAGGGATCACTGGCAAAAGCAGTTTTACAACATATGACCACATACTTGCACGTAGGGTACACATGGCAAGAAATTAGAAAAAAGCTTAGCTTGCCTAGAGTTTTGGAAGATGTACCATGAGGAACAGGAAGACCCACCTCCTGAAGACTTGACGCTTCACCAGTGTAAAGAGGGGGGTGTCGAGCCTTCTGCTCCCACCGCCGAGCCCAGTGGTCGAAGTGGGCGGGAGCGGTGCTCCTCTACTTCTTTTAATGAGGTTTTACCGTTCCTATACTTTTATAGTAAAAGGAAACCGTTCTGGAATGGTTTTGTTTTTAAATAAAAGTGTAGGAAACAGTTGAAACTTGAACTGAACATTCCCTTAAACTGCAGGCACATGCGTTTGGGGGTTTATTTTGTAGATGGATGTGGGGATGGGGTTTGCGGGAAGCGGTGCAGACCAGTAGGGAACATAGGTCCACTACTTCTTTTCATACACTTTGACCACTGGCCGAGCCTGAAGAAAACGAGGATAGTACGAAGGATGGAGTATATCCGTTAAGAGAGCTTAAGGCAGCGGCAGGATATAGTAATACGACACATGAGGCGCCTGTGTATAGCAGTGACGAAAGTCTTGAAAAGGGAAAACCCGAATGTCCCTTCCCTCCCGGTGGGCCCCCCATCCAGAAGAAGTACCCCGACAGAATAACCAACAACCATATGAGTTTGCACCGGTCCCCACCGCTCCCACCAAAGGCACGCACCACGAGCGGTACCCGGTCACACGACCATACAACCCTGCAGTGGCACGAAGTCTATCCCAAAGCAAGTAAGGATGAACAAGACCAAGTTGGAGACGATTATATGGACTGAATTGACGGAGAGCCCCCACAAGCCATGCTTCAAGTCGTTAGAGACGTCATGACGACATAGCTGCGTTAGACAGGAAGCACACATGCAATCTGCAGATTTGGGACATGCACACACCAATCCACACGAAGAACACACGCGTAGTTTTATGAGCTAGACGACACTGACATGTACATACTGTCTGCATGTTTATTAGTTTGCAACCTATGCCACTAAAGCACTGCAGAAACGCAAGATGCCGGAAGAGCTCGTGTATATGCTTGCAGATGCTACAGGCTATTACCCCTATGGAAGGACAGCAGCACTCACCAACCAGTGACCAACCATGACACAACCCTAAACCTATGGACAATTACGTTGAATACATAGTCTGAGCCAAAGTAGGCCTTAGGAAAATCCAGAAAGCCAGACTTGTCTCGCTGAAGCCTCAAGCCACAATGTGCTGTGAAAGCAGAATAGCCCTGGCAAGGACTAACTACCAAGTCCATGATGTTGCAAGTGATATTCCTCACCCACCGTGCCACGGTGAGACTGGCTGCAGGAGAGAAGATGCCAAGCCAAAATACAAATCAAAGTAATTCAGCCTCAGCAGGTTCGTGTGAGAAATAATGATTGTTACACCGATAGGTCTGGACCGTGAACATGTGTAGGGGTGTGGTTTTCCTATGAATCGAACGTTGTAGCTCGGTGAATGGATGTGGTGTTCCTATGAATCGAATGTTCTGGTTCGGTGAATAGATGTTGGATTCCCGTAAGAGTTAGCTGGAGCTATCAGATTGTGGAAGGCGATTGACTGGTTAAGTTTCCATGATGAGAAATATATCACACGTCAGGCGACGCGACGGGTGCAGCTTAATCACGAGACGAGTTGGTTGATGATGTATACTCCACTCTGGGGGAGGTGGGAAGACAGCTGTGTGGATTATGGGGGTGGGATTGTTGCCTAATATGTGCACGAATTGTCTGTTGTGAAGTTTTAGCTTAGTGACATCACCCATAGGCAATTGCATAGGACGCCGTGTTACGAATACGGGGGTAACTGCCCAGCGCTGAACGTATAGGGCAGGTGAACATACGGCCATGCACGGAGAACGCCGGCGCATGATCAAGGGGGCGTGCCGAGCAGCCCCAGTGAAGGCGGGGCAGTACAAGAGTACGCCGCGCAAGGTGTGAGGCCATAGACATTGGAGGGGTGTGTCAGACAGCGGCAACCCCAGTGAAGGCAGGGCTGTACACGGGTACGCTGCGCAAGGTGTGAGGCCAGAGAAGGCCGCTAACTGAACATTGAGCTGTATAATAAAATAACTTTTTCCCTAGTACTGACAGCGAAAAGTCGAAATCCTCAACTCGCGGTCAGGTCAAATCACAAACTAACGATGTACTAGGGGGGTAGGGGAGGGACCTCATACGGTGGTCACGGGACACGAGTCCAATTCAGCACATTTGTAAAACACTGCCCACTTATAAAGACAGAATAGTAAAATATAGTGTGGAGTGGACAAAGGTTAAGGATGGGAAGATAACGGTACCATGGCCGCCTAACGGCAGTTTCTCCAAGCACGTGCTGCAGTCACTACTCACCTACCTACACAACACATACAAAGAGAAGTAGTTATCAAACCGCATGGAAATATTTGAGCTCTGGCGCATGTTTCATGGGTACTACCCAGGAATGATTAGTGTACAGGAGATAAAAGAGGTTGGGGGAGGAGAGAACTCCTGTGTTCCACCTCCTGAACCTCCAGGCCTTGTCCCAGACGATGCTGTGGAGGGGGAGGAGGAGGAGCAGGGGTTATACCCGATTAGAGAACAGAGAGGCCACACAGAGCCCTGATAATTTAACTGCGGCAGAGGGCCACTGAAACCCCACATACAAACCACCCCCGTACGCCCCGAAGGCACATGCCCCCCCATCCACCCCAACGAACACGCCCCCCCCTGCTCCACAAGACTAGACAGGGGCAGGCAGCCCAGGCCTTGAAAAAGACGGGCTATGGCAGGCGAAGAACGAAATGTGCGGGTATTGTCCCAGATGAACGGAGAGCGGCACAAGTGCTCTTGAAGTTACAAGGGGCCACTACAGGGGAGGCGGAAGGGGCAACTAAGGCCATAGGAGGGTTGGAGCTGTGAAAGGGAGTTAGAGGGAAGTCAACACATGACGTAAGGGTAGGCCAATTGCGGGAAGAGGAGGAAGCTAAGCTGGAAGCAGGAATTGTGGAACTGAAAGAAAAAAGGAATGTGTTCGTAAAACAGCTCGAACTAAGGGAACTGGCAAGGCAGGAGCAGGTGGAACTAGAAAAGAGAGAAGGTGGAAAGGGAACATGAGGAACTGATGGAAACGGAATGCAGGGAGGTGATAAAGAGTAACACGACAGGAAGGAGAAGTAACGTGAGTACAGAGACAAGGGGAAATACAATATAGGAACCGGAAAGAGATGAAGCGGAACAGAAAATGGCATTTTGAAGGAAAAAACACTTTCAGAAAGGACAGGTAAGTACGAAGAAAGCAGATTGAAGGAGTTAAGGTTGGCAAGGGCAGGTGGGAGCACAGAATCGGAGGGACAAAGACGAGAGAGCACTCCAAAGGGTAAGCAAAGAAATAATGGAAGTGGATAGAAACTGAAGGGGCAAGATGGAACAGGAAGAGCAACAGAATAGGTAGGCACCGAAGGGGTACACAGGGAATAGCATGAGACCGATAGATACGAAGGAGTTCAACGTCCCAGGTGAGAGGGGAAGGAAGACAAAACAGGTGATTTCTCAAACATCGATCTTGAAACTGTAACAATGCGCTATCCACTCCCATGCAAGCTAACATTCTCAGATGGATTTTGTAGTGAAGAAGAAGACGACAGTGACGATGTAGAAAAAGAAGGGGTCCACAAGCTTTATATTACGCAAACAGGCACAGGAATGTCATGTGAGTGCAGGACACAAGATGAAAGTGGCAGGGGACAACACAGTAGCGACTCAGCAAAGGACACACCTGTAGAAGCAGCCCTGCACACACCCTACACTAATAGGCTCCAGGACCTCTCTGGGCGCAGGTGAGACGGGGCGCAGCAGTAACACATAATAGAGGGCACTCATGTCAGCGAGGGGGACACACTGGAACCCAGGGCACCCCACACTGGTCACGCAACATCAACGTCACAGATATAATGGCAGACATGGAAGATGAGAGAGGGCCTGTCCAGATACGACAGTATAAAAGCACACCTGAAAAAAGGGTGGAATACTCACAGATGCCTCTATTAGAGAGAGGGGGAACAAGGACGCAGTACGTACCATGGAAACACAGATAAGTAAATCATCAAATACAGGTTGGCATCTTTAAGCAGGGGAGCCGGAAAATGGATATATGAAATGGAAAAATGTAAGGCAGGGCACAGACTGGCTGTGGGTGACGTGAAGGGGTTGCTAGTATCCATACTGGGTGACAGCAGATGACATTTGGAGGAGGGTGGGGTTTCCTGGGGTGACCACCCAAAACACAACACATGACGGTTCTCCATTTGTATATGGCAGGCACTAAGCACACAATACCCTGACAAATCAGATATAGGAGCAATTACGTCACGCAAGATGTGTGACGATGAGGATCCCGTTAGGTACATTGAAGAGATTCAAGAGCTTTGGTGCATTGAGACTCGAGAGCCGTGGGACAAAACAATAGCTAACTTGTATCAAATCCTAATACAAGGGTTACCAGAGCAGGGGCAAAGACAACTGAAGAAACTGGTGGGGATGGAAGCTGAGGCGTGGTCAGAAATACGACTCACAATAGTGCATCATTGTAGACTATGGCAAGAGAAAATTAAACAAAAGGCGGAGGATAGAAAAGCAGATGAAGCTAAATTGGTTCAGAAGAAATTATCAAAATATGCCCTAGAAGGGGCACTAATCACCAGCCTGGCCCTACAAACTCAAACAGCAGTATTGCAACCCCAACCCCAGCTCTAGCA
The DNA here is from genome assembly GCF_040938575.1 of Ambystoma mexicanum. Taxonomy (NCBI): domain Eukaryota; kingdom Metazoa; phylum Chordata; class Amphibia; order Caudata; family Ambystomatidae; genus Ambystoma; species Ambystoma mexicanum. The sequence continues at coordinate 1,566,195,660 of NC_090937.1, read as the reverse complement.
ACAGCTGCCAATGTAAAACCCAGCCCCACCCAGCAATACACACGACCAATGGGGGGGCGGATTCCCGAGGCTACCCACAGCAGGGATAACAAGGCCAAGAGGAGGGAAGAGGTGGATTTCCATGGCAGGCACGGGAACCATGTGGGCAGTTAGGCCACCTTTCGCGCACATGCAGATACAGAGGGACACAACAAGGGTGGGGTGAGCAAGGACAACTGAATTACCAAGGGGGGCCGACTGGGTACTACCCACAAAGCGCCCAACAGGCAGGGCAACAGCAAATGATACCACAGCAAAACAAACCCCAGGCACAGATGCAACGCCAAACAGTGCCAGCGATGCAACAACACCCACAACAACAAATGACAGCATCACTACAACAACACATACAAACAGCACAGAAACTGCCTCAACTGCAGGATGACGTACAATAACCCATGGACACAACACCGGTGGTGCCAGTGACAAGAATGGGAGGGGTCACAATAATGGCACCCAACCCTGGGAATGGACAATCGCTATACCCACAATAGGACAGCCCATAGACTAACTTGTTGTGTCCCATCCTATCGGTTACACCTAACCCTGCGGAGGAACCTTGCATAAAGGTGGGGATAGGTGATAAAACGTTTTCCTTTCTGGTTGACACAGGGGCCACTAAGTCATGCGTACGGGAGGAGAAATATACATTGTAAGGCGATGCCATGAACACTCAAGGATTTTCTGGGGCTCGAGAAGTGGTTCCCTTCATGGATAACATCTACTTATCCATAGGAGATCATGACTTAACTTTACCCTTACTTTACTCCAAGCAAGCACTTGTGGACATATTGGGACGCAACATAATGAGCAGGCTAAACATGACCATCTCCTTTACTGACAAGGGCATAGTATGCGCCACACTAGGCATCCACATGCTCACAGCCAGGCAAATACTTGAGGCTTATTGCGGCAAATGTGTACAGAGGGGGGGACATAGACATAGAAGGAATTGTGGCAAGGGAAGATTGGATTTCAGTTCACGCCCTAGATGAAGGAAAGGCATGGAGGGCAGTCATTGCACTGTCAGAAGGGTGTAGATTAACACAAGTGTCAGATGAGGAACTTTTCTCGCAAGAAAGAGGGGAGAGTGAGATGTTGGGGTTCAGTGTGTATGTTTGGCTACGCTTGACATACAGAGAAGTGGCCCAGAAAATGGCGATGGCACTGGAAGTGCCCCTCCCTACACCACCTCCCTTCTGCGAGGAAGATTTGGCAAAAGTACCCAACTCACTATGGACCACAAGTCCCTGTGATGTAGGGGGTATCAAAAGCATAGGAGGAGTGAAAATAAAACGGAAAAAACAAGTAATTCTGGAAGAGAAAAGAGGATCCAATATAGGAACCCTCCCATTCCCTGCACACTATCAGTAATCCACCAAAAGGTGGTCATTTAACATAGATGATACTTCATTCAAGTTAACTGAATTAAACAAGACAATAGTTCTTGGGAAATTAATTCATAAAGCAAAGTTCTAGAAACACAGATTGTGTTTAAAAATAACAATTATTTTAATTATATATACACAAATGCAATGGCGAGCAAAAACACATTCCACATGTTCAATACAGTAAGGCTTTACGCGTTTTGAGGCATTTCCTCTTCATCAGAAGCCTATTGTTGGTGGTTAATAATTGGAAAAAAGGGAGAAAAAACAGAAATAAAGGAAACAAGTATTCTATATTAACACAGGAAATCTAAACCAAATGTTCTATGCTAATAGTGGGATCTAATAGTTCTAGATATTCTCGGATATTATAAAGTTAGACCATCAAAGACCAACATTAAAGAAAATACATAAAATCTTTACAATGGGAATAACATAAAACTGAGTCAAAGCTTATCTAAATGCACAATGCAATGGTAACTACTTTGGTCACTTTTACAAAAGTGAAGTCACATCATGTACGGGTAGATAGAAGGTTCTGTACACGGAGACCAGAGAGTACTCAACGGAGACTTCAAATGTGAGTCACTCTGTTCCATCTAGATCCTGTTTAGCAACCACTTCAACTCCTCATAAAGAGATGAAACTCATCAACTTCAATTTAAGGTCAAAACCGTGTGGTAAGACAAAGGTAACAGCTGGACCAGTAAATCCAAACCGAAGGTTAAGTCTGAAGACTCGAAGCCTACATGTAGTCTCGTTAAAGTCTAAACAATGCGGTCAGGAAAGGGCATTAGCTCGATGAAGACACAATCAGTAAGAAGTCTAGGTCAGAAGAAATAGAATACATGAGAGGAGACTCAGCTCACTTAAGCAATCATGCTTGTGTATTTAAAAACCGGGCCAAAACCCACCAATAGCGTTAACACAACGTGCTGGTGCAGGCTGTTAGCTTCAGGAGTAGATACCGGTTAACGAACAAGAAGAGGGAAGCAAGATGTAGCCAAAGGACACTGCAAGGTTATGGGTATAGTACACCCTCGTTATAGCCTAAGAGCGTGGTTCAAATAAGAATGGACTCAAAACAGGGAAGTAGAGAGGGAGCTCTGGGAGCCCAGAGATGTTTCAGGCAAACTGAGAAAGCGCTCTAATATGCAGACCACCTAATGTACTACTGGGGAGCTTGAAAAAAAGGGGGTATGCTGGTAACCGAGACCAAGGAGTATGTACAAGTAAAGTCAGATACATAGCAACGAAGCCTACAAAAGTCAGGCTGTAAAATACTCATCATACATAGGGGTACAAAAGTACGTACTTTCAATGGTTGAAGCAAACATCAGTGGATGTTGACAAAAGAATGTTAACTGGCGTGGACCGCCGAGGCGATGAGTGCGATGTCCTGAAATCGGGGGCACCGTCGGCCAACGTGGACTAATAAAGGAATAGGTGCGGCGGGTCTAGATGCTGGTACAACTGCAAAAGGGAACAAAGAAAGTCTGATCCATCAATAGGTGTAAAAGGGATAAAGAGTCTCTCAGTGCTCGGGAGACAGTGCCTGCAAGGAAGCCTTCAGAGTCAGGCTGTGATTGAAGCAAGCAGCATCAGTAGATGCTGACAATAGAAAATTAAATGGCGGGCACCGCTGGGGCGACTCCTGCATTGTCCTGAAGACGGGGGCACCAGAGGCCAACGTGGACTGATCAAGCATTCAGTCCGGCAGGACTAAGTGCCGTTGCAACTACAGAAGGGAACAAAAACTCTGATCCCTAAATGAGTGTAAAAGTGATAATGAGTCTCTCAGTGCACGGAAAGCAGGCTATGCCTGCAAAGCGACTGACCTATTAGCAATGCAGAATGGTCGCACAGCAACCAAGGCTTCCCTGTGGTCCGTAGTCAGGGATACAAATGCGCAGCGGTATAAAGCTTATAAAGAGTCTACAGTGGAAGAGATGGAGAGAGAACTAAGCAGACTCACAGGGAGGCTGGGTCGGCTATCTTGGAGTGGCTAAGGGAGGCAGGGATGCTCAACGGGATTGTGTGTATAAAGTGCACTCGATCTGAAGTGGATGGCATACATAATCATTAAAGAGATGTAAATCAAGTGGAAAGGGGATAGTACAAGGCCATGGAATTATATAGAGTAGAAAAGGAAAGAGAAGAGAAGAGGAGCAATTCTGGCCAGAGTAAGACAGTATCCCTCTCAAAAGAAGCAAACTAGGGCATTTATGAGACAATAAGTGCCCTCATAGAAAAATGGCATTTTAGTGCCATCAGAATCCCCCTGCAACACTGCTGTGTACCCCGTCTGCAAGGCAAATGGGGGTTTGTGGCATTTTATTCAAGATTTACGACCTCTTTACCACATTGTAGAAGCAAAGTACCCAGTAGCGGCTAACCCGGGCACAATACTTTGCAGCATACCAGCTGAGGCTACACGGTTCACTGTGATTGACCTCAAAAACGCCTTCTTCTCGATACCTTTGCGCCCAGACTCACAAGATCTAACAAGTTTCACGTACCGCAACACAAAGTGAAAAACACACTAAACTGTTTCAAGGGTACTGTGAATCACCATCCATTTTAAACAGGGTGATCCAGATGGACATATGAAATATTGAGACAGAGTACGATCTTACAATATGTGGACGACATTCTCATCTGCAGCACAACAGAGACAGAGTGCCGGAAGGACCCGGTTAAAATGCTCACTGTATTAGCAGAAAAATTATACAAAGTCGACAAGGCAAAGTTACAATATTGCCAGGAGTAAGTATTGTACATAGGCCAAATAATATCTCAAAAAGGCAGGGACATTACACGAAAGAGCACAGGCAATACTCGACACTCCCCAACCAAAAACAGTACGAGAGTTACAGTTCCTTGCTCTATGCAATTATTGTAGAGCATGGGTATTTGACTACAGCACATACACATGTCCTCTACTTACAGCCCTCAAGGAAGCACAAAGGGGAGGGGGAAAAGCTGAGATGGACAAAGGAAATGACAGATGCTTTCCATGTGTTAAATGAGGCAATATCAACGGCCCAGGTCCTGGGTACCCCCAGATTACAAAAAAGAGTTCATCATCTTGTCACACTGATGGGATGGTATGGTCATGAAGGCAGTACTCACACAAAAAACCAGCATGAGCCATAAACCAATCGCATACTACAGTGGACAACTAGACCCAGTAATGACAGGTCACTTCCCATGCGAGCAACATTTGGCTGCTGCAGCTTTCGCAGAAGAAAAAGCATAATCGATAACCATGGGGTGCTCCACCACACTTTACGTGGAAAATGCCCTCTTTACGATCCTGCACAAGCCAAAAAGCACACTGATAGCACAGCGAGCCACAGGATATTAAATCATCTTGTCACGGCCCGAAATAAAGATAGTGAGGTGCAAGACAGTGAACCCAGCACACTTCCTGGCAGAAGAATATAAAAAAGGGGAATATGTGCATGATTGCACAAAAGCCATCGAATACTACACAGACACGCAAGGTAGAGGAAGATGGCTTGAGGGGGGAGAGGTGCTCTACATTGACGGTTCATCAACAATCGATCAATGTGATGGGGTGATAACGGGGGTGGCAGTGGTGAGATTGAAAGAGGATTTGATGAGCGAGGCAGTAAAATGTGTCAAATTACCCCCTCAGTATTCAGCACAAACAGCAGAATTAGTGGCACTGATATTAGCCCTCTGTATTTGGACAGTGCCTACATAACTTCAACAATACATTCCGGCCTAGCAAGGTGGTTAAGAAGGGGGTTCAGAAGATCCGATGGGACCCCGGTACAGCTTGCCCTCCTGTTGGGAGAATTAATAGAGGTTGTAACATACCCGACAGAACTCGCATTAATAAAGTGCCAAGCACATACTAATGGGGAAGACCCAATATCAAAAGGGAATGAAGCGGCAGATTTTTACGCAAGACACGCCTCCTATTTTGGGGCAATGTGGTAACTTAACAAATGCTAATGAAAGAAGGCTATAACCACCTACCGGAGACTCAAATTATGGAACTACAGGCAGCAGCACCAATGGCAGAAAAGGAACGCTGGGAAAAAAAGAGGGTGCTCAATGTCCCCTCCACGTGCCCTGTGGAGGCAAAACAACACAGGGAAAGTAGCAATGCCTCTTGCACTATTAAAAATAGCCCTAACACATTCTACACATACAGGAAAAGAGTTGATCGCAGCACGCATTGGAGAAACATGGTTCTGTCCTCAGTTAAACGCCCATGTGTCCAACTTTATCAGTAACTGCCTAACATGCCAACAATTCACTGCAGGCCACACACTAAGAGTGATAAGGAGTGATACACAGGCCCAAGGTCCATTTCTACACCTCCACATCGACTAGGTCAACATAATCAATGTATGTCAAGGCTACCGCTACATGATCGTGGTGGTCTGCCCCTTCTCAAGGTAGATACAGGCTGGCCTGTTTCTGATAAGAGAAGTATTCCCAAGGTGGGGGGTCTGCAAGGTCCTGCGGTCTGACAAGGGTCCTCACTTTGCAAATAAATTATTCCAGCATATAACCACACTGCTAAGCACAAGTTCTCAAGTGCATATCACCCACAAGCGAATGGTATTTGTGAACGCCTCAACGGACTTCTGAAAGAAAGCATAGCTAAAATACAACAAAGCATAAAGACAGATTGGCTGTACTACATGCCTTTGGCTGTGTTCGAATTATGGAGCAAGCCTGGGTCAGATCACCACCTCACGCCCCACGAGGTGGTGACCGGAAGTCAGATGCAACTCCCATTAGCTCCACCCAGGGCAACAAAGGATTGTGAAGGGATGCTGAAATATTTGATACAGAAATACATGAGTATGTCAATTCACTTGTTTCTAGTTCCTCTTTTATCTCTCAACAGATTCAATGGACACAGAGGAGGTCGGAGAACGACATACAAGAAATCGACACTCCGGAGCCAACAAAAAAACTGTCTATTCAAAAGGGAGACCAGGTGCTCCTGAAGAATTATTTGAGGAGGTGGAACTCACCCCGAATTACCGGTCCTCACACAGTTGAGATTACACAAAGGGCAGTAAAATTTGAAAATAGAGCAGTTTACTATCATCTCCATGACATCAAGCCCTACAAAGCACCTGCCTCACCCACATGCCATTGACGGGGCCAATGCTCTAGCGACGACCGACACACAAGACAGTAGTAGTATTCCACTTCCAACAACTCCTCCCACAGCTGATCATTCCCTGAACACCAGTGAACGAGAGTGTACTAATCACCCAATGGTTAGGCGCTCACAAGCAGCTGATGTCCCTACAGCAACCCTGATAGAAATAAATTATTGGTATAGACGTCGCCACCAATAGATATAGAACTGTACAGGAAATGCTCACTGTACTGATAAAGAATGCCATTATGTAGAGATGGCCATACAGCATTCACAATCTCAGTAGGACTACACTATGCTAACACTGTCATAACATTCTTTTCATTTGCACATTCAGTGTTCTGCGTCTTGATAATGTACATAAATTAATGTTAGAAATAGGCTGAAATTTTGATTTCGATGTTACCCCCCATTGAACACTCTGAACCACTGTCACGCCAACATATCTATGCTATACGAAGGCAGGTACACTCCAGACCGAGGCCACCACGAGTATATGCCACGCGTTTATAGAATACATAGCTCAAACGTACCCACAACTCCACCACCTCCTGCCCACGCTTAGAGATAGATCCATACGTAAAATCTGGGAGGACATTTTTGCATGGGTATTAAACGACTACTTAGTACACGGGGGGGCTTAAAGTACTTACAAATACAAAAATGCTTTATCACGATTTTTAGGCGGGCAACTTTATCACCTCATCAACGGCTGGACGGCAGGGTAAGTTGTAAGTAATGGCTGTAATAATAAAAGTTTTTTCACCATTGTGTGGTTAACACTGTCAACTGGATTGCTAGCTGCTGTCTTTTGGCAGTTATACACAGCTTTGCTTGTCTCTGCAACTCCCAATACAAACATCTCCCCCACCCAAGCTGTAAAGAGTACAGTGTGATGCGGTATGGGCAAAACTACTGAGAAGGAAAGGAGAGGTAAGCATAGTGATAGAACTGATGTTAATGGGGTTGACACATATCTCACTGGCACCGCGCACATAGCAAACATGTGGTATAAACACATGTCTAAAATTGGTAAGGACACAACAAGGGACAGCTGCTATGTTTGCTCGCTGATCCCATATGCCACGAATGCCTCCAGGACCTCCGTAGCCACAGAAGTACCGGCAACAACAGCACAGTGCCTCTTGTATCTCGCACTGTTCCAGACGCGAGGAAGGTTCCAAGGGAAAACAGCAACACTTAGCTGGAGATCCAAGGCAACATACCCTTATGAAGATAGTTTCATCAAAACACTACCCATGTTCCCTAATTACTGGCAACATACGGAAGCGCTGCGATATATAACAGACGGACCAGAAAAAGGAGAAACAAAGGAAGTAATGTTGGACTACCTGCCATGCAAATGGAACACCAAGGAGACAGGCGGAGAACCTGGCTGCTGGGGAACCACAGATGTTGATCTTTGGAAAGGTATCCACAAAGGATGGATGGGTGGATGGAGTGGTGGGGAGCAAACCATTGACTTTGACAAAAGCCGCTGTGAATATAGTTCGGAAGAAAACGACAAGAGTCTTAAGGAATGGGCCAGAAGCGCAAGCCTGCTGACATGGTTGGATAAAGAAGATGGACCATTGACAATAATACCCTTAACAGCAGCAACATTGTGCTACCAACACAATGGGGAAGATGAAGTGGGGACCAACGAGGGGTGCAAAAAAATGGAGAAACTTGCAGTCAAGCTACCACCAAATTGGGGAGTGATATGCTCTTAGCACACGTCAGTGTATCTTCACTGGTGATACCAAAGAAAGGTATTGTATGATCGGACGGAACAAAAAGGTCCGACCGTACAATACGACCGAAAAATGCTACCACCAAAGGTTCAAACACCAAAAGTTGGAACTTTGGTGGTAGCATTGCAGTTAAGTAAACACAAATGTAAAAAAATAAAAGAAAAGAAAAAGACTGCAGGGGTGTCCACCGCAACACCCCGCTCACTATACTGTGTGGTATAGTGAGCGGGTTGTTGCGAGGGACAACCGCACAGCACACCCCCGAAAAAAAACAAAAACGGGGTTGCAGGGGTGTCCCCCGCAACACTCCACTCACTATACTCTATGGTATAGTGAGCGGGGGTTGTGGGGTAAACCCCTGCAGCTCCCGTAGTATGTAAGTGTGTTCACATGAGAAAGGTGCAAACTTTTGGTAGTTCGCACATTTCTCATGCAAACTTTCCAGTCGCGGCAAAATCAGCCGCGGTCGGATCATTTAGAATCCCAAAGAAACACATTAAAATAGACGACTTCCCAAAAATGAATGAAGGCGGCAGCAGCAGGAAGAAGAGATCGATATCGCCAACAGAACGCCCTACAAGTAACATCACTGCCAAGAATGGAAAACTGAGGAGAGTAAAACGACAAGGAAATTACTTCTGGGGAAGGTCTGAAACAGCCCTCGACGAAGCGCCACCGTCGCACAGGCTCTTCAGCAGGACTGCCATGTGTTTCTCAGCACGGATGCATCCAGGATTTCAAATATATGCCAATGCCAAATGTCTTCAAATCACCAGATGGGAACTAATAATGACAAACTCAACAGTGAACGGATTAAACGCAATTAAAGAAGAGCTCCGTGCAATACGGTTGGTGGCCTTACAAAACAGGTATGCCTTGGACCTCGTCACAGCAATGGAAGGAGGGGTCTGCGCCAAGATTGGAAGTTCCTGTTGCAAATTTAGACCGGCAAACAATGAAGACAATGGTACGTTATCAGAAGCAGTGTCACAATTAGCAAAAATGTACACTAAAATGGAATAAGAATCCAAAGGCACAAAGAAGGACGGAAGCTGGTTTTCATACCTTTGATCCTGAATGCCGTCAATGAAAATAGAAAATCCAAGGAATCAGAAAATGTATGTTGGAAAGTGGGTTTACTGCAAGCCTAGGGGAGGATGTTTGTATATGTATTGGTCATTTAAAATCTTGTAAATCACTAAGGACATCTGGCTGGGATAACAAAGGTGTGGCACCTGAGATGACAAATGGAGCAATCATTTTGTGGTCCACAAGTCGACCAGAAGGAGGACTGAAGAGGGAAAACCCGAAAGTCCCTTCCCTCCCGGTGGGCCCCCCAACCGGAAGAAGTACCCCCGACAGAATAACCACCTACCATATGAGTTTGCACCAGTCTCCACTGCTCAACCATAGGCATGCACAACGAGCGGTACCCAGTCACCAGACCATACAACCCTGCGGTGGTGCGAACTCTATATGGACCGAATCGACTGACACCCCCTACAAGCCATGCTGCAAGTCGTTAGAGACGCCATGACGAAATGGCTGCGTTAGACAGGAAGCACACGTGCAATCTGCACATTCGAGACACTCACACACCATAGCTGCCTACATTTGAAAATCTAAATTCCTGAGATTTATAACCCGCCCAGTCACGCCAAACTCCACCCATTTGCACATTACGCCGCCCACATGTCAAAAAGGTAAACTCTGTTGTAATGTGATGTGACGTCAGAAATTTGCAGTTCAAATTGAAATATGCACATTTCATTAAATTGCCTTTTCCCAACCACCCACATTGCATAGGACAAAAGGCATTCGCCTTCCATGAAATCAACACGTTAAAATGTGCACATGTAAACTCCAAAAACCAATACAAAGGTTTTCCTTGAATTTTTGCAGCACCAGAATTGAACATTTCACCTTAGTTGTTTTTCATCAGGTTATGTAGTGCAGTGGTGAGTTGTCCAGCCTGCAAACCTGATGGCCGTGGTTCAATGGGGCTGAGTCCACCCTAACCGGGGCAAAAAGAATGAAAAGCAAAAGAAACGCGTGTTTGCATTGAAAGTCAGCAAAAAAGAATGAAAGGTGAAACAAAATAAACGTGCATTATTGTGCTTCACCTGCATTCTTTTTGCCAATGTGCTGGAAGCGTTACAGTCATTGCAGCAGAGACAAAGCCACACTCAGGCAGGGAGTCCGAGATGGCGTAGTCCTGCAAGCATAACAAAAAAAAAGCAATCGGCGAAAGCTGTCCTCCACCAAAATTCCTGAGATTCCAGGATCTTTCCCAGAGGCCCGGAGAAATGGTTAAAGTTCCTGGGACACCAATCCACACGAAGAAATGGTTAAAGTTCCTGGGACACCAATCCACACGAAGAACACACGTGTACAGTTCTATGAGCAAGAGGACATTGACATGTACATACTGTCTGCATGTTTATTATTTTGCCACCTAGGCCTACTACAGCACTGCAGAAACGCAAGATGCCGGAAGAGATTGTGTATATGCTTGCAGACGCTACACGCTATTACCCCATTCCCCCAGCATCCAGAGGTGGAGAGGGCTGGAGCCCCCACCACCCCACCTCATCAAGAAAGAACGACTTGGTATTAGAAGTCGATCCATGCAGCTAAAAGCTGCATCCACCCTCATCCGGTGTGCTGCTGCACAGCAAGGGTGTGAGACACTGATCCTGCCTACCTTACCATCAAAAATCAGCTGTTTGAATCGAACTGCGACATGCAGTGAATCTGCCCAGCTGCTCCAATCAAAATGAATTGCCTGCACCTAAGATGGCAGGCGCCACATGGCGCGAAAACGAGGCCAGCTTCTCTCCGTTGCTAGGAGACCTAAAACTTTAGCCTCCAACTGCATCCGCCGGCAGGCTGAAACGCTGTCGCTGCAGAAGGCCTGCAAAAGGCCCTGTTTGCCCCTGTTCGCCCGTGGGAGGCAGGGGGCAAGTTCCCTATTCTGATCCCCAACCAAGACTATAAGAACGTTCCACCACCCCACTAGTGTGTACCCGGTCCCGTGAGTAGTACAGTGACGCGCCCATAGCGCTTTAATTCTTGGGGCTCTTACGTCATATATGAAACCATCACAAACATTGATTGCATGAGGCATGATTACCAATCGCTGTACACAAGTAGTTAACGAAGACTTACATTTTTATGCCAAATGTGGGACTAGCAGCCCAGTTACCAGATTAGCCTGTTTTACCGGATGTGGGACTAGCCTATTGTCCAATCGCTAGGCCAACTCTTGTGCATCAACTTCTATTCTAATTCACTTGCATAACTGTTAGATCAACCCCCACATTAGATTGGTGGACCTGATTATCTGACCAATAGACCAGTCAACGTACTTGACCAGTCCTTTTACTCTGACAATACAGAATTTGATCAACCCCTCCCCCTTATCCAGTTCAGCCACGCTCAAACATGCTAAGCTGGTTCCTTCTCACCATGTTCCCATTTTGCCTCACCCCCAACCATATACCCTGCACAGGTAGCCACTATCGCTAACAAAAATGACCTTTCCAAGCCAGCCTGTCCTAGACATTACCCCATCCCATGACCCACGCCCTTCCTGCCACTGCTCGCGCCATTATCACCAGTTACCAATAACGCAGTCAACTCTCAATCTAATGCCCATATTCATGCCACCATTCAGGACTCTAAATACCAAACTACCAGACTTTCACAGAAGCTCACTCTAAAGCCCAAGAGCTTACCACAAATCCATTCATTACCTGTCCTTGGCGAGCTAAGACATTGCCAACTAAAGTCACAAACCCAGCATCGGACCAACCGCCCAAAATCCAATGACACACTTTGTAATCAGTCTTTTCCCAGTTATCACCACCACACCTCTACAACTAACACCATACTAAGCCCACCCTCTGAACCTCTGACCCCCCCTCAATAGTAGAAACTCTCACATCGAAAACTCCCACCATCCTTCACAGCACCTTCATAAACGTCCGTTCGCTAGGAGCGCATGCCATTGAAATTCACGACTTAATAACCGAGGCAGAGCTCGACATACTAGTCATCACATATTCTTGGCTTCAAGCATCCGGCCCTCTCGTCTCCATCGCCATACCTACAGACGGTAGCCAGTTATAATATTGAAAAAAAAAAGTTGAATGCAAAAATGTAGAGAAAAAAATTAGAATGTGTTTGTTTTTTTGTATGTTTATTTGGGTTTAGGTAGTAAAAAAACACATTCGAAACAAAACATTTCCAACATTTTTTTTCCAACATTTTTGAAGTTGACTTTTTCACTATAATCCCCTACAGACTACACCATCCTTAGAACGGACAGGACACCCTCACCTGGAGGTGGCGTCGCCATCATCGCAAAGATCATGCATAACTGAAAGTATGGCAGGGTATGAAATACTGCTTGCCAAACTTCCTATTAATGGAAAAATCACCATTAATCCAATAGCAATCTACAGAGCACCAACCCCAATAGCCACCCTGAAACAGACATCCCGTTATTATAAGTACCCATCATTAAGCCCAATACCAAATGCCTCATCCTGGGAGACTTGAACCTAGGATTTAATGACAGCTTTGACCACAAAGCAGAAGCACTACATTCCTCCTTGAAGGACATGAATTTCACTCAACTAGTGAATGCACCCACATCAAAGGAAGAACCCTTGATTGGATTCTTTCGCTCAATACGGACATCACCATAGACACCATTTCACCTCTTGAGTGGACAGACCATCACAAAATCCTATTCACCATCAATGTCACTGAACCTAGCTCTAAAACCCTCAATTCCTATGAAACCAGAAACCCCCGCAAACTCACCCCGAAAACCTAGAGCCACTCCTCCCCAAATCGTTAGACTCACTATCGCCAATAACAATCCCAGTCTAATAGCTGATGTGTACCACAACTGCCTCATAGCCACTATCAACACAGCAGCTCCCCTTACCACCAAAACTAAATGCTCCGACAAACTATCTTGTTTCTGGTTCAGTGAAGAGCTGGTCCCACTCAGAAGAACCAAACGCGCCCTCGAACACACTTTAAGAAAACACCCCACAACAGAGAATGGAACTGCCTACCTGCAGACAAATAGCACCTACAAAAAAAGCCATTATCACCCATAAATCAAATGCATACAATGAACAAATTGCAACATCAGACTCAAAAGAATTATTTTCAACATTAAAAGAATTGGAAAACCTAGTCTCAGCAATCAGCCTCATTAACACCAGTAAAGAATGGTGTACCACCATACAAGATGCCGCCAAAATTAATCTACTGCAAAATAAAATCACAACCAAAAAACTATTCCTAGCTTAAAAAAACCGACATGCTCCTACCTACACTTAATGAGAGCAACAACCCCATTTTCCATTTCACCCCTGTATCCTAGTGCTCAATACTATATCTAAACTCAAAGCTTCCAAATGCAAAGGCGACTCCATCCCAGCCAAAATAGTTAAATCCTACACACTGACACCCATCATAACTAAATGTGTTGTTAACGCTCCTTCAATGCCAACCTAGTTCCAGCCAGTATCGAGGAAACTTGGGTCACACCCCTCCTAAAAAAAAACAGCCTCGACCCCACGGTGCCCACTAATTATAGACCAATAACTACAGTGCCGTTCTTACTCAAAATTCTTAACAAAATATCTTACAATCATGTTCAATCCCATCTGGAACAAAACCAACTCCTCGGCACCAGACAGTCCGGTTCCCGCCCCAACCACAGTACAGAAAGAGCACTTTTGGATCTCACAATCCAAATGGATACCATCAGAGAATCAGGAAAACTCTGTATACTCCTTTTGCTAGACCTATCCACAGCGTTCGACTTGGTGGACATAACCAACTCTGCTGCGCTACCCTAGCCAAAGACTTAAATTTTTCCTCGGACGCCACCACGTGGATGAAATCCTTTCTTGCAGAGAGACCCTCTAGGGTTTCCATAGGCAAAGAAGCCGCCGATCCCATACCAGTCCCTATTGGCGTCCCACAGCGCTCCTTTTCTCAGCAGTGGACGATATGGTTGTCATCTACACCAATTTTGCAGATGACACCCAGATCCTCATCCCACTCTCAGGGAACTAAACCCAAGACATCCTTACCATCAATAACATCTACGCCTTGATTCAAAATTGGATGGCCTAAAACAGCCTTTGCCTCAACGATGAGAAAACAGATTCTCATTGTGGGCACCCAATCCAAAATAAGCGCCTTGCACCCAGATTACACGGCCATCAATATTGACGGCACCTCAATACCTGTGCTGAAACATGTCAAAACCCTAGGAGTATATCTTGACTCTAACCTAACTATGTCAAAACACATCAATGCCCTATCTTCTTCCACTTCCTATACTTCCAAACTCATCTTCATTAGTGGCCAACTCCTGACCCCAGCTAACTGCATCACACTAGCCAGGACCCTGATCCTATCACGGCTCGACCACTGTAATGTTCTACTACTGGCACCTGCATCTCAAAACTCAAACTACAATTCATACAAAACAAAGCTTTGAGAGCAGCTCTAGGAATGAGAAAAATGGATCACATCTCTAATATTAGAAGAGAACAACATTGGCTACCCATTAAGTCCAGGATTATTTTTAAAACTCTGTGCATCACCTTCAAATGCCTCCACAAAAAGGCCCCCCCATCTACCTTAAACATGCTATTACCAAATAAGAAGCCACCAGAGCCCTCAGATCGAACACCCAAGCACGTCTAACAATTCCTCGATACAAAAACACTCATGCAGGTGTCATACGTTTCAAATACCTAGCTCCCTAACATTGGAACACTCTACCGATAGCTATAAAAAATAAGGACACACTCACAGGATTAAAAAAAATGCTAAAAGCGAGACTATTCAATCTATATTTAATACAATATCGCTGAACACCTGTAATCAATTCTGCTCCTGTATACATCCTTATATTGTAAACACATAGCCTACATGGTGTTTTTATCTTGTAAATAACTGTTATATTACTGTATTACCCTGTGTATCTCCTCAATGTAATGTTGCTATAATGGCTATTGTATGCTTTTTCAAGATTTCTGTAACCTTGCAGTGAAACCCAAGGATCTGGGCATGCAACAAATGCAATAAATAGAATTTAAATAAATGGAAGGACAGGAGCACTCAAGGGACCTGACCAACCATGACACAACCCTAAACCTATGGACAATTACGTTGAATACATAGTCGGAGCCAAAGTAGGCCTTAGGAAAATCTAGAAAGCCAGACTCGTCTCGCTGAAACCTCAAGCCAAAAGGTGCTGTGCTGTGCAAGCAGAATAGCCCTGGCAAACTGCAACTACCCAGGCCATGATGTTGCAAGTGACATTCCTCACCCACCACGCCACAATGAGATTGCCTGCATGAGAGAAGTTGCCAAGCCAAAATACAAGCCTCACCGATGGCCGTCTCACACGTGACCCGGCAGAACTGACGTGATGCCAGGGCCTGGAGGCTGGGAAGATGCAGTCGTCTCAAGTCTGGGACTGAGCTTGAAACAAATTGCAACAATCCACCTACAGCATGCGCTGGGAATGGACCGCTCTCATGGCATTAGTAAAAGTACCCTATTGTTACACACTGTCATAGTCACACCTTGTCGATACACAATGTATGTGAGAAGGTGTCTTGCGGGCTGGGAACAACGGTGGTAAATCTAGAGGAGGATTTTGAGATATAGGAGATAAAAATGTTTTTTTTTTTTCGAGAGATGTGGACAAAAGGTGAATTGAAAAATAAAGGGAATGACAAGGATTTTTTAAGGTGCGAGCTCCAGAGTTTAACTCCGGGTGCTGGAAAATGGATCTATGAATTACAAAAAAAATGACAGGAGGAAACACGTTAGCTATAGGGGACATTAAGGGTCTTCTAGCAGCTATCCTATGTACAAAATGGGCAATTCTCAAGAGGGAGGCAGCTTATCCTCCAGCATATAGTCCACAAATCAGGGACGGGACAGTATAGCAAATACAGGTACCGCCATCACAGCAGGCTTTGCAAGCATAGCAAGCACCATTGAATCCGCCTCAAGGGCAATCACAGCACACACCCAAGCAGATACAGCAGAGCGCAAACACGGGACAGGTGTTGACTCCTAGGCTAGGGGATGTCACTGTCACAAATGGGAGTCCTTTTAAGAGTACGGGAAGAAGTATTTACCCACAATAGGACAGCTCGCTGGGTGACTGTGTTCAGTACCATCTGTGACGCATACTACTCAAGAGGAACCAAGGGTTGACGTCACAATAGGGGGCAATCCTTTTCTTTTTTAGTAGGCACTGGAGCAACTCATGTATACGAATTGAATTTGAATTGATATTTTATTTCTATCGCACTCATATACACGTGTTTCAGAGCACGACAAGGGAATGGGAACAGGGGACATTGAGAGTGTGCAAGTGCATGGGAGAGTGGGAGGGGAAAAGTGCATGGAAGGGGGGAGAAATGGAGAGTGTGGAGCAACTGAGAAACAGATAAATAATAATAAATTAATAATAAAGGCCACAAACAATTGTAGCGCAGCCTGCAAGTGGCAAGTGCTGGGTTTTAGGTAGCAGAGAGGGTAGGCCTGATAAGAGCAGGAAGAAAAAGGGAGGGGGGCGCTGTATGGGTACAGGCAAGGTATGGCCTGGAGGCAGTGTGGGAGGGTGGCAGGGTGAGCAGGTACCAGAGCCCGGCAGGCAGAGGGTGGCCAGGTGAATGGTGCCAGAGAGAACAAATCAACGGGAGAAGGGGCGAAAAGGCAGAAGCAAAGAGGAAGGTCTTTAGGTGCTTCCGGAACCAGAGATGGTTCTCCTCAAGTTTTAGAGTGGCAGGGAGGCTGTTCCAGAGGGAGTCCCCAGCCGATGACAGTGACATGCCCCAAGCTTGTTTTTTTGAAAAACGGCTGACCCTGAGGGAGTATGATGTAGAGGAGTGAAGAGCTCAAGAGGGAAGGTATTTGCGGAGGGATAGCTGAAGGTATTTTGGACCCAGGCCCCAGAAAGCCATGTGGACAATGCAGAGGGTTTTGAATTCAAACATTGCATTCAATGGGAGCCAATGGAAAGATTTTAGAGCTGGAGAGATACAATCCCAGGGCTTGAGGCCAAGGACAAATCTAGCAGTCCTGTTCTGGATTAGATGCGGAGAGTAGAAGCAGGTAGATTTAGAAAGAGGCGGTTCCAATAGTCCAACCTAGCGAGAACCAGAGCTTGGGAGACAGTGAGCTTCTGGGGGAAGGAGAGGAAAGGCAGAGTACCGCTGAGGAGGTTTGACTTTTTAAGGCATCAGAGATGTGAGCGGAGAAGGAAAGTGTGGAGTCAAAGATGACCCTGAGGTTCTTAGCCTCGCAGTGGGGATAGGAGGGCCAAGGGAGGCCCGCCAGAGAGTGAGGGGAAAGGAGGGTGGTGGTGTGCCGATGAGGAGGATCTCCGTCTTGCTGGCATTCAGACAAAGATCGTTGGCGGTACACCAACCTTGAATGGCAATTAGGCAATCGGAGATGGGAGAGGAGGTGGCCGAGGGCAGCCTGAAAATGAGTCGAGTGTCGTCAGCGTAGCACTGGACTTTTTTTTTAACTCTAACATTTTTAATAATACCCCAGAACTCCAATTCCTCCTCTCCCCAAACACCTCCCACCCCCTTTTCCCCTAACACGTTCAAACTTTCTCAAAGTCCGGTCCCGTCCCGTCCAGCAGGCATTCATTCTCTCCGGCGGCCACCGCCAGCGCTTCTTCCTGGTCTATGAGTCCTTTAGGGGCTGAGTGATGCCGTCGCCAGTTCCCCAAGGCATATCCTCCATCTCCGTCTTCCCCCCCCCCTCCCTTTCATGCTCACCTGTACTGGTTAACGGCGGCCGTAAATCATTATCCCTTGACAAATCACTTAACAACTGGGTACACAAGATAGTTATCCCCTCCCCCTCTGCCTCAGGGTCCGTTCCCTGCAGGACCGTTAGTTCCGCCACCCCCCATCTCTTTACGCCATTGACCAATCGATGGGCCTTGCGGGCATTTCCACGCTATCGACATTCGGCGTTTTGCCAACACAGGTAAAAATCAGCCCATCCTGTCCCGTACCTTGTATCTTTTCACCCCTGGGAATCTCCCCCAGAGACAAATTTCTGGAGTCCGTTCCCATCCAGTCCCCAGTAGCCCATTCCCTCCTCCGAGGACCCCATCCCAGTATTCTATTATTAGATCGCATTCCCATATCATATGCCAAAACCCTGCCTGTGCCTTGCCACATCTAGGACACTCATCCAACCCGTCCCAATTTATTGCCCGGTACGTCATCAGGGTTACATATGTCCTATGTAGAATATTGAACTGGACCAGCTGGAAATGAGCATTCCTGGATGTCTTCCGGACCAGTTCGCAGACCTGCGTCCCATAACTCCGCTAATCTACCAACCACCGCCCTGTATGCCAAAAAGAGCCCTTGTGGTAGCTCAAACTTCTGACACCATTCCTGGCAAGTTAGTAGTTTCCCACCTTTAAATAGATACCCCACTTTGTCACACCCCTTCTCGTTAAGTCTCTGAACTCCCACCCACCCAATTGCCTGGCAGAGTTTCTGGTCCGCACCCCACGGGAGTCTACCCTCATACCGGCCTGTCACTCCCCTCCCCCCAACATATTTCCTCCATGTCTCCCTCACCGCCTCAAACACCACCGTTCTACCTTTATCCCCCAACGGACGCCAGAGTAATTCAACCGGCCTACAATTGGGCAGTAAGTCCCCTATCAACCCTTCTAGGACCTCCCCCCCTGCTTGGTCCCACACCAATACCGACTGCAATTGTGCCGTCACAAAATATCGTTCACAGTTCGGGAGATCAAGACCTCCCTCTTCCTTGGGTCTTCGCAGTGTCTCTAAGGACACCCTCCTCCTCTTCGTGTCCCACAGAAGTTCTCTCACTTTAACGTCCAGCATTTAGAAGACGACTCTCTTTGCAATATATGGCATATTAGCAAAGAAGTAAAGGAGACTCGACAATATAACCATCTTACATAATGCCACCCTGCCCATCAGAGAAAGAGGTAAAACCTTCTAGAATTAAATCGAGTCTCCTATTTTAGACAGAGCCCTGCCCGTATTGTGCACAAATGTCCCCTCCATCTCATGAAATATACGCATCCCCAAATATTTGAACGATTCAGTGTCCCATTTTATCCCCAACTCCGGGAGCCCCTCTAATGGACAATCCGGCAACCCCCCCAACGGTAATAGCACCGACTTCCCCGGATTGAGGCGGAAGCCCGACATGTACCGGAAGTTTCGCAATATTTCCAACAGTTCTGGGAGATATATCGCCAGATCCACCACATACAACAGGTCGTCCGCGTAAAGGGACACACTGTCTCTGCCCTCCTACCGCGATACCAGCCTCCTCCATTTCCTGTTGCAGAAACGCCGCCAACGGTTCCAGGGGAAAGGCAAACAAAATCGGAGATGCTGCACACCCCTGCCACGTCCCCCTTCCCAACTCTCATGTCCCCGACACCCAATTATTAGTCCGCACCATCGCCAAAGCTTCTCATATAGAAGGGATAACCACCTACAAATATTCTCCCCAAACCCAAACTCCGGCAGAACCCGGAACAGCCACCTCCACTCCAGAGAATCAAACGCCTTCATGGCATCAAATGATGGCCATCGCCAAATCCCGTCTCTCCAGTTTCACAGAGTCCATTACGTGGTGCAAACGAGAGAGGTTCCCAGATGTGTTTCTCCCCCCAACAAACCTGCATTGGTCCGGATGGACCAGGGTTGGCGTCACTCTTGCCAATCTGGCAGCGAGAATCTTCCCTAGGATTTTCCCATCGACATTCAACAAAGAAATCAGTCGATACGCCGCACAATCCCTTGGATCCTTCCCCTCTTAAGATAACCGTGATCACTGCCTCTCTCATCGATTCCAGGAGACAGCTGTATTGGAAAGCCTCTTTGTATACCTTCACCAGGTGCGGCACCAGGAGATCAGCAAACTCTGAATAAAACTCCACTGGGAGTCCATCACTACGGCGCCGTACCTCTCTTGTGCGGATTGCCCAGCGGACATCCCCCTCTTCAACTGGAGCTTCCAGTTCCTCCCGCATATCCTCCCCTAACCTCGGAAGTCGCAACCTTTCCATGAGGTCCTCCACATCTGTTTCTACATACCCATCCTCACTCGTGTATAGCTCCCTATAGAATGACACAAAAGCATCATTAATCTCTCCCTGAGTCTTCACCGTCTCCCCGTGCTTAGCCTAAATTGAGTTACCACCAAATTCGGCTGCTCCCTATTCACCAACCAAGCCAACAGCTTGCCCGCCTTGTCCCCTTCTCCATGTAGCCTAACATCCCGCCTACTACTACTGTCAAAGTGCGACAGCTCTTCCAGAGTTTCCTGGTGGGACTCCAGCGTCTGTGCTAGCGCCTCCCCAACCTCCCACCCTAGCCACTTCCAGTCCAATTCAGCCACCTTGATCTGCAACCGCTGTAGCCTTTGCCAGAGCCGTCTACAGTCATGGACAGGCATTTCCCCTTAATGGTCGCCTTAAAGGCATCCAACAACACTTCCCTAGCTTCCACCGAGCCCTCATTTAAATCAAAATATGCTCTGATCTCCTCTCTAGGTTCGCTGACAAACGCCCTATTCTCTTAGTGCCTCCCTTTGGAGACGCCACCGCCGACGCGGAGGTCGCTCCTCAGTCCCAAATAATGTGGCCACCAGAGTGCGCCCCAGATACATTACTTCCCCAAAATACTAACAGTATTCCCTTCCCGTTATAAGGTAGTCCAGGCGAGAATATGAACCGTGTACACCCGAGTAGTATAAATAGCCCCTTTCCTCCCCATGTTGCTCCCTCCATACCTCCACCATGTCCAATTCCTTCATTATCTTGCGGAGAAACTCCGGCATATATTTCTTGGGTACCCCTCTGCTACCCAGCCCATCCAACCTCTCTTCCAGGTGACAGTTAAAATCCCCTCCCCAAATGACCATGTCCCCCCCATATATGCCCACATCATGCGGAGTACCGAGGGCAAGTTATCCTTGTCATCCACGATTGGCGCGTACAAATTAACCATAGTGATCGCCCTTCTCTCCCATGAACATTGTGCCAAAACTGTCCTGCCAATCTCATCCTTTACTACCGCTGTCACCGTCAGTGGTACCTGCTTCACCACCCAAACACACCCCTCGCCTGGGTTGAATATGTAGTGCCAAGTACTTGTTCTCCCTACATTTTTCCCAGTTTCCCCAATATTTCCGCCCCTGCATGTGTCTCCTGTATCAGGGCCACATGTATCCCCTGCCTCTTCAGAAACTCCCCCACTTTCTGCCATTTCTGATAGCTGCCCAGCCCCCGGACATTCCACGTCCCGATTTTCAAACCAAGCCCACCCATCTGAGACCTTGGATCCTCACTTAAGTTATCCCCTCTCCTCTCCCAACCCCTCCGCTGTGTCGGACCTTCTCTCCCCTCCCTCCAAATCCAAACTCCCTCCCTTTCATACCTATCCCCAACTTGGTGTGTTAACTCTATACCTTTCTCCCCCCCGCCCCCAACTCCCTCCCTTGCCCTCCTCCCGTCCCCCCCTCCACACCAACCTCTCCCCAAACCCTTCAACTGCCATGAGTGGTCAGACCTCCCTTTGGGACCGACCTTCCTCACCCTCCCTCTCCCTTTGTGTAGACCCCTTGACTCACCTACCCCATCCTCTCCCCCTCTGATGTGAGTAGTAACCAATAGTGTCATAAGATCCGGGGGAGACTCCCACCCTCCCAGCACCACAACTCATGTAGCAAGAAAGCCCCCTACCCCTTTTTTACCCACCTCCGCCCCTAGGTGGCTCACGCCTAGAAATCCAACCCCTACCTCTCAACTCCTCACCACCTCCCTCAATCTCCCGCCTCCTGTTGCAGCCCCTCTTTAGACACCCGCCGGCTGGGATTCCACCCCATTCAACCTCCTATCCAGCCAGTCCCATACCTCTCCTGGGGACGCAAAGAACCATGACTGCCCCCCCCCCCCCGATATCACCTTCAGCTTTGCCAGGAAAAACAACATATATTTTTAGTTAAGTTCCCGGAATCGCCCCCTCACGGCATCATAGGACCTCCTCTGCCGCTGCACTTCCAACGTGAAGTCCGGGAAAATCTGCAACCTTGCTTGACCAACTTCGTAGCTGCCCTCTCTCCGCGCTGCCTGCAGAATGGCATCTCGATCACAAAAGTTCATGATTTTGGCCACCATCAGCCTGGGCGGCGCGCCCGGAGGTGGGGGTCTACCCGGTACCCTATGGGCTCTCTCCACTGTGAAGAACTTGGACAGCCCCTTAATGCCCAGCACTCGAAGGATCAGATGTTCCACTAATAATTCTGCGCTGGGACCCTCTTTTCTCTCCGGCACTCCGACCAGGCAGATATTACACCTCCTAGAGCGGCCCTCAGCTCTCACTTCAAGCATCCAGGTTGCCCCCACCAGTCCCGCCACCTGTTTTTTGAGCTTCTGGACCTCATCTTCCATCGTGGAGACCCTCTGTTCCACCTCAGTCACCCTTTTGCATACTTTACGGAGGTCCGCCCTTACCAAGGAGACATCCACCCCCTCCTCCTTGATGCTCTCCTGAGGGGTGGTACGTGAAGCACTGCTCCTCCTTCCCTACCAGTAGAGTATTCCCCCATCTGCCGCTCCAGTCCATCCTGTCCCTTGCCTCTGTGTATTTGTCCATTTTTTGCTGATTTTTTCCCCATGGCGAGCCGGATGTAGCGACACCACCCTCTGGGTTCAGACTCGCCACCGCCTGAGTCCTCAAATGTATCCACAATCTGCATCTCTGAAGTGCACCCCTGCCAAGGTATAACGATATAGGTAGGCAGTTATTTATGTTCTCCCTGGCAATGAGGGCCCCGGACCGTTGCAATTCTAGCCGTGGGCCCCCCCTCTGGAACCACCCCTGTCATAGGCCAGCCTCCCCTTTCTCCCGTGGGGGGGGGGTCGGGAGAACCCTCGCCCCCAGTATTGTAGGCTTTCCTCAGGCCCTCAGTGTACCACCACCAGTCTCCCAGGGGTAAGCCCCACACTAACCTCCGTATGGGGCTTCTTCAATGTCACAGGCACACCTGGCCTCAGGGCTGGGGCACGCCAAGCTCTTCACCATTTGCTGTCCCCACCCGGCACAGCCCTCCTGCACCCCGGAGCTCTGCCCTGCCGCTCCAAGACTGGTAACTGCAGACCGCTTCAGCGCCGAGGAGGTTTCCTCACTGCCGTGGAGATGACTTTCCTTTACGGGTCGCGCTCCCGTCCCAGGCCTCTCCTGCTTCCCCGTCCAGTGCTCTTCGTACTGGTCTTCCCACCCGGGTGTCCGCTCTAGAGCCCTGCACCGTCTGGGCTCCTCCCGACTCTAGCAGCACTCCTCCCCGTGACGTCTCCGTAGTCCGCTCTCCACTGCCTCCCGACTGGCAAGTCACTTCCAACACCATGGCCGCCGACCCCTTCTGCAGCCGGGCCACCGTCTCTCTTCCCCCAGAGGCAGATGTCCGCTATTCGCCCGCCTTCACTGTCTCAGGTCCCCGCACCTCACGGGCAGCCGCGGTGGACTTCACAGAGTACTCCGGTGGCCATCTTAGACCCGTTGCAGGCCAACATTCCTCCAGCGGGCCATTATGTCGGTTCCGCACCGTCCTCACCTCCACAGGGGCTGCAACCGAAGCACAAACACCACGACTTCCAAGCTCATCAATTTAGCATAAAACCCTGGGGGTCTGCAGCACAGATGTCTTCAGGATTTACACCAAGGCCCAGGAGCACTGGGGTCCTACGTCTGCATTGCTCCACCACTGGCCACCGTAGCAGTGGAAATTTGAGCAGAAAATGGCAATGCAGTGGGCGAGAATTGCCAGGTATTGGTTGAAAATCCAGGGCGAGAGGTTAGACCCCTGGGGAACACCACAGGTAGAATGGAAGATAGATGATAGGAAGGACCCAAGTTGGACCTTGGAGGGCCAATCAGAGAGGAAAGAGGTCAGCCAGGCCAGTGCTGATCAGTGATCCCCAGGTAATCACGTAGACAGTTTAGCAGGATGGTATGGTTGACCGTTTCGAAGGAAGAGGAGAGATCGAGTAGGATGTGGACAGAGGGAATGTTAGAGTCAAGGTTGGAGAGCAGATCCTCACAGATGTTCAGGAGAGCAGTTTCAGTGCTTCTGCCAGCTCTGAAGCCAGACTGATGGTCATGGAGACAGCCAACAGAATCGGAATGAAGGTTAAGCTGAGAGATGGTCAGCTTTTCCAGGAGTTTGCCCAGAAAGGGAGTAATAGAAATTTGGCGATAATTGGCTTGACAGGAAGGATCATCTGTGGGTTTCTAGAGCAGAGTATGCACAGGGAGTGCTTCGGATGGGAGGGGAAGGATCCTGAAGCAAAGCAGTGGATGTAAAAATCAGCAAGGGCCGGAGTGAGGGTATCAATGTGGTGCTTGATGGCTTTAGAGGAACAGGGATGAACCTGTTTTGACGAGACTTTCATAGATCGGACTTGTCTAGCGACCTCATCAGTGGAGAAAAGACTAGGAGGGTTGGAGGTGGCTGAAGGAGGGTCAGCAAGTACAGACGGGGAGTGGAGGAGAGGGTGGACAGAATGTCCTGGGTTTTTGAGATTAAGTGAGAGGCAAGGGCCTTGCAGAGAGCCTGGGAGGCAAGAGGAGGGATAGAGACTGCAGCAGTGTTGGCAAGCTCCTTGCAGATTTTAAAGAGATGGCCGAGTTGTTAGATGCTGCAGACACAGGCTTGAATGTGGACTCTCTTCTCGGTTCGGACAGAGAGCCAGTATTGCCTTTGGAGCAGTCGACAGGCCAGTTAATCAGAGGATGAATAGGAAGCCCTCCATTTCCTCTCAGCCGCTGTACACTTACGTTTAAGTGTAACTAGGTCGGAGTCATACCAGGAAGTGCACTTGGCTTTGGGCTTCAAGCGGATCCTCATGACTTGGGCAAGAACATCAAGAGTATCAGAAATAGAAGAGTAGAGAAGGGACAAGGCTGTGGTCAAGGTGTGAGTCAGAGGAGGGATGGCCAGTCTCAATAGGAGAATGTGACATGTTCCACTATTGTATTCAAAACGGACACCAGTTAACATACAGGGCAGAGATCTAATGAAGCTAAAAATGACAATTTCTTTCACTGATGAAGGCATAGTGTGTTCAACGCCAGGAATACATTATTTAAACGTGAGCAAATTTATCATTGCATTTACAGGACAAATAGCTATCCGAGGAGCGCCACAAGTCTTTCACTATGGGGTCAGCATTTTGTAAACATGGCTACCCAGTTTAGTGGGCAAGGTTATGAGAATGCCTGATGAA
Organism: Ambystoma mexicanum; assembly: GCF_040938575.1. Classification (NCBI taxonomy): domain Eukaryota; kingdom Metazoa; phylum Chordata; class Amphibia; order Caudata; family Ambystomatidae; genus Ambystoma; species Ambystoma mexicanum. The sequence goes on along the minus strand of NC_090937.1, from coordinate 1,566,169,950 downwards.
TTCTTGTTCAGGCCACAGATTTCCATGGATGAAGAGGGGGGGCCAGATGGTTCCCTTAGAATTGCAGGCAGCTGTAGTGCAAGGGGAATTGGCCATGCTGGAAGGATTTGATGATGAGTGTAGACCATGGACAACAGTGATTGCTATTGGGGAAGGATACCGATTGACTGACGTCACTGACAAGGATATGTCTGGAGACGACCCGTCAGATGATGAAGTAGTATTTGAGATGAGCATTACATAGAGACGAGAGATCCCACAAAAAATGATTATTGTGCAGATGAGGATATGGAGAAAGTGCCAACTTCTTTATGGACTACGGGCCCCTATGACGTAGGCCAGTTGAAGGGGGTGGGAGAAGTTAGGATTAAGCTGAAGCCAGGAGCAATTTTACCTCAAGCAAGAGAGTACCCTATGTCTCGAGAGGCAGATGAGGGGATCATTAAAACCATATTAGCCATGATGGATCAGGGCATCTTCGTGACGTCAGAGTCACCATGTAATACCGCAGGGTACCCTATCAAAAATCTAAAGGGGGTTGTGGCGTTTAATTAAAGATATGAGGCTGATTAACCAGAGTTTCCCCTAGTTCCAAATCCGGCGACGATCCTATGTAGTATCTCGGTTGAGGTGCAATATTTCACGGTGATTGACTTGAAAAATGTGTTTTTCTCAATCCCGTTGGATAAGGACTCCCAAGATCTTACGTCAATTACTTTCCATCAGAATAAGCTGAAAAGTACACGTTTGCACCAGGGGTATTGTCAGTCTCCTTCAATTTTCAGTGGGGTCATACAGATGGACTCAAGCAATTTTGATTTGCCAAGTGTCGTTCTGCAATACGTAGCTGACATCTTGGTCTGCAGCACATCAGAAGAAGAGTGCAGACGAGACTCGATTCGGCTAATGATTAGTTTAGCAGAGGAAGGGTATGAGGTAGAAAAGGAGAAATTGCAGTACTTCCAAGAAGAGGTGTTGGACATAGGGCAGTTAATCTCACACAAAGGAAAGAAGGTCACACCTGAAAGAGCTGAAGCAATTTTGAAAACGGCAATACCACACACGATAAAGCAAATGCAGCAGTTTTTTTGGACTATCCAACCATGTCAGAGCATGGGTATTTGATTATAGTTCTTAAACAAGGCCATTGTTGCAAGCTCTGAAAAAGGCACAGGTGAAACAGGAAAACATTGAGTGGACTGAGGAAATGGAGGAAGGCATTCGATGAATTAAAAAAGGCAATATGCACAGCGCCAATTTTGGGAATCCCCAATTATTCTGAGGAGTTCTTTTTATTCTCGTACACAAATGGAACAGTTATGACAGCAGTACTTACGCAGAGAACTACATTGGGGTACAAGCCCCAGGCAAATTATAGTGGGATTTTGGACCCAGTAATGAAGGGTCTCTTTCCTTTGCAAACAATTTTTGGCAGCCGCCGCATTCGCTATTGAGATGTCTGCTACCATAGCAATGGTGTGTTCCATGACGTTATTTGTCGAGCATGCTTTATTTGCTGTTTTGGAGAAACCTAAAGGTACACTGACGTCTCAAAGAGCTTCTGCTTATGAGGTGGTAATATTGAACCCTGCAATCAAAATAGTCAGGTGTAAAATGGTGAACCTTGCCAAGTTTGTATCTGAACCACTGGCAGTGAATGAACCAGTTTATGATTGTTCGACTGAGGAATTCTATGACATCAAGAAAGTGAAATAAAATACTCTAGCAGCAGGGGAGATTCTCTTTATTGATGGTTCTTCAAGAATCGATCAAACTGATGGAAAGGCATTCAGGTGCTGCTGTGGTAAAGCATATCATCACTGCACATCATGATGTTCTGGCACACCCTCTAGCTCAAGGTAAGCCCGCTGCAGCTTTAAGCAAATGCTGCCTTTGATTTACATTTTTGCTACAATCCGACTGGACTCCGATGCCCGAAACCACCATCTGGTAGCTCCACCAGGCTGCGCCTGCTCCTAAAATGGCTGCCGCCCCAGATCGAAGCAAGGCGTCGCATTACTAGGCAACGCTTCCATTATTTGAATTCCTCCTTTCCGCCAGCAGGCGGAAGCCGGAATTCGATCGCAAAGGCCTGCACAGACAAGGCCCTGTTTTGCTCCGGTTTGTGCACTGGTGCGCGGGCGACACCCTTTATGAGTACATTATTAGGCAAGACACATTCCTTGACATATATTCCAAGCCACGCCTACAACCCCCACTCTGGTTAGATATTAAAAACTGTCTTCATAGTATAAAGCATGCACAGCCCAATCTATGATCGCTCTATCACCACTCTTGGATCGCCTCCTGTGCCGATATTCTAATCGCCGTCCCCAGTTCTGAAATTGACTATTCACTGGCGCAGATGAATGCTATCTATATTGAACTCAAACCTTGCCCACTCATGTTTCAAATTAATTCGGCCCGACTTTGTTTTTATCCAATTACCACATACGCTATCACTGCTCTTCATTTGAGACTTTAAGCATCACTTGCGTAGCTTGCATACAGATCTTGCTGGTAATTTTCACTGCAATCCATTTGATGCCGCCCACTCTGCTGAAACACAAATTGCTGATATTACTGTTGAGTTGGTTTGACGCTATCATATGTATTCATATTGCCGTTTACACTGCTTCTGTCTAAATTGCCTCCTAAGACCTCAAACTAGGTATTCTTGTATCTCCCTTATTTGAACTTGTATGCCGTGTGTATTTGGTGCTTTGCCCTTAGGCCAAGCTTATATCTCACTATGTACATACATAACCTTTTATGCTGCACACTTCTGCTACTCCACACGATAATATTGACCAGGTACCCCTCTAATGCTAGCACCCCATTCCAGCCCACCTTCACTCAGACACTGTTGCTTAATATGTCGTACTCATCACGCACCGCTAGCCCTAATCTGCCACCGCTAGCGAGCACTCGCCCTTCCACCTTCTGTCATCATGCCCCCTATGCACTATCAGCATCAAGGCCCTTGACACTACGTCAGCCCCTAACCCATACTTGAACTCTCCTGCCTTATGGCTGGACCATTTTGCAGCTAAACCTACCCCTAACCAACCATGCGCTCAACATCTTAGGAACCTGACATTAGACTCCAGATTTCTTCGTATAGCTCATTGTTCACACCCCTTTACTACTGCAAAAGCGCGCACTACTCATGATAATCTCACAACAAGCCCGGAGTCTATAGGCATCAACTCCCATCCCAAAGTCTCCTTGAATCTCAATAACAGTAACTCCACCACGGCCAAAGGCACCTTGATTAAAGGGGCCCTTGTCAATGCCAGGTCCCTCCTTGCTCATGCACTTGATATTGCAAACTTCATAGTAGTCCAAGACCTAGATTTCCTAGCCATTACGGAGACTTGGTTACATGCAGCAGCCGGAACTTTACTCTCCTTGGCTATCCCTAATGGCAATTCCATCACTAGATGCAACCGTAACTCGAACCAATCCAAAGGCAGAGGCGTTGCCTTCATTTTTAGAAGCTCCTTTGGTCTTAGACTCATCCCTAATCAGCAGATTCCTTCAGCAGAATTACTGTCTGTCAAATTGCCTCTCCCACCTAATCTTGGTTTCCAAGATCCTAATGACCTTAAAGCCCTGGACTTTGCCAGTACACCAACGGATCTGGGTTTTTTCCATCGCATACATGAACCCACTCACATCAAAGGAAGAACACTTGGCTGGTAGATCTGAACTGCAGCATCAACATTGTGTCAAACACACCTTGCGCATGGTCAGATCATCATACGATAAACTTTAACATCAAAGCCAATAACCAATGCTCTAAACAGAACATTGCACCTTCCATCAGCCCTAGAAATAAAAGGGACATAAGGGAGAAACTATTCCCTTAATCCTACCTATACTAAACAACGCCTCTGTGTCATGCTCAGACCCCACAGTCCTAGCCGACACCTTCAATCAAATTGAAAGCCATGAATACCATCCACCCAATTAAATTGCGGAAACCCAAACCGAATGCACACATCAATTCGTGGTTCATGCCACACCTGAGAGAATTACGAAAGGAAAAGAAAATCTCAGAGGCCCGCTGGAAAAGCCTTCCCTCAGTTGATAGCCTTATCCTAGCATCCATCAACACGAAAGAGGCAATATTCCAAGCCAAAAAAAGACACTTATGACAAGCGTATTCAGCAAGCAGAATCTAATACCAAAGAGCTTGTTAAGATACTTAAAGAACTAGAATCACCAGCAGTTCCCCCTGACATCTGTAGCAATGACAGCACATGGTGTTCCAATATACAAAAGCACTCAACAAAATATCACTCTACAAACTAAAATTAATGCCAAAAAATACAGTCTACTTACTGATTCGCACTACAGCACTCCCTCCAATAAAATCGTCCCGCTCTCACACACCCTTAAACCATTTAGCTTCTCGCCTCTCTTCATTAAGGAGGTTGAAAACATCAGTAAACTTAAACCATCCAATTGCCAGAGTGACACGTGCCCAGCACCCATCATTAAGGATGCATCCCATGAATTAGCACCATTCATCACCGCCCTCATAAACTCCTCTTTCAACACAGGCATCGTCCAAGATAACCTCAAGGATGCTTGGGTCATCCCCCTAATCAAAAAACCGTCCTTTGACCCAAGAATCCCCTACAATTATAGGCCTATCACCACCGTCCCTTTTTACTTAAAATCGTGGACCGAGCTGCCTATATACAAATCCAGGAACATCTAGACTCTAAAACTCCTCGGCCTCCGGCAATCTGGCTTCCGACCTAGGCACGGAACAGATACTGCCCTCATCGATTTACAAACTCAAATTGAAGACCTGACAGATAAGGGAAAGCTGGCCCTCTTACTTTTACTTGACTTATTGGCAGCATTTGCTCTTGTCAACCATCAAATTCTCTGCCATCACCTTAAATCTGCAGCCCACTTCTCTGATGAAGCCACCACATGGATCAGATCCTTTCTGGCAAACAGATACAAGAGGGTCTTCTCGCCGTTGGCCTCTGCTGAACCCTTGCCAGTCTCGTGCGGGGTCCCTCAGGGTTCCGGTGTTTCACCGACCCTCTACAACGTGTTCACGAAACCACTCTTTGATATTCTTGACTATTTGGGTGTCACCTATACCAACTATGCAGATAATACCCAAATACTCATTCCAATCACTGATAACCACTCTGCTGACTCCAAAGCCTTAATCAATGTCTATCAGGTAATCCAGGCCTGGATGGCACAACAGGCGCTCTGTCTCAATGACGAAAAGAGAGCTAGGCATCTTAGGTTCCCACTGCAAACTCAATAGATTAGATCCAGCATTCAAATTCTTCATCATTGATGGCAATACCATCAAGGTATCTTATGACACGAAAACTCTAGGCATTTATGTTGATTCTACCTGGTCTCTCACTAAACAATCCAATGCCATTATTTCGGCATCAGCCTACATATGCAAACTTATTACAGCATGTCGACCATTCCTTACCACCTCCAACGGCAGCATCCTTGCTTGAACCCTCATGTCTAAACTTGACTATTGCAATTCCCTATATCTTGGGACTAGTCAAAGGAACCTCAACAAGTTACAGGTAACCCAGAACAATGCCATCAGGGCAGCATTAAATATTCCAAGGAACCAGCATATTTCCGACACGAGACGTAGTCTACACTGGATTTTGTTCTCTCAAAGAATCTCCCTCAAAACTCTGGCACTCATGCATAAATGTCTGGCTAACCAGGCCCCAGAATACCTGGTGAACACCGGTTCACCGGGTATTCTGGGGCCTGGTGAACCGTCACACCCCACACCTGCAGCCGCCCTCAGATCATCCCAGGCACACTGTCTTTCACTGCCGAGGTTCAAGCTTCAGAAAGCAGGGGGGTCCAGTTTTCCGGTTCTCGCCTCTAAATTGTGGAACTCACTTCCCAACCCACTCAGATCTGAACCTTCCTACCACTCATTCAAGAGTAAAGCCAAAATGTGGCTCTTGGCGCAGGACTCGCAAAGCCCCCATCTGTCCCATTGATTGTAATAACCTATACTGCTTGCCGGCTACCTGACCTACCGTATCGGCCTTGCCTTCTCTACATTCACCTTGTAATTATTGTAAATATCTTGTAAAGTATACTGTAATATGTATTGTCTATGTGATCTGCATACTTTGCAACCAGTTACCTTTAACAAATGTGCCCAGATGCCTCCGGGCCATGCGTGCTATATAAATAAATACAAATAAGGCTAAGGGGGAGTTTGAAGTAATGGCAAGTGCAAGACTACTGTCTCACTTTTCAGCACAGGCTACATAATTAGTGGCACTGATTGTCGCGCTAGAAAAACACGTAGACCAGGAAGTAACGGTGTACAGTGACGCCGCCTATGTGACGTCAACCGTACACGCAGGTTTAGCATGCTGGAAAAGGCGGGGCTACCTCAGAGTGGGCAGCAATCCAGTGCAACATGCTGCTTTATTGGACAGGCTTATTAAAGCACTAGAACTTTCAATAGCCATCGCAATAGTTAAGTTTGCAATGCACACTAAGAGAACAGACTTTATTTCATGCAGAAACCAAGCCGCAGACGAAGAGTCAAAAAGGGTTGCATATTCATCTAACATAATGAGTTTTGATATGCCGATGTGAAAGAAATGATTGTTGTGATGATGATTGTGAATGGAAGTTTTATTCAATTATCAAAAACGCAACTCATGGAAGTTCAGGCTGTTCTTTAGCCCCTTCCGAGGCACTGTGGCGACAAGACGGCACTGGTAAACCGGTGTTGCCTGTAGCCTAACAGCTACACTACCCTGCGCATGTCACTAGGGAAAGCCCTGCAGCAACAATTGTGGAGGATCGGTTCATATCGAATCTGTTAGAACACGTTGCTTTTTAGGTAGTAAATTGCATCGTATGTAAAATGTTTACTGCTGGGCACACGCTGCGAGCAGTCAGAGGAGTAATTCCTCGACCATCTTGTCATTTTCAGCATTTACATATTGATTATGTTGACATGCTGCAAGTCTGAAATGGATATAGATATAGGATAGTGGTGGTGTGGCCCTTCTCCAGGTTGATCGAGGCCGGTCATGCACACACCTTGACGTCACTTGCGCTGCGAAGTTCTTAGTCCGAGAAGTATTTCCAAGATGGGCAATATGTGAGGTGCTGAGATCGGATAATGGTCCCCATTTTGTTAATGTAGTTTTTGAACAAATAAGCATATTATTGAGCATTAAGCACAAGTTTTCTTCTGCTTGTCACCCGCAAGCAAACGGGATATGTGAGAGACTCAACAGTCTGCTCAAAGAGAGAATAGCCAAATTAAAACTAACCCTGAAGAAGGGGTGGCTGCATTGCCGGCTCCTTGCATTATATGCATTAAGAAATCAGCCTGGCCCAGACCACCTCAAACCCCATGAACTAGTTACAGGGAGACGAATGAGGACGCCTCTAACTCCTCCATCAAGGACTAGAAGTGATGCCCAGACAACTGCAGAATTATTAGGAGATGAGCTATTTGCGTACTTAACATGTATGACAGCTAGTGTATCTGTCATTTCAGATCAACACAAATGTGTGCGATGTCAGTCTTAGAACACAGATGAAGAACATACAGAAACCGCAATTCAAGAATTACTGATACCTAAACTTTTTCCAGATGATCAAATACTGATCAGAAATTTCACACGAAAGTGGCACGATCCCCGTTTCAATGGCCCTTTCGTTGTTGAGGACGTTACTCCATCAGCAGTTAAGGTCCTAGGGCGACGATCTTGAATACATTAAGGTGACGTGAAAGTCTACGCTGGAGAGGCTGCATCACCCCCACCCCATTCGGAAGCAAGTCAAGGTGAAGAAGTTCAGCATGTGCAGACTCGATCAAAGACGAGGAAGGAGGACGCAGAGACTGACCAGTAGACAGATAAAGAGTACACTGGACTGTGGCTCCCTCGAGACACTATTTGTAGCTGCTAACAAACGAGTGAAAAAGCTATTTGTTCTTACGCCACCGGGGCTTTGATAGTGGAGTTTGGAAGTAAGCAAAATATGCCAGATCGTGACTTTGAGTTCAACGACTGGAAGAAGGAGCAGTTTCCGGATTCGTTTTTCACCGAGTTTCTCTTTGGAGGCACCTATGGTCCTTACTGATGCCGATATACACAGACTACTTCTTGCTATCTTTATAATTATACTCAGAGCTTACCCTGCTCTTGTTGTGCAGAGCACTAACATACGTGTGTTTCTCAAGGAACCCGGCTATTAGATGCCTACTGACAGCGATAGTGGAGCAGATCAGACTATTGCCTGAGCATCGTACTGGAGGGTACAGATAGTCCTGTCTAACGATTATGCCCACAAACTACTTTCTATGATCTTCTATTATTTACTTCAAGTTCATCCTTACCTTGTTTGGCAAGACACCAACATTTTTGTGTTCATGCGCGACCCTATAAACCGTTCAGTAATCAGCCAGTTACTTGTGGAAATCGTTGAGCAGATTCAACAGCTACAAGAACATCTATGGGTTTGCCTGAATAAAAAGAGGGTTTCTTTCCTTACAAAGTAATTACAGGCAAACATGATTTCCATAGAGCATACTGCAGGTCCAGACAGTGAGCAGAGTCGAGTGGAGAGACGTCGATGGTGGAGCCTTATGTATTGGTGTATAATATATGCCTGCTCTACATTTATCATTGTTTTTTTGATTCTGCTAATTCACACTGTGTATTTCAATGATCCCAAGAAAGCAGTGGTCCCTTTGATCTTTCCCACTCCAATGACCATGGCAGAGTTAGATACTGTAAGACAGCCATGGCCTTATTTAATTGTTCCTATTCCAGTAGCTCATGCAGAGGTATCTATACAGGTGACAAAAGATCCAAAGCTTCCCTTTGTAGGAAGATCCCTTTTTGATTTACTTTATGGTCATTATAGGGAGAATCATTTGGCAAGAATGAAACAGACCTAAGAAGTGCAAAGGAGGATGATCATGAATGATTATTTGGACAGTACAGCACATTTGGGGAACATGTGGTATCAGCACATGAATGAGGTGGGAAAGAGAACCTCGGAGGAGGATTGCTATGCATGTGCACTCCGCCTTATGCTATGGGGAAGTCTAAGATAGTCATAACTATTGAAATAGATGTCGAAACAACTCATTGCCTCACTTACACCTTGTGCTCTGCCTTACAAAAGGTCACTTCCAGGGCAAAACAGCATCTTTCATATGGGTAACAATGGTCAGCACCTGATGAAAACTATGTACAAGACAAAGACAAGAGCAAGGACACACACCAAAAATCATGTGATACAATATGAACAGCCTGTTATGAAGGGCGGAGGAATCGAATGGGAAATCAACAGAAGACTCAATTGTCAAGGGAAAACGGATGAAGAGGTTCGAAGATGCAATGAAAAAGGCCAGATGCAGATCTGAGGAACAGTGCTTTCTCCAGATGGATGGGAAGAAGGCGTGTTTATATGCAGAGCACAAGCAACGCAGGGAGTGTACAAGTCTACTGTAGAAAATACGGAACGACTATGAAAACCTCTATGGCAAAAGATTGCAAAACATCTGACATGGGTCGAAGACAGAGGAGGTCTATTGCAGATAGTGCCTTTGGCTAGAGCGGAACTATGCTTCAGAAATAATGGCACAAGAAAAGTTTGAGAAAATCAGCAATGTAGATGAATCTCTGATGCACCAGGAATGAAAGACGGAAGAGCAGTGATAATGGATTACTACTGGGCCTGTGAAGCTGCCCAGAGATTGGGGAGGACTATGTTCTATAGTAACTGTTCATGTTCCAGCATTAGTGATCTCGAAGAGTGACTTGAACATTGGTGAATTGCCCAAAGCAGGTGCCCACCTGAGAAAGAAGAGATCGATTGAGCTCCTGAATCGGATGAGGGAGAATTATTTCTCAGCCAAGTGCATAGAAGCCTTTTATTCCATCCCCTATGAAAATAGACTGTTCAGTAAAACTTCCATCAATATGCACGATCATCTTTATGCCCAGAATCCGTACATGTAAACATTAAGTGGTTACAAATAACCAGATAGGAGCTTTTGCAGATAATCAACAGCACCATAAAGGGATTCAATGCTATCAAGGAGGAGCTGATAACCATAAGACTAATGACTCTTCAAAATAGATGTGTTCTGGACATGATCACAGCTATGGATTGAGGTGTTGGAGACAAAATCGGAGAATCATGTTGCACATTGACCCTATCGCAACCTATCGATCAGGTGAGCTACTACATACTACTAATAGGGCAACTTCCTGCCTTTTTAATACCAGGAGTCACATTGGCCTGTCACTATGAACACAGGTTAATATGACTTACTACTCTATAAAATAACAATCTCTTCTGGTTCTGATGACATACCATTTATTCTGCTTCCAGAACCTTCAATCTGGAGCACCAAAATTAGCACATGCAACGAACATGACCATCTAATGACTACTCGTGAACCTTTTTGAGTAACAGTCATCATAAAGACTCATCCAATGAATTTGTAACATTATTCAAGCGGGACGGATCAGTCCCTGAGGTAATTTATCCTATCCATTGGTATTTCCATTATAACCAATTGCATTTCCTAACTAGTAACTCTAATTAGTTTCTATATTTTCCATTAAACTGATTTACAGATTAAGCAAGATCCCATCACATCATTTAGGTTAAGCCATATCTTAGAGCACTTGCAAAATCAATCTAGAACTAATCTACTGGAATAAGGTTTTGACACTTGTATTTTAATACTACAATCACTTTAAAATAACGTATGGGGTGAATTTCACGAGCATTTTTGGTGACAATTTAACAATGTATATGGACACTGGATAGCGCACTGGCTTTTTACACAATATTGGTGTGTGCAAAATATAGCCAATGCCTTCTCGTATGATGTGTTTGAAGGCACACCTCACCTAACAGGTATAATCAAGAGGATATCATCATTAATATGGCCTTATAATGTTATATATGACTATTTTATGTATTTTTCATTTTCATTCCTGTTTATGGACATGCGGATATTCCTCCTTCCAATGACAACATCCTGTGTGGTATGTGTTAGGGAGAATTCTCTGTTAAGGCTAATTTCCCAAACCTAGTGAGTCCCCCAGCAGCTTTGCTGGATTTTTGGGGTTTATTTTTTTCTCCCACTCTTGGACATGATTTGAGATATCCTTTGACTTTGTAATGTGTTTTATGGGCTATGGGGTCTTTTACTCCATAGGGCTTCATGTGTTTTTGGTATGTGTGTTACACAGCACCCTCTGTACCGCAACACAGGGGTGTCATAGTGACCCCCAAACAGACTCCGTACCCTGGGACTGACTACTGTCTCCCAGGGCATGTAAAGTCACCATTGGCTTTACTAGTCCTAAATTGTGAACAGAACCAGTACAAACCATCATATTGCGGGCGTACTGGTAGGGGCAATTCGATTGCCCCTGGGTCTGTTGTTCGAGAGGGCACTGTCCAGTCCCCCCTGAGCGAGTTTTGGCTGGTGGCAGTGGATACTACTTTTTTATATTCAACCGCAAATATATTCCTATGGATTTTCCCATTGTTCGAGGCTAATACTTTTTTACATAGCCTCAAACATACCGCCGGTTTATTTATTTAATATTAATTCACTGGTTGGTATTTTTTGCCAGAAATCTGTTCCAAAATGGCGTTTGTGTTCGCTTCTGTGACTCCAACCCAAGTCGAGCCCTTTTGTTCCACGTCTTGGTGGGCTTCTCCACAGAAACCTCCAAAAGTGGTGCCGCTCTGTCTGGGTACCACAGGCGGTTTGAGAGGGGGTTTAGGCACCCTGGACTGAGTTGCCTCGGCAACACAAGTCGCACTATGGTGTGATTGGCCCAGTGGTGAGCCGCCCGGCTCACTACTTAGCATGTTTGAGTGACAGTTGGGACTGATGAATGGGGGTTTTCTGCATAAAAGCAGGGCTTTGGGGACTGGGACTTCAGACGTCGCCCCAGGACCAAAGAATCAGAAGAGGGAGATGCTGAGCCGACCTGCAACTGCGGAACTGACTCACCACTTCTACCAACGACAGAGGAGATCTTCATCCCGAAGAGTCTTCTTCCTTTGACTGGTGGGGATAACCAGTTTGCCCGCCTTTTCGCCTTCCCGGATCATCTCGTGGCTGCCTTGCCTGCGCCAAGCACCCCGGCAACCGGAATACCACGTTTTTCCACTACCGCGAATAAAAGGGTAGTACCTTTTACCAGAGAACTCCATGGCTGGTTTCTTCCCTGGCAGTGCAACGACCTTCAGCTTTCCTCCACGTCGGGATCATCTCTTCCTCTGGACGATGCCATGACTTGCACCCGCTGCCAAGAACAACTGCCCCCGCTGGAGGATTCTCTCCACTTTTAAGGTACTGTGTCCGCCTGGCCTCCCTCGCAACGGTCTGTGTGGGGTGTCTCGTAAATCCTCAACTTACCACTTGGGTTGGCCCTAGGCTGGCTAACTGAACTTTTCTGAGCTGAACTGATTCCTTTTTAAACTCTCTGCAAGACTTTCCAAGCCTTTTAAACTGTGTGATCTTGGGCGCATTGGTGTTCTACTCTCTCCAAGAGGGAGCCTGGCCTCTGAACGTTTTGCTCACAAGTAGACTGATTTTCCTGCCTTGCTAAGTGTTTCTAAAGTATTGTGTTGTGTGATGTTCCTAATTTCTGCCTTTTCCCTCCCTTTTTCTTAATCTTATTGGAGTGCCATCTTTAGTTAAGCGCTCACCTCTGTCTGGAAATAAGTGGTGTTAACTAAGACTTGTCTAATAAGGACTAAGGGGTGTATATATATTAATAGAGACACTGTTTTTGAACCTGCATACAATAATAGTGCTAGAGTGTTTCTAAGTGTGTCTTTAAATAAATAATGATATACTTGATACCAAAGCTCTGGTCAGTGTTTGTTTGTGCTACTGTATTTTGGTACCTATCTTGTATGCTCTAGATACTGTAACTCTTCTTGAGAGAAGTCTGGCTGCTCAGCCACAGCTACCAGGCAACCAGGTAAATCTGGGTGGTACAGACTGCTACCAATTGGGTTTACTGCCAACACCTGTAGTCTTAAGCCTTTTGCAGTGGCCCCTAAGGGAACTGCACAGGTTTCTGCCTAACAGTATGTTTTGATCTTTTTTTTTATTTATTCCGTCTGTTTTATTTGCTGGTTATATTCTGAAATTTAATTTTACTGTGGGCTTGTTTGCCTGGATTTTTAACAATACAATTATTCCGTTGTTTTGTTGCCCCAAACTGGTTACGATTGAATTTACACAGCCTTGAGAACGACCAAGAAGGTCGAAACACGTGTCGGCTGTTCGGAATAAACAAGATTCTGATGCAAACAAACATATGTTATCTTTCTATTCCAACTTGATTCTGACATTTATAAAAAAAAAAAAAGAATGGTATAGATTCGCCTAGATTCTTTGTCTCAATTTGGAACCAAGCGCGATTATAGTCTTGAGACAATCCTTGTGACATTTGTAATTTTTCAGAACCACAGTGGGGGGTTCTCAGTCATCAAGATTTTCACAGCTGGTGATAGAATCCATATTTCAGTTTGGAAAATAGCGCACAGTCAATTGCATCTTACCCACTGCCAGTTTTGAATTTTATTTGAGAAGTGGGCTGCCATTTTGAGAGGATGACAAGATTTGATGGGTAACCAGATCGAACGCGGCCGATAAATCCAGTAGTAAGAGGAGGGCAATCTTTCCATTATCTTTCAGATCCTCAATTTGTGTTTTTAGGTCAATGAGGGCAGTTTCAGTTTGGTGCTTAGGACGGAAGCCTGATTGTCTAAGGCCGAGGAGATCATTACATTCCTGGTATTCCTGGATCTGCAAGTAAGCTGCTTGGTCTAGAATTATCAGCAGGAATGGCACGGTTGTGATAGGCCTATAATTACTAGGTATGATTGGGTCTAAGGTGGGTTTTTTCAGGAGAGGGATGACCCAAGCATCCTTCAGGTTATCAGGTACAATGCCAGTGCTGAATGAAGTGTTTGTTAGCGCCGTAATGAATGGAGCTAGTTCGTGGGCGGACTCCTTTATAATGGGAGCTCTGCATGAATCGCCCTGGCAGTTCGACGATTTAAGTTTGCTAATGATGTTATCTACCTCTGGGATGGTTAGAGGTGAAAAGCTGAAAGGTTTATGAACGTCTGGGGTGAGATTAGTTTTGTTGGAGAGGGAGTTAGGCTGGGAGTTAGATTGGAGACTACTTTTTTTGGCATTGATTTTAGCCTGTAGTGTTGAAATGTTAAATAGGAGCGCTTTTTGTATGTTCGCGCACCAAGTGCTGTATTTATTACATGAATCGGAAGGTGTGGAGGGAGTTTCAAGTTCTTTGAAAATCTTGAAGAGCTCTTTGGTATTAGATTCAGCTTGCAGGATGCGTTTATTATAAGTGTCTTTTTTAGCTAGGAAGATTGTCTCTTTGTAGTTGAGAGGCTATGATGAGGCTATCCTTATTGGCATCGGACGGGTGACTTTTCCATCGGGCTTCAATGATTCTTTTCTCTATGCGTAGTACCCTCAGATGTGGTGTGAACCACGAATTGAGGTGTGCGCGTGGTTTAGCTTTCCTAGGTTTGACAGGGCCAATGGCGTCCATTGCTTTGAGAATGGTATCATTGTATAGATCTACTGGTACAGTACGGTAGGAGGATAGTAGTGTCTTGTTCAGTGTGTGTATAATGTGGGGGAGGAGATTAACTCTAGTTATGTCTTTTGTTTCTAGTACAGGTAGGGGGTGCAGTGTCTGGTTTGGCGTGTTGTTAATTGCCTGTAATTTTAAAAGTGATAATATGGTGGTCAGACCAAGTGCGAGGTGAGTTTGCTACTGAGTTGATGGTACAATTTAGGTCGACCAACCAATCGAGGATTCTCCCCTTGTCGTGGGTAGCTTCGAGGATATGATGGGTCGGTAAGTGAGCTAGCAAGGTCTATAGCTATGGGGCCATTAGGGTCATGGGGACCCAGGTTGAAGGTGCCTGATCTAATTTGTGAGTTGATCTTAGTTTCGTCAGCCAGTAATGATGTGATGTTGTCAGAAAAGGTGGTGACAGGTCCTGGTGGCCTATGGATCAGATGCAGGGCGGCGGTTTGGTTATGTGAGATGGGACGTTTGACCAATACGAGTTCTGCTGAAGGGATCTGTGCGGTGGGTATGATTCTCAAGCCAACCGCCTTTTGATTGGTTGGTGTTGCGGTCACATCTAATGATAGTATAGTCATTAGGTATGGCGCGAGAGAGGAGTAGTCCTGATGCGGCATGCCGCCATGTCTCTGTGATAGCAAGGAAGTCGAGGTCTCAAGCTGTAATGAGATGGGCAATGTCAAGAGCATGCCCCGTGAGGGACCCTAGCATCAATAAGGGCACCTTGGAAAGCAGAGTCTTCAGCAGAGTGAGGCGTGCTTGTGTTCGAGTTAGGTGAGGGCTCATGTGTGTTGGTGTGCATATTTGTTAGGGAGATGTTATGATGAGGAGTACTAGGTGTGTGTGTGGGGAGGTTTCTGTGAAGTGAGGTGAGAGGATGATTCATGTGCTATGCGTGCAAATCTAGAACCTAATCTGACGTTCCTAATATGAAGGGCACATGGTTGATTAGGTGTCGGTTTAGCTGCAAAATGTTCCAGCCAAAGATCCGGGGCATTCAGATATGGACTAATAAATGTTGCCATGGGTGAAGTTGTAATAGAGGTACTGTGCTGCAGGCCCGAAGGCAGGGAGGAGATGGGTTGGAGTGATGGAGATGCAAGACCATGGTGGCAGTCAGGGCCTAGCATGATAGTGTTGGGATTCTCAGTAGTGAAGTGCTTGACTGGTAGAACCAGGTAAATGTAAGCCAAGGTCAGTAGTGTTAGCGAACAGTACGACAGGAAGTAGCAGCACGCTCTGTCGAGGATGTGCATATTGTGGTCAGAGCTATCGGCGGTGCAGATAGGGACAGGAGTCGCAAGCCTCAGAGTAGCACTTGAGTCTTCAACGACAGCCGGTATGTTATGGTGAGCAAAAGCAGACAAGCAAGAGGTCTAGATAATTACGAGCACACTTGAGTGGAAGAGAAGACGTCAGAAGTCATGATACATATGCGGGAAGTAAACAATGCACAGCAACATTGGTACATGCAAAGTGAGCACCAGATAGGAGGGTATAGAGCACTCTAGCGCAGGAGCAAAGTATACACCAAATAGGGGTGCATACATGGAAAGATTGTGAAGGTACATGAAGCAGATGGAAGTTATACAGTTGCTCTTCTGGTATGCTAGCACATAGGTACAGGAGCCGAGAAAATTAAATGGGACAATTAGGTGGAGGCCTTGGTGCAAGAACGTAGCATGTCAAATGAGGCAGTAGGATTGCAGGACATGCAAATGTGGGCGCACACATATGAATGCGGTTGCAGAAGCAGCGTACGGAGAGAGCAATAGTACCGGTACGTTCCGCATCGGCTGAGGTGGTGTGCCGTTTTAAGGAACGAATACAGGGTATACAGCAGGTAGATGTACACAGCGTACAATGGAACAGGTTACGGGTAACAAGATACGTATAAAATTGCATGGGTTGCCTAACTAGAATACCAGCGTCAGGGTATGAGGAATCATACAGATATGCGATAACAAATAAAGATCTAATGATGTAAGTCAGGTTAACGAGGGATAACTCGAAGCCGAATCTTAAGCCGGGGGAAAAGTATGACGAGTGGTGAGCTCACGTCCAGCACGCCTACTGAGGTGTCATAAGGCTTGGCAGTATGCGTAGCGGAAGTGAGTCTCGGGCGATTTGAATACCTTAATGGGGGCTGTAGCAGGGTGACAGGCCCTGCCTCTGGCCAGCACTGGACAAGCTTGGGACAGTCGTTGGCCTTGCAGAGAATGGGCCGGCTCACGCCTCCCGGCGACGGATTGGCTGAGATAATAGCTGGAGAAGCCAATCACATTGTAATGGTGCCAGGAGAGGGAAGCTAGGCTGCGGATGCGGCTTTGAGATCACGGGCAGCCATCTTGGACAAGTCCGGAACTCGTGCAGTACACAAAGTAATCTTAAGGCTGGCTACGTAGTGAATAGTTTTGCGTCAATTTATAATACATAGGAATATATAGAACCTGGATATTCCACAGTGCACTTTAAAGCAAGGCTAAAACCTGTGATCAGAAGGAGCTTTCAGTGTAGCGCAGTGGAAAATTACTGATGGCAAGAGAGAAATTCAAGAAAGGCTTGGCGGGACCAGCACCAAGAAGACAAGGCCACTGTGAGCCTGAGTGTCCATCCAGTAGTTACAATGAATGTGAGAAAGAAACAACTTCTGTTTGAAATGGAATGGAAAAACACAGAGGGCGTCAAGAGTTCATCATTTAATAGAATTAAATGGTGCAAGAGACTTGAAAATGCGGTCTTGCAGTCGCATGGTCAGACCAAAATAGTCATTGGGTCGAGCTACACCGAAACCAAGATTGTACTCCCTTTACTTCTCAGGCGCAGAGAGCCTCCACAAGGTGAAGTTCAAAGCTTAATTGACTGGCAGACTGCAAGAGTGATGTTAGATGTGGGGCTAATTGGAAGGAGAGGCATGAGCATGCCGACCATCCATGCACCTGGATGCATGCTGCTAGCTTGTGGAATATTCCAGAGGGGTACAAAGGTGCCAAATCAATGGTAGGGGCTACGTATCAAAGAGCCCTATATTTTGGATAACCAATGAAGTGTAGAGTATTAGAGTGACACGAAAAGATGAGCTGCACTTGGGATGGGCTTAGTTGTCCACCTGACAGTTGAGACCCAATCACTTCCCCCATCAGTATGGAACATATACTTAGATGTTCCCCGTTATCCTATCACATCCCCAAGTAGGTTTTTTCTGTTTGCCACGAAGACGAGTATTTGATTTAAAAAAGTCTTGTTTTTAATTAAATGCTCTGAGAGAAATCGAGCGAACATCCGTTGATGTCTGTTGCAACTCCTTGTTTTAGACAATTGCAAATAAAACCGCACCGTTTTGTCAACTTCCTGAGTCAGTTTGCTTATTGATCTTGGAGTAACTTTTGCATCCCCATCCATCTCAAAGTATTGCCACCTCGTCTTGAAGGGCCCTAGGTCACTGGGTTCAATAGCCTTCCTGCACACCTTCCGCTGCCCAACCCCTGCACCTCAGAGTTTGGGCGAAGAAGACCCTCACAGGACAAGCAGGGGAAATCTGCGGCATCCGAGTCCTGGAGTCCCTTTGGTTCTCCCACTTCTGCCTGGATTGCCAAAACTCTGCCTTCTTCCTTCTAGGTCCGCTACTACTGCTTACACTCCAGCCACAGCTCCAAATCCTTCTAATTGCCTGCACCGGAGGGGGCCTTTTAAGCCTCTCAGCTTCCCACAGGTGAGGGCCTTCAAGCTTAATTGCCTGACTTCTACTAAAGCATGACACTTAAGGCCTCTTCTTCGTACCATCACTTATAGGACCTTTAGTCCTCAATGAAAAAATTAGTTCTTTTTAGTAACTTCTTGGTTTTAAGGGTAGAGTTATTTAAGGATGAACCTTTAGAAGTCGTTAGAGAAAGAATTTATTTTGGTCAATATTTCTAAATTTCTTTTTCATTATACCTTTGGGAGTAAGGAGGATTTTTATCCTGAAGTATCTTAAACGGTCTTTGTTGGTTACGGCTTGTTCAGGTTTTATGGCATTTGTGCCCAGAGCCACAGATCTTACATACAGATGAGAACCCTGAATGTGTGGGTCTAGAGCAAAAGGAACTGTGGATGTTTAAAGAATATGCATTGGACAAATGGCTTGTTAGAAATTTGACTCAGGGTCTTTAGCGTATCTTTTTCCTTCTTCACTGTCTCTAAAGCTTCGACAGCTTGGTCAACCAGGACACATTCCTCAATAGACTTGTTTATTAAAGTGAGCAAAGTTTCTGGTTTGAATCCAGAATTACACAGTCAAGAATGCCTTTTTAATAGTGTTCCTTGTGCTAAGACTCTGCCCACTGTTTCAATGGAATCTAAAGTGTTCTTTAAAAATTGTTGGGTGACCCGTCTACCCTCTTTAACAATGTTGCGTAGTTGCCACTTGGGTGGCTCGGGACTTCAGTCAAGTTATTCTGTAGCAACCCCCACTGGACATCGCTGTAGCCTGCTAACAGCGTTGTATTGTTGACAATACGTGCCAAATAGGTTGCTGAAGCAGTGACCTCTTGCCTAAAGTGTAAAATCTTTTGCATTCTTTATCAGCAGGTGCCTTGGTATTGATAGTGGCACTCCAGCACGCTTCCTAGTGGTAGTGACCACTAGTGAGTCAGTTGTTTCCTGACCCCAAATGTATAGGGGTCAGTTGGTGCCTGCTTGAACATTTTCTTTACCCGAGGGTTTACTGTCCATGTGAGTGATGGTGTGAGAGAAGGTGCAGTTCTCTTTTTAATAGAGTTGAGGAGGGGGATAGATTGGCTAATAGCCTTTTCTCTCCTGTGTTTGTATCTGAAAATGGTCTGCTGCTCTTTTAAACATATTATTTAAAAGGAGCTGGTTGTCAATTGACGATGAGTCTATGGGCTGCTGTAGAGGATCATCGCAAAAACAACATCTGGCTCATTCAGGGTCTACCGAGTGGGAGTAGCTGGCCAAGTACCATGACCAGCGCCCGCTTGCCAAAGCTTCTGATCCCAATCACCTTGGTCTTGCTCCAAATAGAGATAACCTTGATCATCTTGAAAGGTGTTAGAAGTGTCCTCAGTGATTACATAAGGTGGAGAGAGATGGAGTCTGGGAGACTTGGGGGGTGGCGCATCCTCCTCACAGAACAGGATCTTTTGCTTAATGGGATACTTTTCCATACTTTTTACAAATTCAGATACTCTGTCCATTGTCGTTTCACATTTTTCTTTTGTCCATGTTCCTGTTCTTGGAACTTCAGGATGGGGCAATACAATTTCCTCTGGGTGAACAGATCTTGTACCTTATAGGGATTAAGACAATGCGTCTGTAGACATAGTGAGAGAGGTTCCAGGAGGGATAATGGGGTGCCCAGACAACTGTGCAGGTGCCTGCGGTGGTGATTCAGCGTGATTTTCTTCATGTATAGGTTTGTAAACATGTTCCGACTGCCGTTTTGATGTGTCCGAATCAACAGTTGAGTGTTTATGACCAGAAACTGACTTTTCTGTAGAATTAGAGCCATGCAGCAAATGCGAATGAACTGTGGGGATCCAACGCGAGTGTTCCATCTCTTCTGATGAAACTTCCGATAAAAGTTCAGCTGCCTTTAAAACCCCTTTCGACGATGCCGTCAAAGGTTGGCTTGGGGGTTAGATGTTTTTGAGAGGGCACTTGTGTTCCTACACCGCCAGTGAACTTCCCCATAGCAGAGCTTTTAACCCGCCTAGTGGGGCTGGGGACTGACACACAGAGGTCTACTGACTCCTCTTATACGTCTTCAGCTTCCGAAACGGAGCCATAGCTGCCGAGCTCTTCCTTGTCCAACCCAACAGTGCCAGAGGGGAAAAGGGATTCGCCATGCATGGCCGTTTGGAGCGCCTGTCTTTAAGCGTTTTTGGCTTAAAAAGCATACAGGAATCGGCGTGGAAGACCTCTGTTACACCCATTGTGTGCATCTTTCCCAGGGACATTTTTAATTGCAGGAAGGGCAAAATGTAAACGGCATCCGTTCCATAGTGTTGTATGAATTTAGCAGCAGCTAGACAGAAATCAGTAGAGAAGAAAGCAAAAAGAGACATTCTATAAAGAAATGTAAATGTACAGCCCTGCTGTTACACTCACTTGGCTCCCACAGGGGCGTCGATCGGACCCGGACAGCTGCGACCTCCTCCAACGTGAAGTGTAGTGCAGAGATGACAAACTTGACTGGACCGCCTAATCTCGTCTGCTTGACCCGTAGAAGTATTCTCCTGCAAGTGGAGAGAGGGATTTAGCCACCCGTGGATTCTAGTAATGGCTCCCCACTGTTCTCCCCACTAATCACCACCGATATTCACTTTCAGTAAGCTCACCTTATGTTTTTAAATGATGAGCTCTCCATCCTGCTTGGAATGCAGGGGCGCGTAGATAGCAGTTACTTAACTGGTTTGAAGGCGTTGTAAGAGTTCCGGATGAATATTGACTCTGAGGTTCCAGGCGAGAACCAGTAAGTATAAAGTTCAAAGAGTTCAATCTGTCCGATGTTCACTCTTGTACATTCCTTTCTTGTTTTGCAGCTGGATCCATGGGAAGATTGTCTTATGGCAGCTGATGGTGTTCAGGTAAGAGTCTGTATTACCCGACACTGTCCGGTAAAAGATGCGTGTATTTAAATTGCTGGTTTCTCTCTCCTTACAGGTGCGGCGTAAGAAGTTGCGGTTTGTTACAGAATAATGCCTCCGGTTGTTAATCAGGTAAGTCTATGGTGAAGAGGTTGTATTTGTTGGCTCTCTCGGCTCACCTTATGTTTCTTTTGTCCCCTAGATGGTGGAATTCGGCGTAGAAAAATGATGGAGGCTGCGCCGGATCGAAAAATGCTGTGAGGACTGGTGAGTATGGCGCGGCGCTGCAGCTGGCGATGCGACGCGTGTAGAATAATGTCCTTTTCAAGTTCGAAGATGTGATGGATCCGGAATTCAGGTAAGGATTGAAATAATATCTGTGTTCTAACCTTTCCTTCTTTCTTCTATTCCTAGGAGCTCTGGATTTGAGACGAGCGTGGCTGAAGACTGGATGCTGACTGCAGGCACGGTGAGCGTTACGCTGCTGGATGCAGAATAACGCGAAGTATGTGCTGCTGTTCGGGCGTGATTTAAATAGCCTCCAAAGTAGTTCCAGGTAAGAAGTCCCTAGAACCACACCCGAGTAAAAAATAGTCCCTGTAGTAAAATAGTCCCATCCAGGCCTCACATTGGCTTGGATTCATTTGCAGCATGGTCTGATGAGGTAAGTAAAGTCTATGAGCCTGGCGCCTATGGCGCCAGGACTGATTTCTATTATGAGCATGGCGCCTAAGGCCGGGGCTACTGGTGTTTTATTAAATATCTGGATGCCTGCTCCCGGGGCTGATGGGCTTGATCCGGATGCCCGGGTGTAGGAATCATGACACCTGCCCTTCCCCTCCCCCGACTGTAAGGCCGAACTCTGGTGAAGGCTGCAGGCTGCCGTCGAGAAGCAGACGTTCGTCGAAGCTTCAGATGGTAGTCGCCGGACGTTGGAGGATCAATCGATGCAACTGTCGAAATATAAACAATAATAATTTGTTAAAAATGCAATTCCTCTCTGTAGCTAGGCTACGAGCTCCACATATGCGACCAACCACGATGGCGGGAAAGAATCATCAATGGGACCTCGATGTGTGAAGGATCATGCGTACAATACATGTCACGTCCGAAAATTATTTTTCATAGGGTTGAGGGTCGTGTGGTGTCGAATCATGGCCCTTGATGGCCTCCGTAGCATCCCTCGCTGTGACATTGACACTGGTATCTAAATCACACGCGGTGACCGTTACCTCAGTTCTAGTTTTTTCTTCCTTTAATTCGCATGCTGTGCCATAGGAGGAGATATTCTTGACGTTGCGAGAAAGGAAGGTGTAAAACATGGAAATTCTAGGCAAGCAAGAGGGGACAGATGGGAGGGCTGTAAGGAATACGTGGGAGGAACATCTAGTTCAAACAACATTACCACATATAAGTAACTTGTTCTTCAAATGGATTGTGCCCTCCCACATTTTCCTCATGTTTGATACACACCCATAGCAGTTTGTGTGAGAATTTCTATTTAATAATGTTATGGAGGACGGATTCGTCAAATTTGGCCTAAAAGAGTCAATACAGTAAAATGTGCTTAAAGTATGAAGGTACGACCAGGTTGCCGCTCTGCAGAAGTCCTGCACTGGCACTCCTCTTTCTAGCGCTGAGGAAGCAGCCTCTCCGCTAATGGAATGCGCCCTCAAACCTTCGGACGAATCTTTGCCAGCCAAAGAGTAGCATTCTGTTATACACATGACAGTACATCTTGAAATGTTTTGTGACCTCTAAACCTAATCTCTGTCCAGCATATCCAATGAAACGTTGGTCATCCTGGCGAACATTTGCTGTCCTTGAAATATAGTAACTTAATACCCTTCTAGGGTCCAGGGAATGGAGCCTCTCCTCCTCTTGATGAACGAGTGGGAGGATAAAAAGTTGATAACACTATACGTTGTGAAAGATCAAACTCTGACACTACTTACTAAAGAAAAGATGTTCGCATTCTTAAAACAACTTTGTCCTTGAAAAAGGGCGTGAAAGGAGGCTTTGAAGACAGGGCCTGTAGCTCGCATATCCTCCGGGCGGACGTTATAGGTACTAAAAAAGCTGTCTTTATTGTAAGCATCCTCAATGGACACGAATGTAAGGGCTCGAAAAGAGCTCTCATAAGACATTTCAATACTAAGTTCAAGTCCCATGTTGGCACAATGAAGGGAGTAGGCAGGCACAAATTTGTCAGACCTTTAAGAAATTGCATTGCAATGGGCACTTTAAAAAACGATCCCTCATCAGGAGATCCCTTAAAAATTGACAGTGTCACCAAATAGCCCTTCACTGTCGTCACTTGTAACCCAGAGTGGGTCAAGTGGAGCAAGAAAGTTAAAACTGTGTGAAGTTTACATGTGAAAGGATAACATTTCTTTTCCCTCCTCCAGCTTCTAAATCTATTCTAACGGCAGCGGTATAGGGCTTTAGTTGCAGGTCTTCAAACGGAAAGCAACACCTCCATCACGTCTTCCTGAAGGTCCCAATCCTTGTATCGGACCCTTTCTGACACCGGGCATGAAGGTTGCGAGTCCTATTCTGAGTGAAGAATTCGACCTCCCTCTTGCGAGCCTAGGTCCTCTCTTTGGGGAAGACTCATTGGAGGGCAGATGGCCATCTCTTGAAGGTCCGGGTGCTACGTTCTCCTGGCCCAATCCAGAGCAATTAGGATCATGGTTTCCCCCAAACATCCTCAACCTCCTTATTACGTGAAGAATGACAGGGATTGGAGGAAACGCGTACAGCAGTGGAAACTCCCAGTCCACTACGAACGCGCCCCCTAGAGCTCCTCTTGGGGGAAATTCCCTGGAGCAGAACTGCTTGCGCTTCCTGTTGACACAGGTCGCAAACAGATCCACCTGAATGGTTCCCCAAATGGCGAAGATGTCCAGTAGGACTTCCTGAGATAGCTCCCAATCACTCGTCAATCGTAAAAAGCCTGCTCAGAGTGTGCACCGCCAGCTTTTCTTCTGCTAGATTAAACTGCCAGAAGAGATATTCCTTTCCTCAGTGATGAGATATATAATTATTTATAACGCGATTAATACACAGGTTTCTAAGCGCGGACCCAGGGTTTGAACCTGTGTTACTCCGTGTCGTCTTGCTTCCAAGACGAGCACGTTGCCCCTGAGCTATCCTCCCGAGTGCCCAGAACCAGTGCTGCATTGCGTCTCTGCACAGGTGCAGTGACCCTATGACTCCTTTCTTGTTGAAGTAATGCATGGCCAATGTGTTGTCCGTCATTATCAGGACACTTATCCCTTGTATTAAGGGCAGGAAGGTCATCAGAGCTAATCTGATTGCCCTTAGTTCCAAAGGGTTGATATGGAGGCTGGACCCCGACTGAGACCAGTGTCTGGTTACTGAAAGATCTTTCATATGAGCTCCGCATCCTGTGAGCGAGGAGTCTGTCACAACTGTCATCTCCGCCCATGGTTACCAAAAGGGTTCTCCTCATCACATTCTCTCGGCTGGTCCACCACAGAAGATCCTGAATGACCTTTGTCGGGACCGGAAGGAGGTCTGTCATTCTGCCGGAGAATTGAGACCACTGGTATCTGAGAGCCCACTGAAAGAGATCTTATTCTCAGACAGGCTTATGGCACCAGAAAAATGCAGGATGCCATGAGGCCGAGCAACTTAAGGAAGTCGAAGGTCGGGAGAGGTTGGGCATTCTGACATTTTTGGACCATCTGTGAGAGATGTTGAACTATCAACGCAGGTGGCAATTTTTTCCAGAGGCTGAATCCAGGACAGCTCCAATAAAATGACGCATCTGTGAAGGTGTCAAGTGCGACTTGATGAAGTTCAGGGAGAAGCCTAGCACATGGAGGAGGTGGCAGGTGCGATTGAGATGGCCTAGACTGATTAACCAGTCGTCCAGGTACAGGTAGATGTGAATCCCCTCGCTCCTTAGACTTGCTGCCACCACTGCCGTAAGCTTGGTGAAGACCCTCTGGGCTGAGGTGAACACGAATGGCAGAACCCAAAACTGATGAGAACCGCCAACCGCAGGAAATTTCTACACTTCAGATGCATGGGCACACGAAAGTAAGCATCCTGAAGGTCCAATAACACCAACCAATCCTGAAGTCGAAGGGTCTGAAGGATCTGCAAAAGAGTTCCCATCTTGTACTTGTCCTTGTCCTTCCTGAGGAACCTGTTCAAGCATCTCTAGGCCAAGATGGGTGTCACTCCTCTGCCCTTCTTGTGGATTAGGAAGTAGGGAGAATACCCTCCCTGGTTTATCTCCGCTGCAGGTACCAGCTCGATTGCAACTTTCTCCAACAGGATGAGAATCTCCTGTTGGAGGAGTGGATCTGGAACCAAGGTAGACGTGACTTTCAGGGGGGAAACGGGGGGTTTCTTTAAAAATGGGAGGCAATAACCGTTGGCAACCATTTGTAGCCCCCATGCATCTGGAGTTATGATTCGCCAACTCTGGAGATGTTGCAACCGTCTGCCTCCTACCACAAACCTGTGGGTGAGTGTGTCATTTTGCTGCACTGTTTGCAGCTGAGGGCAATTCAGTGGGTGTAGCACGGGGAGTTCTACCTCCTCTGCCTCTGGCTCAATGAGGAGCCCTTCTCTGGACCCTTTGTGAGAACTGTCCTCTTCCTCTGGAGATGGAAGAATAGAAACAAAAAGGGTGTCCTCTCCACACTTGTCCTGAGGGTTGCACTGGTTGTCTTATTGCCACCCATACGATTTAGCTGATGCCCATGAAGCCTGTAGCTCCTCCAAGCTGTTGTCAGCCTTCTCACCACAAAGATAAGTTTCATCAAAAGGGCATATCCAGCCAACGTGTTTGGACATCAGCCAAAAAACCTGACTTCCTGAGCCTCAGCACAGTACTGGCAGCTATAGATCTACTCACAGAATCCACAGTATCCAGACTAGACTGTAAAGATTGCCTCATGGCATCCTTTCCATCTTGGATTAGGTTTAAAACCCCATCTCCCTCTTCTCCTTCAGGTATGTGGTTGGCTGCAAGGGCAGCTACACCCCTACTGGTGTGTGTGCACATCGCTCTGGCATTTGTAGCATTTTCAGCGGCATGCATCCTGCGCTACACTTTCGCTTTCCCAATTAATCAACCTTCCTATCGACCTTGTCGGCAGGAGTTGAATGGTAAGATGCAGCCCAAGAGGATACTGTTGACGCTTGAACCACAAGGCTCTCTGGTGTTGGACGCCTGCTGAGGAAGGGAGAGTCTGTAGAAGCTGCTCTGTACTTCTTTGTCAACAGCTTATTAACAGGAGGTATAGAATCTGGCTTCAGCCAATTTTCATTACCCTCACACTTAAAGCAGTATGAAAGGTAAAACAGCTTCCTTTGGAAGACGGGAGCCCGCACACAAGATAGCGGCCATCGGAACCTGGTAGTCCTTGGAACCGATGCGGAGCGCAGGCCGATCCTCGGCCACGGAGCACGGCCCCCAATTCGACTGTCAGCCCCGCCCGCCCCAGCGAGAGGGAGCTGAGGGGGCGACTACATCGACGCCCGGCGGTCCCGCGCTCTGGAGGGAGAGCCGCGGTCAAGAGGCTAATGGAAAGGGACTCGATCGTGACGTCCTGGGCACGGTCCTCGGGGTGACTTGTTCGGCACCCGACGGCTTCCTGCTCAGCGTGGCAAGCTGCTCCGCGAGCCCCGTGGAGTACAGCAAAGCTGAGCCCAGCGAGCTAGGTGGGGAGCTGCCCTCGGGGTGACTGGTTCGGCACCCGGCGACGACCTGCTCAACGTGGCAAGCAGCTCCGCGAGTCCCGTGGAACACAGCAGAGAGCGGAGCGCAAAGCTGAGCCCAGCGAGCCGGGTGGGGAGCAGCCCTCGGACTGACTGGTTCGGCACCCGGCGGCCTCCTGCTCGACGCGGCAAGCAGCTCTGTGAGTCCCGTGGAGCACAGCATAGAGAGCGGAGCGCAAAGCGGAGCCCAGCGAGCCAGGCGGGGAGCTGCCCTCGGGGTGACTGAGTCGGCACCCGGCGTCCCCCTGCACGACTAACACAGCGGGGGCTCCGGCTGCCTTCCCCCGGACCGAACATGGACACCGCCTGTTAGCCAGCAGCTAATAGAGGGTAGAAGCTGCGTGGAGAGTTCCGGGCCTGGGGTGACTGCGGCCTCGCTTCGATTCACTGGGGAGTGGGGGTTCTGGAGAAGGTCCCCGGATATCTACCCCAAGGGAAGCAGGTAGGGCGGCACCTGCCGTAATCTCCATAACATTAGTGTAACCCCCATAAGCCCAGGAAGGGCCTAGAACAGCTTTGATCTGGGGGGGGCGGCGGATACGGTCCCCCCCCCTCCTCCTAGACTCACGGAAACACGAGAGGGGGGCCGGTACAGACCACCCCAAGCCAGCGTGATAGCGACTACGCATCATCCCGGCCTCACCCACGGCCCCTCTGGGGCACGATTTTACTACCAGGATTCAGCGGGTCTCCCACATCAGACGCGGAGTGAGACCAGAGTAGGGGCAGGGCTCTACCAGCCCCCACAGACCCACCCGGCCGCAGGGGGTGATCCAAACTTCGAGGAGGGCCCTAAAAGGGCACTCAACCACCCCCTGACGGGGGGTAGAGGGGAATCACTCAACACTGTCCCACTGTCTCTACTAAAATACAGCGGCCACTGAGACATAATAAGGCGCAATAAGGCAGGGGAGTGCAGAAGCCCCACCCACCGCTTAGCAGCCATCAGGGCCCCAACAGCGATCGCCCAGGGGTCCTACACAACACTTCAATAGCAAGAAAGGGAAAAACCCCAAGAAACCAGGTAACCGGAGGGAGGCCTGTACCTCCTAAGGCTCGAGGAACCAATCACATAAACAAGCAAGCGAGCAACTCCACGCCCAATCTACCGCAACCTGCGCGGGACCCGCCAAACCAGGAGGAACCCTTCCCCAGGACAGCACAAGCAAGCTCCCCCCCCCCTACAAAGATGGTGAAAGCGCTCAAAGCCACAAAAACAGATATCTCGGCTCTACTGGCAGCCCCGAGCACAGACAAGCCCAAAAAGGGTGACCGACCGGAGACAACGACCGCAACCCAAACCTCTTCTGCGGATCCTGTCACCATGACACAGTCAGTGACCAATTCGGACTTGCAGGAGCTCCTGCAAGCCCTCACAAAAGAATACCAAAGCGGCACAGATGAAGTCATGGGTAAGATTGCGGCACTAGATAAACGAGTGGAGGAAGTGGAGACAAGAACCGAAGAGGTGGAAGCGACTCTCTGCGACCACGGGCACGAGATCGGCGAAAGCTTGGCCAGAATCACAGCTCTCGAGGCTCGATGTGAAGCAATGGAAGCAAGGCAGGAGGATGCCGAAAATCGCTCTCGCCGGAACAACATCCGCTTAAGGGGAATCCCGAAGACAATCCCGGATACTGATCTTCCCCGCTATGTTGAGGACCTATTTCGGTTCATCATTACCCTCCCCGATGACGCCCCACTGGAGTTGGATAGGGTGCATCGAACGAGATCCAGAACAAACAGACACCCCACCGGACATCCTAGCCAGAGTACACTTTTACAAGGTTAAAGAGGAAATCATGAGGGAGGCCAGGGACTCCCCTCGCGTCTTCTTCAGAGACGCCACAATCTCCCTCGACCTAGCAGCCGTAACACTGGCAAAAAGAAAGGCCTTACGACCCATCACGATCTGGCTCAGGGAGAAGAAAACCCCTTACCATTAGACGTTCCCCACAGCCCTCGCATTCTCTCGGGAGGGTAAACCCTGTCTGACCCGCACCTTGCAGGAGGGAGAGAGACATTTAAACCCGGACCCGGAAGACGACAACCAAGCCTGAAATACCCCAGTGCGAACACCAAGAACAAGGGGGGCTGACTCCACCTGGACCAAAGTAGGTAGATGCCGAAAACTCCGAGGCCCACCAACCAAAAACAAACTAAATGGCTAGGCTTGGGCTCATCTCCCAACATGGAATCAAAAGGGGGTCACCTAACTAAAGCACGAGAAAATAGAACAACACGATTTTATCACATCAGATCCACATCGCTTCACCAATTTACAGCTGAGGCACAGTTGCCTCCAAGAAGCAAGGATGCGTTGGCCCAGCCGGATGCCCCGTTGGCAGACGAGCTGACTTTCATGGCCCTAAAAACTCGATTGGTCAAGGTGGGGGGTGAGGGAGGGACTCAAAATCGGGGAATAGAAACTAAAGACTCAGCAATACACAAGGAAGTTAATGCACCGGAGGCAACACAAGGAGAACAGCCCAATGAACACAAAAGCGACATCATCACAAGTAATGGAGTCCACTAAGGAACTATCCATGGTAACATGGAATGTTCAAGGGCTGAAGTCAGGAAACGGAAATCAGTGGAGCAGAGACTGAGTCACTTAGAAGCCGACATTGTGTGCCTTCAGGAAACCCACCTACTGCAAACGGACGAAAAGAGAGTGAAGTACCATCAATACCCTACGAAGTTCTTTGCCTCCTCAGGCCAAAAAAAAGGGGAGTAGCCATCTTCCTTAGCCGAGCTGTGCAGCTCACCCAAATCTCACTTAAGCGTGACCCAGCAGGGAGATATATTCTGCTCAAGGGACTAATAAAGCTACCGATCACAATAGCAGCAATATATGCCCCAAACTCCGGGCAGGAACGCTTTCTTGGCAACCTGCTCACCACAATCACCGCCTTCACAGAAGGGCGCCTCCTAATCGGAGGAGACTTCAATCTCACCCCAGACCCCAACACAGACAAGACACTTCCGCCCTCGAGAGAGGACTTCATTCGGGCACTGGGGATGGCAGAGTTTCTGAGGTCTACGGGTACTATCAATGTCTGGAGACTGGCCCATCAGGGAGAGCAAGACTATACATTCTTCTCTCACGTTCACAAAGGTTACTCAAGAATAGACCTACTCATGTCTAGCGAACTCTTCCCCTGCATCGAGGACATCCAAATCGGCCATAGAGTAATATCCGATCACACCCCAGTCATAGCCAAGCTGCTCGTGGAGGGCCTCCCAGCACCCACTCAGAGAACCTGGAAGCTCCAGGATTACATTCTAGCGGACATTGCATCAAGCTCCGAACTTCAGGAGGCCCTGGAGAACTTCTTTTCAGAGAACGCGGACAAAGGCACCTCCGAAGCAATGGTCTGGGACACAATGAAGCCGGTTATTAGAGGGGTGGCAATCAGCTGCTCGGCAACACAGAAAAGAAAACACCAAATTCAACTCACCAAGCATGAGGCAGAAATGAGAGAAATAGAAGCACGATACAAAATCTGCCAAACCAGGCAAATAAGCAGAGAACTGAAAAGAGCGAAGACAAAACTGGAAATGCACCTGGCAGACAAAACGGCCCAGCACTAGCCTACACAAAACAATTTTACTACATAAATAGCAACAAGGCCAACCGTCTGTTGGTCCAGAAACTGAAAAAACGACACGCCCGAAACAAGATACTAGCGCTTCGAGACCAAAGAGGAATGTTTTACTGCACGGAAGCGGACAAAATGGAGATCCTCACCAAACATCACACAGGAATCATGTCAGGTCCGGCTACAAGCAAGGAAGCACAAGCCCAATATTTGCGCTAATCCGGCGAGACCCTCTGCCCCCTCAGCTCGACTTTTTAGAACTACCAGTCTGGGCGGAGGAAGTAGCAGAAACAATTCGGCTCTTGAAAAATACAACCCCAGGCCCAGACGTCCTGACCGCCCAATTTTATAAAAAAATGTGCCCATATTCTGGCCCTTCGCCTGGCCTCACTGTACAACTCCTTTCTGGAATCAGGTTCCATCACCCCATCTATGGAGGAGTCCCTAACAGTTCTGCTACTAAAGCCGGGAAGAAACCCGGAGCTCTGCTCCTCATATAGGCCTATCACATTGCTGAATAACGATGCGAAAGTCTTCTCGAAAATTCTAGCAAGCAGACTGGCTAAACATCTCCCAGAGCTGATCCACCCAGATCAGACGGGATTTATTCCAGGGCGAAGTACCTTCGACAACACCAGGCGCACCCTAAATATCATTCAATCGGTATGGAGATCGGGCGAGCAAATGGCAGTCCTGTCCCTAGACGCAAACAAAGCGTTCGATATGTTAGACTGGGGATACAGAGGAAACCCTCAAGTGTCTGGGCGTCGGCCCCAAGTTCCGAACATGGACCCTGGCTAACTACCAACACCCCTCCACAGCACTAAGAATAAATGGCAACAAATCACCCAGAATTCATATCTCCAGAGGCAAGAGGCAGGGCTGCCCGCTGTCCCCGCTTATCTTTGCTCTGTCCATGGACCCATTCGCCAGCAGAGTGCGCCAGAATTCCGCAATAAGCGGGCTATCCATCAAAGGAGAGGTATACAAGATAGCGCTATACGCTGACAATGTTCTGTTATCCCTGACCAAGCCAAAGCCATCACTGGAAGCACTCTGGATCGAACTGGCCAACTTCGGAGCAGCATCTGGATTCTTAACCTCGAGAAATCCACATCCTTGGGAATCAACATGCCAAGTGGCACGATAAAATCTTTAGCTAGCAGTCACCACATCCAATGGACTACCTCACATTTCACCTACCTGGGAGTGAAGATCCCACAGAAAACAGAAGAAGCGTATAAGCTGAACTTCCCCCCCCGCTACTTAAAGGGATAGTCCAGTAAAAAATGTTATTCAAAAAATAGATAGGCAACATAAAAAAAAAAATACTAGCACTTTCTTTTTTTTTTAAACTTCCTATGTAAAATTTTGAGCTATTCAAGCTCAAAATTCGCAAAAGCAAGCACATGGGCGCATCCATTTTGTGAAATGGATGCCCGCCTGTGCTGGCTTTTGCGGCACTAATGAAGGAAAAGCCAGCCAGCTGTAGTAAACAAAAGCTACTGCTGGGTGGCTTTTCCTTCATTGGTGCTGTACGCGGAGGACGGGGACCGGAGACCAGAGCAGGAAAGCTGCAGCTGAATCTCGGTAAGTGCTTTTTATTTATTTTTTTAAAATAAGCACTAGCTGTGGGTTTTTTTTCTAAGTTTTCCGGGCTAGAGGAGCCCGGAAAACTTAGAAATAAAACCGCAGCTTTAAAAAAGTATTTATGTTTGCGGTCGCTTTTGAAGCGACCGCAAACATAAATACAACATTGTGTTTCAAAAGGCTGCAGTTTTTCTTTCCAAGTTTCTCAGGCTCCTCCGGCTCGGAGGAGCCTGAGAAACTCGGAAAGAAAAACCGCAGCGTTTTCAAACACAACCGCGTTGTGTTTCTGCCTGCTGTGGCCATCACATTGGGTCTTTGTTGCTCCCCCAGGGGAGCACTGGAGACCCAAAGTGAAAGCCAAGGCAGGCAGAAACACAACACGGTTTTGTTTCTGCCTAAATCTGCTTTCCCATTTGGGGCTCTCGGGCTCCCCACGGGGGGCCCGAGAGCCCCAAATGGGAAAGCAGATTTAGGCAGAAACACTGCAGCATTTAGCATTTCCCATTTGGGGCTCTCGGGCCCCCCGTGGGAAGCCCGAGAGCCCCAAATGGGAAATCAGCTGTAGGCAGAAACACTGCGGCATGTAAACCACAACCGCGTTGTGTTTCTGCCTGCCTTGGCTTTCACTTTGGGTCTCCGGTGCTCACCTGTGGGAGCACCGGAGACCCAAAGTGATAGCCACAGCAGGCAGAAACACAACGCGGTTGTGTTTGAAAACGCTGTGGTTTTTCTTTCCGAGTTTCTCAGGCTCCTCCGAGCCGGAGGAGCCTGAGAAACTTGGAAAGAAAAAGTGCAGCGTTTTGAAACACAACGTTGTATTTATGTTTGCGGTCGCTTCAAAAGCGACCGCAAACAAATACGTTTTTAAAGCTGCGGTTTTATTTCTAAGTTTTCCGGGCTCCTCCAGCCCGGAAAACGTAGAAAAGAACCGCAGCTAGTGCTTATTTTGTTTTTTAAATAAATAGCACTTACTGAGATTCAGCTGCAGCTTTCCTGCTCTGGTCTCCGGTCCCCGTCCTCCGCGTACAGCACCAATGAAGGAAAAGCCACCCAGCGGTAGCTTTTGTTTACTACAGCTGGCTGGCTTTTCCTTCATTAGTGCCACAAAAGCCAGCACAGGCGGGCATCCATTTCACAAAATGGATGCGCCCATGTGCTTGCTTTTGCAAATTTTGAGCTTGAATAGCTCAAAATTTTACATAGGAAGTTTAAAAAAAAAAGCTGGTATTTTTTTTTTAAATGTTGCCCATCTATTTTTTAAATCCATTTTTTTACTGGACTATCCCTTTAAGGAGCTCCAAAAGGACCTAGTAAGATGGCAAAAGCAAGAAGTGTCCTGGCTGGGACGAATAACAGCAGTTAAAATGAACCTGGTACCAAGGTTGCTCTAATATTGCCAAGCCCTCCCAATCTCCGTCCCAAAGAAGGACCTGCTGAAGCTCCAAACAAATATAATGAAATGCATTTGGGAGAACAAGAAGCCGCGAATAGCGAGGAGGGTGATGACAAGAAGCAAGGCAGTGGGAGGCCTGGGGGCCCCGGAGATAGAAAGATACTGCCTGGCCGCCCAGCTGGTACCAGCATTCGCCTGGAACCCACCCACCAACAGACCCCGCTGGGTGAAATTAGAGGAGGACTGGTGCCAAATCCCCCTAGAGGTGCTCCCACATATCATCAGACCGATTGACCCCCCCAGGGAGGGACCCCTAACCGCTACCAAGAATACAGTTGAGAGCTGGAGGAAAGCGGCCAGGCGATGGAACCGAGGAAACACGACCGGCCCACTAACCCCGATCTGGGACAACCGGACTTCACCCCCGGCATAACACCCAATAACTTCAACCTCTGGAAATCCAGAGGGCTAAAGCACGTGGGAGACTTCTACGAGGAGGGCACCCCATTAACCTTTGAAGAATGCAAAGCAAAATTCGGGGTACCGGAAACAGAACGATTCCGCTATTCAGAAATCCGACACTGGCTCTCACATGAGCTCATGAGAAATCAGGGCTGCAGAGAATTGACGGCGCTGGAACAAACGCTCACGACGACTCCCCACGCCCCCAGAGGGAAAACATCAGCCCTATACGGCCTGTTGGACAGAACGGATCCCGACCAAACAGAGGCATACATGAAAAAGTGGGAGAAGGACATTGGCAGACCGATCGATGGGGAGGAGTGGGGACACATCTGGACCAGAATGCAGAAGAGCTCAATATGTGTCACCAACAAGGAAGGGGCAATTAAAACCTGCTACAGATGGTACCTAACCCCAGAAATTCTGCACAAGAGAGCATCCCAACTATCTCCCCACTATGTTGGAGAGGGTGCACAGACACAGGCACGCTATTTCACCTACTCTGGTCCTGCCCAAGATCGATCAAATACTGGAAGGAAATACTGGACTTAAGGCAAATCATGGGACTAACGATCCCATGGGACCCAGGAATAGTCCTGCTGGGCAGCACAGGAGAGGGCCAATTCCCACTCTCCGGCAACCTGACAGGCCTGTGCACACAACTTCTCACGGCAGCAAAGATAGCAATAGCAAGATTATGGAAACACCCAGAGGGCCCGGCCGTGAGCATGTGGTGGTCCAAATGCTGGGACATCGCAGCCGCGGAGAAAATAACCGCAATCCGCCTGGGGAACAGAAACGAATTCTTCAACATCTGGGCCCCCTTCCTAGATTACGCGGACCAGTACCCATGAATGGCAAGAAGACCGCCCACCCTTCGGTGGATGGACAAATACGACTAAAATAACCCACAGGAAAGCCCTGCGACCCGTAAGGAGACAGACCCCCCAATCCAACGGCCACCAACCCAGGCTGAAATACAGCAGAAGACAATACGAACTTGGTGACACTCAGCCCCAATCCAGTTCCAACTATCGCCTTGCTGCATAAGTCAACTGATCAGCTAATTAAATTCCCCAAAGAACTACAGCTTCCCCGAGAGATGGTCCACGGGACTGCCCCCCTCCTACCTCATTACTCCCACCTGGCTAGGTTCTGTTTATGTTTACAGGGTGGCATAAACTGCTCACCTCATAAGAAACGGGCAATACGCCCCGGCCTAATTTTGTTCAGTTCATGTCTATGTTATGATTTCATGCTCATTTCGTATGATTATGCAATATGTAAATGAATGCATGTGAAACAATATGTTTTTTGACAAAATCAAATAAAAAGAATGTTGGGGGAAAAAAACAGCTTCCTTTACTGATGCACTAAAATATCAGTAAGGTCATCAGCTTCTACAATTGCAGCAGGTTTTGGCCACCTAGATATTCTGAAACTTTACTTATTACTGACCTATGGGAAGGATCTGAATATCCAGCCACCTCCAGGTTCCCAAAGTCAGTTTCAGCAGATGTCTCCCAACTGGTCCCTTAGTGTCTTTACTAGATTTAGCATTTTTGATTCTGCTGATATAAGCTCTTCTGGGACATTGGATGTTCCAAACTCATACCAAAATGGAGCTTCTTCCTCCTTGAACATGGAACCCATACACCTGAAGAAATCTAGCCGAGGTAGTGGTTTGAAATACTTTGTCGATTCAATCGTAGGTTTTAAAGTCTTCGAAGGCACAGAATGCCCCGATGGCGTTGAAGGCACAGAAGCGGATGGTGAATGAGGCGATGGCTTTAAGCGCTTTGACGACTTTGATTATGTGGTTCGACAACTTTAATTTAAGCTTCGAGACCGGAGATGAAGGACCTTGATCTTTTTCCTTCAAGGAGGAGGGTGTCGATTTTTTCTTATGTGCCGAAGAAGACTCCTTCGACTTGTGTCGAGGAGCTTCTCTTCCCGGGCGTTTAGGCAAACAAGGAGGAGACACAAGAGACTCCTTACTGGTCCTTTTAGATGCAGAGGGGTGGCTTGATTTCCCAGACTCCTTGAGAGGAGCACTCAGAGGAGCGTGCCTCTGAAAAATGTCAAGCATTTTTAAGCGGAAATATTCCCATTCCGCATGATTCTAAATCTTTTTAGGAAAAGACACTATCGGGCAGAGGCGGAAAAAGGCGGACATATGTGGCGTTGCTCCCTGCTCTTATTGTGAGAAGACAAGCATCGCAAGCTGTCATGATGCCTACCCCCGGGCATCCGGACCAGGCCCATCAGTCCTGGGAGCAGGCATACAGATGCTTAGAAAAAGCCCAGCAGCCACAGCTAGGGGCTATCTGGGTACAGTCCTGGCGCCGTAGGCACCAGGTTCATAGAAGGGGTCAGTCCTGGCGCCAAAGGCGCCAGGCTCATATGCTTACACTTACCTCATGCACACCATGCTGCTAAGAATCCAAGCCAACGTGAAGCCTGAAGGGAACTACTTTACTTCAGGGAATATTTTCTTACTCGGGTGTGGTCTTGGGGGAACTTCTTACCTGGGACTACTTTGAAGGCTATTTAAACCACGCCCGAAGAGCAGCACACGCTTCGCGTTATTCTGCATCCAGCAGCGTAACGCTCACCATGCCTGCAAGTCAGCATCCAGCCTTCTGCCACGCCTGCCTCGAGTCTGGAGCTCCTAGAAAAAAGGGGAAGAAGGAGGAAAGATTAGAACAAGAACATGACTTCTATTCCTCACCTGATTCCGCCTTCAAACAAGGAAAGAGACGTTAATTCGATACGTGTTGCATCGCCCGCTGCAGCGCCTCGCTATTCTCACCAGCCTTCGCAGCACCTCCACGATCCGCCGCAGTCTCCATCACATCTTCTCCGAACTCCAGCACCTAAGGGGGACAAAAGAACAGCAAGGTGAGCCGAGAAAATAAACAAAGGCAATCTCTGTTAACACCATAGACTTACCTGATTTTACCGCCGGAGGGTATTATTCATCAAGACGTCATATTTTCTCACGCCGCACCTGTAAAAGGAGGGAAAGCAACAGATTAAACACAAGTATCATTTACCGGACAGTATTGGGTGATACAGACTCTTACCTGAACGCTACCAGCTGCCACGAGGCAATCTTCTCTTGGGTCAAGCTGCAAGATAAAAGGAATCAGACAAGAGTGAATATCAGACATTTTGAACACTTTAGAAACTATATACTTACGGTTTACTCGCCAGGGACCTCAGAGTCAATATTGGTCTGGAACTCTCCCAACTGCTTGTCATGCCTGCTGGACATATCTCTGGACCAGGAACGACCACTCCATACAAAATGAGTTACGCCCATAGAACCACTAGACCATTCTATTCGAAATGGAGGTTGTTCGATGCATTGCCCGGAAAACGACGTCTGCATTTTTCACGTCGTTAAAATTCACGTGACTTAGTTCCGTCACGTGTATCACGGCAGTTCGTACATAAGCAGCGTGGAAACGTCGATCGCTGCTTCTGATTAATTCATCTTTGGCGTTTTGTAGCTGAACTCCGGACCTGCGTCCTCGCATTCCCTTCAGCAACTTCTTTGGCCTTTTGGAGCGTGTTCTCCTCCACATGCTAATTCCTGGAGGCGTGTATCCTGTTCGCGTGTCAAATCTCCACGCGGACGCTGTCTCCAAGCGCGGCTGTCCTGAGCTGCGTGTATCCTGGTTGCGTACCAAATCTCCACACGGACGCTGTCTCCAAGCGCGGTTGTCCTGAGCTGCGTGTATCCTGGTTGCGTACCAAATCTCCACACGGACGCTGTCTGCAAGCGTGGCTGTCCTGAGCTGCTTGTATCCTGGTTGCGTACCAAATCTCCACGTGGACGCTGTCTGCAAGCGCGGCTGTCCTGAGCTGCGTGTATCCTGGGTGCGTACCAAATCTCCATGCGGACGCTGTTTTCAAGCGCGGCTGTCCTGGGCTGCGTGTATCCTGTTCGCATGCCAAATCTCCACACGCGGACGCTGTCTGCAAGCGCGGCTGTCCTGA
Organism: Ambystoma mexicanum; assembly: GCF_040938575.1. Classification (NCBI taxonomy): domain Eukaryota; kingdom Metazoa; phylum Chordata; class Amphibia; order Caudata; family Ambystomatidae; genus Ambystoma; species Ambystoma mexicanum. The sequence continues at coordinate 1,566,131,864 of NC_090937.1, read as the reverse complement.
GCTGCGTGTATCCTGGGTGCGTACCAAATTTCCACGCGGACGCTGTCTGCAAGCGCGGCTGTCCTGAGCTGCGTGTATCCTGTTCGCATGCTAAATCTCCACGCGGAAACGCTGTCTCCAAGCGTGGCTGGCCTGGCTGCGTGTACGCTGTCGCGTGCAATCCTGCACGTGGTTTTCTGAACTACTTTGAACCTTTGGTGCCTGTGACAGTTAACAGGTGAAAATCTAATGTTGGTTCTTCGTGGGTAAGGAAGTATTTCATGAACTATTGGAAGGTGATTGTGCACAGTACTTTGGACGCTATCCTGTGGTGCACCAACCCGGTATCTAGCGTGAGCCTCGTGCCGTTCGGGATAAGTCTCCCTTACTAATCTTCCCCTCCTTTATCGTTGGTTCAACTCCTGGTTTTCTTCAAGAGACTTTCGTTGAATTCTTCAGTTTTGCCATAAGGTCAGTGTTTTGAATGAATGCTAATACTGTGCTATCTTAGTGATTTGAGTTTGGGACAGTTTATGATACTTTATCCTAGGCATACTTAAAATACAATACCCACGCCCTTTCCAGTGATCCATCTCTCTGCCCGTTTTATCAGTCAGAGAGTTGTATCATTTGGAAGGTCTAATTTGACCTACCTACAATCAAGTTGTGTGAAAAAGGATCCGGAAGAGCCCTACCAATTGTATCCTTTTTTGGTTACCGTATCCTTTTCAATTGATACATTGGTGATTTATGACAGAATCAGAAGCCATGGAGGGTACGGATACTTTAACTGTTTTGACTCAGTTAATCACTGACTTGAGAAATGAAATGATTACGGCACAGGACATGCTACGGCATCGAATGGATGTTATGCAAGATGCCATGCATGCCACTCCTCAGGGAGCACTGGTTCCAGTAGCCACTGCATCTGGATCTGGGACTACGACACTGTCATTATCACAGGAAACTCCTAAAGTGGTTATGCCAACACAGTTTCCCTTGGCTCCCCTGGAAAGGTTCACAGGTGATCCTAAAACCTATAGAACTTTTGTTAATCAGTGCCGACTTCATTTCCTTTGCCGGCCTAATTCGGTTCCTGATCTAACTACTAAAGCAGCATTCGTGCTTTCCCATTTGGGGGGTACAGCGGCTGCTTGGGCTAGTCCTTTATTGGAATCAAATAGCCCCTTGTTGTACGATTGTGATGATCTTCTATCTAATATGAACAAAGTCTTTGATATGCGCTACGCTATTCAAGCCACAGATCTGGAGTCGCTGAATCTACAACAAGGCACTCAACCTCTGTTGGCTTACATCGTACGATTCAACCAATTAACAGCCGATACCCAATGGCCGGAAGACAAAAAGACGGCTGTTTTCTACAAGGGTCTTTCAGAAGAACTCAAAGATGCCTTGTCCACGGTTCCTACAGGTTTCTCAGAATTTCTTGATTTGATTTTACAAATTGATGCCCGAAGAAATGCCCGCAAAGGAGAGAGAAAACCTTTCCCTTCATGCACCGGTTCGTTCTGATACATCGGCAGCTTCTTCGAATGATCCTGAACCAATGCAAATTGGTGCGGTGAGAGGCCGGTTGTCTAGAGCAGAAAGAGAACCGAAGAAAAAATAATTTATGTATGTTTTGCGGCTCATCTGAGCATTTACTGGCGGCATGTCCTAAAAAACCAGTTAAGCCTTCGGGAAACGCCAAAACTCGACAATAGCAGGAGTCCCTGTGTCGAGTGTTACATCGGACTCCATTACATTTCCAGCGCACGCACCTATAGTTGTTGAGATGACTTTACGTTTTGATGATCAAGAACTGGTTTCCAAGGCTATGGTTGATTCTGGAGCCACTAATAATTACATCGATATCACATATGCCAAGAAATGTTCTTTACCCCTTGTAGACAAGAACAAACCTGAAACTGTTAATACTGTGGATGGATCGGTCTTGATTTCCGGTATGGTAACTCAGGAGACTGTACCTATTCAGATGACTTTATCAAATGGTCATTCGGAGGAAATAGTCTTCGATGTCATTGCGGCTCCTCAGTACAAAATATTACTTGGACTTACTTAGTTGACTCTTCATAATCCCGCCATTGACTGGGTTACGGGATTGATCCAATATCCTTCCGTTTTTTGCAATGAACATTGCTTTACCAGTCAGGTGGTGTCAAATAAATCACATATTTTGGCCTCTATGGAGGGAATTTCCACTATTAGTGTGGTACATCAGAGCGGTACACATATACCAAGTGAATATACAGATTTTGCTGATGTGTTTGACAAAGGCCAGGCAGAACAGCTGCCTCCACATAAGCAGTATGATTGTCCAATTGAACTAATTCCTGGAGCTAAAATCCCTACTGGTCGAGTCGATTCTTTAACTCCCAAAGATGATGTTGTCTTGAAAGAATACATCGATAAAGCTCTTGATATGGGATTTATACGGCCATCTCAATCACCGGCTGCCTCTCCTTTATTCTTTGTTCCAAAGAAAGAAGGAGATCTAAGGCCTTGCATTGATTACAGAGCTATTAACGACATCACCATACAGAATCAGTACCCTTTACCACTGATTAATGTTCTGTTAGATCAATTCGGAACTTCCAAGTACTTCTCTAAATTGGACTTGCGCGGTGCTTACAATCTGGTTCGCATTCGCAAAGGAGACGAATGGAAGACCGCTTTTAAGACGCGGTACGGCCTTTATGAATATTTAGTGATGCCTTTTGGTCTTTGTAACGCTCCCGCCACATTTCAGTTCTTCATGAACGATATCTTCAGAGATATGATGGACCAATTTGTGGTGATTTACTTGGATGACATTTTGATATATTCATCGTCTTTTCCAGAACATGTTAAACACGTTTTAGCTGTCTTACAAAGACAGAGAGAACAAGCTTTTTGTTAAAGCCGAGAAATGTGTCTTTCCTACACAAGAAGTGGAATTTCTGGGTTACGACATTACCAATCAAGGTGTTCGAATGAGTCGTTCCAAAGTGAAGGCCATATTGAATTGGCCCGTTCCACACAATGTCAAGTCATTACAGTCATTCCTAGATTTTGCGAATTTTTATCGCAGATTTATTCGTTCTTTCTCCAAAACAGTGGCCCCATTGACAGCTTTAACTAGTTCTAAAGTTCCCTTCTGTTGGAACCAGAATGCTCAAGCTTCTTTTGAGATGTTAAAGGAAGCATTTACCACTGCACCTGTACTTCAACATCCTGATCCGGATTGTCAGTTTATCGTTGAAGCAGATGCTTCCAGTCTCGCTACAGGAGCTGTACTTCGCAAGTTTCTGCAGAAACCAAGGAGGAGCATCCAATTGCTTTCTTCTCACGTAAGCTTACTTCATATGAACAAAACTATACAGTCACTGAGCGTGAATTACTTGCAATCAAGGATGCTTTCCGAGAATGGCAACATCATCTTCTTGGAGCCAAACATCATGTACTGGTGTACTCGGATCATAGAAAGGAAGTATTTCATGAACTATTGGAAGGTCATTGTGCACAGTACTTTGGACGCTATCCTGTGGTGCACCAACCCGGTATCCAGCGTGAGCCTCGTGCCGTTCTGGATAAGTCTCCATTACTAATCTTCCCCTCCTTTATCGTTGGTTCAACTCCTGGTTTTCTTCAAGAGACTTTCGTTGAATTCTTCAGTTTTGCTATTAGGTCAGTGTTTTGAATTAATGCTAATACTGTGCTATCTTAGTGATTTGAGTTTGGGACAGTTTCTTATGATACTTTATCTATCCTAGGCATACTTACGATACAATACCCACGCCCTTTCCACTGATCCATCTCTGCCTGTTTTATCAGTCAGAGAGTTGTATCATTGGAAGGTCTAATTTGACCTACCTACAATGAAGTTATATGAAATAGGATCCAGAAGAGCCCTACCAATTGTATCCTTTTTTGGTTACCGTATCCTTTTCAATTGATACATTGGTGATTTATGACACTCCTTCGGACCAGTGAAGTAACTGGTTATCTACGCGCCCCTTCATTCCACGCAGGATGGAGAGCTCATCTTTTATAAACATAAGGTGAGACTGTGAAAGGAGATATCGGAGGTGATTAGTGGGAAGAACAGTGGGGTGTTATCACTCAAATCCACGGGTGGCTAATTCCCTTTCTCCACTTTCAGGAAAATACTTCTACGGATCAAGCTGACGAAATTAGGCGGGCCAGTCCCATCTGTCATCTCTGCACTACGTGTCACGTTGGTGGAGACCGCAGCTGTCCAGTTCCGATCAACGCCCCTGTGGGAGCCAGGTGAGCGTAACACAAATTCTACTATGAGCGTCTCCAATGTTTAGGATACATCCCTCGAGTCAGAGGACGACTTACTTTTTGACAGAGTAATGGATGGGGATTTGGGAGAGGGCTTACCTGCTTCAAGCTTTCCCTTCCTTTCCCGCAAGGCCTTGTCTATCATGGATTGTCACGAGCCACAGTCCAACTTGTGGCCTATCCCCAAACACCACAGACAGAAATGATGCAGGTCTGGGATGGACATTTTTACCCCACAGTCTACACACCGCTTAAATCCAGTCTTCGTTGAGGACATGTCGAGTGAATATCGAATCGACTTGATCTGAAGTGAACACTCAATCGAAACTTTGCTGTGGCGATAGCTCCCAAGTATGCTAGCATGCAGATGAAACTGAACCGAGGTAACCGTCACTGCACGCGCTTCATATACCAGCATCAACGTCACTGGGATGGACCACGGATGCCATTGAGGGCCATGACTCAAAGCTGCACGACACTCAGACGACACCCTATGAAAAACAAATTTCGAAGCAAGCTGCAAACTTGGATATATCAAAGATGAGGAATACGTGGGATGACAATCCATTCAAAATATGTTTTAGAACCGAGTGTTATGTGATATTACCTGCTTATTTTTCTAGTGTGTTTTGGGCCTATAATAGAGTCTTTTTTTGTATTTACCAATCTAAGTAGAATCTTTGTATATTTCACGGTGTAGACTCATTGTGGACCTCTGACCCCACTCACCGCTCATGAGACTAAGCCTTGGCCACTCTCAATGCTTACCTTGGATTGAGTTTAGCTAACCTCTCGGAGTTATCCTTTTAACTATAAATCTACCCAGGCAGATTCTAGAAATCCATCTTAACAATGCTGTACACGCATACATATGCTGCATTATCTTTGTTTGGAAATGTGTGTAAAGAAGCATTAAGATAAATAATAGGTCATATACAATGGACACCTATGAGGGTTTTTCAAAGTTACTACCTGGGGATCGGACTTCGAAAAGCCAAACTAGTAAAGGTTACCGAGTTAAGAGGCGAGTAGTTGAGGAGGCCAACTCAGCTAGCGCAGGTAAAATTAGCAAAGTTCAATTTGTGCAGGCAAATGCAACATTCAAAACAGGGACTGATGGTTCTTAGTGAAGGAACAAGTTACTTACCTGTAACTGTTGTTCTCCAGCATGGGTCTGGCATGGATTCACATGGATTCACATGCTCATGAATATTCCCCGTCAGGCTGGGAATCCTCGGTAAAGAAAAAACCAGTATCAGTTTTGTTTCTGATCTGTCTTTCGTAGTAGCAACCAATCACTGATCTCTGCGTCATACTGACCACAGCCAATGACTGCCCTCTACCTATGCCCCGCCTCTGGCAGCCATCTTCAGATTTGGTAGCACTTGAAGTGGCAGTATGACCAAGTGAAGAGCCGCAGAGGGGTAGGCGGGAGGGTTCGCATGTGAATCCATGCCACACCCATGCTGGAGAACAGTTACAGGTAAGTAACTTGTTCCTTCTCCAGCATGGGGTCTGGCATGGATTCACATGCTCATGAATAAAGAATACATAGCAGTACACACATGCACAACCACGGGAGGTGCCAAAGGCTCAACATTAAGCATTACATCAAACTCAACATTAAGCAAATCTTACCTCCTCACCAGGCTCACCTTAGGCGAACAGGTTGCGCAGCACTGCTTGGCCGACCCTGGACTCCTCCCTGGAATCCCGATCGACGCAGTAGAATTTCGTGAAGGTGTGCGTCGACCTCCACGTAGCAGCCCTGCATATGTCCAGCAAGGGCACATCAGATAGGAACGCCGTGGTAGCTGCGATCGCTCTGGTGGAATGGGCTCTCGGACGGCCAGGCAGGGGTCGGTTTGCCAACCAATGACAGTACATGATACAACCGGAGAGCCATCTGGAAATGGAAGCCTTCGAGAGAGCCTTCCCCTGATTGACAGGTCCAAAGTTCACAAAGAGTTGTGACGTCTTACGAAAACCCTTCGTGCGGTCCACGTAGAACTTCAGCGCTCTAGCCACATCCAGCGAGTGCAAAGTCCTCTCAGCCGGCGACGAAGGCGACGGGAAGAAAACAGGCAACACCAAGGGTTCGTTGAGGGTTCGTTGAGGTGGAAGTCCGACGGCACCTTGGGCATGAAGGAGGGGTGCGTCCTGAGCACTACCCTTGTGTCGTGAAAAGTCAAGTACGGGGCCTTGCAGGAAAGGGCCTGGATCTCTCCCACCCGTCGTGCGGAGGTGATGGCCACAAGAAACGGTGTTTTCCACGACAAGAACTCGGGGCCGGAGTCTTCACCGGCGGGAACGATCTGAACAGTCCCTTCATGAACTCTTTCACCAGACGATGAGACCACAAGGACGTCCGCCCCGTGGTTCTGGTGTATCGGGAGATCGCAGCTGAATGAATCTTGATGGACGCGTGTGCCAGTCCAGCGTTGGCCAGCGTCAGTAGGTACGGCAGTACTTGGGGAGCCGTAATCCGCAGAGGGTTATTCTTCTGTGCGTGGCACCAGACAGAGAACCTCTTCCATTTGTGTCCGTAGCATTTAAGTGTTGAGGACGCCCTGGCCTTTGCAAGAACCTCTCTGCAGTCGGCCGGTATGTCGTATCCTCCAAACTCTAACGCTGCAGGAGCCAGGCCTGCAAGTTCAGCGACTTCGGGTCGTGATGGAGGATGGCGCCTCCTTCCCTGGAGAGCAGATCCGCGTCCACTGGCAGCTTGATTGACGGGGACGCTGACAAATCCAGAAGGTCCGGGAACCATATCTGCCTCGGCCACGCAGGTGCGACGAGGATCATCCTGCACAGGGACCTCTTGAGCTGGTTGATGAGCCGGATCAGCAATGGCAATGGAGGGAACGTGTATAGGAACAGGCCCTCCCAGGGGAACGAGAAAGCATCGCCCATGCTCCTCGGCTGGGGAAACCTGCTGGCGAACCTCCGGCACTTGGAGTTCGTCGCCGTCGCAAACAGATCGATTTGGGGTGTGCCCCACCGTCGGAAGAGGCGGTCCACTAGATTCTGTCGTAGTTCCCACTCGTGGCACGAGCGCAGCTCCCTGCTGAGTGAGTCGGCGATGGTGTTTTTTATCCCTGCCAGATGAAACGGCACCAGAAACATCCTTTGGGTGACGGCCCAATGCCACAGATCCTGCGCCTCCCTGGACGGGGCTGGGGACCTGGTTCCGCCCGGTTTCCTGATGTAGAACATGGTGGTGGTGTTGTCGGTGAAGATCCTCACCACCTTGCCCTTGAGGGACGGAAGGAAGGACCTAAGGGCCCAAAACACTGCACGGAGCTCCAGGACGTTGATATGGAGGGCCTTCTCCGTCGGGCGCCAAAGGCCTCTCGCGTGCAGATTCTCGGTGTGCGCTCCCCACCCTTCCTGGGAGGCATCCGTGGTCACTGTCTCCTGGTGGCCGGGGGTCTGGAAGTCCATGCCCGCCGTCAGATGTGCGCGGGTGCCCCACCACCGAATCGCTCGTCAGAAACTCTCGTCGAGTGTGATCCTCTCCTCGACGCTGCCCGTCTTCTGGATCCAGCGCGCGTCCAGGAACTCCTGCAACGGGCGCATCCGGAGCCTGCACAGGGGGATGAGGTAAATGCAAGAAGACATCATTCCGAGGAGGGACTTGATGGACCTCACTCTGGCCGCGTCCGCAACCAGCATCCGCTGCACCTTGCCCAGAAAGGCCCTCGTCCTTTCCTCCGACGGGGAGGCCAGAAACGACACTGTGTCGAGCTTCTCTCCCAGAAACAGTGCGTCTTGCGCGGGCACCAGGTGGGACTTGGCGTAGTTTACGGAGAATCCCAGGTCCGTGAGAAGTTGGACGGTCCTTGCCGTGTGCTCCACGGCGAGCTCCCTCGTCTTGGCTCGGATGAGCCAGTCATCCAGGTAGGGATAGACGTGGATCCCCTCTCGGCGCAGCTGCGCCGCCACCGGTGCGAGGCACTTGGTGAACACCATGGGTGCCGACCTTAGTCCAAAGGGAAGGGCTCTGAACTGATAGCGATGCCCTTGGACCACGAACCTGAGACACTTTCGGTGTCCCTTTAGGATGGGAATATGGAAGTAGGCATCCTCCAAATCCAACAACAGGAAATCGCCCTCCTCCAGCTGACCCAGGACGTGTTGGAGGGTGACCATCCGGAACTTCTGTGCCTTGATGAATTTGTTCAGTCGTCGTAGGTCCAGGATGGGACGCCATCCTCCCGTCTTCTTCACGAAGTATCTTGAGTAAACTCCGGAGCCCCGAAGCCTCTTTGGGACGAGCTCGATGGCGCCCTTCCTGAGCATCGCCTTTACCTCCAAGAGAAGTAGAGGGACGTGATGTTCTTTCCTAGCCACAGGGGGGACGCACGGGCACCTTCTTTGAAACTCGAGCGCGTGACCCTGGGCTAGGGCGTCCAGCACCCAACGGTCGGTGGAGATGGACTCCCACACGCTGACGAAGCTCGCCAGCCGGCCTCCCACCGGGGTGCTTCGGTGGGGGCCCGACCCCACAGCCGGTTGAGTCCTGCTTCGACGAGGCTTTGCCGCCTTGACCTCCTTGGCGACGATGGCGGGGTCCACCTGACTTGCCTCGTCCCCTGTAAGCTTCCTGCGACGACGAACGGGCCGCTTGACGGTAGGTGGAAAATCCACCGCCGGAACCTTTGGAGGTACCCTTGCCTCCGCCGCTCCGAAAGGGCGGCCGCCGTTGCTGGAGAACCCCAAGAGCCCGGGCCGTCTCTGTGTCTGCTTTGATGGCTTGAAGGGAATCCTCCACCGTTTTCCCAAACAGGTTGTTTCCATCGAACGGCATGTCCAAGACTCTGGTCTGCACGTCTTGACGGAAGTCAGTAGCCTTGAGCCATCCACGCCGCCTAAGGCACACGCCGTTGCCCAACTAGCGAAATCCAGTGTCAGCGATGTCTGTCGCAATCGTAATGGCGTGGTCCGACGCCACCTCACCTTCCTGCAAGATCTCTAGGGCATCCGCCCTCTTGTCGTCCGGTAGGAAGTTTAAAACCTGACTGACGTACTCCTAATAGGTTGTTACATTCCAAATATTGTTAAGGAGGTATTTTTAGCCTGGAAGTGCATAACGTCATGAGATGGAGGCACTGGAGGGAAATGCACTCTGTTCTCACTAGAACAATCTTGAAGATCCTTAATAGTCTGCTATGGCCCAGTATTTTATCAGAGCATTCATTATGAATTGATTGGCACCAAGCTGAGTCTTTGGAAGGAGTTAAGTTGACATTAGGTGTGTCCCTTAAATTCAGAGAGGATATTGGATAGCTCGCTAGATCGAGCGTTAGCAATTTGGGTGTTAAGGTGGGCTGATTTGGCTTCCATAGTAGTTGACAAATTCTTTAATTGCCTTTTTATACTGATAGATAGAGTTTGCACAGGGGTTCTTCCACCACTGCCTTTCAAGAAACCTTTTGGTACGTCTAAGATTGATAATGCTGTTATTGTACCAGGTGGTCTTGTTAGTCTCACTTTTATTAACTTGCAACGGCACAAGGGTTTCAATGGCGGAGTTGATGGTGGCCGTAAGTTGTGTCATCAAGTTAGAGGAGTCTGAGAAACTGTCAAGGGACCGTAGCATGGTCGCTAGCGATTCCAAGATTTCGAGAGTGACATTTTTTAAATTTCGAGATTTCTTGTCGGCTCTGTGCAGTCCAGTCTAGGTTTCAAGAACTCTTGGTATCAAAAGGAGTGCCACAAACAAGAGATGCAAATTCACAGCTTTATTTATAGCTTTTCAAGGGGTTGGTACTTCCTAACTGGTCCTAAATCTAAAGTGGGAGTAAACTCGATCATAAAGTAAGACTAAAACAGTCCCAGTCACTACAGCCAATACAAAAGCTTCTAAACCTAGTGTCTACCCTAATTCTAATACAAAAAGGTGCAAGAGAAATGTACACAAAATGAAAAGGAGAGTTCCCACAAAAGGAGCAGGATGGCAAGGGGTTTGAAGCAATGATAAATCCCTTCCTCACGATTGCACCTTGGGACAAAGGGATTCGAGGGCATAGGGATTTAGGCAGCACAGTTTTCCCCAGTGAGGCGCAGACTGGCTTACTGGGGCGAGTCAACAGAAAGTTCAGGCTTCTTTCATAATCAAAAGGTTGCAAATGTTCTCCAAAAATAGACTTCTTCGCCTTGAAACAAAACTTTAACAGTTGCATTCTTTCATAAAGATCTCAGGAAGACCCTTCCTCAAGCTTTCTTGGTGGAAGACTTTCGAGACGGCATAGGTTTGGCTTCTGACTATGCCTGACCACTTCGACAACCGTTACCTTCAATTTCTCTCAATGCTTTCTGGTACTTGTAGTTGCAAGATAACGGACTGCTCTCCGTCGGGCACGAGCCACTCTCAATATTAATGGTTTCCCTCAGTCAGGCACAGATCTCTCATCTTCAACATTGGCCTCCCTCAGTCCGGCTCAGGCGTGAAATGTGTTTCTCCAGCTCACACAAGCTCAACTCGATCGTGCATAAGCGTTAATCTAGGCTATTTTCAATTTCCAATAATCCCTTTCATCTTTACATAGTTCAATAGTTTCTTCTATTCAGGCATGTTACTTAAGGGACTTTCAACTGTGCTGTAGCCAACAGCAGCACCACTCTGTGTACATTGTATAGCACTGTCCCTTTATAGCATTTATCTTTCTTTGTTTGCGGTTGCTTTATTACCCGCAACCGTATCTTGAAAGTTACTTTCAAACAAAAACAACCAGTCCTTTGTCCTTCTCTTGAGATAACTCACCGGCTGTGGTTTAATATTGTTTGTGTCCAAGTACAGAGTTCCTTTACTCATAGCTTTATCGAACCTACCCAATTAAATAATTGAACGGGACGGAAGCATGCTTCTCATCAATATTACCCAGAAGAAAAACTTCCAGCTCGTGTTATCAGCTGCTCAAAGCAAGCACAGTTATTTTGCCTGGCTTTCTTGAGACTTCTCCACAGCTCGTAAAGTCCTCAGGCTTTCTGCCCTCCAATCTCGCATTCGCAGCAGCTCTTGATGTCCGATCCTTTCTCGCTCTCAGCCTCGCTCAGCTGTTACCAGAACAAATCAAATGTCTCTGGACTTCAAGTCCCACAATGCAGCGCTCTTATTTTGCTCCCACTTCACCTCACCCTCAAACAGCATTCGGGTGGTTAGGAAAGCTGCAGGGTTTTAAACAGGATGTTTCACGAGGTTAGGGTCTCACAACTTGCCCTTCAAAGGCCTGGGCTTTAGCATCTTCCCCAGGGATGGCGCTCTGGTATGGGCGCTGCCAGGTAACCACAGCTGCACCTGGTTGGTTCCCTGGAGAGACAGCTCCCTTGCCACAGTGCAACCTCCCAAGTACTCACAGGACCAATGACCTTGCAGTCCTTCCAGGCTCTCCTGTGTTCCTCCAGCTGGTGTTTTGTTCTTCTGGCCTCAGTGCTTCCTCCAGCATCCCCAGCTTGCTCAGAGTGTGCTTGTGAGCTCTATCATTTATACTTGCTGGGAGAATTAACAGGTGTAAGTGGTTGCCTAGCTCTGCCTGAATCTGCCTGACCTTGTTAAAGGGACAAGATGGAGACTGCCCATAGGAAGCTTTGGTGCATAGTTTCCTATGGGTAATATTCATGGCCCTAATTAGCCTCTTTTGTCTCAGTGATTTTGGGAAAAGGGAGGAATTATGGGAGTTGTAGTGTTTCTTAGTGTTTGTAGAAAAATTATAAAAAATATGGTTAGGAGAAGGGGAACAAAAACTGGGGTTGACATTTTCTTCTGTAGTAAGACCAAGCTGATTTTTGAAATATGTTTCATACAGAATGGGTATTCCTCACCGGAATTGTGCGAGGTAGAATGTGTTCTGTCCTGGTTATCTCAGGTTTGTTTTCCCGTAAAGGATAAGGTTGTGGAGAGTTTGTAGAACAGTAACCTACAAAGGCTGAGGGGATGTCGGGTAAGGAATTGAAGCAGGGGAGGGGGAATACCATGTCTTACCTTTAGGTGTTCTCACCAAGGTCGCCACAGATCCCTTACCTAGGTGATCCACCCTCGCTTGTTCGCCCCCAGGGGTGGGACCCAGGCGCGACGGCCCTCCCTTGGCCACCTGAATAAAGAATCCCCGGGGTCTACAAGTGACAACACACAGGTTTCTCAGAGGTGACACTGGTAAGCAGACGTGTATTTGCTAGATAGAGGTCAAACCAAGGACAGGGGCTGACTTCAACATCAGAAAGGGAAAGATGGTGTGTTATAGCCCAGTCAAGTATATGTCCTCCTATGTGGGTAGGCGTTTTGACCCATTGTGTGTACCTGATGATGCGGAGGGAGTCCTTAATTAGGGAGGAAACTTGCTTGTCGGCTAGATCTTCGGCCCATATGTTCAGGTCTCTGAGAATAATAACCGGGGTCTTGGCCTTAGTAATAGCGTTAAGAAGGTTGAGGAGTTATTCCTCAAAATGAGTCATGTCCCTTGGGGGTTGGGGGAGGGGTCTATAAATGACAAGGCCGTTCCGTGATACATTGCCATTAATACTAATCTTTACAAGAAGCGTTTTGCAGTAATCAGGACAAGAATGTGAGTCCACATGCCACTTCAGACTTTTTTTTTTTTAAACATAAGGGACACTCCTCCAACCTTTTGACCAATACAATCGAATAGTCCAAAGGAAGGGAGTGTGTGGCATCAATAGGGGTAGAGCAATTGAGACACGTTTCTATGAGTGCCAAAAGATAGAGGGCAATCTCGGAGAGGTGGTCAGCAATCCCCACTCCATGTTTGAGAACAGAGTGTGGGTTTAGGAGGGAGAAAGACAGCATGGGTGTTGAGGGGTTAATGCTATCTATGGCAATAGGGCCCAAGAGTGTCCAGGGGGCCTCTGCCGGAATGGAGGCAGGAGTGCACAAGGCACTGTCACAGTTCCTCAAGTGGGGGGTCCATCATGGTCCCCGAGCAGGCCTGTAATGGCTGTAACATTGGTGGAAAAAGGACATGGTGTCAATGATTCGCCAGTAGTGGTTACTTGATTGGCATTATCCATACTGGAGTCCTCTAGGAGGACCAGTATTGTTTCCTGGAGTGTGAGAGGCAAGACTGTTTTAGCCTGCAGATAGGGTGGTAAAGGAGATGCCAGCTGTGTGTTTGTCTAGAGCACAGGTGAGGGCGTTAGGGAGAATTCTCAGACATGTGCCAATTCCTCTCTACGTTAGCGACCCGCTGCTCTTTTTGCTGGACTTTAGATCTCTCATGTATTTCATTTGTGATTTATACTCTGTTTCTTTTGACTTTGGAGTCTGACAAACTCCATAGGCATAATCTTTGCATTGTGACACATGGCACTTTCAGTGCAGTGGCAAAGGGATGTCTCTTAGAATTCCCAAAGGTTTAAACACCTTCTCTTGGTGAAACAACTGTTTCCAAGAGCAGTGTAGTGAAATTAACTTTACTTACATTTTGTAACATTCTAGACCAAGCAGACACTATCTTACCATAGGGTGCTGGAGGGGATACTTGGTGTCCCCTTTGTCAAGTTTGTCGTGTAACAATTTTATGTTACCCTTTCTACAATTAATGGCTGGTGGCAGTGGTTTACTTTTTACTACCATTGTGTGTTTTTACAGCGGGCTGCAATTGCTGCTGCAGTAAGACACCCATGTGGGCTCATTTTGTCAAAATGGCCCCAGTCTTTTTTCGCCATTTCTTGTTGGAAAGGTCCTTCTTGAGATTTACTCTGCGCACCAAACCAGGTTTAGTCCCTTTGTTCATTTTGTCTTTGGCGGGATTCACAAGTGAAGCTCGCCTCTGGCTCCAGTATGTCTGGCAGGGGCAGGAAATGAGGGAGGTGCCTGAACCTCCCTGTGCTTAATCCCCTTGGTTACAGAAATGCACCCAAAGGTGATTGGCCGGCTGTCTGTCCTTAAAGGACAGCAACCCTGCTGTGTGACTGACAGCTAGGCTGGAATGAATGGGAGAAACCTGCATAAAAGGCGAGGCTCTTTGGCTTGGAAGGCAGAGTCGAACACTGGACGAAGGAATCAAAAGAAGAACTTGGAAGAGACGCCTGCTGCAACTCCTGGACCGTTGGTTTGCCCACTGAAGCCCTGCTGCTGTGCTGAAGCTCCGAATTCGTTTTGACTAGAGAAGACCTGCAAGGACGACTTCTCCCCTTGATTTGGTGGGACCAATCAACTCCAAAGAGAACTCGTTTGGACATCCTCTAGGAGCTGGCTGTACTTCTGCTGCTGCTGGAACCAAAGTGCAGGGAGAGGAACACCATATCGAAATGTATCACTTTTAAGTTGGACCCGAGTGCCAGGAATATCCTCCGGACTTCCCTGAAGCAGGACTGCCCAAGCCTGAGCCACCTCAACAGAGTGCTGGACCCCAGATGCGAGGAAAGTCTGAAGTGGTATCCAAGAACCGCTGTGTTGCTATTTGCTGTCAGAAGCAAGGAGCTGAAACCGCCGCTTCAGTGCCGCTGAATTGAAGTTTTCCCATTGCTGCCGTCGACCTTCCCATTGCAGTGCAGGAGTTCCCAGACACCCTCCTTCCTCTTGTCCCCACGACTGAGGCATAGGAACACCAGGATCTGAAGAGCAGTACAGCAACAGAAGCCAGCTGGAACCATTTCTTGTAACCAAAGGTACTGTAAAGTCTAAGAGAGCTTAGCTCTTGTAGTGTAGCCTTACTTGTTTTCAGTTGAGACTGGTCTTGGTTAACCTTGCAATTTGCCCCTCATACGCCTCCCAGCTTGTGGCCCTTCAAGTGATCTTATCTCTACAAACTTTTCTAAAAACTTTGTGCAATACTTTTACTTACCTACAAATTAGATCTTTGTTAGGGAGAATTCTCTGTAAAGGCTAATTTCCCAAACCTAGTGAGCCCCCCAGCAGCTTTGCTGGATTTTTGGGGTTTATTTCTTCTCCTAAGAGAGACTCTTTTTCTCCCACTCTTAGACATGATTTGAGGGGTTCCTTTGACTTTGTATGTGTTCTATGGGCTATGGGATCCTTTACCACATAGGGCTTCATGTGTTTTGATATATGGGTTACACAGCACCCTCCGTGCAGTAACCCAGGGGTGTCGTAGCGACCCCCAAACATAGACTCCATACCCTGGGACTGACTACTGTCTCCCAGGGCATATAAAGTCACCATTGGCTTTACTAGTCTCAAATTGTGAACAGAACCAGTACAAACCATCATATTGTGGACGTACTGGTTGGGGCAATTCGATTGCCCGGGGTCTGTTCGAGGGGGCACTGTCCAGTCCCCCCCAACCGAGTTTTGGCTGGTGGCAGTGGAGACTACTTTTTATATTCGACCGCAAATATATTCCTATGGGATTTTCCCATTGTTCGAGGCTACCACTTTTTAAAATAGCCTTGAACATACCGCCGGCTTATTAAATTAATATAAATTCACCGGTTGGTATTTTTTGCTGAAACTTGGTTCCAAAATGGCGTTTGTGTTAGATTCTGTGACTCCAACCCAAGTCGAGCCCTTTGTTCCACTTTTTGGCAGGCTTCTCCACAGAAGCCTCCAAAAGTGGTGCCACTCTGTCTGGGTACCACAGGGGGTGTGGGAGGGGGTTTAGGCACCCTGGACTGAGTTGCCTCAGCAACTCAAGTCACACTCTTGTGTTATTTGCCCAAGTGGTGACCCGCCCGGCTCACCACTTGGCATGTTTGAGTGACAGCTAGGCTGAATGAATGGCGGTTTTCTGCATAAAAGCAGGGCTTTGGGGACTGGAACTTCAGAAGTCGCCACAGGACCTAAAGAATCCAAGGAGGGAGAAGCCGAGCCGACCTGCAACGACGACACCACTGGTGGAGCCCTGCTGAACAGTCTCACCACTTTTCCCGACGACAGAGGAGATCTCCAGCCCGGAGAGTCTTCTTCCTTTGATTGGTGGGGATAACCAGTTTGCCCGTCTTTTCGCCTTCCTGGACCATCTTGTGGTCGCCTTGCCCGTGCCAAGCACCCCGGCAACTGGAATACCACGGTTTACCACTACCGCAAAGAAAAAGGTGGTACCTTGTAACCGGGAAACTCCACGGCTGGTTTCAACCCTGGCAGTGCAACGACCTTCAGCTTTCCTCCATGTCGAGACCTCCTCTTCCTCTGGACGAAACACCGACTTGCACCCGCTGCCAGGAACAACCACCCCCGCTGGTGCATTCTTCCCATTTTCAGGTACTGTGTCCCGCCTGGCTTCCCTTGCGACAGATCGTTCGGGGTGACAGTAAATCCTCGACTTTCTAACCTGGCTTCTTAACTAACTTTTCCTGACTTGATCTCAATCTTTTGTGAATCTTTTGTGAACGATTTACAAAGACTCTTTGGGCATAACCCCACTGTGTGATCATGGACACATTTCGCTTGCCCTCTCTAAGAGTGGGCCTGGCATTCGAACTTCCTTGCTCCCTAGTAGACTGCCTAACCTGCCTCACTGTGGTTCTTTGAAAAGTATTAAGATTTGTGTGCTTTCGGGGGGGCGCTGTTGCGCTCGATGAAGATGGCCGCCCTCTGATCAGCTCTGTGCCGCGAGGCGATCCTTTTATTGAAATCCTCCTGATTGCCTTGGCGTTTCACCATCTAAGCCGCGGAGGGGAAGGCTGGTGTGTCGGAGACCCTGCTGGCTTCGTCCTGTCCCCTGGATTTCTCTTGCCGCTGAGCTTCGGCCCCCTGCGGGTTGAGCGGGAGCGGGTGCCTCCTCCGACCCCCATCGGAGTTCCGGGGAGTTGCGGCCGAGCCCCGCGGCTCGCGGCCTCCAGTTGGGGGAGGGGCGTTCTTCCCGCCCTGCGCGCCCGCTTCATACGGCCTCTCGGGAGGGCGGCTGACGGGCCCTGGACTTCACGGGATCCGAGAGCGTTCGCTCCGCCGCCCCATCCTGGGCGGTGTGCCGATTTGGACCGCGATTCCTGGCCCCGGGCGGTGAGTTGTGCCCCTGGTCCCCGCGGACTACAACGTATTGGCAGGCGGCCTCCGTTGGAGTGGAGCCGCTCCTGAGGTGCGCTGGCCCGGCGTTGTACTCTTGTCCTTAAGCGCAGCGCCTAGCTTGGGGCAGTAAACACAGACTGTCAGCATCCTGATACCCTCCCCGGCTGCCCCGTTCCCCGGGCCCATTAACCTGCATCATAGACTGGCCGGGAGCCGGCGGGAGGCGCCTGCTCCTTCCTACCTACCTACTGCTGGTTACTCCACAGTGCCGAGGTGCACCCCGACCCCTGAATCTCCTTAAGGATCCACCTTGACTCCGGTCATACTCGCTTTCTTGGTCAACTAGAGGGCTGCCCGCCTGGCTGTCCTACCGCAACTCAACGGCTACCGGAAGCCCCTCTTGGTTCTCTAGCTGGTCTCCTCGGCCCTTCCCTCCTCAGGCTCCCGGAGGTATACTTGTGGATCACTGACCATCACATACATCGGCTGGCCAGGACGACACTCCTGCCCCTGGCCCGGCAACACTGCATCTCTTGTCACTAACCGGCTGCGACCTCGCGCAGCCCTGTTGCTCTCTCCCGGCGTCTCTCACCCCTCCCTCCCCCTCCGACCCTCCGGACCGGACTTCAACTTTCGCCGACATCATGTCAACGAGGACGGGAAAGAAGCAATCCTCTATCAATATGTTCGCCAAACCTCCGGGGGGAGCTGGTACTGAGACGCCTTCACAGGAACCATCCACTGCACATGAACCGGAGCCATCCGATTCTCAGAAAATGATGGAATTCATCCGTGAAGGGTTCACCACAATACATAGTAAACTAGACGACATGAATGGTACGATATCCTCCATTAAGGCACACATGGAGAGGACGGATGGTCGTGTGACTGAGATCGAATCGCGTATGGGTACCGCTGAGGATGGTCTGGGCTCACTCCGGGCGGAGGTCTCCACATTATCCACACGCTTGAAAGAGGTGGAGAAGAAGAATGAGGACCTCGAGTCCCGCTCGAGGCGCAACAACCTCCGTATAATCGGGGTTCCGGAGGATGGCATACAAGAACCCATGGAAGATTACGTGGAGAGCATGCTTCTCCGACTCCTCGATTCCCCAAAACTCTCCTCACAATTTGCAATCGAGAGAGCCCACCGAGCACTTACAGCGAAGCCCAGGCCTGGCGCTCCTCCTCGCCCGATAATAGCCAGGGTCTTAAACTTCCGCGACCGGGATACCCTTCTCAGGGCGGCGAGAATCAAGGGAGACCTTTTGTTGGGCGCAGCCAGAATCCACCTATACCCGGACTTCTCGATGGCGGTCCAACGCGAGCGCAAATCCTTCCTGGCGGTGAAGAGACGATTGCGCGACCTCCAGGTCAAATACGCTATGCTATATCCCGCCAAACTCCGAATTGAGCATGCGAACCGAGTATATTTCTTCACGCTACCGGAGGAAGCTTCTAAGTTTATGGATGAACATTTTCCCGGCTAAGCCACACTTGCATTAATCCCTGCCTTTGCTTGGGTCTTGGTTCATTGGCCCACACGCTCCACTTTTAGTCAAACGAGACATGCTCTTATTGTGGAATCGGCACTACGTAGTCCTAACCCAAAACCCGGTTGGTCTCACAACGTGCCGCCAATCCTGGTTGCGTCCTCGCAGGGGCTCCTGGACCCGGGTGATGCCGTCTGCCTCTTCCAGTGGTCACTGTGTCAGAAAATGTGCATGTCCTTGTTTTTTCTCTATGCGATGCATCTGTTGGTGTGGGTTGTGAGCCTCCGTAGTAACCCCTAGTAATCCCGTTAAATTGGTTCATTATGGACGGTCATGCCTGCCTCCCCCCCCGCGGGGCCATCCCCATATGTGTCCCGCCTTTATTGCCAGGCATTATGTTTATCCTCAAATTGCCTTAAGGTACGGAGCTCCGCCGTCAGGCCGACTCACAGGCCCCCCAGGCGTTGATGCCATTGTTTTGGATTGGGTTTGTTGTTTTTGGGGCTTTCATCTCTCTGATTGGGGGAGGGATGTGGGTGGGGGTGGGGGGTAGGGGAGTTTATGTTAAAAAAGGCTTGGTAGTTTCGGAGAGGGTAGAGTTCAGAGCACCAGGGGATCTATGTCACCATGATCCTGACAACAATTAGGTCCACTTTTGGGGGGCACTGTTCCATCCACCTGTGTTTTTCTATGTCTGCTTCGGGGGTGTCGGGTGAGGAAACCCTTACATTCCTGAGTTGGAACGTGCGGGGGTTGGGGAACTTCAAGAAAATGAGACTACTACAGCTTCAGGCTGAACGACATGGGACTAAGATCCTGTTTCTCCAGGAGACACATGCGGTAACTGAGCACTGTGAGAAGTTCGCTAAAGTATGGGGACCACAGAGGTACTATACCTCCTACTCCACACAAAGCCGGGGGGTTATGACCCTAATTCATAAGAGTATCAGATATATCCCCATAGCCACGACAATAGACCCTCTGGGCAGATTCGTTTTGCTTCATGGCATACTGCAGAATAGGGA
The DNA here is from genome assembly GCF_040938575.1 of Ambystoma mexicanum. Classification (NCBI taxonomy): domain Eukaryota; kingdom Metazoa; phylum Chordata; class Amphibia; order Caudata; family Ambystomatidae; genus Ambystoma; species Ambystoma mexicanum. The sequence goes on along the minus strand of NC_090937.1, from coordinate 1,566,112,131 downwards.
AGTGATCCTACTTAATATCTATGGTCCCAACATTGATGATCCCGAATTTTTCATACATCTTGCGTCCCTTCTGGATGGATTCCCGTTGGTGCCCATTCTCTGGGGGGGGCGACTTTAATACAATATTTGATGTGGATCTCGATAGATCTGGCTCTCGCCCCCGTCACCTCACTAAGGCAGCATATGCTGCACTTTCTTCACTTCCCCGCCTGGCCCTATTTGATGCATGGAGGCTTCTTTACCCCGACTCCCGCACCTTCTCCTTCTATTCTTCGGTGCATGATTCCTTTTCCCGCATTGATAGATGGCTAGTCTCTGATATATTCATAAGAAGCATTTCAAACTTGTCGATTCTCCCCAGGACTCTTTCCGACCATTCACCAGTGACTATTACCCTATCCTGGGGCCCGGATCACGACCGTACTAGACACTGGAGGATGAAACCACTCTCCCTCCTCGACCCGGTCTTCGGCTCGGAATTGGAGTCGGCTATTGAGGAGTTCTTTGAGATCAACTCTGGTTCAGTCTCATCACAGGCCACCCTCTGGGAAACTTTTAAGGCCTACATCAGAGGCATCGCCCTCTCTAAAGAAAATGGCATCCTCAGAACCATCCGTAGGGAAATCGCCGAGAGCGAAGCCACACTGTCCGAGCTGGAGGCCCAATATTCGTTAAATCAAACCCCTGAGACCCTTGCCTTGATCGGCACGGAGTTAGACACCTACCGCGCTCTTGCGGATCGCGAGCAGAGATTTCTCGATAACCCTGGGCTGGCAAGGAGATATGGTGAGGGTGAACGCCCGTCTCGTCTCCTGGCTAGGCTTCTCCGCCGTGAGTTTGGTGCCCCACCCATTCCTGGCGTTGAGAGACCTGACGGATCCCTAGCCACCTCCCCTGGTGATATTAATTCCGAATTCCTATCCTTTTATCAGTCCCTGTATGCTAACGCAGATAAAGCCTCCATAGCTGAAATAGATGTCTTTCTGGACAAGCTTCCCCTGTCGGTTCTTTCCCCCGACACCATCGAAGCCCTTGAGAGCCCATTTACTTCCTTGGAACTCTCGGAGGCCATAGATTCCCTCTCATCAGGCAAATCCCCGGGATCTGACGGTATACTGGTTGAGTTCTATAAACGGTTTAAGACTTTGCTACTCCCTCGTTTGGTCGCGCTCTGGGAGGAATCGTTGATGGCGGGTCAGCTCCCCCCCACGCTCCGCGAAGCCACTATTACCGTCCTGTTAAAACCGGGTAAATCCCCCACTCAATGCGGTTCTTATCGTCCACTTTCGTTCATCAATTGCGACGTCAAGATTTATGCTAAGTTACTGGCTTTACGCCTGGCCCCCTTCATGCCACATATCATTCACCCTGACCAGGCGGGGTTTATTCCGGGACGCTCTACCTCCCTGAATCTGAGGCGCCTTTTCAATGTTATAAGCAGGGTGAGTCCGGATGTCCACGCAGTGGCCGCCACCCTTGATATGCAAAAAGCCTTTGATTCCGTCTCATGGAGTTATCTGTGGCGAGTACTCAACAAATGCAAATTCGGCCCCACGTTTCTTTCCTGGGTCAAGCTACTATATTCAAACCCAGTGGCCAGAGTTCGCACCGAGGACCGCTGCTCTTCTCTTTTCCAGATAGCCAGAGGTACTAGACAGGGTTGTCCCTTCTCTCCATTAATATTTGCCGTAGCGATGGAACCGTTTGCGGACATGCTTCGCCAATTTCATTCCCATAGAGGCCTTCGCACCGACGGGGTCTCGGATATAGTTTCCCTATACGCTGACGACGCTTTACTCTTTATTCGCTCCCCTGAGATCAACCTTGCCCCAATTTTGGAGGATGTTGTCCTCTTCGGCCGTATTTCTGGCCTGACGGTTAACTGTACTAAATCAACTCTTTTCCCGCTCACCCCCAGCACACTCCCCCCTCCCGATACTCTTGGATTCACGTGGGCCCAATCTGAGGTTACATACCTAGGTGTAGTGGTGTCGCGACACTTTGATCGGGTTCTCGAGAAGAATTATCTAGTATACCTTACAAATCTTACGCAAAAGATTCAGGGTTGGAACAACCTCCCTATTTCACGGGCAGGGAGGGTTGGAATACTGAAGATGGTGGTACTCCCTCAGCTATTGTATAGATTCGCCAATATCCCACAATGGCCGGGAGGTGAGTTCTTTCAGTCATTGACACGAACCCTCAACACCTTCCTCTGGCACTCTGGTGCAGTCCGCCTTAAGCTCAAGACTCTTGCTTCACCGATGGAGGTGGGTGGCTTCGGTGCGCCCGACTTTCTCAAGTACTGGCTGGCGGCCCAGCTCCAACACATTGCACATTGGTTCAACATATCTGACCCTCCTCCCCATGTCAGGCTAGAAAGATTATCGGTTGGTGACCGCGATATTAGATCCCTGGTGATCACACCTATCCCAATGGGACCAGGCTCATTAGACCCGGTGAGGTGCACATCTCTGGCTTTATCCAAAACTTGGCAAGTATTGGGCATCACCCATCCCTTTCATGGTAATTTCCCGATCTGGAACTTTCTCCCGGGAATCCCACAGGTTCCCCCTTCGGTTGTCCGCACATGGGCAGGGGCAGGATTTGAATTGCTCCGAGACATATTTGTAGATGGTAATTTCATAGAATGGCCTGACCTCCCTCCGCCCCTCAGACAACGTCCCTCAGTATGGCTTCAATATTCATCCCTCCGTAGAGTCCTCAAACATAAGTACCCTTGCTTCCCAGCATTGCCGCCGGATGAACTAGCGATCACTGAATTGACCTCACCTTACCCAATGAGGGGAAAAACTTCCAGACTATACGCCTTGTTACAATCCAGATCGCCCCCTTCGTTTTCTAAACTGAAGCTTGCGTGGGAGTCTGACCTTGGTGTGGAAATGACCGAAGAACGGTGGTCCCATATGTGCTCACGTATTCAGAGGGTCTCCTTCAACTCCCGATTTAAATTAATTCAATTTAAGCTACTTCATAGATACCATTATACCCCAACCAGACTACATCGTATGTCGAATAATTCCTCCCCTAGATGCCCTAGGTGTGGCTTTGATGGAGCCGGCTACTTCCACATGATATGGTCATGCCCCCGCCTTACCCAATTCTGGGACGACGTTTGCTCCACCATCTCGTCTGTTCTTGACCACCCCATCCCCCCTACCCCAATGAAATGCCTATTCCATGACTTTCCCGACCTCCATCAAGATTCTAGAAGACTGGCTGGCCTCTGTATGCTTCTGGCTGTTCGGGCGATACTACTTTGTTGGCTTCGACCTACCACTCCGACACATGCAAAGTGGCTTAGAGCGGTTACTTGGGCTTCCGACACGGAGGAATCTTGGGCGGTACAACAGCCCACCTGCTCTAGGCCCAGAGACATCTGGTTGAAGTTCCGATCATTTATGTCCTTTCCCGACACCGACTCAGGTCCTACATCCCCAGAGCCATCCTCTTGTTGACCCCCAGCTCTCCCCTGAATGGCCCTCTACCGGGTCTTGCACTGTTCTGCTGCTCCCCCTTGTCGGCGAGGCGAACCCTCGACCTGTTCTATGAGACTGTGTTGTATTAAGTTGTTTGATTTTACATGCTCTTGATGCTCACCTGTATCTGTCCTACCAAGCTGTTAAAAAATAAAAGTTTAAAAAAAAAGATTTGTGTGCTTTCATAACTCTTTTTCCCTCCCTTTTTAAAGAACTTATTGGAGTGCCATCTTATGTTAAGCGCTCACCTCTGTCTGAAAATAAGTGGTGTTTCTCATTAAAACTTGTCTATTAAGTACTCATGGTTGTATATGTATAATAGTGATTGTGTGTTGAATTTACTTGCCTCTTTTTGTGCTGGTGTAATTTTACAAGTGTGTTTTTAAATAAATAATTATATACTTTTACACCAAAGCTCTGGTCAGTGTTTGCTTGTGCTACTGTATCTCTGTACCTATTGTGTATACTCTATATACTGCCTAACTCATCTTGAGAGAAGTTTGACTGCTCAGCCACAGCTACCAGGTAAATCTGGGTGGTACAGACTGCTACCAATTGGGTTTACTGCAAACCACCAGTAGTCCTAAATCTTTTGCAGTGGTCCCTAAGGGAACTGCACAGGTTTCTGCCTAACAATCTTCAGCCCCCCTAGACTTTGCTCAACCAATACTGGCTGTCCTGGATCCCTGAGAGACTCTTCTTACCTCTGACTTCGTGTCTTTACCTTTACCCCAGGAAAGGGTTAATTTACTTTGCCTTGGAGGGTTCAAAAAGTACTTACCAGTTTTATGAAGTATTTGTTAACCTTTGTTTTATTCCCCTATCTAACCCTTGCCCCAAACTCAGTATTGCACTAAACGTACCAGTGATTAATCAATGTCCCCAGTGTCCTAGCTATTTAAGTCACCTGAGGGTGTAGGAAGTGGCTGTGTGCCATCATCCCCAATGGGTATCTTGTGATTTGGAGAAACAGAGTGTGTTTTGAAGTATATTGTGAAGTGCATTGAACTGAATGAGGATGTCTTCCACGTTATGTGTGCCTTTTCTCTAACCTAGTGGACTGTTGGCTGCAGTGTTCCCGTGCCTCTGTGCTCGTGCTGTCTCATCTAAGCAGTGTGGTGGCGGCAAACTGCGTAGCAAACCGCGTGAAGCAAATCCCGAAAGGTGAGCCAGTTTGCTGCACTAAAGTGTCGGCAGGGCAAGCATATTGCATCCCGCATCAGTATTTCCACTGGAGTAGCTGCTCCCGACCCAGCAGGGACTTTTGAATTGCATAGGCTATCTTTGTTGTGACTAAAGTGACTGAAAGCGGAAGAAAGTGAACAGTTGCTGCAGTGCTTTGACTGCGCTCATCTAGGACGCCTTGAGACATTTGACGAAGTTATTCAATAAAGTAAGCCACACGTTTTAGTACCTGCCTCCGATTAACATTATTCCTACTACATGTCCCGCTGAATATTTACTGCAGTCACTTTATCCTGCGGTTGCCTTACCCACTGTGACTTCTTTGAACTCAGCAGGCAACGAGGACATGGGAAAGCAGCACTTCCTTGCATTTGTTTTCCTTTTTTCTGTGAAACACAGTTGTGATGTGTGCTCAATAATCGCACGGGCATGCTGTTAACTGTTTCATCGCCTTATAAATGAAATTAAGACTGGGCACCAGGGGGCGCACGGATGGACACTGTTGCATCCAGCCTTTGCGGCTCTGCGCGCGGGGAGACCAGACCTCATGAAGCAAGGACGCACGGCCCTGTGTGACGCAGCTCCGGCGGGAGCGAAAAGAATACGCAGCACACAGGTCTGAGGTCGGCCCGGAACTGCCTCCCGTGCTCGGGGGCGGGGCTTTTATTAGCGGGACGCAGGGCGGATGTAACATTCCTCCTTTATTTCAAATGAGGTTAACATCAAACAAAACATATTATGAACTCTGATTTAAACAGTTGAAACTACTAAACCTCCATGGATCCTCCTTACTCACAGTTCACAGGAGGCTGGCTACCACACAGTCTTTGAGCCTGGCGGGTGGTCTCGTGGCAGTTCTCAAACAATATCGCCCGCCTCTGGGGCTGATCCCCACTGTGTGTCTCACCTTCTCTGTCCGGCTTACCCATGTCCGGCTCGCTCCACTGCTCCCACGTCCTGTCACCCACTGCTACCTCATCCTGGAGGTGAGCGGGTTCTCCTTCGTTGGACTGAGATTCTTCATCTTCATGGTAGCCTTTGCCATCGGTCCACAGGTTGCGTGGTACCGCCTTGAACCACGATGCATTTTGTGTCACCTGTCGGCGTCCTCTCGTTACTGTCACCATGGTCCCTTGCTTCCCACTAACAGTCCATGGGAGCTCTTCGTATCTGGTGTCCAGTTTTGACCTTGTCGGATTTCGCAACATGACCACCTGTTCGCCCACCTGGTGGTCGGACGGTCTCGCCCTCCTTTTGGCACTCGTGTGCGTTGGCACTCGTTCTCCTTATCTCAGTGCGCTCCTTGTCGACTTCGTCCGGGGTCCTGCTGGGGTGATGTGGGATAGAGGACTTTATTACGGGGGCATACATGAGGTCGGCTGGCGGGACACCTGTCGTGCTGTGAGGGGTGACCCAGTAGTTTCGCAGAAAACGGTACAGGTCAATTTTCCACAGGCTAGTGTTTGCCTTTGACACTCTTAGCACTTTGTTCAGGGTCCTCATGAAACGTTCCACATCGCCGTTCCCCTGGGGCCATCTCGGCATGATGTGATGGTACTTGATGTTTAGTTCGTGCAGGTACTGTTTGAATTCCGCCCTTTGAAAGGGGGAACTATTGTCGCTTTTGATGGTGGTGGATAAACCATGTGTTGCAAACATCTTCTCCATGGCAGGGATAACCACCTCCGCTGCTGTGGATTCCACTATCTCGACTTCAGGGTATCGGGAGTGGCCGTCAATGGCCACCAGGAGGTAGAGGCCTTCTTGTAGAGTGCAGAAATCGATGCGGATTGCATCCCATCGACCACGACCACGTTCCGGTGACTGAATGGGTTCTGGTTCTGGCGGAGCCCCGGTTATCTGACAGGGTAGGCAGGTGTTTATCAGATTTTCAACCTTCTTGTCGATCTGTGGGAACCACACCCGGTGCCTGATTCGAGCTTTGGCCCGAGCCATCTTTTGTTGTCCTTCGTGGGTTAGTGCCACTATTCTGTCCTGGATGCTCGGTGGGATGACAATCCGATTGCCCCTGAGCAGCAGCCCGCTCTCTGTGATCGACAGGTCTTGTCTTATGGTGAATATCCCGGACAGAAAAACCTTTGCTTCCACTGTCCTGTTGTGGGTGTTCTTCATGAAAGACTGTCGCCTGAGATGATGGCATCCTTCACCAGGTTGCAACATGGGTCCTTGTGGGTCTTTGACTCAATGTCCTCGATGCTGACGGCCTTGGGCCTCATGGCTCGCACCACCTGGCATATGTGCTCCTCGGTCTCCTCAGCTACTTGGACTTCTTGTGGGGGTGCCGCTCGAGGGTGTGTTGAGGGGAAGTCCACCGGGTTTCCACTTCCCGGCTGGTAGGCCAGTTCAAAATTGTACTGCTGGAGGTGCAACAGCCATTTGGTTATCCTTGCCGGCGGGTGTGAAGACGTGCCCATGAAGATGGGTAATAGAGGTTTGTGATCTGTAACTGCTGTACATCTCTGTACATAGAGGTATAGGTGAAAATGACGACACCCCCATAGTACGGCAATGGCCTCCTCAATGTGGGAGTACCGTTGTTCTGTCATAGTGAGAGCTCTTGATGCGTATGCGATGGGCCTCTTCTCCCCTTCTTTGGTGACCTGCATGAGGATGGCACCTGGGCCTACGGGGCTCGCATCCACTAATAACTCAGTCGGGAGCTCGGTGTCGTAGTACGCCATTTTTGTGTCGACCAACAGGGACTCCTTAATGTTCTCGAAGGCCTCCTGACATTCTTGCCCCCAATCCCATTTGGTGTTTAGTTTGGTCAGCTCACGTAGGGGTTCCGAGAGGGTGGCCAGATTTCGGATGAATCTCCCGCAGTAAGTGGCCATGCCCAGGAAGCTGCACACTTCAGTGGGTGTCATTGGCGGGCTTGCGGCTTGAATGTCGGCGACCTTCTGGGGGTCAGGGGAAATGCCTGTGCTGCTGAATTTGTACCCAAAGAACATGATTTCCGACTTGAACAATTCGCATTTCTCTTTGTGTATTGTTAATCTAGCGTCTTCTAGCCTGCCCAACAGCGTTTGGAGCCTCTTGAGATGTTCTTCCCTGTCCTGAGCGTGGATCAGGATATCGCTGCTCACATTGAGGACACCAGGTATGTCTCGGATGACCTCCTGAATTGTTTGTTGGAAGACTTCGGCCGCCGATGATATTCCAAAACTCAGGCGTTTGTATCTCCGCAGCCCCAGATGTGTTGAGAAGGTCGTTACGTAGCGAGAGTCTCTGTGAAGCTTTAGCTGGTGGTATCCTGCTTTCAGATCAACTTTGGAGAACACCCGCGTCTCTGTAAGGTCGGCCACAATTTCGTCGAGCGTGGGTATGATGTGCCACTCCCGCTTGATGACGGTGTTTGGAAGACGCATGTCTATGCAAATCCGGACTTTGCCGGGCTGTTTGGGCTTTCTTGTTACTACCATCGGGGAGACCCATGGTGTAGGCCCAGTCATTCCCTCTTTTATTCCGGCTTCTTCCAACGCTTTGAGTTCTTTCTCCACTTGTTCTCGCATGTGGAACAGTGTCCTCCTGTGTCTCACTGCCTTCGGCTGTAACGATTCATCAATGTGTAGCCTGATTGTCTTTCCTTTCAAACACCCTATCCCCTTTTGCAGGTTGGGGTAATGCTTCAAAATGTTCAACTTCTTGCACTTCATCCAGTTGGCAGACAAACTTGATCAACCCCAGATCTTCAGCCGTGTCCCCACTCAGAAAGAATTCGATCCCCGCCTTTACGACGTAGATTTTTGACCGTAGTCTGTTTTCACCGTGGCCGAGGGTGGTGCGGAACCTGCCGACGACCGGTAGGGGCTTCCTGCTGCCGTACGCAAACAGCAGTGTGTCCGTGTCCTTCAGATCTGGTTGTGGTTGCAACGTCTGTAACGTGCTTGTGGGCATGACGTTTACAGAGACTCCCGTGTCGATGGTCATCCATACTTGTTGGTTTTGGAGGGTATCCAAACGTTTGCACCTCCGGAGATTCTTCCTCTGTGTTGTCTGCCCTTGATCCAACGCCGACACTAGGTAAAACCTTCCTCCCTTTTCTCCATTGTTCCTTTCCGGATTCATGTGGCGTCCCTGAGACGACATCTCCTCCTTCCTCAGTCGATGAGTTGGCGGTTTCGACTCGCCTTGCGCTAACCTGCTTCTTCTTGCTCCCGCTCTTTTGAGGGTTCTGCGGGGGCTGTGCCGGGGTGCCCGTTGATCGGCATACTTTCGCATAGTGGTCCTTTCTGCCACATGCTGCGTATGTTCCTTTTGCTTGTTGGTATATGTCCTGGCCATCATCAAGGGTTAGCGAGTTACAAATTCGTAGTACCTTGTCCCCCACGTTTAGCAGCAGGTGCAACCTCATCTTCCTGGCAGTGGTTATGTCCTTGCAGTCCATCGCCATTTCGAATTTCTGGATCCATAGCTGCCACCTGGGGCCAACTGATGACGGGTCTGTAAATGGGTCAAAAGGCTGACTCATTCCCGAGGAATTCCCCTGCGGGCGTGCCTGTGGTGATGACATCGATAGGTTTGCTGCCAATCTTGAAGGTGTGCCGGGTCTGGGGGTGGATGTGCCGGTTGCCATTGCTGGGGTTCACTTGCCTCACCTTGGTGCTGGTCCCTGGGCGATCCCTTTGTTTTTCCAGATGGGCAGTAGTGTCAAAATCAGGCACTCACCACGTGCAGCCGTGCTGAATTCCTAGATGTGGGTCAGCAGTGGGCCTACTCCGATGTTTCCTGGTGCCTCTGACTCATGGGAGGCAGAGAGAGGGTCTTGGCGCTTCCACGTTTTGGTGGTATGCCTTTTTGGTAGTTGGACCAGGTTGATGCTGCGGAGGATTTGTTTTCCTCTGATGTTTCTCTTTTTTGTGGGCCGGGGGGGCTTAAATGTGTGTGTCCCCCCCCAACCGGGTGTCCAAAAATTTGTTTTGTATGGCCGTGGGCCATCAACAGCCTGTTGAGTGCTGAGCGCCTGCGTCTCGTTTAGTTCTCCTTGTCGCCATTGTTGCATCCAGCCTCCGCGGCTCTGCGCATGGGGAGACCAGACCTCATGAAGCAAGGGCGCGCGGCCCGGTGTGTCGCAGCTCCGGCGGGAGCGAAAAGAATACGCAGCAAGCAGGTCTCAGTTCTGCCCGGTAATGCCTCCCGTGCTCAGTGGCAGGGCTTTTATTAGAGTGCCCTGCGTCACCGCGTAGTGGGACGCAGGGCGGATGTAACAGACACCTCCTCCGTGTGAGCTCTGTCAGGTTGCGCCAGGGGAGCGAGACGGCCTCCACCCCCACGGACTAGACACGAGGGGTGAAGCGACTCCCAACTGGGTCATAGCGACATAGTGACTTAAAAACCCTGAAAGGGAGAATCTTCCAGACCCGCCCTCCCAAGTATTCCAGTGGAGGTCCCATCCTCTCATCATCCGAGGCAGCGAGCAACCCGTGAAGGTGAGACTTCCCCTCCGGAGCAAGGCTCTCGGTGAGGAGGACCCCAAGACACCCAGAGCACAGACCGGCAGTGCACCGACAAGCCCCCCCCGAACACCTCAGCAGACTGTCCTGTGGCTGTTAATTTTGCGCATACACACTGCTGACTGGAGGGCATTTATTGAGTTGCGATACAAATCCAAAGTGTGCCAAATTGGCCATTTCAGACATTCCGGTCCCCCTGTTATGTTTCCGGATACCAGTGGCCGACCACACACAACAGCCCCTCCCCCCCACTGAGCACTAAAACTCAGCCGGGGTGATTTCTATCATACTGTGCGACAACTCAAAGACTTGCTGTTACGAGACCACGGAGCGAGGGAAACGAAAAGCGGGGATCGTCTTCTCGTGATCCACTCTCGAGGTACAATCTGCTTGCTGGATTGAGGTAATGACTACGTGTTTCACGCTGCTCGTCCTGGTGCGAATTTAGCGACAGGGACGCTCTGGACCAAGAGGCTGAACAAACACCCCTTGTTAGCAGCGAACATAGGCCCTAACGCGCAACGCCTCCGAATCAACTAAGTGCCTCCAGTCACACACGGTGCACATTTGTAAACACGGGCTGACAGAGAGAGCGCCCATAAACAGCAAGAGGTGACAGGGCCATGCAGAAGACCCAAGCGGGCAGTGCTTTAAGTGGGCCGGGACCAACCAAAAAGTGGGGCTGAGCCGGGGCCCTGCCGGGGCCCCCAGTTCCAACGCACGCAACATTGGCAGGATGCATTACCCCGTCGCGGCTGACAGAAAGATGGCTTGAAAGTACATAATTCAAGCCATATTTTATAAAGCTTTGCCGACAGACAATTTTGTCCGTAGACAAAGCTTTATAAAAGATGGCTTGAAAACTAGTCAAACCGTAAGGTACGAACACAAATATATATACATGTTATATATCTGTGTGCGTACCTTACTATGGTTTGTGTACTTTGCAGGCCATCTTTTCCAAACATAGAAAAATGTAACATATGTAAGTGGGATAAGAAATTGAGGGGGGGCCCTCATTTGGGGGCGTGGCTTGCCTGATGGGCGTGGCCTAAAACTTGAAGGCGTGGCCTAACGAAAAGCATGTAAAAATGAACAGAGGTGGTCTTGTCTACACAACTAAGCGCATACTGCAACACTGCTGGTACAACCAAATCGTGTGGTCCGGCGCAAATCATTTAATTGCACTGTTGAGGGTGATGGTTTTTAAAAAGAGAGAAAGTTGACTGCTTAAAATACAAGCAGTCCTTGTATTCGGGGAGGATTAAGTGTGGCGCATGCTAACATTCATAATCTTGTCTGGGTGTGGCCAGACGTTTGTATCAGGGAATCGTAGATTCAATACATGAACGGATTTGCAAAATGGGCAGGGCTGGCACAAGGACAACCTGTTGAGTTTTGTTAGTTTGAGTACTAACACAGGTGCAAGTATAGTCAGAGTCAAGAGCAGCCACGTTTCGTCATTGGGACAATTAGCAATGCAGAGGCAATCGCCCAATTTCTCGTTTTAGTGGCAACGAGAAGTTAGGTATTGTGGTGGTGCTTACAAAAGTGCAAAAACTGACTTTGACCCAATGAGAAACACAACTGCTGAGCAAGGACCAGGGGAGGGTCAACCACAGCAATGGCTGCATCCTTAACCGAGTGAAACGCTGTAAAATTTAAAAATGCATAATTATGTCAAAAAGACGAATTACCGGCGAGGCCACTCAACACTGCCTGAAGCAAGCCTCACTCGCCTCCAGCCGCGATATCAGTGAGCTCCTCCTCTGCCCCCCCCCCCACCCTTTCCCGTCATGGGGTTAATGGGTCAAACATTAACACCCTTTTGTCTCCACTCCTGTTGTGCCTGTTACTCTCAGAACAGGGAGTGGAGACAAATGGGTGTTAATGGTGGGTGGGGACCCAGAGCTGTGACTAAAACAAGTGTCAGCCAGCCCCAGCTTCGCGCAAATTTGAGCGAAGCTGTGACTGCCCTACACTTGTGTCAGTCACAGCTGGCTGACTTTATGACGGCACGCTCATCTCCCGTCGCGGCTGCACTTTAAGCACTGTGTATATATATATATTTGTGTGCAGACCTTACGATTTGCGTGCTTTTTAGGCCACGCCCCTCCCAGAAGCCACACCCCCAAATGAGGGCCCCCTCTCGATTTCTTACCCCACTTAAAGCCCTGCAAGTGGGACAAGGCTGGGGACACGTGCCCATCAGGACTTCTTCAATAAACAAACATCCTCAAGGGTGTTCGCAAGGCTGTAATTATTCTGAGGTACATCTGAGGCCCTGAATTGCATTTGGGTCACTTTGAAACGCCTGTCGCCTCTCCTACAAGAGGGAAGAGATACAAAGAAATAGTCATCAATGAGCCTTTGTGATCACCCAGGGACGATATGGGACACACCAGTGGGCTGCCCTGCACCTGGGCACCCGATTAAGCTTGCAGAGACGACAATTCACAACAAACACCGCAACGGGACAAACATCTCTCCAGAAGGTGGATGACTAGGCCTTTAAAGTCACATACAAATTGGGGTCATCGCAGTCACTTGAGGAGAACAGCCGTTGTGCTAAAGAGGCCCCAGCATCAAGGGACGCTTATCTCAATGCGCTACATGGAGACCAGTAGAGGGTTGGGCCCCTGATAGACAGGGCGTGTGCCCTCCTTGGCACTACATTTTTCTGGCTTCAAAAAGACGGTCGTCCCCTCTCCATGTACGGGACACGTTCAAGACCCTGCCAAGCCCACACCTCTGTCCTTCCAAAAAGGGAGCTTGGTCTTGGAGATTCCCCAAACCAGTGAGACCATCACCATTCCATCAGTCGTGTTGCGCTTAGACACTACTACTGTCCACAGAGCGGGCGAGGGTTAGGGGGGGTGGGACAGAGGCAGGATTTCATACTGACACATACAAAGTTTTAGCGACCGCACTGAGAATTGGTCTGTTAAGACTTCCGACGAGTGCCTAGAATTCAGACATGGCATCGGGAATAGACAATATATTGAGTAGGTCCAGATTCCTTAGGGCTAGCACACTTAACTTCAAAGGACTTAATTCCCCCACTAAGCAGTCACTGGTCGCTCGTGAATTCAGAAGAGCCAACTTAGATGTTCTCTTCCTCCAAATGACTAAATACATGCGAGGGGAGGAACGCAGGGTTCTGTACTCCAGGGTGGGTCTTAAATTTTGGGGTTCTGGTCCTCTGCGATAAGCAGGGGTAGGCATTCTTGCTGAGGTGGTTAAAACGATGGACCTATATGGTCTGCGGGACATATGGCGGTGCCTCACCCCCAAACAACTGGGATACACCTATTCTGCTCCGCATTCCAAGTTCACCAGAATAGATTACATATATCTCACTGCTGGTGTGTACGATGCCACAGCGGTTGCAGAAATTACCCCGATCTCATGGTCAGATCATGTGGTTCACCATTGAAATGTCTCTCCTCACGCTCCCACATATAAATTCTAAATGGCGCTGTGATGAAACTTTATGGAAGGACCCAGTCTTTCGTGAGCAATTGACGGACAAGATCACAGAATATTTCAAAACAAATGACACGGGTGAAGTATCTAAAAAAACAGTATGGGAGGCGGGGAAGGCAACATGGAGGGGTATATTGATAAGAGAGGGAGAGGGACAAGATAAGGGAGAGGACCCTGATAGAAAACAGACTGAGGGGTGAGATTGCACAACTAGATCGTGCAGCACAAGCCTCTAGGGAGGGGAGAAGGGAGAGAATTGCTGAAGCGGTCCAGAAGAGAGGAACTATGTCAGTTAGAAGAGGGGCTTACAATACGCAGGCTCCTGTTCCTCAAACAAAAACAATACAAAAAGGGTGACAAAGCGGATGCCCTCCTGGCCGCTCGGTTACGGGGACAGCGAGCGGAGAGGTGGGTCTCAGCTATTGAAGGTGGTAGTAGTCCCCAATCAGGGCAATCTAAGATGATCTCCGAAGTCTTTGCTGACTTTTACAAGCACCTCTACAAATCAGAGACTGCGCGGGGGGGACGCAGACATAGATGGTTACATGGAAGCCGTAGACATGCCGAAACTGTCCCGAGATAAGATGGAGATGCTAGAGTCTCCTATAACTGTTGATGAAGTAGAGAGGGCGATAAAGAGATTACCAACTGGGAAAGCCCCCGGAAATTATTGCTATACTGCTGTCTTTTATAAAACCTTCCTCAAGCCCCTCCTCCCCTTTATGGCTGACCTGTTTAATACTATTTTACAAACTGGAATTGCTCCTAAATGATTCACAAGCATTAATCTCTGTGATTCCCAAGGAGGGCAAAGATCCCAAACAATGCGGTTCATACCGGCCCATTTCCCTCCCCAATATAGATGCAAAAATGTACACCTGCTTATTGGCTGCTAGACTGGAGATCCATATGCCCTTTCTGATACACCCCGACCAAGTCGGATTTATCCTGTGGTGACAAGGCGCCGACACAGCGTAAACTTCACCTAATTCATGAATCTAAGAAAATGTAGGATGACCCCCTCGCTGCTGTCCATCGACGCGGAGAAAGTGTTTGACAGGGTAGAGTGGGCTTCCTGGAAGAGTTGTTGTGTAAGGTTGGACTTGGAGCCCTGCTGGAAGAGAAGTATTGCCGTTGCTCTCCTTCACAATCTGAAAGCTGCTGTGCCTCCAAGGACTGACCCAGAGAGGATCTGGTAAGGTGCCCTCTTCCCGAGCTACAAGGGACCATCGTGCACCAGCTGATCTTTGCCAAAGCCCCCTGGTAGAAAGACCTACGACAGGCTGCCGAACTGAGACTGGGACTGCCGCAGAATCCCAAAGAGAAGCGCCCGGACTGTTGTCCGCCACTGTCGACTACCGCCGTCGCCGACTGGAGCCGTCATGCTACCGTTTGCCTAAGAACTTCATTTGATCCAAGGACCCTCTCGTCTGCATCGCCGCCCGCTTTATCCCGCTGGAGAAGGCCCGACCATAGACGCGCCGTGGAGCATCTGCCGGTGGGTTTCCCGCCACCTAAAGACCACAGAGACGCTGACGACTCAACGCCCTTGCTGGGCCACAGTTCTTCATCTCTTTGTGGTCCAGAACTATCGTCACCGAGGTGCCCCGCACGCCTCTTCCTTGCAGGACGCCAACGCTCCGTCGTCGACAAGCACCGCTAGGAACAAAGCTGCCACTTCACGGCCGTAGTTCACCCTGTTCTCCATCAGACATTCGACGACCCGTGACTCCTGCCTTAATGGGAGGGTACTCCCTAAGAAGGGCCGTCGATTTCCCATCGACGAATGCTACTTCCAGGTACATTGGGGCTGTAGAACTATTGTAGAAGGAAATAAGACTCAGAACAATATATGGACTGGGCTTGTGATACATCTTTGCTTTACAGGTTACCCAGGTGGGAGGGACCTCCACACAGAACTGTGTCTAGTGGTACGGGGCCAGTCTTCTGCCAATCGTTCAACCATCTTGCTTTCCTTCCTCTCTCTACTGCTGGTTTCCTCTTTATTGATCTGTGTGACATTTTGACAGTATAGTTGATGCACTTTAATGAGAGCTGACAATATTTGTGGTACCACTTTAGAACTGTATATATTTACCATTGTTGATTTTCTGAGCACAAAGTGAGTTATTGTGATAGTGTACATAACCTTGAATATTAATTATATAAAGACTGTTTAACTAATACAGTGTGTGGACATTCCTTTGTGGGGGCTTGGGGACTACACTGTACTTAAGAACCAGCCTTCATCACCTCCTGAGAAGCTAGGCCTCGATTGCTCGACCACGATACCAATAATAGAGAATCTTTGCTGGGGTCCTCTGTGCCTCTCCTCTACCATATAGAGAGCAGGAGTACAGATACCCCCCCCCCTCCAGTCTTTACAGGTACTAAACCCAAGACCACCTCAAAAGCTCTTCAGCAAGAAGGGCAGGGAAACCAAGAGGCACTGCCTTCAAGGGGGAAGTAAAAGGAGGGACTTGGGAAAGACATCTTCCTGATAACACAAGAAGGGTGAAAAATAAGCAAGCAGAGGACTTTGGAAATGGCCTGTAGTGGTGACAAGCCTGAACAGATCGAGATCACCAACGTGAGCATGGGTCAACAAATGGACCGCCAAACAATGCAAATGGAAAACCTGCAACATTTGGGCATGAAAAGTAACAACCTTTCAAGTTTACTAAATAAAATAGGAGAGAAAGGGGATAGGGGAATGATCCAGCTTGGGACTCTCACTGTAACGCTCACCTGATTCCCGTAGAGGCGCCGGTCTTGACTGGGCATATACCGTATCTTCAAAGGTGATGTGTAACACACGGCTGGCTCTTTGGGCTGGACCTCTGTGCACTGTATGTCTGGCTCGAAGGGTAAGACGTCTGCAGATAGAAAATGTGGGATTAATGAACTGGGCTATTGAATGTCTCTCTCTTCTTCCCTTTCTCTTCTCCTGTAGAACCCCAAAGGTTAACGCTCTCACCTTAGGTAAGTGAACGCCGTGCTCTCCATCTGCCTCGAGGCAGGGTGCTGTAACCAGTTTCTTCACTGGATAAGGGGAGCAGGCCTCGACTTCAGAGAACTGCTGTCCGTCGTTTACGGCACGAACGGTAAGTTTCGAGTAATTCTAATGTCTTTAAAGTCTTTAGTAATGATGTCTCTTGTTTTGCAGGGTTCCGGCGATGGCGGATGGCGGGCTGAAGTGAGTTGAAGATGGAGCCCGTGTGATGAATAGAAGCGCCTGGAAGCACGTAAGTAAGCGCTTGTTGCCTGCTTCACGATGCGCTCTAACTGTCTTTATTTTTCAGGTACAAGTTCAGGGCGGCTGCAGGGTGCCGGAATACCCACTGGGTTAGATGTGGAAAAGGAGTAATGGCACTTGAGTATTAAAGTTCCCCAATGTCTTTAAACGCACCTTGTTCTTGTTTTGTCTTTCAGATGCGGGATGCAGCGCCGAAGGCCTCCGCAGCGTGCGAAGAGTTGGTAAGCTTTTGTCTTGCAGATGCCGGAATGCAGTGTGAAGACCTCCGGAGGGCACGAAGAGTAGGTAAGCCTTTGTCTTTCAGATGCCGGAATGCAGCGCGAGGCGTTGGTGACAGCCGATGAACCAGGTAAGTGAAGAGCTGTCACTGAAGACGGTAATGCTAACCTGTTCTTTCTTGTCTTTATAGGTGTTGCTGAAGACTGGATTCAGAATGGTAAGCCTTTTTCCTTAGGCCCAGGATCAGATGCAGAAGACACAATGAGCGTTCTGCTGCTGAGGATGCAGAATAAAGCAAAGCAAGATTCATCCATCGGGTGTGGTTTAAATAGCCTCCTGTAGTGCTTAGGTGTCTCCTTCCACAGCCACGCCTAGGTAAGAAAAGAATTCCTGCTTTCCAGAAGAGTTCCAATGTTCTGAATCTAGGGAGTGGCTCCTGCCCCACCCAACAGGAAAAGTAGTTCCAAACAGAAGAGGATCAGAGACTCAACTGGCAGGCAAGTAAGCAGCATGGTCTGCTGCAGGTAAGTCCACCCAAGCATTATGAGCCCGGCGCTTCCAGCGCTGGGACTGGGCATATTTATGAGCCTGGTGCCACTGGCGCCAGGACTGGGTCCAAAAGGTCCCAATTGGGACTGGTTGGCACTCGGAACCTGGGTTATGAATCTGCTTCCAAGGGAGTTGGGAAAACCCTGACCTTTTGGAAACAGAGATCATGACACTCACCTATAGGGCCACCACGGGCACCATCTTTGTTGAAAAAGAAAAGAATGGCTCTGGTGGGCCGTTGAAGGCAAATAATGGATTAAGAGAAAAATCAACCAAGAAAATTGCACCAATCTTCCGGGAAAACATTTAAATCCGGAAAACATCAAAGATATAAAGGAGACAAACTATTAACGGATGGCACGCTCACCTGATTCCCACGGAGGCGCAGATCTGGCTTCGAGTGCTGATGCTTCTTCAATGGTGAAGCGCAGGACTCTGAAGATGGACAGGTAGGGCCCCTCTACTCTGGCTTCTCTGACTCGCAGGAATATTCCCCTGTGCGTGAAAAGGGAGTATTACCTACTGACGGAATAATGCTCAAGCCTCCCACTCCCTTCCAACCCTCCATGATTCCCTTCCACGAATCCCCGTGAAGTCTCACCTTAGGGTCTGGAAGGATGAGTTCTCCATCCTGCTTCTGATGCAGGGGCGCGTTGAAACCGTTACTTCACTGGATTGAGGTTTGTTGGAAGTTCAAATAAGCTTGACTATTCAGGTAAGGCGCTGTAAGAGTTCTGTTGCAAGTTCAAAAGTTCAAGCCTTATAATAATGTTCATTGTCTTATTGCAGCAAGCGCCAACGCTTATGTCTTTTTCCCCTTAGGGGCCGGGGTTCGGAATGCCAGAGATATGGCGCCGACCCGAAGTGAAACGTGCAGTTCCAAGTAATGACAGGTAAGTTCTGGATGAGCGTTCGGGTAATGTCTTTGCATTCGCTCATTCAATGTCTGTCTTTTTTCCCCATAGGGGCCGGGGTCCGGAATGCCTGGAAGTGGCAGGACCCGAAATGAAATGGGAATGACCCAACAGGTAAGTCTTAGAAGGAAACTGAGCTTTTCCTATTCCCTTCCTTCTCTCACCTTGTGTTCTTGTCTTTTTCTCTCTAGGCTCTGGGAAGTGGCTGCGGATCCGGATGATCGCTGCTGAAGATGGAGGTGCCCAGGAAAGGTGAGTGAAATGCAGCTCTGCAGCGATCGAAGCGAAATGCTTTTAAAAATTATGTCTTCCCTTTCAGGATCGTCGGTGTGATGTCTTCGTGATACAGCTTTAGCAGGTAAGGTCTTCTTTCTCTCCAATTCTCTCTTATCTCTCTTTGCAGGTGACCCAGGATGCTGACAGGCGTGGCTGAAGTCCAGATGCAGGAGCTGACACGGTGAGCGTCCAGCTGCGAGGAGCAGAACAACGCGAAGCGTGAGTTGCTGATCGGGCGTGGTTTAAATAGCTTTGGAAGAAGTTCCGGGTATGTATCCTTCCACCGATCAGGTATGTATCCTTCCCCGACCACACCCAGGTGGAAAGTAGTCCCACAGGTAAAGTAGTTCCATTCAGGCCTCAAGAGGGCCTGGATGTAGCAGCATGGTCTGCATCAGGTAAGTGCACATTAAAACACTTGAACACATGTCTAGCTTTATGAGCCTGGCGCCTAAGGCGCCAGGTCAGGGGTCCAACATGAGCCTTGCGCCTAAGGCGCCAGGACTGTGTCCAAAGGGCCCCAGCTTGGGCCCGCTGGCACTTCCCTGGGGGGAATGATGTCTGCCTCTGGGGTTGCTGGGTCGGACCTGGCTCCTTGAAGGTAGGCATCATGACAACGGAAGACAGTGATTCATGAACATATTGCGGATATTGGCAAAGTGTCCCCAATTCAACCGCAAAGTACCAGAAACGATCACCCTCAAGCGAGCCTGGAGAACAATTTGAGATCGGAAATTAGAGAGACAGACGGATTTGAGTATGCTGTGCTGAGATTGTGGCTTAAAACAGTGGGTGAAATCCCGCAACATACATCTTTGTGCAGAAGGGTGATACTGGATATTTTAAAAAAATAACTAATCTCTACTCGTTTGACACAGGGGACATAGAATATGTAAGATTTTCAGATAGAAGCGACGTGAACATGGCGGAAATTGGGCTCACGTCCAAAAAGGCACAAAAGGCAGTCAAAAACGCCCCAAAGGAACTGGAGAAGCCAAATATCTTGGTCTTATTGACAATACTAAATGAAACAAACTTTGATAGCGATATAAACAAGTTTCAAGAATCTGGCACATCATCCAAATCTGAGGGGGAATCAAAGCCCCACAGATCCAAACGTTTTGGTGAAGAATTACCAAGAGTCACAAGCAAATATGATCGCGATCCTCCCTGACATTCTAACCCAAGTTTTGCAGAAGCTAGGCATGGGTCCTCCAAATCTTTAGGCAGAATAGTCGTAATATAATAAGTTGGAACATGCGGGGTTCAATGACATCCACATCTAAAACAATGAGGAACGTCCCGATTAATACTACGGACATCATCCTTCAGGAAACCTGGTTAGTACATCCAATGCAGATTGATGAATATACAGTATTTACAGCCCCTGCTCAGCAAAAATCTAAGGGTAGACCATCGGGGGTACTCCTGCTAGCAATTAGAAATTCTCTGAGCATGGAGGCAATATCAATCTGTAACAATACCAAAGGCATTCTGGCCTGTAAATTTAATATGCGATCTTCCGTAAAAGATATCTAGGTAATTGTTGTGAATGTTTATTGCAACCCCGCCTGGACCAACCTTCAGGCTTTTCTTTCCATCCTATCATCAATACTGGAAAAGATAAAATTTGAGTTTGTGGGAGCTCGCATAATCCTGGCAGGGTACCTAAATGCACAATGTATTCAGGCCCCAAGGAAAAAAGACACCACATGATGGGCCGGTATCTCCAAGAATGGAAAACTGTGGGCGGAATTTCTGAACTCAAGGGGCCTAAAAATGTTGAATGGGGCAGTGCCAGGGACACCCCACCAGGTAGGACGTGGACACGAGAAAATTCTGCATCCACATTAGATTAGGTCTGTGTCAGAAGGTCTATTCACCCGGAATATCTAATTTGAAATCAATTGGGGGTGTGTGACCCTGATTGGCTACAAATAGTAATAACTGATGTCGATGTTACTCAAACAGACAAATATATTCATGAGTTATCAGAAAGGGGAAAGGGCTCCTTGTAAAATATAAAAGAGGGGAGAAAACTAAATGACAAACCTTCCGCCATATTGACAAGAAAGCAGCAGAAAATGTGTAATCCCACAACATTTGTGGGCTCCATTTCATCAATCTGTCCCCCTAGTACAGGAGGAATGATGGTAAACTTCCAACACTGTCATACCTTTGATGAAGAAACATGGTGGCAGAAAAACGAAAAAACTACATAGGCGCAAAATAAGGCAATTAAGGAACCTCAAACTTGATAAGGTGGTGTTGCGGGCGGAGGTACAAAAACTCACTAGAGCATACAAGCAGTGGTCTCTAGCAAGGAAGTTCCTGCGTCCTCAACAGGATGGTGAAACAATGCTGGAGGCGCTCTGTGATGATAATTCCAGAAATTTCTGGTCACTAATTTACCGGCTTGAAAATAACACTAATAGTGCTCAATGTAACTTAGTTACAGGGAAGAGGTGGTCAGCATACCTTGCTAAAAACTTGAAAAGCCACCATGAGGCCCAAGAAAGTAGGGATGATGGTGCAAACTGGGAGCTATCCTTCAATGAATTGACAATGGAGGAAATGAGAATCCTCGACGTCAAGGGCAGCAGGAGCCAATGGTTTAACATACCAGGTTCTAAAATATAACAAAGTAACCTGGTCGAAGTTACTATGCAGGTTTTTCAGGGAGATTCTGGCGAGACGTAACTTTCCGGCTTCATGGAAATCAGCAATAATAATTCCATTCTATAAAGGGGGCCATCGGTCGCAACCAGAAAACTATCGACCGATCGCCCTGCTAGACAGAGTAAAATCTTTGAGAATTTTGCTTCAGGAACTGGAAGAATGGGCAAAGAGGGAAAAAATTCCAACAAAATTTCCAACAGGCTTTAAGAGCGGGATATCTACATCACTAAATGGGCTGGTACTAAACTTAATGACTGAGTTCACAAGAGATGCGGGAGAAGAACAAATATATGGAGCCTGGGAAGACTTCTCAAGGGCGTTCGAGCCCTAAGATCAATACAACAAAGGTCCATTGGCTGGTCTATGCTGATATTGTCCTGTTAGATAGGACAGCTGTGCGTCTGCAAAGTCTTCTGAATGGGTTGAGTGAATCCGCTAAACTTAATGGTTTATCCATTAACCCAAAGAAATCTAGTGTAATAGTATTCAGACATCCTTACAAGCAGGTAGAGTTTGCACACTGGGTACTAGATAATCAGGTTATCCCGAGAGTTGAGGAAGCCCTTTATCTAGGTTACCCAATTTACGCCTCACCAGCAAGATGTAAAATAGAACACAACACACAAAATAAAATAGGCAAATTAGTACCGCAGATGAAAAAGGTCCTCCGTACATTCTGC
This sequence comes from Ambystoma mexicanum, assembly GCF_040938575.1. Lineage (NCBI taxonomy): Eukaryota > Metazoa > Chordata > Amphibia > Caudata > Ambystomatidae > Ambystoma > Ambystoma mexicanum. Next base: position 1,566,089,913 of record NC_090937.1, on the reverse strand, counting down.
AAATTCTCCATCAAACCCTAATTAAATTCTACATGGCAAAGGTAGTACCAGTAATTCTGTATGGTCTAGAGGGTAAGCCTTTCCTATGGGACACAGATCGGCAAAGGTTCGAAGTGTCAATCTGGAAAAGAGCCCTTGACCTCTCCCTATGTAACGCTCACCTGATTCCCACGGAGGCGCTGATCCCGGCTGGGCTGCTATCGTTTCTTCAATTGAGAAGCGTAGAGCTCGGACGACTCTCAGGACTGGGCTTCCTCTTATCGAATGTCTGACTTGCAGGGTAAGTTTTCTGCAGGTGGAAGAAAAAGGGTTAATCACCGTTTGATGGGATTCCTTCTCCCACCAATCGCCAGTTTCTCCCACAGCCTAGCTTTCTACTTGTCTCGGCAAGCTCTCACCTTAGGCGTATAAATGCTGAGCTCTCCATCCTGCGTCTGGTGCAGGGGTGCGTGGATTCCAGTTGCGTCACTGGATGAGTTCAGTGTTGAGGCTCAAGTCTTTTGCGGCCTTAGTTGTGGCACTGGTGCTGGGATGCCGAAGAGCGATGCCGCCGTTACTGCACGAGCGGATGCCTGTAAGTATACTGTAGTCTTTAGGCTTTAAAAGATGGGCGCCTCAATAATGTCCCTTTTCCTTTGTTTCAGGCCTCGGGATGCTGTGGGCGTAGTTTTCCGTTGCCGCTGCACATGCCGATGCACGTAAGTATAATGTTCGTTGGCCGCTTTTAATGGCACCTCTAATAATGTCCTTTTTCTAGTTTTCAGGTGCCGGGATGCTGCGGGCTTTATATCCGTTGCCACTGCATGTGCCGATGCACGTAAGGATAATGATCGTTGGCCGCTTTTAATGGCACCTCTAATAATGTCCTTTTTCTAGTTTACAGGTGCCGGGATGCTGCGGTTGATGCGGCCGCTTCTGCACGTGCAAAAACTGGTAAGTTAAGATGAATGCGACTGCCTTCACCCGAACCCCTTTTTAATTATGTCCTTTGCCTTTCAGGTGCAGAGAAGCTGCCGAAGAGAAGGCCGTGGTTAGCTCCGTTGCAATCACGGATGGATCAGGTAAGCGGGCGCGGCTGCGAGCGAGTTGCACTTTTCTAACCTTATGTTTATTCTTTGCAGGTTTTGCCGGTGACTGGATTGCGGGATCTGGTAAGTATTGTTCTGTGTCTTTCGTCATCCACAGGTTGCTGCGCGGAAGCTGAAGATGACTCTGGACCTGGAATGCAGGAGCCGACTCGGTGAGCGTCCTGCTGCTGCTGCAGAATAACGCGGAGCACGTGTTTTCCATCGGGCGTGGTTTAAATAGCAGAGAAGTGCTTCCAGTGTGTGTTCTTCCACCGGTTCCACCCAGGTAAGAAAAGAGTTCCTGAATGGAGGGAATAGTTCCTCCAAGCCCTGATGGCTGGGGACTTCAACCAGACTGGATTGTTCTGGGTAAATATGCAGCATGGTCTGCCTTAGGTAAGTCCACCCAAGCATTATTACACTGTTTATCAATATGAGCCCGGCGCCTATGGCGCCGGGACTGAAACCCTTCATGAGCCTGGCGCCAAAGGCGCCAGGACACGGTGCAAAGGGCCACTGTAGGGGTCTGCTGGGTCCGGAGTAGTGGAAGACAGGTCTGCTTCCGAGGGTGCTGGGCCAGTCCTGGCCCCTCGGGAGTAGCGCCCATGACACCCTATATGCCTCCCAATGTCATGCCTTAGGTTCGAGCTAGGTCTCAAATCATTGAGATCACTGGCAGACTGGAGGATACTTTCTCTTTATAGGCTCATCATCACGCCCTTGAGAGAATTCCCATACGAGGACATTAAATTACATCTGACAGCTCATAAACCCAAGCAGCTGCTCCATTTAGAACAAAAGGCCAGACATTTTGGAAAAAGCAGATACTACCACTGAAAAGTCAATAACCAACCCATTGAAAGTCAAAAAAGAGATCGAAACCAAGGACTGGTTTGTAAGCACTGAAAGTCTGCGCCTGATCAAGCCATGGAACAGCTTTCTGGTGGTGGATAAGAACCTGTGCTCCTTGTTAGGGAGAACTCTCATTTTATGGTTAATTTCCCTTACCTAGTGAGTCCCCCAGCAGCTTTGCTGGATTTCTGGAGTTCTTTTTTCCACTTGGTAAGAGTGTACCCCTTTTCTCCACTCTTAACTGTTTTGCCATGTGTATTTAATCTGTTTTTGTGATTGTGGACTCTGGAGTACACCACTTCAGTAGCCCCCTTCTTCTGTGTGTTACACAGCACCTTCAGTGCAGTGAAACAGGGTTGTCTTTTAGACTTCCCACCGACTGCATTTCTGAGGTGGACTACTGTCCCCAAGAAAAGGGTAAAGTTGCCATTAACTTTACTTAGTCATTTAACCACAGATCCAGTACACCCAATTTTACATGGAGTACTGGAAAGGGTTAATCCTTAGCTCTTTTTATCTGTACCTCCCAGAGCCCTAGTTCGCTCTTTTAACATTTAGACTTGGCTGGTGGCAGTGGTACCTACCCTAACTTTTCTACCACGATTATACCAGAGAAACGTGGTATTGTTTTAGGCTATATTAGCCTCGAACATAAATGCGCTTGACCAAATAGTCTTTCTTTCGGCTCCGGTCGGGTTTATTCACCATTTCTTTTTGTTAAAGTCCTTCTTGTGTTTTACTTTGCGCGGCAAACCAGGTTTGCCTTCTTTGTTCACTGTCTTTTGGCGGGCTTCTGCAGAGAAGCCCCCCTGTTGGTGCCTTGGTGTCTAGGTGGACTGAATGTGAAGGAGGGGTGTAGTCACCCCCTGCACCGGGTATCCTAGGAAACCCAAGTCGCACTTTGCCATGATTGGCTGAGGTGGTTGTCCGGCCTGGACAACCCGCCTGCTGCGTGTTTGACAGCCAGGCTGTGTGAATGGGGGATTTTCGCATAAAAGGCAGGTCTCTTGGTCTAGAAGTCAAGAGTCGCCACTGGAACTACAAGGAACCGAAGGAGATCGACTGCTGCAACTATCAAGTACCGGTGAAGCCCTGCTGCAGTCCTAAGCTATTTACCCTTCAACGACAAGGAGATCCAGTCCAGTCTTCTTCCCTTGAGCCTGGTGGGGATAACCAGCTAGTGTTCTTCAGTCAGAGGAATCCCTTTGTGGTCGAAATCGCTGCACACTGCTGTAGTGGTCCAGATAGCCACCTTAAGAGCCTCTCCTGTTCTTTTAAGGAGCGCACATTTTATTCATCGTTGCTGCTGCCGGCCTCATCCCTGCGTGGTGCAGACCCCTCATCGTGGTCCTTTGTGCCGAAGCTCCAGAATCGTGGGTCTGCAGGAAACTACCAGGAACTGCTGCCTTGGCACCAGCTTCATCGTTTGAGAAAGGTACTGTGTCCAGCTTGAGGAATTTGGGTGAATCCCCATTTCTCTTCCTTAAGGCTTGTCCTTAATCTTCCCTCCTTCTAACTTTGCTTCTGAACATTCACAATATCAAAGTACTCTTGGCTACGTTGAATCGCGAACTAACTGTGTGATCCTCGACAACAGGAACCCGGTTCCACTTGACACTGGCTCCGGCCCTTTGACTCTTGAATTCCGGTCTATGAGTGTTCTTCAATTCTGTCTGCCTAACTAATTTATTGCCTATGATTTTTGCCCCCAACTCTCTCTGGGTATCTCAGGTGCTAAGTGTGTTTTTGCCCCGGTAGCATTTCTGGTCACGGATCCGCATTTATTTAGTTGAACAAACTGTCAAAAAGTGATCGCAATCGTATTAACAGTAACGTGTCTTGTTTCGTAAGACCGGTCCATTCAAACACAGGGTAGTTACCTTGATATATACCGTCAAAGTGAATTGGTTAGTTTTAGTGTATTTTACATGTGGTTTTGAATTTAATAGAAGTGTTGTGTTTATAACAAACAGTTTAAAAATAAATGTACTTAAATTTTTTACCTGAAAAATCGAGTCAGTGTTAGCTTGAGTCACAGTAATTGTGGTCCCTTTGTGTAATCTCTGCTACTGCTCATATACTCTTGAGATAAGCCTGGCTGCTCCGCTACTGCTACCACTTTAACATAGTAGTACAGGCTTGTACCAAAGGTAAAACTTGTATTGCCACCTGTAGTCTTAATTGTGTGTAGTGGTCCCTAAGGGCACTGCACAGGATTCTGCCTACCACTCCTTACCAAATGACTTGGTGAAATTTCCAGATTGGGAAATCAGAGGTAATTTCCTGAGAGCCCGCCTCAATGTCCTTTATAGTGGGGAAATATTGAGTATAAGAGGACAGGGGGACACAGCAATCAAACTATGCAACGTCTGCAAGAATCCAGCCAGGCAGAGTCTGAGGTACCTTTTGATGGAGTGCAAGGGCACGTGGGAAATAAAATTAAATCACTTCTCCAGATTCGTGGAGCGAGAGGAATGGCTTCTCTAAGAAAATGTCTGGAATAATATGATCTCAGGCCAGAATACAGCCATAACAATAGCGGTGATTCAGGCTCTGCTGAGGTGTGGCCAAATAAATGATTGACAATTTTCCAGCAAACATAATGACTCTAGTGGTGACATAGCGATACCCTGTCAGAATGTATAAGAATGCAAAATAGCTCAAGCAATGTGTAAGTAGAAGTGAAAGAAGAAAATAAGTGGGATGACCATGTGACATGTGACTACATTGACATCTTTCTGTCTTATTTAGGTGGCCTTAGGTTTCACTGTATAATCTGCATAACATAGTATGTCATTGAGCAAGGTCAAGTCTTGGCCTTCTTCCTCCTGTTTTTTTCTTTACCTTTCCCTCTTATTTTTCTTTTTTAATATTTTACTATTTTGTTCTTTTTCAAACAGTGAATTCTTAAGATATTGGATGAATTTTATGACAAGAAGCTCTATTTTGTAAAGGTTGTTGTACAACTATAAACAAATAAAAGAAGAAAAAGAAGATTGTGAAGTGTTACATGTTTTACTCTCTTTTGAATAAGGCTTATATGACTGTTAAATAAATTAATACTTGTATAATCAAGAAACCTTGATTGTTAGAGTTTGTTTGAATACTTGTCACTGTGAATCTCTATGTAACCACTCCACTGCTCACATTGACACCCCCTTGAGATAAGCCTGGCTGCTCAGCCACACTACCAACCTGTGTAGTACAGCCTTTTACCAAATGTTGGGTTCCTATTGCCAGCAGGTCAACATTGCTGTAGTCTCCCAAAGGGTACTGCACTCAATCTTGTGCGGGCGTCGCTCAGCAACCGCAGGGGACACAAACAGATCAGCGTTTGCGGGTGTGGCTTCACTGCTACAGACGAGCAGTGTGGAAAACCGGCAGGTATTAGGCGGAACAACCACATTCGCTCCTTCCCTCGCTCTGCAGCTACATGCTTTGCAGTGTCACTCTACCCAATACGGGAAACCCACCCTCCATCGTAATCCGGACCAGAGATTTGGAACTAGGATATCTTGGATTTAAACATATGCAATGGCCAAGACTCCAAGAATTCATATGAGTGACAAGGGAATAGTTTCTTACCTGTAACTCCATTTCTCCAGCATTGGTATCTTTCATGGATTCACATGCTTAGAATATTCCCCGTCGTCAGGCTGGGAATCCCCGGTACATTATATAGACCCTTTCCCGTAGGAAAACTTTTTCGACGCTTATGCGTCCTATCCACCTCGTTTTGTATCATGCGTGCCCGCGCCGTCAGGACGCCAAGATATAAATACAGGACCCGCCCCCGCGCTCCCTCAGATTTCGTCCCCCAAAGTAGTGGGGGAACCAGTTTGCATGGCCAGGGGAGGCAGGCGGGCGCATGTGAATCCATGAAAGATACCAATGCTGGAGAAATGGAGTTACAGGTAAGAAACTATTCCCTTCTCCAGCATTGGATCTTTCATGGATTCACATGCTTAGAATAGATTACATAGCAGTACCATCCCGAAAAGAGGAGGCGTGCATGCAAACTCACATACTTTCCTCACAATGCCAGTTCCCTATGGTTGTATACCCATCGGCAATAGTTAACAGAGAACGAACAATATTCAATCATAATTGCAACCAGATCAAACCCCTCAACCGGGGCTTATCTTATTGGAATAGGTGTCGAAGCACCGCCTGTCCCATCCGAGTATCTTCGGCATGTTGTTGTGACAGGCAGTAATGGCGGGTAAAAGTGTGTGTAGCCGCCCAGGTAGCCGCCATGCAGATGTCCCCCAGAGGGACTCCAGACCACAGCGCCGTCGACGATGCCGCCGCTCTAGTGGAATGAGCTCTTGGGCGTCGCAGAAGAGGCTTCCCAGCCTTGGAATGGCAGTACGAAATGGTAGACGATACCCATCTTGACAGTCCTTGCTTTGAAATGGCTTTGCCTTTAGCACCCAGACCATAGGCCACGAACAATTGCCTCGTTTCCCTGAAAGGTTGCGTGCGATGAAGATAAAACTTGAGCCCTCTTCACGTCTAATGTGTGTAACGTGCGCTCCGCTCCCGAGCATGGCTCTGGAAAAAACGTAGGTAAGACAATAGAGGAATGTTTATGGAACACTGAAGGCGCTTTCGGTATGAACTGTGGGTTAGTGGCAAGGACCACCTTGTCCTTGAAAAATCTTAAGTATGGTGGGTCTACCATTAGAGCTTGGATTTCCGAAATACGTCGGGCTGAAGTGATGGCCACCAGGAAGGCCAATTTCCACGACAAAAACTTTAGAGACGATGATGACATTGGTTCAAAAGGAGGTTTCATAAGAGACGCTAACACCAGATTGAGGCTCCACACCGGAGGAAATCTCTTCTCGGGAGGGAAACTCCTGAACAAACCTTTAAGGAAGTGCTTAATCAGGCGGTCGCTGAATAATGGTGTGGAATGCCGTTGACGCGTAAACCTGGAGATGGCGGCCAGGTGTACTTTTATCGACGACACCGATAAGCCCTTTTGAGCTAAGAACAGCAAGTATGAAGGAGCTGTTCCGGCGTAATCGACTGCGGAACCAAACCTGGTTGATCCACACACCACGGACAGAAACTCCTCCATTTGTACGAGTATGAAGTGTTTGTGGAAGGTGCTCTTGCCGCTTGCAGAATACGACGACACTCCTCCGGAATCGTTAGCCGACCAAATTCGGCGAAGTCAGGAGCCAGGCCGTCAACTTGAGGCTGTCCGGGTCGTGATGCCAAACGGTACCCTCCTGTCGAGACAGAAGGTTGGGGATCTTCCTGAACCTCATTGGCTCCGCCGCCACTATGTGCAGCAGGTCTGAAAACCACACCTGTCTGGCCCAATACGGGGCCACCAGAATCACCCGACATGGGTACTTGAGGATCCATTGCAACGTCCTCCGGATAAGAGGAAATGGAGGGAATGCGTACAGGAATTTGTTCGTCCATGGGAAGGAAAACGCATCCCCCAGTGAGCCCTGCTGAGGCCATCTGCTTGCATACTGCGGGCATTTCCTGTTGTCCTTCGTCGCAAACAGATCGATGGAAGGATGTCCCCACTTCTTGAATACATGTTGTAGTTGCTGGTCGTTCAGCACCCATTCGTGAACTTCGTTCATTTCCCTGCTGAGGGCATCTGCCTCCACATTTCTCACACCTGGCAGGTGGAACGCCAAGATTAGCATGTTGTGTTGCAGGGCCCAATGCCAGATTTTCTGTGCCTCCATCAACAGGGACCTGGAACGTGTTCCTCCTTGTTTCCTCAAGTAAAACATTGTAGTCGTGTTGTCCGTCATGACACGCACCAGAGTCTCTCAGTTGAGGAAGAAAAGATTAGAGCCCACCGCACTGCTCTCAGTTCTAGCAGGTTGATATGCAGGGAGGACTCTTGTAACGACCACCGGCCTTGTACTTGTAACGTCTCCAGATGAGCTCCCCATCCGCTCAGCGATGCATCCGTCACCACCGTCTTCTGGAACTCCGGTTCCACCAGAGGCATTCCTTTCGTTAGATGAGTAGAAACTCTCCACCAGCGGAGTGCTTGTACCAGTTGTTCGTCGATGACCAGTCTGTCGGACCAGCGACCTTGGCTCTGCGTCCAACGGTCCGCTAGAAATTCCTGGCAAGGTCTCATAAACAGACGGTAGTCGTTTATCAACGGAATGCAGGACGACATGGTCCCTAGCAGGGACATGTATTTGCGCACCGACACCCTGGTACCGCATCTCCATTCCGACGCCTTGCTTTGTAGCTTCTGTATTCTTTCACTGGATGGTCTTACAAGGCTTGTGTGCGTATGAAACTCCGCTCCTAGAAAGACCAAGGTCCTCGAAGGCTCTATGGAGGACTTGCTGAAGTTTATCGCGAAGCCCAGTTCCTGTAAGAGGGACATCGTGGCCTCCAGACTGTTTCGTGTTTGTTCCATGGACGAGCCTCTGACCAGCCAGTCGTCTAAATATGGATAGACATGGTGACCGTCCTTCCTTAAATGGGCCGCTATGGGGGCCAAGCACTTGGTGAACGTCCTGGGGGAGGACTTGAGACCGAACGGGAGGACCTTGAACTGAAAATGCTTTCGCCCGACGACGAACCTTAAATATCGCCTGTGTCGTGGACGTATTGGGATATGAAAATATGCGTCCTGAAGATCTAGCGAAGACAGATAATCCATGGGTTGCACTGACCTGATAACCTCCTGGAGCTTTAGCATTTTGAATTTTGAGCTCTTTAGCCATTTGTTGAGTACCCTCAGGTCGAGAATGGGCCTCCATTTTCCATTTGGCTTCTTGACTACGAAGAACCGGGAATAAACCCCTCGTCCTTCCTGTGCCACAGGAACCCGTTCTACTGCTCCTTTTTGTAGCATAAGCGCCACCTCTTGTCTTAGAACCCGAAGGTGGGGCTGGGCCGAAAACACTGGCGGAAGACTTGGAGGCTTGTTTTTGAATTGCAGCGCATGACCCATGCGAACCGTGTCCAGAACCCATCGATCTGTGGTGATGCATTCCCATTGGTCGATATGATGAGAGACTACCACCCCAGGACGTTCCGAAGGCCGTCATTGGTTGTTGGTTTGCTTGTCCTTCGTCGACGAGGGACCCGAGCCTCGTCGTCTGGAGGCTTGATAATCTCTGCCGCTACGTGCCGACTGGGATGCCCGTCTGTAACCATGTGAGGAGTATGAGGGCCTGTTAAATCCACGGTCCCTAGAAGCTCCAAAGCGGGAGTTTCCGGAGGCACCCCTGAAGGGGCGAAAAGAGCGAAAACTTCTACCTGTCTGGAGGGCGCCAAGAGACCTAGCGGTATCCGTGTCTTCCTTCATCCCCTTCAAGGCTTCATCAACCTTGTCTCCAAACAGATGTTCTCCTTCACATGGCATGTCTAGAACTTTGTACTGGACTTCAGGTCTAAAGGTAGTACATTTGAGCCACGCTTGTCGACGAAGTACTACGCCATGATTGATTTGTTTGAACCCCGACTCTGCTAGGTCCACCGCAATATTAATTGCATGGTTCGAGGCCTCCTCACCATCCCGTACTAGTAACATGGCTGCTTTGCGATGTTCTTCCGGCAGGTGTTCTAGGATAGGGGCTATTTTATGCCACATCTCCCTATCGTAACGCGATACAATCGCCAAGGAGTTGGCTGCTCTTACCGTCGTGGCGCCGACTAAGAGCACCTTTTTCCCGAAGGCGTCCTGTCTCCTTGCCTCGCTTTCTGGTGGGGTTGAACATTTTTGCTGTACTCTGGCCTTCCTAGCCGCTGCCGCCGATACCACAGAGTCTGACAGTGGCTGTGATGTTAGACATTTTGGAGTGGACTCCAGAGCTTTAAACTTTTTCTCAATACCCCTTAATAGCCGGTTCCGAGAACGGATGACGCATCGTCTTGAGGCCTTCTTGCCATACATGGTCCAGGATTGGGATGGCAAATACCGATTTCCTCCTTTGACCCATGTGATCAAAAAGAAAACAATCTTTCTTTTGCTCCTCAGGAATTAAGCCGAACTCGGAACACGCTTTCCCCATCATTGCATGGAAGGCTCCCACATCATCCGGAGGAGATGGTTGTGCCTGGCTCCTCGTAGACTCTACCTCTACATCCGAATTCCATGTTGGGTCTCTTGACGGTGACAGGGAGATGTCCGACCCTGAGTCACCTCGTATAGAATCGGACTCCGATAGCTCACCCTCCTCCTGCACTCAAGGACGATGCTTCACCACCTGGGAGGCCGACGGGCTTTTGGTCGTCGTGCGAGCTGCTTGAGCTTGTTCGTCGACGGAAGGTGCAGAAAATATCGACGATGAAGTGCTAGGCTGAGGGATCTGCGTATCCAGACGCTGCAGGAGCTTCTGAAGTGTATTAAGCCCATCCAGAGACAAAACCGTCTGGGGGGTCAGCAACGTCGAGGATAGAGGGACCACACCCCCACTCGCACTCGTCGTCGACGTATTGGAAGGCCGTAGGCCCAAGTCCGACGGCTGCATAACCATGTCACCTTCTCCTTCCACCGACGACCCCGGCAAGGCCGTGTCTTGCAGCAGGACCTCAGGGGGGGCCGGGTCACAAACCTCTGGCTGCCAGGCCATAAATTGAGTCCCCGTCGACGAAGGAATCCCCACCGCTGCTGCCTGAATAGTAATAGGCATCGTCAGCGATACCGGGGTCGACGAGCAAGTCGCCGGCACCGAGCCTTTAGACTTCGTAGCAGATTTCGTTGCCGACTTCCCTGCTGAAGCGTCTCGACTCACGGAAGACCTAGGACGGTCCCCTGAGGAGGATTTTGATGCCGCTTGCCTCTCCGTCTTAGAGGATGAGGAGGACGACTTTTTGTGTGATGAGGAAGACCCAGCATGCTTCCCCGCATGCTTGTCCGCAGGGCATTTTTCGACAGGCCTCACCTTCTTCGAGGGAGGTTCCGACTTGCTCCTGGAGGCCGTGGAGCCAACTTCTGATGCCGGGTAGGCACCCGCTCCGTCGTTAAGCCAGTCGACCAACCTTCTTTTCCGGTCTTTAAGGGTTTTTTGGGAGAAACCCTGGCATATCTCGCATGTATCCGCTGTGTGGTGCGGGTGGAGACAGTAGATACAATCCATGTGGGCATCACCTTCGTAGACTTTTTTGAGTCCACATGTCGCACAAGGACGAAATAAAGCTTTTCCAGACATTTTTTTTTTTTTAAAACGTAAACTTCGCCGAAGCGAAAACACAACCTAACTTCAATTAGCAGTAACCGCGAGGATCCCACTACTTTGAAAGACGGTTGAAATCTGAGGGAGCGCGGGGGCGGGTCCTGTATTTATATCATGGCGTCCTGACGGCACGGGCACGCATAGTACAAAACGAGGTGGATAGGACGCATAAGCATCGAAAAAGTTTTCCTACGGGAAAGGGTCTATATAATGTACCGAGGATTCCCAGCCTGACGACGGGGAATATTCTAAGCATGTGAATCCATGAAAGATCCAATGCTGGAGAACATTGAAAACAAACAAATTTTATAAGGAATAATAGGCACCACGCCATGAGACGGTTTATATCCGAAACGCGTCGGGCATACACATAAAGGAGCCTATTAGAGTCAGACTACAGACTTTGAAAGTTTACAGAAATGTGATTACACCTTTGTGTGACAACACAACCATGTACTTTACCACTGCATTTTAAGTGGATTATTGTTACGTAGTCAGCTGGAGACAAACAAGGTTTTCTTTCACAGCGGTTTATTGCACAACAAATACTGGTCACAGATCAATAATATCAGCCAACTGATGACAATTCTTTTCACCTCATAGGCACAGGCGTTGTGCCTTGCTTTACTTGCAACTTCCGCTGCTGGGCTTAATTAGTTCCAAAATAACAGCCAGGCGATTACAGGCTTTCACCCTTCAAACCTGTCCGCCGGCCATGAAAACGAAATTAACAAATGGCAATAATACACACTTCACCACTCTGAATCCTCCTCCTTCGGCGGCCGTTTCTCTTCCCTGGAATGTCTTGAGCATTGGACCAGGTACGGCGTCAATCTGTGAGCTTTCCGCTTACTACTAGTAAGCCCTCTCGTATTCTTGGCTGGTCTCACTCCACTCGGGTGCGGCGTCTCTCGCCACGCGCTGCTCCTGCAAAATAAGACGCCTCCTGGGTCTCTTGGAGTTGCATTTAACCCTTGTCCGGCCCCTCCCCCGTAATCAGCCCCATGTGTTCTCAGCAACGGTTTTAACACACCTGATTCAGATTTCCCACCTCCTCCCTGCTCCGTCCACTGTGGGCTAACCCTGTACTTTGTTTGTGTTCAGGCAGTTTTAACATAAGGAAACCCGGTTCTCCCTTTCTTTACCCATCGGTGTGCCTCCCCCCTGATGCAGTATTTCGTGGGGAATTCTGGGATCTGTAGTCTGTCTTTTCATTGATGGCCAGCACTTGACGGGCCCCTTCCGCAACCCCTTCCTTTCTCCCAGTATCCAGGGCGGCTGCCACTGCTTCCACCTCACAATTATGTATTAATTTTGAACTGGGAAATCGTGATGTCAATGGTGTATTAGAATTGACGTTCCTCTTCATTTACTATTGTGTTATGTATAATAAAAAATACAGTTGTTTGCAATTTATTGCTAGAAACAAAATGATTATTCAACAAACATATTGAATGTGATTATTTGATTCATGTAATATTAATACTGGTCATGTGGATTTCTTGTCCCAGAATACCTTTTTAAGCGTTACCACAGGATTTCTATCCTCATAAGAGAGCACTAGTGGGTCACCGGTTAGCAATTAACAGGTTTTCTTTCATTACTGCACACAATCTTGCCATACAGAGGAGTTAGCACAAGTCGGAGTCACGCGGGCATAAGTACGGGCATCAGAGTTTGTGCTTGGTAGCGTAGTCATTAGAGAAGTGGAAGGGTTGGATGCAGAGGAGAACCCGAGACATTCTGAACAATTGAGATTAGATTGCAGAATGCTAGCTATTGCGGCCTGATAAGAGGCCGACTTGTGGACATAAGGTGAGGATGTCATAGAACATAGTCAAGTACATAGAAGATAACAGTGCTCATTGTGAAGACTAGAGAAGCCACAAACACAGAAACTGTACCTGGAGTACGGCAGCAAGAGGTTAGGCACAAACTGTGCACAGCTAGCGCTAACCGGCAACAACCAGCCTCTCCAAACGCACCGGGGCTAACGCACCGCTTATGTGATGAAGAGGACTGGTGCTGCCAGGAAGTGTAGTTCCTCTGAACTACATAGCTATAATGTTCGCACAGATCTTTGGACTGGTGCTGCAATAAAGTGCAACATGACTCAAAGTTGTAAAAAGAACACAAATTTGATTCTAGGTACTTTACTTTATTTCATTTATATTGCGCAACCATAAACCCATAGGTGTGAGCGCGCATCCAGGACAAAAAGGTCAAGCATATAGGTAGATCCGGAAGCAGAAGGTAAGACAGAGGATCAAGTGCTGCTACTTGAAAAGGAAGGTTTTTAGGTCTTTCTTGAAGTTGGTCAGATCGACAGAATATCTCAACCGAACTGGTAGGGTGTTCCAGATAGCTGGTGCCGCAAAGGCGAAGGCACCCACTTGTGCTTTTTTGGTTTTGACTTTAGGCTGGTGAATCAAGTTCTGATTGTTGGAGCGAAGATTTCTGCCATTGGGTTTTATTCTTATGTATTCTTGAAGGTAAGTGGGCATAATGCCCTTGAGACATTTAAAGGTAATGACCATGAGTCTAAAGGTAATACGCGCATCCACGGGCAACCAGTGCAACGCGCGACCTGCCTCAGACACATGTGCTCTATAGGCCAGACCCGAGATAACTCTGACCGCTCCATTCTGCACCACCTGCAGGCGACTAATGGTCTTTTTGCTTGCACCTGCTAGGAGGCTGCAGCAATAGTCCAGTTTAGATCCTATGATGGCACGAGCAATGGACTCTGCATTAGGTTGAGAGATAAGTGGTTGCATGTGGGATAGCAGTTTGATATAGTAGGTGGCCGAGGACACAGTACTAGCCACATAGGAATTCATGGTAAGCGATTGGTCCAGCACCACCCCTAGGATCTTTACTTTAGGAAGAGAGGGAAGGAGAGCATCTCCCAGCTGAAAATGTTTATACGCTGGGTCTAGTTTAGACAAAATACTGTCAGAACCCACAACCATGAGTTCCGTCTTTCCTCGGTTTAAGGCGAGATTGTTCAGCATCATCCAGTGTTCGATGATTGTGAATATGCGATTTAGTTCTCTTTCATCCTGATTGTGCTGACCGACCAGTGAGGGGGATGACACATTGCGTGTCATCTGTGTAATTAGAGAATAGAATGCCTTCCTGGGCAAGGTGGGCGAAGAAAGGGGTCATAAAAATATTATATATGCAAGGTGATAAGCTGACTCCTTGTAGCATGCCAAAATGTATCTTAATTGCAGGAGCCTTGGCACCATGGGCACAAACTTTGCTAGATCTATTAGACAGAAAGGAGAGTAGCCAGTTAGTGACGGACTGCGAGCAGTTGGCTACAGACATAAGCCTTTCTGCCAGTATGGCATGATCGACAAGATCGAACGCTGCTGATTGGTCCAAAGAGATGAGGGAGACCTTCTGATTGTCCATTCTTTAGAGCAGTTGTGACTTGAGATCCAATAATGAGGTCTCAGTGCCGAAACCTTGTCTGAACCCTGACTGGAAAGGGTTGAGAATAGGGTGTGAGCTAAGGTGTTGTGCCAGCTGAGTATAGGCAACCCGATCTAGTACCTTTAGCAAGAACGGGGTATTAGTTATTGGCCTATAATTAGTGGGTACTCCTTGATCCAAATTGGGTTTTTTCAATAATGGAGTAACCCAGGCTTGTTTCAGGTCATCTGGAACTGAACAACTTCGAAGAGAAGCATTAACGAATTTACATATCGCTTGTACCAAAGTAGGGGGGCATGTTTTAATAATAGTAGAGGCACATGGATCACCTGTGCAATTAGTTGCTTTGAGTTTGTCGATAATGGAGGCAAGTTCCACCTCTGATATGGGAACAAAGTCAAAGATTGCGATCTGGATCCCTAGTAAAGATGTTATTGGCCGAGTGGGTGCCCTGAGTATCAAGTGCACTTTTTTTGGTAGCTATAGATTCTCGGATGCCATTAAGTTTATTGGTCATGGCATTCTGAATATTGAAGCTCCAGTCATGTTTTATAATCGTTGATACTACAGGTTCTGGGACAGTCTCTTGTTCTTTCAGAATTTTAAATAATTATTTAGAGTTCAAGGTAGCCTGTAGAATTCTGGAGTCCAGATAAGATTTCATAGCTTCAGTAATGGCTCTTTTGTAATTATGAGCGGATACTTTGTAGTTGGATAGTGTTGTAGGGGATGGATTAGTTTTCCAGATGTGGAATAACTTAAGGGAGGCAGCTTTCACAGATTGAAGTTCAGGGGAAAACCAAGGATTGGTAGGTTTCCTTTCATATGATATTTTTTTGACTTTCAAAGGTGTGAGAGAGTCCGCTACCATTTTGAGGTTAGAGCTAATTTTCTTAGAGAGCACAACGATATCGTCTGTCTCAAGGATATGTAAAGCATTGTACGATATGTACGACCACAATATAGGGTAATATTCCACAATCTAATCCTTGAATTATAATGCAGTCCTTACTGTTGGAAATAGAAAAAAGCAGATCAATCAGTTAAAGCAATATCAAAGTTCACAGTTCTAATTCTGCTAAAGAAACAGGCAGCAGCCTGCACCAATATTTCAAACAGTGAAATTAGGTCAGACACGCACCGCAGTCACATACATACACACAATCGTCAGTTCACGTGTATTTACATAATTATTAATGTAACTAAACCCAAATCATTCAACAACTTCCCTAGTTCCATGCTGAAAAATGTTTTGAGACCAGAGGATTATCTGTTACAGAAGTCTTCAGTGTTGAGCCAATGTGTCCTATTTACAAAACGTTTCAGATACCGAACCCTCAATTCTTGAACAGCAGGACATTTAACCCAGATCTGTCGTAATTACTAAATCGGCTTTTCTTTACACAAGGAACATTCCTCCCTTACTTCATCATTTACTCATCATTTGAGCTAATACCCAAGATTTCACCAGTTGCAAATATATTCGGAGAAAACCTTAGTAATTGGTGTCTCCATCTAGTGTCTGCAAATTTCATCAGATAGGATGATAGATTGCTCCTTTGTTTGTCCAAGCAAGAAAATATGTTGTGAGCTTTAGAACTTCACACATTGATTGTCTATTGTGTTGGCCCAGTCTGTTCTCAAAATCGCCACCTTCCCAAATCCAGGATTTGGGACTAGGTTACCTACAGATTTGGTACAGTTATCTAAAATCACCTTTTTTTCTCCAACTTATTGAGGAAAATAATTCTGGCCTTTTGATTCATGGTTTTTACGTCCACATACAGAGAGTTATGTGGGACCTGTATCAGTCGAAAAAGTTGCACCAATTTCCATTCCAGGCTTGTACTGAGCGAGCTCAGCCCAAGTTTGAACCTTAATGTAGCTATTGGTAGTGGCTTGAAGATTTAGAACTTTCCTCCACAGTCTACCTTCCAATAGTGTCCAATTAAATTTCAATGACTAGGATTCCACATTTAAGCCGAATAACAGGGATAGAACTACATTACCCTTAAAGAAATGTATCAAGGGGATTATAAAAAATCTGCAATACCTGCCCTTCAATCTTTTCATCTGACAAGCAAGATTATATATTTTCCCCTTTAGTCTATTTTCTACAGCCAAGACGTTAGCATGCAATACTTAATTGAATCGAAGATACGTTACGTCTTTGGCCAGGTTTATCGGTTGGGCATTAAATGACCAAAGAGCCCCAGGTGATTTTGTTTTGGTACGGCTAGTAAAGCTCAGAATGTTGGATTTGGCTGGGTTAATAATCAGATCATCTTTCTAAGCATATGTTTTCAATGTGATTAGTAACCTTTGCTGTCCCCACAGAGTATAATCCATAAGGACAATATCGTTGCTCTATGCTATCCAACTTAGTTTTTTGATTTCCTACCTTGCGGGTAACGTCTGATGTTCCAGTGCTAAAATCAGATCAGTCAGATAGAGGTTGAAAAGACAAAGGGCAAGAATGCACCCCTGCCTCACACCTCTCTCTGCTCGTATTGGCTTGGTAAGGTTACCTTGCCCAGCTAATCTTACCTGTTTCATGAAGATGAACTATGATTGCAAGCAAGCCGGGGGGGGGGGAATACCCCAAGATCTTAGATTTTCCCCTAATCAACCCCTCTTGATAGTATCGAATGCTTTCGATAGTTCTACCCTATTAGTAAGGGGGGGGAATCGCATGTTCTCAAAGACTGCTTGTGAAGAATGTTTACTATCAAACCATTCAAGGCCGCAGACCAGCCTTTCCTGAAACCTACCTGTGCTAGTATACTATCCCTATTTGCCCAGTGCTCCAGTTCCCTCAAGATGGCACCTGCAAATAGTTTACTGTCCACATCGAGAAGGGCAATCCGACAGTAGTTCACCAGATCTGCCGATCACCCTTCTTGTAGATTGGAATGATTGCATTCTCCAACTTAATGGGCAACACTCTGTGCGGACCACATTCTTAAGCAATGAAAAGAGAACCTGAGACCATAACACTAGGTCTGCTTTAAAAATAACATTCATTAAGCCTGTGGGTCTGGCCGCTCTTGATTTAGAGGAGTTTATTAACTCCCCAATTAATTCTCTGGAAACATTTAGTGACCACGGCCAGCTGTTATAACACTCCAACTCCCTCCGGGTTTCTAGAAAGTCCTTTAAAATGGGTTGACCATACCGTTTGTCACAAAACTGCCTTGTAATTGGGCCCGAGACCCCCTAATTATATACTAAGCACAGAAGTTACAAGCATTTTTTGAAACCTCCAACATTATTTTCCTGCCTGTGTTTCAGAAAACAAAACTGGCTCCAGTCAAATGTCTATACTCTGACATTAAGGTCTTCTTGTCCCTGTTAAACTCATGATTTGATGCTGCCCCCTTTTAAGAGAACTAATATTTTTCCTTAGCTCCCTTTTTCAAATACAAGTCTCAAGGTCGGATGCATATTTATGAATAGGGTTATTTTTGTTCCCATGCCACAAGGGTTTATCCTGCTCCCAAATGAAATCTAAGAATGTATAGGGTAACACCTAGTTGCTCAGCTGTCATTAGTGTCAGTCTCACTCCGATGTTTTAACTTTGATAATCTGTTATCTCCCTTATTCAACTGTAGGCCATGGCAAATACTATTAACGGCCCTTAATACTGCCATAGAGAATTAGCTGTTACCATATTATGGTCGCTATTTTCCATAGATCAAAGGTTCATACAAGTGCAGTAGTCCTACATATTTCTAGATAAAATTAGTCTTTGATTGATGTAGGCTGTCAATTTTTCCATGTTGGCACCGGGGGTCGATCTCTCTCATTGCTCCCAATACTAAATGCCATACCCTTGTTGGGGAGGAGCGAGAGCTTTGGCTAGCTGTTATGATGTAAGTAAGTTAAAACAAGTTCATAAAAATGTATTACCAGATCCTAATTAAGCATTGAGCTGCACTACGAGCTCATTAAGTTCTAAGAATGTTATTCTAAGAATGTTGAGGGGTTACAGTTCAGACTGCAGGGAGAGAGCCATGTTGGCACTCGGCTCTCATAGGCCGCTGTCGCTGTAATGAAATAAATTACTGTTTCTTCATCACTGCTGCCTGGAGCCCTTATTTACTCACTAGCGCCTTCCTGCACCCATCAATCGCTTTACAAAGAGGCAAGACTTCTCTAAGCACTATATCGCTGAGAAAGCTTTTTTCATGCAGAAAATAATCACACACAGGCATGCCCAGTAACTAAATAAAGATAGGTAGTATTTAAAATATAAGGTGCAAATAACCATTATTTGAATACACGTGTAAATGTTATTCTGTGTAGTTTTAAAATCAAATCTCAAAGCAGGCTCTCTGCCAGAAGGAATGCAGCCTGTGCTAAAAATAGACTACATGCATTGCGTGGGGCCTGGCTAGCTAGAAGAAAGCACGAGGTAACTCAGCAACTGTTCCTGTCCATCACAAGCCAATGGAGACTAAGATTCAGCACGACATACAGAGTACTATGAGAAAACAGTTTTTTTTTTTTTTTTTTTTTATAAATTACAGGACCAGATCAAATAATTATTGAGTTGAGAGAATGGCGGGAAGATGTGTTTATGTATGAATGTTTATAACATAGCAAATTATGCTAAACAAGAGTGACAATGTATTCCTGCAGAGGCAGCATTATGTTAAAGTAGTCTGTCCCAAGCCATGCCAGAAGGAAGTTCAGCTGCATCCCTTGAAAGGCAAGTAGGACAATTTTGGATGAGCTCTGCTGGTATCCAGTAACCAAGTCAAGAGTATTTAAGCCCCAGGCCCAGCACCAGTCTTCCGGACCTGGGAGTCAGCCAAGGAAGGCAGAATGCTGGCCAGAATGGCAGAGTCCTCTACCATTCACCCCAATCCTCATCTTTCTAAAGATTAAAATTTGTTATCTCTTACAAGATAGACTCATGACCTTAATTCCCTAGACAGGTGTATTTAATCTGGTGTGTGCGTGATCAGGAGGTACCCCAACGTATTTAAGGGAAACAAGTATGGCCTAGCGTTTACCCTCAAAAAGGTAAATCATTTTCCCTCGTTTTAACAGGCTGTTGGATTTGTGCGCAGAGATGATTTAGTTTGAAGCTAATGTGATTACAAATCCACGATACTCAACTGACCCAGGGAAAAAGATCTCCAGTAAAAAAAAAAACAGATATTTTCCAAGAATGTTATCGAACTGGAACACAGTGTTCCAATATAGATTTTTATCATATTATTCAGTGTGTCTCTGACTTGATGTTGTAATTTTGCTGCATGAATTTCTTGGTAATTGCTGTGAAATATTTCAAATTTTACTAAGAATGAATTTCTTGTGGCAATCAAAAGTCCCCCTGAAGGACCACCACAATTTTAATGGGTTGCTTTTGCCAAACTATTGAGAATCCATCTAATTTTACCTCAATTTTCATTCAGGTTTCTTGCAACAAAACAAGGTCATATTTTCAGAATATTTCTCCACTTGTTGACGGGTTGGTAAAGCTTGTGTACCCCCTCGTATTCCAGCTTAGCAAACTGATTTCATCATTTGCTTAAGTGATACATTGCTCTCCGCCAGTTTCTGGAATGCCTGGGAGAGGATGTCAGGCAAGGACTACATTTTATTTTTAGGATCAAACAGACCACAACTTGAATTTACTTAACCCCTCCCAGTCTTGAGCTCGTTTACATCCTAGGATTAGTGGTCTGGTCATAGCTGACCTTACTGCTCCCTCTATTGGAACCAACATTTATTACAACCTTTCTTTTTTCCTACGGTATGCTGTTCGAAATTGTGTGACCTAGATTTTGGAATTCAGTATGCGCCGCCAACAAGGTGTTTACTCGCAATCTAGTTTTTAAACTGATTTCCACAATATTCATACATTCGTCATTTGCAAAATGTATATTTTCAATGAGTTGACAGAAGGTATACATATGGAATATCCTTTGTAAATATGCAAACATGCCTGTCTGTTCAGCACCGCCTGTTGGTCTCCCGGTGCTAATTGGTCTAAACAGACTCTTGGGTGAGCAAAAGGTGCATCATTACTCTCCTTTTCAGACCAACTGGATCACTCCACCCTCTTTTAAAAAAAATAATTTCCCCTTTGTCTTGAGGAAGCTGACATTCCAGGAAGCAGTTAATTTGATAAGAAATGTTGAGTGTTTCCTACATTTTCAAATGGCCTGGGCAGGCAATCTTCCAAAATGGTAGCGTTGGCTGCCGTTTGCAAAGAGTTACATCTTTTTCCACTGTTGGTACCTTCGTTGACATTTTGCCACATTCAAAAATGGGTTCCCATCTTTCTGGAACTGGTTTCTTCACTGTTATAATAGGACCTTGACATTGCAGGTCTACTCAAGACTGATTGAATGGTTTCAACAACGATTATGTTCTCTTCCCTTCTCTCTGCATCAAATCATGTTTGATGGTTCACATCCACCATGGTGGTTTTCATTGTGGAGTCCCTCCCATTCCAGTCACCTGCCTCCAGTGTTTCATTGAGTGTTTTTGTTTGAGGTTGTCGCTTGATAATTCTAATGAGCTTTTATCACAAGACCTAGTTTGTGTGACACTGAGAATGGATAGGGTTAGAGCCCATCATTTACTTGACATGATTTTGTTCAATTAAATGATCGTCTGCAAGAACACTGCAATCAGAGATCCTCAGCCAGATCAATATTTTTAGGAATTTTCTCATCTGTTACTTCACCCGTTTATTTGTTTTCCCATTCTCTCTTTTTGAATTTGGTTTTATTGTTTCAGACCTATTTTACTCTTGCTTATATTGTATGTTATTTTCATTAAAAATCTCCTGAAGCAACTATGGTCACCATCATTGTTGGGGTATGGTCTTTTGTAGGTATTCTCTCTTGTGGATCCAACTCAGGCTGATCGGCCGCTGATGTCAAATGAATCACTGAACTCTCAGAGCAGCTACTAACCCTTAGAGATGGATTTGCAGATAGTTGTGTATGCTTGTCCCCATTGAGAGCCTTGAAATCTTGAAATCTGCTCTGTTGCTTTCAAGAGTTTCTTTACTTTTTCATCCACTTCCTCCAGAGAGGAAACTACCTTTTTGTGGGACTGAACTACTTCACTTCTTTTGACCCAAGAGTCTTAAATCAAGCAATCCGATTTTTACTTCGCTGAGTTGCAATCTATTAGCAGACAGTTTGGTTTGAACATTTTTATAAACACTCATGAGTGAGTTTAAGACCATGTTTAATGTGGAAATGAATGTGCTGTCAGTTTTATACATTTCACAAAGGGTTTCATGTAGTCCATGATGAGGCACTAAACCAGGGAAAGAGATCAAACTCACTGACAGGTGTCCAACCAACATAGATGCAATTTCTTCAGAGTTCATAATCGGAGCATCATTATTGCTAATTTGTACTTTGGCAATTTCTATCTATTGCTGATTGATAATTTACTTCCATCTTCCATATCTGTTGCTTCCATCAGTATGCTTACATCACTCTGTGGCATTGTGACTCAACCTGTAGATGTTTATTATTGGTTCCTAGCTTTTGGAGGAAATCTTTCAAATTTCTTTGATTCTGGTAACGTTCTTTCGATTGGATGTTCCTCCGACGTATTCCTCATCTTTGACACTTGTTGTCTAGCTTCAGCTGCTTCGTAAGGGAGTAGTTTCTTACCTGTAACACCATTTTTCCATCTTTGGTCGTCAGGCTGGGAAACCTAAGTAACTTTAACCTAGCATTTTCCTATGGAAAACTTTGACACCTTAGTGTTCTATCGATGGCCTTTTTGGGTGCTACTCAATAGGACGTTCGGTATAAATAGCCCCGCCCCCACGGCTTCCCTTCAGATTTTAACCTCCAAAGAAGAAGAAACCTGAATCATGGTTTGCCTGCAGGCGGAGGCCGGCGGGCGCATGTGAATCCATGAAAGATACCAACGCTGGAGAAATGGAGTTACAGGTAAGAAACTACTCCCTTCTCCAGCATTGGATCTTTCATGGATTCACATGCTATGAATAGATTACATAGCAGTACGACCAACCCCTGGAGGTGCATGACAGGCAAACCAGCCCCTTACCCCCAGGCATGAACAGAATGAATAACATCCAACACCCTGCATGATAACAGAACCAGCAAGTGATAGAGAAACACAAACCCTGGAAGCTGAAGGGCTTACTTTATTGAAACAGGCGCTGCAGGACTGCCAGTCCCACCTGTACATCTTCCACATGTTGCTGACCCAGACAATAGTGTTTGGTGAAGGTATACAACACCGCCCAAGAAGCCGCCTAGCAAATGTGAATGAGCAGCATTCCAGCCCAGAGCGCCGCAGACGACGCTGTGGACTTGTAGAATGGGCTTTAGGATTGCCCCTCAACGGCTTGCCAGCCTTTTCGTGGCAAAATAAATTGAGGACGAGACCCAACGGCAAAGTCCTTGCTTGGAAATGGATTGTCCCCTGCTGGAGGGACCAAAGACCACAAACAGCTGTTTCGACTGCCGGAAGTCCCGAGTACGGGCCAGATAAAACTTCAGCGTCCTCTTAACAACCAGAGAATGCAGGGCTCTTTCCGCCGGCGTGGTCGCTTTAGCGAAGAACGAGGGAAAGGCAATCATAGCGTGTTTGTGAAACTCCGAAGGCACTTTTGGTATGAAGTGCGGATTAGTAGACAGGAGAACCTTGTCCCTCATAAATCGCAGGTACGGTGGGTCAATAAAGTTCCAAAATCCTCCTGGCAGATGTGATTGCCACTAGAAACGCGACTTGCCACGAGAGGAACTTCAGGGACGCCATCGACATGGGCTCAAACGGCAGTTTCATGAGAGCAGTGAGAACCACACAGACTCCATTTCAGAGCAAACCTCTTCTCCGGGGTAAATGTCTGAAAAAGTCCTTTCAGAAAATGCTTAACCAATCTGTCACTAAACAGAGGAGTAGTATGGCTCCGTCTGGTAAATCTAGAAATATCCGCTAAATGCACCTTCACTGAACACAAAGCCAGACCCCCATGCACCAGATGCAGCAGGTATGGTAGAACCTGGGCCGGTGTAACCTCCAATGTACGCACTCCCGGCTGCTGTTCACACCAGGCACAGAATCTTGCCAATTTTCTGGCCCTTGCCGCCTCCAGGATTCAACAGCATGTGAAATACCTAAATGACCAAACTAAGAGTGGTCAGGAGCCAGGCAACCAAGTTGAAAGATGCTGGATTGTGATGCCACACTCTCCATTCGTCCTGCGATAGCAGATCCTGTTCCGCCCCCAGACGACGCGGCTCTTCCATCGCTAGATGAAGGAGATCTGAGAACGTTAAGAGTAGTGTAGAGGAGCACATCTTTCTTATATTGGCTTTCTCGACTTGGTACATAAATTTCAAATCAATTCCTTAGGATTTTTAGGTGCTAGCAGTCAGATTCTGGGCTACAGAATCTAATATACATAGAACAATTTTGGGATCACTTTAGAAAAAATGACCTTGCAAAAATGAATACTGTGTTTACTTGTGGTTTTACACCAGTTTTAATTATTTAAACAAAGTTTTTTTTGGTAGTAACTAATGTACCCCATTAATTTTCTAATTTCTTCAATGTTCAAAACATAGATTATTGCACACTTTTAGCATTACTTCATGCTTGGCAGTATATCAAAGTAATGGATACTTGAAACATTTCCATATGAATCAATTCAAACCACAAAGTTTAACATTTTCTTCCTCCGTGGGTACATTTCCTATTGTTTTAAGAGAAACTTTAGTCCATATATCAAACTTGTAACTGGCTAGCTAGCCAATAGTCCTTTTGTTTGAGGGTTTCTCTAATGCACTACGCATTTCGGTCTCTGAATGCCCTTCATTAGGTGCGGATCAGAACCTTGTTTCAATGATTTTAGATTCTGAAAGTTAAAAATAACATTTCTGTTCAGTTCCTTAGTCATTGTTTGTTCAGCAAATATCATAATTACTCTTGTCATTTTTTATCAGTATACATTTTGAACCACAAATACCTTTAATTCTTTATCTTCTTAAAAACATCATAAAAGTGTCAGTGTTGCTTTTTTGCAATTGAATCTGGCTCTATGATTGTTCTTCCTTAAAGCACCGGAGGATGTTTTGGTCTGTGAAAAAAATGAAAAATGTTTTTTTTTTTAGGATGTCTGACTTTATTGTGTGGGGACTTTGTACTGGGAACAGTTGCTAGATAATAGCGCTGTGTCCCAGTCAGAAAACCCTAGTTAACTGATTCTGGAATATATTGCATTTTACTGTGTTCATGCGGTTAGCGCTGCTCACCTCTGTCTAGTCTCCCGGGGTAGCTTGGTTTCCTTTCACCAATCTGTCTGTCGTCCTAGCCTCCAGTCTGATGATGTTTTTCTCACTCCTTATTATGTTCGTCCTTTCGTGGCAGCTCCTGGCAGCGGAGGATGGATTCTTCGTATCGCCCGGATTTGCAAATCGCGTTCCTGTGGTTTTGTTGGTTGTGATGGCAACCGTGTTCTAATTAGTCCTTTCTCTCTTTCCATGTAGACACAGATGGTTATTTGTATGGATTTTGCTGCACACCATCTTGTATAAACTACTGATGACAAGTTACTGTGTTGAATGGCACTGATTCTTACTCCTAGTGCGTTTCTGTTACTGACTCATGATATTTGTCAAGTTATTTATGAAATTGTCCACTTCATTCATCTGTTGATGTGTTTACGGAATTTCGTAAACCAACTATTTCGAGTGGCGGTCATTATTCAATTGACTTGTACTTGCTCGTGGTCTGTATTAGCCGCACATGCCCCGGTGTATTAAATGGGCTCCATCTTAAAGCGCTCATGCTGTGGTTAGTGAAGTGTGCATTTCAACAGTCATAAGCCGTATTGAAGTAATTTGTTCAAACTTCTTTATGTGTTATAAAAAACAGCTTAGGTGTCTTGACTTGACACGTCGTGAAGAATATATGGGCCTCTGTCCCCAGGTTTCACAGAGAGAGAGAGAAAATTACTCCCTATGCGAGCCTTGAGGCCACAGGTGGTTGTTTCGCAGGATCAGACGCCGCCGAGGACCCCAGAGCTGTTGGAATGAATTCAGATATTAGCACAAACAAGCACAGTACTGCCAACAATGTAACTGTTATTGAACAAGGGCTTACCCAAGGGTGATTGAAAGGTACCAGGAACTCTGAGGCTGTGGTGCAGGGAAGCGTGAGCAATCCATAAAGCCAGGCGCCAGAAAACTCAGCGCTGGCTACACACCTGATGATTCTTGGATGTATTTGTGACACTGTGGTACTCGTGGACTAATTGGAGGCACACTAGCAATTCAAGGAATCTCGAAGACAGTAGAGCAATTGACAAAGCAGAGAAGGGTAATCCAAACAATCTGTTAACCCTTAGCCAAAAATCCAAAAGTCTGTAAATCCGAGCAGAAACCAAAACCACAAATCCAAGGAGCAAGAATAACCAGTCCATAATCCGTAAGCTCGAGGTCTGTTTCCAAATGAATCCAAAACGTGAATCGAAAACGACAAACAGTGTCGTGAAACAGCTGTGAAGTGGCGAGTGAATCAAAGTGCGCGGCTTTTATCTCTGCCGACTCCCGATCACGTGGGCAGAGCTCAAGGCACGTGACCGGGAAGTCGGCCCGGAACCATGAAGTGGTTGCTGCCGACTGCTCCTGCTCCAGCCCGCTCGCTCGCAATCTCCATGGCAGTTGCCACTGGAAACGAGGGAACAAATAATATCGCCCTCCGACAGAGCCTTGGAGCTGATGACGCTTCCCTCGCACCACAGGTAGCGTGACCTTATGAAGGGCTGACTGCGACTTGGGGAGTCCAGCTGTGTTATGTGTCAGGGAGTCCCCGGGGTATGAGTGTTATGTAAAGCGGTGTGCCTGAGGGTAATCTTCGTTCAGCGCATGACATTAGGTCCCAATCAGCGTTCATACCGTTCGGCTGCATGGAATTCAATTTTTCAATCCAGTTTGTTTCTTTCTGTAGCAGCATCTTGTTAAGCTTTCCCCCTCTCCTTGCTACTTTTATTTGTTCAAAAATAATAAACCTTATTTGGGCAATGTTGTGTCTCTCTTTTTTGTAGTGTTGAGTTACTGGAGATTTGATGGCGCCTGTTCTTATGTTGGACTTATGTTCTGACCATCTTGTTTTCACTTTCCTTGTTGTCATTCCCACATAATATAGACCGCAGGGGCATCTTATGCTATATATTACATTCTTGGAGTCGCATGTAGACGTGTGATGGAGATTTATTTTGTACCCTTTGTGAGGATGAGTGATGGTGTTGCCTGTAATTAGGTTATTGCAATTATGGCACAGTGTTATTCCTTTCCAGTTTACCCGAGTGTCTTTCAGCTGAGAAATCTGCCTTGACCAAATGTTCTCCAATTTACTTTTATTGTATGCAAAAAGTGGGGGTTCTGGAAAGTGTCTTTTCATCACAGGATCAAGTGTGAGAGTTGTCCAGTTCTTCTTGATGATTTTCTTTATTTTAGGACTCAGTTGGGAGTAAGTGGTAACATATACCAGTTTCTCCACTTCCGTTTTTTCTTTTGATTTCAATGCTTCTTCTCTGCTGATCCTGCTTGCTTTATCATCACTTATGTTGATGTTCATTGGCTGATAACCTCTTTTTTCAAATTTATTTTTAAGGCCTTCAATCTTGTTTTTGTATTCATCTTCTGAGATAATCCGTCTGTATCTTAGGAATTGGTTGAATGGTATACTTTCTATTGTTCTCTGTGGATGAAAACTGTTTGCATGTAGCAGACTGTTTCTGTCTGTTAGTTTTGTATAAATTGTGGTTTCAAGTTTGCCTCTTTTCTTATATATTTGTACGTCTAAGAATTCAATTGTTTCTCTGCTGGTCTTCATTGTTAAGTTTATCCTCGGTGCCATTCTATTCAAATGTTGAAAGAATAGCTCTAATTCTTCTGAAGGTCCACTCCAGATGCCGAATATGTCATCTATGAAGCAGTAAATACATTTTAGTTGTTTCGTCCACCTTTCTTCATTGAAGATATTGGTATCTTCTAGGTATGCCATATGTGTGTTGGCATAGCTGGGAGCCATAGCGGACCCCATTGATGTTCCTGATGTTAGTATGAAGTACTTGTCCTCGAACATGAAGAAGTTGTTCTGTAAGACGATTTTTAACAATTTTAAGATGACCAGTTTGTCTGCTTTACAATCCGTGTTTGATTTTAACAATAGCCACTCCATGGCTTCTAGTCCCCCCTCATGGGTGATGTTGGTATAAAGACTTACAACGTCCATCGTGAAGAAGATGTCATGTTCTTCATTTATTTCGATATTTTTTAATTTGTTTAGAAAATCGTTTGCGTCTTTAATGTAGGTCTTGAATTTGTGAACCGAAGGTTGAATTGCCCGGTCTATATATTGTGCCAAAGGCTCAAGTAAACTGTTGTTGGCAGCTATGATTGGTCTTCCTGGCGGATCTCTCAGATCTTTGTGTATTTTTGGTAGCTTGTATATTATGATATGATATGGCATTTGTAACACGCCTATACACAAGTGCTTCAAGGCGCGACGAGGCAGGGAGGGGGGAACAAGGGCAAGACAGACAACGATCCTACTAGGCCAGGTGTCATTTAGATCGCGCAAGTGCAGGGGTAGGGGGAAGGGAAAAAGTGCAAGGGGAAGGGGAGGAGAGGGGAAGTGCAGTACAGGGCAAGTAGAATAAAAAATAAATAAATAGGGCCAGCTGGTGGCAAGTGCAAGGTAAGTGCAGACAAGTGCTGTGAAGGGGGAGCTGTAGGGATACAGAGACAGTCCCGCGGTGCAGGGGTTGCCAGGGAGGCAGTGCAGGTGGAGAGTGGCTGGGCCAAGGACCGAGGTCGGTGATAGTGGCCCAGGTGCAGGTTCAGTGCAGTTTCAGTGAAGAATTTAGCAGGGGAGAGGGAGAGAGAAAGCAGAAGCCAAGAGGAAGGATTTGAGGTGCTTCCGGAACCGGAGATGGTTCTCCTCAAGTTTCAGGGAGGCAGGAAGGCTGTTCCAGAGGGAGGCCCCTGCCGCAGAGAGAGATCTACCGCCAGCTCGTTGCTTCGAGAAGCGGCTGACCCTGAGGGAGTTGGAGACAGATGAGCAAAGGGCTCGGGAAGGAAGATATTTAGGAAGAGAGAGTTGAAGGTATTTAGGCCCCAGAAGGGCTTGTGGACAATGCAGAGGGTTTTGAACTTAATCCTCGCAGCCACTGGGAGCCACTGTAGAGATTTCAGTCCTGGGGAGATACGGTCCCTGGGCTTGAGGCCAAGGACAAGTCTTGCAGTCCTGTTCTGGATGAGTTGCAGAGGGCGGAGAGTGGAGGCAGGCAGATTAAGATAGAGGCTGTTACAGTAGTCCAGCTTCGAGAGAACCAGGGCTCAGGAGACAGTGAGCTTCTGGGGGAAGGAGAGGAAGGGAAGAATACCTCTGAGGAGGTGCAGCTGGTAGTGTGACTTCTTAGAGACATCAGATATATGAGGAGAGAAGGAAAGTGTGGAGTCGAAGATGACCCAGAGGTTTTTTGCCTTGCAGGTAGGAGCAGGAAGCGGGCCATGAGAGGCTGGCCAGAGAGCTGCAGGGAAGGAGGGAGTGGGTGTGCCGATGAGTAGAATCTCAGGCTTACTGGCATTAAGGCAGAGGTCATTGGCGGCACACCATTCCTGGATAGCAGACAGTCAGAGATGAAGGAAGGCGAGGAGGAGGCCGAGTGTATCCTGAAAATGAGCTGGGTATCGTCCGCATAGCACTGAAAGTTGGGGCAGAGAGCTGCGATGCAGTGGGCAAGGAGTGCCAAATACTGGTTGAACAGCCAGGGAGAGAGATTAAATCCCTGGGGGACACCACAGGTAGAGAAAAAGATGTCAGAGAGGAAGGACCGCAGTTGGACCTGGGAGGGTCGATTGGAAAGGAAAGAGGTCAGCCACTCCAGAGCCTGACCAGTGATACCCAGGTTATCACGGAGACGGTTGAGCAGGATGGCATGGTTGACAGTGTCAAAGGCAGAAGAGAGATCGAGCAGAATGAGAACACACAGAGTGTTGGAGTCTAGGTTCGAGAGCAGGTCCTCACGGATGTTCAGGAGAGCAGTTTCCGTGCTTCTGGCAGCTCTGAAGCCAAATTGATGGTCATGAAGACTAACAACAGATTCAGCATGGAGGTTAAGCTGGGAGATGGCCAGTTTCTCCAGGAGCTTGCCCAGGAAGGGAGTGATGGAGATTGGGCCATAGTTAGCCGGGCAGGAGGGGTCGGAAGAGGGTTTCTTAAGAAGACGGTGCACAAGGGAGTGCTTAAGGGGGGATGGGAAGACTCCAGAGGCGAAGGAGTGGTTGAAAAAGTCAGCCAGGGCAGGAGCCAGGGAGTCGATGTGGTTCTTGATAGTTTCAGAGGAACAGGGGTGAACCTGTTTAGATGAGACTTTCATAGATCAGACTTGTCTGGAAACCTCGTCAGCAGAAAAAAGGGGAAGGCAGAGAAGGAGGGAGGAGGGGTGGCTGCAGGAGGCCCAGAGGAAGAGCCGGGAAGAGGGAGGGAGGCGATAGGAGGAGAGTGAGGACAGGATGTCCTGAGTTTTAGAGATGAAGTGAGAGGCCAGTGCAGTGCAAAGGGCCTGGGAGGGGACAGGAGAGGTAGAGACTGCAGCAGGGATGGCAAGCTCCTTGCAGATTTTAAAGAGTTCGGCCGAGTTGTTAGATGCCGGAGAGATGCGGGCTTGGATAAGGGCTCTCTTCTTGGTGAGAACGGAGAGACGGTATTGCCTTTGGAGCAGGCGGCAGGCCAGTTTGTCAGGGGATGAACATGAAGCACGCCATTTCCTCTCTGACACCCTGCACTTGCGTTTTAGGGTGACGAGATCCGAGTCATACCAGGAGTTACATTTGGCTTTGGGCTTCAGGCGGATTCTCATGACAGGGGCAAGGATATCAAGAGTATCAGATATAGCAGAGTGGAGCATGGAGAGGGCTGTGTCAGGGTGGGAGTCAGTCGAAGGGGGAGGGGGGGCGAGAAGGTGGCAGCGAAAGCCTCAACTGACACGCGCTTCATGGGTCCGATGACCGAGAAAGTGGGTGGCAGTGATGAGGGTGGCTTTACCTGTGGGGTAGGGAGGGTGAGGTGGGAGGAAAGGAGAAAGTGATCACTCCAGGAGAGAGGAGTGGAGAGAGGGACGGAGAGGGGAAGGTCAAAAGAGATCAGAGCATCAAGAGTGTGCCCTGCAGAATGGGTAGGCCCAGACGGGAGATTAGAGAGAGAGAGTCGCAGAGGTCACGAAAGAGTCCAGAGGGGGGACTGGAGACATCCAGGTGGAAGTTGAAGTCACCAAGAAAGAGGAGTTGAGTGGTTGAGGCCAGGAGTGAGGAGGAGAGGTCAGACCACTCAGAGGAAGGAGGAAATTTGACCAGGTGGCCGATAGATAGTAGCCACTGTAAGGGAATGGCTAGGAGAGAGGGAGTCGGCAGACAAGACACTCAAAAGAGGAGTAGGTCTGCATAGGAGTGACAGTGGCAGGAATCCACTCAGGGAAGATAAGGGCCACACACACCCCCCCCCCTGCACGGTTGGACCTGAGCACGGAGAGGATCTTGTAACAGTCAGGTAGGAGTGTGTCAAAGCTGGTGACAGAGCTGGCCGTGAACCATGACTCAGTGAGACCGAGGACGTCCAGGTCCAGTTCCTCAAGATGCCTTATAGGCATTGATGGATGAATATTCGTCAAAAAGTTTATTGTACGGTGGTTGATTAATGCATCAGTTTCAGCTTCATCTAGTGTAATTTTGATGCGTTTCTGGACTTTTTCTGTAGGATGTTCAAAAATGTCAAGGTAAGTGTTGACATCTGCTAGTTGTCTTTCTATTTCCATTTTGTATTGTTCTGAATTCATCAATACCAATGCGCCTCCCTTGTCCGCTGGTTTCAGTACTAAGTTTGGATTGTTTTTTTCAGCACTTGTTGCTCCCTTTTTGTAAAATTCGTTTGACTTCTTTTTCGATAGTTAAATTTTTCCAAATCTTTTAGAACCTTTTTCTGGAATACTTCAATCATTTTGTATTGGTGGCATAAATTTACTTTTGGATTTCATTTCTAGAAATGTAAAATCTTCTTTCCGAGTTCCCCCATTCGGACGTGTCAAAGAATAATTTGAATTTCATCTTCCGAGTCAATTTAAAGAAATCTATTTTTTCTTTTAGAAGTGAACTACTGTGGCTTGGGACAAATGAAATGCCTTTTTGTAAAGTTTTTTCCTCGAATTTGCTCAGTCTATAATCAGAGATATTGATAACTAGTTTCTCTTTTGTAAGAAGTTCACTTTCCGGCTTGGGTTTTTTATTCTTGCCTCTTCTTGTTTTGCCCGATCTAAAAAAGATGCAATATTCTCAGATGGTGATTTTGTTCCCTTTGATGTTGTTTGTTCCTGTTTGTCTCTCGTTATAGGTGTTTGTAGTTCCTGTTCACGATTAACCACCATAGTATCAGATCTTGACAAATTGAAAACTTCACTAACCAAACTAATTACGAAAGATGAACAAGTAACGCTATTAGAGGAAACCCAACAACAAATTAGATACATACAAAAAAGAAATAGAAGCTAAGAAAATTAGAAAATTCCGAAGGGATACTCTCGATTACAAGCTGGATATTGTTTATTCATGGAAGGAATACTATCAACAGAAAGATAATTCCAAAAGTGGAAGAACACCTTACAACAAAAGAACCCAGACTACCGGAAGTGCCTCCTCTGAGGCATCTAGTGGAGAATCAGAAACACTTGAACCGGAACAACAAACACCTATAACGAGAGACAAACAAGTACCAACAACCACCACCGGCTCCTCCAGCCCGGAAAACTTAGTAAAAAACCCGCAGCTAGCGCTTATTTTTTTAAAAAAATAAATAGCACTTACCGAGATTCAGCTGCAGCTTTCCTGCTCTGGTCTCCGGTCCCCGTCCTCCGCGTACAGCACTAATGAAGGGAAAGCCACCCAGCGGTAGCTTGTTTACTACAGCTGGCTGGCTTTTCCTTCATTAGTGCCGCAAAAGCAAAAGCCAGCACAGGTGGGCATCCATTTCACAAAATGGATGCGCCCATGTGCTTGCTTTTGCGAATTTTGAGCATGACTAGCTCAAAATTTTACATAGGAATTTTTAAAAAAGAGAATGCTAGTTTTTTTTATGTTGCCTATCTATTTTTTAAATAAAATTTTTTACTAGACCATGCCTTTAATTATTACATTTTTATTGTCC
Source organism: Ambystoma mexicanum (assembly GCF_040938575.1). Taxonomy (NCBI): domain Eukaryota; kingdom Metazoa; phylum Chordata; class Amphibia; order Caudata; family Ambystomatidae; genus Ambystoma; species Ambystoma mexicanum. Next base: position 1,566,057,151 of record NC_090937.1, on the reverse strand, counting down.
CATTTGTTAAAGTTCAACAACCATTTCGGTTCCTGTTTTCCTATATCATATGTCTCTACATTTTTTGTGTAATACACATTTGAGAAGTGGCCCAGCCACTTTGATTCATTTATAGGATTCAGGAGAGACTCTTTTGGGGTTTATCCCAGTTGTTTATCAATTTCCAGAAATTCGTCGAGTTCACTCCCCTAACGCATTAATCATACTTTCACCATCTTTCTGACTTCTAATGATTTGGTGTTGTATAGACCAAATTTTATATCTTTGCTTGATTTTTCTAAGCTTATCCAATGTCTCTGCAAGGGTGTGCCCTGCTTTCCTTACTTGTCTAATCTCTTTTCGCATTAGACGTTTTTTATCCCTCACTTCCAAGTCAAAGTTTTGAGATTTCCCCTTGGCTTAGATGTAACTAGCGGGTCTCCTAGTTTAACCAAGGACCTGCATATGTAATCTGTAAATTTAAGGGCTGAATATATCTCCACCCTCTGAGGTTCGGAAAAAATGTCATGGTCTTCAGTCATAATAGCAGTGAAACAACTTGTTTTTTTACCAGACCATTTAATTCTATTCCCTGCACAGTTTACATTCAGGCTGTATTTGTAATTTGTGTTTCCTTCATTTCGTACTACGATACCCAATTCCAGGACAAGCATACAATGGTCACTGAGATTAGTTTCAATGATATCAAAATTGTGTGTGCAATTGAACACACCAGCTGAACATATAATGTAGTCAATTATGGAGTTATGTCCTCTGGCCTTCCAGGTGGGCAAGTGATTAACCAATATTTCCATGTACCACACCTCAGAAAAATGAGACCATATTCTTACCCTATGTTTCAAGTTTACTCCTGTGTGATCATATTCAGCCAAGTTATTAATCAGGATATCCCCAAATAAGGAATCTACATAAATGTCAGCATTCAGACCCCCCGGCCATCACAATAGGACCTCTTATTCTCGGTCAACCCTTTCTCCAATAGGGATCCCAAACTACACAATTCCAACCTGAGTTGGCGGTCTGAGTGTTCAGCCGGGTTCCAGTAAATATTTACCAACAAAAAAGGTGTTTCCCTGGTATTAAGCAACAGTGTTAAGCCCACCACTAAGAAATAAAAAGAAAAAGCCCATTTACCTGTGATTATAGGGTTCCAGCCATTTTTAACAGCAATTAAAAGGCCCCCTTTTGGACACCCCCCGATACCCCTTTGAGCACACAGTGTGCAGACCGTGAAGCCCCCCCAACATAAGGGCATCCTCAACCAAGTTTCTTGAATAAACAGTATATCGTGTTGGGCTAGTTCATTCATTAGGGTCGGATTATGTAGCAAGTTGAAAGACCCCCTAGAATTCCGGCTCAATAGTTTGAACCTCCGATTACAAATCACTAGAGAGGCTTCCCTAGTTTCTTGAGTGTGTCAATAGACTTGCGCAACGTCAGGGCAAGTCATCTCCAGTCCCGTTTCTCCCCCATACCCAGAGCTTCCTCCTTCTCCCCCACTGCCCAGTTTGGTTCTTCTTTAGATGCATTATAATTATTACCTCTGGGAGGTAATCATTTTGGTTGAACATGCACGTATTCAAAAATGTCATAGCCTCTACGATGGAATTGTTCTGCCTCTTTCATCATGAGTTTTCTGACTAAAGGTGACGGTATCACTAGGCGGACATAATATAGGCGCTGCCTATGTATGTAGTCTACAAGGTAAATATCAGCTGATTGAATCAGACCCAAATTAGGGATCTGCCCCAATAATGACATTACAAATGGTCTGTTTAGCGGACCATTAGTCGGGTCCTCAAATAGAGCCTCCTAGGTCTGCGATGCTCGGGCCCAACTTTCCCCTCCAGTCCCGCCTCCCCCGCCCTCCCCCCGGATCCCATTGGCTGTTTGCACGTGTTGTGCTCGAGGGCCTAGTGCCTCAGCATCTGCGCTTCCCAGGCCATTTCCACCATGGCCCAGGTAAGCGCTGCTTTGCAGATGTCCGCCGGGGAAGCCAAGGAAGCCAGCAGGCAGCAGACACCAACAAAAACTAAGTGTGGCATGGGTGGGGTGTAGAGCAATTACTACTCCAGAAAGCCGCTGCCTCTCTACCTTATCCTTCCATAACGTAGACTAGCATAGACGCACAGCATGCATACTTAGAGATTTGTGACCACCAGCTTAAATCTATTCATGGCTGGACTGTAAATGTTGCCTCGCATTACATACTAACATAGTTGCCACGGTTAACTAGTGCCAGACCTAGAGGGAACTGTGAAGATTAGCCTGCGTCACATTTAGACAGCTGTAACAATGTTAGTGTATGCTGCACCTAGATGTAATTCAAAACTTAAGGCTACGTCGCATCTAGATAGCCACACTTAGATGGAATTCTTAACTTTAACCTGCATCGCATCTAGATAGAAATGTGAATGTTAGCATGTGCCATACTTAGATGGAATTCTGAACTTCAGCCTGCGTCACATCTAGATAGGATTATGAATTTTAGCATGTGCCACACTTATACGGAATTCTGAACTTCAGCCTGCGTCGCATCTTAATAGAAATGTCAATGTTAGCATGTGCCACGCTTAAATGAAACTGTGAATGTCACCATGGGCCTCACCTAGATGGAATCCTGATCACGAGCCTGCCTGACATCTAGATAGGATATTGAAGATTAGCAAATGCCACACTCAGATGGAATAGTGAATGATAGCAAGCATCACACCTAGACAATTGCAAGGACAGCAATGCCAATTAACCGATCCACTAACAATTTCACCCCTCTGCATACACCTCTCATACTCTAACCAAACACAACCACAAGCCTACAACACAACAATCCGCACAACCTTCACTACACTGCAACAACAAAACAAACCACACAGACTCACAACAGCACACGACGACTACCGACCGTAAAACACCCAAGCCCAGCCAACGGACCCACCGGCTGAGGCTGCCAACAGCACATCACTGCTCTCTTGCACTTTTCCAGCTTATCCCCACTAACTCACCCTCCCCCTACCTCTTTTTTTCAAAGCCGCCAGAGCGCCAGGGGACCACTTCGATGGTGATAGTGCGCGGTACAAATATCCTTTAACATCTCTAATTGGCTATCAGGGTCCTGGGAGGCCTCTATAGTTATTATCTCATCAGTAGAAGATGGATGGAATGCAGTTGAGGTCACTATTTTGTGACCCAGATTCCTTGACTCTGGGTCCCCCTCCCCCCCCCCCATGTTCTCCCTTAATGCTTTACACAGTAAGTCCGACAATTTGTCTGGCAGTAATGTTAATTCATTAGCCAGGTTAACTACAGCCTCAGTTTGCTTGCGCAGTTCAGACAGAATTAGCCGATTAAATATGGACATCATTACAGTAAATTCGGAATTTGAATGGTCCGAGCTCCCGGCTGTGGACTTTTCCATTCCGAATGATGTACCGTTCGAGAAATCCAGTAAAGCATCATAGTTAACCTTGCTAGGTGTATCCTTATAATTTTCAGCAGGGTGAGGGCCCTGGTTTATGTTCATGTTTGGAGCATTCATTAAACAATGTGTTGCTTTGTGTCTCCTCCTCCCCAAATAATATTTGGGAGGGATCAATAAAATTCTCACTATGTTTGTCCAGCAAGGAACGTTCCTCTACACAGCGAATTTCTTCGGCCTCTGTGGAGGAGTGCCTGTTGGCCTCTGTCTGTTTATCAAGTAGGGAACATTCTTGAGCACATTGAAGGAGTTCAACCTCGTCATCTTTTGCCTCAGGCAGCGGTAAAGCTGCCGCACGGGCGAGACTAGCTCTTCTCGTGCTAACCGCTATAAAGAAGACCGCCCTCGCATCTTTACGAAAAAGCAGAGCTTCGGTCTTCCCCATTTTGTGACGGGGACAATTTTTCCCAATTTCAATAATGTTTCAGCAGGTACAATTTTTCCCAAATTCAATAACGTTTCAGCAGGTACAGCACACAGGGTAACTGCACTGCTTGGTTTTTCCCCACTTACGATGACTTTTCCGCCAGAACCAAAAAAATCAGTTTTTCCCAATTTCAATGGCGTTTCAAGCATTACAACATACAAGATTACTGCAATACCAGTTTCCCCACTTTCAATACAGTTTCATCATGTTCTGCAGCAATACAGATTTTCCCTCTTTCCGTGCAGTTTCCACAGGAACGGCACCCGAGGTACCAGCAGTGCCAGGTTTACCCTGTTTCAAGGCTGTTTCGGCATACGGTACATAGATGTACAAGCAATCCCATTTGCCTCGTTTAAATGCAGTTTCAGCCTATATGGCACACGTGTACTGCACACGTATCAGCAATACAAATGTTCCCAATTTCAACATGTATGGACCCCTAGGTACCAACAGTGCCAAATTTGTTTCAGTGCTATTTCAGCATACGGCACACAAGTTTAAATGCAATGGCCATTTACCTAGTTTAAATGCAATTTCAGCCTGTATGTCACACAAAGTGCCTGCAATACCTATATGCCCAAATTTCAGCACGGTATCAGCATGTGCAGTGCACAAGGTGCCAACAATCAACAAGTACCTCACACAAGGTGCCTGCAGTACCAAGTTTCACAATTTCTATGCAATTTCCACAAGTACAGAACCCAAGGTGCCAAATGTCAGCAAGTACAGCACACATTTACCTCGTTTCAATGCAGTTTAGGCCTGTATGTCCCACGAGGTACCTGCAATACCTATATGCCCAATTTCAGCACAGTATTAGCAAGTGCAGCACACAAGGTGCCAACAATCAGCCCGTACGGCACACAAGGTGCCAGCAATACCAGTTTTTCACAATTTGTGCAGTTTCAACAAATACAGTACACACGTGCAGTAATAAATACCAGTTTTCCTCGATTCAGAGTAAATTCCAACTGGTGCAGCACTCAAACTAACTGGTATGTCTGTTATAAGGAAAATACTACCTTCCCCTGACACTAGCCGAACAGACCAACAGCCGCACTTCGAGCACGACCGGATGCGCGGGGCCGTGTGCAGGTAAGGAAGTGACTGGTGGCTTGTGGGCAGGCAGGGAGGCGGGTCCAGAGAGGCGTTACTGCGGGTAAAGGAAAACAGCAAAGTAACTCACTAAGCAACGTGACCCGCGGGAAACTCGCGGTCACTAAATATGGAATTAAAAGTTAATTTATCAGGTAAATACCCGCTGAATTCGTCCAATTATTGTCAACAGTACGCGCGTTTCGCACGTTGCTCAATCCAGGGGCTTCCTCTTGCCGACGGCAGATTAATCGACGCCTGGAGAGACTCCAAGGCCCTTTCTGGCGACAGCCCCCGTTCCTACCAGTCGTCCAGATACGGGTATACATGATGATCAGAAAATACAGGAACTTGCAATGGTTTGGCCGCATCGGAATGTGGAACTAAGTGTCCTCCAAATCTAACGACGCCAGGTACTCCCCCGGCTGCACCGCCCAGATCACATCCTGCAGCGTCAGCATCTTGAACTTCAGGCGTTGCAGATTCTTGTTCAAAGGCCGAAGATCTAGAATAGGCCTCCAGTTTCCATTGGGCTTTTGGATGACAAAATAGTACACCCCATGGCCCCGTTCAGACCCCGGGACTGGTTCGGTGAAAGGGACTGGTATCGCCCCTTTCGCCAACATGAGTTCGACCTCCTGCCACAAGACAGGCAGGTGCGGCGCACCACATGTACAGGTGGAATTGGGAGTTGAGGTTGCCGAAACTCGAGTGGCCAAGCCATACCGTATCCAGTACCCAGCGGACCATAGTAATAAGATTCCACTTGTCGACGTGTCACAACACTCTGCCCCCAAGCTGACTGCCCGCATGGCATTGGTGAGACTTAGATAGCCGTCCCTTAGCAGCGGAGGAGGCAAGACCCATCTCACGCTGCGCCTGGTAGTCTTTGCTTTTCTCTGCCGCTTGGAACGAGCGCCTGAAACCTTGGGAAGAGTAACTGGAACAACTGTAACCCCAGTCACGGCAGGCGGCAAATCTGGCATTACCTGAGGCCCCTCGAAACGCCCTAAAGGGGTTTAAAGAACGGCTTCTTTGCAGAGCCCCCAGGGACTTTGCCGTTTCAGTGTATTCCGTCATGCCCTTGAGCGCCTCATCGATCTTCTCGCCAAAGAGCTGCTCCCCCTCACAGGGCATATCCACAACCTTTTGCTGGACTTCTGGATGAAAGTCAGTGCGGCATAACCACACCTGCCTACGGAGAACACCACCATTATTTATTTGAAGCCCGCCAAGTCCATTGCAATGCTGATGCTGTGGTTAGAGGCCTCCCCCTCCTCTTGGACCAGCAGCATAGCTTCCTTGCGTTGTTCCGGGAGATGTTCCAAGAGCAGGGCCAACCTGTGTCACATCTCCCTGCCTTCACTGTCGTAGCACCCACCATGAGAACTTTCTTCCCGAAAGCATCTTGTTTTCTTGCCTCACTAACTGGTGACATAACACACTTGTGTTGGCTCCTCTCCTTCGGACTAGCCGCGCCGAAACCACCGACTCCGGCGTGGGCTGAGACATGAGGCACTTTGGGGGTCGAATCAGGCACGTTAAACTTCTTCTCCAGACGTCTCTTCACGGCTGGTTCCGAAAGTATTTTCGCTGCTCCTCAGGTGCAAGGCCAAATTCTTGGCATGCCTTCGCCATCATAGCGTGAAACGCCCCAATATCATCAGGCAGAGACGGCTGAGCTGGGCTACTAGGCGGTTCCACCTCCAGGTCAGTATTCCAAGTATCATCTCTCCTGGGCAAAGAGGACACCATCGATGTGTCCCGAGGCCTGCTCTCCTGATCCGAATCAACCGGTCACCATTCTCTGGATGATTCCTCGGAAGTCCCAACCCCACCGGCAATGGCGCCGCACCCGAGGCCAATTCCCGAGGAGACTCGGTGAAGGGCCTCAACAGGCACACTACGCACCACTGGAGCCTCCGGGCTCGAAGTTGCTGGAAGTCACGCATCCAATTGTCCCAACAGCGACTGGAGCATACTTAACACATGCATAGATAGAGAGTAAAGGTTCACCAACAGGTACAGGGGCACCCTTGACGTAGACAAACCTGCCTCCCGCAGACCCAGCGCCGATGGATGGAAACCTGGTTCATGCTCCTCCTCCAGACCGGATCTTGTTGAAGAATGTCCACTGGGAGGCCTTCTCGCCCGACGCAAACTTCTGCGCCGACTTCTCTGGCCTATCACTCGACTCTTTGGACTCGTCTGGTCTTGCCGACCTGGAGAGCGACAAGCTACTCGCACCTTTGGACTGATGTGACTTGGATTCAGAGGAACCATCTCTCCACACCTCTGGATGCCGGCACCTCTGTGCGTTGCATCTTGGCGGGGGGTGACGCAGACATCGCCCTCCGTTGCGTAGACGTCTTTACCGCCGGAGCCGAGGACTTTCTTCCCGGGACAAAACCTTTGAACCCGGTTAAGTGCCCTCGTTGAGCCAACTAATCAGCCGGCAGTTGCGGACTTTCAGCACTTTCTGAGAAAACCCACAACAGATCTCACAGGCATCCGCCGAATGATTGGGGTAAAGACAATGCAGACAATCTGCATGTCCGTCCCCCTTGAAGACCACCTTCAAGCCACAGGCAGCACAAGGCCTAAACAGCAACCTTTTCGGGCCCACAGATGACCTAATGGCCGATAATACGAAGCACATGTAGAACACGAAGTGTAGACACAAGGTGATCCCAACTGTTTGGAGACGGTTGAAATCTGAAGGGAAGCCGTGGGGGTAGGGCTATTTATACTGAGTGTCCTATTCGGTAGCCTAAAGTGCCCAAAAAGTACATTGATAGGACACTAAGGTGTCAAATGTTTTCCATAGGAAAACGCTAGGTTAAAGTTACCGCGGTTTCCCAGCCTGATGACGGGAAATATTCACAGTATGTGAATCCGTTAAAGATCCAATGCTGGAGAAATTTATTTTCGGCTTTGCCTCCATCGAGGGTGATGTCATCGAAGACATCAGCGCCCGTTGGCTTCAGTTCTGTTTTTCCCTCCTCTTGAGATACCCGTAAAATAAAGGAGTGACCGTACTCAGCCATGATAGCATGGCAAATTCTAATGCGGGGTAGGATGGGAGGGCGATGAGATACATGGGAGGAACATCCAGTCGAAAGAATGTTACCAGGGGTAAGTAACTTGTTCTTCGAATGTATTGTGTCCTCCAACGTATTACTCATCTTTGACAGACTCCCAAAGCAGTATTATGTTTTGGGGGAGGGAGTAGAATTGGAATTCATACATTTTCATGAATAGAATGAAGGACTTATTTGACAAAAGAACCATCCTGGCCAAGCAAGTAATCCAGGGAGTAATGTTTAGTCAACCTGTGTACAGAAGACCATGTTGCCGCTTCACAAATTTGTGGAATGAGCTCTTAAACCTTCAGGAGGGTCTTTACCTGCAAGCCTATAACATTCTGATATAGTGAGAATTATCCACCTAGACAAGGTCTGTTTGGAAACTGCCTGACCTAGCTTGTGTCCTGTATATCCGATAAAAAGTTGGTCATCAACTCTCAACTTGGACATTCTGGAGCTTTAAAAGCTTAACGCTCTCCGAGGGTCCAACCTATGGAGTCTTTCCTCTTCCTTACCAGGATGAGGAGGGGGATGAAAGGAAGGACAATTTTCTGACTTGGGGAAAAAAAGGGTGTTTGACCCTTAAAACAACCCTGTCCTTGTGGAAGATGGCAAAGGGTGGCTTGGATGGAAGTGCCTGCGACTCACTCAGATGTCAGAACAACCAATAGGATTGTTTTAAAGGTTAATAACCTTAACGGACATGTGTGCATAGGTTCAAATGGAGTACACATCAGGAATTTTAAAACCAGATTAAGGTCCCAAACCGGAACCTGGAAAGGAGATGGAGGTAACACATTAGTGAGCCTCTTTAGGAATTGAGTCACCAGTGGTATTTTGAAATAGGAGCATTCCTCTGATGAGCGCATAAAGATGGATAGCGCTGCTAAGTAGCCTTTAATGGAACCATTCTGAAGTCCCAAATTAGCTAAGGATAGAACAAAGCATAAAACATCCGGAGTCTTACACAGAAAAGGATCAAGATTATTTTCCCTGCACCAGTTGCAAAACGTATTCCAACGGCAATGGTACAAAGACTTTGTTGCTGGTCGTCTGGCCAAAAGCAACACCTCCATTACGTCATCTGGGAGGTCCTAATCCTTGTATCTCAGCCTTTCAGACACCAAGCGTGAAGGTTGAGAGTCTTGACCTCGGGATGGAGATCCCCGCCCCTCCTCTCACGAGAGAAGGTCCGCTCTTTGTGGAAGACTCATCAGAGGACAGATGGACATATCCAGAAGGTCTGGGGTACCATGTCCTCCTGGCCCAATCCGGGGCAATTAGGATAATTTGTTTCCCAAACCTTCTCAACCTCCTGATCACGTGAGGAATGACAGGGACTGAAGGAAATGCGTACAGAAGTGGAAACTCCCAGTCCAATACGAACATGTCTCCTAGAGCTCCCCTTGGGGAAAATTACCTGGAGCAATATATTTCACATTTCCTGTTGACCTCGGTAGAGAACAGATCTACCCGAGGGGTTCCCCAAAGGGTGAAGATCTCTTGAAGGACTTCCTGAGCTAGTTCCCACTCGTGGGGGACTGTGCTCTGCCTGCTCAAAGCGTCCGCCGTTGCATTCTCCTCTCCGGCTAGGAGAACTGTCAATAGGGAGATTCCTCCTTGAATTGCCCAGTACCAGAGCTACATTGCCTCTCTGCACAGTAGTAGTGACCCTACACCACATCTCTTGTTGAGGTAATGCATGGCCACTGTGTTATCCGTCATTATCAGGACATTCTTTCCCCGTACAGAGGTCAGATCATGGAAATTAAACCATTAGATCCTTATGAGGATCTGCAGGTAACAGAGGAGACTATCCCAGAATGTATAGCTCAGGATGTAGATATCGGGGCAGATCAGAAGTTATTTATGCTTACCGAAGTATCAGAGGAAAGGGTTTGTTCCCTGCTCTCTGCTTTGAAGGCAACCAATGATGCGCTTTTTGTTATTCCATCCTCAGTAGCCAAGCGAATAGCCACAGATATTACCCCTTTTATCACAAAATGTGTTCATAAATCTCTTACATCAGGGGAAGTAGCAACGATTTTGATGAAATCTGTGGTTACGCCGTTGTTAGATACTAAGAATTTCCAGAACTACAGACCAGTAGCAGGACTGTCATGGCCATCTGAAATCCTGGAAAAATAGGTGACAGCCCAGCTGCAGGAACTTGTGGATCAGGAGAATCTGTTGGATCCATTGCAAACCGGTTTCCGACCAGGTTTTGGGACAGAGACGGCGTTGCTGACAGTCTGGGATGATCTGTTGGAGACGGCAGATCAGGAGGGCTTGTCCCCATTGGTCATGTTGGACCGGTCCGCCGCTTTTGATACGGTGGACCATGGGACCCTATTGAAACGTTTGAGAGCAGTAGGTGGGGTGGAGGAGCTAGCCCTCTGATGGTTTGAATCTTTTCTCTCTAAAAGAGAAGAGTTCGACTTGGAGACTGTCAGATTCAGTGCTACAAAACTGAGTCCCGCATGGATCCTCCTTGCCCCGCTGCTCTTTAATTTATATGTTAAATTACTCATGGACATACTCTTATGCGCCTAACCCTTGTTATTTTATATGCATTGTATCACCCACTGTAAGTGACCACTGTTTTGCTGTGTTAGCCTGTGTCAGGCTTTGTAACTAAGTTTCGAGTCCTCTTGTACTGCTGCGCCTAGATGCCCACGGGCTCGGAGCGCATTACTCAATAAACAAACAAACATCCTTAGGAAGCAGGGCATACATTTCTATTTGTATGAAGACGACACTCAGGTGTTCATGAGGATACATAACTTGGAGGAGACGTACGAGAAAGTGGAATGGTGTCTGCAGGAAATACAGACTTGGATGTGTGCCAATCAGTTATTGCTGAATGCCAGCAAAACAGAAGTGGCTCTATTTGCCTCAAAACACCATCTGCAGAGAAAGCAACTACATTCACAATGCTTCCTGGGTACACAGCTGAATTTTCCTAAGAAAATTAAGAACTTGGGCTGTGTCTGGGAGGATAACATGGGAAGTGGAGCTCAGGTTGGTGTGAAAGTGCAGGCAGCATTTCACTCATTACGGTTGCTGAAACATATCTTACCATTCATTGCGAATGATGACGGAGCGGTGGTTATTGGTACTCTGGTCAACTCTAGATTATGGAAATGCAATGCTGTCGGGCATACCAGCCTATCAGCTGCGAAGACTGCAGGTGGCTCAAAATGCAGCGGTTAGGTTAACATATAGGGTAAAATAATCAGCCCCAATCTCTAATCTAAGGAGAGTCTTACATTGGTTGGTAGTGAAGGAGAGAATTGAGTTTAAGGTTCTTTGCCTGGTTTACAAGTGTGTTAATAAGACAGGGCCAATATATTTAACAGATAAAATCAGGAGGCACATTCCTATTCGACAGCTGCGTTCAGCAGATTACAATCTGCTTCAGACACCACGTACCAGGTATGTGAGCAAAGGGGACTGTAGATTTGGAGTCTACAGTCCAAGAGTATGGAACAAACTACCCAGAGAATTCTGAGAGATTAAAACCCTCCCAGCATCCCGTAGGGCTCTGAAGACCCATTTGTTTTGCTAGAAGTCTTGGACTTGAGTTGGTGCAAATCAATCTCATATGATTAAGTGGATAAAGGCACAGTCTAATTGCAAATGATACACCTACGCCCAATTAAGATTAATTTCGTCCGGTGCGCGTTATAAATCTACAAATCAAATCAAGAAAAGCCTTCAGGGCAAGTCTGATTGCTCTCATCTCCAAAAGATTGATGTGTAGTTTGGACTCTGATGGAGACCAACGACCGCCTATTGTCAGATCGTTGGCATGGGCTCCCCATCCCGTGAGTGAGGCGTCCGTCACTAATGTAATCTCTGGCCATAGTTGCCAAAAAGGTTCACCCTTCGGAATACTTTCCTCGTAAACTCACCACAGAAGATCCTGTGAGACTCTGGTTGGAATCTGAAGTCGGTCTGACATCTTTCCTGAGAATTGGGACCATTGTGTTATTAGAGCCCATTGGAGGGATCTCAAGTGGGCCTCTGGGGCCAGAAAAATGCAGGATGCCATCAGGCCAAGCAACCTAAAAAACGAAATCAAAGGCCGGAAGATTCTGGGCACTCTGAAATTTTATTTTTTTTATTTAGCATTTGCTTTTACAAAAAAAAAACAACCTGTTTTAAGACAAATCTACGAAACAAGAGTAGTAAAAAAGAAAAAATACATTATGCCATATTTTTACCATTTACATTTAACATTTAGCTTAGAAGCAAGATACGTTATTCTTAACTGTGTTCCATTTGGCGTTTAGACCACCCAGCCTTCTAAGCTACTACTGTTCGTTGCTCATTCATTACAAAACTGCCATGGGTTATCCCCCCCCCCAGTGCCAAGTACTTTTTTGGTGATTTTGCTATATCGCCATACAATGCCTTCTAATGTTCTCTTTCATTAACCCCTTGAGTGCCAAGGACAAGGTATCTCGTCCTTGGCACTTAAGGGGTTAAGAACACTTCTTGCAAAAAGTTTGAGAGAGCAAGTGTCAAAGAGAGGCTCTTCCCTCGTAGCAACAATGACCACCATTCGTCAGTAGTTCGCGTCATAATTATTTACCCAGCCATCAGCTTCTTATTTGTGTCAGGTCTGGGCAAAGCATAGTCAGATGGTATAGTGTCTCTCACTTTTACAAAGTCTACATGTATAGTCCCTCTATGATATTGCCCTTCTTGCTTCTAAGAGTTCCTTAGTAGGCATCAAGTTCATGCGAAATCTCAAAATGTATTCTGCGACGATGGCATGGGAATCTTTTCAGGTACTGGCACACTTCTCCTCTTGCTCTATGTGCACGCTCTTTCTGTCCATAGAGTTTCAGATTACAAACCTTTTCTCTTCTTGAGATCAAGTCCGGATAATAAATGTTCCTTTTCGCCTTGGCTGGGCATTTCAACAACAGTTCCTCAGTCACATTTGCTTCTTCCAGGGTAGTTAAGACATGATGTCTTCCACTTTATGAGCTCATGGTTCGAGTTATCCATCAGCGGTATATTCAAGGTCTTAACCCTCCCTCCAGATTTCCAGTAGGCATTTTCGTAAAAAGGCCAATGCCTGCCACTGTACTACTGTTAGGAGTGATATTAACCCCAGATCTTCCCGTATTAGAGTAATGGGCGTCGCTGTCGGGAGGGTGAGTATCCGTCTCCAAAAACGAGCCTTCCAATTTAGGCTATATATCTTTGGGAATGAAGGATGTAGATTCCGATCGGGAATGAAGGATATGGATTCCGATCCATAGGTAGTTATCGGAACGACTTTCATTTTGTAAAAGTCGATTATAGGTTGCAGCGTGAACTTACAGTATTTTTTTTTAAAGAGTATTTTCCCCTGGGAAGTCAGGTTTCTCATTTTCAATTTCAGTGTCAGTACCTGGGGAGCTTCTATAATGCTGTTGTTAATGCATAGCCCCAGGTATATCAGGCTAGTTATTTCTGGGATTTTCTCTTCCTTTAAATACCACGCTTGTTTTGTTGATAGCTTATGTGCATTTATCCTGCCAAATGTCAAGATATTTGATTTTGTTGCATTAGCGAATAATCCATTGTCTTCGAGGTATTTATAGTTGCATCCAGTTGTCTTTGTAATCCTATCCTTGTCTGGTCCAACAATATTAGATTGTTTGCGTAAAGCAGGCGTCCAAGAGCTTCCCCTACGATTCTTTGGGGGAACATTCTGATATTGTTAAACGCAATTGGAATTTCTGAGATGAATTGATTAAACATCATTGGAGCTAATGTGCAACCTTGTTGGAGGTCTATGGTTCTGATTGGGCTTGTGAGGAGACCTTTCTCATCTAACTTTACTTTTATGCTAGTATTAGTGTGTAGTACTATCAAGACGTCTCTCAGATCATTAGGGCAGTTCCAAGATTTCAGTTTCCCCCATAGTTTATATCATTCAATAAGCTCAAATGCCTTAGCTAGATCGATTGACGCCAGGTATAGCTTACTTACAGAATGGGCTTTTGTGTTGGCTTTGATGTGGTTGATGAAACGGTTTAGTACTGTGCCCATGCCCTTTTCAAATCCGGACTGCCATTTATCAAAATGGCCTTTATTCCTTCACCAGATATTAAGTTCTTTTAGAATAAGGGCTCAAAAATCTTCCCCATAACAACAAGAGCGACATGTCTACAGTTATCTGGTTCCAACCTGTTGCCATTCTTGAATATGGGTACTTTTATTGATGATGTCCAAGTTGTGGTATCAACTTAGTTTTTTTGATTAAACTAAATAGGTCTAACATCACATTAGTCCAACCCTCCGGATCGTCTTTCAGTTTCAAGTTCGTCAAGCCATCAGGCACAGGTGCTCTCGAGTTACTAGCAGCAGATATCAGTGCTCTGATGTCATCTCTTTTTGTTGAGAAGGACCACTCTGTATGAGGTAGTTGTTCAACCTTTCGCGTCACCTGGTCTGATTTAAATAGAACTTGGTATTGTTCTCTCCAGCGTTCCGCTGACACTCCATTAGTAACTAGGGAGCATTGGGGTGCGTTTAGATAGTTTATTATTCTCCATTTGCCCATTGTGTTTTTCGTGCTGCTCAGTCTTGGCATCTCCTCCCCATCCCTCTGATGGAGAAGCCATTTATGGCTTTTTCGCCCATTTTTATAGCGCTGTTTCAGTATTTTTTAATTATCAGCGGCCCATTTAACTAGTATTTGGCCATGCGCAACTCCGCTTTTAGTATCCTCTTTTTCCTCAATATGGCTGGGTCGAAGATATGGGTTTTCTTGAAACCTCCCTTCGAGGTGCCGGTATTCAAGGCTGAAAATGTCTCGCGGTTAGGGACTCTTGGGCTTGGTTCTATCACTACAGTACAGATTTTGATTCTGTTACGTTCCTGATCAGCAAACAGATTGATGTCGTCTTCCTGCAAGCTACCCTGTGGCCAGTTTCCAACGGCCACAGCCACAATGTGGTGGTCACTTTTGTCGGATTCTATAATCATCAAATCTGTTAAGTTTGCATGTAATTTCTCAGAGGCGAACAGATAGTCGAGGGTTTGTCGCTCCTTCCCTCTTCTCCAAGTAGCCACGGGGGGATGTCTCCTTGTATGCCCCCATTGCCCATATGGATATTTCTTTCCTCCATTTCCTTTTGCCATAAGAGGCCACACAAGATTTGTGGCGTTGAGTTTACGCTTCGATTTGTGATGATGATGCTGTTGGAGTCAAAATAATGAATATTCAAGTCGTCGCATATAAGAATCTGTAAATCTGCTCTTAACTCAGAGGCGTCGTCCATAATCTTTATTATCAATTTCATAAAATTGTCATCTGTTTTTGTCGCCCCATTCCATTATAGATCGATGAGGAGGGGCCCCATTTGGCCCCTGTTTTTTGTCTTAATTTGAAGCAACAAAGCTTGAATCAAGAGACAGGGACCATATTCTTTAATCACTGATTTTGAAGCTCTTTTTTAAAGCCGTTATTAGCCCCGCAGTTGGTCGCCCACTTGTCCTCTTTGCTGCCGGATTAATATATACGTAATAACCCTCCAGCAATGGGCAATCCCCCAACCAGTTCTCCTGGAGGTAGATTATCCCAATATTTTCAAAGTGCAGATCGCCTGGGCTTAACAAGTGGGATAAGCCCCGCGTATTCCAACAGGTTAATAATAATTTCAGGCTCAGACCTAGGGGCCACACCATTTTTCCCTTTGTCACTGGCTATGATCTAGGTTTTGTGTCTGCCAGTGCTCTGGCCAACCAAGACCAGTTGTCATCTATAGGCTTATTTCCTTCAAGGATCCTTCTTCCTGGTAAGGCGTTAAGACTTCTGTTTTGTACCGTTGCATGCAGTACGCTGTCCTCACCATCATAGCGTCCTTCCCATCTTTCGTTATTGTCCCAATGTCCTTCTACATCTTGGTCTTGGTGTTGATGATGATGATGATTTCCGTTTAGCTTGCGCTCTTGTTTCTCCTCTGTTGAGTCCTCATTGTTGTAAGCGCATAGTCTAAAGCCCATATTGAGCAGTTTTTGTGATGCTTTCAAGATCTGGTTTTTCTTTTCCTTAGAGGCGACATATACGATTACTTTCTGAAGTATTTCGTCCTCTGGAAATTCAATCAGGTGGAGATCTGTGGTCTTAATGTTCTTAAATGACAGGATACAGTGCAGCAAACGCAACCTATTTGCACGATTCAATACCAAATCATCATTTACCCTGAGCACCCTCTCTAGCAGCAGGCAATAAGTGTTTGTGTCTGTTTCTTATTCCCGGCAATCCACTGTCCCTTTGCAGATTCTCATTGTGGTCAATGAAGTTTTAATTTCTGTATCATCATTCTTTTTTCATCCAGAGTCAGGAATGCAACATTTTTTTAGTGCATGTTTTTACTTCCAATGTTACAAATTTAGAAGTAAAAACCCCCCCCTCATCTGAATCAGATTTAACGGGCTCAGATTAATTTGCCTGAAGACCTTTTTGAGTCAATTTCGTGATTAGTAGCTTTCAGCTGCTTCCGTGCTTTAAATGTCAATGATTTTTCCACCTGAGGTCGCTCAACCACATTCTCCGTTTGGCCATTATCATGGTAGTTTTTGTGAGGTGCAGTCAGATTCTCTAGATTACTACCCCGCTTGCTCCTCTCTACAATCACAATTTGTCTATGTGTGATTGAACTCTGAATTTCTCCCGTCGTCTAATTCCTCCTCTTTACAAAACGGCCCTTTATATCGGTCACCTTCCTCCTCTTATAACTAGTGGTCGGAGCGGTCGGGAGCGGTGCTACTCTACTTCTTTTAATTACGTTTTACCGTTCCTATACTTTTATTTTAAAAAGAAACCGTTCTGGAACGGTTTCGTGTTAAAATAAAAGTGTAGGAAGAAGTTGAAACTTGCACTTTCAGTGCACTGCACAGGACATTTCTTTAAAGAGCAGGCACATGTGTTTTGGGGTTTTTTTGTGCATGGGAGGAGGCGCTGCCATGAAGTCTGTGGGGAGCGGTGCAGGCCAGTAGGGAACATAGTTCCACTACTTCTTTTCTTACACTTCGATCACGGCTTATAACTCCACTCCATTTTCCATATCCGAGTTAGAGCCTTCCTCTTCTGAAATGGTGTAGGTTGATAGATTCATCAGTGTTTGTCTTTGTTCTTCCTCTGTCATTAATTTTTCCTCATCCTCTTTATTAGCGTATAGTCTTCTTAGCGCTATCCTTCTTATCCTCTTTATTGTTCAGGTCCGAGCAACGTAGAACTAATTCACCTTTTCGCTGTGTGGTCGCTATGCTAGCTTGTGTCAGGCCTTTTTTTTTAAATGTAGACCTATATGTTTAGTCTTGATCCTATTCAATAAATCAGTTAGCTCTGCTTGAGATATTTGGAACAAGTTACTTACCTATAACTGTTGTTCTCCAGCATAGGTCTGGCATGGATTCACATGCTTTTGAATATTCCCTGTCGTCAGGCTGGGAATCCACGGTAAAGAAAACAAAAATCAGTTTCATTTCTGAACTGTCTTTCTACTAGTAACCAATCACTGGTCTCTGGGTCATACTGCCCCCAGCCAATGACTGCCCTCTACCTAAGCCCCTCCTCTGGCAGCCATCTTCAGATTTGGTAGCACGTAAAGTGGCAGTAGGACCAAGTGAAGAGCCGCAGAGGGGTAGGAGGGAGGGTTTGCATGTGAATCCATGCCAGACCCATTGGGAGAACAACAGTTACAGGTAAGTAACTTGTTCCTTCTCCAGCAATGGGTCTGGCATGGATTCACATGCTCATGAATACAAGAATACATAGCAGTACACACATGCACAACAACCAGGGGAGTTGGCAAGGCTCAACATTAAGCATTTCATCAACTGAACATTAAGCATCTCTTACCTCCTCACCAGGCCCACCTTCAGGCGAACAGGTTGCGCAGCACTGCCTGGCCGACTCTGGACTCCTCCCTGGAATCCCGGTCGATGCAGTAGAATCTCGTGAAGCTGTGCGTCGACCTCCACGTAGCAGCCCTGCAGATGTCCAGCAGGGGCACACCAGACAGGAACGCTGTGGTAGCACCGATCGCTCTGGTCAAATGGGCTCTCGGATGGCCGGGTAAGGGTTGGTGGGCAATGGTCGGTTTGCCAACCGGTGACAGTGCATAATGCAGCCGGAGAGCCATCTGGAAATGGAAGCTTTTGAGAGGGCCTTCCCTTGATTCACAGGTCCAAAGTTCACAAACAGCTGTGATGTCTTCTGCAGGCTCTTTGTGCGGTCCAGGTAGAACTTCAGCCCTCTAGCCACATCCAGCGAGTGCAGAGCCCTCTCAGCTGGCGACGAAGGGGACGGGAAGAAAACAGGTAACACCAAGGGCTTGTTGAGATGGAAGTCCGACGGCACCTTGGGCATGAAGGTGGTGTGCACCCTCAGCACCACCCTCGTCTCGTGGAATGTCAGATATGACGGTTTACAGGAGAGGGCCTGGATCTCTCCCACTCGTCGTGCGGAGGTGGTGGCCACAAGAAACGCCGTCTTCCATGACAGGACCTTCAACGGTGCTGAATGCAGCGGCTCGAATGGTGGCCCCATGAGCCTGGTCAGCACCACGTTGAGCTGCCACGCCGGGGCCGGAGCCTTCATCGACGGGAACAATCAGAACATTTCTTTCATGAACTCCTTCACTAGGCGATGAGACCCTAGAGATGACCGCCTGGTGTAGCGGGAGATAGCCACCAGATGGATCTTGATGGAGGCATGTGCCAGCCCTGCCTTGGCCGGCGATAGCAAGTACGGCAGCACTTGAGGGGCCCGGCACCAGACAGAAAACCTCTTCCATTTGTGTCCATAGCACGAGAGTCGAGGACGCCCTGGCCTTTGCAAGCACCTCCTGGCAGTCCGCCGGGATATCGTACCCTCCGAACTCTAGTGCTGCAGGAGCCAGGCCTGCAGGTTCAGCGACCCTGGGTTGTGGTGGAGGATGGCGCCTCCTTCTCTAGCGAGAAGAACCGCATCCGTCGGCAGTTTGACTGGGGGGGAACGCTGACATGTCCAGAAGGTCTGGGAACCAAATCTGCCTCGGCCACGCTGGTGAGACGAGAATCATCCTGCACCAGGACCGTCTGAGTTGACTGATGAGTCGCAGCAGCAAAGGCAAGAACGCATACAGGAACAGGCCGTCCTAGGGGAAAGAAGGCAACACCCATGCTCCCCGGCTGGGGAAACCTGCTGGTGAACCTCCGGCACTTGGCGTTCGTCGCCGTCGCAAATAGGTCGATCTGGGGATTGCCCCATCGTCAGAATAGGAGATCCACTTGATCCTGCCGCAGCTCCCACTCGTGGCACGAGCGCAGCTCCCTGCTGAGTGAGATGGTGTTCTTGATTCCTGCCAGATGATGGTGTTCTTGATTCCTGCCAGATGGAAGGATACCAGAAACATCCCCTGGGCTACAGCCCAGTGCCACAGATCCTGCGCTTCCTTGGATAGGGCTGGGGATCTGGTGCCCCCCTGCTTCCGGATGTAGAACATCGTGGTGGTGTTGTCGGTGAAGACCCTTACCACCTTACCCTTGAGGGACGGAAGGAACGACCTGAGGGACGGAAGGAACGACCTGAGGGCCCAGAACACGGCTCGGAGCTCCAGGACATTGATGTGTAGTGACCTCTCCTCTGGGAGCCAAAGCATCTCCTGTGGAAATCTCTGATGTGCGCTCCCATCCCTCCAGGGAGGTGTCCGTCGTCACAGTTTCCTGATGTGCCGGGGTCTGGAAGTCCATGCCCGCCGCTAGATGCGCGCGGATGCCCCACCACCGGATCGCTTGGCGGAAAGTCTCATTGAGTGAGATCCTGTCTTCGAAACTGCCCGCCGCTTGCATCCAACGGGCATCGAGGAACTCCTGTAGCGGTCTCATCCGCAGCCTGCATAGGCACACGAGGTAGATGCACAAGGACATCATGCCGAGAAGGGACTTGATGGACCGGACCCTAGCCACCTCCATGGTCAACAGCTGTTGTACCTTGCCCAGGATGGCCTTCGTCCTTTCCTCCGACGGTGAAGCCAATCGCGTCACTGTGTCGAAACTGGCGCCCTGTGATCGACAGCGAGTTCTCTTGACTTCGCTCGGATGAGCCAATTGTCCAGGTAGGTGTAGACGTCGATCCCCTGCAGGCGCAGCCGTGCCGCCACTGGTGCTAGGCACTTGGTGAACAGCCTGGGCGCCGACTTCAATCCAAAAGGAAGGCCTTGAGCTGATATGTCGCCCTTGGACCACAAATCCCAGGAATTTTCGATGTCCTTTTAGAATGGGGATGTGGAAGTAGGCTGCCTCCAAGTCCAGCGACGACAGGAAGTCGCCTTCCTCCAGCTGTCCCAGCACGTGCTGGAAGGTGACCATCCAGAACTTCTGGGACTTGATGTACTTGTTTAGACGACGAAGGTCCAGGATGGGTCGCCAACCGCCGGTCTTCATCCGGACAAGGAAGTATCACGAGTACACTCCGGAGCCCCGGAGCCTCTTTGGGACGAGTTTGATGCCTCCCTTTCTTAGCATCGCCCGTACCTCCAGCAGCAGTTGAGGGACATGTATTTCCTTCCTGGCCACATGTGAAATGCGGGGACACCTCTCGAAATTCCAGAGTGTGCCCGTGGGCCAGGGCATCCAGCACCCAACGGTTGGTGGAGATGGACTCCCAAACGCTGACGAATTTCCCTAGCCGGCCTCCCACTGGGGTGCTCTGGTGGGGGCCAGATGCCACAGCCGGTTCAATCCTGTTTCGTCACGGCCTTGCCGCCCTGGCCTCCTTGGCAACGATGACAGGATCCTCCTGTCTTGCCGCGTCCCCTGTAGGCCTCCTGCGACGAGGAGCGGGCCGCTTGGCGGTACGACGAGGAACCGCCGCTGAATCCTTTGGAGGCACCTTGCTTGCCTCCAGAGTTCCGAAAGGACGCCCGTCGTCGTAGTAGAACACCCAAGGCCCAAGCCATTGGTGTCCGCCTTGATGGCCTGTAGTGAATCGTCCACTGTCTTGCCGAACAGGTTGTTCGCGTCGAAGGGCATGTTCAGAACCCTGGTCTGCACGGCTTGGCAGAAGTCGGTGGCCTTGAGCCAACCGCGCCGGCGAAGGCAAACGCTGTTGCCCATCTGATGAAAGCTGGTGTCGGCGATGTCCGTGGCCACTGTAATGGCATGGTCCGACGCCACTTCGCCTTCCTGCAGGATTTCCAGGGCCTCAGCCCTCTTGTCAAGGAGGAAGTCCAGCAAGGGAGCGATCTTGAACCGCAGCTCCCTATTGTAGCATTCCACAATCGCAAGGGCGTTGGCCGCTTTAATAGGCGGCGCCACCGACAAGATGACTTGTCATCTCATGGCATCCAGTTTCTTCCCCTCGCCGTCCAGCGGGCATGTCGAAGTTGAAGCAGTCGCTCCAGCCAATTTCTTCTTGGCCGCCGCGGAGACCACCGAATCCGGGGACGGCCGTGCCCTGAGGCACTCTCTCTTAGCAGGAGCCGTGGACGTGTTCTAAAGGAGCGCCAGCCCCTCGCCCCAGATGTCGTCCAGTAACAGGACTGAGAGGACAGTCTTCTTCTTGGCCTCCCGCCGTTGGTAGAGGAAACCTTCCTTCTTCTGTTCTTCGGGGCAGAGCTGGAAGAGCTCAGATGCCCTGGTGATCATGGCGTGGAAGGAGGCAATTTCATTGGGGGGGGGGGCAGAGGAGGTGGTGAAGGGAGGTCCATTCCTTCGTTACCACAGTCGTCGTCCGTCCCCGTCGTCTCCGTTCCCATCTCATCCCTCGGAGGAGGGGATGGAGGCGAAGGCTGGAAGGGAGGAGGAGGATGGACTTGTCTCCGCTTGTTAGGCAGGCTCCCCGACGGACCAGGTTCTGCTGGGTCTTCGGTGGGGGGTAAAGGCATCCTTGTCCTTATCTCTGTGCACAGGGCCTGTATAGCCATCAAGATAGCTCCTGAATTGTCCTGTGGTACGGGCACCGGCTGCAATGGGACCGACTGTTGGGGCATGGGGTCCTCTGCGGCCCCATCTTCCTCATCGGCTCCCCCGTTGCTTTCCTCGTCAGCCTCCTTCCCGTGGGCCTTGGACTCCTTGAACTTCTTATCCAGGATCCTTTGGATACTCGCCAACTCATCCTCAGAGGTGGTATCCATGTCCGTTATGGCTACCGTGCCCCCCCTTTTTCTCCTGCTGGGGTTTCACGGGTTCTTCTCGATAGGCAGAAAAGATGATTCCCTCCGGGGTGGCAGGGAAACTCTAGCCTGTGAAGTCTCCACTGGGAAAGCCTCCGTAGGTTTCGCCAGGATTGCTACGACTCCCTCGATCGAGGCCTTAGCCGGGTGAATCAGGGCCTTCACAACCTTGGGCGTTTCTGAGGCCTTCACCTTGGGGGGGGGGAGGGTCGCTGCCTTGCTCCCCCTCAGCTGTCTGTCGGGATCGACCAGGCTTCTCCCGAAGCTTACCCGGGTTCTCTGACTTCCTCTTCACCGAGCCAGAGCATTGGATCGTGGTTGATGGTGTCGGTGATCATGCGCCCTGCCTGGCAGATGAGGAGCCTGACTGATCGGTGCTCCCGGTGCTTTGTCTTTTGTTGGGCCCCCATCGCCGGAGCACCCTCAAAGGTCTTAGAAGACTGCTCAGATTTCTTCTCACCCGCTGCTGGAATCTTCTCCTCCAGCTAGTTGGTGAGTTGAACACAACGATCCCTCATTGTCCGTTCGGACACGTTCTTACAAAACGCACAGTCCTTCTCCACGTGCAATTTGTCGTCGTGAAGGCAATAGAGGCACCGAGAGTACTCATCCTCAAAGACGTTCTGAAGTCCACATCCAGAGCAGCTCCTGAACAGCTTGGATCCAACAGGCGTCATGCTTCCTTCGCCCTGAGCCACGTCCACGCAGGGTAGGCCTGAAAGATCTTCTGGAATCCTCTGAGAAGTGGAAAACATGACGAAAAAGTGCTCTCTAGGGGCGTAGAAAATTCCGAAAACGGGTCCCCGTTGATCGGAAGTAGAGTCGATGGAGCTTGAGGCTCGATTGACCGAAAATATAAGCGTAAACTCTTCAAAAAAAATGCAAAACGCAGTAAAAGCTCGAGAGCTACAGCACGAGGACTCCCAACACTTGAACGTGCGGTAAAAATCTGAAGATGGCTGCCAGAGACAGTTCAGAAACGAAACTGATTTTTTTTTCTTTACCGAAGATTCCCAGCCTGATGACGGGGAATATTCATGCGCATGTGAATCCATGCCAGACCCCATGCTGGAGAACTTCTTTCAGCAGTGATATTTTTAGCATTTCTCTTTTGGTGTTAGCTGATTTTAGTTTCTGATCCGCTGTATTTAGTTTGGAAAAAATATCATACTTTTGTTTATTCAAATGATCATTGTCCGGATCATTATCTGTTATGGATATTTTTTTCCTCTTAATACTATTAGTTGGCGTTTGCTCATTAGAGGCGTTGTCCTCTTCATTTTTCCAATTTTTTCTATTTCCTTTTATCCCTGTCCCTATAAAGCCCGGGGTACTTGCAGCCAGCTGTTCTAACTCCATGGGAATTTCCTTGTTTGCGACCACAGGGACTATTTCAACATTAGGGCTCGTTTGGAGGATGTTAACTGCTGCAGCTCTCCGTTTAATTCTATCCTGTATAATCGGATGTAGGATGTTATTTATATCTTATTTATATCTTCAGTATTTTTCTCTAAATTGGTTTGGATGGCTGTCACGAAGACCTCAATAAATATCAATTTAGAGTGGAGCATGGAGATTGATCTCTAATTTGGTAATTTAATGACTCGTGTAATTTCATGAATGGTGTTAAAGTTAATGTTAGCGGGGGCGTGGGCTGGAGCGCCAGCGATGTGGCAGCTCCTCTGATGGCCTCCGTGTGAAGCCTGTAGTTTCTGATAATCTTTATATGTTCCCGCTGTCGATTTGAAGACCTAAAGCTAGTCGCACCAAGCTAAACCCCATGCCCATCTTTGGTGATAACAGGGCCCTCTAACGCGCCTCAGATCCCTGAATCGCAGCCTCCGAACTCTACCGCTGTGTTGTCCCAGGATGACGGGCGCTCACTCTCTGATGCACTTGAGCCCCTCCGGCATCCTGCTTGGGTTGGCATACTGCGACCGCGCGCCGCCCACGAGAGAACAACTTGCTGTCTCGCTGTGTGAGAGCGCAGCGGCCCCTGGATGGACCAGGCGATACATTCAACTTTCAAATAAATCCGCGGAGCGTGGCGGGGTCGGCCGACCTCTGATGGACAATAGCTTCCAGCTTTAGCCCGGCCCGCCCTGCCGCGCTTCCCCAACCCAGTGCTCTGAGCGGAGTGCCCCGTGCGCCGCAGGACATTGCAAGCCCTGGAGGGCCTGGCGGCCACCGTCTGCGCCGCAGAGTAAATGTGTGCCCAGTTCCACCATTGGAGCCCGACCTCGGCCTGGCTCGCTTGCTGTGCGCGGTGGCGGGGGGCTGCCTCCTCTCAGAGAGACTAGCACAGCGGCCTTCCCTCCTGTGTGGTGCCATGGAACAACAATGGTGAAGTGTCAGGGACGACACGGAACAGGTAGGTGAATTTATATATTTTATTACACGTATATATATATATGTGGGGAACGCTAGTTGTATGCTGTCAGGCTCCACCAGCTGCCGAGCATCGTTAGTATTTGAATGTTGCCCTCGCTCAGCTCAATACGTCGTCTCGTATTGTGACGTGCTTCACTGGGGAACTTCTCGTTCTTGCTTTGCCACGAGCCTTCACGCTCGGGATGAAGTATTGGTAATACTACACATCTCCCCTTCTCACATTAATTGATGACACAACTATTCTAACTCTTTACAAAAGTTCTGAGCTTAGTGTTCCCACACAAAGTCTTTCAATCCACAGGGATCACAAATGACTTTTCCTCTTCTTGAAGTACGTGAAATATCTGTTTTCGGTTTTGGCAAGGAAATCATCGATGATTCTTTCTCTCGTATTACATCTCTCTGACATTTCTCAACAACACCAGCACCATTAACATTCATACCTCTTTTTGGTTTCTCACGATCTTTATGCATAGATGCATTCATTGTAGGAGTGTCCCACACACATACTCTCTCCATATTCCACACTCTTCCGTCTTCAACCCTCACTGCATGTTTAAACACTTCAATAACTCCAACAGGTTTGGACCATTTACATGGACCATCTCTTAAAACAGGCGGAAGTTTAATTCTCACCCGTCCTCCAACTTCCAATGGTGGTCTTTTCCCCTTATTGCCCACAGACACATCATGAGCTCTCTTATTCCTCAACTGCATGGTTCTTATGTTCTGACATGCATCTCCGAAATCTTTCCTTATCACAGTCATTCTTTTCAACCAGGATGGTGTTAATCTAGTGTTTGCTTTCCGACCTCTACTCATTTCAAATGGCGACAGGCCAGTCGTGCAGTGTGTTGTAAAACGGTGTGCATTAATCTTTTGTCTAACAGCTTCTTCCCATTTAACACCATTTGCCCAAGCCCATCGCACAGCACCCTTAAGCACTCTGTTAAAACGCTCGACCACCCCATTGGTTTGCGGGTGATATATAGCACTTTTCTTGTGTACAATGGAATTCTCCACACAAAATTTCTGCATTTCTCTTGAACGGAACTGAACTCCATTGTCTGTCAGTATACTTTTGGGTAAACCTTCCCTTCCACATACTTCTTTTAAAAAATCAACCACCATTTTAGCCGTCATGCATGGTTTAATCATGACTTCAACCCATCTAGTCAAAATGTCAATAATCACTAAACAATATTGTTGCTTACCCTCACTGTAAATTGGACCTACTATATCCATACCAAGGTCTTCCCAAATGTTACCTGGGAGTTCAGTCACCACCATGGGGTATTTCTCATTCACACAACCCCTATCACTCTCTTTGCAAAGGATACAATCCCGTATAACTCTCTCAGCCTGTAGATCGTATCCTGGCCACCCGAATTCATCTCGTATTCTTCTCTTCGTCTTTACAATTCCTTGATGGCCCTCATGACCTAACTCAATTATCTTTTGACGTAGACCTACAGGCGGAACAATTCTGTCACTTCTCATGATCCTGTCATTCTCCACCTTTAGTTCATTCGCAACTTTCCAATATTCTAATAGTCCATTTTCTTCATATTTGGCTTTTGTTAATGAACTACCGTCCAAAATGACGCGTTTCAACTTTTTGAATGTGTCGTCCAAGTCCTCTGCTTCATTCCATTCCTTCTCTGATATAGATAATCCTTCAATATTTAATACAACTTCGGATTCCATATCTTCGACATCATCTACCTCTGAGACATTGGTGTGCCTTGAAAGACAGTCGGCAGCACGATTTTTCGTGCCTGGCACATATTTCACTGTACAGTTATATTCTTGCAGGAGTATGACCCATCTTTTCATACGATTCGAGACATTGTCCAATCCTTTATTCATTATAACATGGACTAATGGCTTGTGATCCGTGCGGAACTCTACCTCTGTGCCCCAAATGAAATTCCGGAACTTTCCTGCAGCCCATTTAATGGCCAACATTTCTTTTTCAATAGCCGCATATGTTTTCTCAGCTCCTTTCAGCAATCTGGATGCAAAGGCTACCAATCTCTCTTTACCATCAAATCCTCGCGTGACGACCGCACCAAGACCTACATTACTGGCATCTGTCGTGATAATGGTCTTTTCCCCACTTATGAAATTCCTCAATGATGGAGCTTTGTTTAGTTCATGTTTTATCCATGTAAATTCTTCTTCACATTCTGTGTCCCATGCAAATGTTTTCTTCTTCAATAACTCGCGGAGGGGAACAGTGTGCATAGCAAAATTACGCATGAATTTCGAATAGTATTCTGCCATACCTATGAAGGTACGTACTTCCTCCTTAGATTTGGGCCTTGGCATATTCTCTATCGCATCCAACAGTTGTTTCTTGGGTCTTACTCCCTCAGCCGATATGGTATGTCCCAAATATTCAATTGTACCACAATTTATCTTGCATTTTTCCTTACTCAGAGTCATGCCAGCTTCACACAGTTTCTTGCATACACGTAATTTCTCATCATGTGTCTCCTGGTCAACCGCATGTATCAATATATCATCCTGGAAACATATAATACCATGTTCTCCTTCGAATAGTTTATGCATAATTTTCTGAAAGACAGATGCAGCTGATATAAGCCCAAAAGGTAGTCTCTTGTACTGATATAGGCCGTCAGGTGTAATAAATGCCGTCATGCATCTAGATTCTGTGTGTAAATTCATCTGATGGTAGGCTGAGGTCAAATCAAGGGTCGAGAACCGCTTCGATGGACCAATCGTAGAAACTATTTCTTGAATGTTCGGGAGTGGGTGCCTGTCCGGAATTACACATTTATTCAGTTCTCGCATGTCGACACATTCTCAATTTCCCAGATTTCTTCCTTAAGACAACCAACGGGGACACCCATTCGCTGGCATCAATGGCTTCTATGATACCTTGCTCAACTAAATTCTTTATTTCCTTCTTTACTTCTTCTCTCATAGAAAGAGGAACATTGCGCATTTTCTGTGCCACCGGAATACATCCTGGTTTCATTCTGATTTTATGCGAATATCCACGTAAACATCCAATCTCATTCTTGAAAACTTTCTTCATCACTTCCTCTATTTCCTCATATGTTAAATGTTTCCTTGCTATATCACTCCCAATATTCATCACTGATTCATCAGCACTTGCATCCAACTTCACTTTGAGTTTGCTTTGATGGGTCCAGCTTAACAAAGGAATTCTCCCAGTTTTTGTAATGTAAATCTTCCCATTTGCTTTTCTGTTTTTAAATTTGAGTGTGCCCCAAAACCATCCAATGATATCTATTTTTATCCCACCGTAGGCTCTGGGTCGAATATCGGGTTCATGCAAATATTCATGTTTCCTTTTGTCCCACATTCCTTGTGGTATGAGTGTGTATTTTGCACCGGAATCAACCATCATGTGCATATCCACTCCATCTATGCACACTGTGGCTTTGGGACTCTCCATTTCTTCTTCATGTTCCTCATCAGATCTAACAAACACACACTCATCATCATCATCATCATCATCACTAATTATCACTGCCAATCCAGTTCATAGAGGTATTCGATGCTTTGCAACACCTGGCATAGTGTCCCTTGCCCTTGCATTTACCACATATGATTTTTAAAGCTGGACATTCCTGATTATCAGCCCAATGGTCAGTACCGTCACATCTAAAACATTTTCCTTCATTTCTTCTTCTTGCGTTAGCTTTGTCTCCGTGGACGACTTCTTTTTTCATATACTTTGGGTCCGCCTCTACTTCTGTTTTCATTCCATGATGATCTGCAAGATCTCTCCGGTTTGTCTTTACCGCTAATTACTTCCATCACTTGGGCTATTGATTCATTGCTCTTATTTATGTTCATATTACTATTGTTTTTTGGGATTTCTTGTTTAATTTCCACAGACTGCATTCTGCTTTCTAGTTCCTGAACACATTTTTCTGTATGTTCCACTTCTTTGACTATCCTCAGAACTATGTCAAGGGGTGGATCATCTTCAGCCCATAATTTTTCCCTCACTTTGCTGCTTCTGCACTAACATGAATTGGTCCCGTAGTCTCTCATCCAATTGTGCATTAAACTTACACGTTCTGGCCAATTTCCTTAAATTGGTTATATACTGTTCAACACTTTCACCCTCTTCTTGAACCTTCTTCCCGAATTTGTACCGTTCTAGGATAGTGCTTATCTTCTTTTCATAATGTTTGCCCATTTTCTTTACTGAACATTCATAGTCATTCAAATCTGCACTTTCTTCAGGTGACAGGTCTGGCAAATCTTCGAATTTTTCTTGTCCAGCCGGCCCTAAGCAGTGTAACAAAAGAGATTTTCTTTTCTCTATACTACAATTCTATCCGCACACTACTCCTGCATAGTGCTCGAATGCTTTGATCCATCTTTTCCAGGGTATCGAGGGTTCCCCTAAATCTGTTAAGAAAAATATGGGAGGTGGAACACCACTGAATGCCATGATGAAACTTCCTTTTTTTTTTTTAGAGACTTGGTTTTGATTATGAAAGCACACAGTGATGGCTGTGCGTTACTGTGATATCCTTGGGATCCTGTTTACGTCCACAATTAAATGGTTGTGCTCTCCTTGAAATGCACTGAGTGTTGTGTTAATTTTCTTGCCACTCTACAACACGTAATGTGCTGAACTGCAGTACCTTGCCCCTCTATTCCGTGTTATACGGTAATTGACTCTCATAAGCACAACATGGCATGCTGAGTGGGTTGAGGGCGGGGATTAAAATCATTGGTTTCACAAGAAACAACACCGGAAGCACTTGCACTTACTTGGCTCGGCAGCAGTGCAATTACGTGGTGGCCGCTGCTACGTTCGTGGGAACGGAGCGGCCGATAGTCTGCAGTGGGCCACTACCATGCTCGTGGAAGCGGAGCGGCCCGGTTCTTTAGGCAGACCTCGTCCTGGAAACAGCAAACGGGACGCGCGGGTAGAAGGAGGCGGTGGAGCCCGAATCCTCGTCGCCACGTGAAGTGTCAGGGACGACACGGAACAGGTAGGTGAATTTATATATTTTATTACAAGCATATATATATATGTGGGGAACGCTAGTTGTATGCTGTCAGTCTCCACCAGCTGCCGAGCATCGTTAGTATTTGAATGTTGCCCTCGCTCAGCTCAATACGTCGTCTCGTATTGTGACGTGCTTCACTGCGGAACTTCTCGTTCTTGCTTTGCCACGAGCCTTCACGCTCGGGATGAAGTATTGGTAATACTACAAATGGCTTCTCCTTCATTGCGGTCACACCGGCAGGGCGCTCTCCTCTATGCTGCCTTCCCTGGCTTCCCTTGCATAAGCCCCTCCTAGTCCCACGGCCTCCTGAGGAGCCCTGGCCAACACCACCACTCCTCCCTGGAGCCCCAACATCCCGCTGCAGCAGTCAGAGGTAATTGTACCCTCCTTACCTGGAGGAGCGCCTGGGGGATTTCTCCTCAGGAATTAGTTTCCCGGCGGATATATTCTATATGAGGTTGCCGACGGGGGCCCGTCACCTCTGAGCCATCAGGTGACTGAGGAGCCCACGCATAGCCTCATTATCACCCAGGCTTCTATCACTGCAGCGTGACTCTGAGGACCCTGCGCCAGCTTGGCTGCCGTCTCATCAAGTGGCCCTTCACCCACCAAAGTTCCAACCAAATCTATGCTCTTGGCGCCCAATTTGCGGCGGCCTTGAAGGACCCTGGTGTTTTGCTCCACTCGCCCTGATTTCGCCTGTCAGAGCTCCTTTCCACTCCTGGGGCATCCCGGCCCACAATTCTACATTTCCCCCCCTGGAGCTACACTACCCTGCTGCATCCATCTGGGCTAATCACGGCCCCTCGCTCTGAGTGGGGCGGCGGCTAGGTTCCTTGGAAGCTAACTGCCCGGCGAGCTCCAACACCTCGAGCCCCCTGCCACACATCGTGCTTGCTGTCGCCTTGGCCTCTACCATTGGAGTGTGGACATGGGACCCCAATTTCTATGATCGAAATCGATCCAATAACCACTGGTAACTCAGCCTAACGGCGATTTCACCATCCGGCCCGACCTCCCATCCAAGACCTGGACCAACTCATACTCACTCCATCCGGCCCTCAAATCCACATTCAGGCGGGCCTACTTTGCTCTCAGTGCTGCAGGGGGAACCGGTGGCCCTCTTTTCACCCTCTGGAGCGACAGGCATCTCTGGACCCCTCCCTCCCCGATCTTTTTCCCCCCAAAATTGCAAGGGAACCCCTCGCCGGAGCCTTGAAACATTGGCCAACCACATCAAACCACCCAAGAACTCCGACATCACCACCATGCTATTTTCAGCAAAAGGAAAAAAAAAATCAGAGCAACCAAAACTCACGCCTCAGAATCCCTCGGCGGACAGAGGAGTCCTAGTGACCAAGGATGAAATCAAAGCCTTTATGTTAGACATCAAGGCAGAGTTTAGATTGTGCATGTCGGAGCTCACTACGAAGCTGGAGCAGACTGACCAGAGGGTTACAGACGCAGAACAGAGGTTGGGAGAGGACTTGACTAGTGAACACACTGCAACTCTTGCGGAAGTCCAACACTCGATCCAAGCTCTAAGTGATAGAAGTGAAATCCTCTAATTCAAACAGGAGGATCTTGAAAACAGGGCCCGAAGCAATCATCTGCAGATACTAGGGGTTCCCTCCTCAATGCTGTATAAAGATTTAGACAAATACGTGCGCAACTTTTTTCAATCGTTACTACCACATTTGGCCAGGTCCCTGCTTATGCTAGACTGCACCCACAGATTACGCCCTCGACGGGGTGTGGAATCGGACCCCCGTCCAGAAGCGATAACAAGGTTACACTTTTACACTACCAAAGAAGCTATAGCGGCAATAGGGCGATCCCGGGACCAGCGGCCATTTCAGGTCTCCCCGCTTGAAATCTACCAGGACTTCGCTCTTCTGACACTGCATAGGAGGAGGGCACCTCGGCCCCTTACGCTCTTCCTCTGGGAGCGCCAGATCCAAAAACGATGGCTGTTCTCGACGGCACTCCAATTCTCATACAATGGAACCCCTGCAGAATCTGCAACCTTGAAGATGCCACTACAATTCTTCACCCAGGCACCCCCGGTGGGGATGGTGACCCCGCAGCGGATCGAACTGAGGAAGTGGGCTCCTCTCTCCCCAAACCAAGGCGCTTGCCCTGGACAAGGGTCCAGATGAACCGGAATGTAAGATGACCACTTGCGGCCTCACCACAGTCCAGACGGCTGGAAAAGGCAAATCGCAACATCACTGCTGCGGGTTGCACACGGCCCATGCCAAACTCCAAGGTGCATGTCACCAAAACTCCTTTGGAGCGGACCTCGAACTCCGTTACCAGCCCTAGCCATGTTGGCTGCATGGAATGGTATTGGGCCCGTTGGCCATGGGATAGGCCGGATTAAAAAAAAAAATTCTCCTACAATGTTGACCTCTCGATCTCCCGTTGGAGGTTAATGCTATAAGTTGTACCCTCCCGTTGGAGGTTATTGTTAAAACCCCAGCCACATGACAATATTCTGATGAAACCCCAGGCGATGACTGAGCTCCACTCTAACCAGCCCCCGCCGTGGGGTTCCACGGAGGCCCGGGACTCTCCACCTCAGCACCAGAAACTGGAATTTGTTACGCTAAATGTAAGGGGTCTGAACCCTCCTCCCCCTTAAAGGAAATCGATCCTACAACGCTTACAGGACAGGGAATCCTCTGATTTCCCTCAAGAGACTAACAATCCCGGTGGATTTCACCCGCCTCTGCAGCAGATTTTACCCACTGCAACATCTGGCCTCCAATGGCACCAAGAAAGGGGGCACTGCCATTCTTTTCGCAAGAAGCCTCAAACCGCAAATTCTGGAAATCCTGAGTTGCCCAGGGGGCCGCTTCATGGCGGTCAAATGCCTGATTTATGGACCGCTCTACTCCCTCATCTCAGTTTATGCTCCAAACGACAATCAAGAAGGGTTCTACAATGACTTGGAACAAGTTACTTACCAGTAATAATTGTTCTCCAGCATGGGTCTGGCATGGATTCACATGCTCATGAATATTCCCCGTCGTCAGGCTGGGAATCCTCGGTAAAGAAAAAACCAGTATCAGTTTCGTTTCTGATCTGTCTTTCGTAGTAATAACCAATCACTGGTCTCTGCGTCATACTGACCACAGCCAATGACTGCCCTCTACCTAAGCACCGCCTCTGGCAGCCATCTTCAGATTTGGAAGCACGTGAAGTGGCAGTATGACCAAGTGAAGAGCCGCAGAGGGGTAGGCGGGAGGGTTCGCATGTGAATCCATGCCAGACCCATGCTGGAGAACAACAGTTACAGGTAAGTAACTTGTTCCTTCTCCAGCATGTGGTCTGGCATGGATTCACATGCTCATGAATAAAGAATACATAGCAGTACACACATGCACAACCACGGGAGGTGGCAAAGGCTCAACATTAAGCATTACATCAAACCCAACGTTAAGCATCTTACCTCCTCACCAGGCTCACCTCAGGCGAACAGGTTGCGCAGCACTGCTTGGCCGACCCTGGACTCCTCCCTGGAATCCCGATCGACGCAGTAGAATTTCGTGAAGGTGTGCGTCGACCTCCACGTAGCAGCCCTGCATATGTCCAGCAGGGGCACACCAGAAAGGAACGCGGTGGTGGCTGCGATCGCTCTGGTGGAATGGGCTCTCGGACGGCCAGGCAGCGGCCGGTTTGCCAACCGATGACAGTACATGATACAGCCAGAGAGCCATCTGGAAATGGAAGCCTTCGAGAGAGCCTTCCCCTGATTGACAGGTCCAAAATTCACAAAGAGTTGTGACGTCTTCCGAAAACACTTCGTGCGGTCCACGTAGAACTTCAGCGCTCTAGCCACATCCAGCGAGTGCAAAGTCCTCTCAGCCGGCGACGGGAACAACACAGGCAACACCAAGGGTTCGTTGAAATGGAAGTCTGACGGTACCTAGGGCATGAAGGAGGGGTGCGTCCTGAGCTCTACCCTCGTGTCGTGAAAAGTCAAATACGGGGCCTTGCAGGAAAGGGCCTGGATCTCTCCCACCCGTCGTGCGGAGGTGATGGCCACAAGAAACGCTGTTTTCCACGACAGAAACTTCAACGGGGCCGAGTGCAGAGGCTCGAACGGAGGTCCCATGAGCTTGGTCAGCATCACGTTGAGCTCCCACGCCGGGGCCGGAGCCTTCACCGGCGGGAACGATCTGAACAGTCCCTTCATGAACTCTTTCACCAGACGATGAGACCACAAGGACGTCCGGCCCGTGGTCCTGGTGTATCGGGAGATCGCAGCAAGATGAATCTTGATGGACGCGTGTGCCAGTCCAGCTTTGGCCAGCGTCAGCAGGTACGGCAGTAGCTGGGGGGCCGTAATCCGTAGAGGGTTAATCTTCTGTGCGTGGCACCAGACAGAGAACCTCTTCCATTTGTGTCCGTAGCATTTAAGAGTCGAGGACGCCCTGGCCTTTGCAAGAACCTCTCTGCAGTCGTCCGGTATGTCGTATCCTCCAAACTCTAGCGCTGCAGGAGCCAGGCCTGCAAGTTCAGCGATTTCGGGTCGTGGTGGAGGATGGCGTCTCCTTCCCTGGAGAGTAGATCCACGTCCACCGGCAGCCTGATTGGCGGGGACGCTGATAAGTCCAGAAGGTCCGGGAACCATATCTGCCTCGGCCACGCAGGTGCGACGAGGATCATCCTGCACCGTGACCTCTTGAGCTGGTTGACGAGCCGGATTAGCAGTGGCAAAGGAGGGAACGCGTAGAGGAACAGGCCCTCCCAGGGGAACGAGAAAGCATCGCCCATGCTCCTCGCCTGGGGAAACCTGCTGGCGAACCTCCGGCACTTGGAGTTCGTCGCCGTCGCGAACAGGTCGATCTGGGGTGTGCCCCACCGTCGGAAGAGGCGATCCACTAGATCCTGCCGTAGTTCCCACTCGTGGCACGAGCGCAGCTCCCTGCTGAGTGAGTCGGCGATGGTGTTTTTTATCCCTGCCAGATGAAACGGCACCAGAAACATCCTTTGGGCGACGGCCCAATGCCACATGTCCTGCGCCTCCTTGGACAGTGCTGGGGACCTGGTTCCGCCCTGTTTCCTGATGTAAAACATGGTGGTGGTGTTGTCGGTGAAGATCCTCACCACCTTGCCCTTGAGGGACGGAAGGAAGGACCTGAGGGCCCAGAACACTGCACGGAGCTCCAGGACGTTGATATGGAGGGACTTCTCCGTCGGGAGCCAGAGGCCTCTCGCGTGCAGATTTTCGGTGTGCGCTCCCCACCCTTCCAGGGAGGCATCCGTGGTCACTGTCTCCTGGTGGTCTGGGGTCTGGAAGTCCATGCCCGCCGTCAGATGCGCGCGGGTGCCCCACCACCGGACCGCTCGGCGGAAACTCTTGTCGAGTGTGATCCTCTCCTCGAAGCCGCCCGTCGTTTGGATCCAGCGCGCGTCCAGGAACTCCTGCAACGGGCGCATCCGGAGCCTGCACATGGGCATGAGGTAGATGCAAGAAGACATCATTCCGAGGAGGGACTTGATGGACCTCACCTTGGCCGCGTCGGAAACCAACATCCGCTGTACCTTGCCCAGGATGGACCTGGTCCTTTCCTCCGACGGGAAGGCCAGAAGGGACACTGTCGAGTTTCGCACCCAGAAACAGTGCGTTTTGCGCGGGTACCAGATGGGACTTGGCGTAGTTCACGGAGAATCCCAGGTCCGTGAGAAGTTGGACGGTCCTTGCCGTGTGCTCCACGGCGAGCTCCCTCGTCTTGGCTCGGATGAGCCAGTCGTCCAGGTAGGGGTAGACGTGGATCCCCTCGCGGTGCAGCTGCGCCGCCACCGGTGCAAGGCACTTGGTAAATACCCTGGGTGCCGACCGTAGTCCGAAGGGGAGGGCTTTGAACTGGTAGTGACGCCCTTGGACCACAAACCTGAGGAATTTTCGGTGCCCCTTTAGGATGGGAATATGGAAGTAGGCATCCTCCAAATCCAACGACGACAGGAAGTCTCCTTTCTCCAGCTGACCCAGGACGTGCTGGAGGGTGACCATCTGGAACTTCTGCGCATTGATGAACTTGTTCAGACGTCGCAGGTCTAGGATGGGGCGCCATCCTCCCGTCTTCTTCTTCACGAGGAAGTATCTCGAGTAATCTCCGGAGCCCCGAAGCCTCTTTGGGACGAGTTTGATGGCGCCCTTCCTGAGCAACGCCTTTACCTCCAGGAGAAGCTGATGGACCTGAAGCTCTTTCCTGGCCATGGGGGTGACGCCCGGGCACCTTCTTTGAAACTCGAGCACGTGGTCCCGGGCTAAGGCGTCCAGCACCCAACGGTCGGTGGAGATGGACTCCCACACGCTGACGAAGCTCGCCAGCCGGCCTCCCACCGGGGTGCTTCGGTGGGGGCCCGACCCCACGGCCGGTTCAATCCTGTTTCGACAAGGCTTTGCCGCCTTGACCTCCTTGGCGACGACGGCGGGGTCCGCCAGACTTGCCTCGTCCTCTGTAGGCCTCCTGAGACGACGAGCGGGCCGCTTGACGGTAGGTAGAGAAACCGCCGCCGGAACCTTTGGAGGCGCCCTTGCCTCCGCTGCTCCGAAAGGGCGTCCGTCGTTGCTGTAGAACCCCAAGGGCCTGGGCCGTCTCGGTGTCCGCTTTAATGACCTGAAGGGAATCGTCCACTGTTTTCCCAAACAGGTTGTTCCCATCGAACGGCATGTCCAGGACTCTGGTCTGTATGTCTTGACGGAAGTCCGTAGCCTTGAGCCATCCACGCCGCCTAAGGCACACGCCGTTGCCCAACTGACGAAACCCAGTGTCGGCGATGTCCGTCGCAATAGTGATGGCGTGGTCCGACGCCCCCTCACCTTCCTGTAGGATCTCCAGGGCATCCGCCCTCTTGTCGTCCGGTAGGAAGTCCAGCAGGGGAGCCAGTTTGAACCATAGCTCCCTGTCGTAGCGGGCCACGATAGCCAAGGCGTTGGCCGCTTTAATCGTCGTTGCTGCAGACGAGATGACCCTGCGTCCCATAGCGTCCAATTTCTTTCCCTCGCCGTCCGGTGGGGAAGTCCATGTGGAGGCCGCACCCCCCCGCTTTCTTCGTGGCCGCCGCGGAGACGACGGAGTCCGGGGTAGGCTGCGCCCGGAGGCACAGGGGGGCCGTGTCCGGGACCCGGTACTTCTTCTCGTACCGGTCTCTTCTAGCTGGCGTCGTGGAAGGGTTCTTGAGGAGGGCGAGGCCCTCATCCCAAATGTCGTCCAATAGAGGCACCGCGAGGACCGTCTTCCTCTTGGCCTCGCGCCGTTGATAAAGGAATCCTTCCTTTTTCTTCTCCTCAGGGCAGAGTTGGAAAAGCTCGGATGCCCTGGCGATCATGGAGTGGAACGATCCAATCTCGTTGGGCGGAGAAGCCCTGGTGGGAGGTGACGACGGGAGATCCTCGTCGTATACCTCGTCGTCCGTACCCGTCGCTGCCGTGTCAGTCCCCATATCATCCCCTCGGGTGGACGGGGAGGAGGGCTGGACGGGTCGCGACGGCTGAAAAGGAGGTGGAGGGCGAATCCTTTTCTTGGACAGGGGAACACCAGAAGGTCCCGGTTCAGGATCCCCCGACGGGAGAGGTTTCTCCGTCGGCAACGGTAGTCTCGTCCTTATCTCTGAGCATAAGGACTGTATAGCCAACAAAATGGCCGCCGAGTTGTCTTGCGGCGCTGGCAGAGGGGAATC
The DNA here is from genome assembly GCF_040938575.1 of Ambystoma mexicanum. Classification (NCBI taxonomy): domain Eukaryota; kingdom Metazoa; phylum Chordata; class Amphibia; order Caudata; family Ambystomatidae; genus Ambystoma; species Ambystoma mexicanum. The sequence continues at coordinate 1,566,019,787 of NC_090937.1, read as the reverse complement.
CGACGGGCGATCAGGGGCCCCGTCGGCACCCTCGACGCTGTCGTCGTCACCTGCGTCGGGATCCATCCCGACGGGCCGGTCTTCATCCACGCCAAGGCCGTGGCTTAAGACCTTGATCAGCTCTTCCTCTGAGGCCGAATCTACGACGACGCCCTGCCCCCCCTTTTTCTTCCCCGCCGGGGATTTCACGGGGGTCCTATCGATGGGCACAAAAGAGGACTCCCTCCGAGGTGGCAGGGAGACTGAGCCCCGAGGTCGCCACCACTGGTGTAGCCTCCACAGGCCGAGCCAGGGCCGCCGCGACAGTATCGATAGAGGGCTTGGCCGGATGGATTAAGGCCTTCACCACCTTAGGTGCGCTCACCGCCATATCCTTGAGGGGCGGGGGGACACTGCCTCGCTCCCCCTCCGATGGGGCCTTCGAGCTCGACTGGGGCCTCTCCAGGAGCTTCGCCGGGTGCTCGGCCTTCCTCTTACCCGACCCAGAGCGTTGGCTCGTGGCTGAAGGTGCCGGGGAGGGTGCGCCCTGCCTGGCGCCCGTAGAGCCCGACCGTTCGGCGCTCCCGGTGCCAGCGGACTCGCGGTGCTTGGCCTTGTGTTGGACCCCGGTCGCCGGGGCGTCCTCAAAGGTCTTAGAAGACCGCTCGGATTTCTTCCTCTTCTTCTCGCCTGACGGGCTCTTCCCTTCCAGCCAGTTGGCGAGGCGTTGGTGGCGGTCCTTCATGGTCCGCTCCGACATATTGCCGCAAAACGCACAGTCCTTCTCCACGTGCGTCTTGTCCTCATGTAAGCAGTAGAGACAAAAGGAGTGTTCGTCCTCCTTAAAGACGTTCTGCAGCTGGCATCCAGGGCAGACCCTGAACAGCTTTCCGGGCGTCGAGCTTCCCTTCTCCTGGGCCATGTCCGGGCCTGAGAAGCTTCTGGAGTCCTCCAAAACGTAGCTCGACGAAATCTTCACCCTTGAGGGGCGCAGACGAATCCGACACGGGTCCCTGTTGATCGGATGGAGAGTCGGTGGAGCTTGAGGCTCTTTTGACCGGAAAAAACGAAGTTTTGAGAAAAAAACGTGAAAAAATAGCACTAACGCTCGAGAGCAATAGCACGAGGATCCCAACACATGAACGTGCGGTAAAAATCTGAAGATGGCTGCCAGAGGCGGTGCTTAGGTAGAGGGCAGTCATTGGCTGTGGTCAGTATGACGCAGAGACCAGTGATTGGTTGTTACTACGAAAGACAGATCAGAAACGAAACTGGTTTTTTCTTTACCGAGGATTCCCAGCCTGACGACGGGGAATATTCATGAGCATGTGAATCCATGGCAGACCCCATGCTGGAGAAGGAAGGATCTCTCCCCCAGTTCATCGAGGGTCAGACTATCAGAGGAGACTTCAACGGGGTCCCCGACCCGCTTAATGACAAATCGCATCCCCCGGCCCACAGACTGTAAGCTGCCGGCGGGCCTTCTCCAACTGTTCAGGGCTCTGGATGTGGTCGACACATGGAGAGTGCTACATCCCAACGAAAGACTTCTCTTTCTACTCATATGTCCACAGAACCTATTCTCAGATCGACCTTCTGCTGGTCTCCCCCCAGGTTTTGGCATTCGCTGACGTCATCATTGGCCCCAGGGTGCTTGCCGACCACGCACCTGTCGCTCCGGACCCACGACCCTGACCCTCCTCCCCGTCGCCGAAGGAATCTATATGACCATGTCCTCAACGATATGTCACTAAGGGACTCAATAGCTAAGACTATCAGGAGTTTCTTCAGGGAAAACCGGAACGAGGACACTTTCCCAGCCAACACCTGGGATATTATGAAAGCAGTGGTGCGAGGAGACCTGATCGCCCAGGAAGCAGCCTTTCATAAACACAGGCGACAAACTTGCATAACCCTGGAGAACGAGGTCCACGAAGTGGAGGCCACCTGCAAACGCAAAAACTGGACCCCGAATTATGAACAGAACTACTTACAAGGGATGCTCTTCCTCCCCTCAAGGACACGGCGAGAGAGAGCCTCGAGGCTCCTATCACAAGTGAGGAGATCGACGCAGCTATTAAGAGCCTCGGGCCCAGACGGATACACAACGCAGTTTTACAAAATGTTTCACCCGCAACTTATAGCGCCTCTCACAACCTTATTTAACTCCTTTACCACCTCAGGAACTATCACCCCATCCATGCAGGAATCCATCACAGTCCTCATCCTTAAGCCAGGGAAAGACCCCAGGGACAATAATTCATACAGATCCATCTCACTATTAAACCTTGATGCCAACATATATTCCAAAATTCTGGCAAACCGCTTGGCAGGCGTCCTTCCTGACATTATAAACCCGGATCCTCCACTTCATTGAAGCCAGCACTCGCTGAGATTCATATGTTTGGGAGGGTAGTAGGGTTTGCCATTAACTATGGAAAATCAGTGGCCCTGGGAGTGGGGTTGGGGACGGGAGAGCGGGAATCACTCAGGCGAGGTACATCCTGTCGCCTATTATTCCAGGAAGCTGTCCGCCTATGAGAGGAACTATAGCATCATAGAGCGCGAATTGCTGGCCATTAGAGATGCATTTGACAAATGGAGACGCCACTTGTTAGGTGCCCGGCACCTTTCACAGTCTACTCAGATCATCAGAGTCTCCCGGCATTCCAATCTATGAAGTGCCTCAGTGACAGACCGTTGGCATCTTTTCTTTTCACAGTTCCAGTTCTCTATCACATATCGCCCGGCTAAATTCCACGCTTCTGCTGCCGCGCTTTCCAGTTTGCATGCGGACAATCCTCCATTGCATAAGGCGCCGCTTCTTCTCCTCCCTAACAGGGTGGTGTGTGGGTGTTCTGTTCAGTCGTCCCTGCGGTCCCCCATGGAGGAATGGGTTTCGTCACACCCTACTGAGGTTTCTGTTCTTAATCTGGACATTGTCCAGGGGCAGCCGTTTATACAAGGTTGAGTGTTCATATCTCCCGAGAAGGCCTGTAATCATGTACTGAACTGGGCCCACAATTCTGTCATTGCTGCCCATCCAAGACAACAGAAAACCCTGGAATCCCTACGACGTTGGTCTTGGTGGCCGTCCATGACTAAGGACGTTAATGACTACCTGGCGACTTGTTCCATCTGTTAGGGAGAATTCTCATTCTATGGCTAATTTCCCTTACCTATAGAGTCACCCAGCAGCTTTGCTGGTTTTGAAGGTTTTATTTTTTTCTCCTGCTAAGAGTGAGACTTTTTCCAGGCTATTTTTGTGTTTAATGTCTATGGGGTTTTTCTCACCTCCATAGGAACCATCTTTATTCACACGTGTTACACAGCACCCTCTGTGCAGTGACACAGGGGTGTCGTAGCGACCCCCAAACATAGACTCCATATCCTGGGACTGACTGTCTCCCAGGGCATGTAAAGTCCCCATTGACTTTACTAGTTAATTTTTACGAACTAAACCAGTACAACCCATCTTACTATGGAGGTAATGGAAAGGGTTAATAGTTCCCTTATGTTCATTTTCAAGAGGGTACCGTACAGTCCCTCTCTCAAAAGTTTCTGGCTGGTGGCAGTGGTTACTACCGTAAATATCCGACCGCAAATAGTTTCCTATGGGATTTTTCCATTGTTCGAGGCTACCACAATTTCTGACAGCCTCTAACATGCCGCCGGTTTATTTTAATATTCACTTACTCCGGTAGGTTTTGCCAGAACTTTAATATAAATTCTTTTTCGTGTCTTTCTCTAAACTCCTAACCCAGGTCGGGGATCCTTTGTTCCTCCTTTTGGCGGGCTTCTACCAAGAAGCCCTCCTTTCGGCGCCATCGAGTCTGGGGTAGGTCCATTGTGTGGGAGGGGGAGTAGGACACCTGGACAGGGTTGCCTCAGCAACCCATGTCGCCCTCTATCCTGATAGGATGGAGGGTCTCCCGCCAAGATGACCACTCCTCGTTGTGAGTGATAGCTAGGCTGTATGAATGGGGATCTTTTTGCATAAAAGCAGGGTCCTGAGGACTGGAACAGCAAGACGTCGCCACTGGAACTAAGAAGCCGAAGAGGAGAGAAGCCAAAGACACCTGCAACAACTGAACCACCGGTGAAGCCCTGCTGCAGCATCTCACCACTTTTCTCCACACGACGAGAGAAGATCTTCATCTGCAAGAGCCTTTTTCCCTTGAGCTGGTGGGGCCAACCAGTTTGCCAATAGCCTTCCTGGACCTGCCCTGGTCGAATCGCCAGTACCCTGTACTCGGAGACCAGATAGCCAGGCACCCGTCCACCCGGACCGCGATTTAAAGGAGTGTACCTTTTATTCGTCAGGGCAGCACCGCGGCTGGTTTCATCCCTGGGTAGTGCAATAACTCGAACCTTCCTCCACGACGAGAGCCTCTCTTCCTCTGCTGGATCCCTCGAACTGCAGGAACTACCAGGAACAACCGCCACCGCAGGAGCCACTTATTCATTTTAAAAGGTACATTGTTCCGTCAGGCCGCCCTTTCTGCGTGGTAGAGCTAAAGGTGTTTTAAATCTTTTACCTACCTGTTGGGTTGGCCGCCCCTCTCATAACATTGTCTTTCACCTTCTGCATCCACCTTTTCAAATCGTTAACCAAAGATTGACTGCAGTTACAAGAACATTTTGCTCCTGGGCCCTTGCCCTGTACCACGGACTCTGGCACAGGCCTATTGACTTTAGCTATATTTGTTAAAACGGCCTTCTCTAGATTGCTTCTCAACTAGAACTGTGTTGGTGCACCTACTTCTTATAACCACCTTTTCCTTCCCACTTTTATAACCTGTGAAGTGCCATTTTGCTCGGTTTTCATTTAAGTATTCTTTATGCTAAAGTACTGCCTTGCCTAAACTTGTTCACAAACTTATGGGAAGAGTTGCTAGGGTGTGTAAGAAGATATTTCTGTATAACTTGTGCTTTCCCTCCCTTGTGAGAAATTGCTATAGTGCCATTTGTGTTTGGTTTTCACTGTGCCGTTTTGCTCAGTTTTCGCTCTTGCTCAAACTTGTCTACAATTTAACTAGGGAGTTGTGTATACTTTCTTTGACTGAATTTAACTTGCTTAATAACTGTGATAAGTGTGTTTAACTAGAAGTGTGTAAAATAAATATATATTCTTTTTAATACAAAGTTTTGGTCAGTGTTTCCTTGTGCCATAGTACTGTAGGCCTATTGTGTAAACCCTGAATACTGCTCATCTCCCTCTTGAGATAAGTCTGACTGCTCAGCCATAGCTACCAACTAAATCTTTGTGGTACAGACTGATACCAAAGGGGATTTATTGCTCTCACCTGTAGTCCTAATCTTCTGTAGTGCTCCCTAAGGGAACTTATACAACTGTTGAGTAAATAAATATATATTCTTTTACTTAGAAACCTTGAGTCAGTGTTTGCCTGAATCATAGTAATTGCTGTCCTTTGTGTAACTATGTGTACTGCTCACTTACACTTGAGATAAGTCTGGTTGCTCCGCTACTGCTACCACTATAACTGTGTAGTACAGGCTTGTACCAAAGGTGAAATTGTACTGTCACTTGTATTCTTAATTGTGTGTAGTGTTTCTAAAGGGTACTGCATATAATTCTGCCTAACACCGAGTACTTCTTTTCCAGCATGTCCCTCTTCGCCAGGGCGGAGGCCGGTTTTCTCATCAGTGCCATGCCCTCATCACAAACGTCATCCAGGAGAGGCACAGCTAGAATGGTCTTCCTTTTGGCCTCACGTCATTGGTAAAGGAAACCTTCCTTCTTGGTCTCTTCTGGCATTAGCTGGAAGAGCTCAGATGGGCTGGCGACCATGGTGTGGAACGACCCCACTTCATCCGGGGGAGAAGCCATCGGTCGTGGAGAAACGCAGCCGTCGTCGTCCGTATTTGCCATTTGACACCAGTCTGTGGAGAGTTGAAAGTATGTCCCGCGGTCTGTCCCGGGGAGGTGTTGGGAGGGGGTGTGGTAAGCTTGCTGAGCCCAACTCCCACGTCAGTGATTCTGCCTTCGTCGACGCCCCCTCTGCGATTCCGCCATCATCGTCCTCAGCATTTCTGCCGTTGTCGTTCCCCATGTCCTCCGTGACCGTGTGAACGGACACCAGGTCCCCGTATGAGAAAGAAATATCTGTGTCCCGGAGCATGGTTGAGGCCTCCACTCCTCCGTCCCACTTTTATGCATCCTGAGGGGTCGGGTTTATGGATGGCATCCTCTTCTCCAGCGTTCTCTCTGCTGGCTTGGCCGAGGCCTCCCGCCTCGGGCCTCTCTGGGCGCCGTTGGGGTACCATGGACCGGGTCAGCCCCTTTCGCCATCGAGAAGGCGGCTGCCACCAGCTCGATCTTCGAGGATGACTTCACCTGGTCCATGTGGGCTTTCATGGGCAGGTCGGACACCTTTGCCTGCGCCTTGGTCTTCTCCGGCTTCTCCCGCAGCTTCCCTGGGTTAGCCGATTTTCTCTTCGAGGAGGAGCTGGTGCGGTGGCTGGAAATGGAGGCAGACGGTGAAGATGAGCGTGCCCTGCCCGTAGCAGGACCCGGTTGCGCAGCAACTTCAATGTAAACAGACTTGCAGTGCTTGGCCTTGTTTTAGACCCTCACAGATTGAGCGCCCTCATAGGACTTAGAAGCCTGCTCCCCAGACCAGCCGGTCCTGGGTGAGGCATGCCCCTGCTTGCCGCGCAGGGTAGAGGCCTTGGCATTGATCCACGCTGCCAACCTACTGTGACGATCCTTGACTGTGCGCTTCGAGAAACCAGGCAGATTTCACAATCCGCTTCCCTGTGGTCCGAATGGAGACAGAGGCACGGAGGAATGTTTGTCCTCCACAAACACGTTCCTCAATCCACAGCAGGAGCAGAGCTTGAAGAGGGAGCCTCCCTCCTTCTCCTCCGACATGGGCTGGCATGCAGCGTAGGCCCAACGTCCTTCTGGAATATTCGATGATCCTCTCGACGATTCTCGCCATTGAGGGGCGTTGAAAAACACTGAAACCTGCTTGCCGAGCAAAAGAGCACACATGCTCTATTTGACAAAAACAGGAACTTTTTTTTCGAAAAAGCGGCATAACGTAGAAAAGTTCTCGAAGCAAAACACAAGGACACCCAACACTTGAACCTGCGGTAAAAATCTGACAATGGCTGCCAGAAGAGGGGCTTAAGGAGAGGGCAGTCATTGGCTGGGGCAGTGTGACCCAGAGCTCAGTGATTGGTTTATAGGAGAAAGACAGTTTGTAAGTAAAAGTGAAACTGTTTTTCCTTTTACTGAGGATTCCCAGCCTGACGACCGGGAATCTTCATGAGCATTTGAATCCATGCCAGACCCCATGCTGGAGAAGCCCTTACCTGGAGAAAGTGGAAGTATGTCTGTGTGTGAGAGTGAGAGACGGATGTGGGGGCTGGGACTGTCTAGTTCCAGTGTACATCCATGCCAAAGCGTGTCAGTTGCTGGGCAGATATGGCACATTGTCCCTAATCTGCGACACCATCCCAGAGTAGCAACAGTATTGTGAATGGCATATATCGGTTATGGCACTAGAAAAGCCCTTTTTAGCCACTTTCTCAAAGCAAGTGCTTTAGAACGGGATCTGGTGTGCCTTCTCACTTGCAAATTACTTGTATTCTTTCCCCATCCCAGCATCTCCTCCCACTCCCTGAGTCCCTTACTAAATCCAACCCTAAACACATTTTGCAGTCCTTGCGCTGTATTGCCCTCTGGTACTGTGTCTCAGATGGTAAGATTTCCATGCATTTCTCTGCACTTTGTAATGGGATATTGCCCATGGTTTACACTTTTACGCAAATTTGCACACCAATGTACCCCATTACCTGTTCATCCCCCATGTACAGTCCGGCCTGCTGTATGAGACTTGTGTGGTAAATTGTTCCCTCCAGCGTAACCAAATGTGCATCCCTGCTTCAAAGGCTTGTTGCCTTCTAAAAACAACTGCACTGGTACCTGTAACTCCAAGAGCACTAGGTCACCAGTTTTCTAGCTATGGAAGGACTTTGTAAAATGGAGTGCCTTTTTTAAATAAGGCTGTGTATAGTGTTTCTACCTCCTTTCTTTCATAGGTATTAGTGTGCTAATTTGGTTCTTACTAACCTTGTACTCTATTCACCTATTCTGCTGCACTACCTTTGCTCAGACTGTGCAGTGTTCGAATGTAAAGTGTTTACACTCCGTAGTCAGAGCACTCAAAAAGTGATTATTGTATGTATAAATAGTGTACTTATAGTGAAATAGTTAACTGTGGTTTTTAATTGCTAAGAAATTGTCCAAGGCCTAAGAAAATAGTTGTATTTTTATACATTCTGCCTGACCTGTGTTAAAGAGTGTGCGATGACTGAACCATTCACCACTCCCAAGCTTCAAGCCTTACCACTCAAACTTCCTTGATATTTTGGCTGGACATGAGCGTCTCTTCCTGTACACCAAGATAGGAAGGCCTCAATCAGCCCACAGAGTAGATTCTGAAAATCCATCTGAACGGGAGTAAAGATGGATACCTAGTAAGAGGTTAGAGCAGTATTCAATACGCCTAACACTACAGGTGAGATGCACAATGGATGGATGTTCCTGGAGCAACTTAGCTTGATCCTAGCAGCGGTGGTGGTAGTGGAGATGCTGTAGTTTAGAGTCACTGTCTGTTAGGGAGAATTCTCTGTTTAGGCTGAATTTCCCTACCTAGTGAGTCCCCCAGCAGCTTTGCTGGATTTCTGGGGTTTCTTTTTTTTCTCCTGCCAAGAGTGAGACTCTTTTACCCTCACTCTTGGACATGTTGAAGTGTGTTTTCTTGGTTAAACCTTGTGTTGAATGGGCTATGGGGTCTTTTACCCCATAGGGCCTCATGTATTTTTGTGATGTGGGTTACACAGCACCCTCTGTGCCGTGACCCAGGGGTGTCCTAGGGACTCCCCAACATAGACTCCATACCCTGGGACTGACTACTGTCTCCCAGGGCATGTAAAGTCACCAAAGACTTTGCTAGTCTTGAATCCTGAACAGAACCAGTACAAACCATCATATTGTGGACGTACTGGCTGGGGCAATTCGATTGCCCCAGGGTCTGTTAGTCGAGGGGGCACGTCTCCGTCCCCCCTGATCGAGTTTTGGCTGGTGGCAGTGGAAACTACTTTTTATATTCGACGGCGAATATTTCCCTATGGGATTTCCCATTGTTTTAGGCTAACACATTTAATTATTTATTTACGGTAGCCTTAAACATACCGCCGGTTTATATATTTATTATTATAACTCCGGTTGGGATTTTTTGCCAAAACTTGATTCTAAAATGGCGTTGGCGTTCGCCTCTGTAACTCTGACCCAAAGTGGAGCCCTTTGTTCCACTTTTGGCGGGCTTCTCCACAGAAGCCCTCCAAAGTGGTGCCACTCTGTCTGGGGTACTTAGGAGGGGTGGAGGGGGATTTAGGCACCCTGGACTGAGTTACCTTGGTAACTCAAGTCGCACTCCGTCCTGATTGGCCCAAGTGGTGAGCCGGCCGGCTCACCACTTAGCATGTTTGAGTGACAGCTAGGCTGGGTGAATGGGGGTTTGCTGCATAAAAGCAGGGCTTTGGGGACTGGAACTTCAGAAGTCGCCACAGGACCAAGAATCCGACGAGGAAAGAGCTGAGCCGACCTGCTTCGACGACACCACCCGGTGGAGCCCTGCTGAACCGTCTCACCACTTTTCCCGACGACCGAGGAGAACTCTTAACGGAGTGGCTCCTTCCCTTGACTGGTGGGGACAACCAGTTTTCGCCTTCTTTTCGCTTCTCGAGGTATCTCGTGGCCGCCTTGCCAGTGCCAAGCACCCCGGCAACCGGAACCCCACCACTTTTACCCCAACCACGAAAGTCGGTACAACCCTTTAACCGGAGGACTCCGCGGCTGGTTTCTTCCCGGGCAGTGCAACGACCTTCTTCTTCTGCTCTTCAGCGAGAACTTCTTCTCCCCTGACCGACGTCGAGCCTTGCTGCCACTGCCTGGAACAACTGCCACCGCTGGAGGATCCTTTCCGCTTAAGGTACCGTGTTCCGCCTGGCTTCCCTTGCTACCGACTGTACGGGGTAGATTTAGCCCCCGGCTTTCGACCCTGGGAGTGCCTGGGACACCCTGGCTAAACTTTCTAAACCACTCTAAACTCTTTCTAACTCTTTGCAAGACTTTGAATCCCTAATAACAGTGTGATCTTGGGCACATTTTCGCTCCGGCTACTCTAAGAGTGGGCCCTGCCTAGTGACTTTTGCTCACCTGTGACTTTGTGCTTCTTTGAGCCTATTGCAAGTGTTCTGGACCTTAGAGTGGTGTGTTTAACCCATTTCTGTTTCTTTTTTATCCCTTTCTTGAACCTACTAGAGTGTCATCTAACGTTAAGCACTCACCTCTGTTTTAATTATGTGATGTTAACTTAGAGTTGGCTAGATAGGAGTAAGGGTTGAAACTGCTTTTATTATAACTGTGTTTGAAGTGGTTTTACTATACTTTGCTAGAGTGTTTTCAACTTATGTGTTCTTAAAAATAAATAACTATATACCTTTGAAACCAAGCTCTGGTCAGTGTTTGCTTGTGCTATTGTGTCTGAGTACATATTGTGTATACTTTGCATACTGCCTAACTCTTCTTGAGGGAAGTCTGACTGCTCAGCCACAGCTACCAGGTAAATCTGGGTGGTGCAGACTGCTACCAAGTGGGTTTACTGCTATACCTGTAGTCTTAAATCTTTTGCAGTGTTCCCCAAGGGAACTGCACAGGTTTCTGCCTAACACTGTCCAACAGGACTCTAAATGTTGTGGGCTTTGGTTGAGTGCATGATAAAGTCTGGTGGTGTGAGTGGGTGCTGGCAGATCGGGGTGGAAGATAAATTTTAGGGAGAATTCAGGCACGAGCGCAAGAAAGGATAAGATTTTAATGACTAGCAAACGAGTGCTAGGAGATCCGTAAAAGGTAGCATTTGCCCGTAATGTCACAAAAATTAACATTTCAGCACAAAACCATGAATGTACTAGATTCCGTAAACGGACATTATGACCATATGGAACCATTAAACGGTAAAGTGACATCTGATTAAAAGTGATGAAAATATGTGAATTGCATTTGATATTCATTCTACTTACATATGTGTCATATTATGTATTTATGGTTGATCTCCTAAAATTCTGACTAGATTCACTATTTCTTTGGTCAAGATTACTAGCACCAAAAATAAAATTGCATGCTATATTGTATAGTACATCAAGCTATTGCACATTTCGACAAGCGTTCCACTTACACTTTGGCTGTTTACTAAAGAGTGCTATACAAATATAGATAACTGCATTACGCAGCACTGGAGGGAGTGGTAGGTCAGGTAGGAAGGATGAGGGAGGGTGCAGGGATGCTCCCTCTTTGGCCAGTAGGTGATGTTTAAGCAAAGCTTTGAAGACATTTTGAGTTGGTGAGCTTCGACTGATGGGCAGACTGTTCTAATGTAGCAGGGCAAGTAGGCAAAAGGTGCGGAAGAGAAGTTAAAGGGAGGATGTGAAATGGTGAGTGCACAAGAGGGTGGTTATATAGGTACAGTCAGCCAGGTACTGAGGAGTAAGACCGTTCATAAATTTGTTGACTAGGAAAAGGATCTCCAACTAGATATGCATATTTGACTACTTACATTTCCATCTCGGCGGCTTCTTCTGAATCATCACTCTGTCAAGTAAAAGAACAGGAATAAGGAGTGGATAACATGAAATGCCAGCTCAAATCAATTTTAGCTAGTTCCTTATGTGCAATCCAGCTATACCTCAGCCTAAAACATTTTCATTTCGCTAAGGAGGATATCAATGCTCTGGTAGTTTCAGTGACTAATTCAGAGAATGGTTTAACCTTTACCCGTTAAAATGGATTTTCCGGAATCAGCTCTGTGGACAGATTCCGAGAGGCCATCGGTTATGGAGTCACAGCCGCAGATGAACACGTTACTTACCCCGGGTAAAGTTCTTTCGACTGGATGTTCCTCCATTATAACACACACTGGTTTACTCACCTGCCAGGACTTCTTATATTCACACGTGGTTCCTCTTTTATTACCACAGTTAAACATACCGTTTTTGGTATATCACATGTCCTTGATTCATCTTTCGATTTGGGATTCCCCACCCCCCAAATTTGAATTCCATACATTCATATATGGCGGAGGTCCTTATTTGCAATATGCCTCTGTGGTTTTCAATCAGTCTCTTTGTCTATGTTTCTCTGGGTTAAATTGTTATAGTTTGAGCTTGGTGTGATGCTGAAATGCCCCTGGTTTCCTACTATGACTAGGCCGACTCACCGACTTGGCGTAGTCATTCATGCCTAGCAAAGGTTTGCCGTCTGATTTCCACTATTGACTGCTCTCACATCGTTCCGGTCTCTCTCTCGGCTTTGCCTCTTCACACCAGGTCCCGTTTGGTGAAACGCTGGCTTCTTCGGTTGCTGGCTCCTGGCGCGTCTCATCCTCTTAGTGTTCCTCTGCTTCCGCTCCGACGAGCCGCTCGACCACACCAGTACATGTTTCCAAACTTCACAAGATTCGCAGAGAGGTGCAACGCCTTCTCCCAAACGTCAGCAACCTCAAAGAGATTGCCCTCGTTCTTTAAATGTCCTGCGTACTGGTGAATTCCGGAAACAACTAGAATGCTCATTGAGCCTGAAGGTCCCTCTGCTCTGCATTTTTCTTTCCTTCTTCCTTGTCCGATTACTTGGGTGATTGTGGGAAAAGGAGTCCATCGATGTTGACTGATACAGATCTTTCAACAGTTCTGAACGATGAGCCAGTTCTATATGGTGGATAATTAGAACTGGAAATGGTTGTTTTGGAGTTTTTATGTTTTAGACCAGGGATGGAAGTTTGGTCTATAGGGTTTTGTGAAAAGGTTTCTCTATTTTCCCTAAAAGGGTGTGGTGGGGTATAGATGTTTTAGAGTATTGGGTATCTTAGGATTCTCTTCATGGGCAAATGGGGGTTACCAATTCATAACATCTCCCTGGAGGTGGTCTCCTCCCATGTGATCCTACCTCATATAGCCAGCCCCAGTGTCGGGTAGTGGCAGCCATCCCCTGGTCACATGATTAGTTTACTGCCGTGAGATCAGTGATGACTCCATTGGATTCATCACATTCCCTCCACAGATTGGTTTTCACCTTTCTTTATCGGGCCTGTCGGCTCTTCCACTGAAGAGGGCTTGGGGTATAAATTCCAGGTAGGCGTAACAAAGTGCTATGCTAGACATCCAAAATAGATCCAAAAGAAAGAAATCTATTCCATTCTTTCTGGTGCAGTCAATTCTCCTTTCATTCTTGCCATCCATCAGTCAGTGGACTTCTCATAGATTGGAAACCTCCCTGGTTAAAGGTGTGTATTATTTCTCTAATCTATTTGGCCAGTGTATCCGATTGCACAATGTTGCAAAAGGAGCATCACACTAAACTGTATTTTACCATAATGTCGCCACCATTGTGATGACATTACTACAATTGCGCCTGAGGGCGGTACAAAAATCCCAACCCCCCCATTACTGCACTCAAGCAGATCAGGAGTTGCGGGGGTGTCCCCCTGCTCTCCTTGGGCTCAGTAACGGGGTTTGCGGGGGTGTCTCCCGCTTACCACTGAAGTAAGCAAGGATAAGATTAAAGGAAGTACCCTGCAGCGTCACCACCACCCCACATAAATAGGAGGAGCTGATGCTGCAGGGGTACAAAGATATCAGCAGCGCACACAGGAGTGCACTGCAATAAAGGTAAGTGGTGGGGGGATGGTGAGGTTGAGGTTTTAGGGATTGTGGGCCAAGCCAGGCAGGTAGAAGTGATCTATCTGATCACTTCTCTGTGCCGTTATTGCATTCAACATTTTTCGTCAGCAGAATTACGGGCGGCGCAGTGATCACATAGATCTCACTACTTATTGTGCATATTAATGAACAGGGCAGTCTAATGGAACTTACTTCCACACCCAGTTTCCTTCCTACTTTATGCTATGTCATCTTGGCCATTTCTACATTAAACTATTCTATTCTTCTGAAACATGTTCCTCACATGTGACCATGTTACTAATCGGTTCATCAGATTGCCCTCACCCTAAATCCAATAATGCAATTCTCATCTCGGCAAATGTGATGTACGTGTTACAGATTTTTACATTTTACACTGATACTTTTAAGCAAAAAATATTTTACCATCTCAAAATAACAGATGCTATGATATATGAATCATTAACACCTGACATTTCTGCGCAAACATTTGACTAGTTTGGAAATAAAAAATGTGTTTACATTCAGATAGAGCTGTTCACCCTGAAAAATTGAAAAAGTAACTTTATACAACTTTCAATTAAAATTTACAAAACTGATTCCATATGTAATTTTTAACTAGTATATTTCTTTTCTTTACAGGTCATAGGATAAATAACAATATGAAATGGCATCTCCACTTCCTGGTTGGTAACAGTCATATGGTTTTAATTACTTTAAAAGTCCAGAGCTGGTCATTTATGACTGCTGAGAAGGCTGGCTGTCATGGCACAAGTTCTTTGAGGTTTAATTTCTCAAACATTTTTATACAGCTTTGTCCCCTTGAATGAGGATAGCCACTGTCACTTTAGCTCACATTTGGATTTTCTGTTGGAGACGGATTGTAACATAGTAATGTTCAATTTGATCCTCTCAAAGGATTACGTGAGCTCCCCTTTAGAGGCTAAAAGGAGTACATATAACACTTTGAATTTCAATAAATATGTCACCACCTCCATGTCCCCTATGGGGAAAGGAAAGACCAGACACTCCCCAAAGCAAGAACACATCCCCACACATTTTTTTGAAAATCAAATTTTATTGGCATTTTAGGTTATAACATTATGCATTATATATCAACATTGTTCTCCTTGACACGATTATAACAGTGACCCTCTCCCAACCCACCCCCACCCCCACCCCCTGCCATAGATAGAGCACAGGTATCTGGAACATCTGGCGAGCTCACAGAAAACATTTCAAGGTACATTCAGGTAGTCCCTTGCACATTGGAGTCTTGTTCCCGGTTTTGTTGCCCCTATGAGACATAACTTGTGTTTCACAGCATTTTTGCACAATACCTTTCCTGGCGGCCTTTCAAGTTTGGGTTGTTCCCCACATTCGATGCTGCCGCTTCAGCACAGGAGTCCATATTTTTCAAAAAAAGGGAGCCACATTTATTCAATGTTAGATTTAGATTTGTCAATAAGGTGTGTTAGGAACTCCATATCGTAAATAGCCGGGACCTTGGTGACCCATTCTTTTTCTCCTGGCATGTGTGGACTTTTCCACTTCTGGGCCAGACAACACCTAGCCGCCACCAACATGATCTGTAATATATGGCCTTGGGTGTCCTCGTGGTCATCCCCCGTATCAATTCCAAAGAGGAGGAGCCATGGACAGAGGGTTCTGCCCACCCGTCGACTCCTTTAATCCAGGATAGAACCTCACCCCAATATGTCTGGACCACCGGACACCTCCACCATATATGTGTATAGTCACCTTTTACCGTCCAACATTTCCAACAGTGTGGTTCATATCCCACCCTCATCCTAGCAATCCTCTGCGGGGGATAGTGCCACCTATGGAGTACCTTCAGCGCCTGGTGTCGATATTGGAGCGAGGCTGTTGAGCGGTTGGCACGTATGCACAATTTAGACCATCTTTTATCGTCAATTACCCCCCCCCCCCTTTTGTCCTTTTCCCATTGTATCCGCGCTGACGTGGGGGTCCCTTGGTGCTGCCAGAAGGAGAAGTTTGTAGAGACGGGATATCACTCCCTTGGAGCACCGGGTTCAAAGTCGGTCAGGTCCCTCCTGTGGGTGCCCCCTCCCCCCAATGAGGGTTCGGTGAGATCTCCCCTAAGCTGGAGATAGCGGAACGATGAAAGGGTGCCCAACCCCAGGGCCTCCTCAAGATCTTCCAGGGGTACAAAGGAGCCCCCCACCAAAAGCTGGCCTGTCCTGCTAAGACCGGCTTCATACCATTGTTGAAATGCGGCAGGTTCGGCTATCTGGTCTATGAATGGGGGGGCCCCTAATGCAACTCAATGGAGATGGCCAGGTTGTCAGCCATCTACAGTAACCCCCTTCTCTCCACACCGACCAAAAGACCCCCGCACCGGGTGGTGCAGGATCCCTCTAGAGATGCGCGATCTGGGGACCCATAGCCACTCATCTAACGTAACAGGGGCGAGGACCTTGTTGTCCCTCGCTACCCACTGTTTTTCCGTCCCCGGGGTGAAGTGATCTATCAGCACTCTCAACTGGGAGGCCTTGTAATATGTCTCCAATTCCGGGAATCCCACACCACCGTCTTCCTTGGGCCTAGTCAGTACCTCGTAGCAGATCCTGTGTTTCTTGCCCGCCCACAGGTATCTCAGGAGGACTCGTTTTATTTCTGCTAGAAATGTCTTGGGTACCTGCACGGGGAGCATTTGCAACAGGAATAGGAATTTGGGGAGAATCACCATCTTCACCAGGTAGAGGCGTGCCATCTTTCTATGCGCCTCTTCACTTCTGACCAGAGTGAAAATTATCAGGGAAAAGGTTGTCAGGGCTGCGTGTCACTTGAACGCCCAGATATCGAAACCCATCCCTGTGGAGCCCTCCGATGTAGTCTACCTCAGGCCGATCTTTCAATGTGAATCTCCTATCCTTACCCCATTAATTGCCTCGTCTTTTCGGACAGATATCGCCCATGGCTCAATGACCAGCGCACATATTAGGGGGGATAGAGGACATTCCTGCCTTGTGCCCCTCCCCAGGGAAAAAGCCTTTGATTCCGTCCCGTTTGCTACTACCTTGGCTGTGGGAGTGGAGTATATCGCCGACATCCAGCCTAGCCACCTTGATCCCATCCCCAGAGAAGAGAAAACCTCCCCCATAATGGCCCAGCTGACCCTGTCGAAGGCATTCTCTGCATCGAGAGCCAGCAGGAGGGCCCCCTTCTCACGAACCACCCTCAAATTCAGCACATGGAGGACCTTTCGCATATTATCAGAGCCTTGTCTATTGAGGACGAATCCCACCTGATCGGGGTGGATCAAGCAGGGGAGGCATCTCTCTAGTCGTGTCGCCAGGATTCTGGCGAAGAGCTTAGCATCCAGGTTCAGAAGGGAGATCGGCATATAAGAGCCACACTCTGCCCGGTCCTTGCCAGATTTAGGAATTACAGTAATTAGAGCCTGCAAGAACGTGGGAGGGATTGAGTCTTCGTTTCTGATTTAGTTAAACAATTTAGTCAACGGCTTAGTCAAAATGGATTGGCACATTGTATAGACATCCGCTGTGTATATGCCCCCCCTCCGCCCCAGGGCTTTACCGGCTTTTAACCTCTTGATGGCACAATTCACCTCTTCCTCTGATATTTCCCCATCAAGGCCCCGACGCTCTGGCTCGGTCAGTCAGGGTAGAGGGTGTTCGGCCAGGTACACCCGAATCGCCTCCAGTGACTCATCCCCTTGTTTGGAGTAAAGCTCCCTGTAGAAGTCGGCGAAGCATTCCACTATTTGCTCCCTCTTCTTGCACTCATTGCCCCCTTTATCACTGAGTCGTCCCACCTTCCTTTCCACTTCGCATCCCTTCGCCCAGCGTGCCAGAAGAGTCCACACACTATCCCCCTGTTCGTAGTATCTTTGTCGTGAGTACCTCAATGTTTTTACCACTTCCCCTATGAAGACCGTGTGTAATGCCTGTCTTTTTTTATTGCATTTCCTCCAGGAGGGCTTCTCGGTCCTCCCAGTCGAGGCTGAGTCTAGCACGCATGGCCCTCAACTCTTCTTGGATCCTCTTTTCAATAAGACACCTTTCCTGCTTACGCCTGGAACCCTCAGCTATCAGGAGACCCCGGAAAGTGGCTTTCGCGTCCTCCCACACCATCACCATATCGGTTTCCCCGTTGTCATTTGTTTCAAAATAATTTTTCATTTCCTTCCTTCCGCCATCGAGAGAATCTTGGGGATACGGGTAGCGACCAGTTTGCCACTAATAACTCTGCGCCATACATCCACCCAGTAATGGTCCCTTACGAGACCCTGAAGGGCTAAGCTGTCCCTGGTGCCTCCCTTTGCCCCCGCCCCCCTCGCTGACCACCAGTCCAGTTGGGGGTCCATTTATGAGGTTGAAGTCTCAACCAAGTATCATGGCCCCCCTCAGCCCATTCATCCATTACCCTAAAAATCTGGGTCAGAAACCGTATCTGGTCCGAGTTGTGTGCATATAGGGTGGCCAGTGTAATTCGTTCCCCCTCATAGGTGCCCTTAACCCCCAATAATTACCCCCCAAAGCCCCTTTTGGTTTCAATTTCTGTGAGGAGAATGCCCACCCCTTTGTAGTGGGTTTCTTGTAGAAAAAGGACCATTAACGGTTGCTTGCGGAACATGTTTCTCATCAAAGATCTATTGTTCTGAGAGTTTAAGCACTTAACATTCAGTGTGCCTATTCTTCCTTCAACCAATGCTGAACCTATTCTTCCATTCAACCACTCCGGTTGTGATAGTGTGCGGTACAAATGTCCTTTAACATTAACATAACATTGTTGTCCTTGATCTCATTCTCTTTGTACCCTACTGCATGTTTCCGATCTAGAGCCCATTGTGGAGCATAGGGCCATGGCTCGATCTGGGTGTTCCCATTCCCCTCTCCCCCAACCGGTGTCTCCACTACGAACCGCTTACCCCTTCCTCCCCCCCTCTTGTTCCCTCCCTCACGTCCCCCTTTTCAAGGCGTTCGTCTTCATCCCCCAACGCATGTTGGGGTTAGTCAACGAACCACCAGTTACTCTTCCCCAGCCCCAGGTAATTTAGTCACCGGGGTTCCCATCTCAATCTTCATGTCGGGCCATACCCGCTCTAGATTTGTCAGTGGAGACCAAGTCGATATCACTTGACTCACCCCTAGCCCACATTATAGAAATTCCAACCGGGCCACAAGCCCATCAACACCTTGATAACCGTCAAGAATCAACAACTGGCTCCTCAACCTTAGGAGCTAACCTGACACCAACCTGACGTTTGCCCATTGGGTCTAGGAGCCTCAGCCCTCAACATCTTCGATGCCCTTGCGCGGGGATATCCGACCAAAAGCAACAGTCCCCCAAATCTTAGAAGATAATTTCAGCGTCACTTTAAGGGTCGCTCGGAGGCCGAAGAGGGGTGTCTAGTCTTTTGGAACTTGTGGGACCCTTTCACCTTTGCTTTGCCTCTGAACATGTCTGGGCCACTAGGGCCGCAGACGGGGTCCCGAGCGTCTCCTTCACGGCCACCGGAAGGGCCGTTCGCTCAGCAGATCCTCTGTGACCCTCTGAATGTCTTCCTCAGACACGCGATGATGCTTCACCCTCTTCCATTCGAAAGTCCCATATTGTATGCTCCCCAGATTCTTGACCTTTTCCAGGATCTTGTCTTTGTCCCTATAGTAGTATAGTCGTGCCAACACCGAGCTAGGGCCTTTGCCTCCCCCCTCCAGCCCGGTGAACTCTGTCCAATATGATCTCCTCACCGGCATCCGCTCCCAATATAAATCCGTATGATGTCGTGTACCTCTCACCATCAGATTCCGTCAGGTCAAAGATGCGCAAGTTATTTCTCCTCTACCTGTTTTCCATGTCGTCGACCTTGAATTGCAGTTCCTCCTCGCGACGTTGCACCTCCATGAACCTTGCCTCCATTTGAGTTTCCAGGAGTGCTGTGGAGAGTTGGTTCTTTTTGACTCCCTCCATGCGGTCTTCTAGGGTAGTTACTTTCTTTGTGAGGTCTGGCAACTTGGCTCCCATATCCGTTCTTACTCCCCGATTTCCTCTAGAATCATCTGGATATTGTTTTGAATCAGATCTGGGGCCAGGGTGGAAAGGCCCCCGGTGGCCATCTCGTCCTTGCCGGCGCAAAATTGGTATTTGGAGAGGGCTTCCTTCCAACTCATGGGAGTTGTGTCCAAGTAGGATGAGGCAACCGCCCTATGGCCAGTGCATGGTAATGAGTGCCGCTTACAAATTAGTGGGTGTCTCCTCGGTGGAGCTCTGGCGATGTCAGTGGATAGGACGCCATGCCTGCGGTTGTTAGTTCCGGGGAGGGATTATATCTCTAGGGGGCCGCTGGGTACCCTCACAGCCTCCGCGTCCTGGTCCCCGCGTGGGGGTCCCGACCTCTCTCTGGGTCAGAAGTGGTGACTGGCGGGCGAGTAGGGCACTCTGTGGTCAAGAAGATTCCTGGGGGTGTGTGTGTGTATGTATATGGGCCCTGTCCAAGGCAGGATGGGATGCCATCCACAGTGCTCCTTGGGGCACGGTTGTACTCAATCCAGATAGGACTTTAGGGCCCAACTCAAGAGGGTTTTCGTAAGGTAGCGACCTACTGGGGGGCACCTCCCTCTGAGCCCCCCATCCGCTGTGTGGGTCGAGTTGTGTTCTCCCGGCCAGCTGTGGTATGAGCGTGCACAGGCCCAGGCCGGGGTAACCCTACTGGAGCTGTATGTCACAGGGTCCACGTAACCCGTCCCCCGCAGCCAGTGAAGGGCAGGCATTGGGGGTCCTCCAGGGATGAGGGCCTAGACCCAGGGGTGCTCCCCACATCTGCCTGTGAAGGCTTTGAGCTGTTTTGGTTCCCAGTTGTCCTGGGCGTGTGGCTCTTCCCCTAGGCCACAGCAGCCTACTGGTGGGTCTGGCCGGACCCCACGTGTGTTGTAGGGGACGTGGGTGTCCAATCTCCCCCCTGTCCCTCCGGATCCGCTCAGAGCCACCTCCTGACCTTGCGTATAACTTTCTGGGTGCCTGCCCTCCTCTTGGCTTGCAGTGTGGGTGCACTCCCGCGTTGGCCTGGACCACGGCGTTAGCACCAGGGGAAGAGGGGAGGGTTCACTTGGTGGTCGGGGATGGCCCCCAGAGCTTCCCTCGGCATGGGGGAGCAGCTGGGAAACCTCTGGTGTTGCGCCTCTCCCCCCGCAGGCCCAACTCCTCAGTGTCTCCCCGCTCGGGGCCGCGAGTCGAGCGGCTACGTTCCGAGGAGGGGAAGGCGCCCCCTCCGGGCTCAGGCGGCCCCGCCAAGCACAAGGAGCGTCCTCAGTCCCCGAGTGGTTCCCCCCCGACTGTGCGTCCTGGACGCAGGCGTTGCACGGTACTGCTGGTGTGTCCCAGCACCGCTCCTCCACTCGTCTCCTTCGGCCGCGTGGAGTGCGGCCCTGGGGGAGGGGCACCGCAGAGTCTGAGGCACTTCTGGACGTAGGGAGCAGCTCCAAGCTTCGGGCTTGCTTCCTTCAGTGGGTCATTGGTTCCAAAGGCATTTTCATGCCTCCATTTGCGAGAAGGAACCCTTTTTCCATGATGTCTCCCCAGATTTCCCAGGGCTGTGTGGGGAGCTCACGGCTCAGGCAGCCATCTCGCCTGCGCCCCCTGGTGGCCTTCCCCATCGACACAAATTTGACTATATTCTCCAATATATGAAAGGGGCCTCACCAAAAGAGATCAGATGGGTATAAAGAAGTAAGGGCAAGAGGAGGCTAAAATTGCTAGGATTAAAAATATAAAACATTATATGGAATTATTGGATCAAAGCCTATAGACATTCATTATTTCAAAACGACAATGAGGCCATGTTGCACTCCTTGAAAGAGGCGACTCACATAACTTTTGGAGTCTGATTAATGACTCAATGTTGCCTCCAAGTTAACCCTAATTAAAGAGGATTTATGGTGCACTTACCTTGGGGAGCAATATAAAGAAGGGTGTTGCATGACTGAGTAAATTAAGATGCACCTCATGAATTGGTATTTTCTGTGAATATGATAGAAGATAAAATAGCTAAGACCAGTTCTTCTAATTCATTGACCTATTGTATATTTAAGGAGAACATGCCCCTATGGTCACACATCTTGTATATATTGTTTACCGATGTAGCTAACACTAAAAAAATCTAAAGACTTGGAAAATGTCCTATCTAATAGTCATTTATAATAAAGGAGTGGAGACTGTCCCCTTCCAATTACTGCCTCATATGATTGATGGAGGCTGACTCGAAAATATTTGCCTCCATAGTCCTAGACCATGTCGAGGATTGGTATGATTAAATGAACATATTACCTATTTTTCAACAGGATTTCCGCAAACAAATGGGTATTGACGGTAGAGGTCTACTACTGAAAAGCCTCTAGAAATTGGCATGGAGAGAAAATTCGAATGACATCAATATAGCTTCCATGGATCTATCCAGAGTGTTTGCTCTAGTTGACCGCAGAACCCTATGGGCTCAACTAAAAAACGTGGGTATGCCGGACGACCTATTAAGCGTATTATTTTCCTTCATAAGGACTCATATATTTAAGTAAGGGTGAATAATGACGGGGTAATGTCCTGGCAAAAAATTGTTTGTAATGGACTAAGACAAGGTTGCCTATTGGCACCTATTCTATTTAACCTATACGTCTCAGACGTACATAAGGCACAAGCTAAATCTACTTTGGCATCCCCGAAAATTGGTAACTTAAAGTTAGCCTGGGCCACCTATGCAGACAACTTTATAAAGACCATACGCCTATAGGTCTACAAAGGTTGATTAAAAGCTACAATGAATGTATGAGTCCAAATAATCTTGCAATTAATACGCCAAAGGCTGTAATACTGAAACTAAGCAGATCTCACAAAAAATGTAATTTGCATGGTTTATTAATAAAGTGAACCTTCAGGCAAATGAAAGTATGATCTACCTGGGCCACCCCATTATCTCAAATCCAAACAAGGGCTTCTTTAGGAACTATCTCAGGGCTAAAGCTATGGCGCTGGGGAGTCAAATGAAAATAAATAAACACGTATGGCAGGTACTCTGCTTTACCAGCTATACGATTCTACTTGGCTCAGGCAATTCCTTGCCTGATATGTGGAGTGGAGCTATTCCCTGCTTGGATAGATATTATCTGAATTAGTCCTGTATGAAGCGGTCATGTGAAGAAAATTGTTCGGCCAGCTTCCGAAAGGCATCACACTTGAAGCCATCAGGTACGAATTGGGACTACGGTCACTGGCAAGCCTGGTGGAATGGAAAAAGCTGACCCTTTTCAGAAAAAGTTTCTTCAGTACTGAACACAATCTGTACACCATTTTAGGTAGGGAAGGCAGGGTAGGCACCTCCTTCCTTAAAGGGATTTCCACCAGAATTTCATCTATAAAGCTTAGATATCTTGAATAAAATGTACAGTACACCTATGATCTAGAGGGACAATATGCAATCTGTTAAAATAAAAAGTTGTCTATGACCATTGATGCGGTTATTAGAACTACACTATATTCCCAGATTGTGCCTTACGACAAAAAAGTGGGAACTCTGGAATCTTACTTGGGCTTTCCAGAAAAAAAGGCAAGAAACGATATATGCGTTTCAGATTCAATGTGGTACTAACAAATGAAATTCAATCTATAAAACAAATAGCACAGGCAAAATTGACAATTTTGGTGCCGCATCATAGTCGGAGGATTCCTCAGCCACTTCCAGACTCACCGCTCGTCTGGCAATAAGTGGGGCCTGTTTTTCGCCTAATAATTCTATCTTGCGTGTGCTCCTTTGCCCTCGCTGTAATGTCCTTCTTCCTCCTCACCATCATTGTTTGATGGCGTGACATATCACGTTTTACTGTGGCTTTTGGATCTTTACTGAGGCTTACTCATTGTGGACACCCAGTGTCTAAAACATATACTGCGAGGCTCCTATTTATATGTAGCTTATTTTAGCTTACTGTAACACTATTTCATTACGAAATGGCAGATCCAAATCCATACCTCTATTAGAAAACTCCACAATAAACTTGGTATGGAGAAAATTCTTGAGCATCAGCAACAGTCGCATCTCAATTTATAAGCTTGATCCTATAACATTTAATAAGAAGAACAAGTTACTTTCTTACCTGGTAACGTTCTTTCGATGGGATGTTCCTCAGACGTATTCCACATCTCTGACAGTAATGTCCACAGCTGTGCTGCTTCAGAATTTTTTTTCAGCGTCGGTGTCCTGCGTCCATGACGTCGATACGCTGTCCCTCGAGGGCCTCCGTCGAGAGCCGACGTCACTGGATGTTATATGTAGGACGCACGACACCCGTAGCCTCAGTTGTAGATTTTTCCCCAGAACGTGTCTGCCATTATGACTACAGAAAACCTTACGGAAACGTAAGCTGCAATCGCATAAGAAATTCTGTAGCGGGCAGGCTGGGAGGGTTCGATGTGGAATACGTCAGAGGAACATCCCATCGAAAGAAAGTTACCAGGTAAGAAAGTAACTTGTTCTTCGAGGGGATTGTGTCCTCCGACGTATTCCACATCTCTGACAGACTCCCAAAGCAGTATCAACGTATGGAGGTGGGAAAAGAATTTAGAATCTTAGAATGCCGAATCAAATTGCAGAATAGAGGACCGCCTTACCAAAGGCCAAATCTTGCCCATGGATAGAGTCCAGGGAATAGTGCTTTACAAAAGTATGGACAGAGGCCCATGTGGCTGCTTCACAAATGTTACGAATGGGAACACCCCTCTGCAGAGCAGTAGAGGCAGCCACACAACTAGTAGAATGGGCCCGTAAGCCTACCGAAGGGTCCTTACCCGCCAAACGGTAACATTCAGAGATAGTCAAAATGATCCATCTGGACAATGTCTGCTTAGAAACAGCTTGACCTAAACGCCTTCCAGCGTATCCAACAAAGAGTTGATTGTCCACTCTGACCCGGGACATCCGTGAGAGATAGAAACTCAAAGCTCTCCTAGAATCCAACCTATGGAGCCTCTCCTCTTCCTTAACAGGATGCGGAGGAGGATAAAACAGCCAGAAGAATTACCTTCTGGCTCAAATGAAATTCCGAACCCTAAGGACAACCCTGTCCTTATGGAACACCGTGAAAGGTGGCTTGGCGGAAAGTGCCTGCAACTCACTCACTCTGCGAGCGGAAGTAACCGCAACAAAAAAAAAAGGTCAACAGTCTCAATGGGCAAGAATGTAAGGGCTCAAACGGAGCTCCCATTAGGAATTTTAGAACCAAGTTCAAATCCCAACCCGGCACCTGGAAAGGTGACAGTGGAAACACAGTTCGCCCTTTTAGAAACCGAGAAATCAAAGGAATCATAAAATAAGAACACTCCTCAGACGAGCGCTTAAATATTGACCACGCCGCCAGGTAACCCTTAATGGTACCCACTTGCAGACCCTTGTGGGCTAATGAAAGCAAAAAAGACAGAACCACAGGAATTGAACACAGAAAAGGATCCACATTCTGTACCCTGCACCAGTCGGAGAACTTTCGCCAACGGCAACGGTACAGGGATTTTGTTGCTGGCCTTCTGGCCGAAAGCAACACCTCCATCACGTCTTCAGGAAGGTCCCAATCCTTGTACCTCAACCTTTCAGATACCAAGTATGAAGGTTGAGTGACTCGACATCTGGATGGAGAACCCGACCGACCTCCAGTGAGAGCAGATCGTCTCGTTAGGGAAGACTGCATGGAGGGCAGATGGACAGGTCTAGAAGGTACGGGTACCACGCTCTCCTGGCCCATGCCGGGAGCAATGAGGATCATTCGGGACCCGAAGCTCCGTAACCTTCGCACTTGCAGAATGACGGGGACTGGAGGAAACGCGTACAGCAGTGGGAAGGACCACTCCATTACGAACGCGTCCCCTAAGGCTCCTCTTAGAGGAAATTCCCGCGAGCAGAACCTTTTGCATTTCGGGTTGACACTGGTGGCAAAGAGATCCACTTGTGGGGTCTCCCAAAGGGCGAAGATCTCCAAAAGAACTACCTGAGCCAGCTCCCACTCGTGAGAGACTGTGCTCTGCCTGCTCAGAGCGTCCGCCACCGCGTTTTCATCTCCAGCCAGATAAACTGCCAAGATCGAAATTTCCTGCTGGATGGCCCAGAACCAGAGCTGCATCGCCTCTCTGCACAGTGGGAGTGACCCTGCCCCCCCTTTTTGTTGAGGTAGTGCATTGTCACTGTATTATCCGTCAATCAGGAAATTTTTCCCCTACACAGATGGCAGAAAAGCCTTCAGGGCTAGCCTGACAGCCCGCAGCTCTAACAGATTGATGTGGAGTCTGGACTCCGAGAGAGACCATCGACCGCTGACTGTCAACTCGTTGGCATGAGCTCCCCATCCCGTGAGGGAGGCGTCCGTCACGATCGTCACCTCCGGCCAGGGTAGCCAAAATGGTGTACCCTCATCAGATTGCCTTCAAAAGGCCCACACCACAGAATATCCTGGGCAACCAAGAGCGGCACCTGAACGGAATCCGACATCCTGCCGGAGGACTGCGACCACTGCATCTTGAGAGCCCACTGCAGAGATCTCATCCTCATTCTGGCCTCTGGCACCAGTGGAATGCAGGATGCCATGAAGCCGAGCAACCACAAGAACTCGAATGCCGGGAGACTGAGCACGTTGAAACTTGTCCACCATCTGCAGAATGTGATCACATGGGGAGGCGAACACTGCCCTAGGGTTGTGCCGAGCACTGCTCCGATGTACTGGAGCCGCTGGGTAGGTGTCCAATGAGACATCTTTAAGTTGAGGGAGAAGCCCAGCTTGTGAAGGGAGAGCGCGCCCTAATCAACCAATCGTCCAGGTAGGGGTAGACGTGAATCCCCCTTTCCTGAGATACGCTGCCATCAGCTTGGTGAAGACCTTCGGGGCAGAGGTCAATCCGAACGGCAGGACCCGAAACTGAAAATGCGAGTCGCCAACCGCGAACCTCGGGTACTTCCTGTGCTTGGGATGAATCAGCACATGAAAGTAAGCATCCTTGAGGTCGAGAGACTGCAACCAACCCTGAAGTTGAAGGGCCTGGAGGACTTGGAGTAACCATCTTGAACTTGTCCTTCCTGAGGGGCTTGTTCAAACCACACAAGTCCATGATGGGTCTCAATCCCCTGTCTTTTTTTGGGATAAAAAAATATGGGGAATACCTTCCCTTGTTCCTCTCCGCTACAGGCACCAGTTCTATGGCGCCTTTCTCCAGCAGGGATAGAATTTCCTGGGCAAGGAGCGGATCTGGACTCTTCAAAGAGAGCTTCCCCGGCGGAATGTTGTGAGGCTTCTGCCGGAAAGGAAGACTACTGTCCTGGCTATGATCTCCAGAACCCACACATCTGAAGTAATGTCACGCCATTCTACCAGATGCTGCGCCAGACTCCTCCCCCCCCCCCCAACCGGCGAACCATGGGACATGGCCTCATGACTGAGCGGAAACGGCTGCGGCAGTGCCTGAGGGCAAAGAGACAACTGCCTGAGTGGCTTTGGCACCTCGAGTACCTTGTTTCCCACCTCTGGTATGCCTACCTTGGCCCCTTTGACTGGCAGCTCCCCTCGATCTACCGAAGGAAGAGTAATATCGAAAGGAACCTCCCCTCCATTGCTATCCCCTTGGACGAAAAGGTGGTGGTTGACGTACTGCGGCGCTCAATGACTTTGCTGCAGCTTTGGAGGTCTGCAGCCTCTCAAGGCTTGTCAGCCTTGCTGCCAAAAAGATGGACACCATCAAAGGGCATGTTGAGAAGCCGGGACTGTACATCAGGAGCAAACCCCGACTTCAGCAACCACGCAAACCTGCGCATCACGGTGCTCACCGCCATGGACCGGCTGACAGCCTGCCACGTTCAGACCCGACTGAACAGATTCACACATGGCATCTGCCATCCTGGACGAGGGCAAGAAAACCATACCGTTCCTCCCCTTCGGGAATATGTTCAGCCGCCAAAGACACACAATTCCACAGAGTGCGAGTGAATCTTGCCAAGGCACAAACTGTTAAACTCACCTGATATCCACAGGGACGCCACCCAGCCGGGTTACTTGCTGGTATGCGTCTCAGCTTTGCCCTGATGTGGTCGGCGGGGAAGGTTCTGCCTGAAAATACAGGAGGACTGTGTTTCAGACTGACCGACTGGGGTAAGTATCCTCCCTCCACCCCTTTATGATTTCAGTCCCTCTGGCGCCCTCTCCTTACCTTGTGGTAGAATTAGGCGTGCTCTCTGTCCTGCCTTCTTTGCAGGGGTGCGTGGTCTTTCATGGGCGAGTGCGGTCCAATTACTTCACTGATGCCGGCCCGTTTGATATTTTTCAGGTAGGTCTTATTGCTGTTCTTTAGTTATGTTGCTATTTTGCATGCCTTTCTTTTTTTAAAATGTCTATTTTTTCTCCCTTAGGTATGCAGAGCTTCAGCGCGGCGAACTGCCTTGGTTGAGCCCTGCTGGTAAATGATGGCGCATTAAGAGCTCTATGATGCGGTAAGTAAGCGCTATGCGCAAGGCTGCGAAGTCTTGCCTTTGCTAACCTGCATTTTCCTTCCTTGTAGGGCACAGTGTTCTTCAGCGCGAGTGGTATGTCTGGAGTGGTGCCAGCCGAGAGGCGACCAGCGAGGTAAGCCTTTTGAGCAGTTCGTAATTTGTAAATGTCCCTACTGCTTTCTTTAATGTTACCTCTATCTTCCTCTTTCAGGTAGTTCTGTCCTGGAGGCGTGCAGATTCGACGAAGTAGCTGCAAGTGTTTAAAGATGAAGTCTGCAAGTAAGATGCTGCTGCTAATGATGTTCCTTTTATCTCCTTGCAGGTTCTGCTTCTCCGAGGTTCGAGGGAATAGCTGGACACGGTGAGCATCACGTTGCAAGCTGCAAAGTAACGCGAAGCGTGTTGTCTTGCTCAGGTGTGGTTTAAATAGCACCAACAAAATAGTCCAGGTAAAGTAGTCCCTATCTAGGCTACCACACCCAAAACACTAGACCACATAAGTAAACCAAGCTATGTGGATGCCTCCATGTTGGCTGACAATACAAGAAAGTAGTTCCCGAAGCACACGGTTTTTCATGCTGTATGAGCCGGGCGCCACAGGTGCCAGGAGTGGCCCCATGAGGGCTTTTGAAGAGGATGCCAGGCTCTAGAGGCCTGAGTCCTGACTCGACCTGGCCAATGGGTTTGCCAGAGGGGGTTTTGGGAGAGGGTCGTGACACAAACGGAGTTAGCTGCCTTTAAAGCGATACCCCCCGATGAAAATACTTTCTTCGCCCAACCATCAAAGTGCTGCTTGTCCCTATCCGGAGGGATGGTAGGGTACGCTCCTGCTTTGCAGGGGCCGTAGCCGCCTGCACCACCAAACTCTCCGTAGTGGGGTGCATAGACAAGTAGCAGGGGTCTCCACTGGCTGGACGGTATTTTTCGGTAGCAACTTATTCACTGCAGGGAGACTCTCCGGAGCAGTCCAAGCCGCTGCCACCCTTCTTTGTAAAGTCATATGAAATGGCAGCACTGGGTCAATGGGTGGACCTTGGTCCAATACATCTGTCAGGTCAGCCTGCAAAAAATCCACAGGTTGAGAAGACCACCCCAAGGACTCAAGTCACCCTCGACATGAGACGCCTGTACGAGGACTCAGCATGTGTACCAGGCTCAGGCCTGCCAAACTCAACCTCCAGAGAGGTGTCCAGACCACTGGCGTGTAAGGAGTCGCCCCTCGAATCGTCAGTCGAAAGCCCAGCGGATTTCGACTTACAGGCTTTGGAAACCCTACCTACAGACAACTTCTTCCGCTCCCGCAAGGCCTTCGACGTCAAGGACTGGCATTCATCGCAGTCGTCGGTGGCGTGGCTCTCGGGAGGCACCAGAGGCAGACCCTCATGCGGGTCCATAAGGGACATTTTGGAACCGCAGTCCCAACACTTCTTGAAGCCACACTTCGGGGTAGAAGACGACGAAGACGTATTCTCAATACCAAGTTAGAAGAACCAAGGCGCGCCAAGATTCCGAAGCAAACACGTTCGCGGAAAAAAACGGAACTGAGGCTAAGGGCGTTGTGCGTCCTACATATAACATCCGGTGACGCCGGCTCTCGACGGAGGCCCTTGAGGGACAGCGTATCGACGTCATTGACGCCGACATTTTTTTATGAAGCAGCATAGCTGTGGACATTACTGTCAGAGATGTGGAATATGTCGGAGGACACAATCCCCTCGAAATTAAGTGTTTTAAACATGAAATAACCGTGATTACAGGCAGACTGGATGATGCAGAGGAAAGAATATCTTTTGTTAAACGACAGGGTGGAGGGTCTAAAAAATATGCAGCAAGAAATTCTTCATTTGGAGCTTGATGTCACAGAATTAGAGGACAGAAATAGTGGAGACAATCTGTGCTTTTTTGGGATTTCTGAGAAAATCGAATTAGATGACCCTATTAATTTCCTTACCAAGTGGACCCTCACAGCTTTAGGCATTACTTTTTCACTGCCATTGGAACTACAACAAGCTCATCGAATAAGGCCTCGGTTTTCCTCCAAAACTCTACCCGAGATCTTTTATTGCTTGCTTCTTCAGACATCAGCAAGCTCTCCAAACTTTATTAGCAGCCTGAGAAAATTCTCCTATCCTACTTCAGGGTCATCAAATCTTTAACTCTACTGATTTTGCTAAGCACACGCAAACCAAAAGGAAAAGATTTCCTGATGCAAGACCCCTCATGAAAAACATAGGGATCATACAAGGCTTGCTTGAGCCTGCTAAAATGATTATGATCCCTGATGGACCCAACAAGGAATTCACGTGCCCAACGATCTCTTCTACTTCAATCAACTCCGATGGAAACCTCTTCTTCATAAACAACCTGTCCTTCTAAAGCTGAGCATCACTCAACACACCTTTTATGAAAGCGCAAACAAAACAAATTCAGCTCCACACGCAAAAGATCTGAATCGCCGGCTCCTCCTGATCCTCTTCTCAGTCCTGGCCGCTGCAGAGACAAATCTAGATCACCCATTAAAGTAGTGGAACCTACTCTTTGTGCCTTGCAAACCCAACGATTCTCCACTGACGTCATGGTTTACTTTGGTTACATATTAACATCTAATCCGAGCTAATATCTTCATTAAATTTTACTATTGTTGTCCTACGTTCCTATGTTCTCCTATGTTTCTTATATCTTTGTTAGCTCGGTTAATCTGTTGGTCAGCTCCTATCTCTTGTGCTTCGCCCATCTTTGTGCTCTTGTAACTCCCATGATATTATTACTTTGTCGTCATTTTATGTGGATTATTTTCCTTTCCCCTATTTATGTTATTCATACTCTCCACATGAACTCTTTTACAATTATTGCTTTTTTATGTATTACCGTTTCCTTTTTTTCGGTGTTGCCGCCCTTATATAGTAGTGTTGCAATGCTTGGTGGTTAACATCACTTATACACTTCCTGCAATAATGTAATACATATTGTCAGTTCAGCTATATTCCTTTTTGCTCTGCCCATTGGATGATCGATCCATGCTTATATAGTTACAAAAGACTATTAAAATGATCACCTGGAATGGCAAAGGATTAAATCATCCCATCAAATGGCATAGAGTCATTTCTCAACTTAAACAAGAGTAAAGACTCCTGGATTGGTCATGCTCTCTTCTCAAACGCTGTGGATAAAAAGGGAGGCGTCTCAATTTTGATCAATAAACGTATTGCCTCCTCTCTAATCAATGAGAAAAAAGGACTATGAAGTGAAGGCAAGTCCCTTTTTATGCACACTCCAGAATAAAGACAACCCACTAGGGAAATAGGCTAGGAGACACCGTTGCAAGAACAACAAGGTTTAATTGTACAGAATACAAATATCAGCAAAGGACTCTGCTGCTCGAGAGCGCACCATCTCAAACAGGGGCTTAAAAACCCCACACGCGTCATAATATACAGTTACAAATGGGTTCCACTGCTTGGAGGCACCCTACACTTGAGTCTGCTCTTAGGGGATGCCAGGCAGTAATTGGTTAGTTCTTTACCGTCAGGGGTTAGAGGCCTAATGGCAGCTTGGCGGAGCTGAATGGGCACAGCGTGGAGCCTGGTGTTGTCTCACACTCTTGCGCGGCGCATTCCTTTGGAAAATACCAAATATTCACAACACTGGAGGAACAAGGGGGAAGTGGACTTCTGTGGGAACAGGGCTCTGCGGAGTCCTGCAAGAATTCGGCCTAGTGAGCAAAGAACATGAATCATCGTATCCCTTTTTGGGCGTAATACAAAATGGAGTCATGGGCTATGGCTTTCTACTGCCACACATCTACCTCTAAGCGCTACAGTGCCTCTAAACGTTGCTTAATAGTGCAGATTACTCCCCCTGGTACGTTATATCACCTCATATGGAGTGTGCCTTACCTGGAAGCGCCTAGGGGTGGCAGCATAGGCTCATTTCCATCCCAACAGAAGGTCGATAGATCATTATTGATGCGATTGTTAAATACTTACCAGTTCCTTTGGTTAATGTTTATGGTCCCAGAGCTCCCGACACCCTTTTCTGGTTGAATTTCAAACAAACTTTTACAGAAAACCTCAGATCAATTTATTATCAGTAGCGACATTAACCACATTTTTGACTTCACTTTAGATCGAAAATCTTAATCCAATTTTGTTATTTCCAAATCTCGAAATAACTTAACATGTTGCAAAACCTTTGTTTGAGTATAGGCGTTTATCACCCTGACGAAGGATTTTACTTTTTTTTTACTCCCCCTCACCAATCCTTACCTAGATTAGATCACATCACAGCAAATGTATTAATCCATCACTAACTCCAATCTTTAATTCAGAAATTGTCCCTGTAACAATTTGTGATCCCGTTATTACCACTCTAGAACGGATACATATCCCAAAACTCTCCCCAAGATAGCAATTCAATTCTGGTCTCTTATTGAAAAAAATCATTCTTTTATTGAAGATTTCTTTCTATACAATCTCCCAGAACAAACATTGATTCACAACAACTGGGATGCTTTCAAAGCTACTTTGCATGGGTTTATTATCCAATTTGCCGCTTCAAAAAAACGACAAACTGAGTTGCTACCTAATTGCTAGCTTCCACTAAAGATCTTGAAAAATCTTATTATTGCAATCCGGATCCTAACATTACTAAAACTCATGAGTAAACATATTGAATTTAATAAATTAAGCACGGATAAAGCTGCCAATTCTATGCTCCGCTCCAAGTCCAAATTTGATAGTGGTTCGAATAAAGGTGGGAAAATGTGAGCCTCTTATTTAAAAAATTGTTAAAAAATAATCACCCAATACAGCTATCACTTCTCCTGATGGCAAAAGATTAACGAATGAAAATGGCATTTGTAAGCCCTTTCTATATTTCGATTCCAATATATGCTAAGCAGATCGATCCATTAAGTTGGCCGAAATCCAACCCGTTTTTAAACAGAAAAAGAAATATTCTATATACCCTATTGATCTGTCTCCTCTTAACATGCCTGTCTCTTTATTAGAAATTAAACAAGGCATCTTTGACCTTGGAAAAGCACCTGGTCCGATGGGTTTTCCATTGACTTCTATAAAACGTTTGACTCTGTCTTTCCGAACCTTCTAGAATGAGATACCCACTTTTCTGAAATTGGTAAGAGCCATGGCTCTTTTGGTGAAGCTCATTTCCCAAACCTGATCAAGATCCCTCAACTCATTCAAAATTATAGACCTATTTCCCCAATTAACTCAGATTCCAACATTTTTGCTAAAATCCTAGCTAAGAGACTGGAAGTCATTCTTCCCAAACTCATTTATATTGATCAATCAGGTTTTATCAAAGATCACTATGCCTCCAAAACTAGATTACTCTTTAATGTCTTGTCCCATTCCCAGAAATCAAGTGATTCCTTAGCCCTTCTTGCATTAGATGCTCAAAATGTTTGACAGTTTCCTGAACTTTTATTTTACAATACTTAAAATGGCACAGCTGCTCTGCTTTTTTTAATTAACCTTATACAAATGTTCTACTCTACACCCTCCACTCAAATTCTCAATTATCCTTTTCAAAAGAATGAGAGGCACTCGCCAGGGTTGCCCGCTTTCTCCCTAATTGTTTTAGCTCTTGAACCCCTTTTACAGATTATCAGATCAAATATTGATTTTTTTTAAAAAAAGGTATTCTTGAGACCGCTCGGGGGCATGACGCAAGATGGCCGCAGGCTAGAGGAGCTCCAAAAAAGTACAGAGACAGAATCGCTAAAAGGACGCGGTTCTTAACGCTAACATGTTAGCACGAATGAAGATTATCGTTTAATATAGCAACAGGATCCAGAAAAACGTCACCGCATGAAATTCGGAGCTGATGTCTGAGCTACGGAACGGCGGCCTCCTCGCATTCATCACTCCAATGCAAGCCTGCCAAAAATTCTTGAATCGCCACTAGGGCTGCGGACTAAACCAACCGGAGCACCACACAGCACCAAACTACAGCGGAGCGGGCGCTGGGTCCCCCGTCCAACGGACAGGACCAGCCAGCCTTCCCCCATCACCACCCCTAACCCCATGGCTCCCAGCCTGTGGACAAAGGATAAAAGGGGCCAGGCAGACGCGCACTGCAACCACTATACAGCCGGAGGGCGGGTGATGAAGGGCAAGGAACTTTCACCATCAGCCAGAGCCTCGCTGACCACCAACGCACACCAGCCTCCTGGGCACCTGCCGGCCCCACATCAAACAACAGTGGGGCCCCACCCACTCGCCACCCGCAAAGCTCAAATCCCGGAGCGGACCAGAGACAAGCCAGAGGCGCACACAACAGGTGAGAGGGGCTGGGGGGATGTGCAGCGGTCATCACACACCCACAGCTAACACCACTGGCTCTATGGAACGCGGTGCGGCCCGGCGCCCCACCCCAGGAAGCCCTCCCACAGCACCTCAATAATCAACGCGACGCACTCCATAGTAAAGAGGAATAAGACTCGGAAATCATCTTGGGCCAACTGTCATGCCTGCGCCATGGGCGCATACATTGGCGATCAATATGGCCAAATTGTTATTCATTTATCTACACAACACTCTTGGATCAACCGCTATTCACTTTTTGGACCTTATTTCCCATTTGCGAGACTTTGGTGCTTTTTTATTTTTCCCCAAAAAACTACACTTACCACAACGCACTTGGCTATAACCATCTATTCCTGGCTATTCCTATTTTTCTTCATCAGAACTACAATCCCCAGAAGCCCTAGGGATTTGCTCTGCTTCCACCAGCTCAGGAACAGAGAGGGAGTATGCCGATTGTCTGCAGGTGTGCTAGCCAGGTGCAACCAATTAGCCTGCCTCTGTGCTGGACGGTATAAGAGCTGCTGCCTGCAGGAGCTCCGTCTCTTGCATTGAGAGTCCTTCCAGCTCCTTTTCGCTTCGAGCCACAAACTTTGTATGCTGTTTCCTGCTTACACCTGCTTTTGTTCCACTGCCCTGGCGGGCTCCAGCCTTGCAGCCGATCACGCTCTGCTGCCTTCTACCTTCCGCCCTGGGCCTTTTGGGCTCCCCGCCTCAACCCTGCTCCTCGGGGCATCCTCCCTTGCAGCCTGCTACACCCTGCTGCCTACAGCCCTAGCCTTTTGGGCTCCCTGCCTCAGCCCTGCTCCTCTGGGCATCCTGCCTTGCAGCCTGCTACACCCTGCTGCCTACAGCCCTAGCCTTTTGGGCTCCCTGCCTCAGCCCTGCTCCTCTGGGCATCCTGGCTTGTAGCCTGCTACACCCTGCTGCCTATAGCCCTAGCCTTTTGGGCTCCCTGCCTTACAGTCTGCATCTCTCCGCTGCTTACAGCCCTTGTCCTCTGGTACCCCTGTCTTGCAGATTGCTACACCCCTCTGCCTTCAGCCCTTGTCCTTTGGGCTCCTTGCCGCCTGTTTTCACTTCACTGCCTACAGCCCTTTTCCTTTGGGCTCCCTTCCTTACAGCCCTGCTCCTCTGGGCCTGCTCCTTGCTGTCCTGCTCCTCTGAGCTCTCTACCTTGTACCCTACAGCCCTCAGCAATCCACAACAGTTTACCTGCATTCAGTTATTGCAGTCCCCCTGTTTCCTGACTGCTGCTCCCTTGCTTTCTTTCTCATTTTCAACCCTCAGTTCTTTATCCCTGTACAATTCAGTTATACTGCTTTCCTTTCATTTCCTTCTGCTAGTTTGCTTATCGACTTCCCTATTTCCCTGGATTTATCTGTCAGTGTCTTCTCTTGTACTGTTTGTAGACCCCTTGTACAGAGCTTGCCCGTTGGTTTCCGTCAGGCAACCTCTGCCCCTTCCCTTGTCTCGTTTCTGCATTACAGACACCCTTAGCTGTTGTTCCAAGCTATGAGCAAACAGCGAGGGCCTCTGTTATAGCAAACTGTGCAGAAGGCTAGAGTTTTCCTAAGGTTCGTGGAATACTCTTTTCCTATATCTGCATACACCCCAAGAGGGAATTAATTCTGTACCTTTTTCCTTGCTACTCTTGCCTACTCTTCGTTCTCTTTCCTTTCAGCTGTGTGTGTACTTATCTGTCCACTTTACTTTGGCACAACCACCCAAACCTTTCCTGGGTGTCCTGTGCCACTCTTAATAGAGTGCCATCCCTGACACCAACTCCTATGAACCCCATCTGGGACCGCTAAAGAATGGAAGGCCCATAACCCACGGCGGGCTGGACAAGCCCTGCCCCGCTCAGAAGAAAGTTGGAATCTCGCCATCTCCCTGGCACGGCACGCAATACTTTTCCCATACATGCGCTCCAACTGGGCGGCTTCCGCTGGACCTAGGCTGTAGTCCCAGAAGACAAAGTGAATCGCTGGGGACACCACAAGGAGGAACCCACCAGGCTCCAACAAACAAACGGTGCCCGGGCTTCTGCCATCCTCCATACAGGCACGCCCTCTCTACCCCCCAAACTCGCCGGTAAACCTTCGCAGACGGTCCGCCGGCAGGGAGCACTGACCCAGGAAGATGGAACACACAGACCAAGTCAACACCAAGAGGTAGATCAGGCACAGCATGTTGACCGGGCATGCAAAAAGACACTCGGGGGGGCCCCACATCGGCAGAGCCCTCAGTAGTCACCACACCCGGCCAGCCAAGGAGATCCAACTGTAACAAAGCGGAGATGGATGTACAAACGCAACTACAAAACCATCCTGGCAGACATACGTATTATTGGGCAGAGGACGCAAGAAACAAATATAGTATTGGACATCAAGCATGACCTGCAGGAAGTCCAACCGCGCCTGACAGCAGAAGCTTAGCGCATCACGGACAACGAGCAACAGATTAGCGCACTGGAAGACAATTTCACCATCACTGAAACAGAACTTGACGGGGTCATAACGAGGTACAGAGACTTGGTGAGAAAATTGATGACCAAGAAAATCGCTCCCGACGGAACAACCTCCGGGTGGTGGGACTTTCTGAAAGCGCGAGTCTCAAGACATTCATGCAGAGCTTTCTGCTGGATACCCTCAAGATAGAACCCACAAGATCTTACAATCGAGAGGATACGCAGGGCGCTCATCCCCAAACCTCCACTGGACCAATGACCTAGGATTGTGACCATGCGCCTGCTCAATTTGCAGCATAAGATGCTAATCCTAAAAGCATACAGAGCGGCTGGCCCTATACAAATAGGGCTCACGGACACCCGCATATACAAGGACTACTCGCTGGAGGTCTCTGGGCGCTGTAAAGAATTCAACCTGATATCCGAGGCCATGAAAGACTCAGAACTCCGCCACTACCTCAAATTCACCGCCATCTGGTGCATCCAAATAGACAATGGCACCGCTTTGAGGATCCAGATACAGCATGGCGCTTCCTTCAACAGCGGGAGATCACCACAACAGACTTGGAAGGACCCCAGACAGAGGCCTGACGCCCGCACCCTTGCCGACCCACCAGCCCAGAAAGGTTGCACGCAAGCGGGAAATGGCACAAGATCAGACACAAAAAGGGCTGGTGGCCGAAGCGCTGAACGTATAACCCGGCCATGGTGGCCCACGCAAACTTATGACCAAAGCCCTCTGACCCAATCCGGGCCCAGTCTCGCAACAGAACTCTGGATCCTGTTGAAAGGCGCACTGACCGCAGATCCAAAAACACACCTAAGCAACTGTATGTGTTACGCTCACCTGGTATCCACAGGGACGCCACCCAGCCAGTTGGTCGTTGGTGCCCTTCCCAATGATTCCCTGGTGTGGTCTCGGTGTCGATGGGATTCCGCCTGGAAATAAGGACTATTAGGACTGGGCGACCAAGATAAGTTTTCCCCCACGTCCCTTGTGTTTCCAGCCCCTCCAGGTTCTCTTCTCACCTGGTTGTCGGAATCGGTGGGCTCTCCGTCCTGGTCTCTGGGCAGGGGCACGTTGTCTTTTGTGGGCGTGGGCGGTCCAGTTACTTCACTGACTGCTGCCCTTGTAGTGTCTTTCAGATAGGTCTTATTGCGATTGATGGCGTCGTAATTCTTGCATGCCTTTTCTCTGTTCTAAATGTCTCTTTTTTTAATCGCCCTAGGAGCGCGGAGTGTCCGCTTGGAGAACTGGATATGCTGGTTCTCACCGGGAGATGATGGCGCGCTATAACGCTATGATGCGGTAAGGAGACGCCTTGCGTAGCGCAGCGAAGTCTTGTCCTCACTGACCTGTGCTTTTTTCTTTTCGTAGGTCGCGGTGAGTTCCCAGCGCAGATGGAGTTCCGGAGCTATGCCGGCAGAAAAGCAACCAAACAGGTAAGTCTTTAAGAGCTTTGTGGTTGTAATGTCTCGACTACCTCCTTTAATGATGCATTTCTCCTTTTCTCAGGTCCTTCGATCCGGGCGGTGCACTCTACCAACAGAGCTGCCCAGGAGCTGCGAGCAGTGAAGGATGATGAATGCAGGTAATATTCTGCTGCTAACAATGTTCTTGGTTTTTCTGCAGGTCCGGAATTCACCAGGCTCGTGAGAAAGCTGGACACGGTGAGCGTCACGTCGCTAGAAGCAAAGTAACGCTAAGCGTGTTGTCTTGTTCGGGTGTGGTTTCAATAGCCACTGTAAAGTAGTCCAGGCTAAGTAGTCCCTAGGCCACCACACCCTAAACACTAGACCGCATAGCTTGGTTCTAGGAATCAAGCTATGTGGATGCCTCCATGTTGGCTGAAAGCCTAAATAAAGTAGTTCCTCAAGCAGATGTCTTTCCTTACTGATGAGCCTGGCACCAAAGGCGCCAGGACTGGCCCCAAGAGGGCCTGAGAAGTGGATGCCAGGCCTTATTAGTGATCCGAGCCCTGATTCCACCTGGCCAATGGGCTTGCAAGTGGGGATCAGGGCTAAGGGTCGTGACAGTATGCTCCACGCTAATGTAGCCATCCCCGGCTAGAAGAGACAGACCACTGGCCCTGTTGGTCTGCATGGCAGCTAGAAACGCCAGACGTCGGGTGGGGCATGGGGTGAGGGAGGACACTGGCGACTCCGGGCCCCCCTCACCCCTTGCAGTGGCAAAAATGCCTACTGCTGGGGCTAGGCTGCAGGTTCGGCCGACCCAACGTTTAAAACTCATGGTTTGGTTGATAAAGACTTACGTTGGAGTCACTATAAGTTGCTCTCTCCATGGGTGCATCAGCGGTGCCTATACAACATCGCTCTCATACTCCGCCACATGGTGAGACATGGCAAACTGGTATACAGCAGACCTTACACACCTACTCACATATGCCATGGCTTTTACCATTCACCTGCTGTCACTTAACATCCAGGGGCTGGGGCACCCCATCAAACGCAGAAGTATGCTCAACAATCTGAGGGATCTTCAAAGGGACATCATTTTCCTCCAGGAAACACATCTGGGCTGTACTGAATCAGCGAAACTACAGAGGATGGGTGGGCGCCGCTGTCCACTCCCCATGCCATGCGAAAAGAGGGGTATCTATATTAATCAACAAACAGATACGCTTCCAGATCAAACAAACAATAGTCGACAAAGAGGGCAGATACATACTCGCCCAAGGCCACCTATTCCAACACGCAGTCGCCCTCCTGAACGTATACGCGCCCACATCAGATTCTCCAAATTTCTTCACAAAGCTGTTTGCGACTTGCGCGCAATGTATGGGGAGCCTCACATTTATAGGAAGTGCTCTAAATCTTACACTGGACCCCCACCTAGACCGCCTCGGGGACACACCAGGTAGTGCCAACCCACTCAAAAGTCAATCGCCTTAACAACATTGATGCATGACCTCCAATTAGATATATGGAGGGACACACACGAGCAAAAATAGGACTACACATTCTACTCACACCCGCATGACTCCTATTCGCGGCTTGACTACTGGCTTATTCCTACAACCGCTCGCTACCTGATGAAAGATTTGTGATCCTCCCGACCACCTTTTTGGACCCTGCTCTGTTTAGTCTAAAAATCTCCCTCCCAGACAAAGCCAACCACCTCCGTGGCGGCTTAACTTGCGCATGCTCCAATATCCCGACCGAGTGGAAAAACTGGCAAAAGAAACCGGGCAATTCTGGGAAGCAAATCTAGCCCCCGGCTACTCAGCCCATAAGTGCTGGGATGCTTATAAGTCTTACATGAGGGGACACTGCATATCGAGTTGGGTGCACAAACGCAAAGGATGGGG
This sequence comes from Ambystoma mexicanum, assembly GCF_040938575.1. NCBI lineage: Eukaryota > Metazoa > Chordata > Amphibia > Caudata > Ambystomatidae > Ambystoma > Ambystoma mexicanum. The sequence continues at coordinate 1,565,979,410 of NC_090937.1, read as the reverse complement.
AGAAGAAGCCTCCCGTCTAACCGATGAACTGGCCAAAGTAGAGCTATCCCACAAAAGAAACAGAAGTAAACTCCTAAATCCCACACTGAACAAACTTCCGAAATCGTCCAGCTCTCGGCCAACAAAAATCATACACCAGCTGGTCCCAGGCGTATTATATGGAAAATGACAGGCCCCTTAAGTCTATGGCACTAGCCCTGAAGCAAAGGCAATCTGAGCAAGCAATAGTCTCCATACAAAACAAAAAGTAAGCAGCTACTAGGAGATGCTCAGATTAATGCCAGGTTCAGAGAGTTCTACCAGGAACTATACACTGCATCTGACACCCCCCGAACCAGAGAAATAGATACCTTCTCAGACTCCATACAGATGCCTGAAATCTACCTTGGGCGCCTGCATCAAATCCGCTGAAATAGCCAACACAATTGGTGCACTCTCTGCGGGTAAGGCCGCCGGACCAGACGGGATCCCCATAGGCTTTTATAAGGAACTTGTAGAGGACTTGGCGCCCCGAATAGAGGACGTTTTCAACGAGGCAACATCCCTAGGGCTCCTGCCCCAATCGATGCTCGCCACAAACAGTCTTCCACGAAGGGGCGGGATGGACCCGGCTATGTGCGGCTCGTATAGGCCCATCTCCCTCATATCCCTGGCATATCCCATATCCCTGGCATTAGGTAACACCCCATTCTCGGGCCCACGCTCACCCAATGGCACAGACTTAGGACAGCAAAATGGATTCAAACGAAGTATGCACCTCCTTGGTCTAGCATCAGGGCAGTACTATCCTATGGACACGCAGGCAAACTACATCCCAAGCAAGACCATGAATGGGCAAACTTTAGGATAATGAACATACAGGAGGGGCGGCGCTACAGGCATTCCAAGACGCTCGCACTAAACTGGGCCTGGGGCAGGGCGACTGGCTCATGTATCATAGCATCTGCACAACGCTAAGGCGTTACACAGCACAAGGCCTTAGGCCTTGTGACCCCCAGCCCCCTGCGATATCGAGATGGAGCGCAACCTGGACTCTTTCCTATGCATACGCACATTCTACCATATGGCAATCCCGAACAATCAGGGACGGACCCGCACGCAACTGGTCTGAAGACCTAGGGGCTCAAATCGAGGTGACGGATATCCTAGATTACTTTGCCGCTATACTTCTAATCTCCGCCAAAATGAGGATTAGAGAGATCCAATTTAACATGTGCAGCGGCTGTACTTCACCCCCTCAAATCTACCTCAGATGGGGATCTCCCAAACAAATGCTGGAGCGGATGCAACACCCTGGGCACGATGGGGCACTTTCTAGGGCAATGCCCACAAATCTCACTACTGGAGGGACATGCATAAGCAGATAAGCGGAATCGGAGGGGCCACAATCATGTTCACGCCTGAGGTAATGCTCCTGAGGGGTGGAGGGGGTACGCCAATGCCTGGCATACAGAGGGGCTCACGCGTAAACTGATAGGCCTAATATTATTTACGGCCAGGAAACTCCTTATTACCCACTGGAAAGCCACAGATCCACCAACTACTGCTGCGCGAAACACACTCCTGGCGAAAACCTGCAGGATGGAATGCGCGACTATCACGCAAAAACAACCCCAGAAACCTCTAAGTGCAGCAAGAGCACTAAAATTCAGAACACTGACTGACCCATACACTTAGATAAAGCGAAGGTGGGGAACCCCTCGCCCAGAACTCAAACACGCCACACACCTCAGCATGAAACAAGGCTCTAATACTGCAGAGAAACAGGGTACTCAATGCACCCGAGAGCCAAACTATTAGGGCACTGGATCTTTTAAAGCACTGGAAGAGCAACACATTGTTAAGGGGGGGAGGGAGGGTCAGGGGGTTGCTGTTGATGTTGTAACTGTATTTGCTAATTGAAGACAAGCGCCATCCCGCAGCTCTAAAGTCCCACCAATATTGGGTAACGCAGGGTTAATGGCCGCATATGCGCCCTTGTTCACCAGCATGTAACTGCATGTTGTATGTATCTTGTTACAAAATGCCAATAAACAGATTTTACAATTAAAAAAAAGGTATTCTTATAGTAAATATAGAAGTGTAGATCTCTGCTTATGCTGATGAAATGTTGCTATACCTAACTAGCCGGTCTCTTCTATTCTGAAATTAATCTTGTAAATAATGATTTCTCAAGTGTCTCTGGGTACCAACTAAACCTTGACAAATCTAAAGTTATGCCACTCACTAATGCTTGCACCTTAACAAGCATCCCGCTGTTCGTTATGGCAATCTTCATGTATCAAATATCTGACTACAAATCGTTAAAGACGTTCACACTACTATTACTCTTAACACTAATCTCAGGATAGAGAAAGTCACTGACATGGTTTCTGGATGGTCACCACTTTTCTTATGGTGGGGACGTCTCGATTCTCTATAAAAATAATCAGCCCTACAGTCTTATTTTTTGTCAATGATGCCTGTTATTTATACTCTATTTTTTATTTTTAAAAACTCGACACCTTGCTTTCTAAATTGATGGAATTACCACCAATAAACTGAGACTTCCTAAACATGCGGGGGGAGTGAAATACCCCAACTTCCTGTTATATCAGAAAGCCTTTATTCTAAAACAAACGGCCTCATTCTGTTATGAAAAACATCATTACAGAACCCCTACTTGGATTAATATTGAAGCAAATATCATTGCCCCACTTTCCCTTTCTCACTTGTCAACTCCCTTGTGGCCCAACATCACTCCATGCCCCTAGTTACACTTTTTTAATCAATTTGGGGGTAAACTCCCTGCTAGTGCTTTGTCCCAAACTTATTTAGGTGATATTTTCTTTTGGTTCAATGGGTCTTTCCCTAACAATTCAAACTCTAGTATCTTCAATATATGTTACTCATCGTCTATCAAACTTATTAAACATGTATTCCATAAGGAAATACTCCATAATGTTGCCCTCATTTGTGCACCCCCGCAGTCACTGCGAGTTTGGGGGTGCACAAAATACTGACTCAGATTACTGCCCCCAAGCAGAGCAGGGGTTGTGTGGTGTCTCCCGCCCTTAAGGGCGGAAACGGGCGTCAGGGGCTGCAGGGGTGTCCCCCGCTTACCATTTTGGTAAGCAGGGGACAACAATGCAAAAAAAAAATGCACCTGCATCAGCGCAGACCCACGCAATTTGGAGGAACCGACACCACAGGGATAGCTGGGAGCCGGTGGCAAATACACAGAAGTGTGCCGCCATGAAGGTAAGTGGGGTGGGATAGGAGTATGCAGGTTGGGGGAGGTGGGTAAAGTGATCTATGTGATCACCGTGCCATAATGGCAACAACATTATCGCCGGCGCAGTGATCACAGATTCTTCCATAATGCTGCAGAAGAACAAGTTACTTACCAACTGGTAAAGTTCTTTCGATTGGATGTTTGTTAAGCAGAAACCTGTGCAGTTCCCTCTGGGACCACTGCAAAAGATTTAAGACTACAGGTGTTTGGCAGTAGACCCACTTGGTAGCTGTGATTGAGCAGTCAGACTTCTCTCAAGAAGAGTTAGGCAGTATGCAGAGTATTCACAATAAGTCAGAAGAGCACAGTAGAACAAGTAAACACTGACCATACTTGGTGTAAAAGAGATCTAATTATTTATTTAAAACCACATCTAGAAAAACACACAGGCACCAATAGTAAGCAATTCAAAAACACGGTCACTAAAAGATATACACTCCCTTAAAGGAATTTTAGACAAGTCTTAAGTAAAGCCCCACTTATTTTCAGACAGCCGTGAGCGCTTACGTAGATGGCACTCTAATAATTTGTTTTAAAAAGGGAGAGAAAAGCAGAGTATAAATTGAAACAGATCCCAACACTTTCATAAGAACAAAACAAGAGAGGGAGGCAGTAAAACCGTGAAGTTAGAGTTCAGAAGGCCGGATCCACTTTAAGAGGATCAGAACAAAATGTGTTCAAGGTCACACGGTTGAAGTGCACAAGAGTCTTGCAAATGTTCAAAAAAGAGTTGGACCAAAAGAAAGGGACCCGTTAGAAGGTCAAGGCGGCCAACCCAGTCCAGAAGGTTAAGGGATTATTATTACCTTGTAGCAATCTTTAGAAAGGGAGGCCTGGCAGACACGGTACCTTAAAGTGGTGAGAAGACTCCAACAGGGGCAGTTGTTCCTGGCAGTGGATGCAAGTCGGTGCTTCGTCCGGGGGAAGAGAGGATCTTGTCGAGGAGGAAGACAGGAGTCTGTTGCACTGCCAGGGAAGAAACCAACCGCAGAGTTCTCAGGTAAAAGGAGCGGTCCTTTTATTCGCGGTCCAGTGATAAGTGGCTATCCGGTTGCCGGGGTGCTTGGCAGAGGCAATTCGACCACAAGACGGCCTGGGGTGCGAAGAGAAGGTAAACTGGTTGTGCCCACCAGTCAGGGGAAGAAGCCTCTCCAGTCGGGAGATCTTCTCTGTTGTCGGGAAGTGGTGAGTCGGTTCCGCAGGGCTCTACCGGTGGTGTAGTCGTGGTAGGGTGGCTCAGCTTCTCCCTCGTCGGATTCTCAGGTCCGGTGGCGACTTCTGAAGTTCCAGTCCCCAAAGCCCTGCTTTTATGCAGCAAACTGTCAGGTTTCCTTCTCTTATTCAAGTTTCCTTTTTATTATTATCCTTTTCAGATTAGCTTTGTGTGGGTGGGAAGTTTTCCATTATAGTTGGTTAGGCCTTAACTTGTTGATTCAGAATCCTGGTTCTGACCCAAGGCAAGATGGAGCCTCACAGTGACAGCTCTGATTGGCTAGAAGACAATGCTGAACAACAATGAACATTCTAAACTGTCACTCTGTGCCTTTCATCATCAAAACCCCATCTGAGAGGACGTGTTCAGTGGCTGCTCCTGCTTTAGTATTAGGCCTGGTGGATTTTATCCTTCAGATCTCAGCAGTTGAGCGGCTACTTTCTTGGGGGTTCAGGAGAAGTCTTCAGCTGGCAGGAATTCGTTTTGAAGATAGGAAAAGCAGGAAATCTTTGTGAATTCGCTCAGGAGATAAGTGACTTTATTTCTACTGTAAATCTGTTCATCTTAATAACAGTCTCCTTGAAAATTCGTTAAAAGTAGTGTTTCTACTAAAACTATTGAACTATCGGAGTGCGCTTGTGTTTCCAGTGCGGTGTTCCTTAGCGCGAGATTTTGACTGTCGCGTGCGTATTCAAGTGAGCGCGTGCTTTCTAGCGTGTGTATTCCGGCGCGAGTAGAGGTTGGTCTCGTGCCATTTTAAACGCGTGTGTTTTGTTGCGCGGGTGATCCTTTGCGCGAAAAGCTATACGCTGCGTGAGAACTACAAAGCGCGTGTGAAATACAAAGCGCGTGTGAAATACAAAGCGCGTGTGAAATACAAGGCGCGTGTGAAATACAAAGCGCGTGTGATTTTTAGCGCGAGTGTACAAAGCCCGTGTGAAATACAAAGCGCGTGTGAAATACAAAGCGCGTGTGATTTTTAGCGCGGTGTACAAAGCGCGTGTGAAATACAAAGCGCGTGTGATTTTTAGTGCGGGGGTATAAAGCGCGAAAATCTGTTCGTCGCGTGCCATGTGAGTGCGCGTGTGTTTTTTTCCATCGCGAGTGATTTTGCGCGTGAGAATCACTTCGTTGCGTTTGAACTCAATAGCGCGGGTGTTCTTATTTCGCGTGTCTCGCAGGAGAACATTATTGCGCGTGTGGACTATTGCGCGTGTGGATTTTTTGCGCGTGTGGATTATTTTGATCGCGCGTCTTCATCCGTTTGCGCGTGTTCTTCAACCAGGAAGATTTCCATGTGAAGTTCATCGATAATTTTAATGGAAATAACCTGCGTGTGCAGTTAGCACGTGTTTCCTCTTTCTTCAAGGATTCAAAGACTCAAGATAATTATAAATAGTTTGAAAAGTTTTGAAAAGACAAGAAAGAACATTTTAAAGACAATCTAATTGAACTACCAGTGCATGTTGGAAAAAAGACAAACAAAGAACTAAGACTTCCAGTTTTGCCTAATGTAAGAAGTTGCTGGGAATTTCAAGTATCGCAAGTAAGAGAGATTTTCAGCTTCTTATCCGCATCTCTAAGAAATTTCAAGAGAAGAACCAGGTAGGATTCTCAATTATTAGTTAAGGATTAATGACTTCCCATTCATAAGGTTAAGTAAGTGAATTAAGGAAGTGTATATGTTATTCTTTATCCTCTGCAGGTTCAGCACTGATTAGCCTTGACGCAGTCTGCCTGGTGTTGTTTTGTTGTCCCATTCCCCCTTTCCCTTTGGGGTGTAGTTTACAGAGCTGTATTGAAAACTAGTTCTGGGAAATACATCTCAGGGGGATTGTCGGGGGTTCAGCAGCTTCCGCGGATACAGGACCTCTCAGCCTGACAGAATGAAAGGCCAATAATTTAGTCCGCCCGAGCTGTCATGAACCCCGACGAATCCATGGAGATGTTAGGATCTTTGATTAGGGAGTTACGGGAGGAGTTGAAAATTTCTCGGGAAGAAAATGCCTTACTTAGTCAAAAGGTAGATGACTTAAGTGTTAAAGTTACACAAATTCAACAGAGGGGAGAAAGGAGAGAGGATGAGGTTTCAGCGGGCGCAGGTTCTCCACCTGAGTTAGAAAGAGAAGATCAGTTACCACACATACAACGGGCGCCTTCAGTGGCAGAAGGGGTAAGGAGTATAATTATGCCAGTTCCTTTGGCGCCCCCAGAACGTTATCATGGGGATTCCAAGAGATTTAGGGTGTTCTTAACACAATGTGAATTACATTTTATGAGTAGACCAGAATTATTTCCATTGGATGCTTCTAAGATAACATTTATGTTGTCATATCTTTCTGGGGAGGCATCTGCTTGGGCTGGGTTGTTGGTGAGTCAAAAGAGTGCGGTTTTAGAAAATTACACCAGTTTTTTAGAGATATTCCGAAAAATGTTTGATAGAAGACAGTTATCTCTGGAAGTAGATGGTGAACTTTTAGAATTAAAACAAGGTAATAGAGACTTGATTGCTTATATAACACAATTTAAGTCCCTTGTGTTAGAAAGCAAGTGGCCCGAGGTTAAACAGGCCTCGTTGTTTTATCGGGGCCTTAGAGATGAGTTAAAGGATGCTTTGTCTGGAGTAGTAGAACGCCCTCCTACTTGTGAAGGTCTGATTGATTTGGTTATTCAATTGGACTTCCGTTTGAGTGAAAGGAAGGCAGAGAGACGTCATGGTCAGAGTGATGTAAAGTCTATACTTAGAGTAGATAGACCTAAAATAGAGAGTAAACCCAAAGGGAATAATTCATCTCCAAGAATCAGAGGCCCGTTAACAGTGGAGGAAAAGACTAGGAGGAGAGATAATAATCTGTGTTTATACTGTGGAAGAGGTGGGCACTTTTTAGGAAACTGTCCTTACACTCCCAAGAAGACTTCTTCCTCAGCAGTCAAGGTACAACAGATCGCTAATACGGTGCAGACAGCGGTTCCTCATATAACCATAAATGTATCCTTATTTTTTGATTTGGAGTGTAAGGGAAATGGTCCTGTAATGATTGACTCGGGTGCGATTGGGAATTTCATGGATTGGGGTCTGGCCAAATCGTTGGGAATTCCAATTATTCTGAAGGAGGTTGTAGAGCAGGCTAGGGCTGTTGATGGTACATGTTTATCTTCTGGTCCTATTACTCATAGAACTGGTTCTTTAACTTTGGAGTTATCAGGAGGTCACAAAGAGATAATTTCGTTTGAGTTAATTGATGCCCCTTTGTTGAAGATTATCTTGGGCATGCCTTGGCTTACTCTCCATAATCCCCTAATTGATTGGAGTGCTAGGACAATTGACATGCAATCCGATTTTTGTAAAGAAAATTGCTTTTCAGGAAGTCTCTTAGAGGAAGAGGTAAAACAAAGTAATTCCGTGTCTAGTTTTCTGGCTGAGACTGGAATTGGAGGTCATGATGTGGGAGCTGTAGTGGGTCAACTTCCCCAGTGTTACAAAGATTTCTGGGACGTATTTGATGAGAAAGTGGCAGGAGAATTACCACCCCATAGATCCTTTGATTGTAAAATTGAACTAGAGCCAGGAACAATTTTGCCTAGTAGTAGGGTATATGCTCTTACTGAGAAAGAGAATGATTATTTAAAAGAATATTTGTCAGAAAATTTGGCCAAAGGATTTATTCGTCATTCTAAGTCACCTGCGGCCTCTCTATTTTTTGTACCAAAACCGGATGGCTCGCTTAGAACTTGCATAGATTATCGAGCAGTTAACAAAGTCACTATTAAGAACCGGTATCCTCTTCCTCTCATCTCAGAAATGCTTAATCAAATACAAGGAGCAAATATTTTCTCAAAATTAGATCTGAGAGGAGCTTACCATCTTGTACGTGTGCAGGAAGGGGACGAATGGAAGACAGCGTTTAAGACCAGATTTGGGCTGTTTGAATATCAAGTTATGCCATTCGGTCTATGTAATGCTCCAGCGGCTTTCCAATTTTTCATTGATGAGGTTTTTAGAGAATACTTGGATATTTTTGTTGTCGTTTATATCGATGATATTTTGATTTTCTCTTCTGACCTAGATCAACATCAGAAACATGTGCGCTTGGTGTTACAAAAGTTGCGAGAAAATCATTTGTTTGCCAAATTGGAAAAAAGTCAATTCCATACGGATTCTGTGGAGTTTTTAGGTTTTATAATTTCACCTAAGGGTTTTGAAATGAATCCTAAAAAAGTGCAAGCCGTTCTTGAATGGCCCCCTCCTACTAAGGTTAAGGAAATACAAAGTTTCTTAGGATTTGCCAATTTTTATAGGAGATTTATAGAAGGTTTTTCTCGGCTGGTTGCTCCTATAACGAGGCTTTTGAAAAAAGGAGTGAAATTTGACTGGGACCTTGAAGCAGAAAAGGCTTTTCAAGAGTTAAAACAAAGATTTACTTCTAGTCCAATTCTAATTCATCCAGATCTTTCTAAACCTTTTTTTTTGGAGGCGGACGCTTCAAATTTAGCGTTGGGGGCGGTGCTTTCTCAAAGGAATGAAACTACTGGTCAAATACATCCAGTTGCATTCTTTTCTAGAAAGTTTTCTGCTGCTGAAGTGAACTACACAATTGCTGATCGGGAACTGTTAGCAATAAAGTCCGCTTTTGAAGAATGGAGACATTTTCTTAAAGGAGCAAGACATACAGTAACGGTCCTTACTGATCATCGAAATTTATTGTTTTTAAAATCTGCAAGAACTTTGTCTCCACGCCAACTTCGTTGGTCTTTGTTCTTTGCAGATTATGATTTCATTGTGACTTTTAAACCCGGAAGTCAAAACAAAAAAGCTGATGCGTTATCTCGCCAATTTCCTGGAAGTGAAGACAAAGAGATTATAGAACCAGAACCTATAATTGCTCCAGAACGTTTTTTGTTAGCTGGAGCCATTAAAGAAATTGATTTTTTGAATGAAGTTCGTCAAAATATGTCCTTGCAGAAGATGGAGGAGTGGGTGAGACTGGATCCAGCTAGAAAGTTGAAAGACAATCTTCCTTTTTTTGATAACAAGCTTTATGTACCTACTGATGAGTTGAGAGAAAAGGTTTTGAGAAATTGTCATGAATCCATTTTAGCAGGACATCCTGGGTTCAGAAAAACTCTGGAACTGGTTCGAAGGAATTTTTGGTGGGAAAAAATTCGCCAAGACACCTTGAATTTTGTTAAAACTTGTGTAGTCTGTGCACAAGAGAAAAGTCAAGTTGGGAAGCCGCATGGTTTATTGGAGCCATTACCTGTTCCTCCTCGTCCTTGGCACACAATTTCTATGGATTTCATAGTTGATCTCCCTCAAGATAAGGGTTGTACTACCATTCTTGTGGTGGTCGATCTTCTTACTAAAGAAGCACATTTTTTACCAATAGAGGGAGAGGTTACCGCGGAAAAACTGGCTCATAGTTTTTTGCAAGGTGTAGTTAGACTACATGGACTCCCAAGTCAAGTTATCTCTGACAGGGGATCTCAATTCATTTCAAAATTCTGGAGGGCCTTCTGTAAGAAACTTGGAGTGGAAGTTAGTTTGACTTCTGGGTATCATCCGGAAAGTAATGGACAAGTGGAGAGAGTAAATCAAGAATTGGAGAAGTTTTTAAGGTGTTATTTACAAGCTAGAGAGGAATAGGTGGATTTGGTGTGGTTGGCAGAATTCTCTTACAACAATTGTGGAAAAGATGCTACTTCTATGTCCCCTTTCTTGTTGGGTCGTGGGTTTCATCCTCGTTTTCTGAGTTTTGAGGTGTTGGAGGAAGATTCAGGGAATCCTAGAGTGGAAGATCGTTTGTTGATAATGAAAAATAACTTGGATAGAGCAAAAAAGGTTCTGGGAGAAAATAAGTTGAAATATAAGAGATATGCCGATTTGAGAAGAAAAAATGGACCTGAATATAAGGTGGGAGACTTAGTTTGGCTTTCTACCCGATACCTGAAAATTAAGGGGAAGAATAAGTTCAGTCCAAGATTTGTGGGCCCTTTTGAGGTAGAGAAAATCATCAACCCTGTGGCAGTACGATTGAAATTACCCATGCAGTTGAAGGTACATCCTACTTTTCATGTTAGTCTTTTAAAACCAGTTTGTTCAGGAACTAGATTCAGAACACCACCTTCCCCTGTGATTTTGGAGGATTCATCTGAGGAATTTGTGGTTAAACAAATTTTGGATTCTAGGAAAGTGAGGGGAAGGTTGCAGTATTTGATTGATTGGGAGGGATATGGACCGGAGGAACGATCTTGGGAAGATTCAGTTGATGTACATGCCCCCCGTTTAGTGGCTAAGTTTCATGCTAAAAACCCACACAAGATAGGCCCAGAGACTGGGCATTAGGAGGGGGGTACTGTCAGGTTTCCTTCTCTTATTCAAGTTTCCTTTTTATTATTATCCTTTTCAGATTAGCTTTGTGTGGGTGGGAAGTTTTCCATTATAGTTGGTTAGGCCTTAACTTGTTGATTCAGAATCCTGGTTCTGACCCAAGACAAGATGGAGCCTCACAGTGACAGCTCTGATTGGCTAGAAGACAATGCTGAACAACAATGAACATTCTAAACTGTCACTCTGTGCCTTTCATCATCAAAACCCCATCTGAGAGGACGTGTTCAGTGGCTGCTCCTGCTTTAGTATTAGGCCTGGTGGATTTTATCCTTCAGATCTCAGCAGTTGAGCGGCTACTTTCTTGGGGGTTCAGGAGAAGTCTTCAGCTGGCAGGAATTCGTTTTGAAGATAGGAAAAGCAGGAAATCTTTGTGAATTCGCTCAGGAGATAAGTGACTTTATTTCTACTGTAAATCTGTTCATCTTAACAGTCTCCTTGAAAATTCGTTAAAAGTAGTGTTTCTACTAAAACTATTGAACTATCGGAGTGCGCTTGTGTTTCCAGTGCGGTGTTCCTTAGCGCGAGATTTTGATTGTCGCGTGCGTATTCAAGTGAGCACGTGCTTTCTAGCGTGTGTATTCCGAGCGCGAGTAGAGGTTGGTCTCGTGCCATTTTAAACGCGTGTGTGTTTTATTGCGCGGGTGATCCTTTGCGCGAAAAGCTATACGCTGCGTGAGAACTACAAAGCGCGTGTGAAATACAAAGCGCGTGTGATTTTTAGCGCGAGTGTACAAAGCGCGTGTGAAATACAAAGCGCGTGTGAAATACAAAGCGCGTGTGATTTTTAGCGCGGGTGTACAAAGCGCGTGTGAAATACAAAGCGCGTGTGAATCTGTTCGTCGCATGCCATGTGAGTGCGCGTGTGTTTTTTCCATCGCGAGTGATTTTGCGCGCGAGAATCACTTCGTTGCGTTTGAACTCAATAGCGCGGGTGTTCTTATTTCGCGTGTCTCGCAGGAGAACATTATTGCGCGTGTGGACTATTGCGCGTGTGAATTATTTTGATCGCGCGTCTTCATCCGTTTGCGCGTGTTCTTCAACCAGGAAGATTTCTATGTGAAGTTCATCGATAATTTTAATGGAAATAACCTGCGTGTGCAGTTAGCACGTGTTTCCTCTTTCTTCAAGGATTCAAAGACTCAAGATAATTATAAATAGTTTGAAAAGTTTTGAAAAGACAAGAAAGAACATTTTAAAGACAATCTAATTGAACTACCAGTGCATGTTGGAAAAAAGACAAACAAAGAACTAAGACTTCCAGTTTTGCCTAATGTAAGAAGTTGCTGGGAATTTCAAGTATCGCAAGTAAGAGAGATTTTCAGCTTCTTATCCGCTTCTCTAAGAAATTTCAAGAGAAGAACCAGGTAGGATTCTCAATTATTAGTTAAGGATTAATGACTTCCCATTCATAAGGTTAAGTAAGTGAATTAAGGAAGTGTATATGTTATTCTTTATCCTCTGCAGGTTCAGCACTGATTAGCCTTGACACAGTCTGCCTGGTGGTGTTTTGTTGTCCCATTCCCCCTTTCCCTTTGGGGTGTAGTTTACAGAGCTGTATTGAAAACTAGTTCTGGGAAATACATCTCAGGGGGATTGTCGGGGGTTCAGCAGCTTCCGCGGATACAGGACCTCTCAGCCTGACAGAGCAAACCCCCATTCACTCAGCCTAGCTGTCAATCAAACATGCTAAGTGGTGAGCCGGCCGGCTCACCACTTGGGCCAATCACATAAGAGTGCGACTTGAGTTACCAAGGTAACTCAGTCCAGGGTGCCTAAACCCCCTCCCACACCCCCTGTGGTACCCAGACAGTGTGGCACCACTTTTGGAGGCTTCCCGCCAAAAAGTGGAACAAAGGGCTCAAGTTGGGTTGGAGTCACAGAAGAGAACACAAACGCCATTTTAGAATAGAGTCCTGGCAAAAAATACCAACCGGCGAATTAATATTAATTAAATAAACCGGCGGTATGTTCGAGGCTATGAGAATTAAATCATTAAAGTTGGTAGCCTCGAACAATGGGAAAATCCCATAGGGATATATTTTCGGTCAAATATAAAAAGTATTATCCACTGCCACCAGCCAAAACTCGATCAGGGGAGACGGAGACGTGCCCCCTCGACTAACAGACCCCGGGGCAATAGAATTGCCCCGACCAGTACGTCCACAATATGATGTACCAGTTTCTGTTAATAATTTCGGACTAGTAAAGCCAATGGTGACTTTACATGCCCTGGGAGACAGTAGTCAGTCCCAGGGTTTGGAGTCTATGGTGGGGTGTCACTATGACACCCCTGTGTCACTGCACGGAAGGTGCTGTGTAACGCATAGTAAAAACACATGAGACCCTATGGAGTAAAGGACCCTATAGCCCATAAAAACACAACAGTCATAGGAACACCATAAATAATGTCCAAGAGTGGGAGAAAGAGTCTCACTCTTGGCAGGAGAAAAAACAAACTCCAGAAATCCAGCAAAGCTGCTGGGGGACTCACTAGGGTAGGAAATTCAGCCTAAAGAGAGAATTCTCCCTAACAATGTTCCTCCAACGTATTCCTCATCTTTGATAGACTCCCAAAGCAGTAAGGATAATTTTTATGGAGGAGGGATTAGATTTTTTCGATATCTTTAGATGGCCGAGTATAGGACTGCTCTACCAAAATTCAGCTTCTCAGATTGGGAAGCATCTAGGCTGTAGAACTTTGAAAAAGTATGCAGTGATGACCAAGTTGCTGCTTCACAAATGGACCTTATAACCTCTTTGTAGGGCTGTAGACGAAGCGATGCCCCTGGTGGAATGAGCCCTTAGACCTTCTGGCGGGTCTTTTCCCGCCAGTCTGTAGCATTCCGAAATGTAAAGCACAATCCAACATGATATTGTTTGTTTTGTTACTGACTGACCCAATCTTTTTCCTGTGTAGCCAATAAACAGTTGGCTGTCCACTCTAAGCCTAGAAAGCCTAGAGATATAAAAGCTTAAAGCTCTTTTTGGATCCAATCTGTGTAATCTTTCCTCCTCCTTACTAGGATGAGGTGGAGGATAGAATGCGTGTAACACAATTTTTTGATTTAAATGAAACTCAGATATCACTTTTGATAAAAATGAGGGTCTAACCCTCAACACAACTCTGTCCTTATGGAACACAGTATAGGGTGGACCAGAAGACAGTGCCTGCAATTCTCTCACTCATCTTGCAGATGTTAAAGCAACTAGGAAAGCAGTTTTCCATGTCAGTAATCTTAATGGACAAGTGTGCAAAGGCTCAAAAGGAGCACACATTAAGAATTTTACGACCAAATTGAGTTCCCAAATTGGCACTTGAAATGGGTGAGGAGGAAACACATTAGTGAGTCCTTTTAAGAACTGTACTATCAAGGGAATTTTGAAGTAGGAGCATTCTTCCGACAAGCGCTTGAAGATGGAAAGCGCCGCAAGATAACCTTTAATGGTTCCAACATTCAGACCTCTATGTGCTAGGGTCAGAAGGGAGGACAGTACTTCCGGAATAGTACATAGAAAAGGATCGACATTCTTTTCTCTGAACCAGTTGCAAAATGTTTCCAACGACAACGGTATAGAGACTTTGTTGCTGGCCTTCTTGCCGAAAGCAACACCTCCATGACGTCATCTGGAAGGTTCCAATCCTTGTATCTCAGCCTTTCAGATACCAAGCGTGAAGGTTGAGCGTTTTGACCTCTGGATGGAGAACCTGACCCTCCATTTGAGAGAGAAGGTTCTCTCTCTGAGGAAGACGTGCTGGGGGACAGATGACATGTCTAGAAGGTCCAGGTACCACGTTCTCCTGGCCCAATACGGGGCAATTAGGATCATGCGGCTCCCGAAGCATCTCAGTCTCCTGATGACCCTAGGAATGACGGGAATCGGAGGGAACACATACAATAGTGGGAATTTCCACTCCACCACGAACGCATCCCCAATGGCTCCTCTTGGGGGAAATTCCATTGAGCAATACCTTTCGCACTTCCGGTTGATTCCAGTTGCAAAGAGGTCCACTTGAGGGGTTCCCCAAAGGGCGAAGATCTCTTGAATGACTTCCTGAGCCAGTTCCCATTCGTGGGACACCGTGCCCTGCCTGCTCAGAGCATCTGCAGTCATATTCTCTTCCCCGGCTAGGTGAACTGCCGTTAAAGGGATTCCTTCTTGAATTGCCCAATACCAGAGTTGCATTGCCTCTCTGCACAGAGGTAGTGACCCTACACCTCCTCTTTTGTTTAGATAATGCATGGCCACTGTGTTGTCTGTCATTATCAGGACATACTTCCCTCGATTGTCAGATCGTTGGCATGAGCTTCCCCCATCCCTTGAGTGAGGCGTCCGTCACTACTGTGATCTCCGGCCATGGTTGCCAAAAAGGTTCTCCTTTCAGGATATTCTCTGAACAAGTCCACCATAGAAGATCTTGACGAACCTTGTTCGGAATCTGGAGAAGATCCGTCATTCGACCTGAGAACTGGGACCATGGAGTCTTTAGGGCCAATTGAAGGGATCTCATTCTCAGACGCTGGCACCAGAAAGATGCAGGATGCCATGAGGCCGAGTAACCTTAAGAAGTCGTAGGCCTAAAGATTTTGGGTGTTTTGGAATTTGGAAACCATCTGAAGAATGTCTTGAGCCCTTGACCTGGGAGGCAAGCTCTTTCCCTGGGATGTGTCTAATACAGCTCCTATATATTGGAGCCGTTGAGGTGTCATTTGTGACTTCGTGAAATTGAGGGAGAAGCCCAGACTGTGGAGGAAGTGACAGGTGACTTTCAGGTGATCCAGTGCCTGTTCGGCAGAGCATGCTCTAATCAGCCAATCGGCCAGATAGGGGTAGACATGAATCCCCCCTCTCCTGAGGTGGGCTGCCACTACTACCATCAAATTGGTGAAGACCCTCGGGCGGAGGTCAATCCAAATGGTAGGACTCGAAACTGATAAGTCGCCAACCACGAACCTCAGGTATTTTCTGTGCTTGAGATGAATCGGCACATGAAAATAAGCATCCTGGAGGTCCAATGACAACCAGTCCTGAAGTTGAAGGGCCTGAAGGATCTGAGAAAGGGTAATCGTCTTGAACTTGTGCTTCCTGAGGAACTTGTTCAAGTTTCTTAAGTCCAGGATGGGTCTCAGACCTCCGTCCTTTTTGGGGATCAAAAAATATGGGGAGTACCATCCCATGTTCCTCTCCGCTGTAGGTACCGGTTCTATAGCACCTTTCTCCAGCAGGGTTATAACTTCCTGCTGTAGGAGCGGGTCCGAAAACTACAAAGGGTGTCTCCCTGGTGGATTGCTTTGAGGTTGCGTTAGAAAAGGAAGGCAGTAACCTTGGGCTATTATTTCTAGAGCCCAAACATCTGAGTAATAGCTCTCCATTCTTGTAGATGCTGTGGCAGCCTGCCTCCTACAGGTGTCTTGTGATGCAAGTCCTCAAAGTGGTTTTGTGGCGGTTGCTGCAACCGCTGATGGCAAAGAGGCTGGAGCTGGAGCTGGCTTTGCACGTTTTGCTCGTCCACCGCAAGTGGCCTTTCTTTGGCCCCTTTGACTGGCCATTCCTCTCGTTCTTCCATATGAGGAATAGTAACGATAGGATCCTCCCCTCCAAGATTGACTTGTCGCACGAAAAGGCTGAGGTCACCTGATAGCAGCTCCCAACGACTTTGCAGCTGCTTTTGAGGTCTGCAACCTCTCAAGGCTCTTGTCAGCCTTGCTGCCAAAAAGGTGAGACCCGTCAAAGGACATGTTCAAAAGGCTATTCTGTACGTCTGGTGCAAAACCTGACTTCAGTAACCATGCAAATCTACACATTACTGTGCTAGTGGCCATGGACCTGTTCACACCATCAACAGTGTCCAAACCAGATTCAAGGGATTCCTGCATAGCTTCCTTTCCATCTCCAACAATGGCTAGGAATGCTTCCCTTTCTTCCCCTTCTGGTATGTGCTCTGCCGCCATTGCAATGCACTCCCACAGAGTGTACGAAAACTTTGCCAAGGCACAGGTGGAGTTGGCTGATTTTAATGCCATGCTCCCAGCTGAAAATACCTTCCGTGCCCAGCCAGCCACACGCTTATCGTCCCTGTCTGGAGGGATAGACAGGTACGCAAGTTTGTTAGAAGTTGTGGCTGCGTGTATGACCAAACTTTCGGGAGTGGGATGTTTAGACAGATAGCCGGGGTCGCTACTGGCAGGGCGGTATTTTGAAGCAAGGGATTTATTCACTGGAGGAATAGAATCCGGAGTCTCCCAATTTTTGGCCACCCTATTTTGTAAGGCCAAATGGAAAGGCAGAATTGGGTCTTCAGTAGGACCATGGTCCAGTATGTCTGTAAGATCTTGGACAAGTTGGGCTGTAGGTCTGGCCCAACCCAAAAAATCTACTACCTTAGTCATTAACTGACGGTATGATGGATTGGAATGTTCACCTGGCTCTGGTCTACCAAATTCATTTTCTGGGGACTTATCAATACCACTTGCATTGTGCAATGATTCAACCAGATCTTTCATCCAGTTTTCCTCTGAAATCAGGCATTCAGGAACATTTGGAGTACCAAATTCAAGCCCAAAAGGTACATTCTCCTCATCTGATTTTTCTTGTTCCTCAAAAATTGAGGTCAAGGATTTGAAAAACTTCCTAGGTCGAGGTTTGAAAACCTTCTCTGGAGGAGGTGGAGGGGGAGAGCTAATGGGCCCTGAATGCAACATAGGGGTTTTAGCCTTTTCTTTCTCTCTTCCTAGCTGATCTTGTCGAGCTGGAAGTTTCGGCGTCAAGGGCTTCGGCGTCGACAAAGTCGTCGATAACGTCGACGTAGTACCCGACTTAAGACGGCATCAGCTTCGAGGGCGTCGAGGCACTTCGAAGACTTGCCCTTCAAGGTATGTTCGGTGTTGGTGACCTCGTGCGGTCGACTCGACCGATCATTTTTCACTCGGCGTCATAGAAGGTTCTCTATCCTTCCTCCTTCTAACACCTGGGCTCGAGGGCGCGCAGGTGTCGGAGCGATAACACTCCCGGCCGGCTTCCGAGGAAGGCGCGGACCGAGGCTCCGCTTTCTCAAACACCTCCATTTTTACTCTAAATGCTTCCCACTCTTCGGATGATGAATATTTTGTGGGACATTTCATCCCTTTTGGGGATTCGCCAGAAGATGAAGTGGAGGCGGACCTGTGGTGTCGTTTCTTCGATTTTTTCGTCGAAGACGAGGAGCGATTGGATTCGCTTCGGGATCTGGACCAATGCCTCTCGCGTCGAGGAGATTTCTCCTCACAGGACTTCGACTCGACACTAGAAGCTTTTCGGTCAGACTCACGACCTACCTGCAGTTTTCCCCTCCTCTCTCGCAAGGCTTTCCCCGTCATCACCTGACACTTCATACAGGCCTCCATGTCGTGGCCTTCACCAAGGAACCATAAACACTCTCGGTGCAGATCGGTGATCGACATTTTTGAGCTGCACGACTTGCACTTTTTGAAACCCGATTTCGGGGTCGTGGTCAGCGTCGATGACAAAGACATATTACGTACTTATTCTTTCTTCACAGAACTCGAGGCGCGCCGAATCCCCGAAGCAACGTACACTACGGAAAAACAGAACTAAGGTCAATTGGCGCCGCACGTGCTACTTATACACCGATGACGGAGGCCTTCGAGGGACCATCGACTCGACGACATCGACGCATGGCGCCCTCTGCCGAAAGTGTTTTGCCGAAGCAGCTGAAGCTGGATGGAATACAAAGATGAGGAATACGTTGGAGAACACAATCCACTCGAAATTCCTTTTGTACAGCTGTCATCAATATAATGTCTTTGAAGCAGAGTGTTCAGTGTTCCGAGGCTCTGTGCCAGTCCAAGAGTGCATATCTTAACTTTGCACTGTCCTGCGATTGCTCTGCTGTTCGTAGGAGCCCGGGTGGAGCTGGGCAGCGAGTAAGATCAGCGTATTCAAAGAGCAGCGGTAAGACAATTCCAGGCCAACCGTGCCAGCAGCATCTGAACCCTGCAAAACACGCTCAGAAGTACTGGCAGTAAGTGACTATTATTACCTGCCTTATCTAGAAAGCGCCCTGATGTTAACTATGTCTTGGGTGGAACAGCGACTGCAGCAGATCTTTTGATACCCTTTGAGACCTGCCACTTAGCGCCAAGGTGACTGCGGGGCAAGGTTCCAGTGTTCCGTGCCCTTTGAGCCGTGCCTCCCTTTCTATTCTATCCTAATTTGATTCATTTTGTTAATGGGACCAATGCCAGTGTCGTGGTGACTGTGGGACCTTGGCACTTTGAGTCCTGATTCAAACTACAAAAGGCATTTATCATTTCGAACACTCCTGCGCTAATTGTCAACATTTATGCTGAAACCGTGAAGTACTGAGTAAAGGAGGGCTTCAATCCTCTATCCTATCCACCTCAATCCAGGTGTCTGACTAAGGGGGTACAACATACCTTCTATTTAAAATACATATCCTTTTGGGGTTGGAGGAATAGAATCACTTGAATCTGGTAACTATGAGGAACGGTGGCACCCCTAACTTTTACTAACCGAAGGGATACTTTGGGCTGAGCCCTGGCCTCCCCAGTCGATGATGAAAGCCCCCCATCCCAAGGGCTTGGTAAACGGGAAGGGGAAAAAGGTTGGGGCTCAGGTAATCAACAACGAGCTGAATAACCCAAGTACTGAATCTCTCACAGGGGTGAACGATGTACTGCATGATATTCCCACAACTATACAAAATCAAATCTTGGGGGTCAATAATCCTGAGCTATTGCCAACACAAAGATACTCTGGAATGCTCATTTTTGGATACCCCTGCAATCTTTGTGTCTGGTGAAGTCTCACTTCTGGCTCTGTCAGAACACCTACTCGAAGTAGCAGACAAGGATTGGAGTAGAACATTGTCGCAGGAGCCAATTCGAGCCAAGTCCATTAATTGGACGGAAGCGCAGACCACATTTATTGCCATACAGGGTCTGTGTAGCAATATGTGGGGCAAGATGAAAGTACAAACTATCTAAAAACGATAGCAGGCTGAGTGTCCCTTTTGGGTGAGTTTATCAAAGGTCGGCAATCTGAGGGGCCTTTTTGGGGCAATGGTGTGCTTATGCAAGACTCTGGTAAAGGTGACAAGAGGGCGGGACGGGATGTGGGGGGCTTTGGGAATTCCCATGGAGCTATAACACACCAAGGCATGGAAAGCAGATCTGTAGCGTCTCTTATTGGTGATGGTAACAAACACACACCCCAAAACCTGGAAAAAAAACTCAACCAAAGAAATAACAAAACCGAAATCCTCCAGGAAATAATTAACACATGCCTATCATATGACCCTCATGAGAGGGATTGCGACATTGAACTGAGCCAGTGGAAACCGTCAGTTACCCTAAATGACCCATTGAAAAGTAGCTCTATCCTGATTGAAGGTTGTTAGCTTAGGAGAGCAGGAAGAGAAGGGAGAAAAGACACACGGGACTGCCTATTTACTTTTTATTTTAGGTTTTGCATTTATAAAGCACACAAACGGCCCAAGGGCATGGAGGCGCTGTTACATGGAGAGACGACTTAGTTACATAAAGCATACATAATGTGTTGCATGTAGGGACATTACATTAAATTGCATATTGTTCTAATGCACATTACATTACATATCAGCTTGGGCTGTTCAGTTTGCAGGTTCAGACAAATAGTGTCTTGATAGCTTTGCGAAAAGCGAGGTGGGATGGTTCAGCTCTAAGGTGGAGTGGCAGGGAATTCCATTTCCTCGTGGCAATGAATGAAAAGCTGGCACCGCCAGCTCTGGCTCGTTTCACTTTGGGTACTATGAGTAGGTTGGTGTAGGGTGTTCTAGTTGGTCTAGAGGAGAGGGATCTGTTTACTCTCTGCGATAGGTAGTGTGGGGCTGTATGGTTGATGCATTTGTGGGTTTGGGCAAGTGGTTTTATAGCAGCTGAGATATGATCCCTTTTAGGGATGCCAATAGCAGCACGTAGAGCGTTATTTTGGATGGTTTGGAGTTTCTCAATGTTTCTTGCTGACATACCTGGGAAGAGGATGTTGCAGTAGTCTAGACCCAATTATGGCTCTTGCAATGGTAAGGCAGTTTTTTTAAATTTGTTTTTATTAGGCATTTTTCAAACATACTTTGAAACCATACAAACACATGGCCAAAAAGCTTAACTTTAACCAGATGTCAAAACCCAACCACCCTCCCCCCTCTCACCCTTCTCCCCAGTGTTCAGGCGGGAAGCAAAAGGCAGGCATAAGAGTAAACCAAAAACGTTCATTTGGGATTAGTGCCGGTGAGGCATTGAACCGTACTATTTATAGGCATCAAGGAATGGAGCCCACTCAATTTCACTGCTGGGCGAGATGTCATGCAGGAGACCAGTTAAGTTTTCCATATCATAAAGGCCTTTGGCTTTTCAGGCCCAGATTGCCTCGGTCGGGAGAGCAGCTGACTCATGTTATTGTGAGGCAAGCCCTGGCCGCCAACAACAAGAAGTGCGTCATGTGCGTCACCCTCTTCCACTGGTCGTGTTGCTCTAAGCCAAATAGGACCAGCCTGGGGTGCAGGTCTCGCAGGATCCCTTCAATTAAGGTGGTTTTCGGTGGTCAAGAAGGGTTTGGCTGCATTTAGAAGTTTTGTGTAATAGGCTGCGGAGGACGCAATGGCGCTGACTTACCTTGACATGGAAAGGTGGGAATCCATGTAGACTCCTGAGAAACTGGGATTTGCATGTTGTCAATAATGAAGAATGCGCATTGCTTATCCAGTTTAAGTGTTTCAGTAGGTCCAATCAGTAGTAGTTTCTGTCTTTTCTCCGTTCAAACATAACCAGTTCTCTGCCATCCAGGCGTGGACAGTGGAGTAGGCGGAGAAGAGGGTCTTAGCGTCTGCCACGTTAGTGTAGGTAATGTAGAGGGAGTCCAAACTGTTGAAAAGTGGTCTAGTGAAGATGTTATATAATGTGGGGATATGCACGATTCCTGTGGCACTCCACATTGGCCGATAGGGTTTAGCGCAGGCGTGGTCGGAGAAGACCCATGGCACGGTCTTAGAGGAATTATGTGATGCAGGCTGTTGTATTGGGAGAGAAGTGTGCAGAGGAGGAGAGGTGGTGGCAGAGGATTTTGTGGTCCACGAAGGCCGCCGATAGGTCTAGGAGGAGGAATAGGGCAGGCGTGTCTGAGTCCCTGATGTCATCCATCTCATTTTTTTAGGTCGACCAGGGCTGTTTCGGTTCCGTGGCCGGTACGGAAGCCGGACTGTCTAAGGCTGGGGAGACAGCTTCAAGGAACTGTTGGACTTGTAGATCGGCTGCTTTGTCCAGGATTTTTAGCAGGAAGGGGACAGCGGTTATGGGTCTGTACTAACTGGAAGAGGCGGGGTCAAGTGATTTTTTTTTTTTTAGTAGGGGGCGTACCCACCCTTCCTTAAGGCTGGCTGGGATGGACGCAGCAGCAAATGAGGCATTTATGAAAGCGGTGAGGAAAGGTGCAAGTGTACACGCACAGTCTTTGAAGAGAGGGGACAGGAATATATCACCTTTGCAATTAGAGGGTTTGATGGTTTTCATGAGGAAGAGGACTTCCAGTTCGTTGACGTCTTTGAATGAGAAGAGTGGTGTGTCAACAGCCATATGGATAGAAGTGGTTGTGTGGGGCTGCTTGGGTGGGTCCAGTGCGTGCTGTTTGGTCTGTATTTTACTATGATGGGTGTCCAGCTTGCTGAGCATGGCTGATTGTATATCAGTGCTTCATATTTGGCGTTAGTCTAAAAGAGGGGGCGGGGGTTGGGGGTGGAGTAGGTGTCTCCAGTTCCCTGAAAATGGCAAAGATTTCTTTAGAGCCTGATTTGGCATTGGCGATCCTTGTTTTGAATGATCTGGCTTTGGCTTGGATGATTGCTTTTTTATAGTCCTTTGTTTATGAGTGGAGTTCCAGTAGCTATGGGGAGAACCAGGAGTTGGAGTGTTTGGTTAGTTTGGCTTTCCGCGCCACCAGTGGGGCAATGGCCTCCACTGCTAGTTTAAGCGTAGTGTTGTAGGTTTGCACCAGTATATCAGCGTTGTTGGAGAAGGAAGGCCTGTGGGCCGGGACTAGGAGTGGTATGAGCCTCTTTAGTGAGCAGGCGGGAGCTCCTAGAAAAAGAGGGTCGGAGGGGCACAACGGGAGAGTGCTCTTTATTTGGGGTGGAGATGTCAAACTGTATGACGTGGTGGTCTGTCCATAGGGAGGGTGAGTTCGCCCTGATGATAGGTGGACAGTTATGGTGTGCTAGCCAGTATAAGGTGAAGCCTTTGATATGAGTGGGATCAGTGATGGAGTGTTTGAAACCTAAGGTTTCGAGCGCATTGGCAAGTGATTTAGCAGACATGTCTTTAGGGTTGTTGAGTCCATGGTTAAGGTCAATGAAGAGGATAGCCTTAGTTGATTTCTACAAGTTGTCGGAAAGGAGGTGTGTAAGGACATCTTGGAAGTCGGCTATGGGCCTGGGGGGGCCGGTAGACAATGTGGAGTGTAATGGTGCAATTAGCAGATGAGTTGAGTTTGAGGAGAAGGAAGTCCCTATTGCTCTGGACCGTCCTTTCGATCTTTCTGATGGGGGTGGACTCCTTCACTATAAGAGACACCCATCCCACTTTGGAGTGCAGGCGGTCTTGTCTGAAATGGTGTAACCTGGGGGAACGCTAGAGCTATGGCAGGGCCTGAGGATTCTTGGAGTCAGGTTTCAGAGATTGCAAGGTCGAGGTTGTGGATGGTGATCAGGTCATGCATGTCTAAGGCATGTGCCGAGAGGGAGCGTGCACTGATGAGGACGCAGCTGAATGTGGTGTGCTGTGCGTAATGGGCTGGGACAGCATGGTATAAGGCATCGGCGGAGGCAGTATCTGGATAGGAGGTGGGGGAGGTGGCATGGGCTGCTTTGGGGTTGCTGCATTTAGAGGCTGGGGTTGTTGGGGTCCAGGAGGTGAGGGGCAGTGAAGTGGCCTGTGCGGGTGTGAGGATGGGACATTTGGCCCTTTTGGTTGAGAAGTCTACATCATTAGGCAACATGTGAGTGATCGCATAATTAGGCAACATAGGGATGCTAACATTAGGCGCATGGGGGTGCCAACATCATTAGGTAGCATGGGGGTGCCATCATTAGGCAGCATGGGG
This sequence comes from Ambystoma mexicanum, assembly GCF_040938575.1. NCBI lineage: Eukaryota > Metazoa > Chordata > Amphibia > Caudata > Ambystomatidae > Ambystoma > Ambystoma mexicanum. The sequence continues at coordinate 1,565,955,386 of NC_090937.1, read as the reverse complement.
TGCTAACAACATTAGGCAGCATGGGGGTGCTAACAACATTAGGCAGCATGGGGGTGCTAACATTAGGCAGGATAACATTGTTAGGGAACATGGGGTGATCACATCATTAGGTAACATGGGGTGATCACATCATTAGGTAACATGGGGGTGCTAATATCATTAGGCAGCATGGGGTGCTAACATTAGGCAACATGGGGGTGCTAACATCATGAAGCAACATGGGGGAGATAACATCATTTGCATTAAGGTAGCAATGGAGCTACCAGCAGGTTACGTTGACAGCCATAGGTGTATTAGGAACAGTAGGTAGTACTGTGGCAGTGCGGCTAGTACCGCTTACAGCATAGGTTATGTGATGGGTGGTACGCATAGTGGGGCCAGCGTGATAATCGGCCGTGGGTGTAGCTTCAGCGTTCAGCAAGGTGGTGACAAGGGAGTTGGTATGCTCATGCAGGTTTTGCCGAGGTGAGGGGTGGGCCAGGTTTGGCATCAGAGTTTGAGGTCGTTTGTGAATGCGTGCGTGCGCAGATAGGGTAATGTTGCTGGTGGTGCTGGCAGCGTGCTGCTGCATTGGGCGTTATGGTTGCCTATGGTTTGGTCCATCAGCCGTCCTGACTGGATAGTGGTGGTAGGGGTGTTGAGTGGAGGGTTAGCCGTCATGAGGATAACATTCAAAGTCTCAACATGTTGATGGTGAAGGATTTTGGGTTCCCGTCATATGAGGCCAAGTTTGCAACATACGCTTCCTCATCTTTAAACCAATATGTGAAACTAGCAGTGGACTCCCTGTGTAAGAGGCACCTGCGTATATCACCTAAAATGATGTTCTCTCACAAATCTGATGTTTGTGTTATATCAAGACTGGACTACACAAACCCCCTCTACATCTGAGTCCACGCTAACCAACTGAATAAACTTCAAATGGCCCAAAACGCCGCATCCAAACTGCTACTTGCGCTTGGCCCGAGAGACCACATCTCCCCAGCCCTTAAGACTCTGCATTGGCTTCCAGTGGCCCAAAGGGTGACTTTCAAAACCTTATGCAATTCTCATCGAGCATTGCATAAAACAGGACCTCAACATCTTCAAGACAAGCTAAAACCCTATCACCATCCACATCCTCCAAGATCAAGCTGAGCCGGCCTCCTAGTCATACCTAAAACAAACTCAGTCAGGTTAGGCGGATCATCATCCTCAGCCTTGGCCCCCACGCTATGGAACGCACTTCCACCCCACATCCGCCTAACTGAAGATCTAATGTCCTTCCGCAAACTACTGAAAACTTGGCTCTTCCCCTAAAACCAATCCATACGCAAACTAACCCAAACAGAATAACAGCAGCTCAATGACACCAAGCCAACAAACTACTAGATCCTGAATAACAAGACAAATAACAATACAACATCAAGATCAATGTGAGAAATCGATAACTAATAACCGCTAATGTAAACTAAAAGGACAAACAGAATAGAACGAGTAAAGTAGAGCAAAGCAGTGAAGTGGGTAAAAAGAATAAATTGCACGGAAACTGTAATGAAGTTTAAATTAGGAACAAGTTACTTACCTGTAACTGTTGTTCTCCAGCATGGGTCTGGCATGGATTCACATGCTCATGAATATTCCCCGTCGTCAGGCTGGGAATCCTCGGTAAAGAAAAAACCAGTATCAGTTTCGTTTCTGATCTGTCTTTCGTAGTAATAACCAATCACTGGTCTCTGCGTCATACTGACCACAGCCAATGACTGCCCTCTACCTAAGCCCCGCCTCTGGCAGCCATCTTCAGATTTGGAAGCACGTGAAGTGGCAGTATGACCAAGTGAAGAGCCGCAGAGGGGTAGGCGGGAGGGTTCGCATGTGAATCCAGGCCAGACCCATGCTAGAGAACAACAGTTACAGGTAAGTAACTTGTTCCTTCTCCAGCATGGGGTCTGGCATGGATTCACATGCTCATGAATAAAGAATACATAGCAGTACCCACATGCACAACCACGGGAGGTGGCAAAGGTTCAACATTAAGCATCACATCAAACTCAACATTAAGCAATCTTACCTCCTCACCAGGCTCACCTCAGGCGAACAGGTTGCGCAGCACTGCTTGGCCGACCCTGGACTCCTCCCTGGAATCCTGATCGACGCAGTAGAATTTTGTGAAGGTGTGCGTCGACCTCCACGTAGCAGCCCTGCAAATGTCCAGCAGGGGCACACCAGATAGGAACGCCGTGGTAGCTGCGATCGCTCTGGTGGAATGTGCTCTCGGACGGCCAGGCAGCGGTCGGTTTGCCAACCGGTGACAGTACATGATACAGCCGGAGAGCCATCTGGAAAGGGAAGCCTTCGAGAGAGCCTTCCCCTGATTGACAGGTCCAAAGTTCACAAAGAGTTGTGACGTCTTCCGAAAACACTTCGTGCGATCCATGTATAACTTCAGCGCTCTAGCCACATCCAGCGAGTGCAAAGTCCTCTCAGCCGGCGACGAAGGCGACGGGAAAAACACAGGTAACACCAAGGGTTCGTTGAGATGGAAGTCCGACGGCACCTTGGGCATGAAGGAGGGGTGCGTCCTGAGCACCACCCTTGTGTCGTGAAAAATCAAGTACGGGGCCTTGCAGGAAAGGGCCTGGATCTCTCCCACCCGTCGTGCGGAGGTGATGGCCACAAGAAACGCAGTTTTCCACGACAGGAACTTCAACGGGGCCGAGTGCAGAGGCTCGAACGGAGGTCCCATGAGCTTGGTCAGCACCACGTTGAGCTCCCACGCCGGAGCCGGAGCCTTCACCGGCGGGAACGATCTGAACAGTCCCTTCATGAACTCCTTCACCAGACGATGAGACCACAAGGACGTCCGCCCCGTGGTTCTAGTGTATCGGGAGATCGCAGCAAGATGAATCTTGATGGACGCGTGTGCCAGTCCAGCTTTGGCCAGCGTCAACAGGTACGGCAGTACTTGGGGAGCCGTAATCCGCAGAGGGTTAATCTTCTGTGTGTGGCACCAGACAGAGAACCTCTTCCATTTGTGTCCGTAGCATTTAAGAGTCGAGGACGCCCTGGCCTTTGCAAGAACCTCTCTGCAGTCGGCCGGTATGTCGTATCCTCCAAACTCTAGCGCTGCAGGAGCCAGGGCCTGCAAGTTCAGCGACTTCGGGTCGTGGTGGAGGATGGCGCCTCCTTCCCTGGAGAGCAGATCCGTGTCCACTGGCAGCTTGATTGACGGGGACGCTGACAAGTCCAGAAGGTCCGGGAACCATATCTGCCTCGGCCACGCAGGTGCGACGAGGATCATCATGCACCGTGACCTCTTGAGCTGGTTGATGAGCCGGATCAGTAGTGGCAATGGAGGGTACGCGTATAGGAACAGGCCCGCCCAGGGGAAAGAGAAAGCATCGCCCATGCTCCTCGGCTGGGGAAACCTGCTGGCGAACCTCCGGCACTTGGAGTTCGTCGCCGTCGCGATCAGGTCGATCTGGGGTGTGCCCCACCGTCGGAAGAGGCGATCCACTAGATCCTGCCGTAGTTCCCACTCGCGGCACGAGCGCAGCTCCCTGCTGAGTGAGTCGGCGATGGTGTTTTTTATCCCTGCCAGATGAAACGGCACCAGAAACATCCTTTGGGCGACGGACCAATGCCACAGGTCCTGCGCCTCCTTGGACAGTGCTGGGGACCTGGTTCCGCCCTGTTTCCTGATGTAAAACATGGTGGTGGTGTTGTCGGTGAAGATCCTCACCACCTTGCCCTTGAGGGACAGAAGGAAGGACCTGAGGGCCCAGAACACTGCACGAAGCTCCAGGACGTTGATATGGAGGGACTTCACCGTCGGGAGCCAAAGGCCTCTCGCGTGCAGATTTTCGGTGTGCGCTCCCCACCCTTCCAGGGAGGCATCCGTGGTCACTGTCTCCTGGTGGTCTGGGGTCTGGAAGTCCATGCCCGCCGTCAGATGCGCACAGGTGCCCCACCACCGGATCGCTCGGCGGAAACTCTTGTCGAGTGTGATCCTCTCCTCGAAGCCGCCCGTCGTTTGGATCCAGCGCGCGCCCAGGAACTCCTGCAACGGGCCCATCCGGAGCCTGCACATGGGAATGAGGTAGATGCAAGAAGACATCATTCCGAGGAGGGACTTGATGAACCTCACCTTGGCTGCGTCGGAAACCAACATCCGCTGTATCTTGCCCAGGATGGACCTGGTCCTTTCCTCCGACGGGGAGGCCAGAAGGGACACTGTCGAGCTTCGCTCCCAGAAAAAGTGCGTTTTGCGCGGGTACCAGGTGGGACTTGGCGTAGTTCACGGAGAATCCCAGGTCCGTGAGAAGTTGGACGGTCCTTGCCGTGTGCTCCACGGCGAGCTCCCTCGTCTTGGCTCGGATGAGCCAGTCGTCCAGGTAGGGGTAGACGTGGATCCCCTCTCGGCGCAGCTGCGCCGCCACTGGTGCAAGGCACTTGGTGAATACCCTGGGTGCCGACCGTAGACCGAAGGGAAGGGCTCTGAACTGGTAGTGACGCCCTTGGACCACGAACCGGAGGAATTTTCGGTGCCCCTTTAGGATGGGAATATGTAAGTAGGCATCCTCCAAATCCAACAACGACAGGAAGTCGCCCTCCTCCAGCTGACCCAGGACGTGCTGGAGGGTGACCATCCGGAACTTCTGAGCCTTGATGAACTTGTTCAGCCGTCGTAGGTCTAGGATGGGGCGCCATCCTCCCGTCTTCTTCACGAGGAAGTATCTTGAGTAAACTCCGGAGCCCCGAAGCCTCCTTGGGACGAGTTCGATGGCGCCCTTCCTTAGCATCGCCCTTACCTCCCGGAGAAGCTGAGGGACGTGAAGCTCTTTCCTGGCCACAGGGGGGACGCGCGGGCACCTTCTTTGAAACTCGAGCGCGTGGCCCTGGGCTAGGGCGTCCAGCACCCAACGGTCGGTAGAGATGGACTCCCACATGCTGACGAAGCTCGCCAGCCGGCATCCCACCGGGGTGCTTCGGTGGGGGCCCGACCTCACGGCCGGTTCAATCCTGCTTAGACGAGGCTTTGCCGCCTTGGCCTCCTTGGCGACGACGGCGGGGTCCGCCTGACTTGCCTCGTCCCCTGTAAGCTTCTTGAGACGACGAACGGGCCGCTTGACGGTAGGTGGAAAATCCGCCGCCGGAACCTTTGGAGGCGCCCTTGCCTCCGCCGCTCCGAAAGGGCGGCCGCCGTTGCTGGAGAACCCCGAGAGCCCGGGCTGTCTCTGTGTCCGCTTTAATGGCTTGAAGGGAATCGTCCACTGTTTTCCCAAACAGGTTGTTCCCATCGAACGGCATGTCCAGGACTCTGGTCTGTACGTCTTGACGGAAGTCAGTAGCCTTGAGCCATCCACGCCGCCTAAGGCACACGCCGTTGCCCAACTGGCGAAATCCAGTGTCGGCGATGTCCGTCGCAATAGTGATGGCGTGGTCCGACGCCACCTCACCTTCCTGCAAGATCTCCAGGGCATCCGCCCTCTTGTCGTCCGGTAGGAAGTCCAGCAGGGGAGCCAGCTTGTACCACAGCTCCCTGTCGTACCGGGCTACGATAGCCAAGGCGTTAGCCGCCTTAATCGTCGTCGCTGCAGACGAGATGACCCCGCGCCTCATCGTGTCCAATTTCTTTCCTTCGCCGTCCGGCGGGGAAGTCGACGTGGAGGCCGCAACCCCCCCCCCCCCGCTTTCTTCCTGGCCGCCGCGGAGACGACGGAGTCCGGGGTAGGCTGCGCCCAGAGGCACAAGGGGGCCGCGTCCGGGACCCAGTACTTCTCGTACCGGTCTCTTCTAGCAGGCGTCGTGGATGGGTTCTTGAGGAGGGCGAGGCCCTCATCCCAAATATCGTCCAGTAGAGGTACCGCGAGGACCGTCTTCCTCTTGGCCTCGCGCCGCTGATAAAGGAAACCTTCCTTCTCCTCAGGGCAGAGCTGGAAGAGCTCGGATGCCCTGGCGATCATGGAGTGAAAAGATCCAATCTTGTCGGGCGGGGAAGCCCCGGTGGGAGGAGACGGTAGATCCTCGTCGTACGCCTCGTCGTCCGTACCCGTTGCGGCCGTGTCAGTTCCTGTATCATCCCCTCGAGTCGTGGACGGGGAGGAGGGCTGAACGGGGCGCGACGGCTGAAAAGGAGGTGGAGGGTGAATCCTTTTCTTAGGAGGGGGGCTGCCCGAAGGGCCTGGTTCCGGGTCCCCCGACGGGAGTGGTTCCTCCACTGGTAACGGCAGTCTCGTCCTTATCTCTGAGCATAAGGACTGTATAGCCAACAAAATGGCCGCCGAGTTGTCTTGCGGCACTGGCAGAGGGGAATCCGACGGGCGGTCAGGGGCCCCGTCGGTACCCTCGACGATGTTGTCTCCTGCGTCGGGATCCCTCCCGACGGGCTGGTCTTCCACGCCAACGCCGTGGCTTAAGACCTCGATCAGTTCTTCCTCAGAGGTTGAGGCCGAATCCACGGCGACCTCCTGCCCCCCCTTTTTCTTCTCCGTCAGAGGTTTCACGGGGGTCCTGTCGATGGGCATAAAAGAGGACTCCCTCCGCGGTGGCAGGGAGACTGAGCCCCGAGGTCGCCACCACCGGTGTAGCCTCCACAGGCTGAGCCAGGGCCGCCACGACTGTCTCGATAGAGGCCTTGGCCGGATGGATTAAGGCTTTCACCACCCTTGGTGCGCTCACCGCCTTCTCCTTGAGGGGGGGGGACACTGCCTCGCTCCCCCTCCGCCTTCGAGCTCGACCGGGGCCTCTCCAGGAGCTTCGCCGGGTGCTCGGCCTTCCTCTTACCCGACCCAGAGCGTTGGCTCGTGGTTGAAGGTGCCGGGGAGGTTGCGCCCTGCCTGGTGCCCGTAGAGCCCGACCTTTCGGCGCTCCCGGTGCCAGCGGACTCGGTGCTTGGCCTTATGTTGGACCCCCGTCGCCATGGCGTCCTCAAAGGTCTTAGAAGACCGCTCGGATTTCTTCTTCTCGCCGGACGGGCTCTTCCCTTCCAGCCAGTTGGCGAGACTTTGATGGCGGTCCTTCATGGTCCACTCCGACATGTTGCCGCAAAACGCACAGTCCTTCTCCACGTGCGTCTTGTCTTCATGTAGGCAGTAAAGACAAAAGGAGTGTTCGTCTTCCTTAAAGACATTCTGCAGCTGGCATCCAGGGCAGACCCTGAACAGCTTTCCGGGCGTCGAGCTTCCCTTCTCCTGGGCCATGACCGAGATGGGCCTGAGAAACTTCTGGAGTCCTCCAAAAGCGTAGCTCGACGAATCTTCACCCTTGAGGGGCGTAGACCAATCCGACACGGGTCCCCGTTGATCGGATGGAGAGTCGGTGGAGCTTGAGGCTCTTTTGACCGAAAAAAACATTTGAGAAAAAACGTGAAAAAATAGCACTAACGCTCGAGAGCAATAGCACGAGGATCCCAACACATGAACGTGCGGTAAAAATCTGAAGATGGCTGCCAGAGGCGGGGCTTAGGTAGAGGGCAGTCATTGGCTGTGGTCAGTATGACGCAGAGACCAGTGATTGGTTATTACTACGAAAGACAGATCAGAAACGAAACTGATACTGTTTTTTTCTTTACCGAGGATTCCCAGCCTGACGACGGGGAATATTCATGAGCATGTGAATCCATGCCAGACCCCATGCTGGAGAAATGAAATAGATGCAATGAGTGCAATGGACAAAATGAACAAAAATTGGCAAAATGAATAAAGAGAAGAGGATGGAAAGATGAATACAAGACAGATGACTCCGACTGTATGAGTGCATGGCATAAATGGAAAGTACAGAATAGAAGATTCAAGTACATGAGACGAGAGCAATACATGAAATAGATGAGAGCACGGAATGGATCCAGTGCGTATGACAAGTGACATGGCCTGAATCTATAATGCATGACGAACGAAGTGATTGGAACGGATGAGCGCGCTGAGCGGACAAATGCGTAGAGCAGACGAGCGTGTAGAGCAGACGAGCGTGTAGAGCAGACGAGTGCGTATGAGCGAACAACTTTGTAGAACTGATGAGTGCACATAGCAGATGAGTGCGAGTAAAGAACGATTGCGTGGAGCGTGATGGGTGCGTGGAGCGTGATGGGTGTGCAAGAGCCGATGAGTTGCGTAGAACGGATGGAATGGGTGAAGTATGTGGATGGAATGGGTGACATATGGATGGAGTGCGCAGAATGGATGGAGCGGGCGAAGTATGTGGATTGAATGAGGACGTATGTGGATTGAAGGGATGAAGTGGAAGGTACTAATGAAAGTGTGGACGGGGTGCATAAAACAACTTAGAATTCACGGAAATGATCCGAGTGCGTGGAGCAGTTTCCGAGTGCGCGACATACATGAATGGTTTGGAATGCATGTAACGTTTGAAAGAGCATGTAAACCATCTTATCACATCACCATGTTTACTCTCCTCTTTACACCACCACTCAACTAGAACACAGAGATACTATGACACCATTCGGTATAGCTGTTCTCATACCAACATCTGCCTCATACTCCACATCACTCTAATCACTGCTGGTTTCACATCCCCCAGCCAGGTGTTCTCCTCAGGCCTAACGCAGCCAGAACCGGTCTGGATAAAACCTGCGAGAACGAACACCACACCTACCGCTATGAAGCAGCTATTACACGAATGCAACACCAGCTGCACACATGTCCGGTGCTCACAAGCACCTTTAACTCTCTACTGACTTGAACTTCGGTTCCAGAGGGCGTTCAACCTACCAGCGCCTTCAGACCATATCAATAGTACATAAGGCGCTATATGAATGCAAAGTAATAGAACATGTACAAATTCGAAATATAGAAAGGTCCACACGCCAACTCATTCAGCAAATTAAACAGGCAACTAGACAGACTGAGGATATGTATAAGATTAAAAAAACAAAGCAAAGCCTAAAATGGAAATCGCTTGAAAGCACATCGACATAGGCTGTATCAGGGGAGGAAATGCTGGCAGCTCTGAACAAGGGTCTGAATAAAGGTAATTGTTGTACATTGCTGAATGGTTTGGAAATTAATCAAATGGTAGTGCAAAGCAACCCAGTACCCGAAAACATCTGTCTCCTATTATTCGATATTATATGGTCCTAACAAATCCAACAAGATAGAGGGCGATTTTGCCTGTTCTAGCGATTGGTCTTTGGAATTCAGTATTGAGGATATTAAACATTGATTATTAAAACTATCCCATCTCTAGCGGGCGTCAAAACTACCTGGCTAACAAGATTTTTAAAAGCGACTATCTTTTGTTCTGATATTATTGCCACCATGTCCGCCCCCCGTCCCGTTTGGAAAACTGCGCATGTCATCCCAATTTACAAAAAGTTGCCTCTTCTAAACTATCACCCTATCACCCTCCTCAACGCGGATTCCAAAATATTTGCCTCTCTATTGTTGGAGAATAAAAGATTGGGGTAAGGAACAAAATGTGTTGTAGATGTGTCAAAATGGTTTCAGGAAAGGCATAGGTACTGATTGGGGAGGCTTCCTAATGACCTGTATGCAACATTTGGCATGCGAGGAGGGAGCCATGCCAGTATATGTTGCCTCCATGGACCCATCTATGGCCTTTGATATGGTGGACCGTGCAATATTGTCGGCAATATTGTCAGCCAAATTAAAAACAATGCATGTACCAAAAATGGTGTTGAGCATACTCATACAATCCATGAAGGTACTAATGGCCTTAGGCAAGAGTGCATTTTAGCCCTGTGTCTTTTTTAATTTATATATGACAGAAGTGGGTGAACCCCTTTTAAAAGCCGGCTTTGTCACCCCTAAAATAAGCAAGCTCAGAATCCCATGTATGGCGTATGTAGACGATTTTGTGCTATGTGGCCATAAACCAATAGGACTAGAGCGGTTAATTGATGCTTTTAACCAATACATTTTAGCTAACAATCCAAGCATCAAACACTCGAAAAATGTGGTTCTTTTATTTTGCAAAGTAAAAAAAGAAGAACTCTCTTTTGGTATGTAAACAGAACTAAGCTATTATTTAAAGAGAATATGCTCTACTGGGCTAACCCATCATTTCGCATCCTTCTAAACTCTTCAGGAATTATAACAAAAAGGAACCATGTTAGCTCCTCAGTGGCAGTTCTGAAATTCTATTTAGGTAAAGCCAAAGCTTATTTATGAACTAGAACTCTCCCCAGGTTGGCTGCTTAAGGAGTTGAATTTTTATAAAGCTCTAATGTGGCAGTACCTCTATGGTTGTAATTCGACACCAACTGGGGCTACAGTTACTCCAAAGTAAATTTTGGTGGAAGCAGTTAGCCCTCTTTTAGAAAATTGCACTTCATGCGGATCATGGTAAAGGAGTGCTGAGAGGAAATTCTATAAGCCAATTTTTGGCCCACTGCTCCTTGCTTCCGGCCAACACAGGAAGCTCTTTGGAAATTGATTGCTATTCCGAAAAAAGTTAAAAAGCTAATACAGCGTAATGACTGGATTAGTAGGAGGGAGACTGGCAAAATCTCTGTACTCTCATTTGACTCTACATCACAAATGTACTGGAACCACCGAATCATATCAAGTCTGTTTCCAGCAAGACACACTATAAATGATTTTATGCATTTTAGATAAAACTGTATTCTTATAAATGAGATAATTGGTATTAGAGGGGGCCTCCCATTGTGAACAGGTACTTGTAGATCTTGTACCCAAGACGAATACAAAGGCATCACTGTTGCACTTGCTTCTTTCATGCCCTGCTCTTAGGGCCCAGTAAACTGACTACCTAGGAAAATATATAACTAGTCTTCAATGGGTACTAACTGACAATCTATGGCTAAGTATTTAAACAAGAAATTGGTATACCTTAAATTAGCAGTCTTATGGTTTTAAAAAAAATGTTTGTAAAGTGTAAGTAGTGTTTTTTAAATTAAGTTTAATCATTAAATGCTGCATTTTAATTGTGATATTCTTGAAGGTTTAATCCCGGATTGATTTTAGTCCTTCACTGTACACTCCAAAACTGTATTGCATATAATTAGTCTCTTTTCTTGTGTGAATTTCATGTTGTATAATTGATTTTTTTGAACAAATTTTGTAAAGGTTTTACTTTTAGACCATACACAAATACAAAATAAATACTGTCCATGAAACCAATATTTTCTTTCATCGATCCCTCATCATTTCCTTAACTAAATCAAAAATCTCCATGACCCTTAACATCTTAAAAATATAAACCCTCCATCAAAGCTGTCAAATTTGACTCCTTTTTAAATGAGACTCAAAGTACTAACCTGCTTAACTCCAATGAGAATTAGATTGGAACTGCAACCCACCTCAGACATGTGGGCTGATATTTGGCAACTATACATTTTTCCTCGTCGGTAGCCACTAACCTAGCTCAAACCTATTTCTTTATCTTACATCGCGCATTTCTTACACCATCAAGAATTGCAAAAGTCACTAATAATTCATCCAATAATTGTTGGTAAAGTCATATTCCTAATGCCGATTTCTTCCATTTAATCTACGATTGTAAATGTGTGCTTTTTTTGGTCTAAAATTTGGTTGTTCCTTTAAAGGATTTTTCACTTTCAGGAACCACTTTCACTTTGTAACCAACCTCATGTAAGCCCTATTGTGATCCCATATCTACAATTAATTGTATCACCTTGTTTAGTTAATCTATTAGTATTGCATTACACAATATTACCCCAATTAAGTTATCATGCATTACTTGGTGGAATTTCATTTGCGCTATAAATCTTTCTTTTCTATATGCTTTGCCTTCTAATTGCCTACACAAATTTAATAGGAAATTGAACATTTTTATTCACTAACTCAATGGGTCTGATTAATGGTGTTTTTACACTTGCTATGATCTATTATGGATATAGCTTACCCTTCCCCTTATCTTTCCTCTCATATTTTGTATTGTCTTTCGTTTGACTATGCTGTTTCTCCACATTATTTTCACAATTGTAATCAGTCATTGCCATCATCTAGATAATTTGTTTAGGCAATGTCAATTCTATTATTCATAAAATGTTATTTAGTTCTCCATGTTATATTCTCATCAGTACATCAACATGATTAATAAAAATAAACAAAAAAGAAATAATTTGTACGGGAAGGGCTGGCGGCAGCAAAAATGTTCTGGGTTTTAAACTTGTTACTCATGTACATTTGCCATCACTGCAAATGGTCACCAACAGTGGCTAGCACCCCAAGATGGGCAAGCCACAAGATATTTGCCTGTTCTTTAGCTATATTGCTCTTATACGTAATGCCCTTTCCTGGGGAATTCTTCTGCATTAATGGGCTAGATGCTGGTCTCCGTGTGTGGCCCAAGGTGGGGGCTGTGACTATCTGATCCCAGTCGACATCCTGGTGACTGAATGTCTGTTGCTGGGCAGATTGGTGTAACGCTCACCTGATTCCCGCAGAGGCGCCGGTCTTGACTGGGTGAATGCCGTATCTTCAAAGGTGATGTGTAACACACGGTTGGCTCTTTGGGCTTGACCTCTGTGCACTGTATGTCTGACTCGAAGAGTAAGATGTCTTAGGTAAGTGAACGCCGAGCTCTCCATCTGCCTCGGGGCAGGGTGCCGTAACCAGTTCCTTCACTGGATAAGGGTGCAGGCCTCTTGACCTCAGAGGACTGCTGTCCTTCGTTAACTGCACGAACGGTAAGTTCTGGGCGCTTCAAATGTCAAAAGTCTTTTGTAATGATATCTCTTGTTTTGCAGAGTTCCGGTGATGGCGGATGGCGGGCTGATGAGAGTTGAGGATCGAACCCGCATGAGGAATAGAAGCGCCTGGAAGCACGTAGGTAAGCGCTTGTAGCCTGCTTCACGATGCGCACTAACTGTCCCTTTTATCTTGCAGGTACAAGTTCGGAGCTTTAGAGAAGCTGAAGGGTGCTGGAATACCCACTGGATTCAGCGTGGGAAGGAGTAATGGCACGTGAGTAATAAAGTTGCCCAATGTCTTTAAACGCACCTTCTTTTGTCTTTCAGATGCGGGATGCAGCGCCGAAGGCCTCCGGAGCGTGCGAAGAGCTGGTAAGCTTTTGTCTTTCAGATGCCGGAATGCAGCGCGAGGCGTTGGTGACAGCCGATGGACCAGGTAAGAGATGCGCTGCCACTGAAGACCGTAGTGCTAACCTGTTCTTTCTTTGTCTTTACAGGTGCTGCTGAAGACTGGATTCCAGGATGGTAAGCCTTTGTTACCTTAGGCCCAGGATCAGAAGCAGAAGACACGATGAGCGTTCTGCTGCAGAGAATGCAGAACAACACAAAGCAAGATTCATCCATCGGGTGTGGTTTAAATAACCTCCTGTACTGCTTAGGTGTCTCCTTCCACAGCCACGCCTAGGTAAGAAAAGAGTTCCTGCTTTCCAGAAGAGTTCCATTGTTCTGAACCTAGGGAGTGGCTCCTGCCCCATCCAACAGGAAAAGTAGTCCCAAACAGAAGAGGATCCGGGGTTCAACTGGCAGGTAAGTAAGCAGCATGGTCTTCTGCAGGTAAGTCCACCCAAGCATTATGAGCCCGGCGCTTCCAGCGCTGGGACTGGGCATCTTTATGAGCCTGGTGCCACTGGCGCCAGGACAGGGTCCAAAAGGTCCCAATTGGGACTGGCTGGCACTCGGAACCGGGGTTATGGGTCTGCTTCCAAGGGAGTCGGGCAAGTCCTGATCTTTTGGAAGCAGAGATCATGACAGCTGGTCTTCAATGGCTATTCTGGACCGCACTGTGTAGCGGGTCGGAAGGAGGAGTTGATTGAATGGAACTGCGCGATTTGCCCGTGGGTAAATTACCTGCAACGGAGATGTTTGCATGGGAAGTATACGCAATACAAAATGTTTGTACATTTTCCATGCGAACATCCGTTACAAATCAACACCAAAACCATACCAACATAGAACCCCACCCACACCACCACCACCCCACTTACCTTTCCTTCCGATGCGCTGTGTCCCTACGGCACCGGTTCCCTTTCACTTCCGTGATCGGGAACAGGCACTGCAGGGTCCTTTGTTTTCAGGCAGGGGTGTCCCCTGCAACACCCGCTCACTATACTGTGTAGTATAGTGAGCCAAGTGTTGCGGGGAGACACCACTGCTTTATTTCACTTTTTCTGTCTGGTGAGCAGCAGGTGACACCCCCGCAGCCCCTGGCCTTTTTTTAAGTCGCGTGAGCTGCAGGGTTGTCCCCTGCAACACCCAACTCACTACATGTACAGTATAGTGAGCAGGGGTTGCGGGGGACACCCCTGCAGACGACTTTTTTTTAGAACGTCCTCACCAAGAGACCTAAACACATACCGCAAAAAGTTCGAACTTTTGGTAGTTCGAACTTTTCATGGTATGTGGTTTAGGTCTTTTGGTGGGGTCAGTAAATCACTGTAATTTCGTCCTATTCCTGATTTAATAGCCTTTATTAAATTATAAGTAGAACACCTAACTATTCCCATTACTAAAGAGAATACCCTACCTATCTAAAGAAACTAAAAGGTGCTTGTCAGGAAGTCCAAAATAATGTCCTCCGTCCAAACTATCTATCTGACCATACCACTATATTTAACCAACTTAAATAGGCCAAGAGAATGTCTTATCCTCGCATGGTTGTTTCTTCTCTTCCAATAGACTTTTTATTTATAGTCCCTCTGTGGTAAAGATATTTCTGGACACAATCTCCTTGGATAGTCTCTGAGATCAACTCTTGTAGTTCTTCAAAATTATTGCTAGGTTTCGTACTTTGTGGGCCTGTATTTAGAATTTCTTCCCTTCAGATAGTTTCTCACACTTGTAGACTCTTTCCGGTCTTTCGATTCAGGCTTTCCTGAGGTGGGTTTATCGTGACTCCTTTTAAGGCTTGCTTGGTCATAACTTCTCTGTTTTACATTGTCTCTTCTTTTATCTTGCTCATTCAAGAGTTTTATATCCGGTCTCAGATTGCATGTTTATATGTTAAACTTCCTCCAGTCTTCAATTCTGGGGTCTTTTCCCTTCATCCCAGAAAACTTGTTTCCAGTCTCTGCTTGTTACCCACCTAGGTGGCTTAAACCCCTCTTTTATAGGCTTTCACTTTTCTTAACTGGTCTCTTGATATCTTGTCCTTAGGACTGCAACGAGTTTCTCCCTTTATATAATAACCCTCTTCCTGGGCCGAGCTATTCAATTCCTGCTTACAATTACAAAGTCTTAGGTATTACTTACTCATCCATGGGACAGAGGAGTTTCTTCAGTTCTATAATGGTGCCCCGTTGGCCACCCGCTCCTTTATCTCTGCCGGGGACCGTGGCATGGCTTGACTCACTTGGGTGTGCTTTCTCATACTTCTCATTCGCCAGCTTCCTGTTCCAGGATCCTCATCTTGTTATTGCTCTGCTATGGCGGTGGGAAGCTAACCATGCTTCTCATAGTGGTGATCTTGTAGTATTTGTTTGGGCGCCCTGCCCACTCACTATGCTACACTTGGTCATGTTGCCAACGTATAGCTTGTTCCCATTTCCTTCCTCACAATTCTTTCCTTGCATCTACACACGCCGGGCCTCCCATGTCTCATATTAGCATTCTCTGTCTCGTTGAAAGTCACATGCGCCGAGATTTGCCTTCGCTCCACCTCTACAAGGCACAATTAATTCAAGGGGCTTCCCCTGCGCACAAGGCTCTCCTCCTTCCTACTCGTCCTGGTTAAATATACATCTCTTGTTAAAGAGATCTTCTGTTTCGTTAACAAATGGATTTATTGTTACATTGCCTTCAGCCAATGGTAAATATGCCACATTATTCGTTCTAACAGGTAGTGTCATGTCTCTACCTTTAAGGTCCCACTTGCCTCAACCCCTTAGGAGGGTCTTGCGGAGGGGCCTCTCCTACCCATCTTCACAGGGGTAGGAGGTGCGGGGGGGCTCCCTCTTGGGGAGAAGGGACGAATATATGCAATTTGTCACAAATGCCAGTTTGAATGGTGCAGATCCTTACCATGGGTGGATCTGGGCAAGCTTCCAGTCCCAATCTTGGATAAGAGGATGACTCCTGCAGCTATTCCACAGAATATTGTTGGAGCCAGGTGCCCCACGAAGAAGTGCATCCGCTGATGATCCAAGGAAAACGTTTGCAGCTGACGAGCATCAACTACGGTGAAGTCCCGGTAAAGGCCTGCTCTTCTGCCTGATCTTAAAAAGATCTTTGAGCGTTGTTCAACACCTGGACCAGTGGGAACAACCAGTCTTGACCCCTGCTCGAGGATACGTGCCTTCTAAGCATTCGAAAGTGTCCTTAGACCAAATGATTGGACCTACCAGCTCTGTCCGGAGATACCGCGCTGCATCCATCACCGTTCTGAGTGCATCCTTGCAACTTGAAGGATCTTCAGCTTGTACTACTAAACGCATGCTCCTGCATCTTCATGCTTCTTGCCACAACAAAATCTGTGCAAGGCCTCATCCTATGTTCGTCTATTGAAGATCGCCTGATCAGGACTCACATTGCAATCAGACTTCTTCGGTCCCTGGAGGTGTTCCGAGCTTTTCTGCTGCGCAGAAGTCTTCATCTTTTCTTGGCAAGGGTGTTGGAAAGTGCCTGGAACTATGATTTGAGCACAGCAAATTACCGAAACGAATTCCCTC
Source organism: Ambystoma mexicanum (assembly GCF_040938575.1). Taxonomy (NCBI): domain Eukaryota; kingdom Metazoa; phylum Chordata; class Amphibia; order Caudata; family Ambystomatidae; genus Ambystoma; species Ambystoma mexicanum. The sequence goes on along the minus strand of NC_090937.1, from coordinate 1,565,938,808 downwards.
ATTTGAAGGTAACCTCTGCACCTGCGACCCATGGGCCTCCCTCAACTGGACCAAGCACAGAAGAAAGTGCATGCAACGGATTCCTGAAACACTAATGTTCTCTGGAGGAATCTGAGTCGGGGGTAAGTTAACATACCCATTTTCTTTTCCTCACAAGTCCTCCATAGGGTTACATGGGTGTATTCCCATCTATCACTTTCATGACTTAAATTGGTGATCTTGTTTGTTTATTTGGAATTGCGCACTGAGCCCTTAGGTAGCTGGGCGCAACAGGCCAAATAAACTTACAACATAGTTACAGAGCATGTCAGGTACATATACATATCTACAAGAAATATAAAATGACAGCCACTTCCAAGTTACAGTAGAGTGATGGAAGCTAGGGGTCACATATTATATAATACATGTTGCAGTCGACTAGTGCAGTAAGTAGCAAATACAGTGACTGTGGTAGAGCGTAACAGGTATCAGGTAGGGGGTACGGTCTAGGTACGGGGCAGAGCAGGTTAGGAGTCATTTGTTCGTAGCCATTTTAGTATATTGCGTCTAAATTTAGGGTAAGGTTGTTCCATTCTGAGATCTGATGGGAGAGCATTCCAGGATTGCGCTGCTTTGGCCGGGAAACTGGAGCCACCAGCTGTGGTTCGTTTGAATCTAGGGATCTTTAGAGTGTAGGCATTGGCAGATCTCATAGGGTGAGTAGCAATTCTCCTATTTATTCTTTCTGAGAGATATGGTGGTGCTAAGTTGTTCAGGCACTTAAACGTGAGTGAGAATGTTTAAAGGAGGATTGTGTCGTTTATTTTTAACCAGTGGGCATCTCTTCTAAATTTAGAGACATGCTCTCTGTTAGGAATATTCAGAGTTGCTCTTACAACACAGGATCCCTGAGGTACTCCGCAAGACATTTGAATGGGGTCAGAGGAGGCTGAGGGGGAAAAGACTCATTGTGCAGTTAGCTAGAAAGGATTGGACCCAGGTTATGGCATCACTTGAGAAATGGGCAGCTGACCCGAGGTGGTTGCATAAGACTGCATGATCCACCAGGTCGAAGGCTGCCAATAGGTCCAGGAGAAGTAGCATAGCTGTTTTCCCATTATCCTTCAGCTCGTCAAATTGGGTCTTAAGGTCTAATAAGGCTGTTGCCGTGCCATGAAGAGGGCGGAAGCCAAATTGCCATGTTCCTAGTACGTGATTAGCTTCCAAGTATTCCTGAATTTGAAGGTAAGCTACTCTATCGATAATTTTAAGTAAGAAAGGGACAGTAGTGATTGGTCTGTAGTTAGTCGGGATGGTCGGGTCTAATGTTTGTTTTTTTTAGCAAAGGGAGAACCCAAGATTCTTTAAGATTATTGGGCACTGCGTTGGTGTTGAAGGAGGCATTAATGAGCTTAGAGATGAAAGGGGCTAGGTCTCTAGCTGCATCCTTTGTGATTTGGGCTGGGCAACTGTCTCCCTTACAATTCGAGGGTTTTAGGGAGATTATGATTTTCTCCGTCTCTAGGATAGAGAGTTTCTTGAAGCTGAAAGGTATGGTAGATTTGTTCCATGTGGGTTGGGGGGGTGAGGGGGGGTTTCTGCTCAGATGGGAGCAGTGAGGCTTTCTTGTTAGCTATTTTGAGTTGGAGAGAAGCAATTTTATTCGACAAAGCATTTTGTATGTCAGTACACCATTGCTTATCCTTCGGGACATTGTCGGCCGGAGGGATCAGTGATTCCATTTCACGAAGGATAGTGACTAGTTCCTTGGTGTCAGACTTAGCCTCTGAGATTTTATTGTTAAATGTGTTCTTATTAATTATTTCTTTGTTGTAGAATTTGGAGTGGTCAGTTAGCTTGACTTTATTATCGTCAGTGGGGAAGTGACGCCAAATAGATTGGAGCTTTCTTTTTTGTAGTCTTAATTCTTTGAGTTGGGGCGTGAACCAGGCATTAAGATGAGATTTCTGTCTGCCTTTACGAAGTTTGACAGGTGTAATAATGTCCAGAGCCTTAGTCCTGGCATTATTGAAGACCTCCACTAGTATGTTGGGGTCTGTGTTGCTGTCAAAGTTGTTGATGGAAGGAAGGAGATAAGGGAGTCGTTTTTCCGCAGTGATATCCTTTTTGCTTCTAGTTGGCAGTGGAAGTGCTGTAGCAATAGTTTTAGGGCTAAGGAGAGCTAGTGTGGTGGAGAAGATAATTAGATGGTCAGTCCAGGATTGCGGGGCAAAATCAGTAATGGCAATGTTGCAGTTCAGATCAGCCACCCAGTCGAGGGTCCTTCCTTTGATATGGGTAGGGGAAAGGACTTTTTGTAGGAGTCCATGATCCTTTAGTAGAGCTGCTATTGATTGGGCATGTTTGTTGTCAGTGTCATTAAAGCCAAGATTAAAGTCCCCCAACAGCAGGGTTTGCAAGTGGTCTTTTGTATTATTGGCTAGAAGGATTGTCAAGGATCCTAGTGCAGTGGGATGGAGAGAGTTCATTGAGTAAACTTCCCTTATCTTCTTGAACTTTGAGTCGCAAACACTGGCCTTGTCCAATCAGACCTACCAGAAAAGCATACCTTTGAACCAGATAACTTTAGAGCAAAAAGCCCCAAACCATCTAAGTGCTAGGGAATTGTTTTAGTGTTGCTTGACATTGTTTCTACTGAACCTTATGCATCCAAGTACTCACCTGTTTTACACTGGTTATTGTATTACATGATTTATAGTTTCTCCTAAGGATGAATGTATACATCTGTCTTATAGTAAGTGTGTGACAATATTTGTCTAGAGGCTTCATCTGCTTAGTGTGTACTTTAAAGGCCTAATCATTGTATATGTTTGTTCTTACCTGTGTAAATGGAATTACTGGTGTTCTGTGTGGGTACTTTTATAGCTCAAATAACCTTCACCAGTGGCATCAGAGCACTAAATGAAAGACAGCAGAAAGAATGAAAATAAATTAAAGAAATTGTTAGGTCTTAGGAGTGATTTAAACTGCGTAAAATCCTGAATTCTACACAGAGAAAGCGGAAGGGAGTTCCACAACTTGGGGGCCTGCCACTGAAAAAGCCTGTCCTCTGCGAAGCTCCAATCAGTAGCATGGAATGTGAGATGGGAAAAGCAGCTGATCGCAAGGATCTGCTAGGGCAATAGAGCATTTGTTTGTCCTCCTGAGCCTTAAACCCCCTTCCCTGCAAACCACAATGAATAAGACTTGAATTGTATGTGGGCCGCAACCAGCAACGAATGGTCGCAGTGGAGCAGAAGAAACAGGCTTGTCATATGGAATACCCATAACTAGCCGAATTGTTGCATTTTGAAGCACCTGTAACCAATTAAGTATATATGCTGGCTGTGAAAGTAGCTTAGCATTATAATAGATGGAGGCAGCCAGTCAACATGGCAGTGATGCCCTGGGCATAAAGTTAGGCAGGAATATAAGGTAGAATTTCTTAAACTTTAAAAAAACAGTGCTACAAATAGCCCCGACATGAGTCTCCATGGACCAATTCCTACTCCCTCTTCCACCACCCTGCGCCCCTTCCCGCTTCCGCTCTTTCAAACTACTCGCTCCTTTCAACTGGAACGCCTTCCCAATCCGCTCTTCTCCCTCCTACCCTTTCATGCGCTCGTTTCTAAAATCTCATCTCGGCCATTCGCCTCCATAACATCTTTTGCTTCCTCTCCTATTTCTACCACTACCTCATCCCTCACCTCTTACATCTGTACTTCCTCACCCTCTCCTTCCTCTCTATTCCCCCTACCCTACTCCCCGCTCTTATCTAGTCTTACTTTTTCCATTCTTCTCCCTTACACCTTCTCGCCTCCTCTTACTTCTGCTTCTACCTCTACTCATACCTCCCACTCCCTCTCACACCTCAGTCCCTCTCTACTCTCTCCTTACCTCAGCAATAATTTCAAATTTTCCTTGTTCTGTTTTCTGGTTGTGATTCAATTGCCATTTAATGCTGCTTGTATATTTTCTTGTTCTTCTTGTAAAGCACTTTGGATTAAAGCGCTATATAAATTCAATAAAATATAAAATACAAATACAAAACACAAAGAAATTGACATTCTAACCCGCAGATTTATAACAGGTGTTGGTAGAGAGCCAAGCTCTGATGTCCAGTGATCCAGTGTCCAGCACAGAGGGGAAGGGGACGGACCAACCTCCAGCACATCATTTTTCTCTCCCTCAGCCAACTGCTCACTGCATCAAGGCAAGTTCGTTAAACAAGCAGCAGTGGCAGCATGCTCCAGGTCTAATCTAAAAAGAATGTGCGTATCGTCGGCATAACAGAAATAACGAAAATCAAAATAGTGAATACGGCTAGCTAATAGTTGGAACAAGTTACTTACCTGTAACTGTTGTTCTCCAGCATGGGTCTGGCATGGATTCACATGCTCATGAATATTCCCCGTCGTCAGGCTGGGAATCCTCGGTAAAGAAAAAACCAGTATCAGTTTCGTTTCTGATCTGTCTTTCGTAGTAATAACCAATCACTGGTCTCTGCGTCATACTGACCACAGCCAATGACTGCCCTCTACCTAAGCACCGCCTCTGGCAGCCATCTTCAGATTTGGAAGCACGTGAAGTGGCAGTATGACCAAGTGAAGAGCCGCAGAGGGGTAGGCGGGAGGGTTCGCATGTGAATCCATGCCAGACCCATGCTGGAGAACAACAGTTACAGGTAAGTAACTTGTTCCTTCTCCAGCATGGGGTCTGGCATGGATTCACATGCTCATGAATAAAGAATACATAGCAGTACACACATGCACAACCACGGGAGGTGGCAAAGGCTCAACATTAAGCATCACATCAACTCAACATTAAGCATCTTACCTCCTCACCAGGCTCACCTCAGGCGAACAGGTTGCGCAGCACTGCTTGGCCGACCCTGGACTCCTCCCTGGAATCCCGGTCGACGCAGTAGAATTTCGTGAAGGTGTGCGTCGACCTCCACGTAGCAGCCCTGCATATGTCCAGCAGGGGCACACCAGATAGGAACGCCGTGGTAGCTGCGATCGCTCTGGTGGAATGGGCTCTCGGACGGCCAGGCAGCGGTCGGTTTGCCAACCGGTGACAGCACATGATACAGCCGGAGAGCCATCTGGAGATGGAAGCCTTCGAGAGAGCCTTCCCCTGATTGACAGGTCCAAAGTTCACAAAGAGTTGTGACGTCTTCCGAAAACCTTTCGTGCGGTCCACGTAGAACTTCAGCGCTCTAGCTACATCCAGCGAGTGCAAAGTCCTCTCAGCCGGCGACGAAGGCGACGGGAAGAACACAGGTAACACCAAGGGTTCGTTGAGATGAAAGTCCGACGGTACCTTGGGCATGAAGGAGGGGTGCGTCCTGAGCACTACCCTCGTGTCGTGGAAAGTCAAGTACGGGGCCTTGCAAGAAAGGGCCTGGATCTCTCCCACTCGTCGTGCGGAGGTGATGGCCACGAGAAAAGCTGTTTTCCACGATAGAAACTTCAACGGGGCCGAGTGCAGAGGCTCGAACGGAGGTCCCATGAGTTTGGTCAGTACCACGTTGAGCTCCCACGCCGGGGCCGGAGCCTTCACCGGCGGGAACGATCTGAACAGTCCCTTCATGAACTCTTTCACCAGGCGATGAGACCACAAGGACGTCCGGCCCGTGGTTCTGGTGTATCGGGAGATCGCAGCAAGATGAATCTTGATGGACGCGTGTGCCAGACCAGCTTTGGCCAGCGTCAGCAGGTACGGCAGCACTTGGGGAGCCGTAATCCGTAGAGGGTTAATCTTCTGTGCGTGGCACCAGACAGAGAACCTCTTCCATTTGTGTCCGTAGCATTTAAGAGTCGAGGACGCCCTGGCCTTTGCAAGAACCTCTCTGCAATCGGCCGGTATGTCGTATCCTCCAAACTCTAACGCTGCAGGAGCCAGGCCTGCAAGTTCAGCGACTTCGGGTCGTGGTGGAGGATGGCGCCTCCTTCCCTGGAGAGTAGATCCGCGTCCGCCGGCAGCTTGATTGGCGGGGACGCCGACAAGTCCAGAAGGTCCGGGAACCATATCTGCCTCGGCCACGCAGGTGCGACGAGGATCATCCTGCACCGTGACCTCTTGAGCTGGTTGACGAGCCGGATTAGCAGAGGCAAGGGAGGGAACGCGTAGAGGAACAGGCCCTCCCAGGGGAACGAGAAAGCATCGCCCATGCTCCTCGTCTGGGGAAACCTGCTGGCGAACCTCCGGCACTTGGTGTTCGTCGCCGTCGCGAACAGGTCGATCTGGGGTGTGCCCCACCGTCGGAAGAGGCGATCCACCAGATCCTGCCGTAGTTCCCACTCGTGGCACGAGCGCAGCTCCCTGCTGAGTGAGTCGGCGATGGTGTTTTTTATCCCTGCCAGATGAAACGGCACCAGAAGAATCCCTTGGGCGACGGCCCAATGCCACAGGTCCTGCGCCTCCTTGGACAGCGCTGGGGACCTGGTTCCGCCCTGTTTCCTGATGTAAAACATGGTGGTGGTGTTGTCGGTGAAGATCCTCACCACCTTGCCCTTGAGGGACGGAAGGAAGGACCTGAGGGCCCAAAACACTGCACGGAGCTCCAGGACGTTGATATGCAGGGACTTCTCCGTCGGGAGCCAAAGTCCCCTTGCGTGCAGATTTTCGGTGTGCGCTCCCCACCCTTCTAGGGAGGCATCCGTGGTCACAGTCACCTGGTGGGCTGGGGTCTGGAAGTCCATGCCCGCCGTCAGATGCGCGCGGGTGCCCCACCACCGTATCGCTCGTCGGAAACTCTCGTCGAGCTTGATCCTTTCCTCGAAGCTGCCCGTCGTCTGGATCCAGCGCGCATCCAGGAACTCTTGCAACGGGCGCATCCGGAGCCTGCACATGGGAATGAGGTAGATGCAGGAAGACATCATCCCGAGGAGGGACTTGATGGACCTCACCTTGGCCGCGTCGGCCACCAACATCCGTTGCACCTTGCCCAAGATGGTCCTGGTCCTCTCCTCCGACGGGGAGGCCAGAAGGGACACTGTGTCGAGCCTCGCTCCCAGAAACAGTGCGACTTGCGCGGGCACCAGGTGGGATTTGGCGTAGTTCACGGAGAATCCCAGGTCCGTGAGGAGTTGGACGGTCCTTGCCGTGTGGACCACGGCGAGCTCCCTCGTCTTGGCGCGGATGAGCCAGTCGTCCAGGTAGGGGTAGACGTGAATCCCCTCGCGGCGCAGCTGCGCCGCCACCGGTGCGAGGCACTTGGTGAAAACCCTGGGTGCCGACCGCAGTCCGAAGGGAAGGGCTTTGAACTGGTAATGACGCCCTTGGACCACGAATCTGAGGAATTTTCGGTGCCCCTTTAGGATGGGAATGTGGAAGTAGGCATCCTCCAAATCCAACGACGATAGGAAGTCTCCTTCCTCCAGCTGACCCAGGACGTGCTGGAGGGTGACCATCCGGAACTTCTGCGCCTTGATGAACTTGTTCAGGCGTCGCAGGTCCAGGATGGGGCGCCATCCTCCCGTCTTCTTCTTCACGAGGAAGTAACGCGAGTAGACTCCGGAGCCCCGAAGCCTCTTTGGGACGAGTTCGATGGCGCCCTTTCTGAGCATCGCCTTTACCTCCAGGAGAAGTTGAGGGACGTGAAGTTCTTTCCTGGCCACGGGGGGGACGCGCGGGCACCTTCTTTGAAACTCGAGCGCGTGGCCCCGGGCCAGGGCGTCCAGCACCCAACGGTCGGTGGAGATGGACTCCCACACGCTGACGAAGCCCGCCAGCCGGCCTCCCACCGGGGTGCTTCGGTGGGGGCCCGACCCCACGGCCGGTTCAATCCTGCTTGGACGCGGCCTTGCCGCCTTGGCCTCCTTGGCGACGACGGCGGGGGCCGCCAGACTTGCCTCGTCCTCTGTAGGCCTCTTGCGACGACGAGCGGGCCGCTTGACGGTAGGAAGCGAAACCGCCGCCGGAACCTTTGGAGGCGCCCTTGCCTCCGCCGCTCCGAAAGGGCGTCCGCCGTTGCTGCAGTACTCCAAGGGCCCGGGCCGTCTCAGTATCCGCCTTGATGGCCTGAAGGGAATCGTCCACTGTCTTCCCAAACAGGTTGTTCCCGTCGAAGGGCATGTCCAGGACCCTGGTCTGGACGTCCTGCCGAAAGTCCGTAGCCTTGAGCCATCCGCGACGTCGAAGGCAAACGCCGTTGCCCATCTGGCGGAACCCAGTGTCGGCGATGTCCGTCGCCACGGTGATGGCGTGGTCCGAGGCCACCTCACCTTCCTGCAGGATCTCAAGGGCCTCCGCCCTCTTGTCGTCCGGCAGAAAATCCAGCAGGGGAGCTATCTTGTACCAGAGTTCCCTGTCGTAGCGGGCCACGATAGCCAAGGCGTTGGCCGCTTTAATCGTCGTCGCCGCCGACGTGATGACTCTGCGTCCCATGGCATCCAATTTCTTTCCCTCGCCGTCCGGCGGGGAAGTCGACGTGGAGGCCGCACCCCCCCCCGCTTTCTTCCTGGCTGCCGCGGAGACGACGGAGTCCGGGGTAGGCTGCGCCCGGAGGCATAGGGGGGCCGAGTCCGGGACCCGGTACTTTTTCTCGTACCGGTCTCTTTTCGCTGGCGTCGTGGAAGGGTTCTTGAGGAGGGAAAGGCCCTCATCCCAAATGTCGTCCAACAGAGGCACTGCGAGGACCGTCTTCCTCTTGGTCTCGCGCCGTTGGTAAAGGAAGCCTTCCTTTTTCTTCTCCTCAGGGCAGAGTTGGAAAAGCTCAGATGCCCTGGCGATCATTGAGTGGAACGATCCAATCTCGTCGGGCGGAGAAGCCCTGGTGGGAGGCGACGACGGAAAATCCTCGTCGTATGCCTCGTCGTCCGTACCCGTCGCTGCCGTGTCAGTCCCCGTATCATCCCCTCGGGTGGACGGGGAGGAGGGCTGGACGGGGCGCGACGGTTGAAAAGGAGGCGGTGGATGGATCCTTCTTTTCTTGGTAGGGGGAACACCAGAAGGTCCCGGTTCTGGATCCCCCGACGGGAGAGGTTCCTCCGTCGGTAACGGTAGTCTCGTCCTTATCTCGGAGCATAAGGACTGTATAGCCAACAAAATGGCCGCTGAGTTGTCTTGCGGCGCTGGCAGAGGGGAATCCGACGGGCGAGCAGGGGCCCCGTCGGTATCCTCGACGATGTCGTCGTCGTCACCTGCGTCGGGGCCCATTCCGACGGGCTGGTCTTGTTCCACGCCTAGGCCGTGGCTTAAGACCTCGATCAGTTCCTCTTCTGAGGTTGAGGCCGAATCTACGACGACGCCCTGCCCCCCCTTCTTCCCCACGGAGGGTTTCACGGGGGTCCTATCGATGGGCACGAAAGAAGACTCCCTCCGAGGAGGCAGGGAGATTCTGGGCCCCGAGGCCGCCACCACTGGTGCAGCCTCCACAGGCTGGGCCAGGGCCGCCGCGACCGTTTCGATAGAGGGCTTGGTCGAATGGATCAAGGCCTTCACCACCTTAGGTGCGCTCACCGCCTTATCCTTGAGGGAGGGGGCACTGCCACGCTCCTCCTCTGCCTTAGAGCTCGACCGGGGTCTCTCCAGGAGCTTCGCCGGGTGCTCGGCCTTCCTCTTACCCGACCCAGAGCGTTGGCTCGTGGTTGATGGCGCCGGGGAGGGTGCGCCCTGCCTGGCGCCCGTAGAGCCCGACCGTTCGGCGCTCCCGGTGCCAGCGGACTCGCGGTGCTTGGCCTTATGTTGGGCCCCCGTCGCCGGGGCGCCCTCAAAGGTCTTAGAAGACCGCTCAGATTTCTTCTTCTTCTCGCCAGACGGGCTCTTACCCTCCAGCCAGCTGGCGAGACGTTGATGGCGGTCCTTCATGGTCCGTTCCGACATGTTGCCGCAAAACGCACAGTCCTTCTCCACGTGCGTCTTGTCCCCATGAAGGCAGTAAAGGCAGAAAGAGTGTTCGTCCTCCTTGAAGACGTTCTGCAGCTGGCATCCAGGGCAGGCCCTGAACAGCTTTCCGGGCGTCGAGCTTCCCTTCTCCTGGGCCATCTCCGAGACCGGGCCTGAGAAGCTTCTGGAGTCCTCCGAAGTGTAGCTCGACGAAATCTTCACCCTTGAGGGGCACAGATGAATCCGACACGGGTCCCCGTTGATCGGATGTAGGATCGGTGGAGCTTGAGGCTCTTTTGACCGAAAGAATCGAAGTTTTTGTGAAAAAGCGCGAAAAAATAGCACTAACGCTCGAGAGCAATAGCACGAGGATCCCAACACATGAACGTGCGGTAAAAATCTGAAGATGGCTGCCAGAGGCGGTGCTTAGGTAGAGGGCAGTCATTGGCTGTGGTCAGTATGACGCAGAGACCAGTGATTGGTTATTACTACGAAAGACAGATCAGAAACGAAACTGATACTGGTTTTTTCTTTACCGAGGATTCCCAGCCTGACGACGGGGAATATTCATGAGCATGTGAATCCATGCCAGACCCCATGCTGGAGAAATACATAAATATGAAGGAGACCATGCCGTGCCATGTGATGATCTAAAAGGAGTTAAGGAGATAGTTTGTTTCCGCGACTAAAGATGGGAAAAAAAAAAAGTCAAACACTTCCACAGATGCCGATGTTTTGCAATCTGGACAAGAGTATTGGATTTGGCTAGACTTACCTGTTCACCATAATAAGTTTGCCTCCAAAAACGCACCCCAAGGGTTGATTTTGTATATCGATCTTAACACTATGATACACTATTGTAACTTGACTGATTAAAAGTGTTGAAGTGTTAATTGATAAGAGTTGTATAAAGCCTAAATAAACATTTTTGTACACTCAGCCTAACATGTATTAAGAGTGCTGTGTGTTTAAGAGCCCTCAGAGCAGACCAATACGAGGCATGGATTTCGGGCCAGGAAACCTTGAAGGAGTCTCACAATTGTGATCGGTCAGCTTGCGGCAAGCCGAGACACACTAGGAGGCCTTTAAAGACCCTTGGTGTTGTCAACGATCCAAAGCCCCCCCAAACCACCTTCCCCACGTCACCATGGGAATTCCAGCACTGAGGTGTCGTAGAGGAAAGAGAGCTGGTTTACTGCTTCCCCTTTAATTTGACATACTGCCAAAGTTTATCTGGAGCTGTGCGGCTGGTAGGAGAAGATACCAGGTTGCCATTATGAATTGCAGAGAAAGACTTTCAGGATGGCTGAAGTGAATAAAAGTACTAAAAAAATAGTTTCGTACAAGTGGAAAAAATTGGCCAGTATGGAGCTGTGAGGATAAGGTGATAGTTCGGTATTAACTTACTCATGTGTCAATACCTGTGGGCCATCTAGGCTCCATGCGTTCCTGTAACACATCCCCAACCCCATGCATTGGGTGCAGTGCCACGGGCGATGCATTACAGGCGCACACACACACACACTTTTCTAAGCAGATTTCAATCAGGGCAATGTCCCAGTTTATAAGCACAAATGACCGGGCACACAGCCTACCATGGGCCTATGATGGTGTAATTTCCAATATCAGGTTTATCTTTATCAGGCTTTTGTAAGGCTCTTATAAATCAAGAAATGGTATCCCCTCGCCCATAGGGCAAGGAGAGGGAACAAGGGAAAAAAGGCACATAGAATAACAATGATGAACAAAGACGGAGGAGGTCCTACTAAGCTTTGTGAACATTCGGAACGTGCAAGTTGGATATTTTTTGTCTATATGCTGTAGCATTCGTTTTTGAACAGCTCTGAAGTATTTTATAACATAGCCCACTGTATTAATCAGGCCGCACTTTAATATCTGGCTCCAATTGTGTCCTCCCACAATTGCTGTGCTCCTTTTCTAGGTGTTTTCTCCTACTAGTACTGTGGTTCAAATCGAGGTGTTTCTCTCCATTACTGCTGCGTTTCAATTCTATGTTTTTTCTCCAACTAATACAGTGTTTATAATCTAGGTGTTCTCTCCCCTTCTAAGTCAAGACCGGACACACGCATTATGTATTACTTTTGGCATCCTGCAACTCACAGCACTTCAAAACTTCAACTTTATGTATTGAATTCTTAGTTTTTATATTAAACAAAAGGTAAATGGAAAAAACAATCCAAGGACCACCGAGTCACAAGAGCCCTTTGCTTCTTGTAGTCCTGAGGCTCTCCACCTCTACCTATCAGCAGTCAGAACACCTTAACACCACACATCCTGCTAGGGTCCCTTCCTCCATCTCTTAACTGCTTCACAGAGATAATTAGGGAGGGAAACCTCTGTGTAATTTTGATATGTTTCATTTTTGTTTTAACTTAAATTTGCTTATTGGTGCATGCGTATATTAATATTGGTTTAAATTGCCTCGGCAGCGCTCTGTATTCATGTTTAGTGCGCGCGTTAACATTGAGCAACTCGTACCTTCACGATTGATATATCCCCAGGTGGCCATTTAGTGAGAGAGGGACCGGAGCCGTGAGCGAACGCTCCCACATGTGGCAGCCTGTCCTGCTCTCGCGACGATGGCGATTCTCCCCTTGGTCGGCCAAGGTGCACTAGGACGCCAAGCCGCAGCGTATTACAAAGCACAGCGCGTCATTTGTTTTCTCCCGCTTCGCTTTGTCTAGATAAAGTGAATCAAGAATAGGGATGACGCTCTTCCCCTGCGCAACGGTGCAAACAGCTGGAAACCATTTAAACGTGAAAGATCATCCAGACCCAGTGAGACATCCATTAAGAAACTATATTGCATGTGATTGTGTGTAAAACAATAAACAAACAGAAAACAAAAGCTGATGACCGCATAGAAGCTTGCTGAGTTCAAGCACAGAGAGTGTTAAATGTTAAAGGTATTTGTACCGCGCACCGTCACCAACAGAGTTGGTCCCCAGGGGCTCTGGCGTATCTATAAACGATAAGGTGGGATGGGTTAGTAAGGTGAAGAGGGAGTAGGATAGTGAGAGGAGTGGTGTTCTGTTGGCAGCTTCAACTCGGTATACACCGGGTGCTGAGCTTTGGTGCGAGTATTGGATCGGTGTCAGTCCGCGTGTGCTGTTAGGCCCTGGTGCAATACCGGAACAGAATGTAACCAATAGGGGCTGGGGGGGAGGGCACAGGAGGAGGGTTGCAGGCGGGGACACAAGGATGCAGGTTTACAAGCCCATGTGGACCGCATACGCTCAAGTACAGCGCCATGCTGGAGGAATGGGGGTCAGAGGGACCACATAGCACACACTCACCTGTATGCCCGAGTAGTAAATGGCACAGGGAGCGAGCGTGCAGAGGGTTAGGCCCTCGTGCAATACCGGAACAGAATGCAACCAATAGGGGCAGGGGAAGGGCACGGGAGGAGGGTTGTGGGCGGGGACACTAGGATGTGGGTTTACAAGCCTGTGCTGAATGGCACTACTACTACCACCAATACACCATACCCAACCTCCCTCATTATTTCAGTAGCCCACATGGCATCTAACAGCACCTCCCCTGAATGGAGTGATGAAGAATGGACTGAAGACCTGCCAATGGAGGACAAGGACCTCCCTCACTCAGCTTCAAGAAGGTCCAGGGGAACTCCCTAGCAGTAGCAGTATCTCAGGGAGTCCAGCCCCTTACACAGCACCTAGAGGTTCTAGAGGCCATGCTAGCCGATAAAGATGCAAGGGAGGGAGCACACAGGAAAAGGGGAGATAGCCCAGGAGAAGGTACATCAGCCAGACACTGGGGTTGAGCATATGGGGAGTAAAAATGCTAGAAAGAGGCCGTCCTCTTCTACCACCGGGAGCCAGATAGAAGGGGAGAACAATGTGCCCCATGAGGTGACCGACCCCTTTAACAAATTGAAGAACACATGCATGCAGAAGTCAGCAGTGACACACCACCTACCCCCAACCACAGGGGTGATTATTATAGTTGACAATGACAGTGAATATTCTCCTGAGGAGGAAGAAGGTGGTGAAGACGAAGAGGTACTATTTAAGGGCCCAGCAGAGCTCCATAAGAAAAATATTTCCAGGGCATGTTTTTGCAAGGATCGGTCGACACCGAGGCCGATTGCCCGGTCGTTTCAATATGCAGAGAAGGCCTAAAGGCCTCGAGCCCAATACCTGGAAAGCAGACAACAAGACGCCTTCTTCCCTACAATGACCAGACGCCCCAGAGGGCGTAGATGGCGAGACACATACAAGCAGCAGAGTGCCGCAGGCAGTAAGTGCGAAGTGCGCAGACATCCCAATGAAAGGGGGCAGGACAGTATTGTTTATTTGCAAACGGCAAGAATTATCAAGCGATGCCTGGGTCTTGCAAGCACTAGTAGGACTGTGCCTGGAGTTTACAAGCACACCAGTCCAACAGTCGGAACCCCAGGCAATATTTCATGGCCAAAGACAAGCTTGTTACAAGAGGAATTGCACATCCTAGCCGACAAAAGAGCGATAGATCGCAGCATGTAGACCGATAAAAGCTTCTTCAGCAATATGTTCCTAGTTCAGAGAGACCAGTGATCAACCTGAAACATCTGAACGAATGGCTGATTTACAGACATTTCAAGATGGAGGGGATTTATCTTTTCCAAGACCTACACCGAGGGAAAGACTGGCTGACCAGGCTAGATTTGAATTTCTAACGCGCACACCATGAACTTAATCGAATCCTGGTGCAGATGGAACATTAGGCTAAACTAAAAAGATAGTCCTATAAATATTAGTGCCATTGAGATTCACAAGAGAGGGTAAGAACGGCTCCTATTTGAAAAGATGAGTCTTTAGACCTGCTCTAAAGGACAAAAGGGAGTTAGCCCTTCTTAAATTCAGTGGGATACTGTTCCACAGTCTTGGTCTCTGCAGTCTCATCTTGAGAGATAGTTTGTCCTAGGAATAGTAAGCAGAAGCTTGTCTTCCAACCTTAAAACCGAGCAGGATTGTACAGGTTCAGTTTGTTCATTAAGTAGCTTGGTGCCAAGCCATTGATACCTTTGTACACCAAATACCCAATCTTAAATTTTATGCGGTCCTCTACCGCTAACAAATGAAGGGAACGGCAGAGGCCTGAAGTTGAGGTATTTTTGGATACACCAAATACCAATCTTACTCCTGCATTTTGTGCTTTTTGTAAGCGATAAACCTGTTTAGACGGAGCTCTAGCTAGGAATCCATTGCAGTGGTCTAGTTTGGAATTAACTAGAGCTCCCACAACCAAAGCACGATCAGCATCAGGTACATAGGGGAGTACTTGACGTAACAAACAAATGTTGTAAAAAACTGATTGAACTTTGGCTGATACTTGACCACTCCAGCCCAGATCACTCTGGCAAACACATCTGAGATTTTTAACCTTAGTGGCATATTTAAGGCTGGAACCCAAAAACAGGGGTGGAGGAGGGCGGCTTTTCCCCTCAAGTAAGTGTTTATGGCCAAATAAGATTACCTCTGTTTTGGGGTTAAGTTGCAGCCAGTTTTGTACCAACCAAAATCCCTATTTCCTCTAAGCATTTGCCTACCTGAGCAAGAGCGTCTTCCACATCATCAAGCCTGGCGTACAGCTGCGTATGAGTGGAATCTGAGATGGTGTTTCTCAAAAATATCCATTAGTGAGCGAAGATAAATATTGAATAAGAGAGGGGAGGTGCAGACCCCTGTGGCACACCACAACATTTAAGGAGAATTTCAGATATAATTCCTCCCACCTGTACACATTGTTTGTGCCCCTGTAAGAAATTAGGTGAACCAATCCAAGGCACAGGAATCTACGTTCCCCAAGTTCTTAATACGATCTAGCAGAATGCTGTTGTCCAATGCGTCAAAAGCAGTGGCTAGGTCGAGCATTGCAAGCAGGGTAGGTTTACCTAAATCCCCTGCCTGCAACATCTCGTCCCATACCGCCACTAGTGCCGTCTATGTCCCATGTCTGGGGCGTAAACCAGACTACAGAGGATGGAGAAGTCCCTTATCTTCAATATAGTTCTGTAGCTGGCTTGTGGCTACTTTTTCCAAAAACTATTCCGGCCAGGGAAGGCCAGCGATGGGGCGATAATTATTGTAATCCTCAGGATCAAAACTGGCCTTTAATAGTGGGGGACCAACTGACCATTTCAAAAGGTCTGGAACCACCCCACCCTAGTAAGTGAAGAATCTACGAACTCAGTCACAAAAGAAGTTAATTGTGATGAGTCGCTTAGCAACTAAAGTAGGGATTGAAAAAAGGGAGTCATTTGTAGGTTTTAATTGTGACAAAAGACTACAGGATGTTCTCCTCTGATGCCTGCTTGAAACTAAACTAGGCTATCCCAGTCATTTCACTTTCCATTGCCCTAATAGTTTCTTTCATTGTGTTGGCAACCTTCAAGTGAGGTATACTATCTGGCTCTCTTTGGGGCCGGATATTATTCTGAATATTAAAATGTTTTTCTCTAAAGAACATATTCAGCCCATTGACAGTTTACAGATGAAATCTTCACTGGAATATTCGTATTAGGGTTACTAAAATTAGCAATTGTTTTAAATAGTTCTTGTGGGCGATTTGCTGCAACTGTAATTTGTTTTGCCAGGAAGTTAGATTTAGCTCTGAAGATAACTTTTTTTATAATTAGTAGGTGCTATTTTTGCTAATGAGGCGTGTTCAGGCGATTTTAGGAAGTACCATGGTATTTATGTTCCAGTTTAAGCTAGGAAAGGTGAGCAGTATGCCAGACCTTAGATGGACTTCTAGAAGTATTAACTCTCAAGGGGCATATTTCTTTACAAATATTACTAGTTATTGGAGTCCCCCTGTTGGAATATGGCATCACGCACCCTTGTGATAGGCACACTTAACTCCACACCTTTCCCAGTTCAATTCCAGATATGCTATCCAATTCCTTTTTTTTAAGGGAAATTTAGCCCCACCATATATTGGGGGTTTCATATATAACTGCCTTAATAGAAAACAACCGGAGATGGTGGTCGCTCCACAAAATGGGGAGTGTGGCAGTCATACCAATCCCCCCATCTGGCCAAAACTACAGCCAACAGTGACCCTGTTTGTTTGAGGGTGTTTGGACTAATATTGACACCTTATGTTGAGATAGAAGTTTGTGTAATTGTTTTGAATCGGGCTTGGTATGATCCTCCAGCCAGTTAGTTAAATTACCAATACACAATAACCCCTTATATTTAATACCTTTTGTAGCCAGGAAACCATATAGACCCTCTAAGAATGACACCGCCGGCCCAGAAGCCCTATAAATCAGCAGGATCCTTAACGAATACTTTGGGGTAACAGTAAGAGTCATTACACCGATCGCCGAAGCAGCATCCCATTAAAATGTGCAATCTTTAGCTGAGATCGGTAAATGACTGCAATTCCTCCTCCCATCATGCCCTGTCTATTAAGGTTTTGAATTGAGTAACCCTGAGGAATTAGACAATGAAACATGGCATGAGAGGTGTCTGTAAACCAAGGACACATACCTTACCGTTTCCATAGCGCTGGAGCATCAGAGGTTTCTCCGTTTCCGGTGGAACACGGAGGTGTGGCAATTCAAGGGTCTCCCGTTAGGATTAGCGTCAGCTCTCTGAGCCTTTACCAAGATTATGAGACCAGTGGCAGCAGCAGCCATCAGAACGAGGGATCAGGATCATCGTCTACCTGGAGTATATTCTCATTCTAGCACAGGAGCTAGTGTACTGGGTCTGTGCCCCGATTACCTCTCTCGGGTTCCTATTAAGCATAGGAGTCAGAATTGCAACCCAAGCACAGGATGGAGTTCTTGGGGTTCGTAATAGACACCAAGAAGGCCACACTCGAACTTCCCACTAGCAAGCTCAAGGACATCAAGAGTGCTATGAGCAGTGATCGGGGAGAATAATATTTCGCTGTGCAGTCTAGCCAGTAGGGCTTCAAGCAGCATCGATTCAGTCGATATTTCCTGGGCCGATACATTACAAAGCCCTGTAGAGGCTCAAGAAAAGACACCTCCAAGGAAGTGTGGGTTACCACCAAATAATGACACTAGACAAAGACACCTTAATAGTGCTAGAATGGTGGCTACAGAAAACGGAAGCTTGGAACGGCAGAGCTATTTTCGGTGACATTCCAGAGCTAGAAATAGAGTTGGATGCAAGCAGGGAAGGCTGGGGAGCAAGATCTGGCAGTCTGGAGACAGGCGGCAAGTGGTCCGAAAGAGCAACTACATATAAATTGGAGTTATTAGAGGGCTCATACGCAGTGCAGACCTTTGCCAAGGACAAAGCCAATTGCTGTATTCTACTTAAGATGGATAACATATCGGCAGTCCGGTACTGGGGTCCTTTCCACAACAAATCTGGGGTCCTTTCGCCTCCGTGTCTAATAGAATCAAGACTACCCGGTGCTGTAAGCCTGGGCAATCTTCATTACTGCTGTTTTTATAACCTAGGTCTAGGTGTTCCCTGAATGCTGCTGTATTTCAAATGTTGGTGTTTTCTCCTACTAGTACAGTGTTTATAATCTTGGTGTTCTCTCCCATTACTGCTATTTGAAATATAGAGGTTTCTCCCTCTAGCGCTGTGCTCCAGTTCTAGGTGTTCCCCATGTAAGGAAGGCATGGCAACAACAGTAAGACAGACAAAAGTGACTACACTTCAAGGGTGTTTATTGAACTACAAACAGGGTATGATAAAAATGCCCATCTAAAGCTAAATCTACAGATGGGAGCAAGCTATGACCTTCAAACAATAACGCAGTCTTAGTGCTGTCTTGACAAAATAAACTGGCCTATACTAAAAAAACGATTGCTAATCATTACCTCTAAATACAATTAGTGTGGGAAATAAAGTTATGAAAAAGAAAGAAGTGTTCAAAAGGCGGTTCACTGGAGCATAGCAGTCTCTGGATTCGCTAAAAACACGAGGCTGCGGTTCACTCATCAGCATCAGGACTCCTGGAACGCAAGTCTCCTTGCTTCTCAAAAGCCTCTTCACTCTAAGTGCCTGATGCAACCACAACAAGTTATTTTCCTTCTTAGATTTTCACAAGTAATCACATTGGGTGATTCATTATCCACCCAGGATCCCACTCAACCAGGCTCAGATCATTTTAGCAAAAAGTACCACACAGGCTTCCCTCTGCCAGACTCGAGCCTGTCTTTCACCTTTCCTTTTATCACACAATGTTGGTAGGTTCTTCCTTTTCGGGTGACTCACTGTTCACCCCGTGTACTCCTCTGCCAGGCTCAGATCCTTTCTACACAATTAGACTCCCTCAGCCGGGCTCGGACCAATGTCAATTTTACATCAAGTATAAATGACTTTAGAATGCGCACAGGGTTTGGCTTACCAGTTGCAGGACCACTTCGATTTCATAATTCTCTTTCTTTTAACGTTTGCACCCTTTCGGTTGGATACCCAACAGATTTTAGAAAGCGCACCCAGGGGATGCCGGACCACTGTCTACGGTATCCTATTGTAGCTTTAATGTTCATTCACTCTTCTGCTGTCATAATCTTCTTCATACACTGTTGCTGCTTGCAACCTTGGTTTCCACAAAGACTGATCTGGTATAAGTCTCTCCAACTCACTGCCTGTGCTGACTTCACTGGTGCTGCTTTGTTGTCGGAGCCAAGCACAGTACCACAGCGGCAAGCGCTTCTCGCCTCGACTATCGCAGGTACCTCGGACACACAATGCAGGATTCTTTAGCTTTAATTCTAGGTCTAAAGTTTCCTGCTTTTGAAGGCTTATGAAAGATGCGGTATGCCGGTGAAAAGGTCAACGGTATTTCCATCCTTGCAATACTCATTGGTCTTGCCGTCTTCTGCCTTGTATTAAACTGCCATATTGGAACTGCTGCTTCCTCATATGCTTTGCCTTGCTCAGTGTGTTTTCATGCTCTGCCTTTTATCCGTGTGGGGAAGTTTGATGGAAGTCAGGTGTGTGTAATGATCAGTATTTGCCTGACCCTGCCTGACCATTGTAGTGGGACATGTCAGGTATACGGCTCAGGTGTTAGTCCGTTTTCACTCACAGCGAGTTGTCCGTGAGTCTGTTTGGGTCAAAAAAGTGTGGGGGTAGGTGGTTGAGACACTATGTATCCTACCAGTACGATGGGGTAAAGGTGTTACATGGAAGGGGATACCACGTCTCGCTGTCTGGTGTCCCACTTCCACACCCCAAAGACCCTCATCCAGGTGATCCTCCTGCACTGATCCATCCCCAGGAACTGGATCTCAAAGCGATCGCAGTGTCCTGGCCACCTGAATGAAAGACCCAGGGACTAGCGGGGGCCACATTTCAGGTTTCTCATACTCTCCATTACTGCTATGTTTCAATTCTTGGTGTTCTCCCACTACTACTTTTCTCCAACTCTAGGCGTTCCCCATTACTGCTGTACTTCGAAATCTGTTTACCCACCACTGCTGTGTCTTCAACCAACCTAAGAGTCTGCCCACCACTACTGTGTTCCAATTCTAGTTGCTGTTCATTACTGTTAGAATCCGAGCATCGTTCCCACTTCAACTGATAGCTAGCCACAGAGCCCAAACCTCTCCTCCTGCAGACAAATCTGTATACTCTTAACAGGCATTGAATGCAAGCACTCCCCGTAGCCCCCCGCCCCCAAAGGACTTCCCTCCAAAGTTTTTTTTTTTAAACAGTTTTTTTATTGGCTTCAATAGAAAAAACAACCATCACACCCGACATTTTCAGTTACAAGTATTTTAGCATACATTTGCATGTTATTTATTAATGTCTTCCCCGCTCATCCCCTTTTAACTCGAGCTTCCACCTCATTCTCCGGGCTTCCCTTCTGGGGTTATTCCCCTTTGCTGCTCTCAGGCGTATCACTTTCACTGGAGTTGGCAAGGGAGGTTCCCGACAGTGTGGCTACCATTTGTCCCCATGCTATCCGAGGTCCTACTTCTTTATCCTCCCCCCTGGTAGCTGCCTCATACCATGCCACTGTCTCGGCGTCTGCCCATTTTCGGAGATCATTCCACCATACCTCTAATCTGGGTCTGCCAGCTGCTTTCCAGCTCATGGCTATTCTTCTTTTGGCCAAGATGTAGGCCAGGTCCTTAAGTTTGCAAACGCGTTTCAGGTTGCGTGGTCTAGTAAATCCCCCCCCCAATCATGCACGCCCACACAGATTACACATCTAGGTTGATCCACTTTTCAGATAGTCGTTGCTGGATTTCATCCCAAAATGTTCCCACCTCCGGGGACGCCCAGAACATATTCGGACATTTTGGTACTTCTGCACTTCCAAACTTGGCAATCTTTCGGGGGGTCATGTACGCCCTATGGGTGACATAACTGAATCTGCTGCAGCCTTGCGTTCCTAGACACCTTTTTATGGTATCTCTGCGCTCTTTCCCATTGTACATCTTGCATAAGTTCTCCCGCCTCCTCCTGCCAGTTCTGTCTCAATTGGAGCAGCTCCCTACCCACTCTGGACATTACCAGTTCCTAGATCTAAGATGTCTCATGCCCTTCCTCCGAAATATCATACATAGTTAAAATGGCGGTATCAGGTTGTTCTGCTAGTGCTCTTTCGGGCCATGTTTCCTTCACCCGTTTAATTATTCTGGTATATGTGATATATTGCCCCGTGTGTATCCCCGTTTCATCTGCTATCGTTTGAAAGTCCAGTGCCTCCCCTTCTTGCCATAAGTCGCCCAAGGTCACTAGGCGTACTGGCTCCAAATATTTGCAGATCCCTTCCCTCAGTTGCTCATCCACCCCGTGTAGCGCCACAAGTGGCGCCTGCGGGGAGCATAGGGTCAGGTTTCCTACAGCTCGACATTTTTTGCCACATCTACCACCCCATTTCCAACAATCTCGATTGCCCCTGCATCTCCGGTTTGGGTAGCCATCAGTTCTTTTAGGAAATAAGTGTCGCATTCGCCCCTCAACAGTCTGGATTCTGCTGTCTCGTCTACTGACAGCCAACTGGCTACATATTGTAGCTGCGTTGCCATATGGTACATTTCGAAGTTCGGCAGGTTTATACCACCTCTGTCATATGTATTTTGTAGTTTCCATAGGGCCACTATGTTTCTGGAGTTGTGCCACAGGAAGCCTCTGCATAAGCTCTGGGGTTTAGTAAAGAATCGTTTGGGCAGCATATGTGGGATATTCACGAAAAAGTGTAGTAGCCTAAGCAGGACCACCATCTTGAGGAGGGCCGCCCTCCCCACCATGGCTAGGGGGAGCATTGCCCAGAACCCCATGCTATTCTTAAAACCTTCCACTGATCTTTGCGTGTTCTATTTGTGCTTGTCTACAATCGTATGGTATTTGTTAATCCCCAGGTATCTAAATGTCCTGGTCTGCCAGGCTATCTGCAAAATAGATAGATTCTCCTGCGGAACTCCTCTATACCTCCCCAGGGGGAACATACATGATTTTTTGAGGTTCACCGCTATGCCCAAAAAAGTCGCGTAGCGCTCCATCACCTCCAAGATATATTGCAAATTTTCCTCTGGGTATCGCAGGTATAGCAGCATATCATCCACATACAATGATATCAAGTGCGGTCTCCCCTTAGTGTAAACCCCCGTTTCTTTATACTGCTGTCTCAGACAGATCGCTGGTGGTTCTAAGGCGAGGATGTACAGCATCGGGGACCATGGACAGCCTTGTCTTGTGCCTCTACTGAGTTGCCATTTATCTGATATTTGCGCTCCTGTTTTGACCCTGGCTGTTGGGGCGCTATATACCATTTCCACCGACCGCAGGTACCCTGGTCCCATCCCTTATTCTTTCAGGGCCGTCATCATCCAAGGATACCTTACAGAGTCGAAGGCTTTCACTGCGTCTAGCGAAACTACTGCTATTTCACTTGGGTCTTCACCTGCCTGTTCTATAATGTGGTGGAGCCTCCTGTGGTTATAAGATATGCTTCTACCTGGGACCTATCCGCTTTGATCGGGGTGTATGAGTTTATTACCCGTTTAAGTCTATTCACCAGTACCGATGTGAGAATTTTGCTGTCCTGGTTTAGCATGGACAGTGGTCTATACGATCCACAGTCTGTGCTTCGCTTGTCGGTCTTAAGGAGAGGTATAATTACCACTTCCCTCAGAGATTCCGGCAGTTTCCCTTTATCGAAGGCCTCCTTTAAAATTGCTAATAGCGGGGGGGGGGGGGCACTTCTTGTCTATGTGTTTCATAGAATTCACTGGGAAGCCCGTCTGCCCCAGGAGCTTTGCTCGTGGGCAGTTGTATTACTACTGTCTCTAATTCCTCTATTGTAATAGGGGCATACAGGTTCTCCCCATCTTCGCTCAATTGGGGAAGTCCAATGTCTTCTAGCATCCCCAGAGTCTCCCGCTCTGCCTTCCCTCCTGTTGTGTTTATAGAATCTAAGGAATCCCTCGTTCACGCTCTCCTGGGTGTTCGACTTGGCCCTCTTCTCCAGTTATCTAATTGCTGTCCTTGGTGTCTCGTTCTTGTATAGCCAAGCGAGCAGCCTCCCTGGTTCATCTCCCCCCGCGTGTTGTCTCTCGATGTATTTTTTATAGTTCAGGTTGCATAATCTCTCCCAAAGCCCAGTGCATGCCTGTTGTAATTGACTTACCCATTTGGCGTCCTACTGTAAGGTGCCCCCTTTTTTCATAAATGCTTCTAGTGTCTTTTCCGTCTCCTGTAGCTCTCGCACTATCCCCCCCCTTGAAGCCCTCTGGATTTGGATATGGCCGACCCCTCACCACCACCTTAAAGGCCTCCCACAGGGTATCCTCCGACTCCAAACTCCCTGTATTATTTTCGAAGTATCCAATTATCTCCTCCCTTAAGTCCTCCCAGAAAGCTGTGTCCTTCAGTGCCTCAGCTCTAAGCCTCCATGTTGGGATCCTGGCTCTAGGGGGTTGATGTCGCCACGTGAGAACCAGAGGGGAATGATCTGATAATATTCTCGCCTTGTATTCTGAACTTGTCATTTCCCCAACCAGTTCTGGAGCGGCGAACATGTAATCCAGCCTTGTGTACAGGTTGTGTGGGGCGGCACAGTGGGAGTATTCCCTATCATTCGGGTGTTGCTGCCTCCATAGGTCTTCCAGCCTGAAGTCTCCCAACAGGGCTTGTAGCGTTTTCGCTGCAGGGGGGGGGATTATCTAGTTTCGTGTCAGACCTATCCATTTTGGGGTTCAGAGTACAATTGAAATCCCACCCCATATAACCGCTCCTATGTGGGGACTGATCTTACTGTATAGTGTCTTAAAGTAGGCCACTGTATCTTGGTTAGGTGCATATGTGTTTATACCCAGCTCATTTTCAGGCTACCCTCGGCCTCCTCTTCCCCTTCCCTCATCCCCGACTGTCTTTCTGTCTTTCTGCTATCCAGGAATGGTGTGCCGCCAACAACCTCTGCCTTAACGCCAGTAAGACTGAGTTTCTACTTATCGGTACACCCACTCCCTCCTTCCCTGCAGCTCTCTGGCCGGCCTCCCTTGGCCCTCTTCCTGCAAGGCAAAAAACCTCGGGGTCATCTTCGACTCCACACTCTCTCCTCACATATCTGACGTCTCTAAGAAGTCACACTATCAGCTGCACCTTCTCAGAGGTATCCTTCCTTTCCTCTCCTTCCCCCAGAAGCTCACTGTCTCCAGAGCCCTGGTTCTCTCGAAGCTGGACTACTGTAACAGCCTCTATCTAAATCTTCCTGCCTCTACTCTCCGCTCTTTGCAACTCATCCAGAACAGGACCGCGAGACTTGTCCTTGGCCTCAAGCCCAGGGGCCGTATCTATCCAAGACTGAAATCACTACACTGGCTCCCAGTGGCTGCGAGGATTAAGTTCAAAACCCTCTGCATTATCCACAAGGCCTTCTGGGGCCTTGGGCCAAAATACCTTCAACTCTCCCTTCCTAAATATCTTCCTTCTCAAGCTCTTCGCTCATCCACCTCCAACTACCTCAGGGTCAGCCGCTTCTCCAAGAAACAAGCTTGGGGTAGATCTCTCTCCGCAGCAGGGGCCTCCCTCTGGAACAGCCTTCCTGCCTCCCTGAAACTTGGGGAGAACCATCTCCGGTTCCGGAAGCACCTCAAAACCTTCTTCTTTGCCTCCGCTTTCTATCCCCTGCTAAAATCACTGAACCTTGACTGAATCTGCAACTGGGCCACTCACCGATCTTGGTCCTTGGCCCAGCCACTCTTCCCTGCACTGCCTACCTGCACTATGGGACTGTCTCTGTATCCAACAGCCCCTTTCTCCCAGCACTTAGCTTGCACTTGCCACCATCTGGCTCTATTATTTATCTTGTATTCTACTAACCATGTACTGCACTTTCCCCTTGCACTTTTTCCCAGTCCCCTCTACCCTTGCACGATCTGAATGACATCTGGCCTAGTAGGATCGTTGTCTGTCTCCCCTTGTTCCCCTCCCCCCTGCCTCGTCGCACCTTGAAACACTTGTGTATAGGCGCGTTACAAATGCCATTTCATATATCATATCTGAGGCCTGCCTCCTGCAGCCTTCTTTTGGCTACTCCAAAGTTTAGTCATGGTCTTTGCACCTGAAGTGTGTAGGCCGGGTATGGGGTTATTGCCGCAGATGCTCTCCTTATGGTTCCCCGTTTTGCAGAAAGACTCCAGGATTCGTTCCCTATCACGGTAATTCAATATTTTGGCGATAATTGGCCTCAGCGGTGCGCCCGGGCCGGTCTTCTTGACAGTGCGCGGTGGGCTCTCTCCACCACAATCCTTTGGAGAGCATCCCTCCTTTGATTTCTTGCAGCAACATGGTTTTTATAAAGTCTGTGGGGTTTGGGCCTTCCTCGCCTTCCGGGAGCCCTATGATGCGTACATTGTTCCTTCAGGCCCAGCCTTCAGCCTCCTCAGCAAAACTTTCAAAGTTACTCACTTGTTGGCGCAATATGTGAATCTCAGAGGCGTTCGCCTTGCAGGTGGTGGTGTTTGACTGGACTTCTTTTTCTAACTCACTTGTGCGTTCGACTATCGCTCTGACGTCTTGTCGCAATATGGTGACGTCCACTTGTACAGCGTCTATCTTGAATTTGAGTGAGGTTTTGAGGTTTGCCATGGCTGCTTCCAGTTTAGTTTCCCATGTGACCTTTAAGTCCGCTATTGCCTCTAGGATCTTTCACCTCGTCGGTCCGGTATCCGTCTGTGGGTTCCTCTCTTTGTTGTTGGTGCCCTCTGTTGATTGGGATGACCTGGTGAATTTGTCCATGGTGGGTTGCTTCCCTTTCGTTTTGGGAAGTTTAGATACCATTTTAGCAACTGCTGTCGTGTTCTCCTCTGGTCTGATATAGCTGGGTGTCTTTTGTGCGAGCTGCGCTGGCTCGGTGCCTCTTTGCTTTGTGCCACAGGGCTGGTAGTTGCACTAGTGAAGGACCGAGTGTGAAGGACCGAGTGTCTGTCCAGGTGTTCCCACTTCAATGTGGTGAAGCAGTCCTCCACACCTCATTTACCATGCTTCACTGTTCATTAGGCCTCTTTCTTGCATTTAGGTACTGCCCCAGAGAGCTGCTCAAACTGGTGCCCTTTCACTCATTACTCATTAGGGCGTATACTCAATGTTCCAGCAGGTTGCCCTGCATGTGCCACATTGGGAGCCTTTCAGTGCGCTCCGTCCTTCCTTTACGTTTGTTTGCTTCACTGGGTGCGTCCAGTAAAACCCACTTGCCATTCAAACTGAGCATGCGGTCCCAAGCTGCAGAGGGAGCTGCTCGGCACACGTTCACCACCAATATGTAGTTTATACTCCCTCTCTGACCTGGTGCCTGGCACTGTGCGCCTCCCGTCTGGGCTTTGTAGCAGGGGGTCCCGTTCCTTGTCTAATGACACTTTCGTGTTAGCTACCGCGGCGTGCCACTTTCAGTTGATTTCTCCTAAGGAGCGAAGCCGGGTGGTTTCTGGTGTCCCATATGTCTTGCCGGTGCTCCCGTTCCTTCTGTTGGTTCCAACAATGGGGCTTGCCTCCGAACCTTACTCAGATGTCCCCGACCGTCCTTGTCCTCACGGATGGTGGGGGGTGAGGGGTCTCACTCACTGGCTGTGTAGTGTTGTGCTGATCCTCCATTAGCCCAGCAATATTCCTCTGTGTTGGCAGCCGTCCGTTGACCTGGTTCCACCTAGCTCCCGGCGGTTGCACTCCTTGCTTCTCTGCGATATGGAGGTCCGTTCATCCGATCCTTTGTTAGGGCACATCCACCATTTTGTTTTGGTCTGCCGTTCCAGATCTTCACCCGCTCGCTTCCAGTGCCCGGTGTTTGGGCAGCTTACAGATTCCAGTTCCCCTTTCCTTCGTTCTCGTATATGTTTTGTACTTGTGCCGTATTCCGTGGACGCCGTATTACTTCAGGATCAGCTGGAGTCCATGGGATGTCGTCCTCTCACATGGCTCTGTTGTCACGCTCGCTTGTTGCAAAGTTGACGGCGACATGGATCTCATATCAGTGGCAGGACTCGGAGCGCCTGTGTTTACACGCTCGCATTGACACTGGAGCCCCGAGCCATCATGATCCCGTGTTTGGGTCCAGCTTCCGCTCCTCGTTCCCCGGATGGCAGCATCAGCATGCCCAGATTGTTGTTTGGGCGCTACTGCGCTGTCCCTGCAGTCGGTCCTCCACTACCAATGAAATTCCCTGCACTCCTGCAATTATCACTGGGCAAGTCTAGTGTCTGCGGGGCCGACGCCACACCCTGCCGCACGATGTGATACGGTATGCAGTCTGGCACCCGAACTGCCTTCGCTCGGCACTTCCCTTTGTTAAGCGGCAGCCATGTTCCTTTTAACGGCAGTCAGGTCCCCAGAACTCTGAGCTCCTAATGTTGTGATCTTTTCGGATTTTGCCGCCGCACTGACTCCACTTGTGCCCTGAGGCATCGTCTACTTAATCCTTTAATTGTGGAACAAATGCATCAGTTTCCACGCGGTTTTTGCCAGGATGATATCCGGATCAGCAGGCGCCTCAGCGAGGACACGTCCACCTACACGGCTCTTTAGCCACGCCCCACCTTCCCTCCAAAGTTATCAGATAGACGGTCTGAACGGTGTTGAACCATTATCACCCAAGATCCATTCCACCCTATACCGTGCAATTCACCTCTAGCAAGCCACGGAACAGGACAGAGCTGCGCCCCACAACAACTACTTCAGAACCACACACCCAGAACCCAAAACCACACAGCCATGAAAAAAAAAAACGGTAAAAGGACCGCACCACAAGGGCTTGCGCCAATGGTTCTACAACCCCAACCTCATCAACTACAAGTAACAACTACCCACAAACTAAACTATAAGCAGTGAAGAATCAATCCCAAGGACCAGGAAACAAACCAATCCAGAGGACTCAAGCTCCAAGAAAGTTTAACCCGCAACTCAAAAACACCATGCCTCACCACAAAAAAGACAAAAGCTAGAATAAGAAAGAAAAAAGAGGAAATATCAATCGCACAGGAAGGAGCAAGTTACTTACCTGTAACTGTTGTTCTCCAGCATGGGTCTGGCATGGATTCACATGCTCATGAATATTCCCCGTCGTCAGGCTGGGAATCCTCGGTAAAGAAAAAACCAGTATCAGTTTCGTTTCTGATCTGTCTTTCGTAGTAATAACCAATCACTGGTCTCTGCGTCATACTGACCACAGCCAATGACTGCCCTCTACCTAAGCACCGCCTCTGGCAGCCATCTTCAGATTTGGAAGCACGTGAAGTGGCAGTATGACCAAGTGAAGAGCCGCAGAGGGGTAGGCGGGAGGGTTCGCATGTGAATCCATGCCAGACCCATGCTGGAGAACAACAGTTACAGGTAAGTAACTTGTTCCTTCTCCAGCATGGGGTCTGGCATGGATTCACATGCTCATGAATAAAGAATACATAGCAGTACACACATGCACAACCACGGGAGGTGGCAAAGGCTCAACATTAAGCATCACATCAACTCAACATTAAGCATCTTACCTCCTCACCAGGCTCACCTCAGGCGAACAGGTTGCGCAGCACTGCTTGGCCGACCCTGGACTCCTCCCTGGAATCCCGGTCGACGCAGTAGAATTTCGTGAAGGTGTGCGTCGACCTCCACGTAGCAGCCCTGCATATGTCCAGCAGGGGCACACCAGATAGGAACGCCGTGGTAGCTGCGATCGCTCTGGTGGAATGGGCTCTCGGACGGCCAGGCAGCGGTCGGTTTGCCAACCGGTGACAGTACATGATACAGCCGGAGAGCCATCTGGAGATGGAAGCCTTCGAGAGAGCCTTCCCCTGATTGACAGGTCCAAAGTTCACAAAGAGTTGTGACGTCTTCCGAAAACCTTTCGTGCGGTCCACGTAGAACTTCAGCGCTCTAGCTACATCCAGCGAGTGCAAAGTCCTCTCAGCCGGCGACGAAGGCGACGGGAAGAACACAGGTAACACCAAGGGTTCGTTGAGATGAAAGTCCGACGGTACCTTGGGCATGAAGGAGGGGTGCGTCCTGAGCACTACCCTCGTGTCGTGGAAAGTCAAGTACGGGGCCTTGCAAGAAAGGGCCTGGATCTCTCCCACTCGTCGTGCGGAGGTGATGGCCACGAGAAAAGCTGTTTTCCACGATAGAAACTTCAACGGGGCCGAGTGCAGAGGCTCGAACGGAGGTCCCATGAGTTTGGTCAGTACCACGTTGAGCTCCCACGCCGGGGCCGGAGCCTTCACCGGCGGGAACGATCTGAACAGTCCCTTCATGAACTCTTTCACCAGACGATGAGACCACAAGGACGTCCGGCCCGTGGTTCTGGTGTATCGGGAGATCGCAGCAAGATGAATCTTGATGGACGCGTGTGCCAGACCAGCTTTGGCCAGCGTCAGCAGGTACGGCAGCACTTGGGGAGCCGTAATCCGTAGAGGGTTAATCTTCTGTGCGTGGCACCAGACAGAGAACCTCTTCCATTTGTGTCCGTAGCATTTAAGAGTCGAGGACGCCCTGGCCTTTGCAAGAACCTCTCTGCAATCGGCCGGTATGTCGTATCCTCCAAACTCTAACGCTGCAGGAGCCAGGCCTGCAAGTTCAGCGACCTCGGGTCGTGGTGGAGGATGGCGCCTCCTTCCCTGGAGAGTAGATCCGCGTCCGCCGGCAGCTTGATTGGCGGGGACGCCGACAAGTCCAGAAGGTCCGGGAACCATATCTGCCTCGGCCACGCAGGTGCGACGAGGATCATCCTGCACCGTGACCTCTTGAGCTGGTTGACGAGCCGGATTAGCAGAGGCAAGGGAGGGAACGCGTAGAGGAACAGGCCCTCCCAGGGGAACGAGAAAGCATCGCCCATGCTCCTCGTCTGGGGAAACCTGCTGGCGAACCTCCGGCACTTGGTGTTCGTCGCCGTCGCGAACAGGTCGATCTGGGGTGTGCCCCACCGTCGGAAGAGGCGATCCACCAGATCCTGCCGTAGTTCCCACTCGTGGCACGAGCGCAGCTCCCTGCTGAGTGAGTCGGCGATGGTGTTTTTTATCCCTGCCAGATGAAACGGCACCAGAAGAATCCCTTGGGCGACGGCCCAATGCCACAGGTCCTGCGCCTCCTTGGACAGCGCTGGGGACCTGGTTCCGCCCTGTTTCCTGATGTAAAACATGGTGGTGGTGTTGTCGGTGAAGATCCTCACCACCTTGCCCTTGAGGGACGGAAGGAAGGACCTGAGGGCCCAAAACACTGCACGGAGCTCCAGGACGTTGATATGCAGGGACTTCTCCGTCGGGAGCCAAAGTCCCCTTGCGTGCAGATTTTCGGTGTGCGCTCCCCACCCTTCTAGGGAGGCATCCGTGGTCACAGTCACCTGGTGGGCTGGGGTCTGGAAGTCCATGCCCGCCGTCAGATGCGCGCGGGTGCCCCACCACCGTATCGCTCGTCGGAAACTCTCGTCGAGCTTGATCCTTTCCTCGAAGCTGCCCGTCGTCTGGATCCAGCGCGCATCCAGGAACTCTTGCAACGGGCGCATCCGGAGCCTGCACATGGGAATGAGGTAGATGCAGGAAGACATCATCCCGAGGAGGGACTTGATGGACCTCACCTTGGCCGCGTCGGCCACCAACATCCGTTGCACCTTGCCCAAGATGGTCCTGGTCCTCTCCTCCGACGGGGAGGCCAGAAGGGACACTGTGTCGAGCCTCGCTCCCAGAAACAGTGCGACTTGCGCGGGCACCAGGTGGGATTTGGCGTAGTTCACGGAGAATCCCAGGTCCGTGAGGAGTTGGACGGTCCTTGCCGTGTGGACCACGGCGAGCTCCCTCGTCTTGGCGCGGATGAGCCAGTCGTCCAGGTAGGGGTAGACGTGAATCCCCTCGCGGCGCAGCTGCGCCGCCACCGGTGCGAGGCACTTGGTGAAAACCCTGGGTGCCGACCGCAGTCCGAAGGGAAGGGCTTTGAACTGGCATCCTCCCGTCTTCTTCTTCACGAGGAAGTAACGCGAGTAGACTCCGGAGCCCCGAAGCCTCTTTGGGACGAGTTCGATGGCGCCCTTTCTGAGCATCGCCTTTACCTCCAGGAGAAGTTGAGGGACGTGAAGTTCTTTCCTGGCCACGGGGGGGACGCGCGGGCACCTTCTTTGAAACTCGAGCGCGTGGCCCCGGGCCAGGGCGTCCAGCACCCAACGGTCGGTGGAGATGGACTCCCACACGCTGACGAAGCCCGCCAGCCGGCCTCCCACCGGGGTGCTTCGGTGGGGGCCCGACCCCACGGCCGGTTCAATCCTGCTTGGACGCGGCCTTGCCGCCTTGGCCTCCTTGGCGACGACGGCGGGGGCCGCCAGACTTGCCTCGTCCTCTGTAGGCCTCTTGCGACGACGAGCGGGCCGCTTGACGGTAGGAAGCGAAACCGCCGCCGGAACCTTCGGAGGCGCCCTTGCCTCCGCCGCTCCGAAAGGGCGTCCGCCGTTGCTGCAGTACTCCAAGGGCCCGGGCCGTCTCAGTATCCGCCTTGATGGCCTGAAGGGAATCGTCCACTGTCTTCCCAAACAGGTTGTTCCCGTCGAAGGGCATGTCCAGGACCCTGGTCTGGACGTCCTGCCGAAAGTCCGTAGCCTTGAGCCATCCGCGACGTCGAAGGCAAACGCCGTTGCCCATCTGGCGGAACCCAGTGTCGGCGATGTCCGTCGCCACGGTGATGGCGTGGTCCGAGGCCACCTCACCTTCCTGCAGGATCTCAAGGGCCTCCGCCCTCTTGTCGTCCGGCAGAAAATCCAGCAGGGGAGCTATCTTGTACCAGAGTTCCCTGTCGTAGCGGGCCACGATAGCCAAGGCGTTGGCCGCTTTAATCGTCGTCGCCGCCGACGTGATGACTCTGCGTCCCATGGCATCCAATTTCTTTCCCTCGCCGTCCGGCGGGGAAGTCGACGTGGAGGCCGCACCCCCCCCCGCTTTCTTCCTGGCTGCCGCGGAGACGACGGAGTCCGGGGTAGGCTGCGCCCGGAGGCATAGGGGGGCCGAGTCCGGGACCCGGTACTTTTTCTCGTACCGGTCTCTTTTCGCTGGCGTCGTGGAAGGGTTCTTGAGGAGGGAAAGGCCCTCATCCCAAATGTCGTCCAACAGAGGCACTGCGAGGACCGTCTTCCTCTTGGTCTCGCGCCGTTGGTAAAGGAAGCCTTCCTTTTTCTTCTCCTCAGGGCAGAGTTGGAAAAGCTCGGATGCCCTGGCGATCATTGAGTGGAACGATCCAATCTCGTCGGGCGGAGAAGCCCTGGTGGGAGGCGACGACGGAAAATCCTCGTCGTATGCCTCGTCGTCCGTACCCGTCGCTGCCGTGTCAGTCCCCGTATCATCCCCTCGGGTGGACGGGGAGGAGGGCTGGACGGGGCGCGACGGTTGAAAAGGAGGCGGTGGATGGATCCTTCTTTTCTTGGTAGGGGGAACACCAGAAGGTCCCGGTTCTGGATCCCCCGACGGGAGAGGTTCCTCCGTCGGTAACGGTAGTCTCGTCCTTATCTCGGAGCATAAGGACTGTATAGCCAACAAAATGGCCGCTGAGTTGTCTTGCGGCGCTGGCAGAGGGGAATCCGACGGGCGAGCAGGGGCCCCGTCGGTATCCTCGACGATGTCGTCGTCGTCACCTGCGTCGGGGCCCATTCCGACGGGCTGGTCTTGTTCCACGCCTAGGCCGTGGCTTAAGACCTCGATCAGTTCCTCTTCTGAGGTTGAGGCCGAATCTACGACGACGCCCTGCCCCCCCTTCTTCCCCACGGAGGGTTTCACGGGGGTCCTATCGATGGGCACGAAAGAAGACTCCCTCCGAGGAGGCAGGGAGATTCTGGGCCCCGAGGCCGCCACCACTGGTGCAGCCTCCACAGGCTGGGCCAGGGCCGCCGCGACCGTTTCGATAGAGGGCTTGGTCGAATGGATCAAGGCCTTCACCACCTTAGGTGCGCTCACCGCCTTATCCTTGAGGGAGGGGGCACTGCCACGCTCCTCCTCTGCCTTAGAGCTCGACCGGGGTCTCTCCAGGAGCTTCGCCGGGTGCTCGGCCTTCCTCTTACCCGACCCAGAGCGTTGGCTCGTGGTTGATGGCGCCGGGGAGGGTGCGCCCTGCCTGGCGCCCGTAGAGCCCGACCGTTCGGCGCTCCCGGTGCCAGCGGACTCGCGGTGCTTGGCCTTATGTTGGGCCCCCGTCGCCGGGGCGCCCTCAAAGGTCTTAGAAGACCGCTCAGATTTCTTCTTCTTCTCGCCAGACGGGCTCTTACCCTCCAGCCAGCTGGCGAGACGTTGATGGCGGTCCTTCATGGTCCGTTCCGACATGTTGCCGCAAAACGCACAGTCCTTCTCCACGTGCGTCTTGTCCCCATGAAGGCAGTAAAGGCAGAAAGAGTGTTCGTCCTCCTTGAAGACGTTCTGCAGCTGGCATCCAGGGCAGGCCCTGAACAGCTTTCCGGGCGTCGAGCTTCCCTTCTCCTGGGCCATCTCCGAGACCGGGCCTGAGAAGCTTCTGGAGTCCTCCGAAGTGTAGCTCGACGAAATCTTCACCCTTGAGGGGCACAGATGAATCCGACACGGGTCCCCGTTGATCGGATGTAGGATCGGTGGAGCTTGAGGCTCTTTTGACCGAAAGAATCGAAGTTTTTGTGAAAAAGCGCGAAAAAATAGCACTAACGCTCGAGAGCAATAGCACGAGGATCCCAACACATGAACGTGCGGTAAAAATCTGAAGATGGCTGCCAGAGGCGGTGCTTAGGTAGAGGGCAGTCATTGGCTGTGGTCAGTATGACGCAGAGACCAGTGATTGGTTATTACTACGAAAGACAGATCAGAAACGAAACTGATACTGGTTTTTTCTTTACCGAGGATTCCCAGCCTGACGACGGGGAATATTCATGAGCATGTGAATCCATGCCAGACCCCATGCTGGAGAAGGTGCTAATGAGCAAGATTTCACAAGTGCGAAAAACCCAGTAAAGACAACGCCAAATGGACTAAGGACACAGACAATGAAAATAGCATAGACTGACATCTCTCGTTACCCCTTCACATAAGACTGCTTTACAAGTGAAAATAGACCATCAGCAACAAATCCACGGGCAAGAATCTAAACAAATACAGACCCCATCGGGAAGGCAAACGCAGCACAACAGAAAAAAATACAACAGCCCAACCTAGAGAAAACCATGGACACCGAATACACCAACAAGAATCAGGGACAGACATGAATCCATTAACTTCAACACGTCCTAGATCACCAAAGACTGGATGGGCACCAACACAATTCACCAACCAGAGCGAACTAAATCCAAATACCCTGCCATCATTCTAATCAGACTACTCAATGTAGAGATGAACCACTCAAGAACAACTCCCAGAACCACCAGCAACAGAAACCCAACCAACATCACACCAACCCCGACTGATAAAAAACAACCTGCAAGGGAAATTACACAAACTACAGTGCAGACATCTCAACGTTAGAGCCATGACAGGCTCTCTCTCACAGCAACTTGGTTATCTGACGACTACAAATCCACATCGCACAAAGTCATACTGGGCAAGTTCAAGTCAATACACGCCAACAGATAAAACCAAAGAGGCGGAATCACACTGATACACAAAGAGCACATACGAGGCACACCACTCACCTCAACCGACATCTAAGACTTTGAAACCCTCCTCATCAATATCGAACTCAACCAAGCCAACAGTGTTACTCCTAATCTACAGACCACCGTCCTACAACCCAAGCTTCACGACACAGCTAGCAGACTCCATCACCATTTTATCAACCTACCACAACAACCTAGTCATACTGGGAGACTTCAACATCTGGTTTGAGAAAGAAAACTAAACTTCAGCTAACACGCTCTGCGCACTCCTGGAAACACTGCACTTCAAGCAAATCGTAAACGGATCCACCCAGAACACAGGACACACCTTGGACGCAATCTTCTGCAGAGATGGACCGCGCATCCGTGCCACCTACACCAATGCTATGGAGCGACCACTACCCGATACCATTCTACATCAAACTCCAAACCTGCTTACTGGCCTGAAAGGATATACTCCATGGCACAAACCAAACAACTTTGGTAACTTTGTGGAGAAGATCCAACAAAATCAGAGAAACCTTGGGGGTTCCTCACACCTTCATTTTCCAGCTTCTGATGTTGCTGGTAATCTTCCTTCCACTTCATTGTGTTCGGTCTTTCTGGTTTTTACTACCATCGAAATCCTGCTGGCTGTCTCAAAGCTGAAATCCACGTCCTATCACTCCTATTCCCCCTATCCGTAGTGAATGACATCTTATCTTGCCTTGCATCTGTTGTCTGATCATAGCTACCGTTAATAGCTCTTTCTTCGGGGATGATCCCAGTCTCTCTTAAACACTCCCTGATGGTCCCCCTCGTAAAAATAAAAAGAAATAATAATTTGACCTGCTATTTATCGTTATGTTATTTTGCATTAATATAGCGCCTTATGCATCATTGGTATGGTCTCAAGGCACTGGTAGGTTGAACGCCCTCAGGAACCGAAGTTCATGTCAGTAGAGCGAGTAGACAGTCAAAAGGTGCGTGTGAGCACCGTATGTGTGTGCAGCTGGTGTGTCTTTCAAGTGATAGCTGCCTCATAGTGGTAGGTGTGGTGGTTGAGAGATCAAGCGTATGTGTTTAAGCTGGTTGTTATCCAGACCGAAACTGGCTGTGTTCGGCCTGAGGAGAATGCATAGGCTGGAAGGTGCGTAACCAGCAGTGATTAGTTTGCGCACTCATCTGTTCTACGCCCCCATTCGCTCTACACACCCATACTCTAGGTACCCATATGCTCTACGCACTCATCCGCTCAACGTACTTAACCAATTACTCGTTTTATCCATGCTACCGACTTCATCCGGTCCATACACATACTTCATCTACTCCATACAAGTGTCGTCATTACCATCCACATACTTCCTTTCCATATACATACTTCACCCTGTTCATCCGTTCCCACCCAGTTCATCCGCTCCACACACACACATCCGCTCCACACACTCATACGCTCTGCACACCCATATGTTCTACTATCCTCATACATCGTCCGTTTACTCCACACTTAACACCCGCTCCGCTCTCTACACCCGTTCCTCGCTCCGCATTCTATAACCACTCTTCGCTTTGTATTCTACATCCGCTCCGCAGTCTACACCTGCACCATACATCCGTTCAGCACACTACATTGGCTCAACACCACCGCACCATACATCTGCTCAACACTGTCACACACTACATCTTCTCAGCACCCTACACCCGCTCTATTCTATTATCCGCTCTTACCCTGCATCCACACCACAACCTATATCTGCTCTATGCCCTCATCCGCTCTACGCACTGGTCCGCTTCTAGCATTCGCCCGCTCCTAGCATTCGTCCGCTCCCCCCCCTTTCTTTTCCCCCATTTTTATTTTTTTCACTCATTTTAATTTGTTTGTCCATTTTACCTAGCCAATAATGATTATTAGTTTCTTCTTTCTCACCCGGATCATGATGCTGATTTCCTATTTATGCTCAAGCATTTGGTAAAGTCATTGCGGTGCAGTTATCAGGATTGAGTTATTTTTAGTTTGTGGTCGGTTTTTAAGGGAAGAGCCAAGTTTTCAGTAATTTGCGGAAAGACAAGAAGTCTTCAGTGAGTCGGATATGGGGCGGGAGTGCGTTCCACAGCGTGGGGGCCAAGGCTGAGAATGATGATCCGCCTAGCCTGGCTGAGTTTGCTTTTGGTATGACTAGGAGGCCAACTGAGCTTGATCTTATAGGACGTGCAGGGTGATAAGGTTTTAGTTTGTCTTGAAGATATTGAGGACCGGTTTTATGCAGTGCTCGGTGATCAATGCATACAGATTTGAAAGTCACACTTCGGGCAACCGGGAGCCAATGCAGAGTTTTGAGGGCTGGGGAGATGTGGTCTCTCGGGCCAAGCGCTAGTAGCAATTTGGCCGCAGCGTTTTGCGCTCTTTGTAGTTTAGTCAGTTGGTATGCGTGGACTCCAAGTTAGAGGGGGTTAGCGTAGTCCAGTCTTGATATTACAATTGATTGGACCGCAGAGAGTCTGTTGGGAAAGGAGAGGTATGAGATAATGATAATGAGTTTTTAGGTGGTAGTGGCAGGACTGAGACGTTGACTTGGCGCGAGAGAGTTCGGTTTGAGTCTAGAGTGCAACCAAGGGTTTTTACAGAATTGGAGGGGGTCGGTGAGATGCCCATGGCAGATGTCCAGGGTAGTGGGTGTGGAAGAAGTTCGGTGTTGCCACATACCATGATTTTGGTTTTGGAAGGGATTAGTAGGAGCTGGTTTGTGGTCATCCAGAGTTATGTCGAGAAGGCAGGAAGCAAGGTCAGGTTGGCAGTTGGGCTTTGAGTTCAGGAGTTTTAGAATTAGTTGAGTGTCATCAGCGTAGTTGTAGCACAGGATGTGTGATCGAATTATTCGTGGGAGGGTGGCCATGTAGATGTTGAACAGGAGGGCTGATAGGCATGCTCCTTGTGGAACTCCTGTGTCGACTGGTCGGGCTTGGGAGGAGTAGGTGGAGAGTAGGGTTATTTGGTTCCTATTTTTGAGGAAGGATGCTATCCATTTGAGAGTGGTTCCACAAATTCCTAGTGAGTGGAGGCGGTCAAGGAGGATTGAGTGGTTAATTGTGTCGAAGGCAGCGGATAGGTCAAGAAGGATTAATGCTGCGCATCCCGCAGAGTCAGCAGTGTTTTTAAGGTCATCCCAGATAAAGATTACGGTGGTTTCAGTTCCGTGTCGGGCTCTGAAACCTGATTGAGCACAGTCTAGGAGATTGTTCAATTCAACAAAGACATTTAGTTGGGAGTAGGCGGTTCGGTCGATGAGTTTGGCAAGGAATCTTGTGTTTGTGATGGGGCGGTAGTTTGAGTTTGAGAGGGTTTTTTTATTAGAGGTTTAACGTGGACCGTTTTGAATGCGTCTGGAAAAATTCCAGAGGCAAGGGAGTCATTTATGATGGTTCTTGCGTGTTCTCCTGCGCATGTAGATGCGTAAATTTCTTTAAGAATTGTGGCTGGGCAAGGGTCCAGCGGAGAGACGGATGGTTTGCGGGCAGAGAAAAGTTTGAGAAATTGGTCAGCTGATAATGGACTAAAGGAGTCTAACGTTGTTTGGGTAGTGGTCACAGGCGGCGGGATGGCCGGTATAGTGGGTGGGTTGCCTGGTGGGTGTAAGCTATCTTGTTGGTTAGAGCATTTGTTCTTTCGCGAGCTGTGGTATAAAAGTGGAAGGAGAGTGAGTCGCACAGTGATTGTGAGGCGGTCGCAGCGGTGGTAGTGCATGTTGGTTTGGTGAATTCGGTGATGATTTTGTGAAGTTCTTTGCTGGGGTTTTTACAGTTTAGGATTGAGGAGTTGTAGTGGGCCTTTTTTGCTTTTCGGATTTCGGCCTTGTACTGATGAAGGTGCCGGGCTAAGGTGGATTTGCTCACAGGAGTTTTGTCCTTTCGCCATTTTCGTTCTAGGTATTTATATAGTCGTTTACTGGTCTTCAACTGAGGTGTGAACCATCTAGGAAAGAGGCCACGGCGGGCTGATGGCTTGCAAGAGGGTGTGAGCCGCATTAGTGCGGTGTTGAGCCAAGAGTCAAAGGCGTTGGGGGTTAATTGATTATCCCTATTGAGTAGGCTAGTAGGTGGAGGAGTGCGTCTGCTAGGTCGGGAAGGATTATTAGTTTCTTCCAGCATTTGCGCAGAATCAGAGGTTCAGGTACGGGAAGCAGGTTGGGTGAGCGAATGGAGAAAGAAACAATGAAGTGATCGGACCAGATGATTGGGGTGGGGGGATTTAGCTGTCTCAGGTTGTGGGAGCTGAAGATGGCATCAAGAGTGTGTCCTTTATAGTGAGTCGGGCCGTTTGTGTGGGGTTGGAGGTTAATTGCGTCTAAGCTGTGAACTAGAGTGTGTGTCATAGGGTTGGTAGGAATGTCTAGCCATATGTTGAAATCGCCTAGAAGGGTGAGGTTGGGATGGTTTAGTTGGTGGGTGGCAATAGAGTCACAGAGGTGACTATCATAGCCAGGGGGTCTGTAGATTATTAGGAAGCTGTGGGAGAGCGAAGGGGAAAGGGATAGTTTAACAAGGAGTGATTCGCAGGAAGGAATGGAGGGTTGGTTGTCGATGATTGAGGTGTGGAAGTGAGACTTAAAGGCGAATGCTATTCCTCCTCCTCTAGAGGGACGGTTCAATGGGATGAGGGAGTAGTCGGTGGGAAGGCTTGTTTGGCGATAGGGGCAAAGTCGTCAGAGAACCAGGTTTCGGTGATGAAGACCAGGTCTGGTTTGTCAGAGGCGAGGAGGTCGAAGATGCTGTGTCTGTTTTTTTCTACGGATCGAGCATTAAATAGGATGCAGTTGACTTTGGTAGAAGTGGTTGGTTCTGGATCTGTAGAGATTGGGGCGGGGTGGGAGAGGATGGAGACTGGGGAGCGAGAGGGGAGGGGTAATTGATGGTCGATGGGAAAAGTGGGCGAGCGGAAGAGTTGGTGGATTTAGGGTGGGCATGGTTGGACGCGTGTGTTGGGATTGGGTTTGGCACGGGGGGTTTGAAGGAGGAGTGAGGGGGGTTAGGAGTTTCAGTTGTGGTTGGTGAGAAGTCGAGGGCGAGGGGTTTTCGGTAAGGTGAGACGTAGGAGGAGGGTGGTGAATGGGGGGGATGAGGTGGTGGGTCGAGATAGGGGAAGTGATGAGTGCTGAGAGATTGAGGGGGACCAGGTACGTTTCCTCTTTGGTGTCTTTGTTGCAATTTGTGTGTGTGTGAGGGTATGGGGACAGAGGTGGAGAGGGATGGGGCTTCCATTATTGCTCGGGCTCGGCGTGCAGTTTTTAGGGAGGGGGAAGGAGTGAGGTCGGTGTGGGGTGATGTTGGGAGTTGATGGGAAGAGCGTGGGGTGCAGGATTGCTGGGGTGGGTGTGCCTGCGATGCTAGTGGGGGGAGCGGGTATACCCATAGCAGGCCGATCAGTGGAGAGGTTGAGAGGAGCAGTAGTCTTAGGGTGATTGGTTCGCCATCGTGCCCCTCTGGCCTGGTGTTTGGAAAGGGGGGCAGGGTGGGGGATGTGGTTGAGGCTGGGATGATTTGGGGAGGCTGGGACAGGGGGTAGGGTTGGGAGGAGTTGGGGCGGTGCACGGCGGTCGTTTCCGCTAGTCTTCTGTGGCGCGGGTGCACTCATGGTAAGTAACTGCAATACCACCGGGGGAGATTATTGAAGGTTTCTGGGTTCAACTATATAGGCACACTTCAAAGGTCAGTTAGGACACACTATTAGACACACTTCTAGATTCTACTTTGCACAGAGAGGATATTAGGCTCACTTCTAGGTTCAGCTTTGCAACAGGGAGGATATTAGGCACACTTCGAATTAAATTTTCCACTTGGACGATATTAGGCACACTTCTAAATTCAACTGGGGCAGGTTCTTAGGCGAACTATCTGCACAGATCAGATATTAGGCACACTTCTAAATTCAACTTTGCACAGCAAAGATATTAGGTAGCGAGATTCAACTTTGTATAGAGAGGATATTAGGCACAGTTCAAAATGAACTTTTTACAGAGCGGGTATTAGGCACACTTACAAATACTTCTTCCACAGGGAGGATATTAGGCACACTTCTAAATTCAACTTTCCACAGTGAGGTTATTAGGCACACTTCTAAAATCAACTTTCTACAGGGAGGATATTGGGCACACTTCTAAATTCAACTTTCCACAGAGAGGATATTTAGGCACACTTCTAAATTCAACTTTGCTCGGAGGGGATAATGGGCACACTTCTAAATGCAACTTTGCACAGTGAGGGTATTAGGCCAGGCTTTTAGGCACACTTCTAAAGTCAACAATGAATTCACACTTTATAAGAGCAACTGTACCACAGATATGCTGCAAGGAGAACTTCTTGTTGCAATGGTACCATAGTATGGAGATTTTTACAATAGTTTAGCATCTAAAGTTGAGTGGTAGGGTAGTATGGCTTGAAGTAATTGCTTCTTTCCCTGCCCTTGCCACACTTACTTATTGATGGCTTCTTGCTTCTCCTGTGGATACAATCAGTAGGCGTCAAAAAGGAGCCGTCCTTTGCCTCGGGTCCTTAGCCGATGGGCTGCCCTGGGAGGACTGGCAATGAGGGGGATCTCCTTGCCAGAACCAATCAGAGCAGGGAGGTGTGTCGGAGGGATTTACCAATGGAACGAGGTGGGCAGGAACGGGGGGCGGGAGGGCCTGGGAATCAGGAAATGGGTGCGGGGAGGGAGTAGGGGACAAGGGGGATACCTGGGGGCTAGGGGGACCGCAGATGCCACCAAAAAGGTGGAACACAGGTAGCAAAGCGTCTGGGCGCACTCACCGAGCTCCGACCTTTTCTAATGAAACTTCTCTAAATTTTATTTCGTACATTGGGTCAGATCTTTTCTTGAGATTTCTTCCTTTTCCATGCATCCCAATCTGGATA
This sequence comes from Ambystoma mexicanum, assembly GCF_040938575.1. Taxonomy (NCBI): domain Eukaryota; kingdom Metazoa; phylum Chordata; class Amphibia; order Caudata; family Ambystomatidae; genus Ambystoma; species Ambystoma mexicanum. Next base: position 1,565,897,078 of record NC_090937.1, on the reverse strand, counting down.
TTGCCCTGGCCGGGGCACATAAAGTGTGTTGGTCTCGGTGGTCGATCTTGCACTTTTACATGATCAAGGCAGGGTTGCAGCATTGTAGCTCCTTTATCTCTCTGCTGCGTTAAACACCATTAACCACACAGTTCTACTTTATCATCTCGCCATCGCAGGCCTTTCTGGCACGGTTCTCATGTTTTATTTCTGATAGGACTCAAATCTCTTTTCTTTGCCTCCCTTCTGTTCCTCTCCTACCTCGTTTTCTTGTGGTGTCCCTCAGGGTTATGCCAACTCCCCTCCTTTCTTTAATGCCTACATCTAACCGCTTATTAAGCGCATATTCTCCAACCGCTTCAGTTGTTATTCTTACGCTGATGGCACCAAAATCTTGGTTTGCATAGATCTGTCTGCTTTGAGAAACCTGAAGGTGTCTCACTCGCTAGACACAGGGTATCGGTCATCCAGGAAGCCAGGACACAGCTATCGCTATTGGATCTAGATCCTGGGTGTGGACCAGTGAGGGAGGATCATCTGGAGGAGGAGGGTGGGGGCAGGGGAAAGTGGGTTTGTGGAGTGGAAGTGGGACATCAAAGTGTGAGACACAGTATCCCCTTCCTTATGGCACATTTTCCCCATCCTGCCAGGTAGGATATCTACAAACTCTACCCCCACCGTTCCTACACTAATACTCCCACACTGTAAGCGACAACGGACTAAGACCAGAGCTGTTTACCTGACATGTCCCAACACAAGGGTCGGGCAGAGCCGGGCAATTGCCGACAACTACACACACCTGACTGCCCTTTGCCTTCCCCTATGGATAAAAGGCGGAGCACGGGGGCTCACGGAGGAAGGCTGAATGCACGAGAAAGCAGCTATTTCAGGACCGCAGTTCAAACAGAGGAGAGAAGTGCCAACACCTGAAAGGGCGCCAAGGAGGTAGTTGCCCTTGCCCTTTTCAACCCAGGCCCGCAAAGCCTCCAACAAAGAAAACATAAGACCGGGAATCGCAGCTGGCAAATGGTGTGGTGGATGTCAGTGGTACATGGAACCCTCCTACACGGATAGCCAGGGAGGGGAGCTGTGGTTGCCATTGTAGTCCCGTCCTTAACTCCAGAGGCAGAAGAAACACCCGTTAGGCAAAGTTTGTATGTAGTACCCTTTGGGACCACTACACACTACTAGGACTACAGGTGTAAGCAAAACCAACCTTTGGTATAAGTCTGTACTGCACAGTTTTGTGGTAGCGTTGCTGAGCAGCCAGGCTTAGCTCAAGAGGGAATGTGAGTTGTAAGGATGTTACACAGAGGTCTATAATTACAAGTATTCCAAAAGACTCTAGGTTTCTTCGTAAAACACTAATTTGACAGTCAGTTATAAAGCATTCACTAGAAGGAGGCAATCTAGATCAAATAAACTCCAATACTTCACAATATCAGATTGGGAGGCATTTAAACTACCTTGAAGGAGGAGCAAAATGGCATTCAGAGCACTTGAAGTAGGAGCAAAAAGGCATAATTGAATAAAAAAAAAATATTACAGTTACTCTTAAACAGTGCAAATAGTTTGAGCTCCCCAGAGGAGTTGATTCAATGCAATAGGTTAAGCCAAAGTCAATGGGCTAAAGTCTTGTATAGGATAAGTAGTTTAAACGGAAAAGTCTGCCAAAGTTCTCAGAAGTAGTTTGTAAAAGAAAGATTCATATGTTGGGTCACAAGCTGACTAGGCCTGCAAGTTGCCAAAGTTTCAAGCACTTTCGCAGCGAGTGTTAAATTCTCTCGGTCGGGTTTTCACAGCACCTTACAATGAAGAAAAAGATTTAGCTGAAGACGGTTGTTCCTGGCAGTTCCTGCAGATCTCGCTGTTCCTGAGCCTCAGTCGTGGTGACAAGAGAGGACGTTGGTGGACTCCTGCACTGCACTGGGACAGGTCAAAAAGCTGGCAAAGGCAAAACTTAAATTCCAGTAGCTGTAGTCAAGCACACAAACTGGTTTCCTTCTCCCTGGCTATTTGGGTTTCCTGCAGCACTCCGAGGAAAATGCAACCAGCTCTCAGAATGGTATGCAGGTGGCTTACGAGTTGATTGGTCCCACCAACTCAAAAGGGAGAAGTCATCCTTGAGGGCCTTCTCTGTCGAGATGAACTTGGTGATTCGGTGCTGCAGCAGGGCTTCACCGGGCTAATCAACGATCCAAGAGTTGCAGCCGCCGTCCTCTTCCAGCTCATCTTCAGTTCTTTCGTTCCAGTGGTCGACTCTGCCTTCCAAGCCAAGAGACTCGCCTTTTATCCAGTTTTCTCCAGTTCCTTCCAGCCTAGCTGCCACTCAAACAGCAGGGTGGCGGCTGTCCTTGTCGGGCAGTCAGCCAGCTACTCACGCCAGAGTGCATTTGGGTCTCCTAGGAGACAAAGCACAGAGTTTCGGGCACCTCCCTCACTCTCTGCCCACCCCAGAAACTCAGCTGCTAGAGGCGGTCTTCAGTCCTGAAGCACGCCAAAGGCGTAGGAACAAAGGGACCAAACCTGGTTTGCCGCGCAGAGAAACTCTAGAATGACCTTTCCAAAAAGAAGACCGGGACCTGTTTAAACAAAGGAGCTCAGACGCCAACTTGAAAAACATGGCTCCCGCGATTTAACGCTACCGGTGTTTGCGGGCAGGAAAAATCCTGGTAGTTCGTTGTAAAACCACTGCCACCAGCCATTTTGAGAGGAAAGGGTAGGATTTGACTGCTACATGAGTTTCCAGACATAGGGGATACTAAGTAACTCCTTCAGCACTCTATGGTACGATAGTGTGTGCTGGGTCTAGGAATTTGGCAAGACTAGTAAAGTCAATTTCACTTTACTTTCTCTGGGAAACAGTAGTATATCCCAGAGACGGTATTTTAAACCTTGGAACAGCCTAAAAGGCTTCCCTGTGTCACTGCACTGAGGGTTATGTGTGACGCATATGAAAAGAAGATGCCTACGGAGTTGTCTAAAACTCCACAATCAAAGAACACAAGTAAAACACACATCAAAATACATGAGAGAGTGGTGAAAAAAGGCTCACTCCAGTAAAAAAAAAACAAGTCCTCAAAATCCAGCAAAGTTGTTGGGGGTCTCTAAGGTGAAGGAACAAGTTACTTACCTGTAACTGTTGTTCTCCAGCATGGGTCTGGCATGGATTCACATGCTCATGAATATTCCCCGTCGTCAGGCTGGGAATCCTCGGTAAAGAAAAAACCAGTATCAGTTTCGTTTCTGATCTGTCTTTCGGAGTAACAACCAATCACTGGTCTCTGCGTCATACTGACCACAGCCAATGACTGCCCTCTACCTAAGCACCGCCTCTGGCAGCCATCTTCAGATTTGGAAGCACGTCAAGTGGCAGTATGACCAAGTGAAGAGCCACAGAGGGGTAGGCGGGAAGGTTCGCATGTGAATCCATGCCAGACCCATGCTGGAGAACAACAGTTACAGGTAAGTAACTTGTTCCTTCTCCAGCATGGGGTCTGGCATGGATTCACATGCTCATGAATAAAGAATACATAGCAGTACACACATGCACAACCACGGGAGGTGGCAAAGGCTCAACATTACACATTACATCAAACTCAACATTAAGCATCTTACCTCCTCACCAGGCTCACCTCAGGCGAACAGGTTGCGCAGCACTGCTTGGCCGACCCTGGACTCCTCCCTGGAATCCCGATCGACGCAGTAGAATTTCGTGAAGGTGTGCGTCGACCTCCACGTAGCAGTCCTGCATATGTCCAGCAGGGGCACACCAGAAAGGAACGCCGTGGTAGCTGCGATCGCTCTGGTGGAATGGGCTCTCGGACGGCCAGGCAGCGGTCGGTTTGCCAACCGATGACAGTACATGATACAGCCGGAGAGCCATCTGGAAATGGAAGCCTTCGAGAGAGCCTTCCCCTGATTGACAGGTCCAAAGTTCACAAAGAGTTGTGACGTCTTCCGAAAACACTTCGTGCGGTCCACGTAGAACTTCAGCGCTCTAGCCACATCCAGCGAGTGCAAAGTCCTCTCAGCCGGGGACGAAGGCGACAGGAAGAACACAGGCAACACCAAGGGTTCGTTGAGATGGAAGTCCGACGGTACCTTGGGCATGAAGGAGGGGTGCGTCCTGAGCACTACCCTCGTGTCGTGAAAAGTCAAGTACGGGGCCTTGCAGGAAAGGGCCTGGATCTCTCCCACCCGTCGTGCGGAGGAGATGGCCACAAGAAACGCTGTTTTCCATGAGCTTGGTCAGCACCACGTTGAGCTCCCACGCCGGGGCCGGCGCCTTCACCGGCGGGAACGATCTGAACAGTCCCTTCATGAACTCTTTCACCAGACGAGACCACAGGGACGTCCGGCCCGTGGTTCTGGTGTAACGGGAGATCGCAGCAAGATGAATCTTGATGGACGCGTGTGCCAGTCCAGCTTTGGCCAGCGTCAGCAGGTACAGCAGTACCTGGGGAGCCGTAATCCGTAGAGGGTTAATCTTCTGTGCGTGGCACCAGACAGAGAACCTCATCCATTTGTGTCCCTAGCATTTAAGAGTCGAGGACGCCCTGGCCTTTGCAAGAACCTCTCTGCAGTCGGCCGGTATGTCGTATCCTCCAAACTCTAGCGCTGCAGGAGCCAGGCCTGCAAGTTCAGCGATTTCGGGTCGTGGTGGAGGATGGCACCTCCTTCCCTGGAGAGTAGATCCGCGTCCACCGGCAGTGTGATTGGCGGGGACGCTGACAAGTCCAGAAGGTCCGGGAACCATATCTGCCTCGGCCACGCAGGTGCGACGAGGATCATCCTGCACCGTGACCTCTTGAGCTGGTTGACGAGCCGGATTAGCAGTGGCAAAGGAGGGAAACGCGTAGAGGAACAGGCCCTCCCAGGGGAACGAGAAAGCATCGCCCATGCTCCTCGCCTGGGGAAACCTGCTGGCGAACCTCCGGCACTTGGAGTTCGTCGCCGTCGCGAACAGGTCGATCTGGGGTGTGCCCCACCGTCGGAAGAGGCGATCCACTAGATCCTGCCGTAGTTCCCACTCGTGGCACGAGCGCAGCTCCCTGCTGAGTGAGTCGGCGATGGTGTTTTTTATCCCTGCCAGATGAAACGGCACCAGAAACATCCTTTGGGCGACTGCCCAATGCCACAGGTCCTGCGCCTCCTTGGACAGTGCTGGGGACCTGGTTCCGCCCTGTTTCTTGATGTAAAACATGGTGGTGGTGTTGTCGGTGAAGATCCTCACCACCTTGCCCTTGAGGGACGGAAGGAAGGACCCGAGGGCCCAGAACACTGCACGGAGCTCCAGGACGTTGATATGGAGGGACTTCTCCGTCGGGAGCCAGAGGCCTCTCGCGTGCAGATTTTCGGTGTGCGCTCCCCACCCTTCCAGGGAGGCATCCGTGGTCACTGTCTCCTGGTGGTCTGGGGTCTGGAAGTCCATGCCCGCCGTCAGATGCGCACGGGTGCCCCACCACTGGACCACTCGGCGGAAACTCTCGTCGAGTGTGATCTTCTCCTCGAAGCCGCCCGTCGTTTGGATCCAGCGCGCGTCCAGGAACTCCTGCAATGGGCGCATCCGGAGCCTGCACATGGGAATGAGGTAGATGCAAGAAGACATCATTCCGAGGAGGGACTTGATGGACCTCACCTTGGCCACGTCGGAAACTAACATCCGCTGTACCTTGCCCAGGATGGACCTGGTCCTTTCCTCCGACGGGGAGGCCAGAAGGGACACTGTGTCGAGCTTCGCTCCCAGAAACAGTGCGTTTGGCGCGGGTACCAGGTGGGACTTGGCGTAGTTCACAGAGAATCCCAGGTCCGTGAGAAGTTGGACGGTCCTTGCCGTGTGCTCCACGGCGAGCTCCCTCGTCTTGGCTCGGATGAGCCAGTCGTCCAGGTAGGGGTAGACGTGGATCCCCTCGCGGCGCAGTTGCGCCGCCACCGGTGCAAGGCACTTGGTAAATACCCTGGGTGCCGACCGTAGTCCGAAGGGGAGGGCTTTGAACTGGTAGTGACGCCCTTGGACCACAAACCTGAGGAATTTTCGGTGCCCCTCTAGGATGGGAATGTGGAAGTAGGCATCCTCCAAATCCAACGACGACAGGAAGTCTCCTTCCTCCAGCTGCCCCAGGACGTGCTGGAGGGTGACCATCCGGAACTTTTGCGCCTTGATGAACTTGTTCAGACGTCGCAGGTCTAGGATGGGGCGCCATCCTCCCGTCTTCTTCACAAGGAAGTATCTCGAGTAAACTCCGGAGCCCCGAAGCCTCTTTGGGACGAGTTCGATGACGCCCTTCCTGAGCATCGCCTTTACCTCCAGGAGAAGCTGAGGGACGTGAAGCTCTTTCCTGGCCACGGGGGGGGGGGGGACGCGCGGGCACCTCCTTTGAAACTCGAGCGTGTGGCCCTGGGTTAAGGCGTCCAGCACCCAACGGTCGGTGGAGATGGACTCCCACACGCTGACGAAGCTCGCCAGCCGGCCTCCCACCGGGGTGCTTCGGTGGGGGCCCGACCCCACGGCCGGTTCAATCCTGTTTCGACGAGGCTTTGCCGCCTTGACCTCCTTGGCGACGACGGCGGGGTCCGCCAGACTTGCCTCGTCCTCTGTAGGCCTCCTGAGACGACGAGCGGGCCGCTTGACGGTAGGTGGAGAAACCGCCGCCGGAACCTTTGGAGGCGCCCTTGCCTCCGCTGCTCCGAAAGGGCGTCCGTCGTTGCTGCAGAACCCCAAGGGCTCGGGCCGTCTCAGTGTCCGCTTTAATGGCCTGAAGGGAATCGTCCACTGTTTTCCCAAACAGGTTGTTCCCATCGAACGGCATGTCCAGGACTCTGGTCTGTACGTCTTGACGGAAGTCCGTAGCCTTGAGCCATCCACGCCGCCTAAGGCACACGCCGTTGCCCAACTGGCGAAACCCAGTGTCGGCGATGTCCGTCGCAATAGTGATGGCGTGGTCCGACGCCATCTCGCCTTCCTGTAGGATCTCCAGGGCATCCGCCCTCTTGTCGTCCGGTAGGAAGTCCAGCAGGGGAGCCAGTTTGTACCATAGATCCCTGTCGCAGCGGGCCACGATAGCCAAGGCGTTGGCCGCTTTAATCGTCGTTGCTGCAGACGAGATGACCCTGCGTCCCATAGCGTCCAATTTCTTTCCCTCGCCGTCCGGTGGGGAAGTCGATGTGGAGGCCGCACCCTCCCCCTGCTTTTTTCCTGGCCGCCGCAGAGACGACGGAGTCCGGGGTAGGCTGCGCCCAGAGGCACAGGGGGGCCGCGTCCGGGACCCGGTACTTCTTCTCGTAGCTGGCGTCGTGGAAGGGTTCTTGAGGAGGGCGAGGCCCTCATCCCAAATGTCGTCCAGTAGAGGCACCGCGAGGACCGTCTTCCTCTTGGCCTCGCGCCGTTGATAAAGGAATCCTTCCTTTTTCTTCTCCTCAGGGCAGAGTTGGAAAAGCTCGGATGCCCTGGCGATCATGGAGTGTAACGATCCAATCTCGTCGGGCGGAGAAACCCTGGTGGGAGGTGACGATGGTAGATCCTCGTCGTATACCTCGTCGTCCGTACCCGTCGCTGCCGTGTCAGTCCCCGTATCATCCCCTCGGGTGGACGGGGAGGAGGACTGGACAGGGCGCGACGGCTGAAAAGGAGGTGGAGGGTGAATCCTTTTCTTGGGCGGGGGAGCACCAGAAGGTCCCGGTTCAGGATCCCCCGACGGGAGAGGTTCCTCCGTCGGCAACGGTAGTCTCGTCCTTATCTCTGAACATAAGGACTGTATAGCCAACAAAATGGCCGCTGAGTTGTCTTGCGGCACTGGCAGAGGGGAATCCGACGGGCGATCAGGAGCCCCGTCGGCACCCTCGACGATGTCGTCGTCACCTGCGTCGGAAACCATCCCGACGGGCCGGTCTTCTTCCACGCCAAGGCCGTGGCTTAAGACCTCAATCAGCTCTTCCTCTGAGGTTGAGGCCGAATCTACGACGACGCCCTGCCCCCCTTTTTCTTCCCCGCCGGGGGTTTCACGGGGGTCCTATCGATGGGCACAAAAGAGGACTCCCTCCGAGGTGGCAGGGAGACTCTGAGCCCCGAGGTCGCCACCACTGGTGTAGCCTCCACAGGCTGAGCCAGGGCCGCCGCGACAGTATCGATGGAGGGCTTGGCCGGATGGATTAAGGCCTTCACCACCTTAGGTGCGCTCACCGCCTTATCCTTGAAGGGGGGGGGGGGGGACACTGCCTCGCTCCCCCTCCGATGGAGCCTTTGAGCTCGACCGGGGCCTCTCCAGGAGCTTCGCCGGGTGCTCGCCCTTCCTCTTACCCGACCCAGAGCGTTGGCTCGTGGCTGAAGGTGCCGGGGAGGGTGCGCCCTGCCTGGCGCCCGTAGAGCCCGACCGTTAGGCGCTCCCGGTGCCAGCGGACTCGCGGTGCTTGGCCTTATGTTGGACCCCTGTCGCCGGGGCGTCCTCAAAGGTCTTAGAAGACCGCTCGGATTTCTTCCTCTTCTTCTCGCCTGACAGGCTCTTCCCTTCCAGCCAGTTGGCGAGACGTTGGTGGCGGTCCTTCATGGTCCGTTCCAACATATTGCCGCAAAACGCACAGTCCTTCTCCACGTGCGTCTTGTCCTCATGTAAGCAGTAGAGACAACAGGAGTGTTCGTCCTCCTTAAAGACGTTCTGCAGCTGGCATCCAGGGCAGATCCTGAACAGCTTTCCGGGCGTCGAGCTTCCCTTCTCCTGGGCCATGTCCGGGCCTGAGAAACTTCTGGAGTCCTCCAAAAGCGTAGCTCGACGAAATCTTCACCCTTGAGGGGCGCAGACGAATCCGACACGGGTCCCCGTTGATCGGATGGAGTCGGTGGAGCTTGAGGCTCTTTTGACCGAAAAAACGAAGTTTTTGAGAAAAAAAAACGTGAAAAAATAGCACTAACGCTCGAGAGCAATAGCACGAGGATCCCAACACATGAATGTGCGGTAAAAATCTGAAGATGGCTGCCAGAGGCGGTGCTTAGTTAGAGGGCAGTCATTGGCTGTGGTCAGTATGACGCAGAGACCAGTGATTGGTTGTTACTACGAAAGACCGATCAGAAACCAAACTGATACTGGTTTTTTCTTTACCGAGGATTCCCAGCCTGACGGGGAATATTCATGAGCATGTGAATCCATGCCAGACCCCATGCTGGAGAAGGGAATTTCCTCAGGAACCACGCAGTGAGGGCCAGCTTCTGAGGGGTGGGGTGGACGACCCTGCCCCCCTGCTGTGTCAGAAGATGTGCTGGGTCCGTCGGGAGGTGGATTGGAGGGACCGCAGAGATCCACTTGGGGGTGACCCCACCAGTGGAAGATCTCCCGTGCAGTGAGGTCGTTCAGCTGCCACTTGTAGTTGTCCGCTCCCAACCTGCTGAGCCTGTCCGCTTCCAGGTTGGATTCTCCCGGAAGGTGCACTGCCGTGAGGACAATCTCGCTCGCCAAGGCCCATTCCCACATGTTGATCGCCAGTCTGCACAGGGAAGGGGACCTGGTTCCCCCTTGCTGGTTGATGTAGTACATACGGGTCAAGTTGTCTGTCTGGATGAGAACAAGCCTTCCCTTGAGACGTGGGAGGAGGGCTCTGAGCGCTAACCAGATGGTTTTCAGTTCCAGTCAATTGATGTGGTATTCTTGTTCTTGAAGACAAGAATACCGCTCCGAGAGGTCCTCCAGGGTGGCCTCCCAGCCCTCTAGGGAGGAGTCTGTGGTAATCGTAACCTGTGGGACGGGAGGCCTGAAGGGCTTGCCCATCCACAGGTTGCAGTCCTTGGACCACCATGTGAGGTCCGGGTGGAGGGAGAGATAGGGATCTTGATAATTTCGACCTGAAAGCCCCTTTCCTAGTTCCACAACGCTGCAAAGTGGAGCTGAATCCTCATGAGACTTGTGTGGGGGGGCGACCAGCAGCACTGCTGCGAAAAGGCCCAGTAGATGATAGTACCAGCAAGCCGAAGTAGTGCTTCTGGCTGAGAAAGTGGGACGTGGCCATCCTGATGGCCGCAATCTTGTCCTCCGGGGTGGGGGGGGGAGAAGACCCTCTCAGAGCGCGTGCCCCAGATGAGGCCTAAGAAGATCAAAGACTGCGTGGGTTGCAGCTGTGACCTCGAGATTGTACGAAAAGCCCAGGTCATGTAGAGTGTTCAGTGCATGGGAGGAGTGGTGAACTGCTTCTTGAGATGTAGCCCTGACGAGCCAGTCGTCTAGATAGCAGAATATATGTAGGCCCTGAGCCCGGAGAAGGGCTGCCACCGCATTCATGAGTCTGGTAAAGACCCTGGAGGCCGAGTTGAGGCCAAAAGGGAGGAGCTTGCACTGAAAATGGCAGCCCATGATCCTGAACCAGAGGAAAGAACGATGGGGTTGCCAAATCGGGACGTGCAGATAGGCGTCCTTCAGATCTAGGGAGCACATCTAGTCTCCCTTGCATAAGGTCTCTGCAATAAAAGCTGCCGTCACCATCTTGAATATCTGAAGAGGTAAGGAGAGGTTGAGGGTGGCAAGGTCCAGTACAACTCTCAGGCCAGCGTGGTTCTTCTGAATGGCAAAGATCCTTGAGTAAAAGACCGATCCTAGCTGGGAGGCTGGGACATCCTCCATGGCCGGCTCAGGACAAGAGACTGAATCTCTGCCAAAAGTTTCTTTCCCAACATGCGGGAGAGGAGGGAGGGAGGAGAGGCAGGAATAGGTCGACGGTACGCCGAGGAGACTGACAGGGTCTGCAAAGTTGTCGCCAAAAGTGTGCGTGAAGAGCAAGCCTGCTCCCCCACTGGCGACACGTGGCCCCATAGGGGTCGGTCATGACTTCTTACCCTCAGAGGCAGAGGGGGACTGGAAAAAGCCCTTGCTCCCCCTCCCCCTTTTGATGCTTGCGCCAACATGCGGTCGGAGAGCCTTCCGGCTGCCTGGACCTCTGTTCCTACAAGCAGCGGAAGCCTTCAGATGAGTGACCGTTATCCGAGCGTTGCTGAGGCTGGGAGTACACCTTGGGAGTTGTCTTTGTCAGAATGGATAAAGACTTAACCGTCTGAGAGCTGCTATTCTTCTTGTCCAGCTCCTCGTCTGTGCTGGAGGGAAAGAGGTCACTGCCCTCGAAGGGCAGGTCTAGAATACATTACTGGACATCTGGGTTGAACTTGGTTGCCCGGAGCCAGGCCAACCTTGTAATGTCCGTGGCAATACAGATGGCCCGTCCAAAGGTATCAATGTGAGCTAGAGTGGACTCTTGCAGCATGGCGTCTGCGCTGGCCTGTCGCAGATGCAAGGAAGCGTGGGAATACGGCTTCTTACCATATGCCTCCAAGGTTTTCTCCTCCTTGCCTAACAGAGCCGTAGATGACGAAAATGACTGAGGCTTGGAGTATAGTGATTCGGCAGCGATCACCGAGGAGTGTGGCTGAGGATGTGAGGAAAGCAAGGGTATATCCCCCTCCATCTGCCTGTACTGCCTGGTGTCGGTTGACTGGCTGGACAAAGTGGGGTTTGAGCCAACCCTTCTTGGCGAGGGACACCACGTCGGTCTGTAGTGGAATTCCTGTTCTGGCAGAAGGGTACCTCGTGAGGACTTCAGCGAGGACGCACTCTGCCGGCTGTTCTACCTGGGGCTCGGGGAAGCCCAAGTATTACACCAGGCCCGAGAGACGTTCGTGGAAGGCCCTGGCTGAAGATGGTGTGTCAGGATCCTCCTCATCAGTATCCGGAGGCTCTGGGGGATCCTATGGGAGGAGGAGTATCCGGAGGCTGGGGCAAAGGGACCACGGCCGGAGGGGCGGAGGCTGGTTTGGAACCGCCTGTGGGATAGGCTGAGGAGCCGGCTGCGCCAGGGCCAGAGGCGCCGGCATCTGTGGTGCCGCTAACATAGCGGGAAGGGCTTCCCTGACTGCGTCCTTGATGATAGCTCCCATCTGGAGACTATGAGGCAGAGGAACCTCTCGAAAATCCCGTCCTCGGTGGCCGAAGAATAGTAGGAGGGCGGCACTGACGGGGTAGCTAAAGGCAGTTTAGGCCGCTGCCGACCCTGTACATAAGGACACAACGAAAAACAGCCCTGCGCATAAGAAGGGTAGGCCGTGGGGCACGTACAATGCCAGTCCCACCTCGATACTCGTTCTTCGCTGAAGTCTTACAGAGGTGTCGAACAGGTGTCTTTTTATGGCACGTCAGCCATTTTGTTGAGCTGCATACCACGTGGCTACGACGTGTTGCTCGGCTTGCAGGGGCCAGCCTGTCAAGTCTCTTGTGTGAGGTGTGCGACTTGCCCCACTCCTCGGACTCGTGCCCAGTAGGTGTACCATCCTCAACCCAGGGGTCGCTAGAGCTGCGTTTAGGCGCCCCTCGGTCGTACTGCCGGTAACCATAATGCTGGTACAAGGGCAGAGCCCCTCGAGCGCAAGCCCGGTAACAGCCTAGCGGCCCCTCAACCTTGACCCCGGGAGGATCTGTGGACCCCTCAGCCCTAAGGCCGGTAACTGACAGCCTCGGTGCGTGTGTTGGTATAAGGACCTGCCCGGTCCCTCCCACGCAGGAGAGTCCCTGTGAAGGAGTCTCCATTGCGGGGTGCGGATGAAAATATAGGCCCTAAATCGGGCCTGGATTGATGCTCAACGAAGCTCTTGAGATCCTCAGGAGACCGCTGAAAGTGCTCCCTCCACCTGGCTAGTCTGTTCTTAAGGACAGCGAGCCGCACAGGCTTGCCAACCGTGGTCTGGGCCAAGGCAACGTTGGCAGAGGGTGTGGGGGTCTGAAGTTGGGAAGAGCCCGTTGCAGGATGGGCATCTGCTGAATCCTGTTGAACTCTACATACCCCAGGGGGGGTGGGGGGGGGGGGGGGGGGGACTGTGGCATCTGACGACCTATTTACAAAAGAAATCGAGGAAGAATCGGTGCATGGAATTACACGGCCGAAGCCAAACCCAGGGGCACCCGTTGCCGTCGACACGGAAAAGGGGACTGCGGTGTGCCGCCGGAGGGCAGAGTCAGGGCAGCGCATGCTCGCAGGGCCATGCCTCTGTGTGCCTCTAAATTTAGAGGGGAAGAAGATTTTCCTGGTGAAAAAGGTTCCGTCTCCCGTCCCTTGCTAGGGACGCCCCTGCAGTATGGAGGAAAGGGGACGTAAGAATAAGTTCAGTGCTTTAAAGGTGAGACACAAGGTTTTAAGTTCGATCTTTTCTTTTATAGAAAGCCATTTGTAAGGTCGTCTTCTTGCTGAAATGTGCGCTCTTCTCTGTATATTGAATGCAGCTCTAAGCGCATTGTTCTGCATTATTTGAAGTTTGTTAAGCACAGACTTCTTGGCGCCTAAGTAGAGACCATTACAATAGTCCAGTTTGGACAATAGGAGTGCTTTTGGTAGTTTAAGACAACTTTGTTGATAGCAGTGGTCTGCAGGACCTCATCGGCTTGCCTGCGTAGGCAGAAGCTGAGGCAGTCATATTTACTTGTTTGTTTAAGTTAGATGCAGCGTCAAGATGTTAATGTTATAGGACATTTGTACCGTGCACTATCACCACCGGAGTGGTCGCCTGGCGCTCTGGCGGCTCTGAAAGAGGGGAAAGGGAAGGTGAGTTAGTGGGAGGAAGCTGGACAAGTGCAAGAGAGCAGTGATGTGTTGCTGGCAGCCTCGGCCCGATGGATCCGTTGGAGTCGTAATGTACTGTTGTGCGAGTATGTGTGTTCTTGTTGCAATGTAGTGCAGTTTGTGCTGTAGGTTTGTGGTTGTGTTTGGTTTGGAGTTTGAGAGGTGTAAGCAGGGGAAATGGTTAGTGGATTGGTAAATTGGTATTTCTGTCTCGAAGTGAGGCGCTGGGTTTGCGTAATCGCCCTAGGTGGAGTGTGGGGGCATTTCTGCACCTCGGTCTTGGTGTGGGCTTGTCCAGTATTCACACTGTTCTGTTCATATCTGGCCTTCCTTTCCATCAACTTCCTTCATAAACATGAACCTTACACCTGGCATCCTTTTCTACTCATACGGCCATTGAACCTGCTAAAGTCCACAACTCAGTTCGTGTGTGGTGATTACTACCATATAGGAACTCTATCACAGTGTGGAACTTGGTAGCAATTATGGGTGAATGAGGAAGTTGGCTCGAATTGGCTGGGGTTGTTGATTGTCTTAATGGGTGTCACTTGTGTTTTATTTGACTTGCCGTTGCCCGTCTACTTATGGTGGGAGTTTGTGTCGGTTCTGGGTGTTGTCAGTGTCCTCCGAAGTTTAGTCATTCTTTTTCCTTTGCGTTGTTTCGGTTTTCAGTTTGTGTCTGTGGTGTTGAAGAGTCCGGTTTTTAGTAATTTCCTGAATTTAGGTGATCTTTGGTGTTTCTCATTTCTTTTGGGATGTTCCGGGTTTTTGCGTTTAAGTGGTAGAAGGACGTGCCTCCACGTTTTTTCTTAAGGTATGGTTTTAGTTCCAGACGGATTTCGTTTTTTGTAGGAATTCTGCTCCTTGTCCACCGATTGCCCTGTGCGTTATGCACATTGTTTTGAAGGTGATGCAATGTTTGACTGGGAGCCAGTGTAGTGTTTTAGGGCAGGAGAGATGTGGTCTTTTCTGGATAGTTTGAGGAGTATTCTGCCTGCTGTATTTTGAATCTGTTGTAGTTTCTTCAGGAGGTATTCTGGTATTCCGAGGTAGAGACTGTTTGCATAGTCGACTCTTGACATGAGGGCGACCATTGTGAGTTTTGTGCGTGAAGGAGAGGAAAGGTAGGATTCTTCTTGCCGTGTGGAGGATGAAAAAGCAGACTGTTGCATTTATTTGTGGTTGTAAGGTTAGGGTGTTGTCCATAAGGACGCCCAGATTTTTTACAACCTTAGATGGTGAGGTTCCCATTTCCGTTGGCCACGGGATGGCGGTTTCGTTCTCTTGGTCTTTGGATATGATCATGATTTCTGTCTTTCCTGGGTTGATTTTCAGGTTGTTGGTGTTCATGCAGTTGAAGACTTCTTTTAGACACTCGATTAGGGTTTTCTTTTAGACACTCAATTAGGGTTGAGTGATCGACTTGGGTGTCTTCAATTTTGTGGATTTGAGTATCTGCGTATTTGTAGCATGTAATGTTGTATTTTTTGAAGATTCTGATAACTGGAGTCTGTTAGATGTTGAATTACAGTGGTGAGAGTGAGGATCTTTGTGGTACTCCACAGTCGTTGACTTGTGGGGTGCATTTGAAGGGTTTAATCCATACGGCTTCTGTTCTGCCTGTTAGGAATGATTTAGTCCAGAGTAGTGCTGGGTCTGTTATGCCTGCCTTCTAGTCTTTTGGTTGGGGTGTCATGGCTGTGTCAAAGGTTGCAGAGAGGACAAGCAGAATAAGGGCTGAGGTTGTGTTCGAGTCTACGTTCGTTTTTAGGTCGTCCCAGATGGATGATAGTGCGGTTTCTGTTCGGCTTGTGGGTCTGAAGCGACTTGAGCTTGGTCTAGCAGGTGGTGTTTTTCTACGTGTTCTTGGGTTAGTTTGTATACATAGGTTTCTAGGAGTTTTGTTGGGTAGGGAATGTTTGAAATCGGCCTGTAGTTGGAGGTCTTCTACGTCACCACTTGTGTTTTTAAAAATGGTTTGATATATGCTGATTTGACGGTCCTTGGTACAGTTCTTGTTGCTAGTGATAGATTTAGAAGGTTCCTGTAATATTCTGCTGGCATTCCTTGTGCGAGGATTGATATGAACAAGATGTCCGGGGACAGGGATCCATCAGTGATCCTGCTTTCTTGCTGTGTTTTACCAACAAGGCGAATGCCTCTGCTGATATTTCAGGAAATGTTTGGAGTTTGTGCTGTGGTTCTGTGTTGGGTTCGTTTAGTTGTGTGTTGCGGTTGGTTGGTCTATTTTGTATGGTTTGTAGTTGTTTTTCTTGAAGTGGTCTGCCATGTCATTTCATAGTTTCTCTGAGGTGGTTGGGGTGTTGTCGCAGCCTGGTGGGTTTCTCATCTCTTGGTGGCATTGGTGATTCTGTCATCATAATGCCTTCTCCTCGCCTTTTGAATTTCCGTCTCGTGTGTGCTGATTTTTTTTTCTGGAAGAGTTTTTTCCTGGCTTTTCTTCCCTCCATCTTTTTGTTTTCTTTTTCATGTAATTTAGTAGTGGGGTGAACCATTTTGCCATTGCTCTTTTTTTTGATGGGGTGAACTGTTTTTCCAGGGCGATCTTGTCAATTGTATCTAATCCATTTGTGTAGTAGCTCTGCTTTCCCCTCTAGGTCAGCTAGCTCTTGTTCTGTAGTTGTGGGTTTGGTCATCTTCAGTTGTTCGAATAGATTGCTTTGACGCGTTTCCAGTTTCTTTTTGTGCTGGTTGTGAGTTTAGGGGTTTGGATGTAGACTTGAGTTGGCAGAGTGATCACGAATGGGATGATGAGATGGTCGCTCCACAGTATTTGTATTGGTGGTGCCGTGGTGATGAGTCTTTCCTTGGCGAAGATTGCGTCAAGGGTGTGTCCTGCTGAGTGTGTTGCCCCATTGACTAGTTGTAGTTTCATGGTAGTGAGTTGTCCAATCAGTGAGGTTGGGGAGTTGGCTTGACTGTCTTCAAACCAGATGTTGAAGTCCCCCAGGATCAGTAGATGTTCGTGGTCGATTTCTATGTTGGTGATGGCTTCTATGAAGTTGTCGACGAAGGTTGCATCGTATGTCGCCGATCTGTACACCAGGATGAATGTGATGTTGGTTTTTGGGCTCGTTAGGTGTATAACCATGGTTTCACACTTGATGCTGAGCAGTTTGTCTGTTTTTATTTCCAGGTGTTCTTTGAATGCTATTGCGATGCAGCCTCCTTTTTTGTTTTTCCTGTTTATTTGAAGGCATTTGAAGTTGGTTGAACGGCAGCTTTGGAGTGCGATTTTGTGGTTGTCATCTAGCCATGTTTCTGTGATTAATAGGATGTCATTGTCATTGAGTAGGTCGAAGATCTCTGTTGAGTGTTTTGACATGGATCTTGCGTTTATTAGATTGCAGTGGATTTTGGAAGTGTAGTTTGGTTTGGATTTTGTTGGGGTCGTCTTCTGGTCGGTTTTGAGGTTTCCTTTCTGGTTGATACCTTGTTGAGGTCTTGGTGCCGGAGTGTCAGTGTCGAAGAGTTCTTCTAGGTTGTCTGTTACGCTCACCTGGACCCCACAGGGGTGTCAATCGGACCCAGACAGCTGCGGTCTCCGTCAACGTGATGCGTGGTGCAGAGATGACTGTCTGGACTGGCCCGCCTAGTCTTGTCTGCTGGATCCAAAGAAGTATTTTCCTTATGTTTGTAAAAGATGAGCTCTCCATTCTGCGTGTCTTGCAGGGGCGCGTAGATACCAGTTACTTCACTGGTTTGAAGGCGTTGGGAGAGTGCCGGTAAGCATTGACTCTGAAGTCCCAGGCGGGATTGGTAAGTATCAAGTTGAAAGAGTTCAATGTGCCCGATGATGTTCACTCTTGTCCCCTTCCTTAAGTTGCAACTGAGTTTGTGAGAAGGTGGTCTCGTAGCTGCTGCTGGCATTCAGGTAAGAGTGTGTTACCCAACGCTGTCCGGTAACTATTGCATGCGTTAACGTGTTTTTCTCCCTCTTTACAGATGCGGCATATGAAGATATGGAGAATAATACCGCATGTGGTAAATCAGGTAAGTCTATGGTGGTAAGAGGTATTTGTTGATTCCCTTGGCTCACCTTGTTATTCTTGTGCCCCTAGGTGCCGGAGTACGGCGAAGAAATGATGGACAGTGCTGGATCGAAAAGATGCTGTGAGAACTGGCGAGTATGGCGCCGTGCTGGAGCTGGCGAAGCGACGTGTGCAGGACTGATGTACTTTCCAGGTCTGGAGATTAAATGGATCCGGAATCAGGTGAAGAATTTGAAATAAGTTTGTTTTCTAACCTTGTCCTTTTCTTCCTCTTTATTCTAGGAGCTCCGGATTCGAGGCGGGCGTGGCAGAAGACTGGATGCTGGCTGCAGGCACGGTGAGAGTCACGCTGCTGGATGCAGAACAAAAAGCATGTGCTGCTGTTTGGGCGTGGTTTAAATAGCCTCCAAAGTAGTCCCAGGAAAGAAGTTCCCCAGGACCACACCCGAGTAAAAAATGGTCCCTGTAGTAAAATAGTCCCATCCAGGCCTCACGTTGGCTTGGATTTATTTATAGCATGGTCTGCATGAGGTAAGTAATGTCTATGAGCCTGGCGCCTAGACTGATTTTTATTATGAGCCTGGTGCCTACGGCGCCAGGCCTGAACCAGAAAGCCCCTAGCTGGGGCTGCTGGGGTTTTTGTAAATGTCTGGATGCCTGCTCCCGGGGCCGATGGGCTTGGTCCGGATGCCTGGGGGTAGGCATCATGACAGCATCTTGGATTTTTGTTTTCATCGTGTTTGTCTTCCATGAGTTGTGGGTGTCGATTGGAAGTTCCTCTTGTTTTGGTGATGTATGGTGTTATTGCATCAATCGTGTTTTTTGTTGTTTCTGGTGTTCATCCTTCTGCGTGGTTGTGTTTGGTTGTTTGATGTTGCTGGTTCTAGCGTTGGGTTGTTCTGATGACCAGTTGTCGGCAAGGTATGAAGTAGAGCGATTTGTCCCTTCTCATAATGTTGGTTCGATTTGTGTTCCTGTTTGTGGGGGTGCGTTCTGTAGTTGTGGTTCTTTTTTCTTTCACTCCGTATGGGTCGTTTGCACGGCATTTTTAAGACTGAGAGCTGTTTTTCCTTCATTTGCTTGTTGATGCAGAGTTGGATTTGCATTGGTCTGGTTGTCTTGTGGTGTAGTACTGGGTGTGGGGGTTGTCCGCTACCGGTTTGGGCTCTAACTGTAGTTGGTCTATCCGGCCGGAGTTGCTGACTCGTTCAGTCGCTGTCTTGAGAGGGGTAGTGGAGTTGGTTAGGGGATGTAAGGTTGGTTGTTTTCGGCGGCTGTCCTTACTGCCCGTCTTCCTGGACACAGTTCCCTGCGGTGAGCTAGCTATGTGGGTTTAAGGATATCTACTTATCTAAGTGACTTTGAGGCCGCAGCTAGGACTTACTGTGTTTTATGAGGTGTGAGCCCCTAATCGTAGTGTTACTCCACAGTAATCCTTACAATGCAATTTTGAGGACAAAACCCCTGCTCAATGAAAGAGACCTGTATAGTGGCAGGGAGGCCCATCAATGGAATTTGGATATCATACAGTGCAATTTGGGAGCAGACACCCTGCTAAATTTGAGAGACCTGTATAGTGGGATACAACACTTTTTTACTTCTTTGGCTATTGGGATGTTATTACCATCTATATTGATGGTGGCATAGTTAGGGCTCATTTTGTTGATTTTGGATGGTGAACCCACAAGGAGGATTTCCGTTTTGTCGTCATTCAGGGAGAGGCCATGTAAGGCCATCCATGCCTGAATGATTGTGTAGATTTCGTTCACACTTTGTATATCTATGTCACAGATACCTGTAAAAGGTAGGAGAATCCGAGTGTCATCTGCGTAATTCGTATAGGTAACACCCAGCCAGTCCTGTTCATCAAACAGAGGCTTTGTAAAAATGTTATACAAAGTAGGGGATACACACGAGCCTTGGGGTACACCACAAGTTATCGGTATGAGGTCAGCTGCTGCAGACTGCGAGAAGACTCGCATAGTACTATTGTTTAAGAAGGATTGAATCCATGTGATGGCTGTCTTGGAAAAGGGGGCCGCTGAGGCGAGGGGATCACAAAGTACCTTGTGGTCGACCAAGTCAAATGCCACCGACAGGTCCAAGAGGAGCAGTATAGCAATGTTACGCTCACCTGGCTCCCACAGGCCCGGAGAGCTGCGGTCTCCACCCACCTGATGCGTAGTGCAGCGATGACTGACTGGATCTGCCCTCAATCTTGTCTGCTTAACCCGTAGAAATATTCTCCTGCAAGTGGAGAGATGGATTTAGCCACTTGTGGATTCTAGTGATGGCATCCCCACAGTCCTCCCCAACTAATCACTTCCGAAATGCCCTCACAGCAATCTCACCTTATATTCTTGAAAGAGGAGCTCTCCATCCTGCGTGGATTTGCAGGGGCGCGTCGATTCCAGTTACTTCACTGGTTTGAAGGCACGGGAAAGTTCCGGAGAGTATTGACTCAGGTTCCTGGTGAGGACCAGTAAGTATTAAGTTCATAGAGTTCAATTTGTCCGATGTTCACTCTTGTTCCCCTCCTTCCTTTCCTGTCTTGCAGCTGGCTCGTGAAAAGATTCTCTTGTGGCAGCTGGTGGCGCTCAGGTAAGAGTCTGTATTACCCGGCGCGGTCTGGTAAATGTTGCACGAGGAAAACGTGTTTTGTCTCCCTTTACAGATGCGGCACGTGAAACTATGGAGAGTCACAAAAGGATGCCTCCGGTGGTAAATCAGGAAAGTCTATGGTGGTAAGAATTATATTTGTTGGTTCCCTAGGCTCACCTTGTGGTTTTCTTTTGTCTCCTAGGTGCCGAAGAAATGATGGAGGCAGCGCCGACCCGAAGGATGCTGTGAAGACTGGCGAGTATGGCGCGGCGCTGCAGCTGGAGGTGTGGCGCGTGCAGAAATGATGTTCTTTACAGGTCCGGAGACAAGATGGATCCAGAATCAGGTGTGGAATAGAAATAAGTTTTTCTAACCTTATCCCTTTCTTTCCTCTGTTTTAGGAGCTCTGGATTCGAGGCAGGCGTGGCAGAAGACTGGATGCAGGCTGCAGGCACGGTGAGTGTTACGCTACTGGATGCAGAATAACGCGAAGCGTGTGTTGCTGGTCGGGTGTGGTTTAAATAGCCTCAAAAGTAGTCCCAGGTAAGAAGTCCCTAGAACCACACCCGAGTAAAAAATAGTCCCTGTAGAAAAATAGTCCCTTTCAGCCTTCATGTTGGATTGGAGTGATTTGCAGCATAGTCTGCCTGAGGTAAGTAATGACTATGAGCCTGGCGCCTTAGGCGCCAGGACTGATTCCTACTATGAGCCTGCCGCCTAAGGCGCCAAGACTGAACCCAGATAGCCCCTAGCTGGGGCTGCTGACGTTTTACTAAATGTCTAGATGCCTGCTCCTGGGGCTGATGGGCTTGGTCCGGATGCCTGGGGGTAGGCATCATGACAAGCAAGTCTTCCTTTGTCTTTGAGTTAGTCAATCAGGCTTTTAAGGGCAATGAGGGCCGTTTCAGTCCCATGTTGCGGTCTAAAGCCAGATTGCAGAGTCCCGAGGAGTTTATTGGCCTGTAGATATCCTTGGATGTTCAAGTATGAGACTGTCCAATATTTTTAATAAGAAAGTGACTGTAGTAATAATAGGAATGTAGTTTGTAGGGATAGTCGGGTAAAGCCATTATTTTTTGAGTAGTGGGAGTACCCAAGACTCCTTCAAGTTACTAGGTACCGTGCCACTTGAAAATGAAGCATTAATTAATTTGGTAATGAATGGGGCCAGGTCTCGGGCCGCATCTTTGATAACCTGTGCCGGGCAGCTATCACCCTGGCACCTTGAAGGTTTCAATGAGGCGATAGTTTTTCATTTGAGAATTTAAAGCCTTGAGGTTGTTGGGTAAATGGTACTTCCGTCGGCTGGTTGGGTTACAGCGTTTGTTTGCTTGCTATTTTTGTTTGCAGTGTGGCAATTTTGTTAGTGAGAGCATTCTGAATGTTCGTGCACTAGAGTTTGTCTTTTAGGCATGAGTCAGAAGGTGGGTTGGGCGTCTCCATTTCTCTCAAGATGAAGAGCTCTTTCGTACCGAACCCAGCTTGGTTTATTCTATTGTTGAAGGTATCCCGTTTAGTATGTATGATCTCTTCTTTGTATTTAGCCGAGGTATTGGCTATGTTAGTTTTGGAGGCATAATTGCCTCGGCCGTGATGTTACGTTTGTTTCTAGTGGGGCACGGCAGTGCTTAAAGGCAAGTTTTTTAACAGTTTGTTGATCGTAAACTCAAAGGAGACAAGGTAGTGATCGGTCTACAGTTGAGTCATGATTTCATTCACTATAATGTTGCAGTTTAGGTTGGCTAACCAGTCAAGGGTCCTCCCTTTCTCATGTGTAGGCTGGGTGATTGTGTAAGAATCCATGTTCAGCCAGGATGTTGGCTAATGACGTTGCTTGCACGTCATTGAGGTCATTATAACCTAGATTGAAATGGCCTAGTATTAAGGTTTACAATGTAATTTTGATGTCGGAGAGTAAGGTCATCATGTATTCCTCAAATGAGCCAATGGGCCCGGGAGGCCTGTATATTAGATGGATTGTAGTGGTGCTTTTATCCGAAGTTTGGAGTTTAGCTGAGAGGAGTTTGCAGGAAGAGAATGTTAATGTGGTAGATACTCATGTCTAACGTGTTTGTAAAGTTGAGGGCAATATCTCCTCCTCCTCTTGAGTCAGGTCTATCTACTTTTATGATAGAGTAGTTATCTGGTACTGGTAATAGAAGTGAATGGCCTTCTGCAGCATGGAGCCTCCAGATTTTTTGATAGTAGGATATCTGCTATGTCAGAAGCATGAGCTACTAGAGACCTAGCATTTATTAAGGCTCCCTTAATAGTACGTTTGGGATCGTTGGATGAAGGGTTACTCCGAGTAGTTTCTGATTCTCATTTTGGTTATTTTGGTTTAATTTTGTGGCTTGGATCCTCTTAGGAGGGTTTCTATTGGTTTTTAATACTAGATTTGTTGTAGTTATTTTCAAGTACAGGCTGATAAGAGTTGGTAGTCTGGCGCAGAGTCTAAGGTTTCTGTCCTTCAAGCTGGGGCTGGTTGTCTGTACGTCCGTTGTGAGACCGACGCAGTCTTTATTTGTGATGAAATTAGGTACGGTTATCTTATTTTTACTTAAGGAGTCTAGGCGTAATTTGGGTAAGAATGTGATGGGCCTGAGATAGGCATCCAATATGTTGATGTTTAGTGTTGGTAGGAAAGGGGTGGCTTTAATCCTAGGAACTATAATTGTAGTTGGAATCATGTTGAGGCACGACTGTTCAATCGTTAGATATAGTACTGAAGTTTGCCTGATGGCAGTCCCAGTGAGGGTAAACACTAGTGGGAGTAGGAGTATGGTGAGCATAATGCAATATTTTATCAACATCTGCATTTTAGTGATTGGTGGGCTAGATGCAGCGCACAGTGGTAGCACTATGTTAAGTAAAGAATGCAATCTAGGTACAGTGTGCAATATTGACCCAGTGTTAATGGGTAGTCCAGCAGTATTCAGTGCAATATTTGGCAATGACGCAATAGGATAGGCTATAAGCGAGTTGGTTATGGTACACAACAATAGTGCAGCAAAAGGATGGCTAAGTGTGAGCTAGATATAGAACATAATAGGCTCCCAGTGTTCGGTCGTTAGGTTTCCACTCAACCTGTTCTTGAAAGCCTGGAAATTGGGGAATTCAGAACAGCAAACCATTTGTTCCTAGCTCTTACAAGGAACACACCACAGGCTTCTTTGTACATCATTGTATTGGTATTTTTTGAAAAAACCCAATATTCCTGCCTTTTTGGTTATTTTCTCCCACCCCCTACAGCAACCTAGGATTCCTGGGTGGTGTTACAACTGCCTACATATGGGGGGCGGGGGGGAGAAGAGGGGCCAAATTTGGCAGAGATATCTCATGTAACAAAGGCATTGAATACCGACATACCAAAATCAGCAAAAAAAGGC
The DNA here is from genome assembly GCF_040938575.1 of Ambystoma mexicanum. Classification (NCBI taxonomy): domain Eukaryota; kingdom Metazoa; phylum Chordata; class Amphibia; order Caudata; family Ambystomatidae; genus Ambystoma; species Ambystoma mexicanum. The sequence goes on along the minus strand of NC_090937.1, from coordinate 1,565,873,515 downwards.
CTTGGCACTCGGGGAGGGAGGTGGGTGGGGGGAGACCCATGGCACTTAAAGGGTTAATTGGACAATGGCCAAAACGCCCATTGTAATTGTAAATGAATTTAATTACTTGGGCCAATTTATCAGCAATCATCCATCCGAGCTTCATATAAAAATAATTTGAAAGCAAAAACTTGCACACTGGCGTCACAAGGTAATCTCATCCAACAACGCCTTGGTAAATTCACCTTTACACCAGCCCTGTACTATTACAAAAAAAAAGTAGTTCCAATTTTGGCATATGGAACGCAGGCTCTATACCCAGAAAGCCATTGATTTGCTTTGAGCTGGGCCAGATATCTTTAGCAGCTGCAATCATTTGTGAAGCATTATGCCTCTTGAAAACAATGCCTAACCACGAGTAAAGAAAACATGACACTTTTGCCTGTAATGCCTGGACAAATCAAAATTCCATCCTTTTGCTTGCATGGAAAACCTATTATGTTAACATCATGGATAAGGCGGATATCTCAATGGAACTACTTATCGGAAATCCGGATAAAGGCAAAAATTAATTATGGGCGTGGGACTGGCGCAATACATGCAAAAATGCCAAACATACATAGCATTTCAGGAAGGACATTTCCAACTTAAATCTTTTTTTATTCATTTATTTTCAAATAATCAAAAAATACATCACCAAAAGTTCAATAGAGTATAAAAACATAACACTCTACATTAAATAGGTAAGGAAATAAAAGTAATCCGAAGCATGTATAAATACTGAAACAGACATTTCAAAACCAATTACTAACCTTTCTTGAAATAAAATACCTAAACAAATTCTTACATTTTGAAAATTCCAACACAGAACAACACAAAAGACAGACATCTCACAGACTCACACAAAACAGAACAAAAACAAGACTGACGAAGAATCCTCAATTAAAGCACATATACATTATCAGGTAGTCGGATCCAACAAGAACAACTAATCATCAGATACCAGTCACCATATAAATCCATAAACGGCTTCCAAAGAGCTCGATATTTACTTTCCTTGCCTCACAAACATCACCCGCTCAAAGTTCGATAATACTAACAGATCATTAATCCAATTCTCTACTCTAGGCTTCTTCCTCGTCTTCCATACCATTAGTATTTGCTTCACTGCAACCACAAGCGCTTTATCAATCCATTGTCCATATTGACGAGCAACCGCACAACGCCCCCTACCCGATAAAAGCAACACCTGCATAGGCATCCTGGCAAAACGTATAGACAAGACCGCCTCCAATCTATCTAGCATTCCCACACAAAAATCTAACACCCGAGAACAATACCATAACATATGAATCAACGTTCCCTTCTCCTTCCCACATCCCCAACACAAGTCATCACCAGCCAGTCCTAAATGATACCTACGCAGGAGTCCAATACAGATGTCCTAACACTTTCAAATGAAACAATCTCAACCTGAGATCCAACCTACTTCTATATCCTATACCCCACATAGATTCCCACTCCTTTTCCGTAATATCACATCCCAATTCCTGCTTCCACCTCTCCAATATTTTCCTTCGAGCATCAACATCCTTAGAACATACCGGCATCAAGCTAGTATAAGTGCATACCATCGGTGGCGATGACATAAGAATCTGACCACCCGCTGATACCTCCTTCAATGGCCCTGTCAACATTGCCAATCTCTCACTCAAAAGTGCTTTCAACTTCACAAACCGATTCAGTTCCCTCTTTGCTAAACGAAATGTCCTCTGCAACTCCTCGAATGACAATATATGGCCATCACTCATCACATCCCTGATACATAAAATCCCTTTTGAGACCCAACTTCTCCAACATAAGGGCTTATTGGCTATTTGCAAGCTCGGATTAAGCCAAATAGATGCGCCATAGTGCAAGTACGAGTTCCCTTGAAAAAGGCTCCACCACCAAACCAAGATCTCTTAGTCACAGCAATAGTCAGCAGTCTACTACCCCTCCCAGGGAGATGTCCCATTGAGGCAACAGCATTTAATGGAAAAACATACAATTTACATCTTTCAATTAGTACCCAATAGGGTTCCGGCCCATTCCCCGCTGAAAAATAGTATGCCGCCTTTTTCAAAATAAACCCTTTATAGTATCGTTCCAAATCTGGGTACCCAAAACCTCCACATTTTGTACTACGCATCAAAATAAATTTTGAATTCTTATGTCTGTTCTTATCCCCCCACAAAAAGTTTTGAAAAACTATCAATACTTGTCAGCTTCTTTTTTGAAAATTTCAAAGGCAAAGTTTGTACAACATAAAGTACCTTTGGCAAAAGAGTCATTTTAATAGCGTTGACTTTAGCCCAAATCCCCATCAGTAATCTTTCCCACCTTCTAATATCCTTACTCAAGGTAGCCACCAATTTTTCCACATTGAAATCCACCATATTTTTGACATCCCTAGTCAGATAAACACCTAAATACTTCACATGAGTTGTAGTCCATTTACAATGCCAATCCAGAAAATAATCACGCACACAAGTTCTAGCGATCGGAAACACCTCTGTTTTGTCCCAATTAATTTTATGTCCCGACAACTTACCCACTTTATCAAAGATACTTTTCAGAACTACACTGCCTCGCTCTCGATCCGTAAGAACCACCACCATGTCATCTGCATACGAAAGAACTTTAACTTCCATATGACCAAATTCCAGACCCCTAATACCTCATTCTCCACGTATATATGCCAACAATGGTTCCAAAGCAAGATTGAACAAGTAGGGTGACAGCGGGCATCCCTGCCTTGTTCCTCTAGTTAACCCAAAGGCCTCAGACAAAAAAACGTTAACCCAGATCCTTGCCTTGGCACCGCCCTGAAGACAACTGATTATCCCTAGAAAACCACTTCCAAATCCCATCTGCATCATCGTAAACTGTAAAAATCTCCAACTCACTCTGAAACGCTTTCTCTGCATCCATAAAAATCAAAGCTGCGTCCGACAGATCCTCCTGTTTTAAACTCATATCAATCAAAGTTCTAATATTATCATACCCAAACCTGTTCCGCAAAAACCCCACTTGGGATGTATGAATCAATTTCCCTATACAGTTATCCAACCTATTAGCCATAACCTTGGTAAATATCTTCACATCCACATTAAGTAATGAAATGGGCCGATAATTGCTACAATTTTTCCGATCCTTCCCCTCTTTCGGTATCAAGGTAATCATTGCCTCACACATCGACTGACACAGATCACCTTCATGCACAAACATGTTAAACAATCTACATAAAGTAGGAGCTAAATAAGTTCCAAATTTCCTGTAAAATTCCACAGGAATACCATCCATTCCCGGAGATTTACCAACTCCAAGTTGTTCAATAGCCAGTAAAATCTCATCTACCTCAATATCCATTTCCAACTCTCTGCTTTCTTCCAACGTTAAATTCGGAATGTCCAAATTCATAAAGAAATCCTCCAATTCCACCTGAGATGGGAATACATCCTCTGAATACAATTTCTCATAAAATCCCATAAAACATTTACATATATCAACATTCTTCACCACTACATCGCCATGTTCATTCACAAGACTTTGAACACATGGTTTCTCTGTTATACCCTTCAATCTACTAGCTAGTAGCTTCCCACTCTTATCCCCACATTGCTAAAATTTCTGTTTTGTATAAAAAATGCCCATCTCAGTCAATAGGTCAGTCTTACTAGCCAACAACTTCTGAGCTTTTAACATCTCCATTCTATCCAACTAAAATCTTAATCGCACAGCCCACTACCTACTTACAGTTCCAGATTTACGTGACGCAACAACACTGTTGAGACTACGACTCAATCGGTGCCCAAGATCCAAAAGGCCATATGGTTGAAGGAAAGTGATGCAGATACTTCTTGTAGATTTTGCAAAGACCAAACTAAAAAAAAAACCCTTGAGATATTTGTAGAATGCTATAGCTTGGCCTCTAAAAGACATCAATTTTTTTATAAGCACTGTAGTCAATTTAGGGTACTACCAGAAGATCTAGTGTGTGCGAGCATAATTAATGAGACTTCAGTTGACACAGTAAAATATATTCTAGCACTAAACCTTCAGGATGTTCTAACGCCCTAACGAAATCTAGGTGGGCATTAACCTCGTATGTCAAACCCTTTATTAGTAGACTAGGGACTAGCTTTTTATTCATATTGTACAGCTTTGTCCTATGTTTTACGTTGTTTTATGCAAGTACTTTTATAGACTTGTCCTATTTTCATCTCATGTTTTCTGTAAGGGTTTTATCTGCGTCGTAGTATATAGTGTGGATTTGCAAAATTACAGTGTCTTACGTCATGCTTTGGAAGAAAATTGTATCTCATGGTTCTCACTTCGTAATGTATCGAAATTGTATAGAACTCATGACATAATGGACTATTGTGGTATTACCCTGAAATTTGTTGGTTATTGGAAAAAATGCACTTTAGCTATACCATGGCATATCTAGCAAATCACACTCATAGGATTGTAATCTACAAGCAGGCACAATAATTGAAGGGATAATAAATAGCGTTATAGCTATCTGTTGCTATATCCAATGTTGCATTGTAATTGATATTCACTTTTGATTGTTACTAACATCGTAAATCTGTTATTGCAAAATTGTAAACATTTGAAAAAGTCAACTAAAACAAATCAAGGAATTAAAAAAAACAAACATAAGATGGTGTGTGCTGGAACTACAAAGGGGAAGTAAAGTCAATTTCACTTTACTATTCTTGGAACAGTACACACAAGAAAAGGTATTTAAACCTTATGAAAAATCTTAAGGATTTCGCTGGGACACAGCACTAAAAAGTGCTGGGTGTCGCACCAAAAAAAAATTAGATGCATTTGGAGTTTGTCAGACTCCAGAAACAGTGAAAAACACAAAATACAAATCAGGTAAAAACACATGAGGGAGTGAGAAAAAGGTCTCTCACTCCAGGGTTAAAATATAAAATCCTAAAGTCCAGCAAAAGTGCTGGGGTCTCCAAGGTGGGAGGAATTTAGCACTGTAATGAAAATTCTCCCTAACAAGGAGTAACAGCGAAAGGTGTCCCGGTGGGGTGGTTTTGTGGATGTCTAATAGCAGTACCGAGTGATGTGTCTGCAGCTTTTCCAGGCTCTTGTCAGCCTTGCTACCAAATAAATGTGTGCTGTCAAAGGGCATGTTAAGTTTGGGCTGCACATCTGGAGCAAAACCGGACTTTCGTAGGCAGGCAAATCTGCGCATTACTTACTAGCTGCCATTGACCTGCTAATACAGTTAGAGTCCAGATCTGTCTGAAACGATTTGCACATTGCTCCTTTCCCATCCTTGACTAGATTTAAAAATCTGTCCCCCCCCCCCCCCTTCGGGATATGTTCAGCCGCCATTGCTACACAAACCCAAAGGATGAAAGTGAACCTGGCCAACACACACATAGCATGCACAGACTTCAGGCCCATACTCCCCGCAGAGACAATGTTCTTGCCCAAAGCGTTTTAACACATCTCTGTCTGGGGGAATAGTTGGGTAGGCATTTTGTTTTGAGGTGGACGTGGCAGCCTGCACTACCAAACTTTCAGGAGTTGGGCGTTTCAGCAGACAACCCGGGTTTGTTTGTTTTTACTACTTGTATTGCGTATCAGACCCAAGGGTAACTGGGCGCATTTTATGACAACTTACAGCTTAGTTACAAGAGCACATGACAAATAGAGAAACACGAAATATACAAAAGGAAAAAATGTTGATGCACATATTTACAGTCCTAATCAGGCAGGCAGAAACTGCTAGGAAAAAGGTATGTGCAAAAGTACAAAAGGTGGAGGGACGTGCAGGATAGGTCCAGGCAATGGGTGTCTATTGTTTGTCTGCGTCTTTGATCCACCTTGTGAGGTTATGTCGGAAAGTGAGGTATGGTTGATCTGTCCTCAGGGTGGATGGTAGGGAGTTCCAAAGTTGAGCTGCTTTCAACTGAAAGCTGCAGCCACCGATTCTGGACAGTTTAAATCTAGGTGTAGAAATGTTGTTGGAGTGAGCAGATCTGGTGAGTCTTGTAGGTTTTGTTCTCATGAATCTCGCAGAAAGGTAACGAGGTGCGGAATTGTTTAGGCATTTGTAGACAAGTGAGGCTACTTTTAGCTGGATTTTCTCCTGAGTAGAAATACAGTTATTGGCTCTTCTAAGTTTGGTGATGTAGGCTCTCCTGGGAATACCTAGTGCTGCTCTAAGCGCGTTGTTCTGCAAGATTTGAATTCTTTTGATAACTTCCTTGTTGACCCCAATGTAGAGCGAATTGCAATAGTCCAACTTTGATAACACAAGCGCTCTCGCAAGTGTGATGCAGCTGTTTGATAGGAATGGTTTGCCTGCTCTTATCAATTTGCAGGTGTAGGCGGTGGCAGAAGCCATCGCGTTGACCTGCTTGTTGAAAGAGGGTGGAGTCCAGGTAGAAGCCCAGAGTTTTTACCGCGTGGGGGGTTGTGATTAGGTTTTTATCAATGTTAAGAGGAGTAGTTGGGCCCAGTTATTTTAGGGTAGAGGGTGTGCCAAGGATGATGATGATTTCAGTTTTGTCATCATTCAGGCATAGTCCGTGAGTGGCCATCCATGCCTGGATGAGATGCACCTTGTTCACCAAGGCCAAATCCTTGTCATAATCACGAGTAAGTGGTAAGAGAATCTGAGTATCTGCATAATTAGTGTAGGTGATACCAAATAGGTCTAGATCATCGAAAAGGGGCTTCGTGAGGATGTTGTAGAGTGTAGTAGAAACCCAAGATCCCTGGGGCACGCTGCATGTGATGGGGATGGTGTCTGCTGCCGCAATGGTGGTGAAAACTCATGGTCCTATTATTGAGGAAAGATTGGATCCAATCTGTGGCTTCTTCAGAGAAGTGCGCAGTCATATCCAAATGCCTACAAAGGACCTTGTGGTCAACAAGGTCGAATGCAGCTGATAGGTTCTGAAGGAAGAGTAAGGCTGGTTTGCCTTGATCCCTTAGCTCATCGATTTGCGCCTTTAGGTCTAAGAGCGCTGTTTCGGTCCCGTGCTGAGGACGGAATCCAGACTGCCGTACTCCTAGCAAGTTGTTAGTTTCGAGGTGTTTCTGAATTTGTGAATACGCCACTTTAACTATGATTTTTAGGAGGAATGGCAGGGTGGCGATTGGGCAGTAATTCGTGGGTATGGCTGGGTCTAATGTCTTTAAGCAGTGGGAGTACCCAGGATTCTTTTAGGTTACTAGGTATAGACCCTGTTGCGAATGAAGCGTTAATGAGTTTTGAGATAAAAGGGAGCCAGGTCTCTAGCTGCGTGCTGTATCAGTTGGGCCGGGCATTGATCCCCCTTGCAGTTAGATGGTTTGAGTGATAGTATGATTTTTTCAGTCTCAATAATGGATACTTTAGAGAACTTGAAATGAGGATTGTCGATATTTTTAGGAGGAGTGAGTTGTTTTGGGCTTCGTATCCAGGCTAAGTGAGGATTTTTTCTGGGCAATTTTAGATTGGAGAGTTGTCACTTTGTTAGCTAAGGCTTGCTGAATATTGGTGCACCATATTTTATCTTTGACACAGTTGTCTGGCACTGGAAGGGGAGATTCTATTTCCTTTAGGATGATGAAAGGTTCCTTCATGCTAGAGTTGGCTTGGGCTATTCTAGCGTTGTAGGTTTCCCGTTAAGCCGACAGTATTTACTTTTTGTAGAGGGTAGATATGTCTCTCAGAGTGCTTTTATTTTCTTCGGAGGGTTGTAGTTACCATGCGACCTCACATTGTCTTTTTTCGGTGCGAAGAGTTTTTAAGTAGGGGTTGTACCAGGAATTGAGGTGGGCTTTGGGTTTGCTTTGTCTCAATTTAAGTGGTGCAATTACGTCCAGGGCAGAGGACAAATTCGTTGTAATCATTCACTAAAATATCAGGGTCCAAGTTATCTGGTAGTGAATTAAGTGTAGGGATGATGAGCGGGAGTAGGTTATCTGGGGTGATGTTTTTCTTATTCCTTGTCGGGATGGACGGTGCTGGCTGGGCTAAGGTAGGAGTAGGTCTGTCCGTTTCTAGAGCAAATGTTATAAGGTGGTGGTCTGTCCAAATTTGTGGGAAAATCTATAGGATTGAGGCATTACAATTGTAGTCTGCCACCCAGTCGACTATTCTACCTTTGTTTGTGGGTAGGGTGAAGTACTCTTTGTGAGAAGCCTAGTTCAGTGAGTAGGTTAGCCACTCTGCTTGCATGTGGGTTGTTTTGGTCGTTGAAACCCAGGTTGACATCCCCTACCAGCATAACCTGTGATGATTGTTTTAGGTTATGAGCTAGAATGGTGGAGATGTCCTCCTCGAAGGCTCCAATAGGGGCTGGAGGTCTATAAATAAGGTGGATGGTGAGGGTTTGAGAGTTGTTAATAGCTAATTTAGCTGTTAGGCTTTCGCGGGAATTAGTGTAGTTAGATGGAGCTAGCCTGGTAGATAAGTTAGATTTAATAATAAGGGCTATGCCTCCTCCGCGGGCTTCGCTTGTGTCTGATCTTAGGATGGGGTAACCATTGGGGATCGCTAACATGGACGGTCCTGCGGCAGCATGAAGCCAAGATTCCATAATGGCCAAGAAGGCAAGGTTTTCGGTCTGGATAAGATCAGCAATCTCAATGGCATGAGCAATCATGGATCTAGCGTTAATTAGTGCACCTTTTAGGTTGGGGAAGGTGGATGGAGGTATGCATATCTTTTCTTGGGTCGTGACAGGAGTATGCATACGTGCATTCTGTGGCGTCGCCGTGGTATGGTAGGCAATTCGAGCTGAACAGTGCTGTGTGCGCCAGCCTGTCAGGGTAAAACAAGTGCTAGTAGAGACAAATGTCTCAAGTGTAGTGGGTGGCACCTAAGTAGATTCTAACAGGTGACTAAAGTACAGTGGGGCAGCAGATAGGTACAAAATGACTCAAAAGGCAATAGGAGCAATCGAATCAAATGCAATAGGCAACACCTAGTGATATAGAAGTGAGATAGTAGGTGACTAAAATACAGTGGGGCAGCACATAGGTAGAGGTGACTCAATAAGCAATGGGCGCAATTGACACAAAAGCATTGGGCAGCGCCTAAGTATAGGTAACAGGTGACTAAAATGCAGTGGGGCAACACATGAAACAGTTGACTCAGATGCTTTAGGCTGCACCTAAGTTTGAGATAGTAACAGGTGACCTCAATGTGGTAGGGCGAGGCTTGGGTTCGAGTAGGGGCAGATTGCCAATATCCACGGGCGGCACCTATGTGGGAAGCAGATGGGTAGTAATGGTCATCTGGATTCAAGATTTACAGGGATGGCTGAAGTGCCGGGAGGCAAATAGTCTTTGCTAGTCTTAGTGGGGCCTTTGGTGATGGTAATAGTTCTCTGTAGCAGGGGGTCATTCTTTGGTCTTGCGGACTAAGGCATGTATTAGTACATGGCAAGGTGTGCAATGGAGATTAGGGCATAGTTGTGGATTGCTTACCAGATCTGCTCGGAAGGTTTCAGCAGGGGGGCCAACCTTGGCCTCTGGGCATTCTCTGGACAGGCTCAGGACAGGTGCATGAGCCTTTGTGCCTGCCTTCGTGCCGAGGCTGCGTGCGCCTTGCCGGAGCGCGATTGGAGCAAAATGATGCACGATGGGCCAATCCGATCGCGGGATGGTGCCGAGGGGCTGTTAGGATGTAATGCACATAGGTGTGCAGGGGGCGACCATCTTAAGAGGTGGTTAGCTTGGACACCCTGTATTTAGATGTTAGCTTTTTATTTACTGCCGGAATTAACTCTGGCGTCTCCCAATTGGCATTTACCCGCCTTTGCAGAGCCACATGAAAGGGAAGAAAACGGTCCTCCTGGGGTCCTTTCACCAGGATATCCGTTGAGTCATCCTGCTTATATATTGGTGTGGGTCTTTTCCACCCATGTATTTAAACACATTAAATGTCTAGAATGCCCCCCAAACTCCCCTCCCTATCTGCATGGTCAGTAGGATCATGTCTCCCAAATTCTATTTCTGGGGACGTTTCTAGTCCACTTGCATTTTGCAGGGACTCCTGTAGATTTGTGATTCTTGATTCCTCCGAGATCAAAGAATCAGGTACCCCAGGTGCCCCATATTGTAGGCCAAAGGGACACCAGTCAGAGGAAGGTTCCTCCATCCTCAAATAGAAGAAAGTGTTAAAAAAAAATACTTTCTTGGTAGTGGTGTGTAGGATTTTTCAATAATCCTCAATGGCGTCAACGGCTTGCAGCGACAAGGACTTTTTAGGGCCCAACGAGGAGTCTTGACACTGATGGCCCTGATGACTTCGCCCTCGAAAGAGCTTTATCTCGACTCGAGGGATTCTTCGACCACTCAAGTAGTTTTTCCCTTGCCTCACGGGCAAGAGGGTGCACAGACTTTGCCCATCTTTTTTGTTGAGTTTTTCGACCTGGGCATGGCTTTCATGAGTTTGAGGGGGTCAAGGCAGGATTCTCGAATACCTTGATCATTTTAATTCTCAAATTCTCCCACTCAGCTGGAGAAGCTGACTTCATCGGGCACTTGAACCGTTCAGGGGAGGAACTCGAAGATGGCCACCTATGGGGCCTTTCCTTCAAACACTTATGTTATGTTGCACTTATATAGCGCCTTATATACCATTGGTATGGTCTGAAGGCGCTGGTAGGTTGAACGCCCTTGGGAACCGAAGTTCAGATCAGTAGAGAGTAGGGAGAGTCAAAAGGTGCGTGTGAGCACCGGGTATGTGTGCAGCTCGTGCGGTACTCGTGTAATAGCTGCTTCTTATCGGTAGGTGTGGTGGTTGAGGGATCAGGAGAATGTGTTCGTTCTGGCAGGATTTATCTGGAACGGATGTGGCTGTGTTAGGCCTGAGGAAAACGCCTGGCTGGGGGTGGGAGACCAGCAGTGTTTACATAGAATGATGTGGAGTAAGCGGCGGATGTTCGTATGAGAACAGTTATACCGAATGATGTCATAGTATCTCTGTGTTCTAGTTGAGTGGTGATGTAAAGGAGAGAGTAAGCGTGGTGGTGGGTATAATGGGTTATATGCTCTTTCAATGTGCACACCTCTAAATGCAGGTTTCCCAGAGAGGCTACTGGGCGAACTTTTAAGTACAATTTTCCACACAGAGGTTATTGGGAACACTTCTAAATTCAATTTATCAGAGAGGCTATTTGGCACACTTCTACGTGTAACACTCACAGAGGCTATTGGGTACACTTCTAAATGCAATTTTCACAGAGCGTCTACACTTCTAAATTCAATTTTCCAGAGAGGCTATTGGGCAAACTTCTAAATGCAACTTTCCAGAATGTCTATTGGATACACTTCTATAATTAACTTTCACAGATGCTATTGTTAGCGCTTCTAAATGCAACTTTCACAGCGTGGTTATTGGGCATACTTCTAAATGCAGCTTTCACTGCAACAATGACAAGTGGTGAGCAACTGCGTGATCGTGCTCCGTCTTTCGACGAGGAGAAATATTTCTCGATTCGTCTAAAGATTGTTTTCTCGACGGAGTCGTCAATGGGGATTTTAGAGACCTACCTACCGTTAGTTTTCCTCTTCGCCCTTTCAGTGCTTTCGCCGTCATAGATAGGCAGGCCTTACAGTCAAAAGGAGCATGAGGCACCAGACACCTGATGGGTCCGTAAGGGACCTCTTCGCCACACAGTCCAGGAACTTCTTAAACCCTGATCTCGGAGTTGATGGCGCGGATGACTATGCCATTTGGAAGAATATATCAAAGAATCTCTTAGGGAACTGAAGCGCACCGGTTCTGAAGCGATAGCTTTCGTGTAAAAACAGGACTGAAGCCAACGGTCGCTGCGCGCACTTTATACCATCGATGATGTCAACATTGAGACAGAGGCCTCCGAGGGACATCCAGTCAGGCATCGCCATGCCCTATGGTGGAAAACATGACCAAAGCAGCTGATGCTGGGTATGTAAATAAGAGGAATATGTGGGAGGACACAATCCGTTCGAAAGTGTGTTTCTCAAAGTGTGCTTTTTACCTGCCTGCAGGGTAGTTAAATCTGCCCATCTACCTATTCCACCTGTGCTTCGTTGTGCGCACTTTTCCATTTCATTCTTGGTAGCTCCTACCAGCTGCGCTCCCATTCCTGTGAATTCTGTGCCTCCCGCTGCCTGTTACCTAGGACTGCTCCCTCTTACCCTGTGCTTTTTCTCTTCACTATTTTCATTTGCTGCTTGACTCTTCTCCCGATTTCTACTAGGCTGCCTGGTGAGTTCGGTTTGTATTGTGCACTCCCCTTACCAGCTCCAGAGCACCCTGCCCCTTTTTCAACTACAGTGCTCTCCATCTATTCTATCTACTCGTATTGCTATTCTATCACTTTTTCTACCCTGCCATCAAAGTCTGGAAAAAATAAATACATTTAAAAAACGCACTTCTGGTCTCCAACTCTGGACTGCCCTCTGCTGACGTGCAAGTCAATGCTTCAGACTATAAGACATGCATTACTTACCGTAAAAGCATTTGATGATTTTATCTGCTTAGATTTACATGCTGTGCATATAGTCCGACATCTGCGCATCTGGTTTTTCGAGAATCGAAAGGGACATCGACATGGGTGTGCCTGTAACACTATCACTATCGTGACATGTAGTGTAACTCTCACGTCTAGGTCCCTCAGATTGTTTTTTCCACCCAGCATACTGGTCGCCTTAAGCAGAGCTTGTTCAGAAACATTGCAAATTGTTTCATCGACCTTTGGTCGAACAGATATTTAATATCACCCTAACCGTCCTTTTCGACGGCTGTTCAGGATCACCGCCAACGGACCTTCAACGGACAGTGATCCAGTCAGTGCTGCCAACTACGTGGCCGAGCCTTCCAACTGGCCTACACAGTATGGAGAGCGGGGTCATGGTGGACATTTCTATAAATACTGAGAATGCCTTTCCCTTTCCTCCGTCTTTCCTCTTTGGTCTTCGTCGCTCCGGACATAGGATCTCCCCATATGTTCTCTACCCTCTCCCCTTTTTCCACTACACCCATTAATGATGGGAAGTGCTTTTAGAACACATTAGCCAGATTAATCATTAATGTAGATCAGAATGGCACCATCATGGCCCATGGTTCTCAACCCGACCTTCCGGCGTCTTCCCGCTCTCATGGACTTCCTTACTCTTCCTGCCTCCCCTTTCTCCCTTCCCCTGGCTTCTTCCCCACTGACCGCTGCACTCCATCCCTATACTGTGCCTCGGAAATCCTTTAAAAAAGGAGGAAACCTGCTCCACCCCACAACTCTCGCTCTGTCAAACACTCCTCTGACATCTGTCCCCTCCTCAAAGACTCTGATCTGGACAATCTCACTCTCACATAGACTTGGTTCAAAGCCAGCTCTGTCACTGTCTTTTGACTCCCTCCTTCTGGGGGCTACAAGATACTCTCCAAACCCAGGCCTAACGTGCCTGAAGTTGTAGAGTGGCTTGTCTTCCCTGAATGGGTCACTGCGTCCGTTATACTACTCCTTTGAATCTCGTTTGCAAGTTCTACGTCTCCTCTCACTACCATCTATAGGACCGCAGGTCCAACCTCACTTTCTCTGGCAGTGGGCCACCACACCTCTGCTGCCCTCTTCCTCCAGGCTTCTCTTCCTTGGAGACTTTACTATTCACTAAGACACTTCAGATGCAGCCAATCTACCCTTCTGCAACCTCTACGACCCTTTCCCTTACCATTCTTCCCTCTGGTCAACCAAATCAGCCAAGAAAACTCTGGATGAACTCATCGCTGCTGGAATCTCCCTCTCTAACCATCCCACTACCCCCTCACTTTGGCTGACCATTCTCTCCTCCCAGCCAAGCCTCTGCCTTCACTGCAAGTCTCCTTCCGCCATTCGACCAATGGATGCGCGCGTCTGTAGCTGCTTTTGCTGCCTCCATTCATTAATTCATCCTCCCACTCCTATCGACTCCCACATGGACTATTCCCTTACTAACCATCACCTCCTCATTTCCAACACCCTTGACATCCTTCTAGCCCATCCTCCGACAAATTGGCCTGCCGCCTGCTCCAAAGGCAATTCAGACTCTCCATCCACTGAGAAACGAGCACACATCAAAGCCTGCATCTCTGGGGCACAACACAACTTTCGAAATCTGCAAGGAAATTGCCAATCCTGCCTGTCTCTCTACTAGTCCTCTTCCTTCCCAGGCACTCTGCACAGCATTGGCCATCCACTTCACTACCATAACTTAGGACATCCGGTCCTCTCTTCTACCTCCCCTGCCCCTCCCACACCCTTCCTGTACCCAGTCCTCCTTTGCGCCCCCCCTCTTTTTCCTCTCATACCTCACCATTGCACCGGATGAGCACACCAAGACAGTCTGCTCTATGAAAGTCTCACCCAAGCAGGTGCTCCCCTGCTCCTCTAGAACTATCAAGGACAACATTGCCTCTCCACTTCCTCCTTGGCGGAGTTCTGTAACCATTATGTTGCCACTGGCTCCTTTCCATCACCCTTAAGCACTACATTGTGCAGCCCTTCCTAAAAAAAAACTGTCTGCGGACCCTACCTGTCCAGGTAACTACCACCCTATCTCCACTACCCCTTTCTCAGGAAAACTCTTGGCGAAGCTGGTCATCTCCCAACTAATCCATCACACTGACTGTTGTCCATCAACATGACCACCGGTCTGGCTTCAGAGCAGCCAGAGGCATGGACACTGCTCTCCTGAACATCTGTGATGACCTGCTCTCAAACCCGGATTCCAACTCTGCCTCTGTGTTCATCCTCCTCGATCTAGCCTCTGCTTTTCAACACAGTCAATGATTCCACCCTCAAATCAGCTTTGTGATACCCTAACATCACTGACCGGGCAATGGATTGGTTGACCTCCTTCCTATCGAACAGGCCTCTGAAGTCCAACTGGGCCTGTTCCTCTCCTCTAGCTCTTTCTCCACATGCAGCTCATGTACAGGTTCTATCCTCTCACCTTGGCTCTTCAACTTTTACCTTGCCCGTCTACCCCATCTGGTCACCTTCTCTCCTGATTTTCAATGATACACCGACAACACTCAGCTCACCTTTAAACTTTGCTCCACCTCCTCCTTTCATTCCCCTCTCATTCCCGACTGTCTAATGCCAGTAAGACAAGAGATCCTTCTCATTGGGACCTCTGCCTACACCCGCTCCTGGTGGCTGCAAGGATCAAATTCAAGACCTTCTGCATCACGCAAAAAGGCTTTCTGGGGCCTGGGACCACAATACATGCAACTCTCTCCCTCAATACCGCCCTGTTAGAATTCGTTGATCTTTTAGCTAACTCTCTGCAAGTTAGACGCTTCTCTAAGCAGAGAGTGGGGGGTAGATCTCTTTCCTGGAATGGCCTCCTTGCCCCCTCAGTCTTGATCCAGATGTGCTTAATTCCAGAAAACCTTCCTTTTCTCCTCCTTCACGCTCCCCTACTAGATTCACCCGTCTGTTCTAGTAGCCCCTTTCCTTCCTAAGTCCACTGGGATCAACCCTCCTTCAACTAGTCTCCCGCCTACCTGCATTTGCCCTCAGGCAACATTCCCCGACAAACCTGAGTGTGGTCCACCTCCCCTCCTTTTCACTAACTTCCACCCCTTTGCCTGAGCAATTGCCCTCTTGTCACTCCCCCAGCCCCTTGGTCGCCGACCCCCCTTACACTTCTCCCTCTTCCCCCTCTCCCTGCACTTCCTTTTTGCTGCACTTTCCAAATGTCACAAGGCCTAGGAGGACTGTTGTGGTTCTTTCTCCCATGTGCCCCCCCCCCCCAACCATGTCTTGTGGCACCTAGAAACTTTTTGATGTATAGGCACCTTACAAATGCTCAATTAAAAAATAAAACATGTCCACTCCCACCAGCCATAAGACATGCATTACTTACCGTAAAAGCATTTCTGATTGTATCTGCTTAGATTCACATGCTGTGCATATGGTCCGACATCCAGTGGTAACCGCGGAGTATTGCATCTTGTCTTTCGGGGGACCGAAAGGGGACGTCGGCATAGGCGCGTCTGAAACACTATCCCTATTGTGACGTGTGTAGTACCCAAAATCCCTCTCACACCGAGGTCCCTCCAATTGTATTTTTTCTGCCATGAGGGAGCCCAAGGCTATAGTGAGTGAGTACATGAAGAGAGAAAGTAGTAAGAAGTCTATGTTCCTTCCACCCCGAGCGGGGAGGCAGAGAGGGCGCATGTGAATCTAAGCAGACAATCAGAAATGCTTTTACGGTAAGTAATGCATGTCTTCTGATGCTTGTTAATCTGCTTAGAATCACATGCTGTACATAGACTAGCAAGCAGTAACCAGAGTTGGAGGTGGGTTGTGAGAAGGAACAGTAGAAAAAAAAGATGTCTTAGTACTGCTTGTCCCACCTGAGAATCAGACCTAGAATGAGTGTCTGGGCAATAGTGTTTTGTAAAGGTGTGTACAGAACTCCAGGTTGCCGCTTTGCAAATGGACTCTAGGGGAACATTTGCAATGAATGCTATGGATGCCCCAGTGCCTAGAGTAGAATGTGCTCTAGGCTTGAAGGGCAGTTCTCTCTTTGCAAGAGTGCAACATAGTGTGATGCCTATGACAATCCGCCTTGATATTGCGGATTTAGAGACAGGGTCCCCTTCTCTACCAGCTGCCACTGAAACAAAGAATGGTTTAGTTTTCCTCAGTGGTTTAGTTCTATCCATGTAGAACATGACTACCCTGCGCACATCTAGTGTGTGAAGGCTTCTTTCGGCCATGTTAGTAGGTCTCTGGAAGAACGTGGGTAGTTCGATTAGTTCACATGGAACTTCGAAATAAATTTTGGCGCAAATCTGGGATGTGTGCGCAGAACTACCTTATCTTTGTGGACTGTAACAAAGGGGTCCAAAACCGAGAGGGCCTGTAATTCCCTAACTCTTCTGATAGAAGTGATAGCTACCAGAAAGGCTGTCTTGTAGGTGTCACAGTTTAGTTAAACATTGCATGAATGAGACTGAGTCAATAAGTATATTGTTTGGATTATAAAGATAATCCAATTATTTTATTAACTTTCCTGAACTTTTCTATTTAGGAATAAACTTTGGAAAAGGATACAACTTCTCTTCAGGCGGTTCCAGCTTCTGTAGGAGAATTCAGCCAATGCCAACACAGGTAAGCG
The DNA here is from genome assembly GCF_040938575.1 of Ambystoma mexicanum. NCBI lineage: Eukaryota > Metazoa > Chordata > Amphibia > Caudata > Ambystomatidae > Ambystoma > Ambystoma mexicanum. The sequence continues at coordinate 1,565,856,370 of NC_090937.1, read as the reverse complement.
TCAAAGTCTCTTATCAGATTCCTCTTATTTAATGTCTTTAGTTTAGCAGTCTTTAGGGTATTTATTTATTTTCTTGGATTTCCTCTCTTCTTCTGGACTCTATTCTTTAATATTTTGTTGTTCTAATGTCTGTACCTGGCATCTGGTTCTCTTCTTGTGGCCTATTGAAGTCTCCTTTCTGTCTTCTTGGTTATTTCATTTGACAGTATACAAAGAATAGGCTCTTTCTATATGGCAACGGTGAACTTGTGGTTAGCGTTCCCTTTTACATACTGGTTCTCGGTGTCCTTTCTTCTTATTTCAATACCTAACCACTTTCCCAGTTTGTAACTAGATGTCCTTTCTTCACTTTTTCCAGTTCACCAATGTTGCTGCGTGCAGCTCGTATAACAGTCCAACGGCACTCAAGTTCATGGGCGTAACGTTCGCTCTCCCCAAGAACAGTCTCCCTTTTACTGTTAACACACGCTCCTCAAATAACAAAGTAGCCATAACGTTTGGCTTCCGGGAATAACAGTCTCTTATCTGTACGGCGCAACGGCGCCAACTTCCTTATTGCTTTTACAGCGAAACTAATCGCGTGGGTCACTTCATACGACCCCCACTCAAGCGACTTGGTCAGAACCTATTTGCCAACTAAGCGACAACGGTCGCTTGGGACTTTGCATGCGTCCCTCGTTCAATGTGCAGGCGCCGACTCCTTTTCTCTTCACTCGCCTTCGACAGCGCGACGCTCGTCACGCTTCAGTAAACAAATGTCGTCTTCAGTTACTCAGCTCCCATCGAGCCTCTGACGGAATCACCCATCTGCTTTCATTCGCTCTCCCCGTTACCTTTCAGTTCTTAGCTCTCGGGAAACAGTGTTCGTAGGAGTCAGCCGCTCTCCCAGCTACGCCAGCATTTTCACAAGTAAAACGCCTTTCTCATTGACAGCAGCACACGGTCAGCTCTATTTCACTCAGCTGTTCATCTTTCGTGTTTTCTTCAGTACGTCCAGCTTAAACGGTCATTCTCAGGTTCACCCTCCTCGAGGACCGTTCCCTAGACAACCAAACAGAGGTCATCATTAGAGGAAAGTCCATACTTCCTGTATTTACAATACCTGTGGCTTTTCCCATTACCATGCAATTAATCCTTTGGCATTAGGTATCTAATACTGCACATTATCACAGTAGGTCAGGTCTTTCAGACTAGCTTTATGCTTAGGCTCAAAAGGGGATCCCATGATTCTAGTTAAAACCACATTTAGGTCCCACCCAGGGGCTGGGTGAGTGATGGGGGGATACATTCTTTTAACCACTTCCATAAAGGCTTTAATCACAGGTATTTTCCACCACGACACCTTCTGCTGTGACATGGTGTAGGCTGACAACGCCGCTAGGTGAACCTTTAAGGAATTGAAGACTAACCCAGAGTCCAACAGATGAAGTTACTTCTTACCTGGTAACGTTCTTTCGATGGGATGTTCCTCCGACGTATGCCTTATCTTTGATAATTCGTCTCCAGCTTGCTGGCCTCGGAAAACATTCTCAGTAGAGGGCGCTGCGCATCGACGTCCGTCGAGTTGGTGTCCCTCGACAGCCACCCCATCGGCGCCCACGTCACCATGCCCATAAATAAACATGCGCAGCGTCCACTGCTCAGCATAAGAAGTCCTGCATGAATTGGTTATTGACCTTGAAGGAGCATAAGCTGCAACCACAAGGCAAGTATTACTGCGGGATGGATGGGAGGGGCAATAAGGAATACATCGGAGGAACATTCCATCTAAAGAATGTTACCAGGTAAGAAGTAACTTGTAAAAAGGGATTGTGTCCTCCGACGTATTCCTTATCTTTGATAGACTCCCATAGCAGTGGTGTGTAATTGGAGGTGGGAGTAAAAACGCCATGTTTCCCTTTAGGAATGAATGGATGTAATACGGCTTTGCCAAACCTAGTCTCTTGACGAGGAGGAATCCAGGTTGTAAAATCTTGTGAAGGTATGTGCAGACGACCATGTGGCAGCCGCACATATGTCTCGAACCGGAAACCATCTTTGGAGGGCCGAAGAGGCTGCAATACCCCTGGTTGAATGAGCCCTAAATTATTGAGGAGGCTCTTTGCCTGCTAGTTTGTAACATTCCAGAATGGCCAAAATAATGCTTCTGGAAATGGTCTGTTTTGTTATCGGTAGTCCCAATTTGTGCCGTGAGTAACCTACGAACAGTTGGTCTGCTTGCCTAATCCTAGCAAGTCTGCTGATGTAAAAGCTTAAAGCCCCCCTTGGGTCTAGCCTATGTAGCCTTTCTTCCTCTTTCCCCGGATGGGGAGGAGGATAGAATGAAGGTAAGGTAATTTTCTGAGTGATGTGGAATTCAGAAACCACCTTTGGGAGGAAATTAGGCTTCACCTGTAGGACAACTTTGTCTTTATGAAGAATTGTATGAGGGGGGGGGTTTACAAGATAGAGGTAATTCGCTCACCCTTCTAGCAGATGTTATCTCATTCTCAGGCGAGCCTCTGGCACAAGGAACATGCAGGATGCCATGAGGCCTAGCAACCTCAAAAAGTCGAAGGCTGGGAGATGTTGGTCATTTAGAAACTTGGTCACCATCTGCAGAATATCTTGAGCCCTCACCTCTTGTGGCTAGGCTTTTCCCAGAGAAGTGTCCAGGACCGCTCCGATGAACTGGAGTCTCTGTGATGGTATCATCTGTGACTTCTTTAAATTGAGGGAGAAGCCCAGTTTGTGAAGGAAGTGGCAGACATAATCTAGCTGGATCTGAGCTTGTTCCGAAGATACAGCCCTGATCAGCCAATCATCCAGGTAGAGTTAGACGTGAATCCCTCCCCTCCTTAGACTTGCAGCCACTACCGACATTAACTTGGTGAAGGCCCTCGGGGCGGAGGTCAGCCCAAATGCCAGAACTCGAAATTGATAATGAGAGCCGCCAATCGCGAACCTCAGGTATTTCCTGTGTTTGAGATGGATCGGCACATGGAAATTAGCATTCTGGAGGTCCAGAGATACCAGCCAGTCCTGGTGCTGGAGGGCCTGAAGGATCTGAGAGAGAGTTACCATCTTGAACTTGTCCTTCCTGAGGAACTTGTTCAATTCTCGCAAGTCCACGATAGGTCTCAGTCCTCAGTCTTTCTTCGGTATGAAAAGTAGGGGGGAGTACCAGCCCTTGTTGTTCTCCGCTACAGGTACCGGTTCTACGGCACCTTTCTCTAGCAGGTCTACAATTTCCTGCAAGAGGAGCGGATCTGGAACTCAGAGATGTTTCCCGGTGGATGACTGAGGTATGCGTAGAAAAGGCAGGCAGTAAGCTTGGGCAACTGTCTCCAATGCCCAAGCATCGGACGTAATAGTCTGCCATTCCGTCAGATGTTGAGTTAACTTTCCCCCACTGGTGTCTTGTGAGGAGAGTCCTCAGAGCGGTGTGGAGGCGGCTGATGCAGATGTCGAGGGTAAAGAGGCACCTGCTGCTGCGGCGGCTTTTGTATTTTTAACCCGAACACATCGGGTGAATCTTTTCTGACCCCTTTGAACCGGCTGTCCTCTGCCTCTTCCGAATGCGGAATAGAAGCGAAAGGACTTACCTCTCCAAGAGGTTCCCTCCCGAGGGGCGATATGGTGTCTGACAGATTGCAGCTCCCAGGGATTTTGCTGCTGCCTTTGATGTTTGTAGATTTTCTAAACTGTCGTCCGCCTTCTTACCAAACAAAGAAGAGCCGTCAAAGGGCATATTCAAGATTCTGCTTTGCACATCTGGAGCAAAACCAGACTTTCGCAACCAAGCAAATCTCCCGGTTGTTGTACTTGCCGCCATGGCCCTGCTGATGCTGTCAGCAGAAACGATGCCAGTTTGAAGGGATTCGCACATTGCGTCTTTACCATCCTTAATGACGTTTAGAAACGCTTCCCTTTCTTCTCCCGCCGGGAGGCAGTCAGCCGCTGATGAAGCACACTCCCAAAGTGTGTGGCTGAACCTTGCGAGCGTACCAGTAGCATTGATGGATTCCAACACCATGCTACATGCAGAAAATACTTTTTTGGCCATAGAGTCATATTTCTTGTCATCCCTGTCCTGTGGAACAGTAGGGTAAGCCGATTTACTACCTGATGAAGTTGCTGCCTGAACAGCCAGACTCTCCGGAGTTGGGTGTCGGGATAAATATTCAGGGTCAGTAGTAGACACCCTATGTTTGGCTGATAATTCTTTGTTAACCGCCGGAATAACCTCAGGGGTTTCCCAGTTTGCCAATATTTTCCTTTGTAATGCCGCATGAAATGGCACCACAGGATCCTCCTGTGGACCTTTAACCAAAATGTCTGTGAGGTCGTCTTGCTGAAAAGCAGGCGAGGGTGTAGACCACCCCATAAACTCTATTATCCTTGCCATCAAAGTTCTATAAGGGGTTTCAGCATGTTCCCCTGGGTCTGGTTTGGCAAATTCCACTTCTGGGGAAGTGTCCAACCCACTTGCTTCATGTAAGGATTCTTGGAGGTCCATTAACCTACCTTCCTCAGAGGTAAATGCCTCTGGTACAGGAGTTGCAGATCCCTGCAACTCGAAAGGTCTTTCCTGATCTGAATTCTCCCCTTCTTCATAAATAGATAAGGCTCTGGAATTACCAGATCTTGGAAATGGTATAAATCCCATTTCCAGAGCAGAAGGGGCCAAATTCGTCATAATTGGCTGAGAAAACGTCGACGTTAAAGGCTTCGAAGCCATCGAAAAAGGCGTCGAAAAAGTTGGTAGAGGCCTCGAGGAACTCGAGAGTATCGGAATTCTACTCGAGGTGGTCGACATTCTCGTGATCGAGGCTCTGGGTATAACCACTGGCTGTGAGGTGGCCGCGGGTTTGTCCTTTCGACGTAGTTGTCCGCGTCGAAGACGGCTTCGAATCGACTGACCTGTGCGTCGAAGAACCCTTCGATAATGGCGTCGAAGATGCAGATCTATGCGTGGAAGGGATTTCGACGATGGCGTCGAAGATGCGACCTTGCCTTTACTCGAGGGTTTGTGGCGCTCTCGAGTAACTTCTTTTGCCGGGTGCTGCGACTCGCGGCGTTTTGAATTTATCACCCAGGGTATCACCCCTCAGCAGTCTTCGAGGTGGTCGAGGCCGCTTACTCAAAGACGCTAAGCATCTTTTTCCTGAATTCCTCCCACTCAGCCTGAGAGCTATGTTTTGTGGGGCAGGAGACCCTTTTCGGGGAAACTGAAGACGAGGCAGGGGATCTTCTACGTCTCTTTTTTGAATGCTTAGATCTCGAAGAGTGATGGGAACTGCTTCGAGACCTAGAACGAGAATGTCTTGTGATGGCGAGGAGACAAATGTCTTGACTCCACCGAGGAAACTTTCGTAGAAGTTTTAACTGCCTTACCTCTCTCAAGCTTCCCCTTATGCTCCTTCAAGGTTTTCGCCGTCATGGACATGCAGTCCTCGCACTCCGAACAATGGTGCTCGACTCCCAGGCACCACAAACAGATCCTGTGAGGATCTGTCAACGACATCTTCTTTCCACAGCCTCGACATTTTTTGAAGCCGGACCATGGAGTTGTCGGTTCGGATGAGGAATCCATAGAGTACGAGTCGGTATTCGAGGAATAATGAATTATATTTCACTGAAGAACTGAGCAACGATATTCCGAGGCACCACGAAGCGCAGAAAAACTGAACTGAGCAACGGACACTGCGTGTGACTATTTATGGGCATGGTGACGTTGGTGCCGATACGGTGGCTGTCGAGGGACACCAACTCAACGGACGTCGATGCGCAGCGCCCTCTACTGAACATTTTTCCCGAGGCCAGCAAGCTGGAGACGAATTATCAAAGATAAGGCATACGTCGGAGGACACAATCCGTTTGAAGGGTTAGATATAACACAATGTGTGAAGGCGAGCAATCAGTGGGATTGACGCCTTTGGAACTGCACCAGATGACAAAACGTTTCCATTTGCTGGCATAGCAATAAGGTGTGTTAGGCTTTCTTGCCTCCCTCAGCATGTCCATGCATCTTTGAGGGAGTTGCAGATGTCCAAACTATGACCTCAGGAGCCAGGCTGCTATGTTCAAAGTTTGCGGCATGGGTGCAGAGTCTCCCCCCTGTCATGAGACAACATGTTGTACGGGCAGGGCAGCTTGACTGGTGGGGAGAGGGACATTTCCATCAGGTGTGCGAACCAAGGTTGGCGGGCCCACATGGGAGCCACCAGAATCATGGTGACTGGTTCCTGGTGCATCTTGTGTACTATCTTGTTCAGAAGGGGAGTCGGGGAGATAAAGCATAGACACATTTCCCCAACCAAGTTATCCAGAGACTGTTCCCTTTGGATCGGTTCTGGGGGTACCTGGAGGCGTAATCTTGGCATTGGGCATTCTCCTGAGTAGCGAACAGGTCGATCTCTGGAAACCCTCATTCTGCGAAGACGTTAGATACAATGTCTTCGTGCAGTCGGCATTCTTACTCTTCTGGCCGAGGAAATTCTCTGCCGAGTAAGTCTGCCAGAAGATTGAGTTCCCCTGGACATGTTGGGATATCAGGAACATCTTGTGTTTGAGAGCCCATATCCAAATGTTCTGGGACAGCTTGAATAGCCCTGGAGAGTGAGTGCCCCCCTGTTTGTTCAGGTAATACATTGCTGTTGTGCTGTCGGTTAAGACCAGCACTGTCTTGTTGCTCCTGAAAGGCTTTCAATGCTTTGAACACTGCTAGTAGCTCCAGTAGGTTTATATGGTTGGACGCTACCTGAGGGGACCACACACTGTGCGCTGTCTGTTGAAGCAGGTGAGCCCGCCACCCCGTGAGAGATGAGTCGTGAGAGTGGCTTCCACTGCAGGGGTGGTGAAGGTTTTCCCCTTCAAGAGGTTCTCCCTCGACCACCACTGCAGAGAGAACAAGGGCTGGCAAGACAACAGATCTTCCCATTGTCCGCTGGCCTCACACCACTGGCTGTTGAGCCACTCTTGCATGGGACGCAGGCGCGCGATGGGAACCAAGTATATGCACGACGCCATCATTCCTAGCAAACGCATAGCATTGCGTACCGTCACATCTCGACTGGCTACATACTGAGGAACCTGAGAGAGCATGTTCTGAACCCTCTCGCTGGAAGGGAAGACTAGACCGTTTTCCGTACGAATTAGAGCCCCCAGGAACTATTTTACTTGGCTGGGAACTAAGCTGGATTTCTTTTCGTTGATAGAAAATCCCAGGCTGCACAGTGGGTCTACTGTTTTTTGGGTGTTCGAAAAACAAACAAACGAGTCCCCTGTGATGAGCCAATCGTCGAGGTAAGGGTAAACTGGAAATGAAAGTCTGCGCAGGTGTGCCGCTGCCACTGCCAGGACCTTAGTAAACACCCTTGGTGCCGAGGCGATGTCGAAGGGGAGTACCTTGAACTGGTAGTGTTTGTCCTGAATCACAAACCTTAGGAATTTTCTGTGCGCTGGCAGCATTGAATTATGAAAGTATGCATCTTTCATATCCAATGTTGTCATGAAGTCCCCCTGCTTTAGCAATGGGATCACCTCCTGCAGTGTTACCATGCAAAACTTCTGGGGCTTTATGAACTTGTTCGCAGGGCGCAGGTCTAGAACAGGACGCATGGTGAGATCCTTTTTGGGTACAAGGAAGTACACTGAATAGATACCCTTGTTTACCTGAAGAATCGGGACAGCTTCTATGGCGTTCTTTCCCAGCAGCGCTTCCACCTCTTGGATCAGGATCTGCAGATGAAAGGCGTCGATGTTTCGGCAGTCTGAACTGTGGAGGTCTGGCGAATTCCACGCAGTAACCGTGGGAGAAAGTCTTTAAGACCCACTGGCCTGAAGTTATCCCCTCCCATGCCTTGAGGAAAGATGTTAATCGCCCCCCAACCGGGGAGACATGGGAGGTGACCTGGACTTGGTGGTCATTTCTGACCCGAAGTTGACGCTCCTCTGGAATTGGAGCCTCTACCTCTATTCTTTCCGCGCTTCTAACCGCTCTGGGGGTAGTAAGTGGGGCTTGCAGCCGGTTGACTTGAGTTGAAGTTGCCCGTGCCGAAATTGTTTTGAGCGGCGCGGGCTTGTCCTCGAAAGGACCGCAGAGAATTACTGCCCCTCGGTGAAGAGGGTTTCTGGGAAATTTGGTGCAGTGACTTAATAGTCTTGTGCGCCTTTTTGGCTGTCTCCAACGCATCGTCTACCGCCTTCCCGAAGAGGTTGGCCTCTTCGATGGGTTTGTTGATAATGGATGCCTGGGTCTCAGGCCTGAAGCCCGACGTGCGCCGCCACGCGTGTCTTTCGGAGAGTACCCTGTGCGAGAGACCTGCCTGCTGTCTCTGCGGTGTCCAGGGTATTCTTTACCACATTCTGATTGGCAAGTTTGCCCTCCGAGACAATGGCGAGAAGCTTGGCTCTGGTTGGTTCCGGAACCACTTGAAGGCGTTCTTGGAGTAGGTTCCATTGGGCGTCGACGTAGCTTGCTAGTAATGTCGTGTTATTGGCAATCCGGATGGTATAGGCGGCCGCCGACGTAACCCGTTCCCTAAGGCATACACCTTTTGGACTCCTTGTCTGGAGGTGACTCCTGTGGCAAGGGGAACCCCTGCTCTCTTGCGAGTGTTGGTCACCATCAGCGAGTCTGGGATTGCGTGTCCTTTGATATAAAGAGGGTCTGGACAGTTTTTCGACCCTTTCCCTAGTCTGAGCGGGTGCGAGTAAGGAAGGGGCCAGCCGTCTCTTTACAGAGCTCAAGAGAGGGATAGACTGGTTTGCCAGAGGCTTTTCATTAATAATGTCCTCCGCGAAATCTTGTTCGGGCAAGGCTTCAAGCCTGGCAATTTTAAAGAACTCTGCTGCTGTTGTAGAAAGCCATTTGATCATCCACCGGGGAAGCTTGTCGAATCGGGGTGGATGGGGGAATGTCGAGGCAAACGATAGAGTTGTGATGTCCTCCCAGTTGTCCGTTGCTCCTTGATCTTCCCCATAGTTGTCCAGAAAAGATGACTTCTTCTGTATAGATGTCTATACGTGTCCATCTGGACATCATCTTGATAGTCAACTTGGTGTTGGACATCTTGTGTTTGAGGGTTAGGGTCTACCAGAGCTTTTTTCGGCAGAGGTTGATAAGAAGCCCTGAAAAACTGCTCCAGCCGATCCATACACCCCTCGCATTGCTCCGTGGTCAGCTTGGATGACCCAAATGGACCTAACTGAGTAGGAACCGTGTTCTCCGCCGGGTGCTTGAGAGGGGTACCTGGCTTTCTTCGTAAGAGTCTTCGGGATCGTCTTCCCAATCAGTGGAAAACTTTTCGGCGGATTGGCCCATAACTGTGGGCGGAACCGGTACTAGGCCCACCGCCGTAGCAATCCTACTGATGCTCTTACGGATAGTTGCTGAATCTTCGGGAGGCAACGCCTCCGATGATGTGTCAGCAGTGAAAATGTCTTCCGCGGCTCCAGAAGGGCCAGCGGATGGCTTCTCGGGTAGAGGCCTACTCGTAGTTTGGAGAGTAGCTCCCTTGTTCTGTTTTTTATGCCCAGTCATGCGCTGCTGCGGATGCGGGGAAGGCTTCGGATCAGACCGATCCGTGGGCGACGCCGAAGTTTCTGGTGGACCCGTTGGCGCTTTCGCCTTCTTCGACAAAGTCGTAGAGGAGGGCGCTTGGGTTGTGTGCTTTGTGCGGTGCGATTGTACGCCCCTGTCACCGGGTGTGGTCCCTGTAGCAAGACCGGAGTCAAGCCTAGAAGGGTCGCGGACGGGCGTGGCAGCCCTAGAATATTCCAGCTCAAGGTCTCTAAAGTCCGCGTTGGATGTTTGGTCATCCGATGTACCCCTGTCACTTTCGGCTGGTGTCGCGGCAGGGGAGGGAGGTTCCACGCATGACATTCCATACGCTGCCCACCGCTTCAACCGGCGCTCCTTAAGGGTTTTAGGTTTAAAGAGTTTATTTGCCGAAGACCGCTTTTCGTCGTGCTCTAGGGGGAGACAAGCTTTACATGACGTGTGCTATTCTTTCCACGCATATCTGACCCCTACACAGGGCAGAATCTAAATGTGGTCCTTTCCATAGCAGAAAGGAAGGGTGACTAGACCAAAAAGGAAAGCAGTGGAAAAGAGGAAAGGCATAACAGTATGGCAAACCCCCGAGCCCACTCTCCCTACTGTGTAGGCCGGCCAGAAGGCCCGACCACGTGAAGTCCAAACGCCGGATCTTAGGCGCCGGAACCCACAGCCGTAGACGATTCCCCTGTAGTCTTCGTCGAAGATTTTCTTGATGGGCGAAGTGACTTAACTGGGGAAAAACCGACAATTCGGTAAGATAAACAATGTCTCATGAAGAGCTCCGCTATAGGGCGACCAGTTATCTGGGCGGAAAAAAACAATCTGAGACACCTCGGTGCATGAGGGATTTTGGGTACTAAACACGTCACGATGGGGATAGTGTTTCAGACACGCCTATGCCGACGTCCCCTTCGGTCCCCGAAAAGACGAGATGCAATACTCTGCGGTTACCACTGGATGTCAGACCATATGCACAGCATGCGATTCTAAGCAGATTAACAAGCATCAGAAGTGTAGGATTTTCACTTAACAGAAATGTTAGAGGAGCAGTGAGAAAGGGGTTACAAAGTAACCCATCAGCACTCCACATAGGGTGGTGTGTGCTGATTTCACAAAAGGAAAAGCAGAGGCATCCCCTAACCTGGAGAACATTAGTTCACAAGGAATATAAAATATAAAGAAAGGAGAACCCAAACTGCTACCAGCAACACCTACCCGCCTCTTCTACAGCTCTTCCTTATTCTTTGGACTTCCTACTTCTCACCTTGCCCCTCTTAAATCCATCAACCACTATGCTGTTCTCACCCTCTGTCTCCTTACCTCCCGTGATTCTTCTACACTCCCTTTCCTCCTCCTGCCCTCCTCCTTCACTCCACCAACCTGTCCCATCTCCCTTTCCTCCCTCCCCTTCAGTGAATTGCTCTTTTCACGGTTTTGTTGTTTGATTCATTCATATTGTAATGCTTTAACAGTTTTATTGTTCATGTCTTATGTATTATGTTGTTCCATGTACAGCGCTTTGGCGTAAGGCGCTTTATAAATCAATAAAATACAAAATACAAACACTGCACAAAAGGTGCTGTGTGCTGCAAAAGTGCAACGAAAGCCTCTACAAAGTATGGAGGACAGCAAGACTATAAAACAAAGTCAAAACAAAATGAACAGGGTTCCCATGGGGCAGCAAAAAAGTGAACGATGGGAATAAGGCTCCCCTCATTCAAGAGGGCAAGAAAATGGTACCAAAAAAAAAAGTACTGAGATCTCACAGATGGAGCGGATTTGGCATAAAAATGAAAGATCTCCCCAAAAGCCTGCCATTGTGTGTGCGCAGTGGCAGTCGTTGGAACTCGCCTTCTACCTTCCTGTGAAGTGACTTCAAGAGGGTTGCATCAGTAAACATTTGTCCATCGACAAGGTTTGCACTCTGCTCCTGGACCCAACCGGAAGAATCCTTGTGCATGCAGCTCCATGCACACCTCACCAGTGCCAAGAGCTGGAAATCCTACTTCCCGCAAATCCCAGTCGGCCCATCCAGTCATCTTGGAAAATTCGAGTCATGGGCGGGTAAGTAAATGCAAAGCATTGGTCTTCCCCCTGCCCTCAAAAGTATAACGTTAAGTAAAAGTCTTTTGTAATTAAAACATTTTATTGGTTTAGAAAACATTAACACGATCGGTCACATTACATCAAGAAGCATCGAGACAAGTAAACACTTTGGGTGGACCACCACGCAACGTGACCCAGAAACACACCGATCATACATGAAGCTTATGAGTAACAATTTCAACACACCTCTTGTCATTTCCCCCAGATTTTCTGTACATGTAAGGTAAGCCCTGTGGATTATATATTCATTTTTCGAGGGACATACAAATATCGATCTCACATCCATGTACTATATTTGGGACGCTCCAAAGCGCAGTCCCCCCCGCCCCACCCTCACCACATCATAATGTTAGGTTTGATCAGACTAATAGCAGTAGATAGGAATAATTGTTCATATCGGTTGAAAGAGGCTGCAACCCAAATCCCTAACAGTAACTTCGGCTCATGTGGCATCTTCATCCCCATGACCGTCACCAGTCTGTCAGTCTGTCAAGGGACGCTCACCAGAAACGGTGTATCTGCTGACAATCTCAAAATATGAAAAAAAAAAGATTCCCTCCAATCCCACACAGATTGGAACGAGTGTGTTCCAACCAAATAAAGCGCATTGAGGCCACACAAGTGGGGAAAAAAGGGCTATATAAATAACAAAATACAATACATCAAACAGTTGTACTCAGTTTGCCCCCATCTAAAGAGCAATGTACGAGGGTAGTGCGCCCTGTGCAGCATTTTCAATTGTACTAGTCCGAATCTAGACAAAATCCTGACCTCTCGTGGGAACATCAGTGCCTCCACCCAGTCTACCAGTTTGATTGGGCCCACATCAACCTCCTATCATGTTTTGAGGCTGTAAGAAATGATGTACCCCTCGACCATCCCTCAAGAAAATATCCTGGGTGGATAGTGTTGGGGAAAATTCTCAAAAAGTTTGCCAATTCCCTTCATTTTAGAGAGCCCCTGCAACTTTGCTGGATTTTGAGCACTTGATTTTTTTTTTTTTTACCTGGATAGTGTGAGACCCTTTTTCCCCACTAACAGGTGTTTTGAATGCATTTTACTCTTGCGTTTTCTTTGGTTATGGAGTTTTAGAGAACTCCATAAGAATAATCTTTTCATGTGTGTCACAGCACCATTTCTTTTTGGAAAGGTCCTTCTAGAGTTGGTCTCTGTGCCAAACCAGGTTTGGTCCCTTGTTCCATTGCCTTTGGTGGGCTTTAGGACTGAAGACCGCCTCTGGCGCCCGAGTGTCTTGGGTGGGCAGGAAGTGAGGGAGGTGCCCGAAACTCCCTGTGCTTAGTCTCCTAGGAGACCCAAATGCACTCTGGCGTGATTGGCTGACTGTCTGGCAAAGACAGCTACCCCTGGAATGAATATGGGGCGGAGGAACAGGATAAAAGGCAATTCTCTTGGCTTGGAAGGCAGAGTCGTCTACTGGAACGAAAGAACCGAAGACGAGCTTGAAGAGGACGGCTGCTGTAACTCCAACTCCTGGCCCGTTGGTTTGCCCTGTGAAGCTGTGCTGCAGGTCCGAAACACTAAGTTCATCTCGACAGAGAAGCCCAGCAAGGACGACTTCTACCTTTGAGTTGGTGGGACCAATCAACTCGACACTAAGCCACCTCGGAGCTGGTTGTATTTTCCTCAGAGTGCTGCAGGAAACCGAATAACCAGGGAGGGGGGGGGGGGGGGGGGACACCAGTTTGTGTGCTTTACTACAGCCACCGGAATTGAAGATTTGCCTAGTGCCAGCTTTTTGACCAGTCCCAGTGCAGGAGTCCAACAACGTCCTCCCTCTTGTCCCCACGACTGAGGCTCAGGAACAGCGAGATCTGCAGGAACTGCCAGGAACAGAGGTTTGTGACCCAACATACAATTCTTCTTGTTCAACTACTTCTGAGAACTTCTACAGAGACTTTACCGTTTACTTACCAGAACAGTTTTTACCTATCCAAGACTTTAGCCCATTGACTTTGGCCTAGCCTATTGAATTGACTCTTCTGGTGAACTAAAGTATCTGCACTGTCTAAAAAATTGTAATTCTTTAATGTTCTGAATCTATTCCTTTCTGCTCCTCCAAAGTATTCTGAATGCCATTTTGCTCCTCCTTCAAAGTAGTTTGAATGTCTCAGAAACTTAACGAGTATAATACTAAAGTGTATTTGTGTATAAGTTAACTGCCTCCTTCTAGTGAATGTTTTGTTGAATACATTAATAAGTGTTTAACCAAGAAACCTTGAGTGTAAGTTTATTTGAACACCTGTGATTGTAGACCTCTGTGTAACATTACAGCTCACATTCCCTCTTGAGATAAGACTGGCTGCTCAGCTCTGCTATCAAAAACTGTATAGTACAGACTTGTACCAAAAGTCTGTTTTGCTTACACCTGTAGTCAGTTGTGTGTAGAGGTCCCAAAGGGTACTGCATACAAACTCTGCCTAACAGATAGGGAGAACGAAAATTTGTACATCTCTTGACTAACAGTGTCTTTCTTTCAAGACCCATTGTTTATGGTCCAAGTAAGAGGAGGAAACGAGTTAAGCACATGAGATTGGGGCGAGAAGCAATATCAATCACAAGAAACAGGACCATGATATTAATGTCCATTCATCTGTTACCCATCTAGACCTCAGGGAATACTATGAAGACCCATGCCTGTGTAATAAAACCGAGATGGGATACTCTGCCACAAGGGGAAGCGCTCTTTAAATAAAAAACACGGCCAGAAGATGTTACTATCTCTGTTGATCTCTTGATAGTCTTCTAGTAAATAAACCCAGCCATCAAACTAAACTCCAATCCGATTTCACTTGACCGCCATTTCCCTCAGCTTCCATGAGCTATTTCCAAACCCATTCCATCTCCCCTCCCCATTTCAAACAAATACTGGGACAAGGAAAAGGCAACCAAGAGTATGGAGGATTACCTATAAGAAACATCTTGAGAAACAGAGGAAAGACTCCCATCAACTACCTTTAGGTTGTCCCATAAAGAGGCGGGTTCAGGCATTTAACACGGACCACCCACACCTGACTCCACTAGACCTTTCAGATCTACACGACAGGCATTTCCTTTTAATTGGAATATTGAAAGTCAGGCATGCCCAACCCTGACCACACACATGCAGCCAACTGATACACACCAGGTATATAACAGGAGGCTACTGAGAGAGCAGAGGGAAAAGCAGTTGGGAGAGCGGGGGGAGGGGGGGGGAATAGGGGCTGCATGGCTGAATCCAGCAGGAGATCCCTTTACAGTCCCAGGCCAGATTATAAAGCTAAGACTGAGCGAGCTGAGCAGGCATACTGGACCAGAGAAGCCACAAACCTGGGAACTGCAGGAAGAAGGATCTGGAGGAGAGCAGCATGCCACAATGCTGGCCCAGTGTTAGAGAAAGTCTGCAGCGTTGCCGGAGAGCCTGTTTTCCTGAGAGCCGAAGCGAGGCCAATCTGACCCGGCTGGCTGTGTCGTGCAATTGCTCGTTCCCTTAGGCCGTGTGCCGGAGCCAAGGGTGGCTGGGGGCAGATGGTGAGACACTGACCTCGACCCAATGCATCCCAGAGAGACCAGTCGCCAGCGCTACGCTACCCGGTCAGTTTGGCATGAGAGAAAAACTCACGAGTATGCGGGTGGCTGGAGTGGGAAAGGGAGGAAAAAGCAAAATTTGTAAAGTGGCACGAAATGGAAAGCAGGAAGGACAGTGTTAAAGTAAGAAAGTGCCAGCGGTACCAAAGGAAGTAAAGATACATTAGCTGCACAGAAGAAAAAGTGAAATTCAGAGAAAAAGGAAAGGGTGTGAGCTACCCAGAAAGAAAGAAGCAAGCACAGGTGTGCACGGAAGAGTGAAAGAAGTGTGCACAGGGCACGCTAGGAAAAAGGCAATGCAAATGTGTACGACAAAGGGAAAGGAATACATAAAAGTGGTGCAGGAAGCACCTAAAGATAAAGAGTGCAAAGGAAAGCAAGAATAAGAAACAAATAGAGCAAAGGATCAGAGTTGTCACGTTGAGGAAAAGCAAAGATCCTGGCGTTTTCTAAAGCCTCTGATTCTAGCCTATGAGAATAACGTATGCAAGAAAAACTGTATAAGGAATAGGCACATACTGACCAGCTGAACCTGTGTTTGGAACTAGAGGGGCCTAAGCTTGGGGAAGGGCACTGTGAGAAACCAAAAAGGAACTGCGATATATTTTGTTGTGTGTTGAAAGCTGGAAGAGGCATGAGCTTGGGAAAGGGAACCCTGAGAGGCCTACCAAAGAAATCAAAGTGCAACCTGATAAAAAACAGACAATATGAAAGCGGGAAGGGACCCTAAAAGGCCCTACAAAGTTGGGGGATTATTGATTTTCTTTATAGTGTTGAAAGTATTGAAGCGTGGGGAAGGGAACACCGAGAAACCTCAAAAGGAACGGTTAAATTTCTTTTGTGGTGTGAAACTTCAATAAGTTGAAGCTTGCAGTAGGGAACCCAATAAACCCAAAACACTGAAGGTATTGGATATCACGGTAAGAGCCCTGTGAAGGTTTAAGGACCAGCCCTTTGGAATTAACTCATTTTTGTGACATTGACCAAATTGCACTTGGTGAAATGACCACCTGAAACCAACTTTGGTATCCCACTTTTTGTTGAACCACTATTTTTCCTTTTTATAAGGTTTCCCATCGCATTTTTGTAAAGATGAGGGCACGCATAGGTTTAGACACAGACTGAATTATTTTGGACTGTTAGACAGCGATGGCCATTAGAAACATCAGTTAAGGGAACCATCCCTTTAGAATGAGGGCCAGTCGGACATTACACCGATTGGAATATCGGGACAGATATTGGCCTGGTTTGGCTCCTTTTAGGCAGGAAGTCTTAAACCTTTCTCTTCCACCTTTTATTTCTAAATCCTCACCTGAGCTGTGGTGTCCCTCAGGGTTCTGCTTTATCCCCCATTCTTTTTAACATCTAAATCTTTCTGCTGGTTCGTCTCATCCGCTCCCTCGGCATCAGGTGCTACTCATACGCAGACGATACCCAGTTGTTGATCTGGCTGGGGTGTCTGTGGGCCTGCATAAGTGCCTGACTACCGTTGGAGTGGATGGGCCATAACTGGCTGAAACTGAATGGGGACAAGACCGAGGTGCTGGTGGTAGGTTCCCCTCCTGATCATTCTCGGTGGATCTCCTCTTTCTGGCCTCCATCTTTTGGTCCTCTTCCAGTTCCTTCCTTGAAGGTAAAGAATCTTGGGGTGTCTATGTCGGCTGAACTTTGACAGCCCAAGTGTCTTCGGTATGCCAGCAAGGGCATTTCCATCTTAAGATCTTAAGGCAAGTGCTCCATCTGATTCCTGTTACAATGCGTCCTCAGGTGGAAGCAGTGATGACCCTAAGCAGTCTGGATTACTGCAATTCGCTGTATTTGGCGCAACCAAAGAGGCGAATTGTCAGATTACAGTGCCTTCAGAATTTAGCAGCTAGGGTGGGAATTGGGACCCCTTATGGGTCTCATAACCCCCTAGCTGCGTACTCTACAGTGGCTCCCTGTGGAACAACGTATCCATTTCAAGGCCCTCTGCATCGTCCATCCGGCTTTGCAAAATCAGGGCGCTGAGTACCTACGTACTAAATTCGAACGCTATGTTCCAAACCGCCTGTTGCGGTCTGGTGCTGCTGGCTTCTTATGCATGCCCCCTTTCCTCCGCTCTCGGCCGAGAGGGCGGAGGGCGGGCTTTCTCTACCACAGCGGCCCAACTCTGGAACAATTTGCCACCTGCTTTAAAACTCAGCACTAATCACTTAGCCTTCGGTAAGGCTTTGAAGACCCACTTGTTCTGAGCTTGGGCCCTGCTTTAACCCGGTGCCCCTCCTTGTTCAGCGATTCTATCCTTTCCAGCGCCATGCCGCCTTTGGGCGACCGTGCGCTTTACAAATGGTTATAACATAACATACACCAACGCAGGAGCCTCAGCAAATAAAGGTTTTAAAAAGGAACACCCTTGAGTCTGTCTCGCTTGATAACAAGCCTGTCCCGCAAAACTCTGTGGACCCAACCCCAAGCACTCTCCTGAGAATAGCCTTAACTGCTCTTGTTTCCCTGGATTACTTTTTGGCTAAGCTAGGAGTGCCCTGTTCACTGCAACTAGGGGAGCCATCTAAATTCTTCAACCAAGCCAGATTCTAGGAATCCATCATAACAGTTTAAGGAAGGGTGTGATTAAGCCAGTTCTCATATGATGTAAAGAAACCTTAAGTCAATGAAAGCTGAATCAAAGTCAGAAGAGCAGACCATGAATATTAATTTAGTGCTTTCCAAAATTTGTAAGGGATCACAATTTTCCGAATGGAACGTCGGATTCAGGTTGTTCAGAATAGAAGTCAATCTTTCAACCGAAAGTAGGCGAAAAGAGTTCACTACGGATCAGGTTCATCTTATCCACATAAATTGATTTATTAAATCATTCGTAATAGTCGGCGCATAGGAAATCTTACCATTTGAACAGTGATGCCCTTGCAATAACAGCATGAGAATATGATCCAGTTTTTAGAATTGTTTGGGTACAATTAAAAAAAATTCAAAACAGATTTAGTAATGTCAATACATTGTTTGTAAGACTGTCAGTTGAGACCAAAAGGTCCTTTTCATTTCAAGTCTGTGCAAGGCCAAGGATTGCCATTTGGTTTGTGCCCTCGTTTCCATACAATAGGTGAATGACTATTAAGTATAATAAGAGCATACAAAGTGTTAAGATCCCAGGTTAGACCATTTGAATAATCTGTCCAAGTGACAGACTCCAAATGCTGAGCATCACCTGGGCAGGCGTCAGGTGAAAGGCCCCCAAAGGACCCTCTGTGTCAAGCCACTGGTAAGAGCTCAGAGCCTCTGGGATGCCCAGAGTAGAGTGGTGGCTAGTTTCAGGACTACCACTGGGACCACTCCTGAAGACTACGCCGTCAGAGAAAGTAGTTGTGGTGTCAGAATAAAGATGGGTGGTTCTCTCGTTACCCCCGCTTCAATGCCACAAACTGCTGTGGCAGGTTCAGTGGTCGAGCAGAGACTAGTTCCTCCCACATCGGGAGCAGCTTCTTATGCAACCAATGGAAAATTGCAATTAGTGGCAAAGGCGTCACATTGAGCCCACAAAAAAGGATCATTGGGAAGCACTGTCATGCAGAGGACTTGGATACAGAAACTCCTGTGTGCCTAGACAAACTAAATAGAAGCGCAGGCTGCCTGGCGATGACCCATTAAGTTAAAATAAAAAGCAAACAGCCCAAACAAAAATAACTGAGCTACTGCTATGCAGGCACCCCATACAGGTAGCATAGAATAAAAGGGATGGCAGGTTCTGCCAGGAGCCAGAGTCATGTTCCGAGGGCCCATCCTCCCTAGCCAGCATAAGCCAACTAGCGGTGTCTAAAATAAAGCTCATATACATTTTGTGAAATGTAGTAGTCAACTTACCTCAGTCATTTTGGGGACCCGGGTTGGAACACAGCGATTACTAAAACCCAACGTAAAATATCTGCCAAGCAGAATGAGAACCGGGCTCTGAATCCTGTGTTTTATTAATTTTATTTATTTGAAGTTAGAATGCGCTTATGCAAAAGCGCTATACGGTTACAAAAAAGTGGTAGCTTGAGAAATAAAAAGCAAACATGGAGCTACTCTTTTTCTTTAAAGAATAGGGAGTCATAAGCTAGTAGAACCTGAAAGAAGCAAACATGACAAAAGAAAACAGTAGGCAAAACAGTTAAAAGTTTATGGGCTAGGAAATGGCACAGAGGAAATTGAATTGGGTGCAACAAAAGGCAAGTCTAAGAATGGAGGAGGACTAAAAAAAGTACAGCGGGAGTAAACAGAACAGACTTAGGAAAGCGCAACATAATGAACACATGCAATACAAACCTACGAAACTGTAGACTGACTGAGAAAGAAAGCCTGCCAGAGCAACAAGAGAAAGGGAGAGATACAGGGACGTAGTAAAAGACACATCATAAATTAAAGATGAAATCAAGCAAAAAACAAAGGATAGCCCATGCAAGTAAGAAACAAAAGGCAAGGTGGGACAACAGCAGTGTAAGTCTTGAAAGCAGAATGGGTAAGAAAATGGTAGATTGTAGGGCTGTTGTAAAGTTGAAAGCAGCAGGAGTGGCCAACAGAAGAACTGTGGTTGGTAAAAGTGAGGAATCAAAAACGATGCCAAGATTACAGACTGAAAATGAAAGGGTGAGTGTAAGGAGCAAATTAAAAAAGGGAGGCAGACTTTAGTAGAGGAAGGGCAAGCATCCATAGCTCAGAAGCAGAGATACAGATGCAAGAGCTTTACATTAATAGATGGAAGAACAATTTGGGACAAAAGGTTAAGTCCAAACCAAAAGAATCGTAAAAAACCAACACAGGGCTTTCAGTGAGATCGAAGTACAGAGGAAGAGGAGTGGAGTAATCAGCAAGCAAGAAACTGCAAAAAAAAGAAACAAACGAGCAGAGGCATGTATAGCAAGAGGAAAGAGTGGTCAATCATGTCACAATGCACATTAAAACAGCAAGTGACTAAGATTGCTTCGAGTGATATGAACCATCATAAAACGAATTTCCCATTTTGAAGTGAGAACATAAATTGAAAGTTTATAAGGAAAAGAAAGAACGATAATGCTTTGAAGGAAGGAATGGAGCAAACGTTCTTTTAAATGATTAGAAGAATGGTAGCATGCATAAGAAGGGAAAAGATCAGAGGAAAGAGTAATGTGGAGGTCAAGTAAGAACATGAGAATACCCTGGGGGGGGTGAGGGAAATCAATGGGGGGTGGAGGGGCAGCGGTCCAGAGTTGCATTACTGGGCTTTGCACACAAACTGGTGACGGAAGCTTCAGAGAGTAGTGAAGCAAGAAAATGGACGGTGCGAGGAGAAGGTGAGGTAACGATAGAGGAGGGAGAAATTATGGGAAACGGAAATGATGGAAAATTATTAAATGTCCTAACAAGAAGGACAAAGCCTACAATGAAAAATGAACTGTTGGTTAGAGGGAGGGACGCAGGGTGGGCGTGAATAGTTTATATAAAGACTTTGAATTGAGAATGGATTGCAAAAACTCACGGAGATGGAATTGATTTTATAAGTAGGCCCAATGAACCAAGCAGTAAAATATACTGCCAAATACAGTGATAAAGTAGGCAGGTGGTTTTAGTTTGAAAAACATGATATGCAAAAGTTGTCATGTACCAAAGGGTGTACAGACACGTGATATGATGCAAACATGCGAGAAAGAGAAAGCCACTATATTGATACACAAGGACCTAATGAAAACCATACTTTATGAAGTTGTCGGGAAAGCCAACGGGGAATTACTTTGATACCTAATCGCTAAATATACATAAAGACCTGTATTTCCAATAACAATAGGCAAGCTACTATCGTGCTATTAACGATATTCTCAGGGAGCTACACAACAAAGAACACAGCTCTTAATAGTGAGCAGCCATAAACAGAGTAGGTTAATAAAACATTTGTAAATTAAAAAATCGGATTAGAATATGTACACAAAATCGGATTTTCTGCAATAAGCATTTAAAGAGCACTACTGACCAATTCAGCACTATTTCCCTCTCCAATGCCTGGAATCATAGGTGTATCTTTGGACTCTGCAAAGGCCTTATCACTGGACATAGGAGCAAGGTCATCTTCCTCAGTGGATACAAAAACAGTGTCTGGGTCATCTGAAAGAGTGACACAAACATCGTTCTTTTTAGTAGAAATGCTGTGCTTCTGCTTTACGGAGGATCTACGGCCACTCCCATGTATTCTACTAGATGAACTGCGAGGCTCAGGATTTTTAACATTAGAGATTGAAGGCTTTTCAGGAGTGTCGGGTGCTTCACAAGCACAGTCTGAATCATAATCAGATGCACAGCCAGCATCAGGCTTTGATGAGTTTACAGTCACTAGAATCTTCGAGTCTGTGCCCGATTTTGATGAGGGCCGGTCCGTGCGAGAGCTGGACGACGGCCGGTCCGTGCGAGAGCTGGACGACGGCCGGTCCGTGCGAGAGCTGGACGACGGCCGGTCCGTGCGAGAGCTGGACGACGGCCGGTCCGTGCGAGAGCTGGACGACGGCCGGTCCGTGCGAGAGCTGGACGACGGCCGGTCCGTGCGAGAGCTGGACGACGGCCGGTCCGTGCGAGAGCTGGACGACGGCCGGTCCGTGCGAGAGCTGGACGACGGCCGGTCCGTGCGAGAGCTGGACGACGGCCGGTCCGTGCGAGAGCTGGACGACGGCCGGTCCGTGCGAGAGCTGGACGACTGCTTGCTTTTTGACTGTTTTCTGGTATCCTCTTTTGACAATGAGTCAGTCTTTCGAGTCACAGAACTTTGATTTCCTCCTTTCTTGAGGGATGAGCTGGCAGGAATAACGTCAGACTTAGATTGTCTGGAGGCAGCATTAGCCCTCAAGGAATCTGTGCTACTTTTGGGTTTCCTTGATGTGCTGCTAGAGCGTGAATGTACACTTTGGGTCTTCGCAGAAGTCTTTCCTGTGCAAAAAAAAAAAAAGTGTGAAGTTTGAGATAATGTGATAGAAATTCAGTAGTCAACAATAGATACACCTTACTTAGTAATGGCAGTTGGATGCATGCATCAGGACATGAATATATGATACATTGGATGATTTATGCTTTTTGGAGCCGTCTGATTGTTCTAATGCCTTTTAGATAACATTTTAAATACCCTGTATTAGGGAGATGTCTCAACAACCATCTGCTGTGTAGTGTATCCACTAAAGGTATTTAGGGTTTCAATCAAAATATTCATCAAAACCATATGGGTATTAATGGAAGAGCAATATAGACTTCAATTAATGCAGCGGTGAAGGCTAGTGGCTAGGTAAAGCTATCCCAAATCTGCAACCTAATAAATAGCACTACACAAAATAAACAGGATTACAGAATTTCATATTAGGCAACCAAGGCAAAATAAGTACATTAGTATAGACAGTAAAGTACTGTCAAAGGGCCCTATGTATAGGATATACATGGTGACAAGCTCAATACATTCTAATGCTAAGGGAAAGGGAGAAAAGAGTTTTCTACACAAACAGATAACTACATTCATATGTCCAGGGATGACTATACCAGTACCTGGGAAGAATAATTGCTCGCACACCACCTCTAAAAAAGGGAAAATGTTAAGACAATGCAGAACAAAGAGGAACTGAAAGGATTAAAAACACAAAATCCAGGCACCGAAAGCCAACAAAAAATATACAATTCGATCATGCACCGAGCTTAGTTGGATACCAGTTCCACCCAAGAAACTAAAAAATTGTAGCAAATTGACAAATGCTATCACATGGGTAAAGAAAGTCCCTTATACATGAACAATAGTTTCTAAAGTCACCTTTTGCCAAAATAAAACAAAACCCCATGGTAGACCCAGTAGAAATACTTATATCCAACAAAGTATCCCTTTCAATTGAGTTTGCAGGATAATAGTTCGATTTCTATGAATAAAAGGTTTACTTACCTTATTTTAGTGTGTAACTATGTCTTGTATGTGGTATTCATAACATTGTAAATACCAGTATTTTCTCACAAGTAGAGCAAATAGTCAACTACATGCAAGGTGCTGCTCCAATTATAGACCCCCAGACAGCTGAAGGGATGGCGTTCATGCAGGATTTGGATCAATGCAAATAATTAGCAATACAGTAAAAGGGGGCCTGAAAAATTCCAGACTACTAAAACTACCTAATTCAAGGTACCCAGATAATTATTCTAGATGCATTTCTGACTACTGCCAATGTTTTGAATCTGGATGCATTTTTCACTACTGCCTATTTTTTCATTCAGCTACATAGTTTAGGTATCCAATGTCGCAACATTGACTTGATATTTAATCTAGCCACTGTTCAGAAGTTCTAGCGAAAAGTTCAAATTAGCCACTGTTAGGAAAGAATTGGTGCAGTCACACTGGGTGCACAGCGACATTCCTAGGATGCCTTTTTTGGATCTCGAGATCTATAAGAGGAACAAGTTACTTACCTGTAACTGTTCTCCGGCATGGGTCGGCATGGATTCACATGCTCATGAATAAAGAATACATAGCAGTACAACAACAACAGGAGGTGGCAAGGCTCAACAGAATCAATTACTCTTACCTCCGGAACAGGCTCACCTTCAAGAGAACAGGTTGCATAGAACTGCTTGGCCGACCCTTGACTTCTCTCTGGAATCCCTGTTGACACAGTAGAATTTCATGAAGGTGTGCGTAGACCTTCACGTAGCAGCCTTGCAGATGTCCAGCAGGGGCACACCAGACCGGAACGCTGTCGTTGCAGCGATCGCTCGGGTGGGACAGCCGGGCAACGGTCGTATTGCCAACCGGTGACAAAGTGATGCAGCCGGAGAACCACCTAGAAATGGAAGCCTTGGACAGGGCCTTCCCATGGTTCAAAAGTTGCAATGTCTTCTGAAAACTCTTTGTGCAGTCCACATAGAACTTCAGCACTCTAGCCACATCCAGCGAGTGCAAAGTTCTTTCAGCCGGCGACAAAGGTGTTGGAAAAAACACAGGTAACACCAAGGGCTTGTTTAGAGAAAAGTCAGACGGCACCTTGGGCATGAAGGAGGGCGTTACTTAGTGGCCCCTTCTCCCACTTTCTCATGTAACATTTTTATGTTATCCAATACTTGAAATAGCTGGTGGCAGTGGTTTAATTTATCCTACCAGTGTGTTTTTCACCTCAGGCTGAACCCTCTGCTGCAGTAAAGCACGCATGGGTGACAAATTGTCAAAATGGCCTTTCTTCTTCCACCATTTTCTGTTTGTGAGATCTTTCTTGGCTTTTAAGGTGTGCGTTGAGACAGGTTTGAGCGATTTGTCTTGCCTTCGGCGGGCTTCAGCCCTGATATGATATGATATGGTATTTGTAACGCGCCTATACACGAGTGTTTCAAGGCGCGACGAGGCAGGGAGGGGGGGAACAAGGGGAAGACAGACAAACGATCCTACTAGGCCAGGTGTCATTCAGATCGCGCAAGTGCAGAGGTAATGGGAAAAGGAGAAGTGCAGGGGGAGGAGGTGGGGGGGAAAGTGCAATACAGGGTAAGTAGCGTAATAAAATAATAAATAATAAATAAAAGGGCCAGCTGGTGGCAAGTGCGAGGTAAGTGCAGAGCAAGTGCTGGGAAGGCGGCTGTAGGGATGCAGTGACAGTCCCGCAGTGCAGGGGGAGCCAGGGAGGCAGTGCAAGTGGAGAGTGGCTGGGCCCTGGGCCGAGGTCACAGAGTGGCCCAGATGCAGGTTAAGTGCAGACTTCGAAGGGGAGTTAAGCAGGTTTAGCAGGGGAGAGGGAGAGAGAAGGCAGAAGCGAAGAGGAAGGTTTTGCGGTGCTTCCGGAACCGGAGATGGTTCTCCTCAAGTTTCAGGGAGGCAGGAAGGCTGTTCCAGAGGGAGGCCCCTGCTGCGGAGAGAGATCTGCCCCCAGCTCGTTGCTTCGAGAAGCGGCTGACCATGAGAGAGTTGGAGACGGATGAGCGAAGGGCTCGTGAAGGCAGATATTTAGGAAGAGAGAGTTGAAGGTATTGTGGCCCCAGGCCCCAGAAGGCCTTGTGGACAATGCAGAGGGTTTTGAACTTAATCCTCGCAGCCACTGGGAGCCAGTGAAGAGATTTCAGTCCTGGAGAGATACGGTCCCTGGGCTTGAGGCCAAGGACAAGTCTCGCAGTTCTGTTCTGGATAAGTTGCAGAGGGCGGAGAGTGGAGGCAGGCAGATTAAGATAGAGGCTATTACAGTAGTCCAGCCTTGAGAGAACCAGGGCTCGGGAGACAGTGAGCTTCTGGGGGAAGGAGAGGAAGGGAAGAATACCTCTGAGGAGGTGCAGCTGGTAATGTGACTTCTTAGAGACGTCGGAAATATGAGGAGAGAAGGAGAGTGTGGAGTCGAAGATGACCCTGAGGTTTTTAGCTTTGCAGGTAGTGGCAGGAAGGGGGCCAAGGGAGGCCTGCCAGAGAGCTGCAGGAAAGGAGGGAGTGGGTGTGCCGATGAGTAGAATCTCAGTCTTACTGGCGTTAAGGCAGAGGTCATTGGCGGCACACCATTCCTGGATAGTAGACAGACAGTCGGAGATGAGGGAAGGAGAGGAGGAGGCCGAGGGTAGCCTGAAAATGAGCTGGGTATCGTCCGCATAGCACTGAAAGTGGGGGCAGAGAGCGGCGATGCGGTGGGCAAGGAGTGCCAGATACTGATTGAAGAGCCAGGGAGAGAGGTTGGATCCCTGGGGGACACCACAGGTGGAGAAAAAGATGTCAGAGAGGAAGGAGCCCATTTGGACCTGGGAGGGTCGACCTGAAGCCCACCCCTGGCTTCAGTGTGACTGGAAGGCCAGTACTGTGAGGGAGGGTCGCAAAAACTCCCCTGTGCTTTGTCTCTAGGAATGCATGAATGCAACTAGTCCGGATTGGCTGGCTGTCCTTTCATATTCCATCATTATGGATAATACTGCTGCCAACCCCATCAAGAAAAATTCCCCTGCCTTGGCTGCCTTGACAACTGACGAGGCCCCCCAAAACAATTAATTCCAACACCACACCCAAACTTAAAGGTGCACTCATTAACGCACGCTCTGTCTCAGCGCATGCATTAGACATTGCAGATTTCATCCTGACTGAAATCCTTGACTTCCTGGCAATCACTGAAACCTGGCTGAAAGCAGCCTCGGGACCTGCCCTGACCCTTGCTATTCCCAATAGCTATTCCATCATCAGGTTTGACAGGGATACTCACCAAACTAAGGGGGGTGGACTAGCTTTCATATTCAAGAGTTCCCTTAATCTTATAGTTGCTTACACCCAACAGTTGCCCTGAGCTGAAATACTTTCTTTTAAACTCCCGATCTCACCTAATCATACCACTGGGCAGCTGGGGAGCAGGTGTAAGTGGATCTAGGTCACCTGGCCTAAACCCCGCCCACCTGGTGCCTTCCTGGTTGCCGCTCCTTTTCACCACTTAGCAAGCCCCGCCCACCTAGTGCCTTCCTACTTGCCACTCCTTTTCACCACTTAGCAAGCACCGCCCACCTGGTGCCTTCCTGCTTGCCACTTTTCCCTACTTAAGGAGCCCTCCAGCCTCTTTTCCTTTGCAGCTGGGGAGCAGCTGTAAGTGGATCTAGGTCACCTGGCCTAAGCCCCGCCCACCTTAGCCCTGCCCCTTCCTTCCTGCTCTTAACTCTTAGATGAAGGGCGTCTCTCGACCGGGCCTCCAAAGTGAAGGGCAGTCAAAGAAAAGTGCTATTGCTGTTTGGACCAGGAGGATCCAGGGTCCGAACCCCTGCTAAGACAACAGGTAAGCTTGCACCAACATGTGTTTAACACCCTCTGTCCCACCAGGCCATCATCACCCTCCCTGGTCCCCCCGTGTTGTTCCCCTGTGCACCCCCCCTTCCTGCACACAGTAGTCTGTCCTGATACATTCTGGTTTCTTGATGCCATTGCTGGATTTTATTTTTATGGAGTTCATTGATTCACGGTGCGTCACCCTTTCTCAACTCTCATGCTGGACTTCCTTGGCATCTTGTGCTCATGGTGGCCGTGAATCATGCTGTTCCATCTTCATCTTGTATCCTGGCTTGCAACATTATGTGCTACTACTGACTTCTGCAATTGTATTCGCTCTCCTCTCTTGCTTCTCCACTCTTTTTGACTGCTTACTCTCTGTTCTCCCCTCCCCTCTCCCTTTTCCCATCTCCTCCCCTTACTTTCTTCTATGCACTTACTCTATCAGAATTGTCTCTGGACCTACTATGATAGCAACCTAGTCTGTCGCTCCCCTATTCCCTTACTGTTGCCCCCCCCTTCCCTCCAGGACTATCTGAAATGTTGTCAGGCCTAGTACGATAGTCATTGTTTTGTTCCTCCCCTCCCTTTCTGCACCCCTCTCCCTCACCATTTGTTTTCCTCCGGCTCCACCAGAAATGTCGTCAGGCTTAGTACGGTAGTCGCCTGTCTGTTTCCATTTCCTTCCCACTCTCCCCCTCCCTTCCTTATCTATGTCTTAGCACTTGCACTATTTGAAATGTCGTCAGGCCGAGTACGATAGTAATTTCACATCCTTACTGTTCATGGCCTGTATGAATGTTGTATTTTCCCTTGTTCCCTTCCTTGCCTTGAAGCGATTTGAAACACATTGTGTATAGGCGCTATATAATCATATCACCTTAGTGCACCTCATCTACAGGCCACCTCGCCCCACTTCTACATTTGTGGAGGTTATCTCACCAATCCAAGCCTCTAGCACCAAACCCAAATCTCAAATCATACTTGGAGATCTCAACTTGGGGTACCAGGATGCAAATGACTAAAGCCAGTGACGTAGCCAGTGTTCTGACTGACTTCGGCCTCACCCAACATGTCAGTGAACCAACCCATATCAAAGGCCGCACCCTGGTCTGGGTCGCAGACATGAACTGTGCAGTAAACGTAATCTCTGTATCACCATGTGCGTGGTCTGACCACCATATAATAATATTCTCCTTCAACTTCAAGCAACCGTTAGACAAACCCGTCACTACTCCGCCCACTTATACCTGCAACAAGAAGGATATTACGAACGAGAAACTACTCCCACTCATCCTCCCTCTTCTGAACACGGCCTCTTCCACCTGCTCTGACCCCACTGCCGTAGTGGATATCTACAACCGGGCTATGTTAAAAGCTCTCAACACCATCGCCCATCTTAAACTGTGCCAACAAAAACCATGCAACCACTTTAACTCATGGTTCACCCCCCACTTACGCGAATTGCGCAAAGATAAAAGAAAAGCTGAGTCACAGTGGAGAAGTTCACCCACATCAGCGAATAGAATTATCCTCACAGCTGCTTCCCTCTCTTACAAAGAAGCCATCCTAGCGGCCAAAAAAGAAGTGTACAACAAAAGGATCATACAGGCTCAATCGAACAGCAAGGAACTCTAAGATCCTCAAGGAACTAGAGTCCCCAGTCGCTCCTCTGGATACATGTACCCCTGACACTGAATGGTGCTCCAATATACAAAAAGCACTATTAAACAAAATTGATGTACTCCAAGTCAAAATTAACGCTAAAAAAATCCATCTCCTGGATTCAGTAGGTAACCCCCAGTCCTACAATACCCCATCCCCTAAACACTCCTTCAAACCTTTCAGCTTTTCTCCACTCTCCATTAAGGATGTGGAAAATATCATCATGAAGCTAAAGCCATCCAACTGCCAAGGTGACGCATGCCCTGCGCCGATTGTAAAGGAAGCAGCTCCGGACCTTACCCCATTCATCACCTCATTCATCAATTCCTCCTTTAAATCTGGTTTTGTACCCGACAACCTCATGGATGCCTGGGTCATCCCTCTAATTAAAAAAACGAATCTTGACCCCAGCATCCCCACCAACTAAAGGCCCATCACTATGGTGCCCTACCTTCTCAAAATCCTGGACCGTGCAGCATATCTCCAGATCCAAGACTACTTGGATACTAACAACCTACTAGGACTTAGGCAATCTGGCTTCCATCCGAGGCCCGGCACAGACAGCCTTGATCTATTTAAAAACACAAATCGAGGACTTGAAAGACAAGGGCAAACAAGCGCTCTTACTCCTACTCGACCTATCTGCGGTCTTCGATTTGGCCGATCACCAAATCCTTTGCCAGCACCTTAGGATCGCCGCCCACTTCTCGGATGCAGCTGCCACATGGATCAGCTCCTTCCTGGCAAACAGATCCATGAGGGTCTTCTCCCCCTTAGCTGCAGCTGACCCAGCTCATGTATATCGCTCACGCTTTACAATGTATTTACTAAACCGCTCTTTGATATTCTTGACCATCTGGGTGTCACCTACACGAATTATGCGGACGACACCCAGATACTCATCCCTATCACTGGCGATTATGTA
Organism: Ambystoma mexicanum; assembly: GCF_040938575.1. NCBI lineage: Eukaryota > Metazoa > Chordata > Amphibia > Caudata > Ambystomatidae > Ambystoma > Ambystoma mexicanum. Next base: position 1,565,826,820 of record NC_090937.1, on the reverse strand, counting down.
ACTGATGTTAAAGCACTCAATGCAGTATACACTGTCATCCAGGCTTGGATGGCTCACCACAGGCTCTGCCTCAACGATGAGAAAACTGAGTTACTCATCTTAGGTTCCCAGGCCAAACTCACTAAACTTGACCCTAAATATGCTTCCTTCAACATTGATGGCAATGTTATCAAGGTCACCAGCGTCACAAAAACGCTTGGAATTTACATGACTCCACCCTCTCTCTCAACAGACAAACTAACTCAGTTGTGTCAGCATCCTCGTATACATGTAAACTCATCGCTGCCTGCCGCCCCTTCCTGACCTCAGACATCTGCCTGATCCTTGCCAGAACCCTCATCTTGTCGAAAATCGACTATTGCAATGCCCTCTACTTTGGGACGAGTCAAAGAAACACCGATAAAACTCCAGGTCACCCAGAATAACGCCACTAGAGCGGCTCTTAACATACCCAGACGCGCCCACATCTCAGCTACCAGGCACAACCTTGATTGGCTTCCCATTACACTGCGCATCGCCCTCAAAGCACTTGTTCTATGCCACAAAGCACAGCACAATGCTGCACCGGCCTACTTGTCTGCGCGCTTCACTCAACACAGCATCCAGACCCTCGAGATCTGCACAGGCGCACACACTAACCATTCCCAGCATCAAGCTTCAGACAGCTAAAGGTACAAGCTTCCCAGTTCCTGCAGCGAAGCTCTGGAACTCCTTACCCAATGATCTCAGGAATACTCCATCCCTCCATTCCTTCAAAGAAAGAACCAAACGGTGGCTATACGAAAAGGATGATGTACTGGCCTCCCCTCTGTAATCTCTTGCTGTTCCTATTCTGCTAACCGGCTACTCAAATGTATACACTATCTGCCTGCTGCTCGGACACCTCGTGGAGGGTCCCACCTCACGACCTTTGTAAACTGTATGTATATATACACACGTATGACAATGCATTACTTACCGTAAAAGCATTTCTGATGGTTGTATCTGCTTAGATTCACATGCTGTGCATAGGTCCGACATCCAGTGGTCACTGCGGAGTATTGCATTTTGTTTTTCGTAGTCGAAAAGGGGACGTCAAGGCGTGTCTGTAACACTATCCCTATAGTGACGTGCGTTGTACCCACAATCCCTCACACGTCGAGGTCCCTCAGATTGTTTTTTTCCGCCCAGCTACTGGTCGCCTTGATGCGGAGGCCGAGAGACATTGCCAAATAGTTTCTTCGACCTTTGGTCGTTTGTAATTAATACCAATAACGATAGATCACTCCCTCGACGCAGAGCTGTTTCTCCGCCGAGCAAGATCTTCGACGGAAGAACGACGGAGGAGATCCTTCGGCGCTGCCGAACACGTGGCATGGCCTCGCCGGCCATACACAGTAGGGAGAGTGGGGCTTTGTGGTCTTTCCTTCTTTTCTTTAAGAATGCCTTTCTTTTTCCCCTCCCTCTCTTTCGAGGTCGTAGTCACACCTATTACCCTCAGCTATGGAGAGGACGCCATTTAGGTTTTGCCCGCTTTGCAAGGGTAAATATACCTGGAAGGATAAGCATAAACGGTGCAACCGTTGCTTACCCCTCGATCACCAGGAGGACGGCTGTGCAATATGCATTACTCCGCAGTGACCACTGGATGTCACACCTACGCACAGCATGTGATTCTAAGCAGTTTAACAAACATCAGAAATATTTATATAACTATCTTGTATCCTCTTATGTAACACTTTCTTGTAACTACCCTTCCAAACGTGCGCCCTGATGCCCCTGGGCAGGTTGCGCAATATAAACAAAATACAAATAGCCACCAAACTCTAATGCTGCAGGAGCCAGGCCTTCAGGTTCAGAGACCCCAGGTCGTGGTGCAGAATGGCGACTCCTTCCCTGGCAAGAAGATCCGCGACCACTGGCAGCTTGACTGCCGGTGACGCCGACATGCTGAGAAGGTCTGGGTACCAAATCAGCCTCGACCACGCTGGTGCGACAAGGGTCACCCCCCACCAGTATAGTCTGAGTTGAGGACTTGAAGCAGCACTGGCAATGGAGGAAACATACCGATACGGGCCTTCCCAAGGGAATGAGAATGAGGTCCCCATGCTCCCCGGCTGGGGGAAACCTGTTGGCGAACCTCTGGCACTTGGTGTTCATCGCAGTCACAAGAAGATCCATCTGGGAATTGCCCCATTTGAGGAAAAGATGGTCCACTTGATCCTGCCGAAGCTCCCATTCGTGACAACAGCGTAGTTCCTTGCTGAGGGAGTCGGCAACTGTTCTTTACTCCTGCCAGGTGAAAAAGAATGAGGAACATCCCCTGGGTGACGGCCCAGTGCCACAAGTCCTGCGCCTCTCTGGATCGCGACGGGGATCCGGTGCGGCGGGGCATTTCCGGATGTAAAACATTGTGATGGTATTGTCCGTGAAGACCCTTACCACTTTGCCCTCTAGGGACAGCAGAAACGACTAGAGGGACCAAAACACTGCCAGTAGTTTCAGGACGTTGATGTGTAACATCTTCTCCAGTAACCACAGGCCTCTGGCGTGCCTCCGGCTAGACTGGAGCACACACCCAACCACCTTATCCCTCGACGGAACTGCTAGGCGAGCGCAAAACTGTCCTGGAAGCTTCCCAATACATGGGCCCAACATACATCTAGGAACTCCTGTAGCAGGCAAATCCCCAACCTGCAGAGTCGAATGAGGTATATGCATGACAACATGCCAAGAAGAGACTTGATGGCCCTCACTGTGGCGATCTTCAGTGCCAACAGCTGTTGCACCTTGCCCAAGATGGCCACAATCCTCTCCTCTGATGGTGATGCCAGGCAGGACATTGTCCAGCCGGGATCCCAGGAACAGAGCGTCCTGTAATGGAGCCAAGCAGAACTTTACATGGTTCACTGAGAACCTTAGATCCGTCAGTAGGCGGACGGTCCTCTCTGTGTGGTTGACAGCGATGCCTCTTAATCTGGCCCAGATGAGCCTGTCGTCCAAGTAAAGGTAGACGTGGATCCCTTGGTCATACATGGGCTTGCACCAGGCAATTGAAGGCTCTGGGTGCCGACTTCAGTCGGCAAGGAAGAGCCTTGAATTGGTAATGCTTCCCTTGAACGACGAAGCGCAGAAACCTACGGTGTCCTTTATGAATGGGGTGTGGAAGTACGCATCCTCCAGACCCAACGAGGACAGAAAATCTGACCGTAGTCACGGCAGAATCCAATTTCTTCCCCTCGTTGTCGGAGGGGTGGATGACGCAGAAGAAATGGAGTTTGAAGATTCCTTCCTGGCGGCCGCCGAGACCAGAGTCCAGAGACTGTTAACACTGCAAGCACTTGGGTGCAAAATCCGCCACCCTGTACTATCAGCCGGTCTATTTTAAATGGGGCTGTAGAGGGGTTCTTCGTCAGAGCCAGTCCTTCATTCCAACCACCACCCAGGAGCGGGACCGAAAGGATGATCTTCCTCTTCGCCTCCCGGCGCCGATATAAGAGGCCGTCCTTTTCCTCCGGCGTGAGCTGGAAATGCTCTGATGCTCAGGAGATCATTGCATGGAACGATCCTATCTCGTCTGGCGCAGAGGCTCTGGGCAGAGGCGATGGGAGGTCCCCCATCCCACCGTCATCTGTCAGTCGTGTCCGATTCCGTGTCCCTTGGGGGGAGGAGAGAGGGGCAATGGGAAGAGTGGCATGGAGGAATCAGGGGTCGCCTACTCTTCTTGACCGGCACTGGCGTCGCGGGAGGAGTGGATGGCGGGGTTGCAGGTATCCTTGTCTGTAATTCAGACACCAGTGAGATAAGGGCCGAGAGGATATCCAGTGAAAGGTCTCTAGGCGGCATCTAGGGTGTAGGGGTAGGGCCTGGGCCCCCGTCATCCTGGGGCCTTTCGTCAACTCCATCAACGTTACCATAGTCGTCACCCTCATCGTGGGGAGAGTGCCTGGCATCTTGTCATCACCCTAATGGACGGAAATTATATCAGCTGAAGAAATGTCAGTTCCTTTACGCCCCCTGCCCACCCTTCTTTGGGTACGCATCCTCTTTTCCAGAGTTTTTTTCAACTGGCTTGTTCGAAGCCTCCCTCCTGGGAGGAAGGGTCACCCTTGCCGGGGCACCCTGCATGTCAGCCCCTACAGCCTTTGAAAGCGACGCCACTACCACCTCAAGGGAGGGTGAAGATTTCACCTGGGTCTTCACGGAGAGGCCGGGCCCCTTGTATTGCTAGGCCTTGCCCTTCACAAGGTTGGAGGTCTTGTCTCGTTTGGCCTGGGTCAGGCCCTTTGCCTTCTCCTGCCTGGCCTTTTCCGGGTTCTCCCTTATTTTACCGGGGTTATCCGACTTTCTCTTGGATGAGGAATCAGAGCGTTGACTAGAGATCGACGCAGATGGGGATGATGGCTGCGCCCTGTCGCGAGACTCGCAGCAGCGGCGACCACAACGGAAGCAGACTCGCTGTGCTTGGCCTTGTGTTGGGTGCCCTCAAAGAACTTGGAAGCCCGCTCAGCTTTACCGAATCCGGGAGAGACATGCCTCTGGGTACCACCCGGTGCAGAGGCCTTGGCCGGCAGCCACGCTTCCAACCGTTGATGTCGGTCCTTTTGGTATAGGTCTGCACTACACAAGTTGGTAGTGTGACTGAGCAGCCAAGTCTATCTCAAGAGGGGTAAATGTGAGCTGTAGAACTGTACAAATAAAATCCTTAAATACAAGTAGCCAAGTAACACTTACACTCAAGGTTTCAGTTATCAATATTTACTCCAGCATGGGATCTGGCATCGATTTATATGCTCATGAATATTCCCTCGTCAGGCTGGGAATCCTCAGTAAAAAGAAAACTCATTTAAATTCTCAACTGTCTTTCTCCTAACAACCAATCACTGAGCTCTGGGTCATTCTACCCCTAGCCAATGACTGCCCTCTCCCTAAATCCCGCATCTGGCAGCCATCTTCAGATTTGGTAGCACGTAATGTGGCAGTAGAACCAAGAAGAGCCGCAGAGGAGCATGAGAGAGGGTTCGAATGTGAATCCATGCCAGACCCATGCTGGAGAACAACAGTTACAGGTAAGTAACTTGTTCCTTCTCCAGCACGGGGACTGGCATGGATTCACATGCTCATGAATAAAGAATACATAGCAGTACATACATACACCACCACCACGTGAGGTGGCAATGCTCAACAGAAGCAATTACTCTTACCTCCTCACCAGGCTCACCTTCAAACAGGTTGCGCAGCACTGCTTGGCCGATCCTGGACTCCTCTCTGGAATCCCTGGAGACACAATATAATCTTGTGAAGGTGTGCGTAGAACGCCACATAACAGCCCAGCAGATGTCCAGGAGGGGCATACCAGACAGGAACGCCGTCATCTCAGCGATCGATCTGATAGAATGGGCTCTTCTACGGCCATGTAGTGTTCGGTTTGCCTACTGGTGACAGTGCGTGATACAACTGGAGAGCCACCTGAAAATGGTTGCCTTTGACAAAGCTTTACCATGTTTCAAAGGGCTAAAGTTTACAAAAAGTTGAGACGTCTTACGGAAACACTTTGTGCGTGCCACACAGAACCTCAGAGCATGCGCCACATCCAGAGAGTCCTTTTAGCCAGCGACAGGCATCGAAAAACACAGGCAAAACCAAAGGCTCGTTGAAGTGGAATTCCGACGGAACCTTTGGCATGAAGGAGGGGTGCATACGCAGCACCACAGTTGTGTTGTGAAAAGTCAGATAAAGCTGTTTGCAGGACAGGGCCCTGGATCTCACCCACCCTCCTAGCAGAGGTGATGGCCAGGAAGAAAGCCATTTTCCTCGAGGGGTACGAGAGAGGCCTGATGCATAGGCTAGAAGGCGGCCCCCCCATGAGCCTCGTCAGTACCACGTTGAGATCCCATGCAGAGTAGATCTGCAACCACAGGCACCTTGACGGGAGGAGACGTCGAAGGCTGAGATGGTGCGGGTACCAAATCTGGCTCGGCCATGCCAGGGCGACGAGGATCAGCCTGCATCAGGAACAGGCGAGTTAGTCCGCCGTGTGCAACCCCTTTCATGGTGTTTTTTTTACACTAAAGTGCCCACAGGCCACAGTGTGCCCCCGAGCTTCCCAGCCTCCGCTTTCTGGTCTTCTCCTCTCCCTCCCGCCTCCCATCCCGCCCACCACCCCTGATTGGCTGTGTGGCCGAGGCAGCGTTGGTCTAGCGACCCGCTCCCTGCACCTGCTCCTATTTGCCCCCCAAGAAGTTAAACCCCCCCCCCAGTCCCTCCACCCCTCCTGCTGCCGTCCTTCCCCCCACCTCTAAAACCTCTTCCGGATCCCCCTCCCTCCCCGCCTACCTCCGCTCTGATAGGCCCCTCGACCTTTATCACTGGTCCTCCCAGGGCAGCCCTCGGCCCGTGCAGCCCTCGGCTAAGGGCCCCGAGGCCAAGGGCGGCTCCAACAGAAACGGCTCCGGGAAGTGCCAGCAGGTGTCCGCAGGGGAAGCCAGTGGCCAGCCGTCAACCAGCAACTACAAGGACCCGCAAGGTAGGGTGGCTTGGGTTGGGGAGAGGTGCAACTGTACCCCAGGTACCGGACCACTAGGCAAAATCAATGTAATCACCGCAAACAGCATTAATAGCAGGGCCACTGCGCCCAAATTGCATTGTGTGACCCCACACTGCACTGATAGGCCTCTCTCTCACTATACAGGTCTCTCAAATTTAACAGGAGTTCTCTCTCCTAATTGCATTGTAGGATGTCTAGGTTGCACTGATAGGCCTCTCTCCCACTATACAGGTGTCTCAAATTTAGCAGGGGCTCTCTCCCCAAACTGCTGTGTAGGATGTTCAGACTGCACTGACAGGCCTCTCCCCCACTGCGCGGGTCTCAAGTTTAACAGGGGCTCCGTCTCCAACTGCACTGGGTGGCGTTTAAACTGTGCTGGGGGACGTCTCTCCCACTATGCAGGTCTCTCAAACTTAGCAGGGGCCTTGTCACCGAACGGCACTGTGCGATGTTTAGATTGCACCGATAGAACTCCCACCCAATAGCATCACAGCAGAAACACCAAGACTAATCAGCCCTGTTATCAACTTACTAGACCGCTCCAATGAAGAAGCAGCTCTCGCCGTTCATCCTACCGACATCAATGCGGAAACTCCACGAACAGACAATTACAAACCCGAACAAAACCTCAAAACAAAACCTCACCCAGAGAATCCAAACACTCAACGGAAATATACGACCTTCTGTCAGAAGGAGGCATATACATCCTATTTGTAACCGAAACATGGCTAGACGACAACTACAAGATCACCTTCAAAACTGCCTGAAGACTTCAAATGCATCCAAACAAACAAAATCCAAAAGAGGGGGTATGGGGGGACTAGCGATCATCCACAAACAACTGGCCATCAAAATGGAAGATCCACTAAACATTGATAAATGCGAATCCTTAATACTACGACTTTCAGTAAACCCCAAAACCAACCTGAAATTCATACTGATATACAGACCACCAACCTACGATGAGACTTTCGTAGATGCTTTCACAGAAGCAATCACTACCCTAGCCATCAACTACAATCACCTGATCATCCTCGGAGATTTCAACATCTGGTTCGGCGAAGAAACCACAACCACACAAAAATCCTTAACCGCCCAACTAGCAGCCATGAACCTACAACTAGTCAACGGAGCAACCCACTCAGCAGGGCACACTGACACAATCTTCGCCAACAAGGATCTCATCACCACGGCACCCCCAATTCAAATACTTTGGAGCGACCACCTCATTATTCCATTCATAATCACAACGGCCGCTCCGACAAAAAAGCAACAAGAAAAGCAACCCATCATGATGAAAAGAAATTGGAGAACCATAAAAAACTCCAATCTAACCGAGCTCCTAGAACTCAGCAAACCACAAGCCTCAACCATGGAAGAAGCAGACCAAGACAAAAAAGTTGCCCTACTTCATACCTGGATCGCAACAACCCTTGACGACATTGCCAAAGAAAAGCCCTTCACCCCATCACGCAAGAAAACTACAGCATAATGGTTCACCCCACTACTCAACGCCATGAAAAGGAAATTGAAAACTAGAATCTGAATGGAGGAACAACACCACCACCACAAACAAATTGAAATACCTACAACAGATCCGCGCAGATAAAGAAATACATAAAGCAAAGAGGAAATACTACGACAACCGAATCTTCAGAGCACCAAACGCTCAAAAAGAACCATTCAAAATCATAAACTAAATAAAAAACCCACCGGCCTACAACAACACGCCAGTACCATCGGCGAAACTTTGCAAGGACCTCGGAGACCACTTCAAAAACAAAACCTCCATCCAACACACCATACAAAACAGACCAAGCGTTCACAGCTCAAACCCCACCAACGCAGACGAGGAACACGCAAACAAGCTCTGAAACTTCCCAGAAATATCAGTTGAGGCTTTCGTCAAACTGGTAAACCAAAGCAACAAATCGGGCTCTCCAGAAGACCCTTGTCCCCGGACATATACAAAACAATTCTCAAACAAGGAACCCCCATGGAATGCCACAGGAACCTCCTCAACCTCTCAATCTCAACAGGTAAAGTACCGCAGGCCTTCAAATCGGCTTACATCAAACCACTACTCAAAGACACAACAGGAAACGTAGAAGACTTAACGACAGACCCATCTCCAACATACCCTAAATAGCTAAACTACTAGAAACGTACGTCTACCAAATAACCCAAGAATTCATAGAAGAGCACTGCCTACTAGACCACAAGATGGCTTCAGACCTATGAGAGGAACAGAATCAGCTCTCCTCTCAATATGGGACGACCTAAAAACAAACGCAGACTCAGACAACAGCACCGCCCTGATTCTCCCTGATCTGTCTGCAGCCTTCGACACAGTCAACCACGCCATCCTCATAAAGAGATTAGAAGGACTAGGGATAACAGACACTGCCCTACTATGGATCAAATGCTTCCTAACAAACAGACCCGAAACAATATGGATGAAACCTTGTAAATCCAAACCCAGAGTCTCCACATGCGGGGTACCACAAGGATCATCCTTCTCCCCGCTTCTATTCAACATGTACCTGTTAATCAAACTCATCAAAAAACACGGCCTCACATGCTACAACTACGCCGACGATACTCAAATAATCTTCAACATACAAGACACCCGAGAAGAAAACACCACACTAGAGAACTGCCTTTGTGACATTCAACTGGATGAACCTCAACCATCTCAAAATAAACCCAGGCAAAACAGAGATAATGATTGTTTCAAAAAAGGGAGGAGACATCAACTACATCCCCTGGCCAAAAGCTCGGCAGCACACCAGAACCATCATCTACTATAAAAAACCCAGGGGTCCTCATGGATAACAACCTCACTCTGGAGCCACAAGTAAACTCGGTAATCAAGAAATGTTTCTTCCTCCTGCGAGCAGCAAAAAGGATCCTACCGTTCCTGTCATTCGCCAACAAAAAACTTTCCATCATCGTACTGATCATGTCCAGAGTGGACTATGCCAATAGCCTATACCTGGGCATACCCGAACGACTTCTAAAAAACTGCAAAGCTAACAAAATGCAGCAGCCAGACTCCTCCTCGAGCTACCCAGAAGAGAACACATCACACCCGCGCTAAAAATACTACACTGGCTACCACTGAAACAGCGAATAAAGTTCAAGGCCATGTGCATCACGCACAGAGCAATACACAAACAAGGCGCAGAATTCCTAAGCGACAAACTACACCTACACCAACCGACAAGAACACTAAGATCAAGCACTGACATACGCCTGGAACCAAAACCCTACCACAGAAATAAACTCTGAGGATCGTCTTTCTCTCACCAGGCACCCAAAACCTGGAATGACCTACCTAAGAATATACGAATACAACAAACCACCTAGCATTCAGGAAACTCCTCTAATCATGGCTCTTCAAGGCATAACCACAACGGAGACGCACTAGAATGTCCAGACATCAAAACGATGGAAATAACTCCAACCTCGACCACTCTCAAATTGGACAAACACTCAAACCAAAGAACCAACCACTCAACAGAGCATAAGACATCATGGAAAATAGCCACAAAGGAAGGCTGCAGAGACGGACCACATACCTAGACCCACACGAAAGCCCAATTGACTCCACCACTGGTACGTACCAGACAAACATATCCAGACCGACAGACGCATCTAGATAGACGCTGGCCTGCGTCGCATCTGGATAGGATCGATTGAAGGATAACATGCCCGCACTTAGAAGAAACGTGAATGCTAACATGTGCCACACCTAGAGTTGTGAATGGCGGCCTGTGTGGCGCTCGGATAAAGATGTGAATGTTAGCATGCCCACAACTGGACGGGTCTCTGGACACTGGTCTGCGCCGCTTCTGGGGGGGGAGGGGGGGTGTTTTGGGGGAGTGTGAGTTGGCATGACCACACCTGGATGGAGTCCTGGGCGTTGGCCTGGTTACCACCTGCATCCTGTTTTAGAACATTGTGATGGTATTGTCGTTGATGACCCTCACCACCTTGCCCTTGAGGGACGGAACGAACGACTTGAGGGCCCAAAACACTGCCCGCAACTCCTGGACATTGATGTGGAGATCGCTCTCCTCCGGCAGCAACAGGCCTCTGGCGTGGAGACGTCCGGTGTGGGCTCCCCAGCCCTCCAGGGATGCGTCCGTAGTGACAGTCTCCTACTACGGGGGCTCTGGAAATCCATGCCCCCGGAGATGTTGGAGCGCACGCCCCACCACCTTAATGCTAGACGGTACTCCTTGTCGAGAGTAATCTTGTCTGCAAAGCCTCCGGACACCTGAATCCACTAAGCATCCAGGTATACCAGAAGGAGTCGCATCTGTAACCTGCAGAGTCAGATCAGGTAAATACACAACATCATGCTGAGCAGCGACGGGATGGTCCGCACCGTGGCGGTCTTGAGTGTCAACATTTGTCTCGGGAGGATAGCTCAGCGGCAACGTGCTCACCTCTGGGTTTTAAGCGTGTTATAAATAACCTATCATAACCGTTGCACCTTGCCTATCAGGGCCGCCATCCGCTCCTCCGAGGGAGTCACCGGCAGGAGACAGTCTTCAGTCTCCTTCCTCCAGTTGGCCGAGCACTTGCTGCAACGTGACAGTCCTGAATTTCTGGGACTTTGGTATGGGCCTCCAGCCCCGTCTTCTTTACCAAGGCGTATCTTTAGTAGACTCTGGAGGCCCAGCTCCATCGCCCTTTTTCTTATCATGGCCAGCAACCATCGGTCGGTGGAGATCTTTTCCCCACTCGCGGACTGAGCCCGCAAGTTGGCCTCCCACTGGGGTGCATGGGTGGGGGCACGACGTCACGGCCGGTTCAATCTTGCTTCGGGGGCCTACCTGACGACTTGGGAGCAGCGACGGTCACCTCCTCCAAAAGCCTTGGAGCGCCCCTGTAGGCACCCTCGTCTGGACCTCCTGACAGAAGTCGGTGGCTTTTAGCCAGCCACAACGACGGAGGCAGACACTGTTCCCCATTTAGCAGAACCCTGTGCCTGCGATATCCAGGGCCACAGCGATGGCATGGTCCGATGCCACCTTGCCCTTGAGAAGGACCTCCAGCGCCTCGACCAGTTTGTTGGGCAGAAACTCCTGCAGCGGGGCCATCATATACCACAGTTACTGGTCTCATCTGGCCAGGATTGCAAGTGCATTAGCCGCCCTGACAGTCGTCGCTGCTGAGTAGATCACTTTCCTACCCATAGCATCTAACCTCTTCCCATCGCTGTCAGGAGGGACTGAAGCTGAAGACAAGGGATTAGATGACTTATTTCTTGCTGCCACGGAGAAGGGTGCAAACTTAGGCACTTGGATGCGGACTCTGGCAACCAGTACTCTGTCCTCCAGCCTATCCATCTTTGCCGGGGCTGGGTTTCTCAACGCCAGGCCCTCATTCCAAAAGTTGACCAGGTGAGGCACAGCTAGAATGGTCTCTCTTGGCTGCCCACCATTGGTAAAGGAAACCTTCCTTCTTAGTCTCTTCTGGCGTCCGCTGGAAGAGTTCCAACGCTCTGGCCACCATGGCATGGAAAGACCCTACTTCTTCCATAGGAGAAGCCCTTGTCGGCGGGTAAATGCTGCCGTCTGGTCACTGTCTATCCCTGATCCCTCCGGGGAAGGTGGGAGGGGGGGCGTGGGTGGAGCTTGATGCGACGGTGTAGGGTGCCATCTCCTTTTTCACCGGGGACTGGCCTGGTGTCGGCGGGGCTGGAGGCTCCATCGGCATCCTCGTCTAGATTTCCAACACCAGGGTGTGGAGGGTCGAGAGGATGTCTGATACGTTCCTTGGAGGTGTCAGGGGAGGAGGTTTGCTGGGCCCAGCGCATTACTCTGCGGCATTTCCGCCGTCACCATCGTCCCCATAGCTTTTCCGTTGTCCCCCCCCGCCCTCCGGGACCATGTGAACGGACTATTTGTCCTCATCCGAGGAAGAAATATCCATGCCCTGTAGCACAGTAGTTGAGGTCTCCTCCACCCCAGCCCTTTTTTGCATCCTCAGGGGTCGTCTCTGGCTAAGAGATGGCATCTCCAGCATCTTCTCCACCAGCTTCGCCAAGGCCTCCTGTCTTGGGGAAGGGATACCATGAAAACCACTGGGGCCCCCTAGACAGGGTCAGCCTCCTGCCTTCGAGAGAGCCGCCACCATCAGCTCGACCGTCGAGGATGACTTTGCCTGGGCCTTCAGGGGTAGGTCGGACACCTTTCCCTGCGCCATGGTCTTCTCCGGTTTCTCCCACAGCTTCCCTGGGTTAGCCCGGCTTCCACTCCAACAAGGAGCAGGAGCGATGACTGGAGATGGAGGCAGACATTGAAGATGAGCACGCCCTGCCCGTCGCGGAACTGCTTGCGCAGCGTCCCCGACAGAAATTAACAGTGCTTGGCCTCGTCCTGGGCCCCCAGGGATGAGCTAGGGGCCTTCACCTTAGTGGAAGTCTGTGGGTTTGGGGGATTTGGGGGGGAGGGGGGAGGCAGAGCCCCACTCCCCCTTGGCCTTCTCCGACTGGCCCGTCCGGGGCTTCTCCAGAAGCTTACCTGGGTGGTCCAACTTCCTCTTCACCGTACCGGAGCGTTGGCTCGTGTTTGAAGGTGCCAGAGACGCTGTGCCCGTCCTGGCCGCCAGGGAGCCTGTCGCAACGGCGCTCCCGGTGCCCCTGGACTCGCAGTGCTTGGCCTTCTGTTGGGCCCCCGTAGCCGGGGCGCCCTCAAAGATCTCAGAAGACCGCTCTGATTTCTTCTTGTGGCTGGGGAAGGCATGCTGTTGGGACTCACCCGTAGCAGGGGCCTTGGCCTGCAGCAATTCCGTGAGAAGCCTGCACCAATCCTTCATGGTGCGGGGGACATAAGGTGGTGTGTGCTGGTCCCACAAAGAAAAAGTTAAGAAAGGGATTATCTTACTATTCTTAGGAACTGTATTTCTCCCAAGAAAATGTAATTCAACATTAAGGAGTCCAAGGGAATTCTTGGTGGCTGGTGTATAAAAAAAAAAAAAAAAAAAAAAAAAAAAAAAAGGCACCCATTCCAAGATGGCCACCGATAACTGAACAACACGACTCCCGAGCTCCCCGACCCGCATTGTGCCTGCTGGTGATTGAGCAGTGTAAATAGCATTCCCCGGCTACCAGTGACACCAGAGTGCAAACTAGGACCGATGGACGAACTAAGGAAGTGTCTCCGCTGCCCTGGCGTCCCATCAAGCCGGCACCCAAAGTCAGCATGGACCAGGGCCTGCACTGAGCCCCTATCCAGGCGTACCGGGAGAAGCCCGACCCTTCTGATATGCGGTGCCGAGGTGGTGGACGAGACGCGCTGCTCTGGCGAGGAACGGCAGGGGGGACCGGCACGCAGATAGCGCAAGTTAAGCGTAGCATCTCCGAACGACGAGCAGAGACACGAGTGGCCAACAGCACCATACGCTAATCCAGGAGGCTGGCGAGAAGACTCGGCGGTGAAAGCGCCGCCCCCCCCCCCCCATCACCTGCTATCACTTGGGGGGTGTGGCGAGGAGCCAGAAGTACTCCAGGACCAAGTGGTCCAGCTGGTCGAAACGGCAGTTCCAGGCGGAGAGGAGAGTCCCCCCCCCCCCCTGTACTGCTATCAGCGCAGAACACCGGGACTTCTAGTGGCCAACAAGGTGGGGGCGGGGGGAGAAGAGTGCCTGCTGCGCCATCCCACCCTCCACAGAGCTACGACCCTCCGCAACACGCAGGCACACCAGTCCCCCATATTTCCCGTGCCGCCGCCAAACATCACGCCACAGGAAGCTTGCCAACACCTAAGTATTGGGGCGGCGCGCCCGTCGTCCGCCCGAGGGAGCGTCTTGCGCCCACTACCTCGCCCACACCCGGCTGACCCAGGGTGGAGAGGTCGGACTCCCAGATGGCAGTGCAGGGGGCACAGACGCCACTGGAGTGGCGGACCGCCCTGTCACTGTGCCACCCCACAAGCACTTATGGATAAAACAGGGCCATACCGCACCGGCTGCTCGTGGGGCCCGACAGGACCTGAAGACACCACAGGATCGCTCGGGAGCCACGGCTAAGGCCTCCCGGAACACAGGGGATGATACCAGGCAACAGAAGCAGCGTTTTGGGGGGGTTGGGTACAAGGGGTTCCCTGCCTTGACCCACCTCTACTAACCCAATAAGAGACAACTATAGAGACCCAAGCTTCTATCCGACACCTCCAAACAGTATCCCCTAGAGAGAAGAAACACCAAACCCAGAAAAAACCTTATAGCAGAAAAAGAGAAGAGGTGGAAAGGACCATTGCTATGCCCAAACAAAGCGGCTGTCCAGCATCCACCACGAGGAAGCGACCCCCCCCACGCCTGAACATCCACTAGAGCGGGCTAGGGGCTCAGCATATACAGCGCTTACCTGAAATCGGCACCTCTGCAATGTCAAGAAATAAAATTAAAGATCCTCCAGCTGCTCTGAAAAAACGCCAGAATAGGTCAAGAGGGGTCGCTCACAATAATATGGGCTAGGGAAGTTGACCCAGAGGACGAACACCCAACAGGAGAGGAGTCAAGGGACGAGAACACAGTCCTCAACCAGGGAGACCAAGACAGTCCGGTCACGCAGTCAGCGCTAAAACAATTCATGGGAGAGCTGGTAGAAAAGATCACCGTGTCAGGCCACAGGCAGATGGACACGTTGAGG
Organism: Ambystoma mexicanum; assembly: GCF_040938575.1. Classification (NCBI taxonomy): domain Eukaryota; kingdom Metazoa; phylum Chordata; class Amphibia; order Caudata; family Ambystomatidae; genus Ambystoma; species Ambystoma mexicanum. The sequence goes on along the minus strand of NC_090937.1, from coordinate 1,565,811,629 downwards.
GAGGACTTGGCAGAGGGAATAAAGGAAATAAAATTAGAGAATCGATATCCACGAGCGCGCTATCCAGGAGCGAACTGAAGATGCGAGGAAATCAAAAAACAACCTGGAAACACTGGCAGTGGCCGCCCAAAACCTGGAACTACAGGCTGATCTAGAAAATAGATCTGGGAGAAATATACGAGTCAAATCCCTGCCACAGGTGATACAAGATGAGGCCCTCTCACAAACCCTCAACACCATCTTAATGGATCTCCTTGACTCAGGGGCAGAGCTTCAGTTTGAGAGAATCCAGAGTGGGTCCACCCAGTCCCGAACCAGGAGTTAGACCGAGAGATGTTCTGGTGGCCTTTCAGTTTTGCAACGAAGGAAAATCCTAGAGAGCCAGAAAGGCAGGCCATATCACCTACAATGGGGCAAAGATTTTTTTGTATCAAGACCTGGCACAGATTACACTGATCAAAAGGAGGCGAATGGCCCCTGTTCTAGCGCACCTGCAAGCTCAGCAAATCCAATACAGATGGACGTACCCATTTGGTTTGAGCTTCACCTGGCAGGGCACACACCACAAGATCACGACCTGCGTACAAGGGTCCGACTTGCTGGGTCTGGAGGAACAGCCCCCGGCGAGCCCCAAGGGACCACCTGCCCGCCGTAACGCTTGCAAACCATGGGAGTGGAAAGGGTCCAGAAGATGGAAAACTCGAAGGAGGACTCCGGTGTGGAAGAGACTATTCCTTTGGAGTGGGGTGCAGGCAAGCCGGGGCTCCTCAGAACCAGAGGGGCAGCCAGAGATACATTTCTAAAGTTACTATGGATCGGTTGAAGCTATTAACATTAAATGTCAATGGGCTAAACTCGCCAACTAAAAGGAAAAAGGTGGAGCTGTTTTGAGGAGGGAGCAATCACACAGTGATTCTACAAGAGACCCAATCACCAACCTCCCACTAAAATCCCCAGGCCCAGACAGCTATGTCGCTGAATTTTATAAAATGCATAAAGAAACCCTAATCCTCCCATCTTACTAAACTATACAACCACATAGGATCCACCAAAACCCTACACAAATCAATGGAAGAGGCTAAAGTCATACTTTTGCATAAAAAGGGCAAAGAACCGGAAGAAGGGAATAGTTTCTTACCTGTAACTCCATTTCTCCAGCATTGGTATCTTTCATGGATTCACATGCTTAGAATATTCCCCGTCAGGCTGGGAATCCCCGGTACATTATATAGACCCTTTCCCGTAGGGAAACTTGACGCTTATGCGTCCTATCCACCTCGTTTTGTATCATGCGTGCCCGCGCCGTCAGGACGCCATGATATAAAAACAGGACCCGCCCCGCGCTCCCTCAGATTTCGGCCCCCAAAGTAGTGGGGGAACCAGTTTGCATGGCCAGGGGAGGCAGGCGGGCGCATGTGAATCCATGAAAGATACCAATGCTGGAGAAATGGAGTTACAGGTAAGAAACTATTCCTGTCTCCAGCATTGGATCTTTCATGGATTCACATGCTTAGAATAGATTACATAGCAGTACCATCCCGAAAAGAGGAGGCGTGCATGCAAACTCACATACTTTCCTCACAATGTCCGTTCCCTATGGTCGTGTACCCATAAGCAATTGTTAACATAGAAAACGAACAATATTCAGTCATAATTGCAACAAGTTCTAACCCCTCAACCAGGGCTTACCTTATTGGAATAGGTGTCGAAGCACCGCCTGTCCCATCCGAGTATCTTCGGCATGTTGTTGTGACAGGCAGTAATGGCGGGTAAAAGTGTGTGTAGCCGCCCAGGTAGCCGCCATGCAGATGTCCCCCAGAGGGACTCCAGACCACAGCGCCGTCGACGATGCCGCCGCTCTAGTTGAATGAGCTCTTGGGCGTCGCAGAAGAGGCTTCCCAGCCTTGGAATGGCAGTACGAAATGGTAGACGATACCCATCTTGACAGTCCTTGCTTTGAAATGGCTTTGCCATTAGCACCCAAACCATAGGCCACGAACAATTGCCTCGTTTTCCTGAAAGGTTGCGTGCGATGAAGATAAACCTTGAGAGCCCTTTTCACGTCTAATGTGTGTAACGTACGCTCCGCTCCCGAGCATGGCTCTGGAAAAAACGTAGGTAAGACAATAGAGGAATGTTTATGGAACACTGAAGGAGCTTTCGGTATGAACTGTGGGTTAGTGGCAAGGACCACCTTGTCCTTGAAAAATCTTAAGTATGGTGGGTCTACCATTAGAGCTTGGATTTCCGAAATACGTCGGGCTGAAGTGATGGCCACCAGGAAGGCCAATTTCCACGACAAAAACTTTAGGGACGATGATGACATTGGTTCAAAAGGAGGTTTCATAAGAGACGCTAACACCAGATTGAGGCTCCACACCGGAGGAAATCTCTTCTCGGGAGGGAAACTCCTGAACAAACCTTTAAGGAAGTGCTTAATCAGGCGGTCGCTGAATAATGGTGCGGAATGCCGTTGACGCGTAAACCTGGAGATGGCGGCCAGGTGTACTTTTATCGACGACACCGATAAGCCCTTTTGAGCTAAGAACAGCAAGTATGGAAGGAGCTGTTCCGGCATAATCGACTGCGGATCCAAACCTGGTTGATCCACACACCACTGACAGAAACTTCTCCATTTGCACGAGTATGAAGTGTTTGTGGAAGGTGCTCTTGCCGCTTGCAGAATACGACACTCCTCCGGAATCTTTAGCTGACCAAATTCGGCGAAGTCAGGAGCCAGGCCGTCAACTTGAGGCTGTCCGGGTCGTGATGCCAAACGGTACCCTCCTGTCGAGACAGAAGGTTGGGGATCTTCCTGAACCTCATTGGCTCCGCTGCGCTATGTGCAGCAGGTCCGAAAACCACACCTGTCTGGCCCAATACGGGGCCACCAGAATCATCCGACATGGGTACTTGACGATCCATTGCAACGTCCTCCGGATAAGAGGAAATGGAGGGAATGCGTACAGGAATTTGTTCGTCCATGGGAAGGAGAACGCATCCCCCAGTGAGCCCTGTTGAGGCCATCTGCTTGCATACTGCGGGCATTTCCTGTTGTCCTTCGTCGCGAACAGATCGATGGAAGGATGTCCCCACTTCTTGAATACATGTTGTAGTTGCGGGTCGTTCAGCACCCATTCGTGAACTTCGTTCATTTCCCTGCTGAGGGCATCTGCCTCCACATTTCTCACACCTGGCAGGTGGAACGCCAAGATTAGCATGTTGTGTTGCAGGGCCCAATGCCAGATTTTCTGTGCCTCCCTCGACAGGGACCTGGAACGTGTTCCTCCTTGTTTCCTGAGGTAAAACATTGTAGTCGTGTTGTCCGTCATGACACGCACCACGGAGTCTCTCAGTTGAGGGAGAAAAGATTTTAGAGCCCACCGCACTGCCCTCAGTTCTAGCAGGTTGATATGCAGGGAGGACTCTTGTAACGACCACCAGCCTTGTACCTGTAACGTATCCAGATGAGCTCCCCATCCGCTCAGCGATGCATCCGTCACCACCGTCTTCTGGAACTCCGGTTCCACCAGAGGCATTCCTTTCGTTAAATGAGTAGAGACTCTCCACCAACAGAGTGCTTGTACCAGTTGTTCGTCGATGACCAGTCTGTCGGACCAGCGACCTTGGCTCTGTGCCCAACAATCCGCTAGAAATTCATGGCAAGGCCTCAAACAGACGGCAGTTGTTTATCAACGGAATGCAGGATGACATGGTCCCTAGCAGGGACATGTATTTGCGCACCGACACCCTGGTACCGCATCTCCATTCCGACGCCTTGCTTTGAAGCTTCTGTATTCTTTCGCTGAATGGTCTTACAAGGCTTGTGTGCGCATGAAACTCCGCTCCTAGAAAGACCAAGGTCCTCGAAGGCTCTACTGAGGACTTGCTGAAGTTTATCGCAAAGCCCAGTTCCTGTAAGAGGGACATCGTGGCCCCCAGACTGTTTCGTGTTTGTTCCATGGACGAACCTCTGACCAGCCAGTCGTCTAGATAGGGATAGACATGGTGACCGTCCTTCCTTAAATGGGCCGCTATAGGTGCCAAACACTTGGTGAACGTCCTGGGGGAGGACTTGAGACCGAACGGGAGGACCTTGAACTGAAAATGCTTTCGCCCGACGACGAACCTTAAATATCTCCTGTGTCGTGGACGTATTGGGATATGAAAATATGCATCTTGAAGGTCTAGCGACGACAGATAATCCATGGGTTGCACTGACCTGATAACCTCCTGGAGCTTTAGCATTTTGAATTTTGAGCTCTTTAGCCATTTGTTGAGTACCCTCAGGTCGAGAATGGGCCTCCATTTTCCATTTGGCTTCTTGACAACGAAGAACCGGGAATAAACCCCTTTTCCTTCCTGTGCCACAGGAACCCGTTCTACCGCTCCTTTTTGCAGCATAAGTGCCACCTCTTGTCTTAGAACTCGAAGGTGGGGCTGAGTCGAAAACACTGGCGGAAGACTTGGAGGCTTGTTTTTGAATTGCAGCGCATGACCCATGAGAATCGTGTCCAGAACCAATCGATCTGTGGTGATGCATTTCCATTGGTCGATATGGAGAGACTCGACCCCCCAGGACGTTCCGAAGGCCGTCATTGGTTGCTGGTTTGCTTGTCCTTCGTCGACGAGGGACCCGAGCCGCGTCGTCTGGAGGCTTGATAATCTCTGCCTCTACGTGCCGAATGGGATGCCCGTCTGTAACCTTGTGAGGAGTATGAGGGCCTGTTAAAACCACGGTCCCTAGAGGCTCCAAAAAGGGAGTTTCTGGAAGCACCCCTGAAGGGGCGAAAAGAGCGAAAACTTCTACCTGTCTGGAGGGCACCAAGAGACCTAACGGTATCCGTGTCTTCCTTCATCCCCTTCAAGGCTTCATCTACCTTGTCTCCAAACAGATGTTCTCCTTCACATGGCATGTCTAGGACTTTGTACTGGACTTCAGGTCTAAAAGTAGTACATTTGAGCCACGCTTGTCGACGTAGAACTACGCCATGATTGATTTGTTTGAACCCAGACTCTGCTAGGTCCACCGCAATATTAATTGCATGGTTCGAGGCCTCCTCACCATCTCGCACTAGCAGCATGGCTGCCTTTCGATGTTCTTCCGGCAGATGTTCTAGGATAGGGGCTCGTTTATGCCACATCTCCCGATCATATCGTGATACAATCGCCAAGGAGTTGGCTGCTCTTACCGTCGTGGCGCCGACAGAGCACCTTTTTTCCAAAGGCGTCCTGCCTCCTGGCCTCGCTTTCTGGTGGGGTTAAACATTTTTGCTGTACTCTGGCCTTCCTAGCCGCCGCCGAAACCACAGAGTCTGACAGAGGCTGTGATGTTAGGCATTTTGGAGTGGACTCCGGAGCTTTAAACTTTTTCTCAGTACGCCCCTTAATAGCCGGTTCCGAGAACAGATGACGCATCGTCTTGAGGCCTTCTTGCCACACGTGATCCAGGATTGGGATGGCAAATACCGATTTTCTCCTTTGACCCATGTGATCAAAAAGAAAAAAAAACAGTCTTTCTTTTGCTCCTCAGGAATTAAGCCGAACTCGGAACACGCTTTTCCCATCATTGCATGGAAGGCTCCCACATCATCCGGAGGAGATGGTTGTGTCTGGCTCCTCGTAGACTCTACCTCTACATCCGAATTCCATGTTGGGTCTCTCGACGGTGACAGGGAAATGTCCGACCCTGAGTCGCCTCGTATAGAATCGGACTCCGATAGTTCACCCTCCTCCTGCGCTCGAGGACGATCCTTCACCATCTGGGAGGCCGACAGGCTTTTGGTCGTCGAGCGAGCTGCTTGAGCTTGTTCGTCGACAGAAGGTGCAGAAAATACCAACGATGAAGTGCCAGGGTGAGGGATCTGCGTATCCAGACGCTGCAGGAGCTTCTGAAGTGTATTAAGCACATCCAGAGACAAAACCGTCTGGGGGGTCAGCAACGTCGAGGATAGAGGGACCACACCCCCACTCGCACTCGTCGTCGACGTATTGGAAGGCCGTAAGCCCAAGTCCGACGGCTGCATGACCATGCCACATTCTCCTTCCACCGATGACACCGACAAGGCCGTGTCTGGCTGCAGTACGACCTCGGGGAGGGCCGGGTCGCAAACCTCCGGCTGCCAGGCCATAGATTGAGTCACCGTCGACGAAGGAATCCCCACCGCTGCTGCCTGAATAGTAATGGGCATCGTCAGCGACACCGGGGTCGACGAGCAAGTAGCCGGCACCGAGCCTTTAGACTTCGTAGCCGATTTCGTTGCCGACTTCCCTGCCGAAGCGTCTCGACTCACGGAAGACCTAGGACGGTCCCCTGAGGAGGATTTTGATGCCGCTTGCCTCTCCGTCTTAGAGGATGAGGAGGAGGACTTTGTGTGATGAGGAAGACCCAGCATGCTTCCCCGTATGCTTCCCCGCATGGCATTTTTCGACGGGCCGCACCTTCTTCGAGGGAGGTTCCGACTTGCTCCTGGAGGCCGTGGAGCCAACTTCTGATGCCGGATAGGCACCCGCTCCTTCGTTAAGCCAGTCGACCAACCTTCTTTTCCGGTCTTTAAGGGTTGTTTGGGAAAAACCCTGGCATATCTCGCATGTATCCGCCGTGTGGTGCGGGTGGAGACAGTAGATACAATCCATGTGGGCATCACCTTCATAGACTTTTGAGTCCACATGTCGCACAAGGACGAAATAAAGCTTTTCCGGACATATTTTTTCCAGAATGTAACGTCGCCAAAGCGACAATACAACCTAATTTCAATTAGCAGTAACCACGAGGATCCCACTACTTTGAAAGACGGTTGAAATCTGAGGGGGGGCGGGTCCTGTATTCATATCATGGCGTCCTGACGGCGCGGGCACGCATGATACAAAACGAGGTGGATAGGACGCATAAGCGTCGAAAAAGTTTCCCTACGGGAAAGGGTCTATATAATGTACCGGGGATTCCCAGCCTGACGGGGAATATTCTAAGCATGTGAATCCATGAAAGATCCAATGCTGGAGAATGTGGGTCTTATCGCCCGATTGCGTTGATAAACGTAGATGCCAAGATACACACCAAAATATTGGCATCCAGGCTAGACACCATCATGCCTAAAATAATTCAACCCGGCCAGACGGGTTTCATTAGAGGCAGACAGATAGCGGACAATGTAAGAAGACTAGCCCATCTAGTAGACAAAGCTCAGCTGAAAGGGACCCCTGCCCTCCTCCTAGCAAGATTCCTCTTCGCCAGATTGACCAAGATGGGCTTTGGCCCCAACTACCTGAAACGGGTTCAGGCCCACTATCAAAACCCACCTCCTCCGACTAGCAATTAACCGGCACAGTTGAGGGGCATAAAACAGGGTTGCCTTCTCCCATCTCTGCTGTACACATTGCATCTAGAACCATTACTGGCAGCGATAAAGGCTGCGGATGATACAAATTGAATATCATTTGGGGGACACTACCATAAAGTGGTCACCTTTGCAACGATATGCTATTTGCACTAACCCACCCTGTCAGCTCTCTCCCGGCAGCGAGTAGGGAATTCGGACAGGTGGCTGGACTAAAAGCAAACACCAATAAATCGGAGATACTCAGCCTCAACTTGCCGCAACCCGAAGAGCATTATATCAAGGGGGCATATGCGTACAGGTGGGCACAAATCTATACCATACCTAAAGGTTCAACTAAATCTATACCATACCTAGAATTCAACTAACTAAAACCGTACCAAACAAATTACCCCACCCCTCTTGGCGTAGCTCAAAATCGAAATTGGTCGACTGGGGGACACTGACCATAACGTGGCTAGGTCGCATCAACGTTCTAAAAATGGTTTTACCACAGCTGTTCTACCATTTTGCCGCTCTACCGATAGCTATCCCTCACACCTTCTTCAGAGCTCTCCAAAAGGCTACAAGCATGGGGGAGCCGGACTTCAGGGCATACTACATCTCCGCACAAATTAGAATTATCAGGGATTGGCAAAGGGACGATAGAGACAAGATATGGAGGCCAATGGATAGGGCGGCGGCGGAAGGTCATTTAGAGGGAATGTTGTGGAAATCAAGACCGGACAGAACACCCCAAATGTATAGCAGTAAAATAACCGACGATTGGGACGCATGGGATAACGCAGTAAAAAGGTTGTGCATTACTACCTTTCCCTCCCCTCAATTCACACCGGGCCACAAGACCAATACATTCGAAGCGTGGCACCAAGGGGTCTGCCGAATGGTGCGAGACATGTATGAGGGTGGTAAGATCAAAGATTTTGATCAGTGCAAATCAGAATTTGGAATAGGTGAAAGGCACATATATGGCTACGTACAGCTGAGGCACTGGCTTTCCCACCCGGAGGTGAAGCAGGCTGGGTCCAGGGCCCTCACCCTATTCAAAAAATACTTCGACAACCATGCGAGAGACAAGGCCTTGATGGCCTCAACATATAAACATGTTAAGGAGGGAGAAACACCACCGAACAGGGAGTACATGAAGAAATGGGAAGCAGACACGTGCTGCGTAATTGGGGAACTGGAGTGGCAGACCTTGTGGGCACAGATACCGAAATTAGCCAGATCGCTCCAGATCAGAGAGAGCTAGCTAAAGTTGATGTTCCAGTGGCACTTAACCCTGGATAAATAGAATGTACCCACAAGTCTCACAAAACATCTGGAGGAGGTGCAGGGGGGGGATTGGCACATTTGCCCACATATTGGGGGGGAAGGGGTGATCCGGCAAGCCATAGCCCAGGTCCTGGGGATTGCAGGGGGGGAGCTCGGGGGGAGCCAATGAACAGGGGCTTGGAAACTTAAGGCCTGAAAGGCACTCCGACGGGCATCCCCACAAAATCAAGCCACAAGGTAAAAGTCATGTCGGCAGCAATGGTGCTAGAGCGCAAGTGGAAATTCAAAAGACATCCCCCTCCCACCAGAACATGAATGGATTGCAAAGATGCGGGCAATAGTCGCCATAGAGTGGTTTACTGTCACGACCTGTGACCCAAAATCCCACTGGCATGGTTACATGCCAGGTAAGGTTAGTACTCTGGGTTCATTTGGGGGCCCAAGAGCCTTGCATTATGATCATAGACTCTCCTGGAGACAGTCCTGGCGCCTTTGGGACTTTACCTTGAAGGGACTACTTTTTCTGTGAAGGCCTGCAGCCAACATGGAGGCACCCACAGTCTAGTTCCTAAGAACCAGACTGTAGACTGTGCGGTGCAGTGTTTTAGGGTGTGGTAGCCCGGACTACTTTACCTGGACTACTTTACAGAACGCTATATAAACCACACCCAAGCTACAGAACATGCTTTGCATTATTTTGCAGCCAGCAGCGTGACGCTCAAGTTCAGATACCAGCACCCGGAGATCCTTGAACCATCCGTTGATTCCTGCTGCTCGCTGTCTTCCATCCAGTTGGTAGCATCATCAGGACACCATGCACGCACCAGAACGAAGCACCTGGAGGGAGAGAGAAAGAAGGACAACGTTAAACAGGAAAGAAAAGACATTAATAGCAGGAAAGGAAAGCAAGGACATTTACGACTGCTATAACCAGACTTACCTCCTTAAAGACACTTGAATGGGTTAGCACCAAGTTAACTCAGTCGCTTCATCCCGCAGAAAACTAAGCGCCCCTGCACAGAAGGCAGGACGGAGAGCACGCCAGACATAACAAGGTGAGGGTGGGCCATCAGGTCGAGCCCAGGGGGCTGGTGGGAGGAAACGAAATCTGTTCCAAAGTCCAGTCCTCCTGCGTTTTCAGGCCCGACCGCCATAGAAGGCATCGTCCAGAATTGGGAACATACAGGGTGTATCCGGCAACCAGGGTATAAGGGCGTCCCCATGGGTACCAGGTGAGCGTAACACTTACGTACTCAATGCAAGGAGATCATGCGAAATTTGCCAGTCTGGGCCGGCCTCTTGAGATACCTAAAGGAAGGAGCATGCAGAGCATGGTCTGCAAGATATACGACATTGCTGGGAATCCTCAAGGAGGAGTCTGACCTATAAAGGGGATTAAGAGGAGAAAGGAAACTAGGTCCCCAGCCGAGGACAAAGGCCAGACAACCATCACAGCTGTGACCACAAACCTAGAGGGGGCCAAGAGCTCCAAGGCTACATCCTGGGCAGGGGGAGAGAGGTAAGGCAAGAGGTGTGGGGGGAGAACAAGGAACAAGTTACTTACCTGTAACTGTTTTTCTCCAGCATGGGTCTGGCATGGATTCACATGCTCATGAATATTCCCCGTCAGGCTGGGAATCCTCGGTAAAGAAAAAACCAGTATCAGTTTCGTTTCTGATCTGTCTTTCCTAGTAGTAACCAATCACTGGTCTCTGCGTCATACTGACCACAGCCAATGACTGCCCTCTACCTAAGCCCCGCCTCTGGCAGCCATCTTCAGATTTGGTAGCACGTGAAGAGGCAGTATGACCAAGTGAAGAGCCGCAGAGAGGTAGGCGGGAGAGTTCGCATGTGAATCCATGCCAGACCCATGCTGGAGAACAAGTTACAGGTAAGTAACTTGTTCCTTCTCCAGCATGGGGTCTGGCATGGATTCACATTCTCATGAATATAAGAATAAATAGCAGTACACACATGCACAACCACGGGGGGTGGCAAAAGGCTCAACATTAAGCAATACAAAAAACTCAATATTAAGCATCTCTTACCTCCTCACCAGGCTACCTTAAGCAAACAGGTTGCGCAGCACTGCTTGGCCGACCCTGGACTCCTCCCTGGAAACCCAATCGACGCAGTAGAATCTCGTGAAGGTGTGCGTCGACCTCCACGTAGCAGCCCTGCAGATGTCCAGCAGGGGCACACCAGATAAGAACGCCGTAGTAGCAGCGATCGCTCTGGTCGAATGGACTCTCGGACGGCCTGGCAGCGGTCGGTTAGCCAACCGGTCGGTTAGCCAACCGGTGGCAGTGCATGATGCAGCCCGAGAGCCATCCGGAAATAGAAGACTTCGAGAGAGCCTTCCCTTGATTCACTGGTCCAAATTTCACGAACAGCTGTGATGTCCTCCGGAAACTCTTTGTGCGGTCCACGTAGAACTTCAGCGCTCTAGCCACATCCAGCGAGTGCAAAGTCCTCTCGGCCGGCGACGAAGGAGACGGGAAGAAAACAGGTAACACCAAGGGCTCCTTAAAATGGAAGTCCGACGGCACCTTGGGCATGAAGGAGGGGTGCATCCTAAGCACCAACCTCGAGGCATGGAAAGTCAAGTACGGTGCTTTGCAGGATAGGGCCTGGATCTCTCCCACTCGTCGTGCGGAGGTAATGGCCACCAGGAATGCAGTCTTCCACGACACAAACTTCATCGGTGCAGAGTGCATCGGCGCAAATGGGGGCCCTATGAGCCTGGTCAGCACCACGTTAAGTTCCCACGCCGGGGCCTTCACCGGCGGGAACGACCGGGACAGTCCTTTCATAAACTCTTTTACCAGTCGATGGGATCACAGGGACGTCCGTCTTGTGGTTCTGGTATATCTGGAGATCGCCGCCAGATGAATCTTAATGGAGGCATGGGCTAGCCCAGCCTTTGCCAGCGATAGCAGGTACGGCAGTACTTGAGGGGCCGTAATCCATAGGGGGTTGATCTTCTGTGCTCGGCACCAGACAGAGAACCTCTTCCACTAATGACCGTAGCATTTGAGAGTCGAGGACGCCCTGGCCTTTGCAAGAACCTCTCTGCAATCGGCCGGTATATCGTAGCCTCCAAACTCTAGCGCTGCAGGAGCCAAGCCTGCAGGTTCAGCGACGCCAGGTCGTGGTGGAAGATGGCGCCTCCTTCTCTGGAGAGAAGGTCCGCCGACAGCTTGATGGGAGGGGACATTGACAAGTCCAGAAGGTCCAGGAACCAGATCTGCCTCGGCCACGCCGGTGCGACGAGGATCATCCTGCACCGGGACCTCTTGAGTTGGCTGATGAGTCGAAGCAGCAACGGAGGGAACGCATACAGGTATAGGCCGTCCCAGGGAAACGAGAACGCATCGCCCATGCTTCTCGGCTGGGGAAACCTGCTCGCGAACCTCTTGCACTTCGAGTTCGTCGATGTTGCGAACAGGTCGATTTGGGGTTTGCCCCATCGTCGGAAGAGTTGATCCACCTGATCCTGGTGCAGTTCCCACTCGTGACACGCGCGCAGCTCCCTGCTGAGCGAGTCGGCGATGGTGTTGCTTTCTCCTGCCAGATGGAAGGGAACCAGGAACATCCCACTGGGCGACCACCAGATCCTGTGCCTCCTTGGATAGGGCTGGGGATCTGGTGCCTCCCTGCTTCCGTATGTAAAACATTGTCGTGGTGTTGTCCGTGAAGATCCGCACCACCTTGCCCTTGAGCGACGGGAGGAATGATTTGAGAGCTCAGAACACGGCTCTGAGTTCCAGGACGTTGATGTGCAGGAGCCTCTCCTCCGGGAGCCAGAGGCCTCTTGCGTGGAGATCTCCTGTGTGGGCGCCCCAACCTTCCAGGGAGGCGTCCGTCGTCACCGTCTCCTGGTACGCCAGCGTCTGAAAGTCCTTGCCCGCCGTGAGGTGCGCCCGAACGCCCCACCCTGTCTTCGAAGGTGCCCGTCGCCTGCATCCAACGGGCGTCGAGAAATTCTTGAAGAGGGCGCATCCGTAGTCTGCAGAGGCGCACCAGGTAGATGCAAGAGGACATCATCCCCAGGAGGGACTTGATGGACCTCACCCTGGCCACGTCCGTGGCTAGTAGGCGCTGCACTTTACCTAGAATGGTCTTCGTCCGTTCTTCTGACGGGGCCGCCAGGCGCCTCACTGTATCGAGCTTCGCTCCCAGAAACTGGGCCACCTGCGACGGCACCAGGTGGGACTTTGGGTAGTTTATGGCGAATACCAGGTCTGTGAGTAGCTGGACGGTCCTCGCAGTGTGTTCGACGGCGAGTTCCCTCGTCCTTGAGCGGATGAGCCAGTCGTCCAGGTAGGGGTAGACGTGAATCCCCTGCAGGCGCAGCCACGCCGCCACTGGTGCTAGGCACTTGGTAAAGACCCTGGGGGACGACTTCAATCTGAACGGCAGTGCTCTGAATTGGTAGTGGCGTCCCTGGACGACGAACCTGAGGAACTTTCGGTGACTTGAGGATGGGAACGTGGAAGTATGCATCCTCCAGGTCCAACGACGATAGAAAATCGCCTTCCTCCAGCTGACCCAGTACGTGCTGGAGGGTGACCATCCTGAACCTTTGTGATCTGATGTATTTGTTCAAACGACGAAGGTCCAGGATGGGGCGCCAGCCGCCCGTCTTCTTCATGATGAGGAATTACCTTGAGTACACCCCGGAGCCTCTTCGGGACAAGCTCGATGGCGCCTTTCCTGAGCATCGCCCGTACTTCCAACAGCAGTTGCGGGACGTGATTTTCCTTCCTGGCCACAGGTGGAACGTGAGGGCACTTCTTCAGGAATTCGATAGAGTGTCCTCTTGCCAGGGTATCCAGCACCCAACGGTCGGTTGAGATGGACTTCAACACGCCGACGAAATTCGTCAGCCGGCCTCCCACCGGGGTGCTTCGGTGGGGGCCCAAGACCACGGCCGGTTCAGTCCTGCTTGGAGGTGGTGGCCTTGCCGCCCTGGCCACCTTGCCGCGACCCCTGTAGGCCTCCTGAGATGAGGAGCGTGCCGCCTGGCAGTAGGACGTCGAGCCACCACTGGATCCCTTGGAGGCACCCTGTCTGCCTCCGGAGCTCCGAAAGGGCCGTCGTTGCTTAAGGGCTCCTAGGGCGCGGGCCGTCTCCGTTTTTATGGCTTGGAGGGATTCGTCCACCGCCTTCCCCGAACAAGTTGCTGCCGAACGGCATGTCCAACACCCTGGTCTGGACGTCCTGACGGAAGTCGGTTGCCCGGAGCCAACCCCGTCGTCGTAGGCAAACACCATTGCCCAGCTGGCGGAACCCGGTATCGGCAACATCGGTTGGCACTGTTATGGCGTGGTCCGACACCACCTCGCCCTCTTGCAGTATTTCCAGGGCCTCGGACCTCTTGTCGTCTGACAGGAAGTCCAATATGGGGGCCAGCTTAAACCAGAGCTCCCTGTCGTAACGCGCCACGATCGCCAGGGCGTTGGCCGCTTTGATCGTCGTAGTCGCCGCTATGACCCGCCGCCCCATGGCATCCAACTTCTTTCCCTCGCCGTCCGGCGGGGAATTCGACGTCGAGGCTCCTGACCCCGCCGCTTTCTTCTTTGCCGCCGCGACGACCAAGTCTGGCGTTGGCTGGGCCCTGAGGCACAGGGGAGCGGTTTCGGGGACCCGGTACTACTTCTCGTACCGGTCCCGTTTGGTTGGTGCCGTGGAGGGGTTTTTGAGAACCGACAGGCCCTCCACCCAGATGTCATCGATTAGAGGCACCGCGATGACAGTCTTCCTCTTGGCCTCCCAGCGCTGATAGAGGAAACCTTCCTTTTTCTGCTCCTGCGGGCAGAGCTGGAACAATTCGGACGCCCTGGCAATCATGACGTGGAATGAGCCAATCTCGTCGGGCGGCGAGGCCCGTGCGACGGGAGACGGAGACCCGTTCCGTCGTCGTCGCCCTCAGAACCCGTCGTCGAGCACAACGCACCGTCATCTCCCGACTCGTGGGAGGATGAGGAGGGAACGTAGGTCTTACGGGGGCGAGCGGAGGAGAGGGTTGGGTCCTCCGTCGTTTGTTCTGAGGACTTCCCGATGGGCCAGGTTGCGGGTCCTCCGGCCTGGGCCGTGGGAATCTCGTCCTTATCTCAGAGCATAAGGACTGGATCGCAGACAAAATGGCCGCCGAGCCATCCTGAGGCCTAGGTTCCGGCCGCGCCGGAAGGGAATGGCTGCTCTTACTCGCCATCGTCGTCTTCCTCGGTTATCTCCGAGGATCTTCCTTACGGAATCGAACCTTCTCAAATTGAACTTCGAGGTTCCTCACGGCCTCGGTCAGTTACTCCTCAGAGGCTGACTCCGTGCCCCCCCCCCCCCTCGCTTCTTCCACCATGGCGGCCACGACGATGGGCTGAAAAGAGGATTCCTCCTTGGCGGCAGGGAAACTCTAGTCCCGGAGGCAGTCTCCGCTGGCGGGGTCTCTACCGCCTTGGCCAGAGTCGCCTCGATAGAGGCCTTTGCCTGCTGGGTAGAGGCCTTCACCACCTTAGGTGCGTCCCGGGCCTTCTCCGTTGGGGTGGGGCGACGCCTCGCTCCCCCTCTTCCGAGATCGGACGGGGCTTCTCCCGAAGCTTACCCGGGGTCTCGGACTTCCTCTTCCCTGAACCGGAGCGCTGGCTCGTGGTTGACGGTGCCGGGGAAGGTGCGCCCTGCCTGGCGACCGAAGAGCCAGACCTTTCGGCGCTCCCGGAGCCAGCGGACTCGCAGCGCTTGGCCTGGTGTTGGGCCCCCGTCGCCGGGGCGCCCGCACAGAACTTAGAAGTCCGCTCGGACCCTTTCTTCTTCTCACCCGTTGAGCCCTTCTCCAACCAGCTGGCGAGATTGACGTTCCCTCATGGACTGCTCCGACAGGTTCTTGCAGAACTGGCAGTCCTTCTCTACATGAGTCTTGTCCCCATGAAGACAGTAGAGGCATCGCAAATGTTCGTCTTCCTTAAACACATTCTGCAGCCCGCATCCAGGGCAGCTGCGAAACAGTTTGGGTCCGGGCGACAAACTCGCATCCTGGGCCATCTCGAAGTAGGCTGCGAATCTTCTGGCATCCTCCAAGAAGTTGATTCGACGAAATCTTCACCCTTGAGGGGCGTAGGAAAATCCTGCAACGGGTAGCCATTAACAGGAGTAGAAACGGTGGAGCTTGAGGCTCGATTAACCGTAAAAATGTGAAAATTCACCTGAAAAAGCGCGAAACACGCAGTAAAAGCTCGAGAGCTAAGCACGAGGACTCCCAACACTTGAACGTGCGGTAAAAATCTGAAGATGGCTGCCAGAGGCGGGGCTGTAGAGGGCAGTCATTGGCTGTGGTCAGTATGACGCAGAGATCAGTGATTGGTTACTACTACGAAAGACAGATCAGAAACGAAACTGATACTCATTTTTTCTTTACCGAGGATTCCCAGCCTGACGGGGAATATTCATGAGCATGTGAATCCATGCCAGACCCCATGCTGGAGAAGTTACTCTTACCTGGTAACCTTCTTTCGATGGGATGGTCAGACGACATATTCCATATCTATGACAGTAAGAAGCACAGATGTGGTGAAAACCGTCATAGATATGGAATAAGTTGGAGGACCCAATCTCCCTCGAACAATGTTTTTTTCTTGAAAATGCAAATAAAACGTTGAAAAAAAGGCCCCAACACCAATAATGCCTGTAGTTCAATTTAACTTATAGACTTAACAGCTAAAGAAAAAAAAAATAAAGAAAATCACCTTGATAAAATCCCTTTATGAATCCTTGTACATAGTTTCAAACCGTGCTCCCATTACTCTTCATAGCACAATGTTTAAATCCCACCAAGCGGGTGGGGGTGCAATGGGGGATATATTCTCTTGACTACTTACATGAAGGTTTTAACCACTCTACCTATCCTCCAGGATGCGTTCTGTTGTGCTGTAGCATGTGCTGCTAGGTGTACCTTGAGTTCAAAGTATACTAGTCTAGAAGGTAAAGCATGAAGATTACAATGTACGTGGGTGCGCATTCAAAGGAATTTCCATTACTCTATTGACACCATATTACAAAACATTTCCACTAATTGAAATACCAACATCTAGTTATTTATTTTTCGTGCCTGAATTAGAAATCGCCATACATCTTGGAGTTAATCAATAATAACTATGCCTTCAGGTACCATGTTGCAAAGTTCAATGTCTGTGGGCTGGGATGAGTCTGTTTGCCTTGCTGATTCAGCAGGCTGTGGACCGGGTGCAGTTTGTCCCAAGTTTGTCTGGCCCAAATAGGAGTTTGCAGATCACCTTGCGGATCCAAGCTGCCATGGGAAAAGCGTAAGCAAATATCCCTCACCGGTTCACGCATAGGGCATTCCAGTCGCAACCCCTTCTGTGGGTGCCTGGAAAAAGAGTTCAGGCATTTTTCGTTTTGTGCTGCTGCCAACAGATCCACGGTTTGTACGCCGCACATCTTGAAAATTTGAGTGTGAATGTGTCCATTTCCCCATCAATAGTATTGTTGAAACCTTGCTTTCACTGTCTGCCAGGTGACTGTTCACCTGGTACATGTTGTGCATGAATGTAAATCTTTTGTTGCACCACTGTTTGTCCTGAGCAAAAGGTAGCAGTGCCTTTGAATGTTTTCCTCCCAGTTTAAATATGCCATAGCCGTGGAGTTTTCTGTACGGATAAACACGCTCTTGCTGTAAATTCTTGTCTGGAGGGATAGAGCTGCTAGATGGCACGTTTTAGTGCGTTGTGTTTTCTCTTATTGGAATCGCATAGGGAATGTGAGCTGTAAGGATGTTACACAAAGGTCTACAATCACAAGTATTCAAATTAACTCTTACACTAGGTTTCTTTGTAAAATACTTATACATTTATTCAACAGTGAGTTATAAAAGATTCACTAGAAGGAGGCAATCTATCACAAAATATACCTCAGTACTTTACACTGTACGTTTGAGGCATTTAAACTACTTTGAAGGAGGAGCAAAAAGGCAAAGGAGAAGATTACAGTAACTCTTAGACAGTGCAAATATTTTGAGTTCACCAGAGGAGTCGATTCAATAGGTTAGGCCAAAGTCAATGGGCTAACATCTCGTATAGGATAAAGCGGTTCTGGTAGTTAAACTGAAAAGTCTTTGCCAAAGTTCTCAGAAGTAGTTCGTAAAAGAAAGAATCATATGTTGGTTCATAAGCTGACTAGTTGGCAGTTCCAAGCACTTTCGCAGTGAGAGGCAAGGTCTCTCGGTCGGGTTTTCACAGTACCTTACAATGAAGAAAAAGATGCAGCTGAAGACTTCTGCAGGAACTGCCAGGAACAGATCTTGCTGTTCCTGAGCCTCAGTCGTGGGGACAAGAGGGAGGACGTTGGGGGACTCAACACTGGTCAAGATTGGCACTTGGCAAATCTTCAATTCCAGTAGCTGCAGTAAAGTACACAAAAGGGTATCATTCTCCCTGGTTATTCGGTTTCCTGCAGCACTCTGAGGAAAATACAACCAGGTCAGAGAATGGTATCCAGGTGGCTTACTGGTCGAGTTGATTGGTCCCACCAACTCAAAAGGGAGACGTCGTCCTTGCAGGGCTTCTCTGTCGAGATGAACTTGGCGATTCAGACACGCTTCACCGGGCAAACCAATGGTCCAGGAGTTGCAGCAGCCGTCCTCTTTATGCTTGTGTGCGTTTTTTTCATTCCAGTGGACGACTCTGCCTTCCAAGCCAAGAGACTCGCCTTTTATTCAGTTTCTGCCCATTCAGTCCAGCCTAGCTGCCACTCAACCAGCAGGGTGGCTGTCCTTGCGGGACAGCCAGCCAATCACGCCAGAGTGCATTTGGGTGTCCTAGGAGACTAAGCACAGGGAGTTTCGGGCACCTCCCTCACTTCCTGCCCACCCCAGACACTCAGGTGCCAGAGGCGGTCTTCAGTCCTAAAGCCTGCCAAAAGCGATGAAACAAAAGGGACCAAACTTGGTTTGGCGCGCAGAGCAAAACTCTAGATGGATCTTTCAACAAAGACCGGGACCTGTTTAAACAACGGGGGCAGGGGGAGGTCAGATGCAATCTTGAAAAGCATGGATCCTGCGATTTAACGCTACCAGTGTTCACGGTCAGGAAAAATCATGGTAGTTCATCGTAAAACCACTGCCACCAGTCATTTCGAGAGGAAAGGGTAGCATTTGAATGCTACATGATTTTCTAGACACAGGGGATCCTAGGTAACCCCTCCAGCACTCTATTGTAAGATATGGTGTGCAGGGTCTAGGAATTTGGAAAGACTAGTAAAGTCAATTTCACTTTCTCTGGGAAACAGTAGTTTATCCCAGAGAAGGCGTTTAAACCTTGGGACAGCCTGAAAGGCTTCCCTGTGTCACTGCAGGGCACATGAAAAGATGATGCCTAGTGAGTGGTCTAAAACTCCACAATCAAAGAACACAACAGTAAAACACATCAAAATACATGAGTGGGAAAAAAGGGTCAAAAACTCTCCAGGTAAAAAAAAAGCAAGTCCTCAAAATCCAGCAAAATTGCTGGGGGTCTCTAAGGTGAAGGAAATTAGCAATTTTTTTAGAATTCTCACCAACACTGTGCAGTAAGTACTTGACAATGGGCCCCACCAACCTAGCACTGAGGAGTCTGTTGTGAATGCAGCTTGAACTGTTGAGTCTGAACAGCCTGGCTTTTAAGAGGTTGTCTTTTGTCCACAACTGCAGAGCGCTTTCTATCTCTCATTACTACCACTATATCGTTCCACTGGCCAAGACGTGGGACCATTATCGGGACAACCGCTGTTGGGATGATTCCAATGTTTAGGCAAGCATGTGGCACTATGTATATGCGCAACGCCATCTCTGGAATATCAGACTCGGGAGTCGGCTAATGAGGCATTTTTCATTATTGTTAGCCAAAGTTTGTATGCAGTACCCTCTGGGAACACTACAAACACTGACTACAGGTATAGGCAACCCAACCTTTGGTACAAGCTTGTACTACACAGTTTTGGTAGCGTGTTGAGCAGCCAGGCTTATCTCAAGAGGGGAGCTGTAGTGGAGTTACACAAGGATTCACAGTTACATGTATTCAAGCACACTCAAGGTTTCTTGCATAAACATTAATTTATCAGTCAGTTATAAAGCCTTCTTTAGAAGGGAGAAATAAAATAGTAACACAAATACACTTCAATACTGTACACTGAGTTTCTGAATCAGACAAGATCCTTTTGGGATGGACCACAGACGCAACCTACACCCACAGGTGACGTCAGTAACAAGGCTGCTGGGAACATTAATAAATTACTGTTGGCATTCAGAACACTCTTTAAAAGTTGGTAAAAGGCAAAGGTTATTAGAACACAAGAGACCACTAATATTCCTAAACAGTGCAGATCCTTTTAGAGTTCACTCGAAGAGTCATTCAATTGAATAGGCTAAGCCAAAGTCAATGGGCAAAAGTCTTGGATAGGAAAAAGCACTTCGGGTAAGTAAAAGGAAAAGTCTTTGCACAAGTTTTTAGGAGTCTTTGATGAAAAGAAGAATCAAATGTAGGGGGCACAAGCGGATTAGACTTGTGAAAGTTACAAGCACTGCTACAGTAAGAGGCAAGTTCTCTTAGACTTGTTTTACAGTACCTTGGTAAAGAAGAAAAGATGCAGCTGGTGATTCAGTTCCTGTGCAGCTGCAGATTTCACTGTTCCTGGGCCTCAGTTATGAGGACAATAGGGAGGACGTCGGGGGACTCCTGAACTGGGACTGGCAAAACCTGCAACCGCAGTGGCTGTTTCACTTTTCAGCTACCGCAAATAGCAACAACACGGTTCATGGCTGTCAAGGTTGACTGTCCTTGCTTCTGGGGTCCCACACTCTGCTGAGGGAGGGGGGTGGGGAAATCAGACTCGGTCAGTCCAGAGGATCTTCCAAAAGCTTTAGGCCAGCTTAAAGCTAAAGCACACAATCTGGTGTCCCTCTCTCTGGCTATACGGTTTCCTGCAGCAACTCTGAGGAAATTCAACCAGCTCAGAGATGGGTGTCCAGGTGGCTTACTTGGGAGAGGATTGGTCCCACCAACTCAAAGGAACAAGTCGTCCTTGTAGGGGCTTCTCTGTTGATGCAAACATGGCTTCACCGGGCAAACCAACGGTCCAGGAGTTGCAGCAGGCGTCCTCTTAAAGTTCTTCTTCGGTTCCTTCGTACAGTGGTCGACACTGCCTTCCAAGCGAAAAAGACTCGCCTTTATTCAGTTTTCTCCCATTCATTCCAGCCTAGCTGTCACTCACCCAGCAGGGTGGCTGTCCTTGCCGGACAGTCAGCCAGCCCATCACTACAGAGTGCATTTGGGTCTCATAGGAGACTATGCACTGGGAGTTTCGGGCACCTCCCTCACTTCCTGCCTACCCCAGACACTCTGAAGCCAGAGGCGGGCTGATAAATCTACAGATAGGACACTGTTGGTTTATTTTTTTTTAAGATTCGCCAAAGGCAAATGAACAAACACCAAACATGGTTTGGCGCGCAGAGAAAATCTGCAGAAGGACCTCTCCATAAAGACATGATGAAAAAAAGACGACCGGGGACCATTTATCAAAGATGGCTCTGCGCCATTTTGAAAAAGATGGCTCCCGCGTTAGCGTAGCTGCGAACAGCCGCGGTAAATGCAAACCAGGGTAGTTCATAACAAACCACTGCCACCAGCCATTCTGTGAAAAAAGGATAACAAAAATATTACATGATCATTTTAGACACAGGGGATCCTAAGTAACCCCTCCAGCACTCTAGTCTAAGATAGGGTGTGCAGGATCTAGCAAGTACAATGCTAAGTAAAGTTAATTTCACTTTACTGTTCTGGGAAACAGTTTATCCCAGAGACGGTATTTAAACCTTAGGAAATCTAAGACTTCCCTGTGTCCCTGAACTGAAGGTGCTGTGTGACACAGTAAAAGATGCCTATGGAGTTTGTTACACTCCATAACCAAAAGAAACACAGAAAACACATAGAAATAAAAGTACAAAGTCATAAAGTTCAGCAAAAGAGCTGGGGGTCTCCAAGTACAGAGGAATTAGCACATTGGGGAGAATTGCCCCTAACAATTCATTTCTTTTTAAAAAAGAAATCTTTCCCCAAACCTATGAACAAGACTCACTCACCCTTTAAAGTCAAAGAAAGAAATCCCAGTGAGTCCAGCAGTAGTGCTGGGAAGCGAAGGACAGAAGATTTGGACAATGAATATCTCCCCAACAGGGTCTATAATGCTGTTCAATAACTATCATGGCCTCTGAATCATCCACAGGATTGGTTCTGAAAATACATCTTAAAATAAAAGATGCTCGATTTCTTAAACCGCACGTGACCCTCCTCGATATAGACTGCAAGTCAAACAAAACATTTGACACTGCATATTTTAGATTAATTTGTAATAGTCATCCAACCAAATGCTTAATACACACTGGCAATTCGTTATAATCAAGCTAATGCATAATCGCTAAAAAGGAGGTTCCAGCTAATGTCATACCTTGATCTGGCGTGGTCTTTTTTGGAGAGTATCTGTCATGCTCAATCTTCCTGCTGCTTCTAGAACTAGAAGGCAATTTACCAGATGGTGGAGGGTACGAAGAATAGGGACTTCTGTCGCGGTGTCTAGACCGGCTACGGCTCCTTTTGGTCTTTCGGCCCAATTCTGGACCATGAACTGGGCTTCTTGAACGAGTCGGGGGATATTGTTGCCTTCTAAGTGAACCCTTGAAATCAGGATCGTAACACAGCTTTCCAGAATTAGACAAGTCCTGTCTGTGATAATCATGCTGGTGGTAGTCTCTGTCAAGAAAAGAAAAAAGAATATATTAAGCTCCCTATATTGTCCTACGTGAAAAGGCACACATTCTGAATATGTGTTTCAATAAATTAGGCTTTACAGTGCATGCATGTTATAGATGGCATTTGTTTTGAAGGACATTAGGAATTCTTTATTTCTAAAAAATCTACAACTTTGAATAACTTTGTGAGGCAAGATTTTATGCAGTACCCTTTGGGTGCACTACAATAACCTTGGCTTCCTGGCAATAGGGACCCACCCTTTGGTATAATTCTGAACTACACAGGTTGTTAGTGTGGCAGAGCAGCCAGGCTCATCTCAAGAGGGGTCAACGTGAGCAGTAATGTTGTGACACAGTTTCACAGTAGCAGTTATTCAAATAAACATACTCAAGGTTTCTTGATAAAATAATTTATTTCAGTCAGTTATAGAAGCCATCTTCAGAATGGAGCAATATATGTAACACTTATAATAAAAACACACTTAGTTTCTCTAAATCAGATGATACCCATTGGGGATGACATCCAGACACTTCCTACACCCTCAGTTGACTTTAGTAACTAGGACAATGTGGACTTTAATATGCCACTGCTTGCATTTAGAACCAGACTTAATGTCTAAGAAAAAAAGATTAGAACAAAACAGGAGATCACACAAATATTCTTAAGCAGGTAAGTACTTTTGAATAGGCTGGAATGAATGGGAGAAAACTGTTTAAAAGGCTAGTCTCCAGGACTGGAAGGCAGATTCGACCACTGGA
This sequence comes from Ambystoma mexicanum, assembly GCF_040938575.1. Lineage (NCBI taxonomy): Eukaryota > Metazoa > Chordata > Amphibia > Caudata > Ambystomatidae > Ambystoma > Ambystoma mexicanum. The sequence continues at coordinate 1,565,788,466 of NC_090937.1, read as the reverse complement.
ACGAAAGAACCGAAGACTAGCTGAAGGAAGACGACCGCTGCAACTCCTGGACCGTTGGTTTGCAGTTTATAGTGATTACATTGAGAAAATAAATCAAACCAAAGCATCTGATAAAAAGGATCAAATGCAAAGCATCGACAGGCTCTCTTTTACATATAAAAGTGACTTTCCATCTAAACCAGTCCATAGAAAATATAAAATGGACCGGTTTCAATGGAAATGCACTTTTACATGTAAAAGATAGCATTTCAATCCTTTTTTTTGTAACTTTAAAACGTTACATGGAGCTGTCCAGTGCTGAACCCTTCAGCCACAAACCCCAGCCCCAATTTAACCCTCATCTTGCCCTAGCCCCACCTCTAATGTAGCCCCCACCTCTAATGTAGCCCCCAACCCCACTAATTTCAATGGATCCATCGAATTATATAAAAAGAAATGGCTATTCGATGGAATGGCATTTCGTTGCATATAATTCTTTGGTATGGCTGTCGATGCTTCGGTTGTCAGTGGATTGACCAGATACCTTGGTTTGCCCGGTGAAGCCCTGCTGCAGGTCCGAATTGCCTGAAACTCCGTCGACAGAGAAGCTCCTTCAAGGACAGCTTCTACCTTTGAGTTGGTGGGACCAATCAACTCAGCAAACGCCTGACACCATTCTCGAAGCTGGTTAAGGTTAACCAGGGAGAAGGACACCAGTTTGTGTTTGGAAGCCAGAGCTACTTGAGCTGAAGTGACGCCATTTTGTTTGCTCAGACTACGATGCTGTGCAGTGCAGGAGTCCCCCGACATCCTCCTTGTCCCCACGACTAAGGCTCAGGAACAGCGAGACCTGCAGGACCTGCCAGGAACCAACGTCTTCAGCTGCATCTTACTTTGCTCCACTTTAAGTTAGTGTGCCTTTTGGTTGAGAGATCCGAACTCTCGCAGTGAAAGTTCGCGAAACTCGCAGGTCTAATCCGCTTGTGACCCAGCATATTTTTCTTTATCATCAAAACAAAACTACTTCTGAAAACTTTTACAAAGACTTCTCCACTTGTATCAGAACTGTGCTGTCCTATCCAAGAACACTAGACTATTGACTTTGGCCTGGCCTATTGAATCGAACTGACCCTCCTGGTACATTGAACCTTTGCATTATCTAAAAGAAGTGTCTTTCTAACTGTCATGGGCGCTACTCCCGAGGGGCCAGGACTGGCCCAGCGCCCTCGGAAGCAGACCCGTCTTCCACTACTCCGGACACAGCAGACCCCTACAGGGGCCCTTTGGCCGTGTCCTGGCGCCTTTGGCACCAGGCTCATGAAGGGTTTCAGTCCCGGCGCCGGGCTCATATTGATAAACAGTGTAATAATGCTTGGGTGGACTTACCTGAGGCAGACCATGCTGCATATTTACCAAGAACAATCCAGTCTGGTTGAAGTCCCCAGCCATCAGGGCTTGGAGGAACTATTCCCTCGATTCAGGAACTCTTTTCTTACCTGGGTGGAACCGGTGGAAGAACACACTGGAAGCACTTCTCTGCTATTTAAACCACGCCCGATGGAAAACACGTGCTTCGCGTTATTCAGCAGCAGCAGCAGGACGCTCACCGAGTCGGCTCCTGCATGCCAGGTCCAGAGTCATCTTCAGCTTCCGCGCAGCAACCTGTGGATGAAGAAAGACAGAACAATACTTACCAGATCCCGCAATCCAGTCACCGGCAAAACCTGCAAAGAATAAACATAAGGTTAGAAAAGTGCAACTCGCTCGCAGCCGCGCCCGCTTACCTGATCCATCCGTGATTGCAACGGAGCTAACCGCGGCCTTCTCTTCGGCAGCTTCTCTGCACCTGAAAGGCAAAGGACATAATTAAAAAGGGGTTTGGGTGAAGGCAGTCGCATTCATCTTAACTTACCAGTTTTTGCACGCGCAGAAGCGGCCGCGTCAACCGCAGCATCCCGGCACCTGAAAACTAGAAAAAGAACATTATTAGAGGTGCCATTAAAAGCGGCCAACGAACATTATACTTGCGTGCATCGGCACGTGCAGTGGCAACGGATATAAAGCCCGCATCATCCCGGGACCTGAAAACTAGAAAAAGGACATTATTAGAGGTGCCATTAAAAGCGGCCAACGAACATTATACTTGCGTGCATCGGCACGTGCATCGGCAACGGAAAACTACGCCCACAGCATCCCGAGGCCTGAAACAAAGGAAAAGGGACATTATTGAGGTGCCCATCTTTTAAAGCCTAAAGACTACAGTATACTTACAGGCATCCGCTCGTGCAGTAACGGCGGCATCGCTCTTCAGCATCCCAGCACCAGTGCCACAACTAAGGCCGCAAAAGACTTGAGCCTCAACACTGAACTCATCCAGTGACGTAACTGGAATCCACGCACCCCTGCACCAGACGCAGGATGGAGAGCTCAGCATTTATACGCCTAAGGTGAGAGCTCGCCGAGACAAGTAGAAAGCTAGGCTGTGGGAGAAACTGGCCCTGCAAGTCAGACATTCGATAAGAGGAAGCCCAGTCCTGAGAGTCGTCCGAGCTCTACGCTTCTCAATTGAAGAAACGATAGTAGCCCAGCCGGGATCAGCGCCTCCGTGGGAATCAGGTGAGCGTTACACTAACCCTTTGTACAGACCTATGCTTTTTTATTCCTAATTATTGACGTGCTATTTGGCTCCTTTGTCAGGGGAGTGCAAACTGTCTTTTTAACTTTGTGACTGTTGTATATTGGTGTTTAATATGGAGTTGATTTCTGCTAGTGAAAGTTCTCTCAATAATTGTAAATAAATGTTCAAGCATTTTTTACCAAGAAACCTTGAGTGCAATGGTCTACTTGATCCACTGATTGTGCTACTTCTGTGTAACTTCTGCTACTTCTCACATTCCCTCTTGAGATAAGCCTGGCTGCTCAGCTCGCTACTATCAAAGTAGTAGGTAAAGACTTATACCAAAGGTTGGTTTTTGCTTACACCTGTAGTCCTAATAGTGTATGGTGTTCCCTAGGGCGTACTGCCTGCAATTTTGCCTAACACAATGTTTTAGAAGACTTTGTAGAAAAGAAGAAATCAAAGCAGGGCCACAAGCTGATTAGGATTGTGAGGTAAAGAAACTGTTAGCAATGATATAGAAGCAACCATGACAAGCCTCAACTGAGAACCAATGCAGTTACCACAATGAGGTAGTTCTCTTAAACTTTACAGTACCTTTGCTTAGAAGAAAAGGGCTTTGGCTCGCTTCTGTTCAGCTGTGCAAATCCTGCGTTTCTGGGCTTCAGTCGTGGGGACAAGAGGGAGGACGTCTGGAGGACTCCTGCGGGACGGTCGGCGACAAAAGGACGAACTTTTATTCAGTGGCACTTCGCGGTTTCAGCTCTGCACGTCTAAGCTAATCACAACACGCAGACTCTTAGCTGTCAAGATGGGCTTTCCTTGCATCTGTGGTCCAGCACGCTGTTGAGGTGGCTCAGGTTCGGTCAGTCCTGCTTCCTGGGAGTCAGGAGTATCTTCCTGTAGCTCTTGGCCAACTTAAAAGCAACACACAATCTGGTGTTCCTCTCCCTGGCTCTACGGTTTCCAACAGCAACGGCACTAGAAATTCAACCAGCTCAGAGAGCATTTCCAGGTGGCTTACTTTGGAGTTGATTGGCCCCACCAACTCAAGGGGAGAAGTCATCCTTGCTTGCAGGGCTTCTCTAGTCAAGGCGAATTCGGAGCTTCGGCACAGCAGCAGGGCTTCACCGGGCAAAAACGGTCCTAGAGTTGCAGCAGGCGTCTCGTCCAAGTTCTTCTTCGGATTCCTTCGTCCGGTTGTCGACTCTGCCTTCTATGCAGGTTTCTCCCATTCATTCCAGCCTAGCGGTCAGTCACCCAGCAGGGTGGCTGTCCTTGCCGGACAGCTAGCTGGCCAATCACCTAAGAGTGCATTCCTGTCTCTTAGGAGACTAAGCACAGGGAGTTTCGGGCACCTCCCTCGCTTCCTGCCCCCGCCAGACACCCTGGAGTCAGAGGCAGACTTCACTCGTGAATCCCACGAAGGACAAAACTAACAAAGTGACCAAACCTGATTTGGCGCGCAGAGCAAATCTCATGAAGGACCTTTCCACAAAGAAATGGCGAAAAAAGAACAGGGCCATTTGGACAAAATGGGCCCCTACGAGTGCCTTACTGCAGTTCCATATGTTAATACCCCGCAAAACTATCACCATATTTTTCTGGCGATATTAAGGCATGGAACCTGCGGGGGCCACCCCCACATCATTTTTAAAGGCGCAGGAGACAGCCCCCTCAACCGCTGCTCCCAAAACACCCCAAAAAAATCCCCCCAAAAATATCACCTATGGCCATTCCTGAAAGCCATATATATGGCGATATTTTTGGTGGGGATAATAGGTAGTGATACTCTTACTGCAGCTGCGAAGGGAGCACTCGGTAGAACACAAAATGGTAGTAAAAAGTAAACCACTGCCACCACCAATTAATTGTAGAAATAAACAAAAAGCCTACATGAGTACCAGACAGGATAGCTTAACGGCAACGTGCGCGCCTTGGAAGCATGACGACACGAAGCAACACAGGTTCGATCCCCAGTTCTGCGCTTAGAAACCTGTGGGTGTTTAAGCGCGTTATAAATACGCAACTAAGACAAAAAAAAACAATTCCTGTAACAGCGCATCGATGCTCGCAGGCTGTGCGAGCGCTTTAAAAATGCAAAATAAAATAAAAAAAATAAGATACTAAGTAACCCCTCCAGCACCCTATTGTAAAAGTGTGTGCTGGGTCTAGAAAGTTACAAAATGTAAGTAAAGTCAATTTCACTTTACTGCTCTTGGAAACAGTTGCACCAAGAGAAGTTATTTAAACCTTTGGGAAATCGAAGACTTCCCTGTGCCACTGCACTGAAGGTGCAGTGTGTCACAATGTAAAAGAGGATGCCTAGGGAGTTTGTCAGACTCCAAAGTTGAAATAAAATGAATAAATCACATTAGAAATGACGAGAGTCTCCTAAAGTGCAGCAAAAGAGCTGGGGGTCTCCAAGGCAGAAGCTAATAGGCACATTTCTGAGAATTCTCCCCAACACTCACCATGGCGATCTTCAGTGCCAACAGCCTTTGCACCTCCCTTAAAAAGGGCCGCTATCCTCTCCTCCGACTGAGCCGCCAGGCAGGACACTTGAGCCTGAACCCCAGCAACAGCACGTTCTGCGATGGAGTCGAGCAGGATTTTGCGTAGTTCACCGAGAACCCCAGATCTGTCAGCAGCCGGACAGTCCTCTGTGTGATCGATGGCATCGAACTTTGACTTGGCCCGGATTAGCCAGTAGTTGAGGTATAGGTATACCTGAATTGCCTGTAGTCGTAGATGGGCTGCCACCGGAGCCAGGCACTTTGTAAACACTCTGGGTGCCAAATTTAGTCCGAAGGTGAGAACCTTGAACTGGTAGTGCTTCCCTTTTACGACGAAGCGCAGGAACGTGATGTTTTTCGTGAATGGGGCCATGGAAGTACGTGTCCTCTAGATCAGGAAGTCTACCTCCTCCAGTTGGCCGAGCACGTACTGCAAGGTGATCATCCTGAACTGATACTTGATGTACTTGTTGAGTCGTAATCGAAAATAGGAATCCAGCCCCCGGGGTCTTCTTTCTTACTAGAAAGAATCTGTATTAAACTTTGGAACCCAGGAGTCACTTCGGAACCAGCTCCATCGCCCCTGAGCAGCTGAGGGATGTGTTGTTCCTGCCGGGCCACCGGTGGCATCTGCGGACACTTCAGTTTAAACTCCAAAGTGTCCGTGGGCGAGAGTGTCCAGCTCCCATCGATCTGTTGAGATGTTTTCCCACGCGCTGACTAAGTTCCCAAGCCAGCCTCCCACCGGGGTGCAGGCTCGACATCTTGGCCGGTTCAGTCTTGCTTGGAGGCCGGTGCGCCACCGTGGGAGCCTGAACGGCGGCCACCTCCAAAGGCCTTGGAGCAACCCCTGTAGGCTTCCTGGGTCGTGGAACGAGAGGTCAGGCAGTAAGAGGAGGATCTGCCGCCGAAACCCTTCGAAAGATCTGCCAGACTTCCCACTCTGAGGAACGAATGGACGGCGCTGTTGCAGCATGCCCAGGACACAGACTGTCTCTTTGTCAATCTTCGTGGCTTTAAGAAATTAATCAGTCTTTCCGAAGATGGCCAGTTGAACGGCATGTCCAGGACACTCATCTGCACCTCCTGCCTAAAGTTGGTGCCCTTCAGCCAGCCACGACGACAGAGGCAAACCCTGTTGCCCATCTGGCAGAACCCTGTATAAGCAATGTCCAGGGCCACGGTAATAGCGTGGTCCGATGCTACCTCGCCTTCCTGAAGGATCTCCATTGCCTCGACCTGCTTGTCCTTGTGGAGGAATTCCAGCAGCAGGGCTATTTTCAACACAAGCCCTTGTGATATCTGGATAGGATCGCAAGCAGAGTCGCTGCCTTGAGCGTCGTAGCCATTGATTATATCATTGTTCTACCCACAGCGGCCAACTTCTTCCCCTTGCTGTCTGGAGAAACAGAGGTTGAGAATGAGGGATTCGATGTCTTCGTCGCATTCGCTGAGACCACAGAGTCCGGCAAGCGGTGTGACCGAAGGCACTTGAGTGCAGACTCCGGCACCACTTCTCCAGCCTGTCTATTTTCACGGGGGTCCTCATCCCAAACGTCGTCCAGGAGTGGCCCAACCAGCATGGTCTTCCTCTTGGCCTCCCGACGGTGATAAAGGAAACCTTCCTTCTTGGTCTCTTCTGGCGTAAGCTGTAAGAGCTCAGACGCGGGGGCGACCATGGCGTGGAACAATCCCACTTCGTCCGGGGGGAAAGCCCTTGGCGGTGGGCAAAAACTGCCATCATCCGTGTCAGTCGTCACCATGTCCGTCCGCGTTTCCCTGGGGGGGGGGCATGTGCAGCAGCTGAGGCAGCGCAGGGTGCAGCTTTCTCATTTGCCAGCGGGGGCCACAGGGACCGGCGCGGGGGTGCTATCGGGGGTGCCACCAGCACGTGAAGAGTTGAAAGTATGTCCAGCAGTACATCCCTGGGAGGTGTTTGGAGGGTGGGGAGATGAGTAGGCTTGCTGGTCCCAGCACCCACATCGTCGTCGGCATTCCCGCCGTCGTCCCCCTCAGCGTTTCCGCCGCAGTCGTTCCCCACGTCCTCCATGACCGTGTGAATGGACAACAGACCTCCACTCCCTCTACACCCCTTCTTTTGCATCCTGAGGGGCCGGCCTCTGGCTCAGGGCTGGCATCCGCTTCTCTGGTGTTTTCTCCACCAAAGCCTCTCGCATGGGAGGTAAGACCACTCTGGGCGCCGGAGACCCCTGGACCGAGACAGCCCCTTTTGCCTTCGAGAGGGCAGGAGTCACCAGCTCGATCGTCAAGGATGACTTCGCCTGGACCACCTGGGCCTTCTAGGGCATGTCAGAAACCTTACACTGCGCCTTGGTCTTCTCCAGCTTTTCCTGCAGCTTCCCCCGGTTAGCCGATTTCCTCTTCGAGGAGGAGCTGGAGTGATGGCTTGAGATGGAGGCAGTGTGAAGATTAGCGCACCCTGCTCATTGCGGGACCCGCTAGCACGGCGGCCCCCACTAAAACAGACTTGCGGTGCTTGGCCAGGTCTTGGGCTCCAAACGATGGTTGCCCCTTAGAAGCCCGCTCCTCGCACCGACCGGCTGGCCTTGGGTGAGGCATGCCTCTGTTTGACACACGGGGTAGAGGCACGGGGTAGAGGCACTGGCGTTGAGCCATGCCTTTAATCTACTGTGCCGGTCCTTGACGGTGCACTCTTTGAAACCAAGGCAGATCTCAGAATCTTCTTCCTTGTGATAAGGGTGGAGAAAGAGGCACTGTGAGTGTTGGTCGACCTCAATCCGCAGCTGGCGCAGAGCTTGAAGAGGGAGCCTCCATCCTTTTCCTCAGACATGTCTGGCGTGCAGTGTACGCCCCATGGCCTTCTGGAATCTTCAATGAATTCGAAGATTCTTGCCCTTGAGGGGTATTGAAAAACGCCAACAACGGATCCCCGTTTGGCGGTCAAAGAAACGAAGAGCACACCGGCTATTTGACAAATAGTAACATTTTTACCAGAAAAAAGCACTAAAACATAGAACAGCTCTCAGAGCAAAACATGAGGACTCCCAACACTTGGACGTGTAGTAAAAATCTGAAGATGGCTGGCAGAGGAGGGGCTTAGGGAGAGGGCAGTAATTGGATGGGGGCAGCATGATCCAGAACTCAGTGATTGGTTTATAGGAGAAAGACAGTTTGTAAGTGAAACAGTTTTCTTTTACCAAGGATTCCCAGCCGGATGACGAAAAATATTCATGAGCATGTGAATCCATGCCATGCCCCATTCTGGAGAAGATGGAATGCACCTTATTGTTGTTGGGAACAGTAGTTCACCAAAGAAAAGGTTTAAATACCATAAGAGAAATCTAAAGGATTTCTCAGGGACACTACATACCGAAGGTGCGGTGTGTTACCATACAAAAAGCAGATGCACGTGGAGTTGATCAGACTCAAAAACAGTGAAAACAAAATCCAAATCGGGGGAAAACATGAGTGAGAAAAAATTACCACTTAGGAGATAGGTCCTAAATCCAGCAAAACAGCTGGGGGTCTCTAAGGTGGGAGGAATTAGTGCAGAAATTAAAATGCTCCCTACAAGTAAGTATTTCACTTTAAAGTTAGTTGAGGGTCCAGGGACTTCAGAGAAGACACCCTAGGAGGATGCCAACAGTGGACCTGGGTGAACAGGAGAGGTCTCCCAATCACAAACATCCCCAAAGCTTTACAGAAATAACAAATTAAGTAAATACAACAGCCAACACAGTACCTTGTCACGGAACAAGAGTTCCAGCAAGAAGTAATCAGGATCTGCAGTCAAAAACAGTCTTTGAATTTCTTTATCATGAAGACAGAAGAAAGGACGCTAGGACTTTTGCAGCAGCGATCAATGGAGATGGCTCCAGGCAAGAGTTTCTTCGCAGTTGGATGCAGCTCTGTGGTTCAGGTGCCCTTTTCAGGAGCCAGAAGACGACTGTATATCACTAGTCAGAATCTCGTCATTTGCAAGGTCCAGCACTCTGGTGAGGGGACTTTTTGGACTCGATTCACGTCTGTGGAGGTCCAGCAGGATGCCCACAAAGTTCCAGCAAGATTTGGAATTCAGAAGACCGTACACTGGCTCGAGTTTCCAGGGTATTGGGGAATTGCAGCCCAGCAAGGTCGCAACATGGTGCGGGATGGCTCAAAATGCAGGTCTCGAGTCTAGTGGATCTCACCAGGCTCTGGGACAGGAGCCGTCATTTTCAGAGTCCCCAGGTCACTTGCACAAAGGGCAACAGCAGACTCGGGTTACACAGCTCCCTGGTCGCTGGAAATTGTCTCAGTCGCGTTTTCTTCATCTTCCTCTTTGGTTCCAGTAGTCGACTCACCAGCAGCATCCAGGTTATTGAAGTTGATCATTTGTTTCTATCGCGCTCGTACACAAGTGCTTGAGAGCGTGACAAGGCAGGGAAACAGGGGAGAACAAAACAACGATCTCACTAGGCCCGGTGACATTAAGAATGCGCAAGAGGGGGAAGGGGAGAAGTGCATGGTAGGGGGGGGAGGAGGGAGAAGTGGAAAGTGCAAAGCAAAAGAGAAACAGATAAATAATAAAGACAACAAACAGTGGTAGTGCAGCCAGCAATTGGCAAGTGCTAGGTTTAAGGCAGCAGACAGGGTAGGGCTGATAAGTGCAGGAAGCAAAGGGGGGGCTGTATGGGTACAGATACAGACCCCATTGCAAGGGGTGGCCCGGTGGCACTGCGGGAGGGTGGGAGGGTGAGCTGGTACCTTGGCCCGGAGGACAGAGGGTGGCCAGGTGCACGGTGCCAAGAGAACAGATCAGCCGGGGAGAGGGGGAGCGAAGGCAGAAGAAAAGAGGAAGGTCTTGAGGTGCTTCCGGAACCAGGTTCTCAAGTTTTAGAGTGGCAGGGAGACTTCCAGAGGGAGGCCCCAGCCCAAGACAGAGCCCCCAGCTCGTTTCTTTGACAAACGACTGACCCTGAGGGAGTTGGAGGTAGAGGAGCGAAGAGCTCGACAGGGGAGGTTTTTGCGGAGGGATAGCTGAAGGCATTTTGGACCCCAGAAAGCCTTGTGGACAATGCAGAGGGTTTTGAATTTAATCCTTGCATCCACTGTGTGCCAATTGAGGGCTTTCAGAGCTGAGAGGAATGCCACGTAAGGGTCGAAGGAGCCTAGAGAAGGCGCAGCAGGTTCTAAGGGCATGAAGAAACAGGAGGGGACACTGCCTGGCTTGTGGAGGAGAGAGGGGGGGGACAATCTAGAAGAGGTGGCGGCGGTAGGGATGGAAAATCAGGCACCTGTGTAATCCCCTTCCATACCAGCAGGACAACAAGTCACAAGCGAGGCACTACAGCAGATTTTTAAAACCTTCAGCGTTCAGATGACCACCACCATGCAGATTCAGCTCAGCCCAATTCCCGCCGAACTTGCCCAGTCAGTGCAGGGAAGGGGGGTGGTGCAGAGTGGCCACGACCAAGGACATAATCCAGGAACTAACAGAAGACGCCAGGAAAACTGATGCGGACCAATTGGCAGTAGCAACACAATCTTGAGCTTCAAGCTGAAGATTTGGAGAATCGCTCGAGATGGTCGAACATTAGGGTGGTAGGGCTGCCTGAGTGTCCCAGACGCTGAGTTCAGGGAAAATGCAGTTGCGTCTTCGAGAAATTACTGGACCTCGAGGAAGCAGGGGATGTCCTAAACAAAATCCATCATGTTGGACCCGCTCAAAAAAAAAAAACAAGGGATAGTCCCGGAAGGTGGTGATGGCCCTGCAATGGTATGATCAAAAGGAAAGAATTTTGCTAGCAGCAAGGAAAGCACCGCCGATAAAGGTTAATGGCAGCATCATCAAACTGTTTCAGGACCTGGCCAAGGCAACGCTCGCAAAGAGGAGGCGCATGGGGCAGGTAACAAAAGCCCTGAAGGACTCTAAGACAAGGTACAGGTGGGCTTATCCCTATGAGTTAGTCTTTAGGTGAGAAGGGCGGCAGCACTGCATCTCCACACTCAGGTTTCAGGATCTTGAAGACCAAGGGGGAAGTGGACGCTGATGCAGGGCAGCAGCATGGAGGGCGAAAGTCAGATGGCGAGGCCTGGGGAGTGGAGGAAGGTTGGGGATCCCAAATCAAGGTGTTCAATCCTGCAGGGCCCAGGGAGGTCCCGACCCAAGTCCCCAGCCTAAGAAAGGCACGCCTGGGACAGCCCGGTCAGCCTATTAGCAAGGCTCCCAGGTAGAGTCGCTCATTAGTCGAAAGGTCTGCCGAGGAGGTGGGAGAGAGGGGGGGAGGGAGGGTTTGGTTGTCTCTTGGATCTGGGGGAGGGTGGCAAGGGCGGGGAGATTCCAGCTGCCGAGGCAGGGTAACGCCAAGGGGAGGTGATGGCAATCCATCCAGAGAGGGCTAAGGGAGAGGGGGGCAGGTCGAAAAGGGGGCGAGGGGAGAGGAAAAATCGAAGCAACATGACAACTTCATGGGAAACGAGGGACATGGGTAACCACAAAGAGGTCTGCATTCTGTCTCTTAACATAAGAGAACCTCCTCCACCCTGACAAACCCAAAGTTGTGACACTCCAGGAAACGCACATTCACTCACAGGACAGAGATTCAAACTTAAGGGGTACTCGCATGTTATCCAGGCCAATGACAAGAGTAAGGGGAGAGCGGTCATGATTGCATTCAGACAAGGGGGAGGTTCCCATTTGCTCAACTGCTATGGGGAGGCAAGCCCCTTACAATAGCTACTGTGTACACACCCAACGCGGGCCAGGATGGTTTTCTGAGAGGGGTAATGGAGAAATTAGAGCATTTTGTAAGGGGTCCTTTGATAATGGCTGGGGATTTTAACCTGGCGTGGCGCATGGAAAGTGGGGATGGATCGCAGCCTCAGGGTATCCCGTCCAGCAGGCTGGTGGCCTGCATGGAGAAACTTGCCATAGTGGACATACGGGGGTTCACTTTCTATTCCCATGTTCATAGATAATTCTCTAGGATTGATTATATATGGCCATCGGTCTCTTAGGGCAGGTTTGGGATGTTGAAGTGAGGCAGATTACACTCTCCGACCACGCCCCTCTGCAAATGGAATTAGACTGGCTAGAGGGGAGTCGGGGCTATGGCGATGGCAGTTCCCCCCGCCACCTCCTAAAGGATATGGTAATTTGCAGCAAATCAAGCGATGGTCACCTTTCGCTGAAAATAGGCGAGCGAAGGAAGAAGCGGTGGCATGGGACGCCTTTAAGGCAAACATGCGGGGCATTTTGATAGCAAAGCAAACGCTGCTGTCAAGCAGGAAAGGGCCCTCCAAACAGCACCTGGGGAGGGTGATGGAGGGAATGGAAACCGATAAAGGGGCTCAGATAAGGAAGGAATACAGACACATTAAGGGACAGCTCAGATTGCTGCTCATGAAGCAAGCAGAAAAATCCCTGCTTCTCCTGAAGCAGAATGATTATATTCAAGCCAACAAACCAGCCGTCTACTTGCCAGGCAGGTCAGGAAAAGGGAAGCGGCGGGCGTGATCCAACGCATCCAAATGCAGGGTGGGCATAAAGCCACGCAAACTGAAGAAATTATGCAGGAATTCATGCAGTTCTATACCACTACACTAACCCAACACCCAGATGGTGAGCATCAGAGGGTGTTCCTGAAATCCTGTCCTTTGTAATCACCCTTTCCAGGGCCTCTTGCTGATTCTGGGTTAGGCGTTTCAGAGGACGAGGTGATGGCAGCAATTAAATCACTACCCCTTGGCAAGGCCACTGGACCGGACGGGTACCCTGCCATATTTTACAAGACCTTCCAATCGGTTCTAAACCCGTGGCCAACGTCCCTTTTTAATTCCTCCCTCGACACCGGCTCCATATCCGAAACAATGGAGCAAGCCAAGGTAGTTCTCTTCCCCAAACCCAATAAAAAACCCACCTTGTGCAGCTCCTACCGCCCCATAGCATTATAGATTTGGATGCCAAATTATTCACTAAAATGTTAATGAGACTAGAGTAAATAATCCCTGACCTGATACACCCGGAACAGGCAGGGTTCGTCAAGGGGAGGCAACCGTTTAATATTAGGCGCATCTCCCATCAAGGAGAAATCAAACAGAGTGAGCTTGAGGTCAGGGGTTCTAGCTCTCGATGCCGAAAAGTCTTTCTACGCCTACTCAAAGAAAACTACAGGTTCCCGAAAATCATGCTGGCCATCAATGGGAGCCTATCCCAGTTGATAGAGATAAGTAGGGGAACTAAGCAGGGTTGTCCCATGTCGCCAGTCCTATACGTCTTATTCCTGGACCCTTTCCTGGTTAAAATAAGACAAGAGAAGGGTATACAGGGAGTCAACTTCAAGGGGGGGGGGGGGGTGGGTAGGAGGGTCATAAAGTAATGGCATTTGCCGATGGTGGTTCTCACTGACTGGAGTCCTCCCTCAGTTCATGGCCCTCCTAAAGGAATTCAGCAGGGTTCAAAATCAACACCAGAAATCTCAAATAATCCCTCTCGGACCACCACATACAATTAGGACTACAGGTGTAAGCAAAACCAACCTTTAGTATAGGTCTGTACTACACAGTTTGTGGTAGCGAGCTGAGCAGCGGCTTATCTCAAGAGGGAATGTGAGCAGTACAAGAGGTTGTACAGAGGTCTTATAATCATAGTGGTTCAAGTAGACACTTACACTCAAGGTTTCCTGGTAAAACACTTATTAATTTATTACACAGTCATTTAGAAAACATTCACTAGAAGGAGGCAACTTATTATACACAAACACTTCGATACCAAACCAATAAGTTTCTGATCAAATTAGGCTCTCCTGAAATAGGAGCAAAATGGCATTTGTTACTGTCAATGGGAGTAAAAAGGCACAAGTTAGCAGACTAGATCACAAATACTTTCTTAGGCAGTGCAAATAGTTTTAGTTCACTAGAAAACTCGATTCAGTTCAATACGCCTAGGCCAAAGTCAAATGGGTTAGTGTCTTGGGTAGGAAAGAGCAGTTCTTGTAGTAAATTCTTTGCCAATGTTCTCAGAAGTAGTTTGTACGAAAAAGAATCATATTGGCTCACAAGCCGATTAGGCCTGCAAGTTGGGAAAGTCCCATGAACTTTCACTGGGAGAGGTAAGTTCTCTGAACCGGTGTCTTCTCGGCCCTCGAGACTATTTCTACCTCACTCTCTCAAATCGGCTGGCTCCACTTCCTTTCACTATTGAAATTTCAATTCCTCTGCCTTGTCTACAAATCTCTCCACGACCTCGCTCCCTCCTCTTATTCTACTCTCCCTCCCGCTCTCACCGCTCAGCTGATCTATACCATCTCACTGTACCCCCCAGCCCCTTGTGCCTCCTCTCCTTCCAACTCTAGCCCCCCCCCCACTGGAACTCCCTACCCATATCTGCCCCACCTCTTCCTGCCCTTCTCCACTCCCCCCTTACTCTCCTTCCCTAACCCCCCCAATCTCCTACCCCCTTCCTCCTTCCTTCGCCCTCCTCAAACCACTTCCCCCTCCTTCTGATGACCTCATATTGGATGCTTTAACACCCAAGGGCATTGGATGTCACCTAGGAGCTCCTCCCCCCTACCCCTCCCTCCCTTTTGAGTAAACTGTTCTACATACTGTACCACTGGTTTGTTTCAAGTTTGTAAATCTGCTTCTTTCATTATGTACCTGTTATTCTGTAAAGCGCTTTGAAGTAAAGTAAAGCAAAGCAATATATAAACTCAACAAACAGTACCTTAATATGAAGGGTATCCGGTCATTTTTTCGAAATACAATTATGTCGAAAACATTTTGCCGAATAGTTTTCTTCTGTCTTTTTTAGTTTATTGTTGGTTTCATAAGTAAAAAAAAAAAGAGGGTTAAAAAAAAAATCACTATAAACCAAGAACAAGATGCAGCAAAAGACGTTGGTTGCTGCAGTTCCTGCCGATCTCACTGTTCCTTAGCCTCCGTCGTGGGGACAAGAAAAAAGACGTCGGGAGACTCCTGCACTGCATGGGATAGTCGGAAAAAGCTGACAAAATTGAGTCACTTCAGTTAGAGTAGCTGTCAAGCACACAAGCTGGTGTCCTTCCCCCCCCGTCCCCCCTGGTTAATCCTAACCAGCTCCGAGAATGGTATCCAGATGGCTTACGAGTTAATTGGTCCCATCAACTCGTCCTTGAAGGGGCTTTTCTGTCGAGATGAACTTGGCAATTTGGACTTGCAGCAGGGCTTCACCGGGCAAACCAACGGTCCAGGTGTTTCAGCAGCCGTCCTCTTCCAGCTCGTCTTCGGTTCTTTTGTTCGAGTGGTCGACTGCTTTCCAGTCCAAGAGACTCACCTTTTAAACAGTTCTCTCCATTTAATTCCAGCCTAGCTGCCACTCACCCAGCAGGGTTGCTGTCCTTGCCGGACAGTCAGCCAGCCAATCACACCAGAGTGCATTTGGGTCTCCTAGGAGACTAAGCACATGGAGTTTCGGGCACCTCCCTCACTTCCTGCCCACCCCAGACAGTCAGGCGCCAGAGGCGGTCTTCCGTCCTGAAGCCTGCCAAAGGCATAGAAAAAAAAGGGACCAAACCTGGTTTGGCGCAAAGAGAAACTCTAGAAGGACCTTTCCAAAAAGAAATGGCGATAAAAGCCGACCGGGACCGGTTTAAACAAAAGGGCTTAAGGCGCTACCTTGAAAAACATGTCTCCCACGATTTTTAGCTACTGGTGTTCGTGGTCGGGAAAAATCATGGTAGTTCGTTGTAAAACCACTGCCACCAGCCATTTTGATAGAAAAGGGTAGCATTTGACCTCTACATTAGTTTTTAAACACAGGGGATACTAGGTAACCCCTCCAGCACTCCATTATAAGATTGTGTGTGCTGGGTCTAGGAATTTAAAAAGACTAGTAAGGTCAATTTAACCTTACATTCTCTGGGAAACAATAGTTAATCCAGAGAAGGCATTTAAACCTTTGGGAAGTCTAAAAAAACATCCTTGTGTCACTGCACTGAGGGTGCTGTGTAATACACATGAAAATATGCTATGAGTCATCTTAAAACTCCATAATCAAAGAACACAAGAGTAAAATACATCAAAATACATCTAAGTGGGGAAAAAGGCTCACTCTTTCCAGGTAATAAAATTAAGTCCTCAAAATACAGCAAATTTGCTGGGGGTCTCCAAGGATAAGGGAATTAACATCAATTTCAGGGAGATGCGTCCGAAATCCCACTAGAGACAGGAGAATTTGCCCGGGTGAAAGGGCCCCTCCAATATTTGGGGGTTTCTCAGACTCCAACTTTAGAAGGCCTAATCAAGTCAACTATCCCCACCTGCTGTGAACAGTTAAGGCATGGCTTGCCGAGAGGACGCACTTCAGTCTTTCGTGGGCAGGCCGTATTAGTGTCATTAAGATGGTGGTCCTCCCCAGGGCACTACTATTTTCAGGCGCCCTGTCGCAATCCCCACCAGCTTCATTAACAGACTCAACAGGTTGCTGCGTAACTATATCTGGCAAGTGGAAAAAACCGAGGGTGGCGTGGGCCGTTGTGATTACCCCAGAGGCAGGATGAAAGGGAGTTCCTAATTTCAAGACTTACTTCCGGGCAGCTTGTGGTTTGCAGGGAACCCCAAATGTATCAGGCGTAGGATGGACAGGGCGGTGGTGGCCGCCCCGCTGGACGAGGTTCTATGACGCCCAAGAGTGGATAGGCCGCCCAAAATGTATAAGAGCGGCGTAACAGCCCTAGTGCGGGACACGTGGGACACCATGGTTGAGGAGGGGAATAACATTTCCATCACTGTTTACTCCGCTGATCCGTTTACCCCCCCCCCCCTGCTCAAAAAGGGGGCCTTCATTAGGTGGGAGGAGGCGGGTGCTATTCAAGCAAGAGACATCGAGGGGCAGGAGGTGAAATCCTTTTCAAGAATGCAATTAAACTATGTGGCTTAGGGAAGAAGACATGGTTCCGGTATTTTCAGCTGCGGCACTGGCCAACGTCTCATGACATGAAGAAAGCAGCAACCAGGGACTTTACCCGCTCACACCCGCTAGAAAGATCTCTTTACAAATTTCGGGGACAGGCAAGTGGTCAGCATCTGTACAGGATATTTTACGAAGCCGTCGACCCAGCACCAGTAGCCCTATATGAAATAAATGGGCGGACATGCTACCACTTCCACTTTCTCAAGAGCAGTGGTGGGAGGTGTGGCAGCGATTCCCAAAGCTTATGAGAGGCATGCAAATCAGAGAAATGTGGACAAGAACCTTGGTGCAATGGCACTTAACCCCCGAAAGGCCACACAAAATCTTTCCCACAGCGGCCCAAACTTGTTGGCGGGGGTGCAGCAAAGTAGGTACTTGGATCCACATTTGGTGGCAGTGCCCCAGCCTGAAGCCCTTGTGAGATTGAACACGTTACTTACCTGTATACTGTTCTCCAGCATGGGTCATACATGGATTCACACGCTCATGAATATTCCCAGTCAGGCTGGGAAGCCTCGGTATAGAAAAAATATCAGTTTGTTACACTTCTGAACCGTTCTTCTCCTAACACCCAATCCCTGGTCTCTGGGTCATACTGCCCCCAGCCAATGACTTCCCTCTACCTACGCCCCTCCTTTGGCAGCCATTTTCAGTTTTGGTAGCACGTTGCATTAGGACCAAGAGAAGAGCTGCAGAAGGGTAGGCGGGAGGGTTTGCATGCAACTCCATGCCAGACCCATGCTGGAGAGAACAGTTACAGGCAAGTAACTTGTTCCTTCTCCAGCATGGGGTCTGGCATTGATTCATATCCTCATGAATAAAGAACACATAGCAGTACACATGCACAACCACAGGAGGTGGCAAAGCTCAACATTAAACATCACAACATTAAGCATCTATTACCTCCTCACCAGGCTCACCTTCAAGCGAACAGGTTGCGCAGCACTGCCTGGCCGACTCTGGAAACCCTGTTGACGCAGTATAACTTTGTGAAGGTGTGCATCGACCTCCACATAGCAGCCCTGCAGATGTCCAGCAGGGGCACACAAGACAGGAACACCGTAGTTGCAGCGATAGCTCTGGTAGAGTGGGCTCTCGGCCAGCAAGACAACGGTCTGTTTGCCAACCAGAGACCATGGGTGATGCAGCCGGAGAGCCACCTGGAAATGGAAGCCTTGGAGAGGGCCTTCCCTTGGTTCACGTGGCCAAAGTTCAAAGACAGCTGTGACGTCTTCCAAAAACTTTTTGTGCGGTCCACGTAGAACTTCAGCGCCCTAGCCACATCCAGCGAGTGCTAAGTCGTCTCAGCCAGCGACAAAGGCAACAAGAAGAAAACGGGTAACACCAAGGACTCGTTGAGGTGAAAGTCCGACGGCAACATGGGTATTAAGGAGGGATGCGTCCGCAGCACTACCCTTGTCTCGTGAAATGTTAAGCATAGTGGTTTACAAGAGAGTGCCTGGATCCCCCCCACTAGTCATGCGGAGATGATGGCCACAAGAAACGCTGTCTTCCACGATAAGAATTTCAGTGGCGCCGAATGCATAGGCTCGAACGGTGGACCCATGAGCCTAGTCAGTACCACATTGAGCTCCCGGGTCGGAGCCTTAACCGGCAGAAACGCACAGATAAGTCCTTTGATGAACTCCTTGACCAGGCAGTGTGACCACAGCGACGACCGTCCCAGAATTCTGGTGTAGCGGGAGATAGCCGCCAGATGAACATTGATGGAAGCATGCACCAGTCCTGCTTTGGCCAGCAACAACAAATACGGCAGCACCTGAGGAGCCATAATCCGTAGAGGGTCCATCTTCTGTGCACAGCACCAGACGGCAAACCTCTTTCAATTAGATCCATAGCATTTCAGTGTAGACGTAGCCCTGGCCTTGGCAAGTACCCCCTTGCAGTCCGCCGGGATCTTGTATCCTCCAAACTCTAGCGCTGCAGGAGCCAGGCCTGCAAGTTCAGCAACCCTGGGTCGTGATACAGGATCTCGCTTCCTTCTCTGGCGAGAAGTTCTGCGACCACAAGAAGCTTGAATGGAGGGGACGCTGACAAGTCCAGAAGGTCCGTGTACCATATCTGTCACTGCCACACCGGTGCGACAAGAATCATCTGGCACGGGACCGTCTGAGTTGAGTTGCAGAAGCAACGGCAACGGCGGGGGGGAATGTCTAGAGAAACAGGCCGTCCCAGGGGAATGAGAATGCATCCCCCATGCTCCCCGGCTGGGGAAAACTGCTGGCGAACCGCTGGCACTTGGTGTTCGCCGCTGTCACAAACAGATCAATGTGATGTTTGCCCCATCGTCGGATCAGAAGATCCACTTTGTCCTACCGAAGATGGCTCTCCTCAAGATTTAGAGTGGCAGGGAGGCTGTTCCAGAGGGAGGCCCCAGCCAAAGAGAGAGATCTACCCCCAGCTTGTTTCTTTAAAAAAACAACTGACCCTGAAGGAGTTTGAGGTAGAAAAGCGAAGAGCTCGAGAGGGGAGGTATTTGCGGAGGGATAGCTGAAGGTATTTTGGACCCAGGCCGCAGAAAGCCTTGTAGACAATGCAGAGGGTTTTGAATTTAATCCTTGCATCCACTGGGAGCCAATGGAGAGATTTCAGAGCTGGAGAGATACGATCCCAGGGCTTGAGGCCAACTCTTGCAGTCCTGTTCTGGATTAGTTGCAGAGGGCGGAGAGTAGAGGCAGGTAGATTTAGAAAGAGGCTGTTACAATAGTCCAACCTAGAGCGAACCAGAGCTTGGGATACCATGAGCTTCTGGGGGAAGGAGAGGAAAGGCAGAGTACCTCTGAGGTGCAGTAGGAAATTTGACTTTTTAGAGACCTCAAATGTGGGCAGAGAAGGAAAGGGTGGAGTCAAAGATGACCCCGAGGTTCTTAGCCTCGCAGGTGGGGGTAGGAGGAGGGCCAAGGGAGGCCGGCCAGAGTGAGGGGAAAGGATGGTGAAGGTGTGCCAATGAGGAGGCTCTCTGTCTTGCTGGCATTCAGACAAAGATCATTGGCGACACCAATCTCGATAACGATAACGGGCATCAACTTCTCCGGCGTCTTCTCTATGGGCTGGAACAATTCCCTCCTGGCAGGCAGGGAAACTAGTCTTGGGACGCCACCGCGCCTTCAATTGACGGCTTCGCTAGGTGAATCTGGGCCTGCACGACCTTGGTCGAGCAAGGGGTTTTCACCTTGTTGAGAGGGTCAGCACCCACTACCTCTTGGCCATCTCCAACTGGCCGGTCCGGGGCTACTCCAGAAGCTTACCCGGGTGGTCCGACTTCCTCTTAGCCGAACCAGAGCATTGGCTCGTGGTCAAAGGTGCCGGGGACGCTGTACCCGCCCTGGCCACCGGGGAGCCCATCGCAATGGAGCTCCCAGTGCCCCCGGACTCGCGGTGCTTGGCTTTCTGTTGGGCCCCTGTCGCCGAGGTGCCCTCAAAGGTCTTATAAGACCGCTCAGATTTCTTCTGGTGTCTGGGGGAGGCATGCCGCCGGGACTCACCCATAGCAGGGGCCATGGCCTGCAGCCACTACGTGAGACACCTGTGCCAATCCTTCATGGTGCAGGGGACCATCTCCTGGCAAAACGCACTCATCCTCCAAGGGGAATTGGTCGGAATGCAGACAGTAAAGGCCCACGGAATGCCCGTCGTCCAAGTAGATTTTCTATCCTGGACAAATCCTGATCAGAGGCGTTGAATCTTCTCTGCCAAGTCCACGCATGGTAGGCCTTGAAGAAGCTTCTGGAATACTTCAAGAAGAAACCCAACGAGAAATCGCCATTGAGGGGCGCTGAAGAATCCAAAAACGGGTCTCCGTTAATCGGAAGATGGATCGATGTAGCTCGAGGCTCGATTGACTGAAGAATAGAGCAAGACTCTTATAAAAAAAATCGCAAAACGCAGTAAAAGCGCAAGAGCTATAGCACGAGGACTCCCAACACTTGAACGTGCACAAAAAATCTGAAGATGGTTGCCAGAGGAGGGCCTTAGGTGGAGGGCAGTATGACCCAGAGACCAGTGATTGGTTGTTAGGAGAAAGACAGTTCGGAATTGAAACGGAAACTGATTTTTTCTTTACCGAGGATTGCCAGCCTGACGGGGAATATTCATGAGCATGTGAATCCAGGCCAGACCCCATGCTGGAGAAGTGATAATTAAAGAAGACTTGCATTACTTAACGTAAAAGCATTTCTGATGATTGTATCTGCTTAGATTCACATGCTGTGCATATGGTCCGACATCCATTGGTAACCGCGGAGTATTGCATCTTGTCTTTCGGGGACCGAAAGGGGATGTCGGCATAGGCGTGTCTGAAACACTATCCCTATCGTGACGTGTGAAGTACCCAAAATCCCTCACACGCCGAGGTCCCTCCAATTGTATTTTTTCTGCCATGAGGGAGCCCAAGGCTATAGTGAGTGAGTAAATGAAGAGAGAAAGTAGTAAGAAGTCTATGTTCCTTCCACCCCAAGCGGGGAGGAAGGGAGGGCGCATGTGAATCTAAGCAGATCCAATCAGAAATGCTTTTACGGTAAGTAATGCATGTCTTCTGATGCTTGGTAATCTGCTTAGAATCACATGCTGTGCATAGACTAGCGAGCAGTACCCGGAGTTGGAGGTGGGTTGTGAGAAGGAACAATAGAAAAAAGATGTCTTAGTACTGCTTGTCCCACCTGAGAATCAAACCTAGAATATGAGTCTAGGCAATAGTGTTTTGTAAAGGTGTGTACAGGTTGGTCAGTCATAATTTCGAAAAATAATGTCGAAAAAAAATGGCGAATTCCGGTTTTTTAAAATTATATATTTATTTTGGGGTCCGGGAGTAAAAAAAAAAGGGGTAAAACAAGAAAAAAAAGGGGGGTTGAGGGGGAACCCCACCATTTCGAAAAAAAAAAAAAGGTATTGAAAAATTTTTTCACTATAAACTGTGTACAGAACTCCAGGTTGCCGCTTTGCAAATGGACTCTAGGGGAACATTTGCAATGAATGCTATGGATGCCCCAGTGCCTCGAGTAGAATGTGCTCTAGGCTTGAACGGCAGTTCTCTCTTTGCAAGAGTAACAGTGTGATGCATTTGACAATCCACCTTGATATTGCTGATTTAGTGACAAGGTCCCCTTCTCTACCAGCTGCCACTGAAACAAAGAATGGTTTAGTTTTCCTCATTGGTTTAGTTCTATCCATGTAGAACATGACTGCCCTGCGCAAATCTAGTGTGTGAAGGCTTCTTTCGGCCACGTTAGTAGGTCTCTGGAAGAACGTGGGTAGTTCCATTGACTAGTTCACAAGGAACTTCGAAATAAATTTCGGCGCAAATCTGGGATGTGTGCACAGAACTACCTTATCTTTGTGGACTGTAACATAGGGGTCCAAAACCCGAGAGGGCCTGTAGTTCGCCAACTCTTCTGATAAAGTGATAGCTACCAGAAAGGCTGTCTTGTAGGTCAGGTCTTTCAGACTAGCTTTATGCATAGGCTCAAAAGGGGGTCCCAATTGCCTAGTTAAAACCACATTTAGATCCCACCCAGGGGCTGGGTGAGTGATGGGGGGATACATTCTTTTAACCCCTTCCATAAAGGCTTTAATCACAGGTATTTTCCACCACGACGACTCCTGGTGTGACGTGGTGTAGGTTGACCACGCCGCTAGGTGAACCTTTAAGGAATTGAAGACTAACCCAGAGTCCAACAGATGGGTTAGATATAACACAATGTGTGAAGGCAAGCAAACGGTGGGATTGACGCCTTTGGAACTGCACCAGATGACAAAACGTTTCCATTTGCTGGCACAACAATAACGTTTGTTAGGCTTTCTTGCCTCCCTCAGTATGTCCATGCATCCTCGAGGGAGTTGCAGATGTCCAAACTCTGACCTCAGGAGCCAGGCAGCTAAATTCAGAGTTTGTGGGCATGGGTGCAGAGTCTCCCCCCCTGTCCTGAGACATGTTGTACGGGCAGGACAGCTTGACTGGTGGGGAGAGGGACATTTCCATCAGGTGCGCGAACCAAGGTTGGCGGGCCCACATGGGAGCCACCAGTATCATGGTGACTGGTTCCTGGTGCATCTTATGTACTATCTTGTTCAGAAGCTGCGTCCGGGGGGGCGGGTGACGCATGGGGGTGTGAGCGTAGACAAATTTCCCCGACCAAGTTATCCAGAGACCGTTCCCCTTGGATCGGTTCTGGGGGTACCTGGAGGCGTAATCTTGGCATTGGGCGCTCTCCTGAGTAGCAAATGGGTCGATCGCTGGAATCCCCCATTCTGCGAAGACGTTGGATACAATGTCTTCGTGCAGTCACCATTCATACTCTTCTGGCAGAGGAAAGTCTCTGCCAGAAGATTGAGTTCCCCTGGAACATGTTTGGATATCAGGAACATCTTGTGTTTGAGAGCCCATATCCAGATGTTTTGGGACAGCTTGGATAGCCCTGGAGAGTGAGTGCCCCCCTGTTTGTTCAGGTAATATATTGCTGTTGTGCTGTCAGTTAGGACCAGCAATGTCTTCCCTTGCAGTTGCTCCTGAAAGGCGTTCAATGCTTTGAACACTGCTAGTAGCTCCAGTAAACACTGCTAGTAGCTCCAGTAGGTTTATATGGTTGGACGCTACCTGAGGGGACCTTACTCTGTGCGCTGTCTGTTGAAGCAGGCGAGTCCCCCTCCCCACCCCGTGAGAGATGTGTCTGTCGTGAGTGGTTTCCACTGCAGGGGTGGTGAAGGTTTTCCCCTTCAAGAGGTTCTCCCTCGACCACCACTGCAGAGAGAGAACGAGAGCTGGCGAGACAACAGATCTTCCCATTGTCCGCTGGCCTGACACCACTGGCTGTTGAGCCACTCTTGCATGGGACGCATGCGCAGCCGCGCTTGGGGAACAAAGTATATGCATGACGCCATCATCCCTAGCAAACGCATAGCTTTGCGTACCATCATCTCTCCACTGGCTACATACTGATGAACCTGAGAGCATGTTCTGAACCCTCTCGCTGGAAGGGAAGACTAGACAGTCTTCACTACGAATTAGAGCCCCCACAAACTGTTTTACTTGGCTGGGGACCTAAGCTGGATTTCTTTTCGTTGATAGAAAATCCCAGGCTGAACAGTGGGTCTACTGTTTTTTGGGTGCTCAAAAAACAAATGAGTCCCCTGTGATGAGCCAATCGTCGAGGTAAGGGTAAACTGGAACTGAAAGTATGCGCAGGTGTGCCACTGCCAGGACCTTGGTAAACACCCTTGTCGCCGAGGCTATGCCGAAGATGAGGACCGTGAACTGGTAGTGTTTGTCCTGAATCACGAACCTTAGGAATTTTCTGTGTGCTGGCAGCATTGAAATATGAAAGTATGCATCTTTCATATCCAATGTTGTCACGAAGTCCCCCTGTTTTAGCAATGGGATCACCTCTTGCAGTGTTACCATGCAAAACTTCTGGGGTTTTATGAACTTGTTCGCTGGGCAAAGGTCTAGTACAGGACGCATGGTGAGATCCTTTTTGGGTACAAGGAAGTACACTGAATAGATACCCTTGTTTACCTGAAGAATCGAGACGGCTTCTATGGTGTCCTTTCCCAGCAGCGCTTCCACCTCTTGTATCAGGATCTGCAGATGTTCCGGTGAAAGGCATCAATGTTTTGGCGGTCTGAACTGTGGAGGTCGGGCGAATTCCACGCAGTAACCATGGGCAACCGTCTTTTAAGACTCACTGGTCTGAAGTTATCCCCTCCCATGCCTTGACTAAAGATGTTAATCGCCCCCCGACCGGGGAGACATGGGAGGGGACCTGGACTTGGTGGTCATTTCTGACCCGAGGTTGACGCTCCTCTGGAATTGGAGCCTCTGCCTTTTTTCTTTCCGCGCTTCTGACCCCTCTGGGGGTAGTAAGTGGACTTGCAGCAGGTTAACTTGAGTTGAAGTTGCCCGTGCCGAAATTGTTTTGACCGGTGAGAGCTTGTCCTCAAAAGGACCGCCAAGAATTACTGCCCCTATGTGAAGAGGGTTTCTGGGAAATTTGGTGCAGCGACTTAACAGTCTCGTGCTCCTTCTTGGTTGTCTCCAATGCATCGTCTACCGCCTTCCCGAAGAGGTTGGCCTCTTCGATAGGTTTGCTGATAATGGATGCCTGGGTCTCAGGCCTGAAGCCCGACGTGCGCAGCCACACGTGCCTCTTTAGTAGAGTACCCTGTGTGAGAGAACTGCTGCTGTCTCTGCTGTGTCCAGGGTATTCTTTACCACATTCTGATTGGCAAGTTTCCC
The DNA here is from genome assembly GCF_040938575.1 of Ambystoma mexicanum. Lineage (NCBI taxonomy): Eukaryota > Metazoa > Chordata > Amphibia > Caudata > Ambystomatidae > Ambystoma > Ambystoma mexicanum. The sequence continues at coordinate 1,565,763,189 of NC_090937.1, read as the reverse complement.
CTTCCGAGACAATGGCGAGAAGCTTGGCTCTAGTTGGTTCCGGAACCTCTTGAAGGCCTTCCTGGAGTAGGTTCCATTGGGCGTCGACGTAGCTTGCTAGTAACATTGTGTTATTGGCAATCCAGACGGTATAGGCCGCCGCCAACGTAACCAGTTTGCCTAAAGCATACAAACTTTTGGACTCCTTCTCCGGGGGTGACTCTCCCGTGGCAAGGGGAACCCCTGCTCTCTTGCGAGTGTTGGTCACCACCAGCGAGTCTGGGATTGTGTGTCCTTTGATATAAAGCAGGTCGGTGGGGGAGGGTCTGAAACGTTTTTCGACCCTTGGGTTCACAGCCCTAGTCTGAGCGGATGCGAGTAAGGAAGGGCCAGCCGTCTCTTTACAGAGCTCAAGGGAGGGATAGACTGGCTTGCCGGAGGCTTTTCATTAATAATGTCCTCCACAAAATCTTCAAGCGTGGCAATTTTAAAGAATTCCGCTGCTTTTTCAACATGTTGTTGAAAGCCATTTTAACATCCACCGGGGAAGCTTGTCGAATCGGGGTGGATGGGGGAGAGTTGAGGCAAACTATATCGTGATCGTCCTGCTGGGTGTCCTCCCAGTTGTCCGTTGCTCCTTGATCTTCCCCATAGTTGTCCAGAAAAGAGGAGGACTTCTTCTGTATAGATGTCTCTATACTTGTCCATCTGGACATCTTCTTGATAGTCAACTTGGTGTTGGACATCTTGTGTTTGAGGGTTAGGGTCTACCCGAGCTTTTTTCGGCAGAGGTTGATCAAAAGCCCTGAAAAACTGCTCCAGCCGATCCATACACCCCTCGAATTGCTCCGTGGTCCACTTGGATGACCCAAATGGACCTAGCTGAGCAGGAACCGTGTTTTCGGCCCTAAGGTGTTGACAGGATCTCCTCAGGGTGCTTGAGAGGGGTACCTGGCTTTCTTCGTAAGCGTCTTCGGGATCGTCTTCCAAATCCGAGGAAAACTTTTTGGCGGATTGACCCATAACTGTTGGCGGAACCGGTACTAGGCCCACCGCTGTAGCAATCCTATTGATGCTCTTACGGATAGTCACCGAATCTTCGGGAGACAACGCCTCCGATGCTCTGTCAGCAGTGGAAATGTCTTCCGCTTCTCCAGAAGGGCCAGCGGATGGCTTGCCGGGTAGAGGCCTACTTGTCGTTTTCAGGCCTGTACGGGCCTTGGAATCCATCGAAGTTTCTTGTTCTGAAACTTCGGCGCGTGTAGTTTGGGCAGTAGTGCCATTATGTTTCGTCGTGCTCTAGGGGGAGACAAGCGTTAAACGAGGTGTGTTCGTCTTTCCAGGGATATCTAACCCTGCACACAGGGCAGAATCTAAATGGAGTCCTTTCCATAGCAGAAGGGAAGGGGGACCAGACCAAAAAGGAAAGCAGTGGAAAAGAGGAGAGACATAACAGTATGGCAAACCCCGAGCCCACTCTCCCTACTGTGTAGGTCGGCCAGAAGGACCGACCACGTGGAAGTCCGAAAGCCGAATCTTAGGCGTCGGAACCCACAGCCGTAGACGATTCCCCCGTAGTCTTCATCGATGATGTTCTTGATGGGCGAAGACTTAACGGGGATAAACTGACAATTCGGTAAGAGAAACAATGTCTCATGAAGAGCTCCGCTATAGCGCGACCAGTGATCTGGGCGGAAAAACAATCTGAGGGACCTCGGCGCGTGAGGGATTTTGGGTACTACACGTCACGATAGGGATAGTGTTTCAGACACGCCTATGCCGACGTCCCCTTTCAGTCCCCGAAAGACAAGATGCAATACTCTGCGGTTACCACCGGATGTCGGACCATATGCACAGCATGTGATTCTAAGCAGATTAACAAGCATCAGAAATGAGGGGTATCTTTGGCCCCCAGGTGATGAGGGATGTTGGAGGCCATGCTGGGCATGGGTGATGTGCTGGACCCCTCGTTGCCAAAACCATATGATACTTAGTGTGGCAGCACGCTAACTTATAACGCAAAAATGGTGGCAACCCTCGATACCCAGCAAACATGACTGGATAGCTAAAATCTGCCACTTTGCAGCTCTACAGTGGGCAACCTACTCGGTTCCGGGGGGTCTATACAAAATGTAGAGTGCAATTGGATTTGGTCCTAAATTACCTACATAACTACTATCGGGAACAATGGTTCCCCCAGAAGCTGAGATTGTTGGACATTCTATGAGTAGCGTCTTGGCGTACCCTAGACATTCCCCTCAGGAAATTCCTTGGGAGGAGGGGGGGGAAGGGGACTGTTACTGTTTAAATGTTGAAATGCCAAGAAACATTTTTTTTAAAAAAAGGCCACCCGTAAAAAAAAAAAAAAAAAAAAAAGTGTAAAAGATTCTGTGCGTGTGCAAAAAGGTTCCCGCTCACTAAGGTATATGACAAATCCACCAGTAAAGCAAAACCTTCTGGGGTTGGCACAGGTCAGGAAGATTTATCATTGCTATGAAAATCTTACCTAACACTAACATCGTTTTGCACCTGGCTTGGATTCTTTTTCTGGAAATTTGAGAGCTTCAACATTTCTTTATAGGCTCCGCCCCCACCATTGGGTTAAGTGAAAATGTGTTCTGCTGAATCGCTCTTTGAAGAGAATGGCCCTTGTATTGCACCACAACACCTGAAGACACCACCATCCTGAAGCTTTGTTTGAGTTTTGCAGCCATCCTGAAACATTCTATTTAGTTTCCATTAATGGGTTAGTAATAAAATCATACTTGAGTTTGGTGTCTCAGTTCAGCGAACACCGACGGGCCACTAGCCTAACGATTGAAAAAAATATCACCAATTTGAACTTCAAGTGACATGTATAACTAATAGTAAAGATGGATTTTCAGAATCTGCCCCGTGGACACATTGAGTGGCTACCCTACTCCGATGTACAGGGACAAAAAACACTAATATCTAGACAAATTATCTGGTAGGTTGACTGCAAAGCAATTTATTTTAGCATTTACTTACAGCGCACATAACCTTTAGGTATCTAGGCGCTAGTTTCATTGCAGGTTATTTATAACGCAATTTTATTTCTTCAAGCGCGAGTCTGGGATTCGAACCTGGGATTGCTCAGCATGGTCTTGCTTCCAAGACCATGCGCCTTGCCACAGAGCTATCCTCCTGTCCAATACTTAAGAATTAGGAGGGCATGAGAGTAGTGAAGGGTACATGAAAGCACGCAAAGAGCACTCTTAATACAAGTGAAGGAGAATGTAGGAAAATATTTAATTAAGCCGGACACAACTGATCAACTAAAAGCCACAGTTAACACTAAAATATTTACTCCCAATGTATGCAGATTCAAATTGGTGTGTTCTGTGAAAAGCATCAACACTGAACAGTTAAAAAGTATTTCTAAAAAGGTACTGTAGTGTACTAAACAAAATAAATTAAATAAAAACAGCTAATAAAGACTAACAAATAAAGACTAACAGCTTGACACCAATCACCAGATGTCTGTGGAAAAAACAAAAATAAATGATAGGGTCTTACCTCAAAGGCAAAGGACTCTCTGGCCGCAACCCGACTGGTGAACGTGACCGGTAAGCCCTGTGGTTCGAGGCAGATCTGACTGGGTAGTGAGTCTGTAACCTGCAGAGACAAAAAATGATTTAAATGTCATCAAACAGCCCCTGGTTATTAACAGGATTTTTGGACTTCAATAGCTAGCAACAAGCTTTTGGCTGGAGTAACAACAACATATGTAAAGGTTAATTACTTTGAAAGGATTACCTTTATTGTAACAGATAAGTGGGAACATTCAAACTGCACTCAAGAGTACATTTTCAAAGCAGTTGATCATTGCCTAACTGGCATACTGAATACAAGGCAAGCAGGGGGACAACTGTTTTAACAAGTTACCCAAAAAGTTAATGAGATTATCTGGAGCTCAATGTCTTGAATAGATTTTACCTACAGAACTTTGAAATGCATCAGCATTACATATTCCTGCACAATGAAAAGCAACTCCACATTCCCTCAGCCATACCCTTCTTCATTAAGTTCCTAAACTCAGAATTAAACATTGTTTTGATCAAAGTACAAAACGGTTTCACTGAGCCCCTAGCATTTTTACTTCACCTGATGTACCCTACACTCACCCCTCACCGAGCACCCCCACTTTTCCTAGTGAAACCCTGCAGATAGTCAAACCGACTATGTAATTACATGTGCCCACTGCCAGGAATGAACATAACTTGTAGTTTGTTTCACCTAAAAGGAATACTAATGTACCTCAAGGGCTGGTGGTGTTAGGACAGATTTTCTGAAGCCCAAGTAGTGCTTAATAAAACCATTCAACTGAGACAGTACAAGACTCCTCTTAGTATAAGACTATACCACCTGAGTTCATGGTAGCATAGACAGAGCAGCCAGGCGTATCTTAGGAGGGAGAGGGCGGTAGAATCAGTACAAATGACATTTCAATGCAAAATGTCCAACGAAATACAAACACAATGTATTGTAAAAATAAATGATCTATTTAAATACAAGTAAGCCCAGATAAATCCATTACATATAACCACAATTCTATAAACACAGTATGCTGAAAGTTACAAGACCAAAGCATATAACCTAATTTGGAACAGGTGCTCTAGGGAAGTTAAACCAATAGTTACTTTTTAGATTACTTTCATAGGGGTAGTAGACCCTAGCAGTTGTACCGTGATGCTCAGCAAGAAATAACTTCGTAAACCAATTGGACAATATACTTTGTGAATAGTGGAACACATTCTAGGCACATTAAAACACCTATAACTCTGATTCGGGATAACGCAGTTATTCTAGGGTAGTTGAACCTTGGGGTGTAATATGAAATGACAGCTGCTTTTCAGTTCACATTTTAAAGGAAGCAATAACTAACTTATTTAAGGATAACAGTTGAGTAAAACCTATTCACTTTTTACAGGGGCCGTCAGCAACGTAGGCAGGAATAAACCTAAGACATTTTGTGTCTGTCGACCAATGAAAGCAGAACACGGTTACACTTTATGAATGACTCAGTTATTCTAAGTAGGTAGAACCTAAGAGACCTATTCTGGACAAGCTAACAGCAAGTCAGGGGAAGCAAGACCCAGTTGGGGACACTCATACATTTATCCTAACAGGAATAGTGAAGTGAAACCAACATCTTTACTTTTGGGAAGAGGCACAACGAAATCACAGGTAAGTAATATAACTCAGAAATATTCTGTCATTCTGAAAAGTATATGTAACGTCTTTCTTTCCTTAGAAACTTTTTCGCCATTCTAACTAAGGTAAGTAATAACGTTGGTAACTGTTCACTCCGAGTTACAGTTGACAAACAACTTCTTTGGCAAGTAAGTAACCTTTAAACACTTATTGTCTTTTCTAGGTAAAAGGCCCAATCCTTAGAAGTCTTTCCCTTATTCTTGGAGCATGAATGTTCTCAGTGACAGAAGAGGGGCCACTAGGGTGTAGTGTCCAACAGGCAAGTCAAGATAGGCTTTTAAGTAGCAACTGTCAAAGTTCCTAAGGAGGACTGTTGGAACAATTAAGTTAAAGGTCCAGGGGCTTCACAGAAGACACCCTAGGAGGATTCCAGCAAGGTCGTGGGTGCACTGGACGAGGACTCCCAATCAAAGAAAACACCCCCAAAACTACACAGGAATTACAAGAGACTTAAACTAAGGAAAAAGTTATTTCCTGTAATGTTCACCAGCACGGGTATGGCATGGATTCACATGCTCATGAATATTCACCGTTGTCTGGCTGGGAATCCTTGGTAAAAGAAAAAACAGTTTCACTTTCAAACTGTCTTTCTCCTATAAACCAATCACTGAGCTCTGTGTCATACTGCCCCAGCCAATGACTGCCCTCTCCCTAAGCCCCTCCTCTGGCAGCATCTACAGATTTGGGGGCATGTAAAGGTGCAATAGGACCAAGAAGAGCCGCAGAGGGGCAGGAGGGAGGGTGTGTATGTGAATGCCAGACCCATGCTGGAGAAATGTTACAGCATGTGGTCTGGCATGAATTCACATCCAGCGGCCATCTCCTAGTCATCCCCAGCGTCTTGCGTGATGGTGTGGACGGAACCCTCATCCTCCATGTCGGAAAGTGTAATCTGTGCCCCGGAGTTATTCTATTCCCCCCCACACCCCTCCTGTCACCTTTCAGGTCCCGAGGAGTCGTCTCGGGCTAAGCGACGGCATCCCCTTTTCCGCCGTCTTCTCCACTGGTTTGGCCAAAATCTCCCCCGCCTTGGAGGACGAGCCACCCTGGCTGCCATAGGGGTACCCTGGACCAAGTCAGCCCCTTTTGCCTTCGAAAGGGCTGCCGCCACCAGCTTGATAGGAGGATGATGATTTAGGCTGTATCACCTAGCCCTTAATGAGCAGATCGGACACCTTGTCCTGTCTGGCCTTCTCCGTTTTCTCCCGCAGCTTCCCCGGGGTAGCTGACTTGCTCTTCGTCAAAGAACTAGAGTAACGGCTGGAGACTGCGGCCGATGGAGATGAGCGCACCGTAGCAGTCGCGAGACGGGCTTGCCCGGCAACCTTAACGGAAACAGACTTGCGGTGCTTGGCCTGGTCTTGGGCCCCCACGTATGAAGTGGCCTCAAAGGACTTAGAAGCCCGCTCTGACTGTCTGGATCTGGGCGAGGCATGCCCCTGTGAGCCATACTGGGTAGGGGCTTGGATTTGAGCCACGCCGCCAGTCTGACATGCCGTTCCCCGCATAGCGCGCTTGGTAAAGCCACGACAGATCTCGCAATCCTCCTTGTGCATCGGGTGAAGATAATAAAGACACTGGGAATACTTGTCCTCCATGAAAACATTCCGCTAACCGCACCTGGTGCAGAGCTTCAAGAGGGAAGCCCCGCCGTCGCCGCCCTCCTCCTCGTCGTCGTCCGACATGGTCTGGCGCGGTGTATGCCTAATGGCCTTCTGGAAACTTCAAAGAAGAAACACTCATCGATTACACCCTTGCGTTCCAATGAGATACCGAAAAACGGACCCCTGTTCATCGGATGAAGAAACGATCGAGCCTGTGTGCTGTATCAAACAAAATTAGGATTCTTCTAGCAAAAATGCATTGAAAACGCAGAAAGCTTTGAGAGCGAAACACGAGGACTCCGAACACTTAGACATGCAGTAAAAATCTGAAGATGGCTGCCAGAGGAGAAGTTTAGGAAGAGGGTAGTGATTGGCTGGGGGCAGTATGACCCAGAGTTCAGTGATTGGTTTATAGGAGAAAGTTTGTAAACAAAAGTGAAACACTTCTTTTAACGAGGATTCCCGGCCTGACAACAGGGAATATTCATGAGCATGTGAATCCATGCCAGAACCCATGCTGGAGAAGAACAAGTTACTTACTCCTGGTAACGTTCTTTCGACTGGATGTTCCTCCCATGTGTTCCTCATCTTTGATATTCATATCATTCAGCTTTGCTGCTTCTGAAAAACAAATTCTACCAGGGGGCGCTGTGCTCGATGTCGTGGCATCGATTTCCCTCGAGGGATGCCGTTGTGCGTCATTATCCGTAGTATAAATAGCTCAAGCCGTGCCCGTTGGCTTCATTTCTGTTTTTCGTTGTCATCAATTAAAGAGTTGACCAGGCGTACCCCCAGACCATAAGCTCTCAGGAAGCGTAAGCATATAAATTGTACGTGTGACCATGCAGAACTTGTGGCTTTACAAACTTGTTCGCTGGGCGCAGATCTAGAACAGGGCGCATGGTTAGATCCTTTTTGGGTAAACTGAATAAAAACTGTTTTACCTGTGCCAGAGGTACGATTTCTATGGCTCCTTTCTCCTGTGGTGTTTCTACTTCCTGCAGAAGAATGCAAAGATGGTCTGGTGGCAGTCGACATGCTTGTGGAGGTCTGAATGTTTGGGACCTGTTGAACTCTATACAGTACCCTTGGGCCACGGTCTTTAGTTCTCTCCTCCCATGCCTGAAGAAACAATGTTAGCCAGCCACTGACCGGGGAGCCATGGGAGGGGACCCGAATATTCGCGTCATTTTGAGCCTGAGGCAGGGGAGCCTCTGGGGGTAGAGATCCTGCCTCTTTTGCCACGACGCTGACCCCTTTGGGATACGGGGTGGTGTATCCACCATTTCCCTGTGTAGAATTCCAATTGTATCCTGATGAGTATTGTTGCTGAGGGAAGCGTTGGCCACGAAAAAGCTATTTGGACCCAGATCCTCTTCTTGTAGAGGGTCTTTGTGTAATCTAGTCCAGTGTCTTTAAGGTGTCATGCTGCTTTTTTGCAGTTTCGAGGGCCTCATCTACTGCCTTCCCAAACAGGTTGGATTCTTCCACGGTTTTGATTATTATTGATGCTTGCGTCTCTGGCTTAAATCCAGAGTTCCGTAGCCAAGCATGTCTTTACGAGTGTGCCCTGAGCCAGGGATCGACCAGCCGTTTCTGCAGAATCCAAAGTATTCTTAAGAATGCTCTGGTTCACCTGTCTGCCTTCAGAGATAGTGGAGAGGAGACGAGTACGTAGGGGTTCGGCAACCTCCTGTATGCCTTCCTGTAGTAAAGCCCACTGGGCATCGGCGCAGCTGGCCAACAAGGTATTGTGGTTGGAAATACGCGTAGAGAACGCTGCCGCGATCCTTTTTTTCCAAAAGGCTGTAAAGTAATTTACCTTCCTTATCAGGGTGTGCCTTGCCAGTTGACAAAGGGACCCCTGTCCGCTTTCGCGTAGTAGTCACCACCTAGGAGTCTGGGGTGGTATGACCTCATATAGAGGGTCTGATGGAGAAGGGCGAAAGAGTTTCTATTTGCGGGTTGACACCTCTTGAGAGCCAGTGTTGATAAGGATGGCGCCAGATGTTTCTTAATTGAATTGAGGAGGGGAATGGCCTGGCTGGCCGGTGGTTTCTGTTTCTCTGCGTGCCAAACCAGGTTTGGTCCCTTTGTTTGAGGACTGAAGTCCACACTTGGCGTCTGAGTGTCTGGGGTGGGCAGGGAGTGAGGGAGGTGCCCGAAACTCCCTGTGCTTAGTCTCCTAGGAGACCCAAATGCACTCTGGTGCGATTGGCTGGCTGACTGTCTGGCAAGGGCAGCCACCCTGCTGGGTGCGTGACAGCTAGGCTGGAATGAAAGGGAGAAAACTGTTTAAAAGGAGAGTCTTGTGGGCTGGAAGGCAGTCGACAACTGGAACGAAAGAACTGAACACAAGCTGGAAGAGGACGGCGGCTGCAACCACTGGACCGTTGGTTTGCCCGGTGAATCCCTCATTCGACAAAGAAGCTCCTTCAAGGACTGCTTCTTCCTTTGAATTGGTGGGGCCAATGAACTCATAAAACACCTGGATACCATTCTCAAGGGTGGTTAGGTTTAACCAGGGAGAGGGACACCAGTTTGTGTTCTTGAATCTACAGCTACTGGAACTGAAGTGACTTCATTTTGTTTGCTTTCTTCGACGATCCCATGCAGAGCAGGAGTCCAGTGATATCTTTCCTCTTGTCCCCACGACTGAGGCTTCACGAACAGCGAGATCTGCAGGAACTGCCAGGAACCATGACTTCAGCAACATTTGTTTTCTTCATAAAAAAGGTACTGTGCCAACCCGATTGAGAGAAAGCCACTCTCGTGGAGAAAGTTTGTGAAACTTTCACAACTTGCAGGCCTAATCAGCTTGTGACCCCGCAAATTATTATTTTTCGCCTAAACTACTTCTAAGAACTTTTGCAAATACTTTACCGTTTGATACCAGAACTGCTCTTTCCTATCCAGAACACTAGCCCATTGACTTTGGCCTGGCACATTGACTTGAACTAAACTATTCTTGTGAACTGTAACTATTTGTACTGCCTAGAAAGTATATATAATCTATTCTACTAATTTTGTCCTTTTTGCTCACTGCTATACACCATCTTGAAAAACATGGCTCCCGTGATGTTCGCGGTCTGGAAAAATCATGGTAGTTCGTTGTAAAACCACTGCCACCAGCCTTTTCAATAGGAAAGGGTAGTATTTGACTGCTACATGAATGTTTAGACACAGGGGATACTATGTGACCCCTCAGCACTTGTGGGTCTCTGAATTTGGAAAAGACTAGAAGTCAATTTCACTTTACATTCTCTGGGAAACAGATTATCCCAGAGAAGGTATCTAAACCTTTGAGAAGTCTAAAAGACATCCATCTGTCACTGCACTGAGGGTGCTGTGTAACACATGAAAAGATGCCTATGGAGTTATCTAAAACTCCATAATCTGAGAACACAAATTTAAAACATATCAAAACACATGAAAGTGTGTGGGGGGGAGGGCTCACTCTTACCGGGTTAAAAAAATCAAGTCTTCAAAATCCAGCAAAGTTGCTGGGGGTCTCTAAGGTGAAGGGAATTAGCACATTTGTGAGAATTCTCCCCAACAGTCGGACCACAACCTAGTGAGGGTCCTAATAGATGCCCCCCCCCGAAACTCCAAGACAAAACAAGGTGGTTATGCATGACTTGCTGCTACGGGATAAAGTGCTATGCTAAGCGCTCTTGTCAGCGATAAAGAATACTTCAAAATTAAAGACAATGGAGAAGTTTGTTTAGCGAGGGTCTGGGAGGCATTTAAGGCCACGATAAGGGGAATCCTCATTGGAATGGGAGCGAGGAGAAAAAGGGAGGAGAAGGAGGAGAAGCTCCTTCGAGAGAAAATTGAGGCCAGGGTAAACTGAAGTCCCAAATGTTCCTGGGTAGATGGGCGGAACTTAACACAAAGAAACTAAAGACGCTCCTGGTCCGTCAAACTGAACGAAAGCTAGCTTTCTTGAAACACAAGTACCTGGAAAAAGGAAAAAAAGGCGACAAGATTTTAGCATAGAGAATGAGGGAGCTTAGGCACAGTCGTATAGTAGATGTCCTGTGCCCCGCCGAAGACTCAAGGACTCTCAGAGGAATTCCACCAGTTCTACGAGTTGCTTTACACCTCAGAATATAACAGACAGTGCAGATGCTGACCCCTTCCTTGATTAGCTCGCGAATCCACGCCTCCCGACGGAAAAGGCAGATCCCATGGAAGCGCCCATCACTCCCCAGGAAATAATTGATACCATTAGTGGAATGAAAGGGGCACCACTACCGGAGACAATGGTTTTATGTTATCATTCTATAAGATTACACTCACCCTGGCACCTTTTATGGCCAAGCTGTTTAAGTCGGCCCTGGAAACCGGCTCCCTACCCCAGTCTATGTTAGCGACCCTAATCGTAGTCATTCCTAAAGAAGGGAAGGACCCGGCTCAGTGCTCATCCTACAGGCCCATCTCTGTCCTGAAAAAGGATGTGTGAATTCTTGCAAAACGGCTAGCCAATAGGTTGGTTCAGCAGCGCCCCTGGTGGTTTTTGGCGAGCGGAAAATATAAGGAAGACCATAAACTAAATGCATGAGGCCACATGCAGAGGACTAGGGGCTCACCTTGTATCCATAGATTCGGAAAAAGGCATTTGACTGGGTCGAATGGCAGTGCATGGGTGAAGTCTTGCAGGGGATGGGCCTGGGAGAAACATTGAGGGCCCAACGGCAAGAGTAGCAGTCAATGGCACAGTCTCTTCCCCCCCCCCTTCCAGCTTACTAGAGGAACTAGACAGGGTTATCCCATCTACCCCCTGTTGTACGCCCTGGGTATGGAGCCCTTGGCTATCGCCATTAGGTTGGACCAGGGGATTGCAGGAATCCATGCAGGGAACAAGACTAAACTGACGTTTGCTGACAACATTCTTTGATAGTTGACAAATCTGTCGGAATCTCTCCTGCGCCTCCTGGAGCATATACAAACCTTTGACGGATTCTCATGCCTGAAAATAAATCTCTCAAAGTCAAGTGTGATGAGAGTCGAGTCCTCCTTGTACCTGGGAATTAATCTCCCTAGGAATTTGGAATCCTTGTTTGACCTCAACACCCCAATACTTGAGAAAATGAATGCAGATCTGTTACACTGAGCCCCCTTACTCTCTCCTGGTTTGGCCGAATGTTATCGTTAAACATGAACATCCTCCCCAGTCTCTTGTACCTTTTCATGGCTTCCCCCATCACCCTACCAGATGCCTTTTTCGCGACGATTCAAGGCATAGTACAACACTTCATCTGGAAAGGGAAAAGGCGGAGTTAAATATGCGACATTGACTCTCCCTAGGAACCTAAGGGGTTTTGGCTCCCAGATTTAAAAATTATACTACTACAGCTCCAGGTAATGATGGAACACTTGAGAGACGATATGGATACCTATTGGACATGTAGATTACACACACTCCAAAACAGTGAGACCTTCTGTGGTGTCCTCCCAGAGAAATCCTCCCCATGTTAGATCCCACCCCACTTTGGCGGTCCTCTGGGAGTTATGTGAACATTAAAGGTATGTATGTAGTGCACCGTCACCAACGGTCCCCAGGCACTCTGGTGGATCTGTAAAAAAAGGAGGGGGGGGGAGAGGGAGAAGTGGTGTTCTGTTGGCAGCTTCAGTTCGGTATACACCATGCGCTGAGCTTTGGTGCGAGTATCGGACCGGGCGAGACCTCGTGTGCTGTTGGTGCAGTGTGGTAAAGTGCGTGCGGTTTGCTGGGAGAGAAATGGTTGTGTGAATTTTCAGGTGAGTTAGGGATGCAGATATGAACGTTGGGTTAGTGGGGTATGTTATCCTGGTTCTAGTACATCTTGTTCCATTTAAATTGTATTCCTTTGGGTGGGGTTATTGCTGATTTCCTTTGTTGGCCGTCTAACGTGTGTGTGATGGCACGGCGCGCTCCCAGCTATATCCTAATGAACCTTGTATAATGTGATTGGGTATGTCTATTTCTCTCCCTCTGTTGTAGGAGCTGAGGGCCAGGGTGCTATTGATAAATCATCCTAGTACTTCAGTCTTGGTCTGCCTATGTATTCAGTCTTTAGTGTCCTCCGGTATGGCTATCTCTCAGTCGTTCAGTATGTTGTGGAGTATCTTCCTTAGATTCTATTTTTAGATGATTGCTTGGTGGGAATCGGGATCTGTGTCTTCATTCATTTTTTTTTTTTAGTTGTGTGTGTGCCAGTGAGTGGTCTTCTAGTTACGAAGTGAAGAGCCAGGATTTGATCCGTTTCCTGAATAGTATGTGGTTACTTGTGTTGCGACCTACCAAAGAACATACGCAATACCAGGCAAAGGCGCTCCTTTCCATCTGGCCCTCGCCAGAGTTTGTTGTGGGGCGCTGCCCCTTGATCTGGGTAACAAAGGGCTTCGTAACACTCAGCTATGGTCGGATAAGGGACGAGAGAGCCGCTCAATTGTTTAGGGAGAATACCTTTATTGATTACGAGATCTTAGCTGAGGCCAAGGGCACGTCCCTGCTGTCGGTCTTTGAGTACCCGCTAGTGAAGAGCATCTTGACGGACTCCAAATGTTATTTTGCATTTATATAGCACCATCGGTATAGTATCAAGGCGGTGGTAGGTTGAACGCCCTCAGGAACCGAAGTTAAAGGCAGTAGAGAGAATAGAGTCTACGCACTCGGCCGCTCTACGCACTTCAGCCACTTGAACGACTTAGTCCGCTCCACTCACTTCATTCATTCATCCTGCATTATTGGTTCAACTCATTTCACTTGCTGTGCGCACTCAATCCGTTACGTGTTCTCCATCTGTCCCATGCACTACACCCGTCTTATGTACTCGAATCATCTATTCTGTACCATTTATACATTCCATGTCATGTGTCTGATTTCATCCGTCGCCTGTATTCATTTTCCCTTCCTCTTCACTTTATTCATTTCGTCTATTTTGTTACTTTTCTTCATTGCAGTCATTACACCCATTTCATTAATTACAACCGATTTACTACTATTGTACAATTTTCTTTTTTCACTTTGATTTGCTTTTACTCATTTTATTCTTATTGTCCTTTTAGTTTACACTAGCGGTTATTAGTTGTCGAATTCTCGCTTGGATCTTTGTTTTATTTAAGATCTAGTATTTTTGTTTAGTCGAATTGTTATCCATTTTATCCTTCTGTCCAGATTGTTCCTCTTGTCCATTACATTTATTTTGACCATTTCCTTAATTTCAGCCACTTTGCTGTTCGTACAACATTCATTTTATCTACTTTGTAGGTTTGATTCTTTTTTTATGGTGTAAATAGTGTAAAGAACTCTCCCGCCTCTTCATCCCCTTAGAGAAAATAATTGCAGAGTCCCCTAATAGGAGGGGAGCGCTGTCCAGAATCTACAGAGTGCTGGTCATGGTGGATTTGGAGGGGAAACAGAATTTGAAATGTTTTTGGGAGTAAAGGGTGGCTGCGGAGATAGAAGATGCAACCTGGGGTACAGTCTGTAAATTAATGCTGGCAGGGTCTCTTTATACGGTAGCGATGGAACAAACTTTAAAATCCTACATGCTTGGCACATGCCCCCGGCAAAGCTATCTAAAATGTTTTTGGGAGTGTCTAATCTCTGCCTGAGGGCATGTGACCAACAGGGAACATGGTACCATATGTGGTGGTAGTGCCCGTCCATTCAAATTTATTGGGCTGAACTCTTGAGCTGGATCAAGGACATGGTTTGGTGTCACCACAAATTTGCACCCTATTGAACTCATGCTTGGCGTCCCGTCCCCTGAATCGGAAACTAGCTTCGAGAGTGGTGGAAGAGTGGTGGAAGCCATGCTAAGGGCCGGAAGAGTGGCCTTGGCCCAGAAATGGAAACAAACCTGCTCCGTATAGTGGGTCTCTAAACTGTGAAGTATCTTTAGATATGAAAAGATCTCAGCGATAGTGAACAATAAGATGGACAGCTTTCCTTTGGGAGTGTTGCATTGTTAAGACGGTTGTGATGACCTGAAACCTTTACATGTCTCTGCCCCTAGGCATGTGTTGGCCCCCAGGCCCCTGAGGGCCAAGGGGGTCTGGAGAAAAGCTTGGACCGGTACGTAGAACTTACCTTGCCAGTTAGGGCTTGGTCTCAATGATATGCATCTGTAGGCCCCTGGCAGATGGTTGGTTTAGTAGCTAGAGTGCAGGGGAGCTCGGGGGGGTGGGGGGGTTGCTGGGTAGGGTGTGGGTGGAGAATGTGATGGGGAGAATTCTCAGAAATGTGTTAACCTCTACCTTAGAGACCCCCAGCAACTTTGCTGGATTTTGAGGACTATTTTTTTTTACCTGGAGAGAGTGCAACCCTTTTCCCCGATCTCATGTATTTTTGTGTGAATTTTACCTCGGTTTCTCTTTTGGTTTGGAGTCTAACCAACTCCATAGGCATCATGTTTTTACAATTGTGTCACACAGCACCTTCAGTGCAGTGGCACAGGGAAATCTTTTAGATATCTCTGGGATAAACTACTGTTTCCCAGAGTAGTAGAGTGAAATTGACTACTTCGTATTGTACTTGCTAGACCCAACACACCCTATCTTACAACATAGTGATGGAGGGGTTACTTAGAATATCCTGTGTCTAAACGCTCATGTAACATCATTTATGTTACCCTTTCCTCAATTGACTGGCTGGTGGCAGTGGTTTTGTTTTGCATTTACCGCAACCGTTGGAAGACCCGGTAATCGCGGTAGCCATCAGCTTTTTCAAAATGGTGGTCGTCTTTTTTCACCAGGTCTTGGTGGAAAGGTCCTTCTAGAGTTTTTCTCTGCACGCAAAACCAGGTTTGGTCTCTTTGTTCATTCGCCTTTGGCGGGCTTCAGAAGTGAAGACCGCCTCCGGCTCCAGAGTGTCTGGGGTAGGCGGGAGGTGCAGAAACACCCTGTGCTTAGTCTCCTAGGAGACCCAAATGCACTCTGTGGCGACTGGCTGACTGTCCGGCAAGGACAGCCACCCTGCTAGGTGAGTGGCAGCTAGGCTAGAATGAATGGGAGAGAACTGAATAAAAGGTGAGTCTCTTGGCTTGGAAGGCAGAGTAGACCACTGGACGTAGGAACCGAAGAACTTGAAGAGGACGGCTGCTGCAACTCCTGGACCGTTGGTTTGCCTGGTGAAGCCCTGCTGCAGGTCCGAATCACCAAGTTTCACATTGACAGAGAAGCCCTGCAAGGACTTCTCCCTTTTGAGTTGGTGGGACCAATCAAGTCCCAAGTAAGCCACCTGGACACCCATCTCGGAGCTGGTTGAATTGCCTCAGAGTTGCTTCAGGAAGCCTAAGAGCCAGGGAAGAGGGACACCAGATTGTGTGCGTTGCTTGTAAACTGGCCTAAAGCTTTTGGAAGGTCAGTTGAGTGCGGGCCCTCAGGTGTGAGGAAAGTCCACCTTGACAGCCAGGAACCGCACGTATTGCTATTTGCTGTACCGCAAGGCGATGAAACACAAAAGAGCCACTGAAAGTAAAATTTGCTGGTTGCCAGCTTGGACAAGGCCAGTACAGTGCAGGATTCTCCCCCTACGTCCTCCCTCTTGTCCCCACAAGTGAGGCCCAGGAACAGTGATATCTGCAGAACTGCACAGGAATCTTCAGCTGCATCTTTTTCTTATTTACTAATGTACTGTATAACTAGCCCAAGAGAACTTACCTCTCAATGAAGTGCTTGTAACTTCTGCAACTTACAAGTCTAATCAGCTTGTGGCCCTACATTTGGTCCTTTTTATCAAAGGCTCCCAAGAACTTGTGCAAAGACTTTTCCATTTACTTACCTGAAGTGCTGCATCCTATACAAAGACTTTGGCCTATTGACTTTGGCTTAGCCTATTGAGTTTAATGACTCTTCAAGTGTTATCTGAAAGTATTTGCCCTGCTTATGAATATTTGTAAATTCTTGTGTTCTAATAACCTTTGCCTTTCACTTACTTTTTAAAGAGTATTCGGAATGCCAACAGTAAGGTACAGTATTGAAGTATATTCTATTACTCCCCTCTTGAGATGAGCCTGGCTGCTCAACACGCTACCAAAACTGTAGTACAAGCTTATAGTACAAGCAAAGGCTGGGTTGCCTATACCTGTAGTTCTAGTTGTTGTAGTGTTCCCAGAGGCTAATGCATATAAACTTTGCCTAACAGAGGGAAAGGAAGAGAGGTGGGGGTAAAAATGTTGGTGACGTTTGAGTTCAATTGAATTACAACATTAATGATAAATGCAAAGAAATTAAATGAGAAAAAAAACAAGAGCATCTCCATACAACTCCCTGCACAGAAACGTGCAGTAAAAATCTGACGATGGCCACCGGGGATTGGTTTAGGGAAACATCATTGGATGGGTGAAGTATGACCCAGTCTCCAGTGATTGGTCAATGGGACAAAGGCAGTTAACGCTTTTAAAGCAAGACTGCTTTCTTTTATTGAGTATTCCCGGCCTGACAGGGAACATTCATGAGCATGTGAATCCATGACGGACCCGATGCTGGAGAAGGATACATTGCATCCCCTCAGAACTCCACCTAAGGGGGTGTGCCAATTACACAAAATAATTGTTAGGCAGGATAGAAAAGTATCCCTCTATCCTTGGAAACAGTAGTGGTCACAAGGAAAATAAAAAGGGCAGTCAAAGAGCTCACAATAACACTACACAAAGTGCTGTGTGCTGAAATAATACATGGCAGATGCCTTCAAAGGTGGAGGAAAGCATTACTCCAAAAAGATGCAAGCAAAAGGGTCGAAAAAGGTTCCCAGAGAGACTAAAAGATTGAGTGCTTTGGGGGGGTGAGGGGTGGAGGGAGGTTCCCACTCACTCAGAAAAAAACGGATATAAAATGCAAGAGCCCAGAAAAAAGTGCTGGGGCACCCACTAGGTAAAATTATGCACAAAAATGAAATTCTACTCAACAGTAAGACCTTGACCAATTGTGATGTTAAAATGTATGACGAGGGTAAACAAGTGACTTGTACCTGGAAGGGCTCCTTGAACGGGATCGGCACACAAAAGTCCTAGGGATGTAATCATCAAGACCAAGGAGGCTCAATGGGTCAACATCATCAATCTCCATTCTGCAAAAGGAAAAGAAACACTGGTGAATTAGTTTATATTCATATTGCTACAACGATAACTTCCGGATACAAATGTAAACGCAAAAAAGTTATTACACACCACAAGCGTTAGCAATGGTCATTTACCTATCACATTAGTACAAAACATTGCGTTCAGTTTAAAACTCACCAGTATGGGCAAAGTGACAGGAAGCACCAGCCTATTGTAACCTATCAAAATTTGACAATACAAATATTTATATTTAATGAAATGTGGATGGCAACACCACAATGATCACCTCATACTTAAATGCTTCAGTCGGTTTTGCTATGATCTTGCTCTTTAAACATGCAATGGCTAAAAAACCTGACAAGAAAGGGAAGCCAAACCTCTCAAACGTCAACAGAGCGATAAGACTCAACTCAGGCCCGGGTCGAGACAGCAGTACAATTAGTCCACACATAGATCCAGAAAATAGACCACACAGATATACTGACATATATACTTTAATATTTAAAGTTATGCATAGAAAACTATCAGTTCAAATAGGCACTTTAAACATTAATGCACAGTATTGTACAAGACTCCAATCTTAGTATAAGGCTGTACCACCCGAGTATATGGTAGCTTAGTCAGAGCCGCCAGGCTTATCTTAAGAGGGAGAGAGGGCTGTAGGAAAGTACACTGAACCTCTAGTACACCAAGATTCAATAGTAAGACAGGTATTATAACAATGTATTATAAACACAAGTTCAGGGTGGGGTGACAAAACCGTGTTCGTTGCGGCCGCTGGCAGGGAGTAGGTGCTCCAGGACTGTCAGTAGTTATTCACACTTCAGTCTTGAGTTTTAGTTGTGCATTGATATTTACTAACACAGGTGCAACATGACATTTGAGGCACAATGTGCCAGGGTGGTGAATCAGAAAACAGCTGACGCGCGTTTCAACCGAAGTCTTTCTCAAGGCAAATGGGTTGTCGTGAAGGCTCGCGTTGGAGCGTGTGGCAGAGTCATCCTGGATAGGGTGCTGGCTCGTGGCTTAATAGCTCATCTGAGGATGAAGCCCATGTTAAACCAACTGGTTCCACCCTGAACTTCTAAACCTCCAGGGAACCCTGGAGTTTGGATCCCCGACAAAACCATGTGCTAGACCGCAGGCCAAACCCTGACCACAGTCGATTGGTTGCGCAGGGGACCAGTCTGTCCAGACACCAAACTCCTTACCCCTTGCAATCATATTATAAACAAACAGGCCAAGTTAAGTCTTGGGGTATGTACAGGTTATAGAGTCAAACGCATTTACATAAACACAATGCTTGAATGTGCACAGACCAAAAAGCATAAAAACAGTAATTCTAGGGAAGTCAGACCTTATACACATTCAGTACAGGCCACACCTATTCACGGGGAGTAAAAACCATACTTTACTTTTAGATTACTTTGAGTCATACACGGGTAGTAGACCCCGTCAATTACGCAGCGACACTCAGCAAAGAAAATCACATGATCAACCAACCCTGTTACCACAATGCTTTTCTGAAAAGTGGAACACAGATTCAAGGAACAATATATATACCTCCAACTACATTTATGATAATGCACAATTAAACTAGGTAAGACCTTTTTGTGTAATATACAGTTACAGATGCTTTTCAGCTCAGATGAACAGTCTAAGATGAGCAATAACTATTTACACTAATTTAGAATGCACCAAGCAGACCAAGGTCAGCTACACCTAAAGGACACTATTTCAAGTATGGCACACAGCTATTCTAGCAAGGTTAAAACCTAATGTTGTAATATACTATTACATTTTTTCTTCGCAGATCAGTGGACCACAGACTGAGAAAGCAATACATCTTTAAGATATTTTAAGAAGGCACACAGCTAACACAAGGTAAGCAAAACCTATATACACTTTTTAAAAGGTGCCATCAGCAACCTAAGGTTAGTATAGACCTAAAACGGTTTTAGCATCTGTATGAAACAAACCAGGTGAAAGCAAAATCCAATGTTACACTTGATGAATAAAACGTTAATCTAGGAAGGTAAAATCTAAGGCACACTTACTATAAACAGTCTATACAGCAAGTTAGGGAAAGCAAGACCCAATTGGGAAACCATACACCTATTCGCTGAAAGAATTAGTGAAGCCAACAGCATTACTTTTGAGAAAGAGGCACAACCAATTTACAGATGAGCCAATTAACCTTATATATACTTTTCAGAATGGCACAATGAAGATTCAAGCTAAGAACTTTGTAACAGTCCACTCTCAGAGCGACAGTTACCAAATACTGGTTCCATGTGTTAATATCCCTGCAAAAATATTGCCATAAAAAGATAGCCATATTTTTGCAGCATTAAGGCATGGAACCTGCGAGGCACAACCCTGCAACCCCCGCATTTTAAAAGGAGAAAAGGGACACCTGCAGCCCCCTCTCCCATAAACCCCAAAAATTATACCCCCCCAAAAATGTCACCTATGGCTGTTCCTGACGACCATATGTATGGCTATATTTATGGTGGGGATAATATGTAGTGATACCCAAATACTTTTAAACGCTAGTTATACTTTAAGACAGAATCACTTACTTATCCAGTCCTTCCCTATTCAATTGCACAAGTTCACTCAGGGGCAGAAGAGGGGCCTTAGTAGTCTTGGAGCCAGCTGTAGGCAGGGTGAGATAAGGTTCTGTTGCAGACAAAGGTCTAAGTTAGTTAGGGTCCAGGGGCTTCTGAGAATACACCAGCAGTGGGCCTGGGTGAACTGGATGAGATGACTCCCAATCACAGAAAACACCCCAAAAGCTTCACAGAAATCTCAGGCTTAAGGTAAGTAAATACCCCAGCCAACAGTACCTCAGCACAGAAGAGTTGAAGCAGGAAAACCTCAGGATCTGCAGCCATAAACCTGGTCAATGTATTCCTTTGTCATGAAGACATGACTTTGGAAAGGATTTTGAAGTAGGGATCAAAGGAAAAGGATCCAGGCAAGACTTTCATTGATGCTGGATGCGGCTCTGTGCTTTTTGCGTCCTTTTCAGGAGCCAGAAGACCGAATATTGCTGGTCAGATTCTGGTAGTTTGCAAGGTCCAGCACTCTGTTTAGGGGACTTTTCTAACTCTATTCACGTCTCAGGAGGTGCAGCAGGATGCCCACAAAGTTTCAGCAAGATTCGGAAGACCATGCACTGCACAATGGCTCAAGGTCCCACGGTATTTGGGTATTGCAGCCCTGCAAGGTCGCAGCACGACGTTTAATGGCTCATAATGCAGTCGCCATTTTTGAAGTCCGCATGTCGATTGGAAGGAAAGATAACAGCAGGCTCTATGGTCACTGGAAATCTTCTCAGCTGGGTTTTCTTAATCTTCCTCTTCGGATTTGGTTCCGCTGTTAGACTACCTCTTCAGCTTCCAGGATCAGACTTTTATGAAGGAACCCAGTCAAAAAGCCATGCAACTTTAAAACTTGGGAGGTTGGCAGTCCTTTCTGGACAGCCAGCCTCCCAGTATGAACTGGATTCTAGCAGTCAGGTTGGAAGACAAAGGGCTGCAGAGTTTTGGAACCCTTCTTCGCTTCCTGCCTTCACAGAAACTCTGGAGCCTGGGCGGGCTTAAACATCTACCGCCAAAGACAAAATTGACAGGGGATGTTCCCGCCCTGGAGGGCAGGGGAAGGAACAAGAAAGGATAAGACTCTACAACAGTGGCCTTTTTGGTAAAATGAGCACCCAGGGTAGCTTTACTGGAAACAGCCTGCGGTAAAGGTGCACCGAATTAGTAAGGAACAAGTTACTTACCTGTAACTGTTGTTCTCCAGCATGGGTCTGGCATGGATTCACATGCTCATGAATATTCGTCAGGCTACGAATCCTCTGTAAAGAAAAAATCTGTCTGTTTCATTTCTAAACTGTCTTTCTCCTAGCAACCAATCACTTGTCTCTGGATCATACTGGCCCCAGCCAATGACTGCCCTCTACCTAAGCCCCTCCTCTGGCAGCCATCTTAAGATTTGGTAGCACGTTAAGTGGCAGTAGGACCAAGAGAATAGCCGCAGAGGGGTGGGAAGGTTTGCATGTGAATCCATGCCAGACCCATGCTGGAGAAGTTACAGGTAAGTAACTTGTCCCTTCTCCAGCATGGATCTGGCATGGATTCACATGCTCATGAATACAAGAATACATAGCAGTACACACATGCACAACCACGGGAGGTGGCAAGGCTCAACATTAAGCATCTCTTACCCCCTCACCAGGCCCACCTTCAGGCGAACAGGTTGCGCAGCACTGCCTGGCCGACTCTGGACTCCTCCCTGGAATCCCGTGAAGGTGTGAGTCAACCTCAACGTAGCAGCCCTGCATATGTCCAGCAAGGGCACGCCAGACAGGAACGCCGTAGTAGCAGTGATCGCTCTGGTTGAATGGGTTCTCGGACGGACACCGGTCGGCTTGCCAACCGGTGACAGTGCATGAGGCAGCCGGAGAGCCATCTAGATATGGAAGCCTTCGAGAGGGCCTTCCCTTGGTTCACAGGTCCAAAGTGAATGTCAGTTAGGGTGGTTTGCAGGAGAGGGCCCGATCTCTCCCACTCGTTGTGCGGAGGTGCTGGCCACAAGAAACGCTGTCTTCCACGATAGGAACTTCAACGGTGCCGAATGCAGAGGCTTGAATGGCGGCCCCATGAGTCTGCTCAGTACCACGTTGAGCTCCCACGCTGGGGCCAGAGACTTCACGGGCGGGAATGATCGGAACAGTCCCTTCATATACTCCTTCACCAGACAATGAGACCACAGAGATGGACGCCCCGGAGTCCTGGTGTAGCGGGAAATAACTGCCAGATATATCTTGGAGGCATGAGCTAGACCCGCCTTGGCCAGTGACAGTAGGTACGGCAGCACTTGAGGGGCCATAATCCGCAGAGAGTTAAACTTCTGTGCACGGCAACAGACAGAGAACCTCTTCCATTTGTGCCATAGAACTTGAGAGTTGAGGACGCCCTGGCCTTTGCAAGCACTTCCTTGCAGATATCGTACCGTCCAAACTGTAGTGCTCAAAGATCTTCTGGAATCCTCCAATAAATGAAACTCGACAAGAATTTCGCCGTTGAGGGGCGTAGAGAATTCCAAAACGGGTTACTCTTGATCGGAAGTAGACACGGTGGAGCTTGAGGCTCGATTGACCGAAAAATGAGATGAAACTCTTTGGAAAAAAAAAAAAAATTATTGTAATTTAAAAAAACGCAGTAAAAGCTCGAGAGCTATAGCACGAGGACTCCCAACACTTGAACGTGCAGTACAAATCTGAAGATGGCTGCCATAAGATGGGTCTTAGGGAGAGGGCAGTCATTGGCTGGGCAATATAACCGAGAGCTCAGCGATTGGTTTATAGGAGAGAGTTTATAAGTGAAAGTGAAACTTCCTTTTACCGAGAATTCCCAGCCTGACAGAATATTCATGAGCATGTGAATCCATTCCTGACCCTATGCAGGAGAACAATTTTTATAAACATACTGTCCAAGTGTAATTTTTTTATTCCCATTGTGTGGACCCTTTACAAGCTCACCACCTCTTGAGACTTAGCTTAGACCATCGTCACTACTAACTTCAACTGGTTTGGCTACAGCTCCCCAGAGTTGTCCCAGTCACAATATAGGTTGGCCTTCCCTACATCTGTCTATCAGGTCAGAGTATAGAAAATCAGTCCCAACACTCTTCAACTACATTTTTCTTCGAAGACGGTATCAGAACTAGAACGTCCTATTGCCTTCGGCTCCCTAAAGGCATCCCTAAAGGCATCCCTACTGGCTTTGGTAGTGCGTGTCCCCTATAAATGTTTTGTCATGATGCCTACCCCCAACCCAGACCAGGTCCAGCAACCCCGGAAGCAGGCATCAAGTTATTTTGAGCAAGCCCAAAAACCCCTGCTAGGGGCTGTTGGGTGCGGTCCTGGCACCTATGGCGCCAGGCTCATATGGAGAGTCAGTCCTGGCGCCATAGGCGCCAGGCTCAGAGTAGAACTTACCTGATGCAGACCATGCTGCATGCGTACCTGATGCAGACCATGCTGCAAGAGCTCCAAGCCAAATGAAGCTTGGAAGGGACTATTTTACCTAGGGACAATTTTTTACTCGGGCGGGGCTGGGGAGGAATACTTACTTGGGACTACTTTGGAGGCTATTTAAACCATGCCCGAAGAGCAGCACACGCTTCGCGTTACTCTGCATCCAGCGCAGCGTAACGCTCACCGTGCCTGGAAGTCTGCATCCAGTCTTCTGCCACGCCCACCTCGAGTTTGGAGCGCCTAGAAAAAGGGAATCTTGTTTTGGATATCACCAATTCCTTCGAGCCAGTGAAGCAACTGATTATCAACGCGCCCCTGCGCTCAATGCAGGATGGAGAGCTCATCTTTTCAAACCATCAGGTGAGACTATAAGAGGGGACAAAGGTGATCCGTGGGGAGAACAGCGGGGGTGGGGGGATTTACACTCAACTCCACAGGTGGTTAATTCCCTTTCTCCATTTGCAGAAGAATATTCCTACGGGCCAAGCAAACGAAGCTAGGTGGGCCAGTCCAGTCCGTCATCTCGGCCCTACGAGTCACATTGGTGGAGACTGCAGCTGTCCAGTTCAGATCGACGCCTCTGTGGGAGCCAGGTGAGCGTAACAGGTTTTAATTCTTGGAAAATTATTTGGGAAAAGACTTCCTACATGCCTCTGGGAGAAAAGGAACAAGTTACTTACCTATAACTGTTCTCCACAATGGAGAACAACAGTTATAGGTAAGCTCATGAATATTTCCTGTCAGGCTGGGAAACCTCGGTAAAAAAAAAATAAAAAATAAAAAAAAAATATCAATATTTCTGAACTGTCTTTCTCCCAACAACCAATCGCTGAGCTCTGGGTCATACTGCCCCCAGCCAATGACTGCCCACTACCTAAGCCCCTCCACTGCCATCTTCAGATATGGTAGCCCCAGGTCAAGAATGGACCTCCAGCCCTCAGTCTTCTTTTGCACTAGAAAGTACAGTGAATAAACTCCAAAGCCCGATTGCCGCTTTGGAACCAGCTCCATCGCCCATTTATTTAGCATGGCCGAACCTCCAACAGCAGTTGAGGCATGTGTTTTTCCTGCCGGGCCACCAGTGGTATTTGGTGACACTTCAGTTGGAACTCTAGATTGTGCCGGTGGGGCGAGAGCGTCAAGCACCCAACGGACAGTGGAGATGGCCTTCAACATGCGAACGAAGTTCGCCAGCCGGCCTCCCACCGGGGTGCACGCCCGACATCATGGCCCGTTCATTCTTGCTTGGATGTCGACGGGCCACCTTGGGTGCTCTGGAGACAACGTCCTTCTCTGGAGGCCTTGGAGTGGCCCCTGTTGGTCTCCTGGGCCAAGAAGCGGGAGGGTTGGCGGTAAGAAGACGAGCCCCCGACGTAGCCCTTCGAAAAACAGGGTGACTTGCTTCCAGAGGACCGATAAGATGGCAGTCGCTGCTGTAGTGTGCCCTGAGCACGTGCCGATTCTCATCTACAGCCTTCCCGAGAAGATTGTCTCTGTCCTGTCTCTGTCCAAGAGCATGTCCAAAACCCTTGTATGGACCTGTCGAAAGTTGGTGGCCTTGAGCCAGCCACGGCAGTGAAGGCAAACGCTGTTGCCCATCTGGCAGAAACCCACCAACATCAGCGATGTCCGTGGCCATCGGGATGGCGTGGTATAACGCGCCACCTCGCCCTCTTGCAGAATCTCCATCGCTTCTGACCTCTTGTCGGGGAGGAAGGCCGGAAGAGGTGCGAGCTAGAACTACAGCTCCCGATCGTAGTGCGCTAGGATAGCAATGGCTTTGGTGGCCTTTATGGTCATGGATGCAGAGTAGATAACTAGTCGTCCCATAGTATCGAACGTCTTCCCCTCGTCAGGAGGTGTGGACACTGCGGAAGATGAAGAGCCTGACTACTACTACTTGACAGCTGCAGAGACCACCCAATCTGGTGACGGTTGTGCCCGCAAGCACTTGTCTTGGGCGCAGAGTCCGGCACCCTGTATTTCTTCTCTAGGCGGTCCCTCTTCGATGGGGCCGTAGAAGGGTTCTTCATGAGCGCCAGTCCTTCATCCCAAATGTCGTCCAAGAGTGGGACTTAAAGCATGGTCTTCCGCTATGCCTTGCAGCGCTGATATAGGAAGCCCTCCTCCTCTGGAGTGAGCTGGAAGTGCTCCGATGCGGAGATCACCACATGAAACAATCCTATCTCGTCGGGCGGAGAGGATATTGGTGGAGCAGACGGAAGGTCCCGCATACTGCCGTCATCTTCCGTACCAGTTGTCAGCGCGGTGTCCGACTCCTTCTCACCTACTGGGGGCGGCGAAGAGGGACTAGACAGGTAGTAAGGAGGCATCGGGTGCCTTTTCCTCTTCTTGGCCGGCGGTTCCACTGTTGTTGCAGGCACCAGTGCCGCTGGGAGAGCGTGTGGAGGGTGTGAAGAATGTCCAACAGCACTCTAGGTGGCAGCTGCAGGGTAGGGACAGACGGGCAGCTGGTGCAAAGGCTCAGGGCCGGGGGTCTCATCCAGAGGCCCTCCGTCCCCTTCCTCAACAGTATCTCATTCATCCCCCTCATCGTAGGGCGTGTAACGTTAATGTTAAAGCATATTTGTACCACACACCATCACCACGGGAGTGGTCCCCTGGCACTTTGGTAGATCAAAAAGGGGGTTGGGGTGAAGTTTGGGGGAGCGAGCAGGATCAGTTCAAGAGAGCAATGATGTGCTGTTGGCACCTTCAGCTCGGTTAGCACCGTTCGCGGAGTTTACCGCTCGGTAGCCGCCGTGTGCAGTTGTGCAAAGCTATGTGTGGTTGGTTTTGTAGTTGCGTTGTAGTAAAGTTTGTGCGGTTTGTTTTGCTTTAGGTTTGTGGTTGTGTTTGGTTAGAGTTTGAGGTTTGTATGCAGAGGGGTGAGATTGCAAGTGGGTAGGTTATTGGCCTCGCTATATAGGAGGTGCTGTGTGCTAAATTTCCATTCTTTCTAGCTGTGGTTCGTGAATATCTTTGCATTTCGATCTAAACCCGGCCTTAGCTAATATTCACAGTCCTGTCTATATATGACGCATGCCCAATATTCACTATTGTATCCAGATGTGGTGTTGACCTACCTTCGAGCCTGACTAGATGCGAATACAGCTAGCATACGGGATGCCATCTACATATGGCATTGTTAAATTCCCAGTGTGGATGTGGCAATGGCTAATATTTGCTATACTTCTAGATGTGGCACTGGCCGGTATTCATGATCCTCTTTTGATGTGATGCAGGCCAATGTTCACAATCCTATCCATGTGTTGCACTTGCCACGGTTCAAGCCTCAATCAAGTGTGGGATTTCTAAATTCCTATCTAGATGTAACATAGGTTTTTTACCATTCTAACTAATTGTGGTAGTTGCTATCATTCACAATTCTGTCTGGGTTGGCGCCGGCTAGCGTTCACAATTCTGTCTCAATGAGGCACTTTCTAATATTCATAATTCTATCAAAGTATGGCCCTAGGCTACGTTCATGGAGTGGGAGAGGTTATGTATGCTAATTTCTGTCCTCATGTGGTTGATGCTCGTTTTCTGTTCCAGGTAGCGTCTCTTGTTGTAGAAGTTTCTGCATAGTCCGTTTTGGGTGTTACCTGTGTCATGTATTCTTTCAATCTGTTTTGTGTGTTTCCTGTTTAGTCGTTTCAATTTCGTTCCAAGGTGTTGAAGGAGAGCCCCCTAGTTTTTTCTTGATGTATGGTTTTGTTCCAGGCAGATTTCATTGCTTGATCTGAGGAGTCTCGTTGGCTTGTAGATTGTTTTTTC
Organism: Ambystoma mexicanum; assembly: GCF_040938575.1. Classification (NCBI taxonomy): domain Eukaryota; kingdom Metazoa; phylum Chordata; class Amphibia; order Caudata; family Ambystomatidae; genus Ambystoma; species Ambystoma mexicanum. The sequence goes on along the minus strand of NC_090937.1, from coordinate 1,565,735,494 downwards.
TTTTGTAGGAATTCAGCTCCTTGTCCGCCGATTGCCCTGTGTGTTGTGCACATTGTTTTGAAGTTGATCTGATGTTTGATTGGGAGCCAATGTAGTATTTTAAGTGCTGGGGTGATGTGATCTCATCTGGATAGTTTGAGTGTGGCTGCTGCCTTTTGGATGCGTCATTTCTTCAGGAGGTATACTGGCATCCCGATGTTGAGGCTGTTTGCGTAGTCGATGCTTGACATGAGGGTGACATTTAAAGTGTTTTTTGGGTGAAGGAGAGGACTGGTCGGATTCTTCTTGTGTGAAGGAGGAAGAAGCATTTCTTGATTATTGCGTTTATTTGTGGTTCTATGGTTAGGGTGTTGTCTAGTACTCCCCATGTTTTTTTTTCTACCTTTGATGGTGTGGGCGCGGTTCCCATTTCCGTCGGCCAGGGAGTGCAGGTGTGGTTCTCTTGGTTTTTGGATATAATCATGATCTGTCTTTCCTGCGTTGATTTTCAAGTTGTTGGCGTTCATCCAGTCAGACTTCTTTTAGACATTCTATTAAGGTTGAGAGATCGGCTTGAGTATTAGATTTTGTAGATAAATTGAGTGTCATCTGCGTAGTTGTAGCATGCTGGAGAACCTTATTACTGGAGTCTGGTAGATGTTGAAAGGCAGGGGAACTCCACAGTCAACTCGTCGAGTAGACTTGAAGGGTTTTATCCATACCGTTTCTGTTCTGTCCGCTAGGAATGATTTAATCCAAAGTAGCCCCAGCGTTTACCACGTCGCCACCAACATCCTGGATGGTCTGGAGCTAAACGAGTTCCTCCTCCTCAGTTTAGGAGATACCCGTGTCCTGGAGGACTGAGTCTCCCCCTCCTTTCTTCGCGTCCAAAGGGGACTGTCTCGAGGAGATGACCGGCTTCTTCTTCAATGGTCTGGAATGAAGACTCCCTCCTGCCAGGGAGGGACACTCGCCTTTCGAAAGACGCCCTGCAGGTCCGCCTTCGAAAGGGACCACGATGGAAGGAGCAATCTTTGTCTGGTGCACCTGGGCCTTCATGGTCAGGCCAGGACCCTTTGTCCTGCTTGGCCTTCGTGGTCTCTCAAGACACCTTGTCCCGTTTGTCCTTAGGGTCCTTGTCCGACAAGGGTAGGCCGGACGCCGTACCCTGCTTGGTCTCATCCTTGGCCGCCTCAGGGGTCACCTTCAGCTTGCCCGGGGGATCAGACTTCCTCTTGGAAGACTATCCGGATTGTTGACTGGATACCGATGCAGCCGGGGATGTAGGACGCGCCCTGAGCACCGAGGAGCCCGCAACGGCTTGGCCTTTTGTTGGACCCCCGTGGGAGGGCCCCCCCCCCCCTCAAAGAACTTCGAAGCCCGCTCAGCTTTCCCGGATCCGGGAGAGGCATGCTCCTGGGACCCACCCAGTGCAGAGGCCTTGGTCTGCAGCCACTCATACAGCCACTTACCCCGATCCTTCAACGTGCATGTCGAGAGTCGCAGCAAAATTCACTATCTTCCTCCTTGTGCGTCGGGTACAGGCAGTAAATGCACTGGAATGTTTGTCGTCCATGAAAACATTCTGCAAGCCACAGTCGGTACAAAGCTTGAAAAGAGGGGGAATCCTCCTCCTCCGACATGATCCATGTTGTGTAGGTCTGACAAATCTTCTGTAAGCCTCCACAAAGAAATCCGCCCTTGAGGGGCGTTGCAGAATCCAAATACTCGCCTGCATTATTGCTGCTTAAATAATATGATTCTGCAATTCGATTGAATGTTACTATTAGTTGCTACATATTTAGTGTGATTAATTTATAATAATGTAACTTGAGTGTGTTTACACACGAATACGTGTAGTTACTGATTTCATTGTAATGCTCTACAGCTCACACTATCCCTTCTAAGATAAACCCGGCTGCACAGCCACTCTACCGACCTGTGTAGTACAAGCCTATGTCAGAAGCTGAGTCACTAATACCAAGCAGATAAGTTTTGTAAAGTCCCACACCAGTTGGACTCTTCAAAATCTTAACTACCAAGGGTACTTCAGGGATTAAATCTGGTCTCTGGATGAGGCCACCAAAGTTTCAGACGTTTGACTTCGGTAGACCATGCACCACACAATGGTTCAATGGCCCAGGTTATTGGGGTATTGCAGCACGCCAAGGGATGGCTCAAAATAAAGGTCTTCTTGAGTCTAATGGGTCTCACCAGGCCCTGGGTCAGGGGCATCCCCTTCGGTTTTCCCAGGTCGCTTGGAAGGAAGGGTAACAGCAGGCTCCGGTTACACAGCAGAGTCTCCGGTTGCTGGAAAACTCTACGGCCGTCGTTTCTTCCTCTTCGGTTTCAGCTCCAGTCACAGTTCAGAGTATCAGGAACTACAGCACAACTTCTGCAATCTCTCTCTGCAGTTTACAGAAAGGGTGGTCTGGCTGTCCAATCAGGCAAGGTTAAAGAAAGTGTTGTGGATTTGGACTCCTCCCTCGCTTCCTGCCTTCTCGTATACTCCGGAGCCTTGGCAAGTAATACAAAAGATTCCCGCCAAAGACAAACAATGTCCACGGAGGTCGTTCCCAGCCTAGAATGAAAGGGGGAGTCCTAAACAGCAAGCACACAAGAATGGGGGGAAAAAAAAGGAGCCCACCATGTTTGCAAAATGATGGCCATTCTGTGCATTACCGAGGCTGAATTAACAGCCTGCGAGTAATGGTGACTTAAAGTCAAAAGTAGTTACGCTGCCACAAGCCATTGAGTAAACTTGCAATTGTAACACAATGTTGAAAGGGAAGTTTTAAAGGGGATACCTTGTATCCCCCCCCCCCAGGACTCCACAACAGGTGCTGTGCTGGCTCACTTATACAAGTGCATAAGGTGATACAAATCCCTCTTTACTAATTGGCAACAGTAGTTCACCCAAGTATATGAAAGAACAGGGGAGCCCAAAGGTGCAACCCAGCCTAAGCAGAAAAGTTGTTGGAAACTATAACTTAAGCCATACGCTATGGAGAGGCATTAAAAAGTCACCCATAAAAAGAGAAAAAGACTAGGTGAGAAGGGAAAGATTTATCACAATTATGAAAATCTTGCCCAACAGTAGCGTAGCTATGGGACTCTGCAAAACATCCGACGATGGTGGAAATAAATAATCTGAAGGACTTCGCCGCTCGAGGGATCATGCGTACATGTAACCGTCACACTAGGTAATAAATTACCAACACACACAGTCAACCCCCCTTTCAAACTTGCGCAATACCATGCATTGCTGGCATCTAGTGGTAGGTGCAAAGCATGTGATTTTCAGCAGATCCACAAGCCTCAGAAATATATCTGCAATTATGGCATTCCTTTTCACATGCCAGAATCCTTCATATATGGGGAAGCCATTAATTCAACAGATTTAGGTCTTTAGGAGTTGGAGGGCAAACGGGATTAAGGTGGCATGCCTAAACATACATACAATCCAATGATGTATATCGGTAGAATTCTTGTAGGCAATTATAGTACCATTGTAATTTGTCACCCATTATGTATGCCAGATATAAATGTGCAATTTATAACAAATTGTAATTAAGTTTAAATTTCCAGTTAACACAATTGTGTCCACTAAGTAGGAACATACTACTTTCCAACTCAAATGCTTCTATATGATTTGACCATTTATTATTTAAGGAGCAATATTGGAGCCAAAATTGTGTATTTTTCATGCAAATAAATACAAAAATACACACAAAGCAATTTTAGAAGGTCAAATACACCAATTTGTAATATCACATCTCCTATATCGAGTGTAAGCATTAAACACATTTCATTGAAGCTAGAATGTCCAGGTGTAATTACACCACATGACTAAGGATTAAAGTTCCTCGCAAATAGACATTAACAAATTATCTTACCTGAAAGCAGGGCTTCTAGACCTGGACTTGGTATTCTTTGCCACTGGTCTCTCAGGTGGAGAAAAATGTCCTTCATTTTCTTTTCTGTCGAAAAATATAAACATTCCCAATTACCATTTTAGTATAAGTTTGTTGACGGAGTGTAATTGTCAATATTTTTGCAAATCTGGGGAATTTAGAGTGCAAATGAATTTTCAATTACTAATTTGTGTTTGGTTGCTGGTCTACTGGAAGCGAGTTTTACTGAAGTCCACCTATAGTAAAACTGTAGAAGACTAACTCTTAGATTTACAGGGTTCAAACTTCGGTTTTGTTAGGACAGTTTTTATGAAGTTCAACTAAGGGCTTAGTAAAACCATTCAACCGAGGCAGTACAAGACTCCACTCTTCGTATAAGACTAACACAAGGGCATATGGTAGCGTAGGCAGGCTCATTTTAGCAGAGGGCGCTGTAGAATCAATACAAAGAAATAGTACACATGGTCAAAAAAAACACTGAAACACTATGTATTCTAAAAATAAAGGGTTTATTTAAATACAAGTAGACCAAAGCCTAAACCTAATTTAAAAAGCAAAAAGTATTTCTAGTTAAGTCAGACCTTATCAAACACATTCAGTATAGGTTACACCTATTCTTGGGGAGTATAAACCATTAGTTACTTTTTAGATTACTTTCTGCAATACAGGGTTAGCGGACCCTAATAGTTGTACCGTGACCCACAGCAAGAAATCACATAGTAAGTGAACCGGACAATATGCTTTTCAGAATACAGGAACACTTATTCCAGGAACAGTAGAAACTTAACTCTGACACAGGATAACAGTTATCCTAGGGGAGTTGGACCTTTGGGTGTAATATACAATTACACTTACTTTGCATCTCAGTGGAACAAGGACAGTAAGAACGTATTACACTATTTTTGGATGGCTCAAGGCAGGTAAAACTAATGTAATATACTATTGCAGTTGCTTTTCAGATCAGTGCAATACAGATTGAGATGAGCATTAACTCATTAACTTGCTTTACAATGGCACACAGCTAACAAGGTAAGTAAATCCTATATACTTTTAAAGGAGCCATCAGCAAGTTAAGAGGCAAGTATAACCTAAGGCAGGCTTATTCTGGACAGGCTAAAAGCAAGTCGGGAAGCAAGACCAAACTGGACACACTCATACATTTATCCTAACAGGAATAGTAAAGTCAAACCAACAGCATTACTTTTGGGGAAGAGGCACAAACAATCCATAGGCGAGTAAAGTAATCTTATATGGGATACATTACTCACCGTAATCGTATTTCTGATGCTTGTATCTGCTTAGATTCACATGCTGTGCATAGGCCGACATCTAGTGGAAGCTGCGGAGTATTAGTTTTTTTTTCGAAACTCGAAAATGGGCGTCGACACAGGCGTGCCAGTAATACTATCCCTAGTGTGACATCCACTGTACCCAAGATCCCTCAAGCGTCTAGGATCCTCAGATTGTATTTTTTCTGACATGAGGAAGCATGAGGAGTAGCGCGAGTACAGATAATCCAAGCAGATAGACAGAAAGGTAAGACTACTAGCAATCATGCGCCTTCTCTCTGAGGGGAGGAAGGGTGGGTCGCATGTGAATCTAAGCAGATACAAGCATCAGAAATACGATTACGGTGAGTAATGTATCCCTTCTGAGGCTTGTGGAATCTGCTTAGATCACATGCTGTGCATAGATTAGCGAGCAGTACCAGAAGAAGGAGGTGGGATGTGAGAAGGGTCATGAGCAAACAGGTGTCTTAGAACCGCTTGTCCCACTTGTCTATCTGTCTTGGAATGAGTGTCAATGCAGTAATCCTGAGTAAAAGTGTGAATAGAGCTCCAAGTAGCTGCTTTGCAAATGGTGTCGAGGGGAACATTTGCAATGAAAGCCAGACTGGCCCCAATGCCTCTAGTAGAGTGGGCTCCTGGCGTAAAAGGCAGAGTTTTTTCAGAAAGAGTGTAACACAGCTGTATACAGTTGATAATCCACTTCGAGATAGCACCTTTAGAGACGCGATCTCCCTCTCTGCCTGTAGCTACGGAGACAAACAGTTGATCTGTTTTCCTTAGCGGTCTGGTTTTATTTACATAGTAGAGGACCGCCCTTCGCACATCTAGGGTGTGAAGTTTCACCTCAGCCGAGCTTTGCGGGTTGTGGAAGAAAGCCGGAAGCTCGATGGACTGGTTTACATGGAATTTAGATATAAACTTAGGTGAGAACCTAGGGTGTGTGCGTAAAACCAGTTTGTCTTTGTGGATAGTAAAGAAAGGATCCTGCACTGACAGAGCCTGAATTTCACTGACCTTCTTATAGAGGTACTGGCTACTAAGAAGGCAGTTTTATAAGTCAGGTGTTTGAGACTACTTTTATGCATGGGTTCGAAAGGGGGGCCCATGAGCTTAGCTAGCACCACATTAAGGTCCCATCCTGGCGGTGGATTAGAAATAGGAGGGTGAAGTCTCTTTACTCCTTCCATGAAGGCTTTAACTACTGGTATTTTCCACCACTACACCTTGTTATGGGATGTGGTGTAAGCCGAGAGGGCAGCCAGGTGTACTTTGAGAGTTAAAAACCAATCCTGCATCCAGCAGGTGGAGCATGTATGTCACAATGTTGGAAGGAGTGCAATCAACCGGGTTGATTTGTTTATTCTGGCACCAAATAACAAATCTCTTCCACTTGTCAAAGTAACAGTGCCTTGTGTTTGGTTTCCTGGATTCTTTCAGTATGTCCATACACCTCTGTGGTAAATTGAGATGTCCAAACTCTATGACCTCAGGAGCCATGCTGCCAGGTTCATCGAGTTGGGTTGCTGGTGCACTGTTTGACCTTGTTGCTGGGACAGTAGGTTGTACCAGGCTGGAAGTTTGATGGGCTTGCACACCGCCATCCTGCGTAGGTGTGGAAACCATGGTTGTCTCGCCCACATGGGAGCAACTAGGATGAGCGTCATCGATTCCTTGTTCATCTTGTACACTACCTTCCTGATGAGGAGTTGGTGGAAAAGCGTACGCAAACATCCCTGACCAGTTCATCCACAGGGCGTTCCCTTGCGAGTCTGGCTGGGGGAACCTGGATGCAAATCCTGGGCATTGTTTGTTTTCGCTTGTGGCGAATAAGTCTATAATGGGGAAACCCCACTGAGAGAAGAGATCTTCTACGATCTCTCTGTGAAGGACCCATTCATGTTCTTCTGGGAGGGAGTCTCTGCTTAGAGCATCCGCTAGGGAATTGAGCTCCCCTGGAACATGTTGCTATGACAGGAAGATGTTCCGTCTGAGTGCCCATACCCAGATTTTCTGGGCAAGCTTGGACAGATTTGGCGAACGAGTCCCTCCTTGCTTGTTCAGATAGAACATGGCTGTCGTGCTGTCCGTCCGGATCTGCACCAACAAGTTTATTAGATGGGGCTCGAACGCCCGAAGCGCTCTGAATACTGCCAGAAGCTCTAGCAGGTTGATGTGGTTCTTGGCTACTGAGTGAGACCAGAGACCCTGAGCTGTGTGGTGGAGATGGTGAGCTCCCCACCCAGTCAGGCATGCATCTGTAGTCACCACTGCTTGTACTTCGGGATCGTAAAAGGGTTTTCCCCTTGCGAGATTCTCTCTTGTCCACCAGTGTAGGCTCTGTACAAGTGTTGGCGAAACGACCACTAGATCGTCCCACTGACCACTTGCCTGAGACCACTGTTTCGCCAACCATTCCTGCATAGGACGCATGCGCAGTCGCGCGTGGGGGACCAGGTAAATGCATGACGCCATCATGCCCAGTAACCGCATTGCTTTGCGTACCGTTATTTGTTGACCGGACTGATAATGTGGAATTTGCAGTAGTATATTCCGAATTCTCTCTTCCGAAGGGAAGGTCAACCCTTTCTGAGTATCTAGGATTGCTCCTAGGAACTGTTTTGAGGTGCTTGGCACTAGGCTTGACTTCTTCTCGTTGATTGAGAAGCCTAATTCGTGGAGGAGGTCGATAGTCCTTTGAATGTTTGTCCTGCAAATTCCTGGGGGTTTCCCCCGTTATGAGCCAGTCGTCCAGATAAGGGTACACTGGGATTGCCTCCCTGCGTAGGTGTGCAGCTGCCACCGCCAGTACCTTGGTGAATACCCTTGGTGCTGAAGCTATCCCGAAGGGCAGTACCTTGAATTGGTAGTGGCGACTGTCCACCTTGAAGCGCAAGTACTTTCTGTGCGCCGGGAGCATGGAAATATGAAAATAAGCATCTTTCATATCCAAGGTTGCCATGTAATCCCCTTTTTTAGGAGGGGATTACCTCTTGTAGCGTGGTCATACGGAATTTTTGGGGCTTGACATACTTGTTGGCAGGCCGTAAGTCCAGTACTGGGCGCATTGTCAAATCTTTCTTTGGCACAAGGAAGTAAGTTGAATAGATACCCTTGTTTACCTGGTGTCCTGGGACGAGTTCTATCGCGTCCTTTTCTAGCAGAATGGCAATCTCCTCGAGAAGGATCTTCTGATGCTCTAAGGAGTGTACTCTTTGTCGTGGAGGATGGTTCCGGGGACGCTGCAGTAATTCTATACAATATCCTGTGGACACTGTTGACAGCACCCATCTGTCTGAGGTGATCCCTTCCCAAGCCTGGGTGAAGTTGGAAATGCGTCCCCCTACTGGGGTTGCGTGAGAAGGGACCCTGAACTGAGCGTCACTGCTTTGGTGGAGGCGTGCCACCTCCCTTGTTGGGGCTGCCTCTGCCTCTTCCACGCCCTCTTTTGTTACCCCTGCCGTAACTTTGGGTAGACTGCTGGCTGTTGTTCCACTGTGTACCCTGTCCCTGGGCATAGTTGCCTCTTTGTGAATTTTGGCCGCGTGGGCGACGAAAATTACTATTCCCCCTCTGGTTAGGGGGTTTGTTGGTTAGTTGGCCAAGGGATTTCAGTGTCTCGTATTCGTCCTTGGCGTTTTTCAGTGCGTCTTCGACCGCTTTCCCAAACAATAGATCGGGTTCCACCGGCTTGTCTATTAATGAAGCCTGTGTTTATGTTTTGAACCCCGACTGCCGTAACCACGCATGTCTTTTGATAACAGTACCTTCTGCTATCAATCTTCCTGCGTTGTCCGCGGCGTCGAAAGTTGCTTTTAATATGCAACCAGACACGGCTCTCCCTTCTGCCGAGATCCGACCCAATTGGCCCTTTAACGGTTCAGGAGCAGAGGCTATGAGCGCCGCGACCTCTTCCCATTGATGGCAGTTGTAGCTGGCCAACAGGGTGATGGAGTTAGCAATCCTCGCTTGGTAGGCGGACGTTGAGGCTACCCTTCCTGCCAAACCCGTAAAGTTTCTTGCTCTCCTTGTCGGGAGGAGCTTCTGATGAAGATAAGGGTGTTCCAGGCCCTCTTCAGAGTGTTGGTAACAACTAGGGAGTCTGGTTTAAGATGTCCTCTTATATAGAGAGGGTCAGACTGGGCTGCCCGGAAAAGCTTTTCGACCCTGGGGTTGACTGCTCTGGTGAGGTTTGGGTTCACCAGGGACGGATCTATTCTTCGTTGGATGGATTTAAGGATAGGGATGGTCTGAGCGACCGGCCTCCTCTCTCCAACCAACTCTTCTGCGAAGTCCCTTTCCTCCTGTACACCATGGGTGCCGATGTGAAAATGTTCTGCCGCGAGAGCGAGAACCTCATTAAGGAGGGGTTGGTTATCGACTGGCGAGTCGGTAACTGGGGCTTCGTTCTCTACCGGGGAATCTACTCTGTAAATTTCCTGCTCATCTTCTCCCTCCTCCTGATCCTCATCATCCGCATAGTATTCCGTCCCGGTTTGTTCCTCCATAATTTCAAACTCCTGGTCCCCCTCAGGGAATGGAGTAGAGTAAGGCTGCACCTCGAAGGGTTCAGGTCTTTCGAACCGGGCCTTTTTACTTAGGGGGATAGGATCAGTGGAACCTGAGGGTGTGGCCCCCTGAGGGTCATACGAGAGGAAATGCTCTGGATTCTTGTCGTAGAAATCAGCCAAGGAAGACATCCTTGACATTACCCTGTCTATGTCTTCACTGGACCATTCTTTGGAACAGGGGATGACTTTAGTAGGCAATTTAGGAGACTTATCAAGGGTACCCTTGCTGGATGTGGATCTCTCAGTAGACTTGTATTTGTCTGTCTGCTTAGGGGGGAAGGATGGTCGTACAGGAGTGGAAGAATGCTTTCCGCTGTTTCCCCCCCCTCCCCGTGCGTGGAAAAATGTTTTCCCCATAGCTGCCCTGCCGGACGACCTTCCGAGGTCGGGGAACTGCGCTCGGCTGTCTTTCGACGCCGTAATGCCCTCACCGTCCGAAAGTACGGCGTCGCTGCCATCGCTGAAGGCGCCCTCCGCTGCCATGGCCGCCTGCCTGGCGTGGTGTGCCCAACGCTTAGTCGAACGGTCCTTAAGTGTCTTAGGTTTAAACTTACTACACGCTCTGCAGTTCGCTTCGGGGTGGTCCCTCGGCAAGCAGAGATTGCATGTTGCGTGCCTGTCGACCCAAGGGTATTTGCGGTTGCACTTGGGGCAGAATTGGAAAGGGGTACCCTCCATACGCACCTAAAGGCAGCGGGCTGGTAAGTGTATGAAATATATAAGATAAGGTGTACCTATATACCAAGAGTGAAGAGTATGTACCACCCCCCACTCTCCCTACTTGCAGGGCCGAGGCCAGCGGCCTACCAGGCCCGGGCCGAGGCCAGCGGCCTTCCGAGGCCCAGATCCATCGTGCGGCAGCCGACGGTCGATGACTTCTCCAGCCGTCGTCGAGGGTCGACGTTGGGGTGGGGAAGGATGTCAATAAAGAATTATAAATTTCAATTATTAGCAAAAGTATGGCTAAGGCCAGGGGACTCCGCAAGATGCTTCCGACCAGTATGGCAGAAAAAAACAAGCCGAGGATCCTAGACGCGTGAGGGATCTTGGGTACAGTGGACGTCACACTAGGGATAGTATTACTGGCACGCCTGTGTCGACGCCCATTTTCGAGTTTCCAAAAACAAACTAATACTCCACAGCTTCCACTAGATGTCGGCCTATGCACAGCATGTGAATCTAAGCAGATTCCACAAGCCTCAGAAATACTATTATGAATAGTGCAACACACATTCAAGGTAAGTAAGAACTTTTGTAGTGTTCACTCAGTTACCAACCAACCAACTTTTTACAAGAAACTTTTGAACACTTGTTATTCTTGTCAAGGAAGAACTATTTTCTTATCCAGTCCTTCCCTTATTCTAAAGCATGAGTTCACTCAGAGGCAGAAGACAAATCCTAGTGATCTAGGTGCCAGCTGTAGGCAGGCTTCAATTGTGTTCAGTTGCAGGCAAAGTCATAGAGGAATACTGTTCAAACAAGTATTTCACTTTAAAGTTAGTTGAGAGTCCGGGAAATTCAGAGAAGACACCCCTAGGAGGATTCCACAAAAGGCCTGGTGAACTGGAGGAGTGGCCAATCACAGAAAACACCCCAATGCTATACAGAAATCACAAAGGCTTAAGGTAGGTAAAATACCCCAGCACATAAAAGGAGTTGCAGCAGGAAGACTTCAGGATCTGCAGCCAAAAACACGGTTGATGAATTACTTAGCCAAGAAGACGGAAGACAGGACTTGGAAGGACTTTTGCAGCAAGGATCACGGGAGAAGGCTCCAGGCAAGAGTTTCTTGCGACTGGATGCGGCTTGTGGTGTTGGCGCCCTTTCAGGAGCCAGGAAGAAGACTGAATATCGCTGGTCGGATTCTCGTCATTATCAAGGACCAATACTCTAGTGAGGGGACTTTTCAGACTTGATTCACAGGTCTGGAGGTCCAGCAGGATGCCCACAAAGATTTAGCACGATTCAAATTTCCGAAACACTGCATAATGGGTTGAGCTCCCAAGGTATTGTAGCCCTGCAATGTCGCAGCACGACGTGGGAAGGATCACAATGCAGGTCTTGAGTCTAGTGGGTTTCACCAGGGTCTGGGGGTTGCTGTATTCGGAGAGCCCATGTTGATTGGCAGGAAGGGTACAGCATGCTCTGGTTACACAGCAGGCTCTCCGTTCACTGGAAATCATCTCAGCTGCTGATTCTTCATCTTCCTCTTCGTTTTGGTTGCAGTGGTAGACTACCTCTTCAGCTTCCGGCATCAGAATTTTATGCAGGAACCCAGCCAATCAAACTGCGTTGCAACATTCACACTTGGGGGAGGGGAGTTGGCCAGCCCTCCAGTTTGAACTGGATTCTCACAGTCAGGCTGAAGACAAAGGGTTGCAGAGTTTGACTCCTCCCTCACTTATTGCCTTCACAGACACTCCACAGAACTCCCGCCTAAGATTTAAAAAAAAAAAAAAATCACACAAAGGATGTCAGGGAAAGGAAGAATAAAGGACAAGTAACACTGAAAAGGCAATAAAAAAGACGGGGCCCATTTTGGTAAAATGAGCAGCCATGGGTGCCTTTACCGGGGCTGTGCAAACAGCCTGAGGTAAAGGTGTACCAAATTAATAAAAAAAGGTTCACTGCCACAAGCCATTAAATGTACGTTTGTACTTGTTAAATATTACATTTAAAAGGTGAAAGGGGATACTCGGCATCTCCCCAGCACTCCTCAAAAAGGTGGGGGGGTGCTGGTCTCACCTAATAAAATGTAAAAGGGATCCAAAGATCCTTTCTACCCTTGGGAACTGTTCTCAAGGTTAGCCAGAGCTCCAAGGGCAACCCAGAAACATTAGTCACGTATTGACAACAAGCTGTCAGAGAGTAACTTTTAAAAGACCCTGTGGCGAGTCTTAAAAAGGATACCCATGAAAAGAGTAACAGATTCTGCGTGTGTGAAAAAAAGGTTCCCACTCAGAGGTAGAAGGAAAAAATCCACCAGGAATGCCTACAAACAAAGGCCAGTGAAGGTTTGGACTCCTCCCTCACTTCCTTCCTTCCCAGACCCACTGGAGCCTGGGCAGGCTACATGGCTGAAGACTGCCAAAGGCAAAACACACAACGGACACAAACCTGATCTAAACAACAGAGTTAAAGCTCAGAACGAACGAACAATGGATGGTGAAAAAAAGAAGACGGAGATATTTTGGTAAAATAGTCTCCCACTGCCAGCCTTTCAAGTTAGTGTAACAAAACGTTACATGAGAAGTGGGATAAGCAGCTACTATGCAACTCCCACAGCACTCCACATAAAGGTGGTGTGCGCTGGACCCACAAAGGAAACAGTAAGACAGAAGTTGTCCTATTCTTGGGAACTGTAGTTCACACAACAAAATGTATTTAAATATTTAAAGTCCAAATGACTCCTCAGTGGCACTGCACAAAGGGTACTGTGTGTCACTATATAAAAAGCAGATGCCTATGGAGTACACCAGACTCCATTAAAACATAAGTAACAAAAAATCCTAATTTGAGGGAAAAGAAATGAGTGGGTGGCAAAATGGCCCACTCACTCAGGAGGTTAAAAATAAAAAAGGTCCCAGATTCCAGCAAAGGACTGGGAGTCTCCAAGATCAAAACGAATTAGCACTGAAACTGAAAATTCTCCCTAACACGAGACAAAAAGGGAATGCCGAATGAGCGAGAAGTAATGTGCAAGACATGGTGAACCAAAGGAAATGGGTTTTGCAAAGTGTTAGCAAATACGAACTGGAAACTATTGAATACCGAACTGAATGAAGGCTTTATCCCTTTAAGTGCCAAGGAATCTCATCCTCCACACTAAGTTTGCAGTGCCTTTTTAGCACTTCAGTTTGTGCGATTGCTGCAAATGTGTCCATCTGCTCCTAAAGAAGGGGAAAACAAATTGTAGAGAAAAAATAAAACTCTGGGCGGGGCTGTGACCACCAGGCACTGCTTGTATGAAAGAGGGGGGCACTCTTCCACCTTCTGCCCCAAATGGATGGGTGTTAGGCCAAGTTTGTATGCAGCACCCTTTGGGTGCACTACAACTCTGACTACAGGTAATAGGAAACCCAACCTTTGGTATTTGCTTGTACTACACAGTGTTAGCGTGTTGAGCAGGCAGGCTCATCTCAAGAGGGCTCAATGTGAGCTGAAGGGGAGCTACACAGATTCAAATAAACACTCATACACAAGGTTTCTTGAATAAGGAACAAGTTACTTACCTGTAACTGTTGTTCTCCAGCATGGGTCTGGCATGGATTCACATGCTCATGAATATTCCCCGTCGTCAGGCTGGGAATCCTCGGTAAAGAAAAAACCAGTATCAGTTTCGTTTCTGATCTGTCTTTCGTAGTAATAACCAATCACTGGTCTCTGCGTCATACTGACCACAGCCAATGACTGCCCTCTACCTAAGCACCGCCTCTGGCAGCCATCTTCAGATTTGGAAGCACGTGAAGTGGCAGTATGACCAAGTGAAGAGCCGCAGAGGGGTAGGCGGGAGGGTTCGCATGTGAATCCATGCCAGACCCATGCTGGAGAACAACAGTTACAGGTAAGTAACTTGTTCCTTCTCCAGCATGGGGTCTGGCATGGATTCACATGCTCATGAATAAAGAATACATAGCAGTACACACATGCACAACCACGGGAGGTGGCAAAGGCTCAACATTAAGCATCACATCAACTCAACATTAAGCATCTTACCTCCTCACCAGGCTCACCTCAGGCGAACAGGTTGCGCAGCACTGCTTGGCCGACCCTGGACTCCTCCCTGGAATCCCGGTCGACGCAGTAGAATTTCGTGAAGGTGTGCGTCGACCTCCACGTAGCAGCCCTGCATATGTCCAGCAGGGGCACACCAGATAGGAACGCCGTGGTAGCTGCGATCGCTCTGGTGGAATGGGCTCTCGGACGGCCAGGCAGCGGTCGGTTTGCCAACCGGTGACAGTACATGATACAGCCGGAGAGCCATCTGGAGATGGAAGCCTTCGAGAGAGCCTTCCCCTGATTGACAGGTCCAAAGTTCACAAAGAGTTGTGACGTCTTCCGAAAACCTTTCGTGCGGTCCACGTAGAACTTCAGCGCTCTAGCTACATCCAGCGAGTGCAAAGTCCTCTCAGCCGGCGACGAAGGCGACGGGAAGAACACAGGTAACACCAAGGGTTCGTTGAGATGAAAGTCCGACGGTACCTTGGGCATGAAGGAGGGGTGCGTCCTGAGCACTACCCTCGTGTCGTGGAAAGTCAAGTACGGTGCCTTGCAGGAAAGGGCCTGGATCTCTCCCACTCGTCGTGCGGAGGTGATGGCCACGAGAAAAGCTGTTTTCCACGATAGAAACTTCAACGGGGCCGAGTGCAGAGGCTCGAACGGAGGTCCCATGAGTTTGGTCAGTACCACGTTGAGCTCCCACGCCGGGGCCGGAGCCTTCACCGGCGGGAACGATCTGAACAGTCCCTTCATGAACTCTTTCACCAGACGATGAGACCACAAGGACGTCCTGCCCGTGGTTCTGGTGTATCGGGAGATCGCAGCAAGATGAATCTTGATGGACGCGTGTGCCAGACCAGCTTTGGCCAGCGTCAGCAGGTACGGCAGCACTTGGGGAGCCGTAATCCGTAGAGGGTTAATCTTCTGTGCGTGGCACCAGACAGAGAACCTCTTCCATTTGTGTCCGTAGCATTTAAGAGTCGAGGACGCCCTGGCCTTTGCAAGAACCTCTCTGCAGTCGGCCGGTATGTCGTATCCTCCAAACTCTAGCGCTGCAGGAGCCAGGCCTGCAAGTTCAGCGACTTCGGGTCGTGGTGGAGGATGGCGCCTCCTTCCCTGGAGAGTAGATCCGCGTCCGCCGGCAGCTTGATTGGCGGGGACGCCGACAAGTCCAGAAGGTCCGGGAACCATATCTGCCTCGGCCACGCAGGTGCGACGAGGATCATCCTGCACCGTGACCTCTTGAGCTGGTTGACGAGCCGGATTAGCAGAGGCAAGGGAGGGAACGCGTAGAGGAACAGGCCCTCCCAGGGGAACGAGAAAGCATCGCCCATGCTCCTCGTCTGGGGAAACCTGCTGGCGAACCTCCGGCACTTGGTGTTCGTCGCCGTCGCGAACAGGTCGATCTGGGGTGTGCCCCACCGTCGGAAGAGGCGATCCACCAGATCCTGCCGTAGTTCCCACTCGTGGCACGAGCGCAGCTCCCTGCTGAGTGAGTCGGCGATGGTGTTTTTTATCCCTGCCAGATGAAACGGCACCAGAAGAATCCCTTGGGCGACGGCCCAATGCCACAGGTCCTGCGCCTCCTTGGACAGCGCTGGGGACCTGGTTCCGCCCTGTTTCCTGATGTAAAACATGGTGGTGGTGTTGTCGGTGAAGATCCTCACCACCTTGCCCTTGAGGGACGGAAGGAAGGACCTGAGGGCCCAAAACACTGCACGGAGCTCCAGGACGTTGATATGCAGGGACTTCTCCGTCGGGAGCCAGAGTCCCCTTGCGTGCAGATTTTCGGTGTGCGCTCCCCACCCTTCTAGGGAGGCATCCGTGGTCACAGTCACCTGGTGGGCTGGGGTCTGGAAGTCCATGCCCGCCGTCAGATGCGCGCGGGTGCCCCACCACCGTATCGCTCGTCGGAAACTCTCGTCGAGCTTGATCCTTTCCTCGAAGCTGCCCGTCGTCTGGATCCAGCGCGCATCCAGGAACTCTTGCAACGGGCGCATCCGGAGCCTGCACATGGGAATGAGGTAGATGCAGGAAGACATCATCCCGAGGAGGGACTTGATGGACCTCACCTTGGCCGCGTCGGCCACCAACATCCGTTGCACCTTGCCCAAGATGGTCCTGGTCCTCTCCTCCGACGGGGAGGCCAGAAGGGACACTGTGTCGAGCCTCGCTCCCAGAAACAGTGCGACTTGCGCGGGCACCAGGTGGGATTTGGCGTAGTTCACGGAGAATCCCAGGTCCGTGAGGAGTTGGACGGTCCTTGCCGTGTGGACCACGGCGAGCTCCCTCGTCTTGGCGCGGATGAGCCAGTCGTCCAGGTAGGGGTAGACGTGAATCCCCTCGCGGCGCAGCTGCGCCGCCACCGGTGCGAGGCACTTGGTGAAAACCCTGGGTGCCGACCGCAGTCCGAAGGGAAGGGCTTTGAACTGGTAATGACGCCCTTGGACCACGAATCTGAGGAATTTTCGGTGCCCCTTTAGGATGGGAATGTGGAAGTAGGCATCCTCCAAATCCAACGACGATAGGAAGTCTCCTTCCTCCAGCTGACCCAGGACGTGCTGGAGGGTGACCATCCGGAACTTCTGCGCCTTGATGAACTTGTTCAGGCGTCGCAGGTCCAGGATGGGGCGCCATCCTCCCGTCTTCTTCTTCACGAGGAAGTAACGCGAGTAGACTCCGGAGCCCCGAAGCCTCTTTGGGACGAGTTCGATGGCGCCCTTCCTGAGCATCGCCTTCACCTCCAGGAGAAGTTGAGGGACGTGAAGTTCTTTCCTGGCCACGGGGGGGACGCGCGGGCACCTTCTTTGAAACTCGAGCGCGTGGCCCCGGGCCAGGGCGTCCAGCACCCAACGGTCGGTGGAGATGGACTCCCACACGCTGACGAAGCCCGCCAGCCGGCCTCCCACCGGGGTGCTTCGGTGGGGGCCCGACCCCACGGCCGGTTCAATCCTGCTTGGACGCGGCCTTGCCGCCTTGGCCCCCTTGGCGACGACGGCGGGGGCCGCCAGACTTGCCTCGTCCTCTGTAGGCCTCTTGCGACGACGAGCGGGCCGCTTGACGGTAGGAAGCGAAACCGCCGCCGGAACCTTTGGAGGCGCCCTTGCCTCCGCCGCTCCGAAAGGGCGTCCGCCGTTGCTGCAGCACTCCAAGGGCCCGGGCCGTCTCCGTATCCGCCTTGATGGCCTGAAGGGAATCGTCCACTGTCTTCCCAAACAGGTTGTTCCCGTCGAAGGGCATGTCCAGGACCCTGTTCTGGACGTCCTGCCGAAAGTCCGTAGCCTTGAGCCATCCGCGCCGTCGAAGGCAAACGCCGTTGCCCATCTGGCGGAACCCAGTGTCGGCGATGTCCGTCGCCACGGTGATGGCGTGGTCCGAGGCCACCTCACCTTCCTGCAGGATCTCAAGGGCCTCCGCCCTCTTGTCGTCCGGCAGAAAATCCAGCAGGGGAGCTATCTTGTACCAGAGTTCCCTGTCGTAGCGGGCCACGATAGCCAAGGCGTTGGCCGCTTTAATCGTCGTCGCCGCCGACGAGATGACTCTGCGTCCCATGGCATCCAATTTCTTTCCCTCGCCGTCCGGCGGGGAAGTCGACGTGGAGGCCGCACCCCCCCCCGCTTTCTTCCTGGCTGCCGCGGAGACGACGGAGTCCGGGGTAGGCTGCGCCCGGAGGCATAGGGGGGCCGAGTCCGGGACCCGGTACTTTTTCTCGTACCGGTCTCTTTTCGCTGGCGTCGTGGAAGGGTTCTTGAGGAGGGAAAGGCCCTCATCCCAAATGTCGTCCAACAGAGGCACTGCGAGGACCGTATTCCTCTTGGTCTCGCGCCGTTGGTAAAGGAAGCCTTCCTTTTTCTTCTCCTCAGGGCAGAGTTGGAAAAGCTCGGATGCCCTGGCGATCATTGAGTGGAACGATCCAATCTCGTCGGGCGGAGAAGCCCTGGGGGGAGGCGACGACGGAAAATCCTCGTCGTATGCCTCGTCGTCCGTACCCGTCGCTGCCGTGTCAGTCCCCGTATCATCCCCTCGGGTGGACGGGGAGGAGGGCTGGATGGGGCGCGATGGTTGAAAAGGAGGCGGTGGATGGATCCTTCTTTTCTTGGTAGGGGGAACACCAGAAGGTCCCGGTTCTGGATCCCCCGACGGGAGAGGTTCCTCCGTCGGTAACGGTAGTCTCGTCCTTATCTCGGAGCATAAGGACTGTATAGCCAACAAAATGGCCGCTGAGTTGTCCTGCGGCGCTGGCAGAGGGGAATCCGACGGGCGAGCAGGGGCCCCGTCGGTATCCTCGACGATGTCGTCGTCGTCACCTGCGTCGGGGCCCATTCCGACGGGCTGGCCTTGTTCCACGCCTAGGCCGTGGCTTAAGACCTCGATCAGTTCCTCTTCTGAGGTTGAGGCCGAATCTCCGACGACGCCCTGCCCCCCCTTCTTCCCCACGGAGGGTTTCACGGGGGTCCTATCGATGGGCACGAAAGAAGACTCCCTCCGAGGAGGCAGGGAGATTCTGGGCCCCGAGGCCGCCACCACTGGTGCAGCCTCCACAGGCTGGGCCAGGGCCGCCGCGACCGTTTCGATAGAGGGCTTGGTCGAATGGATCAAGGCCTTCACCACCTTAGGTGCGCTCACCGCCTTATCCTTGAGGGAGGGGGCACTGCCACGCTCCTCCTCTGCCTTAGAGCTCGACCGGGGTCTCTCCAGGAGCTTCGCCGGGTGCTCGGCCTTCCTCTTACCCGACCCAGAGCGTTGGCTCGTGGTTGATGGTGCCGGGGAGGGTGCGCCCTGCCTGGCGCCCGTAGAGCCCGACCGTTCGGCGCTCCCGGTGCCAGCGGACTCGCGGTGCTTGGCCTTATGTTGGGCCCCCGTCGCCGGGGCGCCCTCAAAGGTCTTAGAAGACCGCTCAGATTTCTTCTTCTTCTCGCCAGACGGGCTCTTACCCTCCAGCCAGCTGGCGAGACGTTGATGGCGGTCCTTCATGGTCCGTTCCGACATGTTGCCGCAAAACGCACAGTCCTTCTCCACGTGCGTCTTGTCCCCATGAAGGCAGTAAAGGCAGAAAGAGTGTTCGTCCTCCTTGAAGACGTTCTGCAGCTGGCATCCAGGGCAGGCCCTGAACAGCTTTCCGGGCGTCGAGCTTCCCTTCTCCTGGGCCATCTCCGAGACCGGGCCTGAGAAGCTTCTGGAGTCCTCCGAAGTGTAGCTCGACGAAATCTTCACCCTTGAGGGGCACAGATGAATCCGACACGGGTCCCCGTTGATCGGATGTAGGATCGGTGGAGCTTGAGGCTCTTTTGACCGAAAGAATCGAAGTTTTTGTGAAAAAGCGCGAAAAAATAGCACTAACGCTCGAGAGAAATAGCACGAGGATCCCAACACATGAACGTGCGGTAAAAATCTGAAGATGGCTGCCAGAGGCGGTGCTTAGGTAGAGGGCAGTCATTGGCTGTGGTCAGTATGACGCAGAGACCAGTGATTGGTTATTACTACGAAAGACAGATCAGAAACGAAACTGATACTGGTTTTTTCTTTACCGAGGATTCCCAGCCTGACGACGGGGAATATTCATGAGCATGTGAATCCATGCCAGACCCCATGCTGGAGAAAGAATTATTAATTTGTCAGTTAGAATAAGCCTTCTTCAGAAGGGAGCAACATAAAAAGCAACACAAATATACTTCAATACTATATACTCTTAGTTCCTAAATTAGTAAAGACCCTTTTGGGATGGCACAGACACAACCTACACCCTCAGGTGATTTCAATAGCTAGGGTGCTGGGAACATTAATAATGTACTGTTTGCATTTAGAATACTGTCAGAAGTTGGTAAAAGGAAAAGGTTATTAGAACAAACAAGAGACCACAAATATTCTTAAGCAGGCAAATACTTTTGGATCCGCTAAGCAGTCATTCAGTTATAGTAGGCTAGGCCAAAGTCAATGGGCAAAAGTCTTATAGAGGATGAAGCGCCTCTGGTAGGTAAGTAGAAAAGTCTTTGCACAATGTTTTTGAATTCTGAAGAAAAGAAGAATCAAATGTAGGGCCAAAAGCTGTTTAGACATGAGTGGTAGAAGATGCAAGCAACTCTACAATGAGAGCTAAGTTCTCTCAGACATTTACAGTGCCTTTGTTAGTGAAGAAAAAGTGCAGCAGAGGACTTCTGTCCTGAGCCTCAGTTGTGGGGACAAGAGGGAGGACTTCTAGGGACTCCTGCATTGCAATGGGACTGTCACTGCTCGCAACCAGCAATCTTTCCAACAAGTGGCACTTCGGTGTTTCAGCCCTGAGACTACCGCAAATCACAGCGGTTCCTGGCTGTCGAGATGGACTTTCCTCGACTCAATGGTCCTGCACTCTGTTGAGGGGGCTCAGGCTCTGTCAGTCCTGCCTCCTGGGAGTCCAGAGGATCTTCCTGGAGCTCTTGGCCAAATTAAAAGTAATGCACACAATCTGGAGTTCCTCTCCCAGGCTATTGGGTTTCCAGCAGCAACTCTGGAAATGCAACCAGCGCCGAGAGAATGTCCACGTGGTTTACTTTGGAATTGATTGGTCCCACCAACTCAAAGGGAGAAGTCGTCCTTGCAGGGGCTTCTCTGCCGATACGAATTTGGAATTTCAGCAAAGCAGCAGGGCTTCACCGGGTAAACCACCGGTCCAGGAGTTGCAGCAGCCGTCCTCTTCTAGTTCTTCGGTTCCTTCGTCCAGTGGTCGGCTGCCTTCCAAGCCAAAAACCTCGCCTTTTGTCCAGTTCTCTCCCATTCATCCCAGCCTAGCTGTCACTCATCCAGCAGGGTGGCTGTCCTTGCCGGTCAGTCGGCCAATCACTACAGAGTGCATTTGGGTCTCCTCGGGCACCTCCCTCACTTACTGCCCACCCCAGACACCCTGGAGCCAGAGGCAGGCTTCACTCGTGAATCCTGCCAAAGGGAAAGCGGACAATAGGACCGAACATGGTTTAGCACGCAGAGAATCTCAAGAAGGACCTTTCCACAAAGAGAGAAAAAGACCAGGGCCATTTTGACAAAAATGGCACCCTTGGGTGCTTTACTGCAGCTGCGAACACAGAGCATGGTAAATGCGCAGCACAGTAGTTACAACAAAACCACTGTCACCAGCCATTCAACGAGGAAAGGGTAAGAAAAAATTGTTACACGAGAAGCTAGACAAAGGAGATACTAGGTAACCTCTCCAGCACCGTATTGTAAGAGAATTCTTAATTGGCTCCGAAGAACAGCCAATGAAAACAGTACATTCTGTGTTACTATACAGAATGTATCAAATGCTGCATAGTAAAGAATGGTACTTTTCATTGCTTGTTCCCGTTTCAATCACTGCACTGTAGTCAGGCGGCATGGGGTGGCCAGGTCCAGTCATCCATTGCCTGCAAGCAGAGCGCTGAGATGATCACATCAATTATACGTGGTGCGCCGGCCACCCTGATGTGCCAATGCCCAAAAAACAGTGCTGTGCTTCCCACCGGCACAAATTAAGCACTGGTTACAAATAACTATTAGGCAAGATTTTATGTAATAACCCTGTGGCAATATATAACCCAACCTTTGGTATATGCCTATACTACACAGGTTGGTAGAGTGCCTGAGCAGCCAGGCTTATCTAAAGAGGGGTCAATGAGAGCTGTAGAGGTGCAGAGATTCACAGTGACAGGTATTCAAATAACACTCATACTTAAGGTTTTGTGTTAAAATAATTATTTATAAATTTAACAGTCAGTTTTAAAATAAGCCTTCTTATAGAAAGGGCAATAGGCAAAAATAAAATACACTTCAAAAATACACTGCTTCAGTTAAGTAGATACCCTTTTGGGATGTCGCACACTCTTCCTACACACTGAGGTGACTTAAATTGCTAGGACACTGACATTTATATATTACTTTAACACTTAATGCAATACTGAGATTCTGGAAATAGGAATAGGTTAGGGAAGGAAGGAACAAGTTACTTACTTGTGACTGTTCTCCAGCATGGATTCACATGCTCATGAATATTCCCCGTCGTCAGGCTGGGAATAACCAATCACTGATCTCTGCGTCATACTGACCACAGCCAATGACTGCCCTCTACCTAAGCCCCGCTTCTGGCAGCCTTCTTCAGATTTGGTAGCACGTGAAGTGGCAGTATGACCAAGTGAAGAGCCGCAGAGGGGTAGGCGGGAGGGTTCGCATGTGAATCCATGCCACACCCATGCTGAAGAACAGTTACAGGTAAGTAACTTGTTCCTTCTCCAGCATGGGGTCTGGCATGGATTCACATGCTCATGAATAAAGAATACATAGCAGTACACACATGCACAACCACGGGAGGTGGTAAAGGCTCAACATTAAGCATTACATCAAACTCAACATTAAGCAAATCTTACCTCCTCACCAAGCTCACCTTAGGGAACAGGTTGCGCAGCACTACTTGGCCGACCCTGGACTCCTCCCTGGAATCCCGATCGACGCAGTAGAATTTCGTGAAGGTGTGCGTCGCCCTCCACGTAGCAGCCCTGCAGATGTCCAGCAAGGGCACACCAGATAGGAACGCCGTGGTAGCTGCAATCGCTCTGGTGGAATGGGCTCTCGGACGGCCAGGCAGCGGTCGGTTTGCCAACCGATGACAGTACATGATACAGCCGGAGAGCCATCTGGAAATGGAAGCCTTCGAGAGAGCCATCCCCTGATTGACAGGTCCAAAGTTCACAAAGAGTTGTGACGTCTTCCGAAAACACTTCGTGCAGTCCACGTACAGCGCTCTCCACATCCAGCGAGTGCAAAGTCCTTTCAGCCGGCGACGAAGGCGACGGGAAGAAAACCGACACCACCAAGGGTTCGTTGAGGTGGAAGTCCGACGGCACCTTGGGCATGAAGGAGGGGTGCGTCCTGAGCACTACCCTCGTGTCGTGAAAAGTCAAGTACGGGGGCTTGCAGGAAAGGGCCTGGATCTCTCCCACCCGTCGTGCGGAGGTGATGGCCACAAGAAACGCTGTTTTCCACGACAAGAACTTCAACGGAGCCGAGTGCAGAGGCTCGAACGGAGGTCCCATGAGCTTGGTTAGCACCACGTTGAGCTCCCACGCCGGGGCCTGAGCTTCACCGGCAGGAACGATCTGAACAGTCCCTTCATGAACTCTTTCACCAGACGATGAGACCACAAAGACGTCCGCCCCGTGGTTCTGGTGTATCGGGAGATCGCAGCAAGATGAATCTTGATGGACGCGTGCGCCAGTCCAGCCTTGGCCAGCGTCAGTAGGTACGGCAGTACTTGGGGAGCCGTAATCCGTAGAGGGTTAATCTTCTGTGCATGGCACCAGACAGAGACCCTCTTCCATTTGTGTCCGTAGCATTTAAGAGTCGAGGACGCCCTGGCCTTTGCAAGAACCTCTCTGCAGTCGGCCGGTATGTCGTATCCTCCAAACTAACGCTGCAGGAGCCAGGCCTGCAAGTTCAGCGACTTCGGGTCGTGATGGAGGATGGCGGCCTCCTTCCCTGGAGAGAAGATCCGCGTCCACTGGCAGCTTGATTGACGGGGACGCTGACAAGTCCAGAAGGTCCGGGAACCATATCTGCCTCGGCCACGCAGGTCCGACGAGGATCATCCTGCACCGTGACCTCTTGAGCTGGTTGATGAGCCGGATCAGCAATGGCAATGGAGGGAACGCGTATAGAAACAGGCCCTCCCAGGGGAACGTGAAAGCATCGCCCCATGCTCCTCGGCTGGGGAAACCTGCTGGCGAACCTCCGGCACTCTTGGAGTTTGTCGCCGTCGCGAACAGATCGATCTGGGGTGTGCCCCACCGTCGGAAGAGGCGGTCCACTAGATCCTGTCGTAGTTCCCACTCGTGGCACGAGCGCAGCTCCCTGCTGAGTGAGTCGGCGATGGTGTTTTTTATCCCTGCCAGATGAAACGGCACCAGAAACATCCTTTGGGCGACGGCCCAATGCCACAGATCCTGCGCCTCCCTGGACAGGGCTGGGGACCTGGTTCCGCCCTGTTTCCTGATGTAGAACATGGTGGTGGTGTTTTCGGTGAAGATCCTCACCACCTTGCCCTTGAGGGACGGAAGGAGGACCTGAGGGCCCAAAACACTGCACGGAGCTCCTGGACGTTGATATGGAGGGCCTTCTCCGTCGGGAGCCAAAGGCCTCTCGCGTGCAGATTCTCGGTGTGCGCTCCCCACCCTTCCAGGGAGGCATCCGTGGTCACCGTCACTTGGTGGCCGGGGGTCTGGAAGTCCATGCCCCCCTCAGATGTGCGCGGGTGCCCCACCACCAGATCGCTCGTCGGAAACTCTCGTCAAGTGTGATCCTCCCCTCGAAGCTGCCCGTCTGGATCCAGCGCGCGTCCAGGAACTCCTGCAACGGGCGCATCCGGAGCCTGCACAGGGGGATGAGGTAAATGCAAGAAGACATCATTCCGAGGAGGGACTTGATGGGACCTCACTTTGGCCGCGTCCGCAACCAGCATCCGCTGCACCTTGCCCAAAATGGCCCTCGTCCTTTCCTCCGACGGGGAGGCCAGAAGCGACAGTGTCGAGCTTCGCTCCCAGAAACAGTGCGTCTTGCGCGGGCACCAGGTGGGACTTGGCGTAGTTTACGGAGAATCCCAGGTCCGTGAGAAGTTGGACGGTCCTTGCCGTGTGATCCACGGCGAGCTCCCTCGTCTTGGCTCGGATGAGCCAGTCGTCCAGGTAGGGGTAGACTTGGATCCCCTCTCGGCGCAGCTGCGCCGCCACCGGTGCGAGGCACTTGGTGAACACCCTGGATGCCGACCTTAGTCCGAAGGGAAGGGCTCTGAACTGATAGTGACGCCCTTGGACCACGAACCTGAGAAACTTTCGGTGTCCCTTTAGTATGGGAATATGGAAGTAGGCATCCTCCAAATCCAACGACGACAGGAAATCGCCCTCCTCCAGCTGACCCAGGACGTGTTGGAGGGTGACCATCCGGAACTTCTGTGCCTTGATGAATTTGTTCAGTCTTAGGTCCAGTATGGGACGCCATTCTCCCGTCTCCTTTACGAGGAAGTATCTTGAGTAAACTCCGGAGCCGCAAAGCCTCTTTGGGACGAGCTCGATGGCGCCCTTCCTGAGCATCGCCTTTACCTCCAAGAGAAGTTGAGGGACGTGAAGTTCTTTCCTGGCCACAGGGGGGACGCGCGGGCACCTTCTTTGAAACTCGAGCACGTGACCCTGGGCTAGGGCGTCCAGCACCCAACGGTCGGTGGAGATGGACTCCCACACGCTGACGAAGCTCGCCAGCTGGCCTCCCACCGGGGTGCTTCGGTGGGGGCCCGACCCCACGGCCGGTTCAGTCCTGCTTCGACGAGGCTTTGCCGCCTTGACCTCCTTGGCGAAGACGGCGGGGTCCGCCTGACTTGCCTCGTCCCCTGTAAGCTTCCTGCGACGACGAACGGGCCGCTTGACGGTAGGTGGAAAATCCTCCGCCGGAACCTTTGGAGGCACCCTTGCCTCCGCCGCTCCGAAAGGGCGGCCGTCGTTGCTGAAGAACCCCAAGAGCCCGGGCGGTCTCTGTGTCTGCTTTGATGGCTTGAAGGGAATCATCCACTGTTTTCCCAAACAGGTTGTTTCCATCGAACGGCATGTCCAAGACTCTGGTCTGCACGTCTTGACGGAAGTCAGTAGCGTTGAGCCATCCACGCCGCCTAAGGCACACGCCGTTGCCCAACTGGCGAAATCCAGTTTCGGCGATGTCCGTCGCAATCGTAATGGCGTGGTCCGACGCCACCTCACCTTCCTGCAAGATCTCTAGGGCATCCGCCCTCTCGTCGTCCGGTAGGAAGTCCAGCAGGGTGCCAGTTTGTACCACAGCTCCCTGTCGTAGCGGGCTACGATAGCCAAGGCGTTGGCCGCCTTAATCGTCGTCGCTGCAGACGAGATGACCCTGCGTTCCATCGTATCCAATTTCTTTCCCTCGCCGTCCGGCGGGGAAGTCGACGTGGAGGCCGCACCGCTCCCCCCCCCCCCCACCCTGCTCTCTTCCTGGCCGCCGCGGAGACGACGGAGTCCGGGGTCAGCTGTGCCCGGAGGCACAAGGGGGCTGCGTCCGGGACCCGGTACTTCTCGTTCCGATCCCTTCTAGCCGGCGTCGAGGATGGGTTCTTGAGGAGGGCGAGGCCCTCATCCCAAATATCGTCCAGTAGAGGCACGCAGAGAGGACCGTCTTCCTCTGGGCCTCGCGCCGTTGATAAAGGAAACCTTCCTTCCTTCTCCTCCGGGCAGAGCTGGAAGAGCTTGGATGCCCTGGCGATCATGGAGTGAAACGATCCAATCTCGTCGGGCGGGGAAGCCCGGGTGGGAGGTGACAACGGCAGATCCTCCTCGTAAACCTCATCGTCCGTACCCGTCGCAGCCATGTCAGTCCCCGTATCATCCCCACGAGTCGTGGACGGGGAGGTGGGCTGAACAGGGCGCGATGGCTGAAAAGGAGGTGGAGGGTGAATCCTTCTCTTAGGGGGAGGGCTCCCAGAAGGGCCTGGCTCCGGGTCCCCCGTCGGGAGCGGTTCCTCCGCTGGTGGTAACGGCAGTCTCGTCCTCATCTCCGAGCATAAGGACTGTATAGCCAACAAAATTTGTCTTGCGGCGCTGGTTGAGGGGAGTCCGACGGGCGGTCAGGGGCCCCGTCGGCACCCTCGACGATATCGTCGTTTCCTACGTCGGGATCCTTCCCGACGGGCTGGTCTTCCACGCCAACGCCGTGGCTTAAGACCTCGATCAGCTCTTCCTCAGAGGTTGAGGCCAAATCCACGACGACCTCCCCTTTTTCTTCGTCGGAGGTTTCACGGGGGTCCTGTCGATGGGCATAAAAGAGGACTCCCTCCGCGGTGGCAGGGAGACTGAGCCCCGAGGTCGCTACCACTGGTGTAGCCTCCACAGACTGAGCCAGGGCCGCCGCGACTGTCTCGATAGAGGCCTTGGCCGGATAGATTAAGGCTTTCACCCACCTTAGGTGCGCTCACCGCCTTCTCCTTGGGGGGAGGGGGGACACTGCCTCGCTCTCCCTCCGATGGGGCCTTCGAGCTCGACCGGGGCCTCTCCAGGAGCTTCGCCGGGTGCTCGGCCTTCCTCTTACCCGAACCAGAGCGTTGGCTCGTGGTTGATGGTGCCGGGGAGGATGCGCCCTGCCTGGCGCCCGTAGAGCCCGACCGTTCGGCGCTCCCGGTGCAAGCGGACTCGCGGTGCTTAGCCTTGTGTTGGACTCCCGTCGCCGGGGCGTCCTCAAAGGTCTTAGAAGACCGCTCAGATTTCTTCCTCTTCTTCTCGCCTGACGGGCTCTTCCCTTCCAGCCAGTTGGCGAGACGTTGATGGCGGTCCTTCATGGTCCGCTCCGACATATTGCGGCAAAACGCACAGTCCTTCTCCACGTGCGTCTTGTCCTCATCTAGGCAGTAAAGACAAAAGGAGTGTTTGTCCTCCTTAAAGACATTCTGAAGCTGGCATCCAGGGCAGACCCTGAACAGCTTTCCGGGCGTCGAGCTTCCCTTCTCCTGGGCCATGTCCGAGATGGGCCTGAGAAACTTCTGGTGTCCTCCAAAAGCGTAGCTCGACGAAATCTTCACCCTTGACACGGGTCCCCGTTGATCGGATGAAGAAACGGTGGAGCTTGAGGTTCTTTTTGACCGAAAAATCGAAGTTTTTGAGAAAAACGTGAAAAAATAGCACTAACGCTCGAGAGCAATAGCACGAAGATCCCAACACTTGAACGTGCGGTAAAAATCTGAAGATGGCTGTCAGAGGCGGGGCTTAGGTAGAGGGCAGTCATTGGCTGTGGTCAGTATGACGCAGAGATCAGTGATTGGTTATTCCCAGCCTGATGACGGGGAATATTCATGAGCATGTGAATCCATGCCAGACCCCATGCTGGAGAAACAAAGTACTTTACAATCCCCCAATGAAATATAGATTAACCCTTTTACAGAGTACCTTATGACTTTTTTTGAGGGACAGAAACACAAAGAGGGTAAGAATGGTCTTCAGGGAGCCAGGACAGCCAATGTCAATCAAGCAAAGTCTAGGGAAGCTGAGGCACTTCTTGAAGATAGCACAAAAACCTTGTCTTGCAATGTTAGAGTGTTTTGTTGTATAAAGAACCACAATTGGGCAGCTGGGAGGCTTGTGGAAAGCAAAGTGGCAATCAACTCTGCAAAGGGCAGCCAATGCAAATTTCCAGTAGGAGCAAGCTAGCGACACAGAAGGAGGCAAGTACCCCTAGTTGCACAGAAACTTGAGTCTGAAGAAAAGGGATTCAGCTGGTTTCTGTTCCTGTTGTAGTCCTGCAGATTCTGTTCCTGGGCCTCAGTCATGGGGACAAGAGTAAGGACGTCTGGGAACTCCTGCACTACGGTTTGAAAGTCTAATCAGTGGCACTTGCGGTTTCAGCTACCGGCAAATAGCAACACCATAGTTCTTGGACACCTTGTGGCTCCCCTTGCTTCTGGGTCAAGCACTCTGTTGAGGTGGCTCAGGTTTGGGACGTCTTGCTTCGAGGGAGTCCTTAGGATCTTCCTGGAGCTCGGGTCCGGCTTAAAGATGAGGCACTGGTTCCTGGTGTTCATGTCCCCTGGCACGTGGTTCCAGCAGCAGCAAAGTACAGCTAGCAGAGAGAGGGGTTCCAGACAAGTTAGTCTTGGGGGTCAGAAGTCTTCCTTTCTGGGCTTCTCTAATCGATTCGAAATTTGGAGCTTAAGCACTGCAGCAGTTCACCGGGCAAACCAATGCTTCAGGAGGGTGCAGCAAGCATCTCTTCCAATTTCTTCTTCGGTTCCTTCGTCCAGTGGTCACTGCCTTCCTTGCAAAAGACTTCGCCTTTTATGCAAGCTTCTGACATTCATTTGCAGCCTAGCTGTCACTCACAGAAGGGTGGCTGTCCTCCAAGGGCAGGCAGCCAGCCAATCACCTTTGGGTGCATTCCTGTAACCAAGGAGATTAAGCACAGGAAGTTTCAGGAACCTCCTGCACTTCCTGCCCTGCCAGACACAGGATTCAAGACAAAACGAACAAAGGGACCAAACCTGGTTTGGGGCGCAGAGTAAATCTCATGAAGGACATTACAAACAAGAAATGGCGAAAAAAGAACAGGACTATTTTGACAAAATTGGCACCCATGGGTGCAATTACTGCAGCTGAAAGATTCAGCCTGCGGTAAAAAAGCACAAGAGTCTTCAAGATGACAGCCGACACGAGAGACGTGTCAACGGCGCTCCGGAGCCTGCCAGTGGAATTAAACGGTCCCACCACTGCGTTTGAACTGCCGTGACGGCAAGCTGCCCACCCCGGGCAAAGGAGACAACCTGGTGCGAGTTTTGGACGGCCAGGATCGGCGAAGCACCCTCCACGATTAGAGGTACGCCCAGGCAGAGTACAGCGGGAGAAGGGGGCCGCCAGAGCAGGAGGAGCAGTGGTCACCAACGGTGTCTTGACCTTTGGCAGATCCGGCACAGAGGACGAGCGGACCCGCAGAGGACTGGCCCCCAGCAACTGGGCAAGGGAGGCACGGCCACCCCGAGGGGGGGATCCACTGCTCCGGTGCCTGAGAGCCGTTGAGCGAGTACTGTAGCTGCTGCTGCCATTTGAGACGCTGCGGTCAACTGAGGGGGCTCGGCAGTGCAAGCAACCAGAGCGGGCTGTGCTCACCAAGCGGCCCTAGGAGGAAGCAGTCAGAGTACCGCGGGGAGGATTGACAGAGGCGTCGGGGACCAGCCACACTTTCGGGAAGAGCAGAGCCGGAGCAGCGTTGGATAAGGTACGGGGGTGCAAAATCAGAGTGGGGTGATAGGCACCCCACCACCCCCACACTGGAGGCCGCGTTAGTAGGAGAAAGTGAAGCAGGGGAGCGGGTACCTAAGAGACTGGCCAGGGCCATACGGATCTTTGTTGAGGTTACTGTGATATATTTGGAATAAAGTTACCCTTTCAACTTTGGATTATGGTTAAGAAGGAACGAAGAAACACGGATATACAGTAGGCGCCTCGCGGTGAAGATAGCTATCATTTTGCATATCAGTGGCAGTATTGGCTGTCTGTTTAAACAGTGCAAGGAGGTACTGCATTGGGCACCTGTCACGGAGTGGACATTTCTTTGGAAACTGCATCTGGGGAAAGTGCCAATGGACAGGCCCTGGAGGGGGCAAGTCACGACAAAAGGAGAGGAGGCAACAGCACCTAGCTTCTCCCCCACCTCACTACCCGGGGGTGGGGTACATAAGCCAAACTCCCGACCCACGGAAAGGAAGGACCCTGGAAGAGTGTGACCACAGGCGAAGAGGAGTGAGGGGTGGAGAGCAGGGGGCACAGCTGGGGCCTGAGGTGATGCAGGAGCTACAGCGATTGGGGAGACCGTCCCCCTCCACCCATCACAAAGAGTGCATTGGAGGTGAGGCGACGACCAGGTCTTCCGCGAGGTAAGTGACCTGGGAGAGGGAGCTACAGTCCAGGGGCCACAGCGTTGTTACGTGGCTTGGTGCCTCTACAGGGTGAGGAGATCGTTAGCCCATCATCCCCAACCTGAGAATGTCCTCGAAGAACAAAAGTAGGCAGACTAAGGGCGGTCTGTCGCAAGCAGAGACTCCAGGTACCCTCCCAATTCTGTGGCAGCATATGGAGGGGTGTGACGAACAGTCAATCGCCCATGAGAAAAGTCAGAGTCCGGGCCCACAAGCATTAGACACCCCGCCAGCCCCGATGTTGCGTCAGGACCTCCACGTAGAGATGCTGACCCTACAAAACAATTTGGCTAAGAACTTTCAAGATCAAATTCAGTTGCTCCGATCGGACATTAGCCAGGCTCTGGCCGAGATGAAGCAGGAAGTTGGCAAGGAGGCCACAGAGAATAGTGAGGCGATTGAAAGACTGGATACAGCAACATGGAATTTGGAGCCGAGGAGGATTTGAAGAATAGGTCCAGTAGAGTTAACATTCGGCTGAAGTGGTTACCGGAAGCTATCCAGGACAAGATCCTGAAGGGTGCGTTGCAAAGCATCTTTGCAGGGCTACTGGAAGAATCCTCCCCGGAATCTGGCGAGTTAGAGAGTCCACAGAGTGGGCCGTATCAACAAAGAAGCAAATGCGAGACCAAGGGACGTACTAGCAGACTTCACCAGGTATGCACAGAAGGAGGCAGTTTTGAGAGCAGCCAGGCATAGAACGCAAATGGCAGAAAGAGAAAACCCATGAGAGCAAGACCTCCTTAGCCCGACACCTGTATCGATACAAAGCCGAAATCCGGAAAGCAAAAAAGGCCCACTACAACTCCCAAAACCTAAACTGCAAAAACCAAAGCAAAGAACTTCACAAAATTATCTCCGAATTCACCAATCCGGCTTGTAACACAACCATCCCGACCGCCTCACAATCACTGTGTGACTCTCTCTCCCTCCACGGCTATCGAAAGGACAAAAACTCTAACCACCAAACTGGCTCTCTTACAGCCACCTGGCAATCCTCCGCCCGTACCGGCCAGCCCATCAGCTGCGACCTCTACGCAACCAACGTTCGATTCCTTCAGTCCAATATCACCAGAACAATTTCTCAAACTCCTATCCGCCCGCAAACCATCTGGATCACCATTGGACCCCTGCCCAGCCACAACCCTAAAAGAAATTTTGCCTCCACCTGCACAGGAGAACACGCAAGATCTATCATAAATGCCTCCCTTTCCGCCGGTATCTTTCCAGATGCTTTCAAATTGGTGCACGTCAAACCTCCAATTAAAAAACCTTTGCTCGACCCTCTCGAGCCCAAAAACTACCGCCCCATCTCAAACACCAGGTTCCTTGCCAAACTCATTGACCGAACCGCCTACTCCCAACTAAATGCCTTTGTTGAAGCCAACAATCTCCTGGACCCCGCCCAATGAGGATTCAGAACCCGTCATGGAACTGAAACCACCCTAACCTCGATCTGGGATGACCTTAAAATGACAGCCGACTCTGCGGGATGCGCCGCACTAATCCTTCTCGACCTATCGGCCGCCTTTGACACGATCAATCACGCAATCCTCCTGGACCGCCTCCACTCACTAGGGATTCGTGGAACCGCCCTTAAATGGATAGCTTCGTTCCTCAAAGACAGGCACCAAATAACGACACTCTCCGACTTTACCTCCCAAGCCCAACCAGTCGACACAGGAGTCCCACAAGGAGCATGTCTATCCGCCCTCCTATTCAATCTCTACCTGATCACCCTCCCACCAATAATTCGTTCACACAACATCCTGTGTTACAATTACACCGACGACACTCAAATAATTCTAAAAATCCTGAACGCAAAACCCAACTCCCGACCTGATATTGCATCCTGCCTCCTGAACATAGAACGCTGGATGACCCAAAGCCACCTCTTGTTAAACCCATCCAAAACAGAAATCATGGTTTGCGGCAACTCTGATCTTCTACCGCACCCACTTCCCTGGCCACCCGCCATGGGCAACTCACCGACACCCTCCAACACAGTGAAAAATCTTGGGTGCACCCTTGACTCCGACCTAACACTCTCGCGCCAAGTCAACAATGTCTCAAGTCCTGCCACTACCACCTCAAAAACCTTAGGCGCATCTTTCCATATCTCTCATTTCCCAACAGAGTTTCCGCGGTCCAATCAATCGTCATATCAAGACTGGACTACGGAAACCCCCTATACCTCGGAATTCATGCCTACCAACTGAATAAACTCCAAAGAGCACAAAACGCGGCGGCCAAAGTCCTACTCGCGCTTGGTCCAAGAGAACACGTATCCCCAGCCCTCAAGACACTGCACTGGCTTCCAGTAGCCCGTAGAGTGGCCTTCAAAACCTTATGCCTCACCCATCGAGCATTACATAAAACTGGACCGCAATATCTTCAAGAAAAGTTAATACCTTATCGCCTAACTAAGGACTTAACGGCATTCCGCAAACTACTAAAAACCTAGCACTTTCCCTAAAACCAACCGGTTCCAAACCAGCAACACCAATCACAATAACACCGACCCAGCAAACCACAAAATAAATAAATAAATAAAATACAGCTAAACTAACCAGACTGTAACCTACAATGACAAACAGAACTAAAACGAGTAATGGAGATCTAAAACAGTGAAGTGGACAATAGGAATAAATCACTGGGAATGTAGAAAGTGCGGAGACCGGACGAGGGCGCGGAGACCGGACGAGGGCGCGGAGACCGGACGAGGGCGCGGAGACCGGACGAGGGCGCGGAGACCGGACGAGGGCGCGGAGACCGGACGAGGGCGCGGAGACCGGACGAGGGCGCGGAGACCGGACGAGGGCGCGGAGACCGGACGAGGGCGCGGAGACCGGACGAGGGCGCGGAGACCGGACGAGGGCGCGGAGACCGGACGAGGGCGCGGAGACCGGACGAGGGCGCGGAGACCGGACGAGGGCGCGGAGACCGGACGAGGGCGCGGAGACCGGACGAGGGCGCGGAGACCGGACGAGGGCGCGGAGAGCGAACAAACGTGCAGAGAGCGAACAAACGTGCAGAGAGCGAACGAATGTGTGGAACAAACGAACGTTGTGGAGCGGACGAACGCATGGAACAAATGTGTATGGGTGAATAGTGCATAGAGCGGATGTGAACCAAAACACATACAACGGACCTGACCGCTCAGAATTGCGCGACGTGCTTATTTTGTTTTGGAATGCAAGGAATCTTTGAAAGAGCATACTGCATATCACACCTCACGCTTACTCTCTCCTTACACCACCATTCAACTAGAACACAGAGATACCATGACACCATTCGGTATAACTGTTCTCATATCAACATCTGCCGCTCACCCCCCATCACTCTAAGTAAACATGGCTGGTCTCACACCCCCAGCCAGGCGTA
The DNA here is from genome assembly GCF_040938575.1 of Ambystoma mexicanum. Classification (NCBI taxonomy): domain Eukaryota; kingdom Metazoa; phylum Chordata; class Amphibia; order Caudata; family Ambystomatidae; genus Ambystoma; species Ambystoma mexicanum. The sequence goes on along the minus strand of NC_090937.1, from coordinate 1,565,701,188 downwards.
TCTCCTCAGGCCTAACGGCGCCACACCCTGGGCCTGGATAATTCCAGCCAGACCGAACACATATCCCTGATCTCTCAACCACCACACCTACCGCTAAGAAGCAGCTACCACATGAATTCCGCACCAGCTGCACACATACCGGTGCGCACACGCACCTTTGGACTCTCTCTAATCTTTCCACTGACCCGAACTTCGGTTCCCAAGGGCTTTCAACCTACCAGCGCCTTCAGACCATACCAATGGTATATAAGGCGCTATACAAATGCAAAATAACAACAACAATATTGTGGACATACTGGTCGGGGCAATTCGATTGCCCCGGGGTCTGTTAGTCGAGGGGGCACGTCTCCGTCCCCCCTGATCGAGTTTTGGCTGGTGGCAGTGGATACTACTTTTTATATTCGACCGCGAATATAGCTCTATGGGATTTTCCCATTGTTCGAGGCTACCAACTTTAATTATTTAATTCTCAGCCTCGAACATACGCCGGTTTATTTATTTAATATTAATTCGCTGGTTGGTATTTTTTGCCAGAACTATTCTAAAATGGCGTTTGTGTTCTCTTCTGTGACTCCAACCCAAGTCGAGCCCTTTGTTGCACTTTTTGGCGAGCTTCTCCACAGAAGCCTCCAAAAGTGGTGCCACTCTGTCTGGGTACCACAGGGGGTGTGGGAGGGGGTTTAGGCACCCTGGACTGAGTTACCTTGGTAACTCAAGTCGCACTCTTGTGTGATTGGCCCAAGTGGTGAGCCAGCCGGCTCACCACTTAGCATGTTTGATTGACAGCTAGGCTGCGTGAATGGGGGTGTGCTGCATAAAAGCAGGGCTTTTGGGACTGGAACTAGTCGCCCCAGGACCCGAGAATCCGAGGGAGAAGCTGAGCCGACCTACCACGACACCACCGGTGGAGCCCTGCGGAACCGACTCACCACTTCCCGACGACAGAGAAGATCTCCCGGCTGGAGAGGCTTCTTCCCCTGACTGGTGGGCACAACCAGTTTACCTTCTTTTCCTCGCATCCCAGGACGTCTTGTGGTCGAATTGCCTGTGCCAAGCACCGCGGCAACCGGATAGTCACTTACCGCTGGACCGCGAATAAAAGGACCGCTCCTTTTATCTGAGAACTCCGCGGCTGGTTTCTTCCCTGGCAGTGCAACGGACTCCCGTCTTCCTCCCTGACGAGATCCTCTCTTCCCCCGGACGAAGCACCGACTTGCATCCGCTGCCAGGAACAACTGCCCCCGCTGGAGTATTCTCACCACTTTAAGGTACCGTGTCCGCCAGGCCTCCCTTTCTAAAGATTGCTACAAGGTAATAATAATCCCTTAACCTTCTGGACTGGGCTGGCCGCCTTGACCATCTAACTGGTCCCTTTCTTTGGTCCAACCCTTTCTGAACCTTTTCAAGACTTTTGTGCACTTCAACCGTTTGACCTTGGACACATTTCGTTCTTATCCTCTTAAAGTGGATCCGGCCTTCTGAACGCTAACTTCACGGTTTTACTTTGCCTTCCTCTCTTGTTGTGTTCTTGTGAAAGTGTTGGGATCTGTTTCAAATTATACTCTGCTTTTCTCTCCCTTTTTAAAATGAATTATTGTGCCATCTGCGTTAAGCGCTCACCGCTGTCTGAAAATAAGTGGGGCTTTACTTAAGAATCGTCTAATATTCTTTTAAGGGAGTGTATATCTTTTAGTGACCGTGTTTTTGAACTGCTTAACATATAATGCCTGTGTGTTTTACTAGATGTGGTTTTAAATATTTCTTTTGACCTATTGTGAATTCTCTGTATACTGCCTAACTCTTCGTGAGGGAAGTCTGACTGCTCAGCCACAGCTACCAAGTGAATCTGTGTGGTACAGACTGCTACCAAGTGGGTTTACTGGCAAAAACCTGTAGTCTTCTATCTTTTACAATGGTCCCAGAGGGAACTGCACAGGTTTCTGCCTATCAGGCTACCAGGGAGGTCACCTACTTTGAGAAATGTTTACTTACAAATGACGGGGCCAAGGGTCTTATTGGTAACCTCTATAGGATTCTGGAGGAGTTTGCCAGGAGTGTTGGGGAGGGTGTGGGCACGAGAGAAGAGCCGAACATATCCGGTGAAGGTGTCTGAAAATCGTTCCATTCTGGGAGGAATTGCAGAGGGGGCAAGGTCAGGTATTTGGGGAAGGAGGGAGCAGATCCCCGGAACAGGTGCTACTGGGCCTGCAGGTTGGAGGAACAACAGGAGAACCTCATAGCAGAGAAAGAGCAGGAGTGATATTGACACTTGCAGCTATGACACTAATTGGCCCGACCTTTCACGACTGGCTGCGCAGGCTGTGGGACACAGTCACTCTGGAGTGGGCAACATAGAGACTATAGGGTAATCTGGTGCCCGCAACACCTCAAGATCCTAGACCTGCAGTAAGCTCAACGAACTTGCCCAAGCGAGAGCGGCCCTGGAAAGAAGGGGAAAATCGCCCTGTGGGAGGGAGGGGGTGAGAAGGTCAGGGGAATTGTTCTTTTTTTAATCTTTATGTTCATGTTATAAACTCAATAAAGAGATGTCTGGAGAAAAAAGCACAATGGTAGGAAAATTAAATCACTGCCACCAGCCATTAATTATAGTAAGGAACATAAAAAAATGTTACATGAGAAGGTAGGCAAGGGGGGGAATACCAAGTAACCCTACAGCAATCCACAGAGGATGGTGTGTGCTGGGTTTACAAAGAGAAAACGGTAAGTAAAGTCAATTTCACTTTACTACTCTTGGAAACAGTTTATCCAAGAGAAGGTATTTAAACCTTAACAGAAATCCAAAGGACTTCTCTGTGACACTGCACTGAAGGTGCAGTGTGTCACAATGCAAAATTATGCCGCCTATGGAGTTTGTCAGACTCCAAAACCAAAAGAAACACCGCAAGAAGTCCAGCAAAAGAGCTTGGGGTCTCCACGGTAGAAGTGAATTAGCACAGCAATGAGAATTCTCCAACAGTAACTTGTTCCTTCTGACGCAAAGAATACATAGCATTACATATACAACCACAGGAGGTGGCAAGGCTCATCAGAAACAATTACTCTTACCTTCGGACCAGGTTCACCTTCAAGCAAACAGGTTGCGCAGCACTGCTTGGCCTACCCTGGACTCCTCCCTGCAATCCCCGTCGACTCAGACTCTCATGAAGGTGTGTGTAGACCTCCACGTAGCAGGCCTGCAGATGTCCAGCAGGAGCACACCAGACAGGAACGCCGTCGGAGCGATCGCTCTGGTGGAATGGGCTCTCGGACAGTCAGGCAGCGGTCAGTTTGCCAAACCGGTGACAATGCGCGATACAGCCAGAGAGCCACCTGGAATTGGAATCCTTGGACAAAGCTTTCTAATGGTGCATGTGACCACCAAAGTTCAAGAAACGTTGAGACTTCTTCTGGAAGCTCTTGCTGCATGCTACATGAACTTCAGAGCACGCACCGCATCTGAAGAGTACAAAGTCCCTTCAGCCAGCGAAGGTGGTGTCGGAAAAAACACAGGCAACACCAAAGGTTCATTGACGTGGAATTCCAATGGAATCTTTGGCATGAAGGAGGGGTATGTCTGCAGCACCACCGTTGTCTCGTGGAAAGTCAGATAATGCTTCTTGCATGACTGGGCCTGGATCTCACCTACCCTCCTGGCAAATGTGAGGGCCACGAGAAAAGCGGTCTTCCACAAAAGGAACTTGAGGAGCTTGATGCATAGGCTCGGAGACCCCCCCCCCCATGAGTCCCGACAGTACCACGTCGAGTTCCCACACCGGGGCAGGTGCCTTCACCGGCAGGAACAATCGAAACAGTCCTTTAAGGCACTCCTTGACTAGACAGTGTTACCAAAGAAGAGACCATCCCGGAGACCTGGTGTATGATATATGATGCTATAGGATATATGACATGGCATTTATAACGCGCCTATACACAAGTGTTTCAAGGCGCGATATAGCAGGAGATAGCCGCCAGATGTACTTTGATGGAGGCGTGCGCCAGCCCCACCTTAGCCAACTACAAGTACACCCCCCCCATGAGTCCCGACAGTACCACGTCGAGTTCCCACACCGGGGCAGGTGCCTTCACCGGCAGGAACAATCGAAACAGTCCTTTAAGGCACTCCTTGACTAGACAGTGTTACCAAAGAAGAGACCATCCCGGAGACCTGGTGTATGATATATGATGCTATAGGATATATGACATGGCATTTATAACGCGCCTATACACAAGTGTTTCAAGGCGCGATATAGCAGGAAATAGCCGCCAGATGTACTTTGATGGAGGCGTGCGCCAGCCCCACCTTAGCCAACTACAAGTACAGAGGGATCGGAGGGGCAGTGACCCTCAGAAGGTTGATCTGCGACTGGCACCATGTCGCAAAACACTTCCACTTGTGCACGTAACGAGTCAACAATGCTCTGGCCCTAGCAAGGACCTCCCTGCAGTCCGCCGGTAGCTCGTACCCACCGAATTTTAAGGCTGCAGGAGCCAGGCCTAACGGTTCAGCGATCCTGGGTTGTGGTGTAGGATTGTGCCTCCTTCTCTAGCAAGCCGATCCCTGACCACTGGCAGCTTGATTGAAGGAGACGTCAACAGGCTGAGAAGATCCGGGTACCACATCTGCCTCGGGCATCCCGGGGCAACGAGGATCATCCTGCACTGGCACCGTTTGAGTTGACTGACACGGTACCTTAAAGTGGTGAGCATCCCGCTGTTGCCTCTACTGCTACACGAACAGGCCTTCCCACGGGAAGGCGAACGCATCCCCAGGGTCCCGGCTGGTGGAACCTGCTGGTGAATCTCCGGCATTTGGAGTTTGTCGCCGACAAACAGATCAATCTGGGGTGTGCCCCACATGAGGAAGAGGCGGTCCACTTCATCCTGCCAAAGGTTCCACTCGTGGCAAGAGCGCAGCTCCCTGCTGAGTCGGCGATGGTGTTAGACTCCAACCAAGTGAAAAGGAATGAGAAACATGCTCCCTGGCGACAGCCCAGTGCCACAAGTCCTGCGCCTCGCTGGAGAGCGATGGGGATCTGGTGCCCCCTGCTTCCGGTTGCAGAACATTGTGGTGGTTTTGTCTGTTAAGACCCTCACCACCTTGCCCTTGAGGGATGGAAGGAACAACTTTAGGGACCTGAACACTGCTCGCAGTTCCAGGACATTGATGTGGAGATCCCTCTCCTCCGGCAGCCACAGGCCTCTGGCATGGAGACGTCCGGTGGGGGCTACCCAGCCCTCCAGGGAAGAGTCTGTGGTGACTGTCTCCTGGTACGCGGGACTATGGAAATCTGACTCCCATGCGATGTTGGAGCGCACGCCCCACCACCTGATCACTTGACAGAACCCGTCTAACACAATCCTGTCAGTGAAGCTTCAAGACACTTGGACACAACAAGCAGCCAGGATTTCCTGGAGGGGGGTCGCATCCGCAACCTGCAGAGTCTTACAGGTCCGATACAGAGACGACAGCATGCCAAGCAGCGACTTGATGGCCCACACTGTGGCGATCTTCAGTGCCAACAAGTTGCACCTTGACCAAAATGGCCTCAATCCTCTTTGCTGATGGGGCCGCCAGGCAGGAGACTGTTCAGCCTGTACCCCAGGAACAGAGCATCCTGCGATGGAACCAAGCAGGACTTTGGTTAATTCACAGAGAATCTCAGATCCGTCAGCAGCCTGTCCATTGGGTAGATGGCGATTTCCCTCAACTTGGCCCAGAATAGCCAGTCGTTGAAGTACAGGTACACATCGCTTGCAGACGTAGATGGGCCACCACTTGTGCAAGACACTTTGTAAGCACCCTGAGCGCCGACTTCAGTCCAAAGGGAAGGGCCTTGAATTGGAAGTGTGTTCCCTGTACAGCGAAGCGCAGGAACTGCTGATGCTCCTCATGAATGGGGACGTGGAAGTAAGCGTCCTTTAGATCCAGCAACGTTAGGCAGTCCCTTTCCTCCAGTTGGCCACAACATGACCATCCTGAATGTATGGGACTTGAACTTGTTTAGTTGTCGCAGCTCGAGAAAAGTATCTGAAGTAAACTCCAGCGCCCAGGAGTCGCTATGGAACGAGCTCTATCGCCCCTTTTCCTAACATGGCACGTACTTCCTGCAGAAGCTGAGGGATGTGTTGCTGCGGTCGGACCATCAGTGGTATCCACGGACACTCCAGCTGGAATTCTAGAGGGTCTGTGGGCGAGAGCGTCCAGCACCCATAGGTCGGTGGAGATCTTGTTCCACTTGCTGACGAAGCCTACCAGCCAGCAGGCCTCCCACTGGAGTGCATGGGTGGGGTCCCGACAAACTGGCCAGTTGAGTCCTGCTTCGGGGCCTTTGTGCCACCTTGGGAGTGACTACAGCGGCCACCTCTGAAAGCCTTGGAACGACCCAGTAGACCTCTGGGGTTGTGGAACATGAGGGTTGACGGTACGAGAACAATCCGCCACTGAAACCCTTTGACCTTCTTCCAGATTTGCCTCCTGAGGCAAGAAAGGAAGGGCAATGTTGATGTAGCGTGCCTAGGGCCAGTGCCGTCTGTCTTGCAATGATTCTGCAACAGCCTTCCCAAAGAGATTGTCTCTGAACGGCATGTCCAGGGCCCTCGTCTCAACATCATGCCGAAAGTTGGTGGCTTTCAACCAGCCACAACGACGGAGGCAGACACTGTGCCTCATCTGGCGGGACCCCATGTCCGTGATGTCCAGGGCCACAGTGATGGCATGGTCCGATGTGACTTCGCCCTCCTGGAGGATATCCAGCACCTCACCCAGCTTGTCTGGGAGGAATTCTAGCAACGGAGCCATCTTGTACCACAGCTCCCGATCTTACCTGGCCAGTATCGCAAGGGCATTCGCTGCCTTGACCGTTGTTGCCGCCAAGTATATCACCTTTCAGCCAATAGCATCCAACTTCTTCCCCTCTGTCCTTGTAGAACAGAGGCTTAAGACTATGGATTCAAGGACTTCTTCCTTGCAGCCACCGAGACAACAGAGTCCAGAGAGGGCTATGATCGCAGGTACTAGGGCGCAGACTCCGGCACTCAGTATCGCCAGCATGCTTAGAGTGGATTGGATGTCCGGCAACACGTCCCTGGGAGGTGGAGGGGGGGAGGGGGGAGTAGGCTTGCTGGGCCCCGTGCCTGTCGTCAGTCACCCCCTCGACGATTTCACCGCCATCCTCAGCATAGTTGTCGTTCCCCACGTCCTCCTTGACCGTGTGAACAGACACCATGTCCTCTTCGCCCAAAGAAGAAATATCTGTGCTCTGCACACTGTAGAGGCCTCCACTGCCCCCCACTTTAGCATCATGAGGGGTCTGAGCTAAGGGCTGACATCCTCTTCTCTGGTTTTTTCTCCACCGGTTTTGCCGAAGCCTCCCTCCTGGGAGGAAGGGCCACTCTGCGCGCCGTCAGGCCCCCTTGGCCGGGTCAGCCCCTTTAGCCTTTGCCAGGGTGGCAACCACCAGCTTAATCGTCGAGGATGATAGAGTCTGGGCCACCTGGGCCATCAAGAGTATTTGGGACACCTTACCCTGCGCCTTGGCCTTCTCTGGCTTCTCCCGCAGCTTCCCCGGTTTAACCGATTTCTTCTTCGATGAGGAGAGGGAGCGATGGCTTGAGATGGAGGCTGATGGAGACTATGAGGGCGCCCTGCTCCTTGTGGGACCCACTTGCGCAGCGACCGAAACGGACTTGCAGTGCTTGGCCTTGTCTTGGACCCCCACGGATGTGGTGACATCAGTACTTAGAAGCCCGCTCCGCAGACCTGCCGTTCCTGGGTGAAGCATGCCCATGCCTGCCACACGGGGTAGAGGCCGTGCCACTGAACCACACAACCAGTCTACTGTTACATCTCGCAATCCACTTCCTTGTGATCCAGATGGAGACAGAGGCACTGGGAGTGTTTGTCTTCCACACACACGTTCATCAATCCACAGCTGGAGCAGAGCTTGAAGAGAGAACTTCTGTCCTCCTCAGACATGATGCAGCGTAGGACCGATGGCCTTGTGGAATCTTCGATGAAAAATAGACCAGGCTTGCCCTGCAGGGGCATCGAAAGACACAGACAAACTGATCCCCGCTTGCCGGTCAAAAGAACGAAAGAGCACACTGGCTCTGTTCAACAGAATTTTTAATGAAAAAAACTCGAAAACGCAGAAAAGCTTGGCGCAAAACACAAGGACTCTACTTCAACATGCAGTATCAATCGGATGATGGCTGCCAGAGGAGGGGCTTAGGAAGAGGGCAGTCAGTGGCTGGGACAGTATGACCCAGAGCAGTGATTGGTTTATAGGAAAAAGGCAGTTTGTAAGTGAAAATGAAACTTTTCTTTTACCGAGGATTCCCGGGCGGACGATGGGGAATATTCATGAGCATGTGAATCTATGCCAGACCCCATGCTGGAGAAGTCGCATTTATCTGGCCCAAGGAAGGGAAAGGTTTGCAGATAGCAGCCTGAAACTTTGGGTGTGTTATTGCTGGGCTGTGCACAGATGATGCACGTCAAAGCTTACGCTGGCCAATATAAGTAGTACGAAATGTCTATTATACATAATTTGGGGGTGGATTGTTAGTGTGGTGGGCTGGATTGTGGCTGGAGTGTCAGTGGTATGGGTGGGAACGGGTAGTGCAGAGGTCATTTGTTGAATGATGTGCGTTCCCTGAATAGAGGACGTTTGCTGCTTTGTATGAAAAAAAAAACCTTAGAAAACATAAGACTACCGATTTTGGAAACATGTTTGTGCTAGTAATGCAGACGTTAATTTCTTCTGAGCATTCAATGCACACTTGGTATCGAGTTCTTTCCTTTTGTTAGAATGGTCACCAATTAGGTCGACACGTCTCCCAACTCCAGCAGCGGCTCAGTGAGCCTCGGCAGGGTCCCCATCCCTCCGTGCAGGAAACACCTGTAATGCAGGCCTGCTAGAACTGCAGGATGTTTGGGGGTGATGACCCTGGCCTTGGGTGCGTGTCTCCCTTGTTGGTGGAGACAGTGCCCAAGTGCAGCAGCTGTCCCAAGGAGCCCTGGCAGGATCCCCATCCTTTCCCACAGGGAAAAGCTGTACGGCAAGCCACCCAGAGGTCAAGGACAGTCGGGGGTGATGTCCCTGGCCGCCTGTCTCCCATGTGGGTTGACAGTCCCCAAGTCCAGCGACGGTCTCTGGGAGTCCCGGCAGGGTCCCCATTCCTTCCTAGAGGTGAAAGCTATAACGCAGCCCAGCCAGAGCTCCAGGCTGGGCAAGCCACATGGGTGAATGGGAGACGGGTGGCCAAGGACAACAACTTGACACCCTCGACCCCACCGCCCCCACCCACGACCATTTTGGAACTCTGGCTGGCCTGCGTTACACAGCTTCTCCCTCCGGGAAAGGACAGGGAATGTGCCGGGCCTCCCTGGAGCCACTGCTGTGCTTGGGGAGTGTCGACTGTGGACATCATCTCCCCTCCCCACCCATCCTGCAGCTCCGGGTGAGCTACGTTACACGATAAAGGTCTTATAGAGGTCTCTAAATGCAATGGTTCAAGGGCAAACTACAAGACATTTGTAGTGCCCACCGTTCTAAGCAATCCGGCTAGAGATGAAACATACATGTGCAGAGGAAGGGGAAAGTTAAGGAATATGGGCATGACAAGGTACGGGACGATTCTCTTTTACGCCATTCCCTTCATTGACTTCAATGGGACACCCTTTTTTTTGCTCGTTTCTGAAACACTTGATTTGTTTTTTTTTCTTTTTCAAACGAGGTAAAGCCCTCTGCTTCAATTCCCTTTTGCTCAGTGTTGAGGAATCCGACTAATCCCCAAGACTGTCAGTACCCATACCTTTTCTCTTGTGGAATTCCATTTTTTTGTCAATTGCACACAGCACCTTACAGTGCAGTGCAACATGGATGACATGCATTACTTAACGTAACAGCATTTCTGATGATTGTATCTGCTTAGATTCACATGCTGTGCATATGGTCCGACATCCAGTGGTAACCGCGGAGTATTGCATCTGGTTTTCGGGGACCGAAAGTGGACGTCGGCATAGGCGTGTCTTTAACACTATCCCTATCGTGACGTGTGTAGTACCCAAAATCCCTCACCACCTTATGTGGAGTGCCAAGTGGATACTTGATATCCCCCTTCTATCTGCTCCTGTGATTAGTCAGGAATTTCTAGTTATGGCTCTCAGCAGTGCACGTTTTCTACCGACTACTGTATTACCACAGACTGTATTCACAGTCCCGGTTATGCACAATAGGGGCACCCAATTACTAACTTCTTTCTCGCCATTTCTAGCATGGTTGTTCTTAGTTAGTCCTACCATTCTGGGAGGGGGAGGTCTGTGAGTTTTGCCTTTGGTGGGAACCCTTGGGTGTCAACCACTAGGCTCCAGTATGTCTGTGCAAGCAGGAAGTGAGGGAGGAGGTTTTCACTCCCCTGCCCTTTGTCTGCAGAGTGCCTGAATGGAAACAGCTCCCATTGGGGGTCTGGCTGTCCTGATTTGACAGTCACCTGCTTCTTTCCGTAGACTGCTGAGAGAAATTGCCGCAGAGTGCTGATACTGAATAAAAGGTGAGGTTCCTAAGGTGAAGGGCAAGTCTACCACTGGAAACTGAAGTAACCAAAGAAGGCAACTAGAGACGCCTGCCGACCCTTTCCAATACTTGAGCACTGCTGTCCTGTCCCAGTTTACCATGCGACAGGGACTCCTAAGTGGACTACTCCTCCTCTTTGACTAGTGGGAACAAGTCCCCAGACTAACTCCAAACTGAGCCATCTCTCGAGGTGCTTTGTCTATCCAGAGCTGCGGAAACGCAATACCAGCAGACCTCCAACCCAATTGAAGTGCAATGTCTTTGAAAGGCCGAATCCGTCAAAGTCTTTGCTGAGCTCCAGTTGAACCTCCAGAGACACAATCTGACTCAGCAGAGTGCTGGAGTCCAGGAATCAAAGAAGTTCGAGCAGGCGAATTATCCCAGAATCGGGGGGCAAGTAAATATCACTGTTCCCGTCCCCTCACTTCCCCAGTCCTCCATAGGGCAACGTGGTGCAAAGCCCCTTTTCTACCAACTGCCTTTGTACTTTAGTTATCAATTCTGGGTCAAGTATGTTAGCCTTGGGAATAGGATAGAGGAGTAGGTTTGACATTTTTTAAAACAGCACAAGCCCTTTGCATCGTTTTGAGAACACCTTTCCTGGAGAAACCTTTAATGAAACCTGTGACCTTTGGGCAGTAGGCCCCAGGCATCAAGTAAAAGGCCATTAGGATTGGGGTTGGTTATATTACTTTTAATCTTCATCTGATTACTTACCTGGTTAATCATTGATTGATGCATTGTAAGTGAGCCTACTGGTGAATGTATATATTTGAGATATTTATTTTATGTATTGGTCCGTTATAAAGCGTGCAATACAACAAATGGTGTTTCAAGGCACTATAAGACGAAAAAGGGAGATTGAGGGGGGAACAAGGATGAGAATAATAACTATCCTATTAGGCCTTGTGACATTCGGATTGTGCAAGTGCAGTAGCAAGAAGTGTAAAGGAGAGAAGAAGGGAGGGTAGGGTCTCTGGGGCCAGTTGGCCAAATTCCAGGGAAAGCAGGTAGTGAGAACCACATGACAAGTGCGTGGGGGGCCTAGTGTCCTGTAGGGCTCAGAAGGAACCAGGCAGCCAGTCAAATGCTGCAGACAGGGGGGTGGGGGGGGGGGTTTGGGGGGTATTAGCAGGGGGAGAGGTAAGGAAGAAGAGAAAAGGCGGGTCTTGAGGAGCTTCCGGAAATTAAGGTGATCCGGCTCAAGCCCAAGTGGAAGGGAGGTCATTCCAGTGCAAGGCTCCTGTGGAAGAGATCAAACCTCCCACTCTCTGCTTGGAGGAGCGTCTGATTAGAGCAAGGTGGTAGTAATGGGTTTCCCAGGCCCCGAAAAAGCCTTGTGGACGATGCAAAGGGCCTTGAACTTAATCCTTGCAGCAACCGGGAGTCAGTGGAGAGATTTTAGGGCTGGAGAGATGCGTTCCCTGGGCTTGAGGCCTAGGATAAATCTCAGTTCTATTCTGGTTTAGTTGGAGGGGGCGAAGGGAGGATGAAGGCAGATTAAGAGGGTGTTGCAGTAGTCCTGCCTAGAGCACCAGAGCTCTGGAGACAATGAGTTTTTGGGGGAAGGGTAGGGAGAGTGCATCTGAGGGGGTGCAGTTTAAGTGGGACCTCTTGGCAAGGTCTGTGATGCAAATAAATAGTTGTGTTCTTTTACACATTGACTGTCTTAGCTAATTATCAGGGGTTCTTCTGTGGGGTCTCACTGAGGCCCTAAACCACACTCACAGTCCAAGCCCTGACTGCTCTCCACAGCATCTTGATTGGATTTTTGGTTAAACTCTCCTTTCCCACTAGGGCTGATTACTGTAAATCCATCACAACAGACAACACTATTTAAGCAAAAGAATAGTACAACGAAACATGGAGATAAATAGATATGTAAACATGTTCAAAAATAGATTTCCTATGGGCGTAAGGAGTGAATAAATGCCTTTTACTTGCTGCACTTAACTTTTTGAAACATTGAAACGCCAATAAGCTATTCAAGCTAAATATTTACATTTCTTCATGTAAAATCAATTTCATCTTTTAAGATTCATTCTTTACCAAGCGTCATGCTAAATGTATTAAGTTATCAAAAGTAATTTAAAAAAAAACATGAAAAAAGTATCAATTCAACAGACATGTTAACTTTGCAAAGACAATGCATTTGTACCTCAACATGCCAGAAACCTCTTTGAACCAGACTGGGTAACTGTTGAAAGAAAAAGATGAGGCAGACTTTAAAAAAAACATCAAATATTAGAATGAGTTGTTTAAATGGGTAAATGCATTTTTGGCAACAGAAAATGAATTTACTACAACAGACACTGAAATTCAAAACAACCATTAGCACCCAGGAAATATTCCAGTGCTATAATATCAGACCGCCTGGTGTCATTGTTAGAGTGCTCATTTCTGTGGCAATTCCCTTAAACCTTTGAGACCCCCAGCTCTTTTGCTGGACTTTAGTACTTTTTGATTTTTATCCTGGAGCAATACCTTTTTCTCACCCGCTCATGTATTTTTATCAGATTTTGGTTTTTGGAGTCTGACAAACTCCCTAGACATCTACCTTTGTATGGTGACACAGCACCTTCTGTGCAGTGTCACAGTGAAGTTCTTTGGATTTCTCATAAGGTTTAAAAACCTTTTCTTGGGTAAAGAGTAGTAAAGTGAAATTGACTTTACTGATCTTTTTCGCCCATGTATGTTCAGAACACCCCCATCTTATGTGAAGTGCTGTGGGGGTTACTTAGCTGCCCTTTTCCTACTTACTCATGTAACATTGTTTGTATTACCCTCACTACTTTAAACTGCTACTGTCAGTGGTTTAATTTTCCTACCATTGTGCATTTCTACAGCAGGCTGAATCCTCAGCTGCAGAATAGCCCCCATGGGGGACCAGTGTGTCAAAATGGCCTGTTAATCTTTTTCCACCATTTGTTGTTTGTGAGGTCTTTCTTGGGTTTCATTATGTGCGCTAACCCAGGTTTAACTCTTTTGTTCATTTTGCCTTTGGCGAGATTCAGTACTGAAACCTGCCTCTAGCTCCAGTGCGTCTGGCAGGGCAGGAAGCTATGGAGTGCCCAAAAAACTGTCCTTAGTCACCTTGGTTACCTGAATGCACCCAGTGCCAATTGGCTGGGTGTCCTTGCAGGACAGCCACTATGCGCTGTGAGGGACAGCTAGGCTGTGTATGAACGGGAGAAACTGCATGAAAGGCAAGGCTTCTTGAACTGAAGGCAGAGTCGACCACTGGACGAAACATTAGATGAAGGAATCATGAAGAGGATTGATGCATCTTCCTGGACCGTTGAATTGCCCGGTGAAGCTCTGCTGCCGTGATGAAACTGCTTTTCCGAATCGACTAGAGAAGCTCAGGAGAGGAAGATATCTTCTGTTGGGTTGGTGGGACCAACTAACTCCCAAGACCAACTTTGCTGGAAGACCTTCCCCCAACTGGCTGTACTACTTTGCTGCTGCTGGAACCAAGTGCCAAGGGGGGCGGGGGGGTCGAGCAATCAAGTAGAGTGCATCGTCTTTAAGCCCGAGCAGAGCTCCAGGAAGATCCCGAGGATCCTCCCGAAGCAGGCCGGCTAAAGCTCGAGTCACCTCACCAGAGTGCTGGACTCAAGGAAGCCCATTAAGAGTCCAAGATCCACGGTGGTGCCATTTGCCGGTAGCTGAAACCGCAAAGTGCCAGAAAACTGAAAAGAGCCCGTAGCTGCTGCCGATCTTCAAACTACAGTGCAGGAATCCTTCAGACATCCTCTCTTGTCCACACGACCGAGGCCCAAGAACCAAAGATCTGCAACCATAAAAGCAACCAGCTGGATCCTCTTCAAACCTAAGGTACTGTGCTGACTATGGGGTACTTACCTCTTGTCTGCAGCTTTCATTTTCTCACTTGAGACTTGCAGCAGCTGCTTTTTGCAGATTTGATCTCAGATCTGACTTTCACAAGCCTGACAGCTAGTGAAGCAACAGTGATTTTCTACAAACTGTCTAACTTTGTGCCATATAAGAAGTGCCTCAGCTCCATAGATATTGTTCAAATTGACTTTGGCTGTCCTGATTCCCTGCAGACTCTTCTGACCCATTGACTGCGATTCTAACTGTCCCTCATGGGTGGTAACTGTTTGAAACTTTTATTGCTGGGAAAGATCCCATATAGACTTACTGGGAGATTTAAAAAGTGCTCATATGGTCCGAGAACCGGTTCACCTTTTTCCTTCCCTTAACCTTTCCACAACCTCAGAATTTTACCAAGTGCAAAAAATTATATATAAATGCCAATACTGTCCTAGTAATTGAAATCGCCTCAGGGTGTAGGAAGTGTGCATGAAGAATCTCTAAAGAGCATATACTTGCTTATCTTGATTCTGAGAACGTGTTATGAAGTATATTTTTATTGTTGCACATCAGCCTTTTTAAAGAATGCATATTTAAAACAGACAATTATTTTTCTAGAAAACCTTGAGTACAAGTTATTTGGAAACTTGCATGTGTGGATTTCGATGCTACAGCTGTACATCTCACATTTACCCCTCTTGAGATATGTCTGGTTGCTCACTCTACCAACTTGTGTAGTACATACCTAAAACAATAGGTTGGTTACCTAATACCAAGAGGATAAGACTGGTGTAGTCTCCCACAGGGTTACTGTATACAATCTTGCCAAACAGACGTGTCGTGTCCCCTGTATACAGTTTAGCCCAACCCAATACCTAATCACGACCAAGCTCGAATAGTGACATTATTCAGATACCTTTTTCAAGAGAGTAATCGCCAACTTCTAACTGCACTCAGGAATATATTCCACTGCACAGCTATAATACAGTAAGCTCCTGTAGATCCCTTCCCCATAGATTCTTAACAAACTATTAGAATAAACAAAGGCCTTAACCTTCCTCTAAACCCCGATCGCCAGACTTCGCTCATGCAGTGAGTAGAATGGTACAATTTCGTCAGACTGCAGGTAAGGTAATTTAATTTCCCTCATTGACCTTCTACCGCTAACTAAAAGCTGTGTGGCACAGTGGTCCCAGGTATCTGCAAGAGCCCTTCTTTATCCATAACTAACTGGTCGGTTGCTTCATCTTGATTCAATTGCATGGTCATTAATCTGCAGGCACATGACTGCGCATGCATGCATGCATGCTGAATGGGGGGTGGGGGTATTGCAGAGTCCTAATCTGCAGATGGCGATTCAGACACCGTTCCCAGCTTCCATCCCTCCTGTGCCCTGGCCACACAAAAGGGCCTCACATGCATGGAGGCCAGCTATCTTACAGCTTCCAACCCTGGGTGTTACATACAAGCCTGACTGTACTTGCAAACCCAGACTGCCATAGGACTCTGCTTGCACACCCCACCCCCCTTCTTGATTATTCGCCCCATAGAATACAACTGAGTCCATCCAAAAATGAAGACTAGTTGTAGATTCTATCAAAGCTCAAGACCTCGAGACTCCCCTCTACCTCAAACTATCTTCACAATGTCTTCCTATCCACCACTACTGCTCCCTCTTCCTTTAACCTCTTTGACTACGTTTGCCAGAAGGGACACCCACACAGAGATTTAAGGACATAAGATTTCAGGGCAAGTAACCAAGTGCAGAAGACACAATGACACAGCAACACAAAAGATAAGCCCCATCTGAGCTCCAGGTATGTATAAACGCTCCACGTCAGTGGACATATGCCAGAGACAGAGCTACCCATCCACAACCATTAGACTGCAGCTACATCTACGACAATTCAGTCTAGCCGGACAATAACGTTTTCAAGTCTACTTGTTAGGCAAGACTGTATGTAGCAACCCTGAAGACTACACCAGCCTTACCCTGTTGGCAATAGGTAATCCAACCTTGGTATATTCCTGTACTACACAATTGGTAGAGCGATTGAGCAGCTAGGCTTAACTCAAGAGGGGTCAATGTGAGCTGTAGAAATGCAACAGAGATTCACAATGACATGTATTCAAATAACACTTACACTCAAGGAAGGAGGTTTCTTCATTAAAATTATGTTTTATTAATTTAACAGTCAGTTTTAAAATAAGCCTTCTTTAGAAGGGGAGCAGTTGGCAACAAAATACACTTCAAAAATACACTCCTTCAGTTTAAGTAAGTAGATACCGTTTTGGGATGTCACACACACACTTCCTACACCCTGAGGTGACTTCAATAACTGGAACATTGGACAATGACGTATAACTTTACACTTAATTGCGATACTGGAGTTGTGGGAAAAGGGAAAGGTTCGGAAGTAAACAATGGTTAACAAGTTTCTCCAGACAAGTAAGTACTATGCAATCCCCAATTAAATATAGGTTATCCCTTTCCCAGCTATACAATTAAGGTATGTATGACGTTTTGAGGGACTGATGAAAACAGAGTCAGAGGGTAAGAAGCCTACCAGGAGCCAGGACAGCCAATGTCAGTTGAGCAAAGTCTAAGTGAGCTAAGGCGCTTCTTAAAGCTAGCACAAAATTCTTGCACAATGTTAAAGAGTTTTGTAGCAAAAATAATCACTGTTGGGCCACAAGCTGGGAGGCTTGTGAGAAGCAAAGCTGCAAGCAATTCTGCAAAAGGCAGCAAATGCAAGTCTCCAGTGAGAACAAGCTACTGATGGGGAGGAGCTAGCGCTTCAAGCTAGTGCCTTCCTGCTCCCCTCAAGCGCTTTACAAATGTGGCAAGACTACTATAGCACCGAGCAAGCTTTTTTCATGCAAAAATAAATCACAGAGGCGTGGCCAGTCACTAAACAAAGATAGTTGGGATTGAAATATAAGGTGCAAACAACTATGTAGATGGATATATTTGTAAAACTGTTCAATTGTAGCTGCCTTTGCTGAAAGCACAGTGATTTCAGGCTGAGCTTAATATAGAGTGCAGTGCCGATTATGCAAAAAAAACGAGGCGACCGAATCCTTGAAACATCTGGTGATGGAATGCACTAGCATGGAAACACAGAGAAACCAGTACCTCCCCTCGTTAGAGGACAACCTATGGATCTTCGATACGAATGAGCTATGGAATAGATTGATCTCCGGGGAAAACAACAAGTGGTCACAAGCCCTAGCAAAACTAATTGAAATGGCGTTTGACCAGATCAGACAATCTGACAGTAATAAGGAGCAAATCAATTAACCCATTTCTAGCCACTGGAGACCTGGGGGAGGTTCTGTAGAAACCCATAGAAACCTGAGACACCAATTTTACACGGTGAAGGATGAAAGCGTGCACCTTCGTCCATGACCATCAGTTATTTTTGACAAAACTCAGTTTTCACCGAGTAATAGTTCCAAAAAAAAAAAAAAAAAATATAGACTACAGGCAGGCTGGTAGAGAGCACGAGGTACCTCAGCAGCTATTCCTGTCAGTCACAAGACAATGGAGACTAAAAAAGATTGAGCATGACAGAGTACTAGGAAAACAAGGGTTTATGAGAAATACTGGCCCAGATAATATATAATTTTATGGAGTTAAGTGTTGAGATAATGGCGGGAAGATGTGTTATGTATGAATATTTAGAACAGTAAATTATGCTAAACAAAAACGACAAAGTATTCCTGCATATGCAGCATAATGTTATGTAGCTTGTCCCAAACGGAACCTGGCCATGCAACACAGGAGATTCGGCAGCATCCCTTCTATGGCAAGAACAGTTTTGAAGGACTCTGCCATTTCCCCCAATCCTCATGATCTGTAACAATTAAAGTTATCGTATCGCTTGCTCATGACTAATTCCGTAGAGGGGTGCATTTACTATGGTTTAAACGCGATTATGGGTCCCCTGTATTTAAGGAGCGCCTTGTAAGTGGGGGGGGGTTCACTTTCACTACACAAGAGGTAGGAACCCCTAGTTACACAGTACCTTGAGTCTGAAGGTGATCCAGCTGGTTTCTGTTCCCGTTGTAGTCCTGCAGATCCTGTTCCTCAGTCGTGGGGACTCTTGCACTACGGTTTAAAGGTCGGCGGCAGAAATGGCCACAATTCAGATTGCCAATTCGTGGTTTCAGCTACTCGAAAATAGCACCACTGCTGTTGGACACCTTGAGCACTTTCCTTGCTTCTGGGGTCCAGCACTCTGTTGAGGTGGCTCAGGCTTAATTATTCCTGCTTTGGGGGGGGTCCAGAGGATCTTCCTGGTGCTTGGGTCCGGCTTAAAAAGATGCACTCGATTCTGGTGTTCCTGTCCCCTAGCACTCAGCTCCAACAGCAGCAAAGAAGTACAGCCAGCTGGGAGAGGGATTCCAGTCAAGTTAGTCTTGGGGTCAGTTGGTTCCACCAACCCAAGGGATTAAGTCATCCGTTCCGGGATTCTCTAGTCGATGCGAAAATTGGAGCTTCAGTACTCCAGCAGGGCGTCACCGGGCAAACCAATGGTCCAGGAGGGTGCAGCAAGCGTCTCTTCCAGTTTCTTCTTCGGTACCTTCGTCCAGTGGTCGACTCTGCCTTCCTTGCAAAAGGCCTTTAATGCAAGTTTCTCCCATTCATTCGCAGCCTAGCTGTCTCACAGCAGCGTGGCTTTCCTCCAAGGCCAGCCAGCCACCTTTGGGTGCATTCCTGAGACTAAGAACAGGGAGTTTCGCGAACCTCCCTCGCTTCCTGCCATGCCAGACAAGCAGGAGCCAGAGGCGGGCTTCACCAGTGAATCCCGCCAAAGACAAAACTAACAAAGGGACCAAACCTGGTTTGGCACATAGAGTAAATCTCAAGAAGGACATTACAAACAAGAAATGGTGAAAAAACACGACCAGGGACATTTTGCTGCAGCGGAGGATTCAGCCTGGGGTAAAAACACACAATGGTGGGCAAATAAAACCACTCCCACCAGCCATTAAATATAGTACAGGTAACAAAAAATGTTACATGAGAAGGTAGACAAAGGGGATACTAAGTAACCACTCTGTAAGATAGTGTGTGCTAGGTCTACAAAGAGGATAGTTAAGTAAAGTCAATTTCACTTTACTACTCTTGAACAGTAGTTTATCCAAGATAAGATATTTAAACTTCCTCTGACACTGCACTGAAGGTGCAGTGTCACAATACGAAATGATGATGATATATGGCATTTGTAACGCGCCTATACACAAGTGTTTCAAGGCGCGACGAGGCAGGGAGGGGGGAACAAGGGGAAGACAGACAGCGATCCTACTAGGCCAGGTGTCATTCAGACCGCGCAAGTGCAGGGGGAGGGTGAAGGGAAAAGTGCAAGGGGAAGGGGATGGGGGAAGTGCAGTACAAATAAATAGAATAAAGTAAATAAATAGGGCCAGCTGGTGGCAAGTGCAAGCTAAGTGCAGGTTAAAAGGGGGGGCCTGTAGGGATACAGAAACGGTCCCTCAGTGCAGCGGTTGCCAGGGAGACAGTGCAAGAGGAGAGTGGCAGGGCCCAGGACCGAGGTCGGTGAGAGTGGCCCAGTTGCAGATTCAGTCGAGAATTTAGAAGGGGAGAGGGAGAGAGAAAGCAGAAGCAAAGAGGAAGGTTTTGAGGTGCTTCCTGAACCGGAGATGGTTCTCCTCAAGTTTCAGGGAGGCAGGAAGGCTGTTCAAGAGGGAGGCCCCTGCAACGGCGAGAGATCTACCCCCAGCTCGTTGCTTCGAGAAGCAGCTGACCCTGAGGGATTGCCTATGAAGCTTCAGACTCCAAAACCAAAAGAATCAGAGTTCAAATCACAGAAAAAATATGAGTGAGAAAAAGGTCTCACTCTTTCCACAATAAAAATTAAAAGCCCAGCAAATGAGTTGGGGGGTCTCCAAGGTAGAAGGGAACTAGCATAGAAATTTGAATTTTCCCTAACACGACTCACAACACCTCTGCCATTGGAATAGAGACAACCTACAACATTTTCGGTTTAGCAGAACACATACGAGTCTCTAGCAGTCGCACACACTAGTACCCAGTCAGCACTCACCCACATGCCTGACCGCTTGGGATGCTTACCGGAGCCTAGCCAGCATATCCAATCCCTAATCTTGGCCATATGCACACACATTTAAAACTATGAGAACTTCCCAAACTCTGGACTGCGGCCCTAGAGGGCGTTCCCACCACTAGAGCGCTGAGCCTATAGTAATGGTAAATGCACTATATAAATGAATATTGCAGTTACAGGATGCAATATACTAATTAGATTTAACACAACATGAGCAATTTCGCAATGCAGAGCAGTTAATCTTACACAGTAATCTTTCAGTTGTAAGGGTTTAATAAAACCAAACTATGGACTTTGCTAAACTTACCGTAATGCTCCAAACGCAAGGATGTCAGGATATACTGAACTGATGACCCAAATAAGAGGGGGACATGTTTAGTTTGTTTATTTGTAAAGCGTGGCCAAACCCTCAGGTAGCTGGGCGCATTGAACTTGTGGACAACATAGTTACATACCGTTGCGCGACATTCAATGGTACATAGAAGAATAGAGTAGCTGACAGGATACAGGTGCAATAGATAGCATAGGACCAGGTTACAGAGTGGTCCAGTTCAATTATAGGCTAAAATGTGCAGTAGAGGTGGAACAGAGTCTGGTCTGTGAGTAGGCGGTTAACATTTTGTTAGGCAGAGAGCCACGATTTCACCATGGCTCTGAAGGGCCAGAAGGAGGCTTCCGATTTGATTGATAGAGGGAGTGTGTTCCAACATTGGGAAGCTAGAACCCCCTGCAGTTCTTAGATTGAATTTGGGAATCTTCAGTTGGTGCAGGTACGGTGTTCTGGTGGGTCTGGACGTGTCATGTCTAGAGAATTTGTCAGACAGGTAACGTGGGGCAGTCAGTGACAGGCATGTGTGTATAATTACAAGGGTTCTTAGTTTGATTCTGTCTCAGATAGGCAGTCAGTGGACTTCCTTACTGGCCATGGAGATATGGGCCTTACGTGGGAGGTTGAGAGCGCATCTAAGGGCGTTAATTTGCAAAATCTTGAGATTTTTGGTAGTAATGCCAGGAAGAGTGTATTACAATAGTCTAGCTTGGATAATATCAACGCTCTGGATAAGGTGAGGTGGTAGATGCAATGGTGGCATTTGATTTTTCAGCGATAGGGTGGAGTCGAGGTACACACCTAGTGTTGTGACCTCTTTGGAGACTTTTAGAATGTTACCATCAATGGTGAAAGATTGGTACATGGTGTCCAATTTATTAAGGCGAGCCTATGATGAGCAGTTAGATCTTGTCATTGTTCAGACAGAGGCTGTGTGTGGCCATCCAGGCTTGAATTTCTAGGTACATTTCGTGGAGTTTTGCAGCCCAGTTAGTGTGACGAGGACCTGGGTGTCGTTTGCGTAATTCGTGTAGCTGACACCCAGATCAAGATGGTCAAAGAGAAGCTTGGTGAAGATGTTGTAAAGAGATGCAGGAACCTTGGGGAACTCCACAATGGATTGGGACAGGGTCAGCAGCAGCTGAAGGGGCGAAAACCCTAGTCGACCTATCAGACAAAAATTACTGAATCCATTTGGTAGCATTCTGGGAGAAAGCGGCAGCCGAAGAGAGGTGTTGTGTGAGGACCTGGTGGTCAACCAGGTCGAAGGCAGCAGATAGATCCAACAGGATCTAAATGGCCATGTTATGTGTCATCGAAAAGAACCTAAAGTGTAGGGATTTTCGCTTCGATAGATCGGTTGATGAGATTTTAAATATATCAGCTGATGAGGTGGCAGTGCACTCATTATATGCTTGAAAATGTTACAAGTATTTATATACTGATGGGAAATCATTGATTTTAATTTTTTGTATATGGCATACTCAAATGGAGGAGGTGACAATGTGTGGGTATGTATAAATTACGTTTATCATAGTATTTAAACAGCGAATAAGGTTTTGCGTAAAGAACCGTTGTGTGATCTGGTATAGTGAAATTGGTTTTTATGGTATAATGTTTTAAGAAGATAGTAACGTGATAAAGTAAAATTTTAATTGTTGTAAAGATCATTTTGTATCGAAAAACAATAAAATAAAAAAAAAATACAAAAAAAATAGCCAGATTGCCCTGGTCTTTGTCCATTTGGATTTTTAGATCCAGGAGGGCTGTTTCGGTCCCGTGTCTAGGTCTAAAGCCGGATTGTCGCAAGCCTAGAAGGTTGTCTTCCAAATGTTGTATTTGGAGGTATGCCACTATCAAGTATTTTGAGGAGAAAAGGGACCGTTGTGATGGGTCTATAATTTGTGGGAGTGTTGGGGTCTAGATTGGGTTTTTAAGAAGGGGAAGACCCAGGCTTCTTTGAGGTTGTTGGCAACAACAGTTCTCAAAAAGACGAATTAATCAGAAGTGATGAATGGGGCTAGATCTTTGGCTCCATCCTTGATGACTGAGGCCGGACACTGGTCGCCTTTGCAGTTAGAGGGTTTGAGGCTGGCAATTATCTTTACAACTTCATCCTCATTGACTGGGGAAAAGTGGAAAAGGGGGCAGTCAGGATTGGTACGGCTCTTATTGCTACTGAGGTGGTCTTTAGCAGCAAGGTTGGCTTTTTTTTTAGACTATTTTGGCTTGTAGAAGGGCAATTTTATTTGAAAGGGCAAGTTGGATATTATTGCACCAGGCTTTATCCTTGATGCAGTCCTCAGTGGGTGGCAATGGTGATTCGAGCTCTCTTAGAATAGAGAATTGTTCTATCGGCCCAGATTTGGCATTGTGTATTCTCAGGTTATAAATCTCTTTAGCATTTAAGATAGCGGATTTGTAGGTGGAGGCTGCCAAAGATAATTTATCTTTGGTAGTAGTAGAGGGAGCTTTTCTCCAGTTACTTTCTGCTGCTCTTTTAATGTTGCAGAGAACCATTTGTTGGTGTGGGCGATAGGTTTAGCCTTATCCGTTTGACGGCCTGTTTTAAAGATCTACCAAGGCAGATGGGTTGTCATTCCGTGTAGGGAGGTTAACCTTAGTGATGGGCATGAGGAGCGGTCTGAGGTTTTCTATGGTGATGTTACGATTGTTTCTTGAAGTTATTTGCGGTGTCCTGGTAGGCAGTGCTGTTTTAGGTTTGTTTTGGGTATCGAGAAGGTGATGGTCTGTCCACGCGCAGGGGGTGATGTCTGTCAATGAGAGGTTGCAATTAGAATCCGCTAGCCAATCTAAAGATCTTCCTTTAGTATGTGTGGGTTTGTTGATGTGTCGAGTTAGGCCTAAATGAGTAAAGGTGTCGTTGAGAGAGGTAGCATGACTCATCTGGGTCATTGAGTCCCAGATTGAAGTCACCCATGGTAATTTGTGATTTAGGTTTGGTGTTGGTGGTAAGCAGAAGAGAGCTATCCTCTTTGAAGGTGGACAGGGCGCCTGGAGGTCAATATATAATGTGTAGGACAATGGTTTGGGTGTTAGATAGAGGAAGTTTGATGGAAAGGAGTTCGGCTGGGTGGAAGGTAGTATTAGTGGCTTCTCCCCCCTCCAATTCCAGTTTTTCTGTCCGCGTGGAAGATATTGTAGTTGTCGAGGATGGCTAAGGCTAATGTATGACCAGCTGCTTGCTGGAGCCATGATTCAGTGATTGCGATGAAGTCTAGGTGGTTGGCAGTGATGAGGTCTGCAACATCGGTGGCGTGGGCTACCAATGAGCGTGCATTGATGAGCACCATTAATGAGGTGGAAATTGGGGTAGCATTTGTGGGTGGTGGGGTGTTGTGCAGTCCTGGTTTACTGGTGATTCGGTGTGTGTTGTCTGCAATGAGTGGATCTTGGTCTGTTTGGTGATCATTGTATAGGACTTGTGCCTCAGGCTGGTGAGATAGCCAAGTCTGGCATGCTCAGATGAGTAGGGCAAGCTATGTCCAAGTTAACAGTAGTGGGTATGTTGAGGCGTGTGCCTAAGCGTACGTTTCTTAGAGGTGTGAGGCATGGAATGAGAGGTGTAGGCGGGCAAGCGAATCAGTTTATCCAATCTACTGGCGATAGGAGTTCAGGATAACGTGGAAGAGTCATGTTGTTGCAGTTCCGTGTACAGTTGTTGGCATCATTATAAGCAGTCTAAAGTTGATCGTGCTGACCTGTACAAGCAACTGATTTCTGGAACTAAAAGCGGACTTTGAGCTAATTTGTTTATTGCTCAGTGGCCCTCATCTTGGTGAGCCAGTGATGGCTACAGTCTGGCCCTTTGGCTTGAGCTACTCTCTCTCTCGACTGACTTGAATTGTGGTTCCCGGGGGTGTTCAACCTACCAGTGCTTTGAGATCATATCAATGATACATAAGGCGCTATACAAATGCCAAGTAACATAACATTATTTAGCGGAACCGCCTTCCACTGCTTTCAAATTTCAGGAGGATTTTTTTTCCCCTGCCTTTACAAAGCCAACTTTGAGGTTTGCTACTCAATGTCTCAAAGTCCAAATCAAGTCCCTCAACAAGAATTGGATAGTTCAAAAGGGGGGTTAGGACTTATTTAAGCTCCTGCTTGTAGCCTATAAGAGGCTGGTCCAATGGACAATAAAAGCAATCAGGAGCCACTTTTGACTGCCCAGGCCTACTGTTGCAAACTCAACTATGCAACATCAGCTGGGTGTTTGGGAATATTTCAAAAGAAGCATTAAGACACATCTATAGATCTAAACCATAATAGATTAAACGTAAATTAAACATGTTTAAAACGTATTTTAAAGTTACATTTTTTTAAATTTCAGTTGGTCCTTTTTTTCGTGGGATAATGGCTGTGTATCAGAATTGGTTTTCCACCCTCTAGGCCTCTATGTCCTACATGGTTATGGGGCATCATGTAATATAATCCCCACCTGAAATATCGCTGTATATATGGTCGTCGGGAACGGCAATAGCCAATATTTTCAGTGGGGATATTAGGGTTTTTTGGGAGCGGGGTTGCGGGGGCGTCCCCCGCTCCATTTAAAATAATAAAGGTGTCCTCCCACAGGTTCCATGCCTTAATATCGCCACAAAAATATGGCGATATTGTTGTATGGCAATATATTTGCGGGGATATTAACACATGGCATTTAGTGTTAGTTTAAGGTCACAGTGCCTTATGTTAGCCATCTGGGGTAGTGTAATGACTTCATACTGTGTGGGCCATTGTCTGGTTTACCTTTCTTCAAAAGCCTTCTCTATATGTGGCTCTCTCCAAGTAGTGGGCCTACGTTCTAGTTAAGGAGTGGATTGCATCTTTAATGACAAGCCTCTTGTTAGGTAAACATTGATGCAGTTCAACTGGTGTGGGACTACTTCTGTTGGTATTAGGTAATCCACCTTTTAATAAAAGCCTGTACTACACAAGATGGTAGTGTGACTGAGCAGCCATGCTCATTTTAAGAGGGGTAACGCGAGCTGTAGTGCTATACAATGAAATATAGGCATCCATGTAAACACAACAGTGGCATGATGCCCATGGACAAATCCTGTTCAGCATGACGCGTTTCGCGCTCCACTCAGCACTTGTTCACATGTCCATATATATAATACATTACTCGCCATAATCGTGTTTCTGGTGCTTGCATCTGATTAGATTCACATGCTATGCACAGGCCGACATCTAGTGGAAGCTGCAGCGTATTACAGTTTTTCCGAAACTCGAAAAAGGGGCGTTGAACCAGGGCGTGCCAGTAATACTACCCCTAGTGTTACATCCCCTGTAACCATGATCCCTCCCACGTGTAGGACCCTCAGATTTTATTTTTTCTGACATGAGGAAGCATGAGGAGTAGCGCGAATACAGAGTATCCAAGCAGATAAGATGGAGAAGACTACAAGCATCCATGCGCCTTCTCTTAGCGGGGAGGAAAGGCGGGCGCATGTGAATCTAAGCAGATACAAGCATCGGAAATACAAGAACGGTGAGTAATGTATCCCTTCTGAGGCTTGTTGAATCTGCTAAGATCACATGCTGTGCATAGATTAGCGAGCACTGTTAGAAGATGGAGGTGGGATGTGAGAAGGTTCAAGAGCGAACAAGTGTCTTAAAACCGCCTGTCCCACTTGAGTATCTGTCTTGGAATGAGTGTCAATGCAGTAGTGCTGAGTAAAGGTGTGAATAGAGCTCCATGTAGCTGCTTTGCAAATGCTGTCAAGGGGTACATTTGCAATGAAAGACAGAGTGGCTCCAGTACCTCTTGTAGAGTGGGCCCTTGGCATAAAAGGCAGTGTTTTATCTGAAAGGGAAAAGCACAGTTGAATACAACCGACTATCCACTTAGAGATGGCATTCTTAGAGACGCGATCTACCTCTCTACATGGAGCCATGCAGACAAACCGCTGGTCTGTCTTTCTTTGCGGTCTGGTCTTGTCTACATAGAGGACCGCCCTCCTTACATCTAGTGTGTGGAGTTTCACCTTAGAGCTTTTGGGTTCTTGAAAGGTCAGTAGCTCAATAGACTGGTTAACATGGAATTTGGAAATTAACTTGGGTGAGAACCTAGGGTAAGTGCGTAAAACCAGTTTATCCTTATGAATAGTAAAGAAGGGATCCTGCACTGACTTGAATTTCACTGACCCTGCTTATGGAGGTGATGGCTACTAAGAAGGCAGTATAATTCAGGTGTTTGAGACTAGATTTGTGCATGGGCTTAAAGGGAGGTCCCATGAGCTTAGCAAATACCACATTAAGGTCCCAACCTGGTGGTGGTTTAGAAATTGGAGGGTGGAGTCTTTTTACCACTTCCATAAATGCTTTGACGACTGGCACTTTCCACCATGACACCTTGTTATGGGAGGTGGTGTAGGCTGATAAAGCTGCCAGGTGCACTTTAAATGAGTTAAACACTAACCCTGCATCCAGTAGGTGGAGCATATAGAACGAGTACAACCAACTGGGTTGATTTGCTTATTCTGGCACCAAATAACGAATCGTTTCCATTTGTCATAGTAACAGTGCCTCGCCTTTCAAGATATCCATACATCTCTGGGGTAAATTGAGATGTCCGAACTCTATGACTTCAGGAGCCATGCTGCCAAGTTCATCGTGTTGGGCTGTGGATGTACTGTTAGCCCCTCATGCTGGGAGAGGGAACAAGTTACTTACCTGTAACTTGTTCTCCAGCATGGGTCTGGCATGGATTCACATGATCATGAATATTCCCCGTCAGGCTGGGAATCCTCGGTAAAGAAAAAAATCAGTATCAGTTTTGTTTCTGATCTGTCTTTCTCAGTAGTAACCAATCACTGGTCTCTGGGTCATACTGCCCCCAGCCAATGACTGTCCTCTCCCTAAGCCCCGCCTCTGGCAGCCATCTTCAGATTTGGTAGCACGCAAAGTGGCAGTATGACCAAGTGAAGAGCGGTAGAGGGGCAGGAGGGAGGGTTCGCATGTGAATCCATGCCAGACCCATACTGGAGAACAACAGTTACAGGTAAGTAACTTGTTCCTTCTCCAGCATGGGGTCTGGCATGGAGTCACATGCTCATGAATATAAGAATACATAGCAGTACACATGCACAACCACGGGAGGTGGCAAGGCTCAACATTAAGCATTACATTAAGCATCTCTTACCTCCTCACCAGGCTCACCTTAAGCGAACAGATTGTGCAGCACTGCCTGGCCGACTCTGCACTGCTCCCTGGAATCCCGGTCGACGCAGTAGAATCTCGTGAAGGTGTGCGTCGACCTCCACATAGCAGCCCTGGAGATGTCCAGCAGGGGCACACCAGACAAGAACGCCGTGGTAGCAGCGATCGCTCTGGTCAAGTGGGCTCTCGGACAACGGTCATTTTGCCAACCGATGACAATGTATGATGCAGCCGGAGAACCATCTGGAAATGGAAGCCTTCGAGAGAGCCTTCCCTTGGTTCACAGGTCCAAATTTCACAAACAGCTGTGATGTCTTCCGAAAACTCTTCTTCGGGCCACGTAGAACTTTAGCACTCTAGCCACATCCAGCGAGTGCAAAGTCCTCTCGGCCGGAGACGAAGGCGACATGGAAGAAAACAGGTAATACCAAGGGCTCGTTGAGGTGGAAGTCTGACGGCACCACGGGCATAAACAAGGGGTGCGTCCTCAGCACCACCCTCGTGTCGTGAAAAGTCAAGTATGGAGGCTTGCAGGATAGGGCCTGGATCTCTCCCACTCGCCTGCAGAGGTGATGGCCACAAGAAACGCAGTCTTCCACGACAGGAATTTCAGCAGCGCCGAATGCAGGGGCTCGAATGGCGCCCCCATGAGCCTCGTCAGCACCACGTTGAGTTCCCACGCCGGGGCAGGGGCCTTCACAGACGGGAACGATCGGAACAGTCCCTTCATAAATTCCTTCACCAGCCGATGGGACCACAAGCACGCCCATCCTGTGGTTGTGGTGTATCGGGAGATCACAGCCAGATGTATCTTGATGGAGGCGTGAGCCAGTCCAGCCTTGGCCAGCGACAGTAGGTACGGCAGTACTTGAGGGGCCGTAATCCGTAAAGGGATAATCTTCTGTGCACGGCACCAGACAGAGAACCTCTTCCAATTATGTCCGTAGCACGAGAGTTGAGGACACCCTGGCTTTTGCAAGGACCTCTCTGCAGTTAGCCGGGATATCGTACCCTCCAAACTCTAGCGCTGCAGGAGCCAGGCCTGCAAGTTCAGCGACTCCGGGTCGTGATGAAGTATGGCGCCTCCTTCGATCCACTTGATCCTGCCGTGGTTCCCACTCGTGGCACGAGCACAGCTCCCTGCAGAGTGAGTCGGCGATGGTTTTTATCCCTGCCAGATTAAAGGGCACCAGAAACATCCCTTGGGCGACGGCCCAATGCCACAGATCCTGGGCTTCCTTAGAGAGGGCTGGGGATCTAGTTCCTCCCTGGTTCCGGATGTAGAACATCGTGGTGGTGGTGTCGGTGAAAATTCTCACCAGCTTGCCCTTGAGGGACGGGAGAAAGGATCTGGGGGCCCAGAACACTGCATGGAGCTCCAGGATGTTGATGTGGAGCTTCTTCTCCTCCGGGAGTCAAAGGCCTCTCGCGTGAAGATCTCCGGTGTGTGCTCCCCACCCTTCCAGGGAGGCATCCGTCATCACCGTTATCTGGTGGGATGGGGTCTGAAAGTTTGTGCCCGCCGTCAGATGAGCGCAGGTGCCCCACCACCGGATCGCTCGTCGGAAGGTCTCGTCGAGCGGAATCCCGTCCTCGAAGCTGCCCGTCGCTTGGATCCAGCGGGAGTCGAGGAACTCTTGCAGAGGGTGCATCCGAAGCCTGCAAAGGCGCACAAGATATATGCAGGAGGACATCATCCCGTGGAGGGACTTGATGGACCTCACCGTGGCCAGCAGGCGCTGCACCTTGCCCAGGATGGCCTTCATCCTTTCTTCCGACGGTGAGGCCAGGCGCGCCACTGTGTCGAGCTTTGCTTCCAGAAACAGTGCGACTTGCGATGGGACCAGGTGGGATTTGGGAAAGTTGATGGAGAATCCCAGGTCCGAGAGTAGCTGGACGGTCTTTGCTGTGTGATCCACGGCGAGATCCCTTGTCCCTGCTCAGATGAGCCAGTCGTCCAGGTAGGGGTAGACGTGGATCCCCTGCAGGCGCAGCCGAACCGCCACCGGTGCAAGGCACTTGAACACCCTGGGTGCTGACTTCAATCCGAACCGGAGGGCCTTGAACTGGTAGTGCCGTCCTTGGACCACGAACCTGATGAACTTTCGGTGACCTTTCAGAATGGGGATGTGGAAGTACGCATTCTCCAAATCCGACGACGACAGGAAATCGCCCTCCTCCAGTTGTCCCAGCACGTGCTGGAGGGTGACCATCTGGAATTTCTGTGCCTTGATGTATTTGTTCAGCCGCCGCAGGTACAGGATGGGGCACCATCCTCCTGTCTTCTTTTTTACTAGGAAGTACCTTGAGTATACTACGGAGCCCCTGAGCCTCTTTGAGACGAGCTTGATGGCACCTTTTCTGAGCAACGCCCTCACCTCAAAGATTAGTTGAGGAACGTGATTTTCCTTCCTGACCACGGGTGGAATGCAGGGGCACTTTTTTAGAAATTTGAGGGCGTGCGTCCAGCACCAAACGGTTGGTGGAGATGGACTCCCACACGCTGACGAACTTCGCCAGCCGGCCTCCCACCGGAATGCTTCGGCGGGGGCCTACCTCGCTGTCGGTTCAATCTTGCTTGGCAGACGCCTTGCCCTCCCTGGCGACGACGGCGGGGCCCCCCCCTCCGACTTGCCTCGTCCTCTATAGGCTTCCTGCGACGAGGAGCGGGCCGCTTGGCGGCACGTAGAGGAGCCACCGCCAAATCCCTTGGAGGCACCTTGCTTGCCTCCGGCGCTCCGAAAGGACGGCCTCCGTTGCCGGAGAACGCCTTGGGCCCTAGCAGTCTGTGTCCGCCTTGGCGGGACTCATCCACCGTTTTCCCAAACAGGTTGTTCCCGTCGAACGGCATGTCCAGCACCTTGGCTTGCACATCCTGGCGGAAATCTGTCGCCTTGAGCCAACCTCGTCGTCTAAGGCAAACGCTGTTGCCTAGCTGGCGGTAACCGGTGTCGGCAATTTCCGTTGCCACCGTAATGGTGTGGTCCGACGCCATTTCACCTTCTTGCAAGATCTCAAGGCCCTTGGCCCTCTTGCCATCCGGTAGGAAGTCCAATAGGTGGGCGATCTTTTACCATAATTCCCTGTCGTAGCGGGCCACGATCGCGAGGGCGTTGGCCGCCTTAATCGTTGGCGCCGACGAGATGAACTCACCGTCCCATTGCGTCCAGCTTCTTCCCTTCGTCGTCCGACGGGGAAGTGGACGTTGAGACCGATGCCCCCACTACCCCCCCACCCCCGGCTTTCTTCTTGGCCGCCGCTGAGACGACTGAGTCCGGGGTAGGTTGTGCCCTAAGGCACAAAAGGGGCCACGTCGGGGACCCGGTACTTCTTCTCATACCGATCCTTCTTGGCAGGCGTCAGACTGGTTCTTGAGAAGGGTGAGAACCTCATCCCAGATGTCACCTAGCAGAGGCACGGCGAGGACTGACTTCCTCCTGGCCTTGTGCAGTTGGTAAAGGAAACCTTCCTTCTCTTCGGGGCAGAGCTGAAAAAGCTTGGATGCCCTGGCGATCATTGCATGGAAAGATCCGATCTCATCGGATGGGAAGGCTGGTGATGGGAGCTCCGTCCCGTCGTCACCACCGTCGTTGGTACCCGTCGTGGCCGTGCCTGTTCCCGTGTCATCCCCAGGGACGGGGGACGTGGGTAAAGGCCGAGCAGGCCGCGAGGGCTGAGAAGGCAGGGCTGGGTGGATCCGTCTTCTCTTGTTCAGGGGGCTTCCCGCCGGGACCAGCTCTGGTTCCTCCGTCGGACCTGGTACCGGGTCCTCTGTCGGTGGTAAGGGCAATCTCGTCTTTATCTCTGAATTTAAGGATTGTGTTGCCAACAAAATGGCCGCTGAGTTATCCTGCGGCTCCGGAAGCGACAGCTGACTAGGACCCTCGCCAGTGCCGCCGTCACTCATCGTCACCCTCGTCGGGATCCCTCCCGTGGGGACGGGCCTCCTCGACGCCCTCGTCGAGGCACTCTAGGACTTCTGCCAGCTCCTCCTCGGATGTTGTGTCCATGTCCACAATGGCCACGCCCCCCCCCTCTTTTTCCACCAGGGTCTTGACGGGGGTCTTTTCGATGGGTCAAAGAGGCTTCCCTCCGCAGAGGCAGGGAGACTCTGGGCCCCGAGGTCGCCTCCACTGGTGTAGCCTGCACAGGCTGCGCCAGGGCTGGCGCGACTCCCTCGATAGAGGCCTTGGTCGGGTGAATCAAGGCCTTCACCGCCTTAGGTGCGATTGAGGCCTTCACCTTGGGGGGAGGGTCACCGCCTCGCTACCCCTCGGCCGAATCCTTCGAGATCGACCGGGGCCTCTCCAGAGGGTTACCCAGGTTCTCGGATTTCCTCTTCCCCGAACCAGAGCGTTGGCTCGTGGTTGATGGTGCCGGGGAAGGCGCACCCTGCCTGGCAGCCGAAGAGCCTGACCGTTCGGCGCTCCCGGTGCCCGCGGACTCGCTGTGCTTTGCCTTCTGTTGGGCCCCCGTCGCCGGGGCGCCCTCACAGGACTTAAGACCGCGCAGACGACTTCTCACCTGGCAGACTCCTTCCTTCCAGCCAGTTGGAGAGACGAAGGTGTCGGTCCCTGATGGTCCGTTCCGACATGTTCCTGCAAAACGCACAGTCCTTCTACACGTGCGTTTTTGTCCTCATGAAGGCAGTAGACACATTTCGAATACTTGTCCACGAACACATTCTGTAGCTGGCATCCAGGGCAGACCTTGAACAGCTTTACGGGCGTCGAGCTTCCTTTCTCCTTGGCCATGTTCGGGTAGGCCGCAGAAACTTCTGGAATCCTCCAAGAAGCGTAACTCGACAAAATCTTCACCTTTGAGGGGCGTAGAAAAAATCCGACACGGATCCCCGTTAATCGGATGTAGAGACGGTGGAGCTTAAAGCTAATTTGACCAAAAAACGATAAATTCTCTTTGAAAAAGCGCAAAAACGCATCAAAACTTCGAGAGCTAAACACGAGGACTCCCAAAACTTGAGCGTGTGGTAAAAATCTGAAGATGTCGGCCAGAGGCGGGCTTAGGGAGAGGGCAGTCATTGGCTGGGGGCAGTATGACCCAGAGACCGGTGATTGGTTACTACTGAGAAAGACAGATCAGAAACGAAACCGATACTGATTTTTTCTTTACCAAGGATTCCCAGCCTGACGACGGGGAATATTCATGAGCATGTGAATCCATGCCAGACCCCATGCTGGAGAAGGAACAAGTTACTTACCTGTAACTGTTGTTCTCCAGCATGGGTCTGGCATGGATTCACATGCTCATGAATATTCCCCGTCGTCAGGCTGGGAATCCTCGGTAAAGAAAAAACCAGTATCAGTTTCGTTTCTGATCTGTCTTTCGTAGTAATAACCAATCACTGATCTCTGGGTCATACTGACCACAGCCAATGACTGCCCTCTACCTAAGCCCCGCCTCTGGCAGCCATCTTCAGATTTGGAAGCACGTGAAGTGGCAGTATGACCAAGTGAAGAGCCGCAGAGGGGTAGGCGGGAGGGTTTGCATGTGAATCCATGCCAGACCCATGCTGGAGAACAACAGTTACAGGTAAGTAACTTGTTCCTTCTCCAGCATGGGGTCTGGCATGGATTCACATGCTCATGAATAAAGAATACATAGCAGTACAGATGCACAACCACGGGAGGTGGCAAAGGCTCAACATTAAGCATTACATCAAACTCAACATTAAGCATCTTACCTCCTCACCAGGCTCACCTCAGGCGAACAGGTTGCGCAGCACTGCTTGGCCGACCCTGGACTCCTCCCTGGAATCCCGGTCGACGCAGTAGAATTTCGTGAAGGTGTGCGTCGACCTCCACGTAGCAGCCCTGCATATGTCCAGCAGGGGCACACCAGATAGGAACGCCGTGGTAGCTGCGATCGCTCTGGTGGAATGGGCTCTCGGACGGCCAGGCAGCGGTCGGTTTGCCAACCGGTGACAGTACATGATACAGCCGGAGAGCCATCTGGAAATGGAAGCCTTCGAGAGAGCCTTCCCCTGATTGACAGGTTCAAAGTTCACAAAAAGTTGTGACGTCTTCCGAAAACACTTCGTGCGGTCTACGTAGAACTTCAGCGCTCTAGCCACATCCAGCGAGTGCAAAGTCCACTCAGCCGGCGACGAAGACGACGGGAAGAACACAGGCAACACCAAGGGTGCGTTGAGATGGAAGTCCGACGGTATCTTGGGCATGAAGGAGGGGTGCGTCCTGAGCACTACCCTCGTGTCATGAAAAGTCAAGTACGGGGCCTTGCAGGAAAGGGCCGGATCTCTCCCACTCGTCGTGCGGAGGTGATGGCCACAAGAAACGCTGTTTTCCACGACAGAAATTTCAACGGAGCCGAGTACAGAGGCTCGAACGGAGGTCCCATGAGCTTGGTCAGCACCACGTTGAGCTCCCACGCCGGGGCCGGAGCCTTCACCGGCGGGAACGATCTGAACAGTCCCTTCATGAACTCTTTCACCAGACGATGAGACCACAAGGACGTCCGCCCCGTGGTTCTGGTGTATCGGGAGATTGCTGGATGCGTGTGCCAGTCCAGCTTTGGCCAGCGTCAGCGGGTACGGCAGTACTTGGGGAGCCGTAATCCGTAGAGGGTTAATCTTCTGTGCGTGGCACCAGACAGAGAACCTCTTCCATTTGTGTCCCTAGCATTTAAGAGTCGAGGACGCCCTGGCCTTTGCAAGAACCTCTCTGCAGTCGGCCGGTATGTCGTATCCTCCAAACTCTAGCGCTGCAGGAGCCAGGCCTGCAAGTCAGCGATTTCGGGTCGTGGTGGAGGATGGCGCCTCCTTCCCTGGAGAGTAGATCCGCGTCCACCGGCAGCTTGATTGGCGGGGACGCTGACAAGTCCAGAAGGTCCGGGAACCATATCTGCCTCGGCCACGCAGGTGCGACGAGGATCATCCTGCACCGTGACCTCTTGAGCTGGTTGACGAGCCGGATTAGCAGTGGCAAAGGAGGGAACGCGTAGAGGAACAGGCCCTCCCAGGGGAACGAGAAAGCATCGCCCATGCTCCTCGCCTGGGGAAAGCTGCTGGCGAACCTCAGGCACTTGGAGTTCGTCGCCGTCGCGAACAGGTCGATCTGGGGTGTGCCCCACCGTCAGAAGAGGCGATCCACTAGATCCTGCCGTAGCTCCCACTCGTGGCACGAGCGCAGCTCCCTGCTGAGTGAGTCGGCGATGGTGTTTTTATCCCTGCCAGATGAAACGGCACCAGAAATATCCTTTGGGCGACGGCCCAATGCCACAGGTCCTGCGCCTCCTTGGACAGTGCTGGGGACCTGGTTCCGCCCTGTTTCCTGATGTAAAACATGGTGGTGGTGTTGTCGGTGAAGATCCTCACCACCTTGCCCTTGAGGGACGGAAGGAAGGACCTGAGGGCCCAAAACACTGCACAGAGCTCCAGGACGTTGATATGTAGGGATTTCTCCGTCGGGAACAAAAGGCCTCTTGCGTGCAGATTTTTGGTGTGTGCTCCCCACCCTTCCAGGGAGGCATCCGTGGTCACTGTCTCTTGGTGGGCTGGGGTCTGGAAGTCCATGCCCGCCGTCAGATGCGCGCGGGTGCCCCACCACCGGATCGCTCGTCGGAAACTCTCGCCGAGTGTGATCCTTTCCTCGAAGCTGCCCGTCGTTTGGATCCAGCGCGTGTCCAGGAACTCCTGCAACGGGCGCATCCGGAGCCTGCACATGGGAATGAGGTAGATGCAGGAAGACATCATTCCGAGGAGGGACTTGATGGACCTCACCTTGGCCGCGTCGGCCACCAACATCCGCTGCACCTTGCCCAGGATGGTCCTGTCCTCTCCTCCGACGGGGAGGCCAGAAGAGAGACTGTTGAGCCTCGCTCCCAGAAACAGAGCGTCTTGCGCGGGTACCAGGTGGGATTTGGCGTAGTTCACAGAGAATCCCAGGTCTGTGAGAAGTTGGACGGTCCTTGTCGTCTGAACCACGGCGAGCTCCCGTCTTGGCTCGGATGAGCCAGTCGTCCAGGTAGGGGTAGACGTGGATCCCCTCGCGGCGCAGCTGCGCTGCCACCGGTGCGAGGCACTTGGTGAACACCCTGGGTGCCGACCGTAGTCCGAAGGGGAGGGCTTTGAACTGGTAGTGACGCCCTTGGACCACAAACCTGAGGAATTTTCGGTGCCCCTTTAGGATGGGAATATGGAAGTAGGCATCCTCCAAATCCAACGACGACAGGAAGTCTCCTTCCTCCAGCTGACCCAGGACGTGCTGGAGGGTGACCATCCGGAACTTTTGCGCCTTGATGAACTTGTTCAGACGTCGCAGGTCCAGGATGGGGCGCCATCCCCCGTCTTCTTCTTCACGAGGAAGTATCTCGAGTAAACTCCGGAGCCCCGAAGCCTCTTTAGGACGAGTTCGATGGCGCCCTTCCTTAGCATCGCCTTTACCTCCAGGAGAAGTTGAGGGACGTGAAGTTCTTTCCTGGCCACGGGGGGGGGGGGGGACACGCGGACCCCTTCTTTGAAACTCGAGCGCGTGGCCCCGGGCCAAGGCGTCCAGCACCCAACGGTCGGTGGAGATGGACTCCCACACGCTGACTAAGCTCGCCAGCCGGCCTCCCACCGGGGTGCTTCGGTGGGGGCCCGACCCCACGGCCGGTTCAATCCTGCTTCGACGAGGCTTTGCCGCCTTGACCTCCTTGGCGACGACGGCGAGGTCCGCCAGACTTGCCTCGTCCTCTGTAGGCCTCCTGAGACGACGAGCGGGCCGCTTGACGCTAGGTGGAGAAACCGCCGCCGGAACCTTTGGAGGCGCCCTTGCCTCCGCTGCTCCGAAAGGGCGTCCGTCGTTGTTGCAGAACTCCAAGGGCCCGGTGTCCGCTTTAATGGCCTGAAGGGAATCGTCCACTGTTTTCCCCAAACAGGTTGTTCCCATCGAAGGGCATGTCCAAGACTCTGGTCTGAACGTCTTGACGGAAGTCCGTAGCCTTGAGCCATCCACGCCGCCTTGAGCCATCCACGCCGCCTAAGGCAAACGCCGTTGCCCAACTGGCGGAACCCAGTGTCGGCGATGTCCGTCGCAACGGTAATGGCGTGGTCCGAAGCCACCTCACCTTCCTGCAGGATCTCCAGGGCCTCTGCCCTCTTGTCGTCCGGCAAGAAGTCCAGCAGGGGAGCCAGTTTGTACCAGAGCTCCCTGTCGTAGCGGGCCACGATAGCCAAGGCGTTGGCCGCTTTAATCGTCGTCGCTGCAGACGAGATGACTCTGCGTCCCATAGCGTCCAATTTCTTTCCCTCGCCGTCCGTTGGGGAAGTCGAAGTGGAGGCCGCACCCCCCCCCACCGCTTTTTTCCTGGCCGCCGCGGAGACGACGGAGTCCGGGGTAGGCTGCGCCCGGAGGCACAGGGGGGCCTTGTCCGGGACCCGGTACTTCTTCTCGTACCGGTCTCTTCTAGCTGGCGTCGTGGAAGGGTTCTTGAGGAGGGCGAGGCCCTCATCCCAAATGTCGTCCAATAGAGGCACTGCGAGGACCGTCTTCCCCTAGGCCTCGCGCCGCTGATAAAGGAAACCTTCCTTCTTCTCCTCAGGGCAGAGTTGGAAAAGCTCGGATGCCCTGGTGATCATGGAGTGGAACGATCCAATCTCGTCGGGCGGAGAAGCCCTGGTGGGAGGCGACGACGGTACATCCTCGTCGTATACCTCGTCGTCTGTACCCGTCGCTGCCGTGTCAGTCCCCGTATCATCCCCTCGGGTGGACGGGGAGGAGGGCTGGCAGGGGCGCGACGGCTGAAAAGGAGGCGGAGGGTGGATCCTTCTTTTCTTGGTAGGGGGAACACCAGAAGGTCCCTGTTAGGCAGAAACCTGTGCAGTTCCCTTGGGGAACACTGCAAAAGATTTAAGACTACAGGTATAGCAGTAAACCCACTTGGTAGCAGTCCGCACCACCCAGATTTACCTGGTAGCTGTGGCTGAGCAGTCAGACTCCCCTCAAGAAGAGTTAGGCAGTATGTAAAGTATACACAATAGGTACTCAAATACAATAGCACAAGCAAACACTGACCAGAGCTTGGTTTCAAAAGTATCTAGTTATTTATTTATTACACACATAAGTTGAAATCACTCTAGCAAAATATAGTAAAAACACTTCAGACACAGTTATAATGAAAGCAGTTTCAACCCTTACTCCTATCTAGACAACTCTAAGTTAACACCACATAATTAAAACAGAGGTGAGCGCTTAACGTTAGATGACACTCTAGTAGGTTCAAGGAAGGGATAAAAAGAAACAGAAATGGGTTAACCACACCACTCTAAGGTCCAGGACACTTGCAATAGGCTCAAAGAAGCGCAAAGTCACAGGTGAGCAAAAGTCACTAGGCAGGGCCCACTCTTAGAGTAGCCGGAGCGAAAATGTGCCCAAGATCACACTGTTATTAGGGATTCAAAGTCTTGCAAAGAGTTAGAAAGAGTTTAGAGTGGCTTAGACAGTTTAGCCAGGGTGTTCCAGGCACTCCCAGGTTCGAAAGCCGGGGGCTAAATCTACCCCGTACAGTCGGTGGCAAGGGAAGCCAGGCGGAACACGGTACCTTAAGCGGAAAGGATCCTCCAGCGGTGGCAGTTGTTCCAGGCAGTGGCAGCAAGGCTCGACGTCGGTCAGGGGAGAAGAAGTTCTCGCTGAAGAGCAGAAGAAGAAGGTCGTTGCACTGCCCGGGAAGAAACCAGCCGTGGAGTCCTCCGGTTAAAGGGTTGTACCGACTTTCGCAGTTAGGGGTAAAAGGGTGGTATTCCGGTTGCCGGGGTGCTTGGCACGGGCAAGGCGGCCACGAGATACCTCGAGGAGCGAAAAGAAGGTGAAAACTGGTTGTCCCCACCAGTCAAGGGAAGGAGCCACTCCGTTAAGAGTTCTCCTCCGTCGTCGGGAAAAGTGGTGAGGCGGTTCAGCAGGGCTCCACCGGGTGGTGTCGTCGAAGCAGGTCGGCTCAGCTCTTCCCTCGTCGGATTCTTGGTCCTGTGGCGACTTCTGAAGTTCCAGTCCCCAAAGCCCTGCTTTTATGCAGCAAACCCCCATTCACCCAGCCTAGCTGTCACTCAAACATGCTAAGTGGTGAGCCGGCCGGCTCACCACTTGGGCCAATCAGGACGGAGTGCGACTTGAGTTACCAAGGTAACTCAGTCCAGGGTGCCTAAATCCCCCTCCACCCCTCCTAAGTACCCCAGACAGAGTGGCACCACTTGGGAGGGCTTCTGTGGAGAAGCCCGCCAAAAGTGGAACAAAGGGCTCCACTTTGGGTCAGAGTTACAGAGGCGAACGCCAACGCCATTTTAGAATCAAGTTTTGGCAAAAAGTCCCAACCGGAGTTATAATAATAAATATATAAACCGGCGGTATGTTTAAGGCTACCGTAAATAAATAATTAAATGTGTTAGCCTAAAACAATGGGAAATCCCATAGGGAAATATTCGCGGTCGAATATAAAAAGTAGTTTCCACTGCCACCAGCCAAAACTCGATCAGGGGGGACGGAGACGTGCCCCCTCGACTAACAGACCCTGGGGCAATCGAATTGCCCCAGCCAGTACGTCCACAATATGATGGTTTGTACTGGTTCTGTTCAGGATTCAAGACTAGCAAAGTCTTTGGTGACTTTACATGCCCTGGGAGACAGTAGTCAGTCCCAGGGTATGGAGTCTATGTTGGGGAGTCCCTAGGACACCCCTGGGTCACGGCACAGAGGGTGCTGTGTAACCCACATCACAAAAATACATGAGGCCCTATGGAGTAAAAGACCCCATAGCCCATTCAACACAAGGTTTAACCAAGAAAACACACTTCAACATGTCCAAGAGTGAGGGTAAAAGAGTCACACTCTTGGCAGGAGAAAAAAAGAAACCCCAGAAATCCAGCAAAGCTGCTGGGGGACTCACTAGGTAGGGAAATTCAGCCTAAACAGAGAATTCTCCCTAACAGTCCCGGTTCTGGGTCCCCCGACGGGAGAGGTTCCGTCGGCAATGGTAGTCTCGTCCTTATCTCTGAGCATAAGGACTGTATAGCCAACAAAATGGCTGCCGAGTTGTCTCGCGGCGCTGGCAGAGGGGAATCCGACGGGCGATTCACTAGATCACACCCCACAAGACAAACCAGACTTGCCTACACCAATCGCCTACAAGTACCACGCTTTAAACTGACCACCATAGGCAGAGCTAGCTTCCCAGTCAAAGCTGCTCAATTGTGGAACGTATTACCCACTACCGCAAGGCTAGAACGCTCTTTTTCCAAATTCAGGCAAATTGTAATTAACTGGCTAACGACAGTAACTGCTAATTGAACCTATGATAATGCTTACGCCTGTTTGCTACACAGCATCTGCACCATACGATTGTAAACTTGTATTGTAAACTTGCACCTGTAACTGGTAATTTCTCTAACTTGTAACTGTAACCTGTAACTTATGCTCCAAGCTGTACATATTCTTACTTTCTGCGCCCTTATACCCCAGGGACCGGTGCGCATAATAAATACTAAACAAACAAACAAACAAACCACTGGTGTAGCCTCCACAGGCTGAGCCAGGGCCGCCGCGACAGTTTCGATAGAGGGCTTGGCCGGATGGATTAAGGCCTTCACCACCTTAGGTGCGCTCACCGCCTTATCCTTGAGGGGGGGGGACACTGCCTCGCTCCCCCTCCGCCTTCGAGCTCGACCAGGGCCTCTCCAGGAGCTTTGCCGGGTGCTCGGCCTTCCTCTTACCCGACCCAGAGCGTTGGCTCGTGGTTGATGGTGCCGGGGAGGGTGCGCCCTGCCTGGCGCCCGTAGAGCCCGACCGTTCGGCGCTCCCGGTGCCAGCGGACTCGCGGTGCTTGGCCTTATGTTGGACCCCCGTCGCCGGGGCGTCCTCAAAGGTCTTAGAAGACCGCTCGGATTTCTTCCTCTTCTTCTGGCCGGACGGGCTCTTCCCTTCTAGCCAGTTGGCGAGACATTTATGGCGGTCCTTCATGGTCCGCTCCGACATGTTGCCGCAAAACGCACAGTCCTTCTCCACGTGCGTCTTGTCCTCATGTAGGCAGTAAAGACAAAAAGAGTGTTCGTCCTCCTTGAAGACGTTCTGCAGCTGGCATCCAGGGCAGACCCTGAACAGCTTTCCAGGCGTCGAGCTTCCCTTCTCCTGGGCCATGACCGGGCCTGAGAAACTTCTGGAGTCCTCCAAAAGCATAGCTCGACGAAATCTTCACCCTTGAGGGGCGCAGACGAATCCGACACGGGTCCCCGTTGATCGGATGGAGAGTCAGTGGAGCTTGAGGCTCTTTTGACCGAAAAAACGAAGTTTTTGAGAAAAAACGTGAAAAAAATAGCACTTATGCTCGAGAGCAATAGCACGGGGATCCCAACACATGAACGTGCGGTAAAAATCTGAAGATGGCTGCCAGAGGCGGGGCTTAGGTAGAGGGTAGTCATTGGCTGTGGTCAGTATGACGCAGAGATCAGTGATTGGTTATTACTACTGAGAAAGACAGATCAGAAACGAAACTGATACTGGTTTTTTCTTTACCGAGGATTCCCAGCCTGACGACGGGGAATATTCATGAGCATGTGAATCCATGCCAGACCCCATGCTGGAGAATAGTTAATGGGGGAGCGGGGGAGGAAGGTCACATATTGTTTGCGTAGGTGTGGTTGTCTCGCCCACATAGGAGCAACCAGGATGAGAGGCATCGGTTCCCTGTGGATCTTGTTCACCACCTTCCTCAGAGGGGTTGGTGGAAAAGCGTAGGCAAATATCCCTGACCAATTCATCCATAGGGCGTTCCCCTTGGAGCCTGGCTGGAGGAACCTGGATGCGAAGTCTCAGCATTGCCCGTTTCCGCTTGTTTATTTGATATAGCGAAGAACCAAACCCGTAGGTAGCCGGGCGCACACATTACATGGATACTTGAGAACTTAGTTACACTGTTACAGTGGCAAGCAAGAAAAGGCAGTAGGACAGTTCATCAGCATTACAGATTGAATATATATACTGTTAGATCCAGTGTAAGAGGCATAAAGAGTTAAGTAGCAGTCACCATAGTTTTATAGTCCCGGTAGGGTCCAGTAAATTCCTAGATGCTAGCCGAGGTAGTCAAAGGTCAGTGGGGTCAGGTTGACAGTGGGCATAGTAGGGTGCTGTTACCCAGGGCAAGTGGTTGTAGTAAAAGAGGGTGGTCACGTTAGATGTCATTAGATCGTGTCCATGAGAGAACCTTACGTCTGAAGCTTGGGTAGGGTTGGTCCTTTCTGAGTTCTAAGTCGAGTTTGTTCCAGGTTTGGGCAGCTATGACTGGAAAGCTGGCGCCGCCAGCTGTACTCTTTGTATCTAGGCACCATCAAGGTATAAGCGTTAGTCAATCTCGTGGGGCAGTTTGAGGTTCTCTTGTTAATTCTATTTGCTAGATACGGAGGAGCAGTATTGTTGAGTCATTTAGATGTGAGCGATAGAATTTTTAGAGTAATTCTGTCTTTGATTTTTAGCCAGTGGATGTTCCTTCTGGAGGTGGAGACATGTGCTCTGCTAGGAATGTTTAAGGCTACTCGGAGAGCGTTATTTTGGAGTGTTTGGAGTTTAAGGATATACTTGTTAGATCCTGCATATAGGGCATTACAATAGTCCAGTCTCGAAATAAGTGCATTCGTTAGGGTAATGCAGCTAGCCTCTGTTAGGAACGGTCTACATGCTCGGATCGATTTACATGTATAGGCTGTGGATGAGGCTAAGGAGTTAATTTGTTTCTTGAAGGTAAGTGCTGAGTCCAGATAGACCCCGAGGGTTTTGACTGCAGGCATCACGTTAATTGTTGTCAATGTTAAACGAGGCGTATTTTGGGTCAAGGTTTTTTTATCGCCGTCTCTGTGCCGAGGATCAGAATCTCCGTTTTATCGTCATTCAGACAGAGGCCATGAGATGCCATCCATGCCTGAATGAGGAGGTATATCTCGTTTACCAGAACCGAGTCTTCCAAGAAGTTGCCCGAAAGGGGGATGGGGATCTGAGTGTCATCTGTGTAGATGACACCCAGTCTGTCCAACTTGGCAAACAAAGGTTTGGTAAAGATGTTGTACATGGTGGGGGGAGACACATGATCCCTGGGAGACACCGCAGGAGACTTGGATGTGATCGGCAGCTGCTAGGGGGGAGAAGACTCATTGTCCGGTTAGCAAGGAAGGATTGTACCCAGGTTATAGCATCACTTGAAAAATAAGCAGCAGAGCTGAGGTGGTTGCATAAAACTGTATGATCAACCAGGTCGAAGGCTGGCGAAAGGTCAAGGAGGAGTAGCATAGCTGATTTTCCATTATCCCTCAACTTGTCGATTTGAGTCTTAAGATCAATCAAGGCTGTTTCAGTGCCGTGAAGGAGGCGGAAGCCGGATTGTCGTGAGCCTAGAAGGTTGTTGGTTTCGAGGTAGTCCTGAATTTGCAGGTAGGCTACCCTGTCAATTTTGAGAAGGAATGGGACGGTGGTAATGGGTCTGT
Organism: Ambystoma mexicanum; assembly: GCF_040938575.1. Classification (NCBI taxonomy): domain Eukaryota; kingdom Metazoa; phylum Chordata; class Amphibia; order Caudata; family Ambystomatidae; genus Ambystoma; species Ambystoma mexicanum. The sequence goes on along the minus strand of NC_090937.1, from coordinate 1,565,657,694 downwards.
AATTTGTCGGGATGGACGGGTCGAGGGTTTTTTTTTTTTTAGTAGAGATAGGACCCAAGACTGTTTGAGGTTATTGGGCACAAGGTTGGTTTTGAAGGAGGCGTTGATCAGTTTGGAGATGAAGGGAGCTAGGTCTCTTGCTGCATCTTTTATAATTTGAGGAGGGCAGTTGCCTCCTTTGCAGTTGGACGGCTTTAAGGAGAGTAATTTTTTTCTGTCTCTAGTAAGGTTATTTGTTTGAAGCTAAATAGGGGAGGAGTGTTAGGCTGGTTTGGGAGGGGCTGTAACTTGGGAGTAGGCTCCGTAGGAGATGGCAAGGTAGCTTTTTTGATTGCAATTTTGGTTTGAAGAGCTAATTTTTCCTGCTAGGGCATTTTGTATATAGGTGCACCAGAGTTCGTTTTTGGGCGTGTTATCAATTTGCGGGATGGGAGATTCCATTTCCCGGAGGATGGAGAATAATTCTTTTGTGTCAGATTTGGCTTTAGCTATTCTGTCGTTGTATGTGTTCTTTTTAGTACTAATAATTTCCTTTTTGTACCATTTGGAATGGGTGGCTTGCTTAGTTTTGTTATCCTTGGTGGGCGAGTGTTGCCAGATTGATTACTGTTTTCTTTTTTGGGTTGTGAGGTCTTTCAGTTGAGGTGTGAACCAGTTCAGGTGTGAGAGTTGTTTACCTTTACGGATTTTGGTGGGGCAATCAGATCTAGTGCCTTAGTCATGGTGCTGTTATAGGTTTCGACAAGTAAGGTCGGGTCTGTGATATGGACTACATTGTTAAGAATGGGGAGAAGGTGTGGAAGGAGTTCTACTGTGATTTTTTTTTGTTTTACTTCTGGTGGGGAGTGGTGGGGCCATGATTATAGGTTTAGGGTGGGTAAGGTCAAGCGAGGCAGAGTATGAAATTAGATGATGATCTGTCCATATTTGAGGATTTATGCTAGTGATGTTGCAGTTTAGGTCCATGACCCAGTCTAAAGTCCTGCCTTTTAGAGTGTGCAGGGGTAGTGACTTTTTGCGTTAATCCATAATTGTGCAATAGTGTGGCGACTGATGAGGCATGTTTGTCATTACAGTCATTGAAGACGAGGTTGAAGTCTCCTAATAATAGGATTTGTGCATGATTTTTAGTATTGTTAGTCAGGATGCTAGTGAGGTCGTCCTCAAAGGTTCCTAGGGGTCCAGGAGGTCTATAGATCACATGAATGGTAGGAGTGCCGTTACATGAGAGTTGGAGTTTGGCGGTGAGAAGTTTGCAGGACTGAAAAAGCGAGGTAGTGGCTAGTCTAATGGGTAGGTTAGCTTTGTGGATAATAGCTAAGCCACCTCCTTTGGTATTAGGTCTGTCAACTCTTAGCATTTGGTAGCCGTCTGGTAATGCTAGCATAATAGCAGGGCCAGCAGCCTCATGGAGCCAGGTTTCCGATATAAATAGCAGGTCTAAGTTTGCATTAGTTAGGGTGTCTGAGATCTCAGTGGCATGGGCAACCATGGATCTAGCATTGCTAAGGGACCCAGTTACCTGAAGGGTACTGGTTGGCATGATAGTGAGGGGTTTTGTCTTTTTAGTTACAGTAGTTACGTGTGGTGGTAGCAGCTTGGTAGGCGAGGTCCCTAGAGACCGAGGAGTGGTCTTGGGGTGTTCTGAGCGTTTGTTTGAAGGGTTGGTTAAGTTGGTATATCCCCTGAATGTGAGGTAGGATGATGGTTCATGTAGATAGGACACTCTAGCCCTTAGTCTCATGTTTCTATCTTTAGGTGGACAGGAGGGAGCGAGTGTGAGTGCCATGATAGAAAGGAGACTGAAAACTAAGTGTACTATGTCCTTATGGGAAGCTTTCATTACGGTTGTGGGTTTGTAAATGCAAAATTAAGGTGTGACCTGGTCATGCAGAACAAACGTGGTTTAGGTAGCAAGCTGTTAGGTAGGTAGGTTGGGTGCGTGCAATTGTATTATAAGCTATAAAGGCCTAGTCATGTGCAGGTTAGACACGGTACTGGACATGGGGCAGGCTTGCCAAGCAGGGTATGCTAAAAGTTGCAGGCAAGGTCGAGTGTAGTAACTATCGGCTAAGTGCACTGTGCAGTCAGGTGGGTGCCAATGTGTTAGTAGGGTCTATCTAGGTTTGACAGTCACAGAATAGGCTAAAGCAGTATACAAGCAAGTAGGGGCCAATATGGACGCAGAGTCTATGTTAAGACTGTAACTAATATAAAACACAATGTGAAAATTCAACGTGGACTGATGGGGCCTGTAACACAGTGAGCAAATACACAAGAGGCACTAATATAAAACACAATGTGCAGATTCGGCTTTGACTAATGCGGCCTGTGACACAGTCAGCAGATACACAAGAGGCTCTAATAAAAATACAATGTGCAGATTCGATTTTGACTGAACAGGCCTGTAGCATGATGGGCAGATGCAAGAAATGCTCTAATATACATCACTGTATACAGATCCGGCGTTGATTGATCGGGATCTGTAACGTAGAATGCAGGTACAGGATACTCAGGGCAAATTACAGTAGCCAGATTTGACTCTAGTTAAGGGAGCCTGCTACACAGTATGCAATGTACCCCGAGTGCTTACACGCCATCCAGGTAATATAAGGGCGGCAGCAGCAAAGGCTGTAGGAGCTGGGCAGGGTAAGTTGAGGCAAACTTGGGTAGGCTGGCTATGGTATATAATTCAGCGCAGATGGTAGTGGAGTGAACAAATGGTGCAGCAGTGCATATGAGAAGTATGGTCAGTGCGCAAAGTGGGTAGCAGAGGGGTGCATCCAGGACGAGATGGGTAATAGGAGAGGAGGAGTTATCTAAGTGGGCAGAATGGCACCTTGTACGAGGTATAAATTGGTAGCATGACAGAGTGGGCAAGGCGGCATATTAAACAGATTACCTATACTATATTTGAGCATAATACATATACAATATACAACATCTGATGACGGGAATATGGTACACAAAAACAGTTTGCCGGAGTCAGCTGTACTGTGTGCAGGATGTGAGATTGATCGTGTCGCAGTCTGCCGCTGTGATTTTAGATGCAGCGCCTGCGAGAAAGAGTGATGACGTTGTCGGGAGTGGGGGTTGTCTCGGATGAAGTCGATAGGACCAAGTAGTAGGCTGGGTAAGGATGCATACGCTAGCAACGTAACTGTCACTTGCTTGAGTACATGGATGGCACGATTAGGCAGCTGAAGGTCAAAGTAGGCGTTTGCTTAAAGGAGAGGTAATTACCTTAATGATAATCCAATACGAGAGCCAGGGGTGCTGGCAGACGGCAAAACAGGCTCAAAACGGGAGCTAGCCTTGCCTCCAGAGGGCCTTGGAGGGAGAGGACCGGCTTCGCCTGCCGGCGGCCAATGGGGTGCAGCGTAGTCCTGGTAGCCAATCGGCTGGCATCAGAGGTCCTGGTTAGGTGGAAGGGGTTGTAGGCAACAGGCGGTCGGCCATTTTGGAAGGGCTGGGTACCTCGTGTACCATAATGGCGACGGAGGCTCAAATTAGCCTTTTGAGAAAATAAAAAGCATATGTTTTCTTTTCAGGGATCCGGACTCAATACGTGCTCAGCTCATGTAAAATTAGCACTGTGCAGGCGATTTTCATAAGGTTGTGCACCAGCAAAGACTCTATACTAGTGTTGGCGAAACGACCACTAGATCGTCCCACTGACCACTTGCTTGAGACCACTGTTTCGCCAACCATTCCTGCATGGGTGGCATGCGCAGGCACACGTGGGGAACCAGGTAAATGCAAGATGCCATCATGCCTAGCAAACGCATCGCTTTGCACACCCTTATTTGGCGGACCGGACCAATAGAGGAATTTGCAGCAACAGATTTCGAATTCTTTCCTCTGATGGAAAGGCCAACCCCTCTTGGGTGTTTAGGACAGCTCATATGAATGTTTTGAGGTGCTTAGCACATGGCTTGATCTTTATCTCGTTGAGTGAGAAGCCCAATTGAAAGTGGTCAAATATTGTTCTTTGGATGTTTAGTCTGCAAATTAGGGGGGACTCCCCTGTAATGAGCCAGTCGTCCAGGTAAGGATACACTGGGATTGCCTCCCTGAATAGGTGCGCCGCCACCAACGCCAGTACCTTGGTGAATACCCTTGGGGCCGAGGCTATTCCGAAGGGCAGCACCTTGAACTGGTAGTGCTGGTTGTCCATTTTGAAATGCAAGAATCTTCTGTGTGCTGGGAACATTGAAATATGAAAATAGGCATCTTTCATATCCAATGTTACCATGTAATCCTTTTTTAGTAGGGGGATTACCTCTTGTAGTGTAGTCTTGCAGATTTTTTGTGGCTTGACATACGTGTTTGCAGGGCGCAAATCTAATACCGGGCGCATTGTTAGATCTTTTCTTGGCACAAGGAAGTAGGTTGAATAAATACCCTCGTTCGCCTGGCTGACCGGGACGACTTCTATGGTGTCCTTTGCAAGCAGAATGGCGATCTACTTGAGAAGGATTTTCTGATGCTCCAATGAGTGTACCTTCTGTCGCGGAGAGGATGGTCGTGGGGGCGCCCTAGTAACTATACAGTATCCTCCGGACACTGGACAGCACCCATCTGTCCGAAGTGATCACCGAAGCCGAACGTCACTGCTTGCTGGGTGGCATACAACCACTGGCGGGGCTGCCTCTACCCCTAGTGCAGCCCCTGCGCTGCCCTCTGGGGAAGTCCTGTGATTGGAATTGATTGTTGCCCCATGAGGTTCCTCGATTCTGATAATAGTTTGAACCCCTCTGGGAGCTTTGGGCCCGAAAGCGACGAAAATGATTGCTTCCCCTCTATCCTGAGGGTTTATTTGTGAGTTGGCCGAGAGATTTTAGGGTCTCACACTCATTCTTCGCTGTCTTTAAGGCTTCCTCCACTGCCTTGCCGAATAGTACATTCGCTCTACCGGCATGTCTATAAGAGTGGCTTGGGTCTCAGGTTTGAACCCTGACTGTCTTAGCCAAACGTGACGCTTCATAACCGTGCCTTCGGCGACTAACCTTACAGCAAGTTTGTCTTTAGCATGAATCCTGATACAGACCTTCCATCTGCTGCCAATTGAGCAAACTGGCTCTTTAGGGGTGTGGAGGATACTAAAGCAGCTACTTCTTCCCACTGATGGCAATTGTAGCTTGCCAAAAGAGTGGCATTGTTGGCAATACGTGCCTGATCGGCGGAGGCAACCTTTCTACCCAGAGCGTATAGTCTTTTTCCTCCTCCTCCGTGTCCTCACAACCACCAAGGGGTTTGTGACCAAGCTCTGCACCGGGGCATTAGAGCGGGTTTTTATTAGCAGGGGGTTGAGAGTCCTTAGACCTCGAAGGGGCAGAGGTAGCCGGGGTGTTGGCATAGCTATGAAAGTTATTATGGTCCTTTTCATAGAAGTCCACCATAAATGACATCCTTCTCATGACCCTATCAATATCAGCTGAATTCCATTCTCAAGAGCTAGGAATAACCACAACACGTTCTTGTTCTTCCAACATGCCCATATCGTGAGCAGTGGGAGGGACGACTTTACTTATAGTGGTAGGTCAGGGAACTTGGACTTTCCTATTGAGTTAGGGGCCTTCTGTTTATCCTTTTGAGCATTGTGTTCTGAAGACTTTGTTTATCCCCCTTCCCACGACTAGAGGAATGTTTTCCAATGTTTTTAGGGGCCGCCGGGGAATTTGACACCTTGAGTCGAGATTCAGAGGTGTTATTGGAGGCAGGATGTCGAATCTCTGGTGTAGACGCTATGCGTTTGGACTGAGGATAGAGGTTGGAATCGTCTGACCATCGGGCCTCTGGGACTATTGAAAGTGCGACACCTTTATTCAACTGCGGACGGTTGGTCTTTGTCATGAGGCGAACGGGAACGCCCAGAAGACACATTCGTTGGACCGCTCTCTTGGTGTCTTCCGTTGGTGATAATTTGACACGCGTGTCGAGTCACGGCCAGGGCTGATGTGTTTAGTGGAGGGAGTATGTGTCGCGCTCTTGCCGCCAGGTGTTGTCGCCACAACATGGCCACCGGCAAGTCCTTCGGGGTGGTTGGCATGCGCGTGGGTGTCCGAATCCACCCTTCTGCCCTCGCCATCCGATACAGCGGTGTTGCTGCCATCGCTGAACAATCCTTCGACGTCCATGGCATCTAGTTGCTGGCGTAGTGGGCCCAGCGCTTAGTCGATCGGTCCTTAAGCGTCTTTGGCTTGAAGAGCTTGCAAGCTCAACAGGTAGCCTCGGGATGGTCTTGTGGGAGACACAGATTGCACGTATTGTGCTCATCTACCCAGGGAAACTTCGTTACACGTAGGGCAGAATTTAAAAGTAGTACTCCCCATACGTTACAAAATGGCAGCGGGCGGGTAGATGTAGGAAAAAAGGAGGGGAAAGCCTGTATGACCACCCCCCATTCTCCCTACTGTACAGGGCCGAGGGCAGAGGCCTTCCAAGGCCCGAAGACCATCGTGGCAGTCCTCGATGGATGTTTCCTCGATCTTCACCGGCGTCATCAGCATAGGGTGTAAGGGAACGGTGAAGTTTAACGATAATTGTAAAAATAAATGGCTAAAGCCAAGGGAACTCCGCAACATGCGTCCGATTAGTATGGCAGAGAAAAACAATCCGAGGGTCATACACGCACAAGGGATCATGGGTACAGGGGACATCACACTAGGGATAGTATTACTGGCACGCCCTGGTTCGCCGCACCTTTTCGAGTTTCGAAAAAAAAAACTAATACTCTTCAGCTTCCACTAGATGTCGGCCTATGCACAGCGTGTGATCTAAGCAGATTCCACAAGCCTTAAATAAATGACAATGCATTATTTACCGTAAAAGCATTTCTGATGGTTGTATCTGCTTAGATTCACATGCTGTGCATAGTCCGACATCCAGTGGTCACTGCGGAGTATTGCATTTTGTTTTTCATAGTTGAAAAGGGGACGTCGAGAAGGCGTGTCTGTAACACTATCCCTATAGTGTCGTGCAGTGTACCCACAATCCCTCACGTGTCGCGGTCCCTCTGTTTGTATTTTTTCTGCTCTGAGGGAGCCTATAGATGTGAGTGAGTGAGTATAGAAAAGAGAGATATAGAAGAAAGTCTATGTTCCTTCCATCCGAGCGGGGAGGAAGGGTGAGCGCATGTGAATCTAAGCAGATACAACCATCAGAAGAACAAGTTACTTCTTACCTTGTAACGTTCTTTCGACGGGATGTTCCTCCAATGTATTCCTTATCTTTGATAATACGTTTCCAGCTTGCTTGTCTCGGAAATTTTTTCTGTAGAGGGCACTGCGTGTCGATGTCCGCCGAGTCGATGTCCCTCGACGGCCAACGTATCAGCGCCGACGTCACCATGCCCATAAATAGCCACGCGCGGCGTCCGTTGCTCAGTTCCGTTTTGTAGCATAAGAAAAGTCATGCCTGAATTGGTTATTGACCTTGAAGGAGTGTAAGCTGCAACCACAAGGGAAGTATTACTGCGGGGATGGATGGGAGGGGCGATAAGGAATATGTCGGAGGAACATCCCGTCGAAAGAACGTTACAAGGTAAGTAGTAACTTGTTCTTCGAAGGGATTGTGTCCTCCAACGTATTCCTTATCTTTGATAGACTCCCATAGCAGTGGCATGCAATTGGAGGTGGGAGTGAGAACGTTATGTATCCCTTTAGGGATTGACCGAATGTAATACGGCCTTGCCAAATCTTGTCTCTTCACTAGTGGATGAATCCAGGTTGTAAAATATTGTGAATGTATGTGCGGACGACCAAGTGGCAGCCGCACATATGTCTCTGACCAGTATCCCTCTTTGGAGAGCCGAAGAGGCTGCGATACCCCTGGTTGAATGAGCCCTAAGATTTTGGGGTGGCTCTTTCCCTGCCAGTTTGTAACATTCCAGAATGGCCAAAATAATCCACCTGGAAATGGTTTGTTTTGTTATGGGTAGTCCCAACTTGTGACCCGAGTATCCTACAAACAGTTAGTCTGCTTGCCTGATCCTAGCCATTCTGCTGATGTAAAAGCTGACAGCTCGCCTTGGGTCCAGCCCATGTAGCCTTTCCATCCCTTTCCCCAGATGGGGAGGAGGGTAGAACGAAGGGAAGGTAAGTAATATAAAATTCAGAAACCACCTTTGGGAGGAAATTAAGCTTCACCTGTAGGACAGCTTTGTCCTTGTCGAAAATTATATGTGGGCGTTTACAGGAGAGAGCTTGTAGCTCGCCCACTCTCCTAGCAGAGGTTAACGCTACCAATAGGACAGTCTCAGGTTCGTGCTGTTTAGTGTCTACAATTGTACCCGTATCACTCTCCCACTCCTCACCTGCGGTTTCTGAGTTGGCTTCCGAAGGCTCGTCTGAAGAAGTCTCCACAGGTTTCTCTCTCCAGGCTCTTTGGTTCTTTTTTACCGTCTTGCCCTTTTGTTTGAAGAGATAGGGCCAAGCTCCCCCGGAGGCCACTTTGCCAATAAGGCTATACGCCCGGCAGAGGGGACTCCGGGGAGCCCACCCAAAATCAGGGAAAAGCCGCAGCAGAAAAACCCTGGGTAGTTTCAGGTGCGTTGGTCTGTTCAAATAAGTATTCGCAATCCTTCTTGGAATCCCACTTCTTTAGAGTACTACATTTACCAGAATGCACTTGGGTGCAATGTCTAGGCTTTGGAAAAGATTCCAAGAACTCTGTGAGCAAGGTTAAGTAAAATGACAGAAGGAGAGGTTACAAAGGTCAGAGGAAGCACACAACTCAGGGGGCATGAGTTGCAGTGACAGCTGCTTGGAAAAGCGTGTGTTGAAAAGAACTGCAGATAGCAAGTCCCCGCTCGCTGAGTAAAAAAAGCCCCAGAGCGAACGCAGGTGTCTGCTGACTCCAGCAAAATAAACACACACGCTGGGAAATTACCAAGAAAATGCGGGCAGAGAAAGGTCCAAAATAAAGAGGAAATATTCCCCACAGGAAGCGTGGTGGCAAAATGTACGATAAAAGGCAGACAAACAATGGAAAGGCAAATGGGTAGAAAAACAAGGAGTAACACGAGACAGGAGCACTGTCAACTAGCGTTGGGAAAGAAATCAGTTGCAACGCACCGGTTGCCACACCCGACAGTTAATTATAGCCTCTGTTCCAGCGAGGCTAGAACGTAACGTCCAGGTAAAGGAGGAGCTCAGTCCTTCCATTGTTTCCATCTCTTCCACAGGCTCCATGGGTGTTTCATGACAGACCGATTGAAGCGTGAGAAATCTCAGCGAACATGAGTGAAGTGGTTCGAATGGAGTGCCCATTAGGAAGTTTAAGACTAAATTTAAGTCCCATAAGGGAACTTGAAATGGTTTTGGAGGATAAACATTAGTTAATCCCTTGAGAAATTGAATCACTAGAGGTAGTTTGAAATAGGATGGTTCCACCGCATTGCGCTTGAAGATTGAAAGCGCTGCCAGATAGCCTTTTACAGTGCCAACTTGAAGGCCTGAGTTTGCCAAGTAGAGTAGAAATGATAACACCGTTGGTGTACCACATGAAAAAGGGTCGATATTCCCTTCTCTACACCAGCTGCAAAATTTGTTCCAACGGCAGCGGTATAAAGACTTTGTTGCTGGCCTTCTGGCCGAAAGCACCTCCATGACGTCATCAGGAGATCCCCAATCCTTGTACCTCACCCTTTCAGAAGCCAAGCGTGAAGGTTGAGGGTTCTGATGTCTGGATGGAGAACCTGACCTCCCTTCTGCGAGAGAAGATTCTCTTCGAGTGGAAGACGGATTGGAGGGCAGATGGACATATCTAGAAGGTCCGGGTACCACGTTCTCCTGGCCCAGTCCGGGGCAATTAGGATCATGGTTTTCCGGAATCTTCTCAACCTCCTGATCATTTGAGGAATAACAGGGACTGGTGGATACGCGTAGGGGAGTGGACATTCCCAGTCCACTACGAACGCGTCTCATAGAGCTCCTGTCGGGGGAAATTCCCTTGAACAGAACAGATCACACTTCTTGTTGGTGCTTGTGGCGAACAGATCCACCTGAGGGGTTCCCCAAAGGGCGAAGATCTCTTGAAGGACTTCCAGAGCTAGCTCCCATTCGTGGGAGACTGTGCTCTGCCTGCTCAGAGCGTCCGCTGTCAAGTTCTTCTCTCCTGCTAGGTGGACTGCCGATAGAGATTCCTTCTTGGATTGCCCAAAACCAGAGCTGCATCGCCTCTCTGCACAGTGGCAGTGACCCTACGCCGCCTCTTTTGTTGAGGTAGTGCATGGCCACCGTGTTGTCCGTCGTTATCAGGACATTTCACTTCTGTACTGAAGGCAGGAAAGCTTTCAGCGCTAGTCTGAACGCTCTCAGCTCCAATAGGTTGATGTGTAGTCTGGACTCTGATGGAGACCAACGACCGCTGATGGTCAAGTCGTTGGCATGAGCGCCCCACCCCATGAGTGAGGCGTCTGTGACTACTGTTATCTCCGGCCATGGTTGCTAAAACAGTTATCCTTTCAAAATGTTCTCTGGATAAGCCCACCATTGAAGGTCACGGGCTACTTTGTCCGGAATCCGGAGGAGATCTGTCATTCTCCCTAAGAATTGCGATCACTGAGTTCCCAGTGCCCACTGAAGAGATCTCATTCTCAGGCACGCCTCTGGCACAAGGAAGATGCAGGACGCCATGAGGCCTAGCAACCTCAAAAAGTCAAAGGCTGGGAGACGTTGGGCATTTTGAAACTTGTTGACCATCTGCAGAATATCTTTAGCCCTCACCTCTAGTGGCGAGGCTTTTCCCAGGGAAGTGTCCAGGACCGCTCCAATGAACTGGAGTCTCTGTGATGGTATCATTTGTGACTTCTTTAAATTGAGGGAGAAGCCCAGTTTGTGAAGGAAGTGGCAGACAATCTAGCTGGGTCTGAGCTTGTTCCGAAGATACAGCCCTGATCAGCCAATCGTCTAGCTAGGGGTAGACGTGGATCCCTTCCCTCCTTAGACTCGCAGCCACTACCGACATTAGCTTGGTGAAGACCCTCGGGGCGGAGGTAAGCCCAAATGGCAGAACTCGAAATTGATAATGAGTCGCCAATTGCGAACCTCAGGTATTTCCTGTGTTTGGGATGGATTGGCACATGGAAATAAGCATCCTGAAGGTCCAGAGATACCAGCCAGTCCTGGAGCTGGAGGGCCTGATGGATCTGAGGGAGAGTTACCATCTTGAACTTGTCCTTCCTGAGGAACTTGTTCAATTCTATGGGTCTCAGTCCTCTGTCCTTCTTTGGTATGAGGAAGTAGGGGGGAGTACCAGCCCTTGTTCCTGTCCGCTACAGGTACCGGTTCTATGGCACCTTTCTCTAGCAGGTCTATAATTTCCTGCAAGAGGAGCGGATCTGGAACTTTTAGAGAGCTGTTCCCCGGTGGATGACTGAGGGATGTGTAGAAAGGGTAGGCAGTAACCCTGGGCAACAAGTTTCCAATGCCCAAGCATCTGACGTTATAGCCTGCCATTCCGTCAGATGGTGAGTTAACCTGCCCCCTACAGGTGTCTTGTGTGGAAAGACCTGTGTGGTTTGGGGGCGGCTGATGCAGATGCCGAGGGTAAAGAGGCACCTGCTGCTGCTGCGGCCTTAGTACCTTTGACCCGTCCACCTCGGGTGGATCTTTGGCCTCTTTGAGCCGGCTGTCCTCTGCCTTTCCCGAATGCGGAATAATAGCGAAAGGACATTCCTCTTCCAGAGGTTCCTGAGGGGCGAAAAGGAGTTTGGCGGCTAGCAGCTCCTAAAGATTTTGCTGCTGCTTTAGATGTCTGCAACTTTTCAAGACTGTCATCAGCCTTTTTATCGAATAATGAAGAGCCGTCAAAGGGCATATTCAAAAGTCTGGCTTGTACATCTGGAGCGAAGCCCGACTTTCGCAACCACGCATGCCTGCTGATTGTTGTACTTGCCGCCATGGCCCTGCTGATATTGTCAGCGGAATCGATGACAGTTTGAAGTGACTCGCACATGGCATCCTTGCCATCTTTAATAATGTTAAGGAAGGCTTCCTTCTCCTCTCCTTCGGGTATGCAGTCAGCCGCTGATGAAGCACACTCCCACAGTGTGTGACTGAACCTGGCGAGTGTACAGGTGGCGTTGATGGACTTAAACGCCATACTACAAGCAGAGAAGACTTTCTTTGCCATAGAATCGTACCTCTTGTCATCTCTATCCTGTGGGACAGTAGGGTAAGCAGTCCTGCTGCTTGATGAAGTTGCCGCTTGGACCACCAGACTTTCTGGAGTCGGGTGTTTCGATAAGTATTCAGGGTCAGCAGCTGCTACCCTATACTTGGCTGATAACCTTTTGTTGACAGCAGGGATAACTTCAGGAGTTTCCCAGTTAGATGCAATTTTTCTTTGTAAGGCTGTATGGAAGGGGACCACAGGATCCTCCTGTGGACCTTTGTCTAATATGTCTGTCAGGTCATCCTGTTGAAAAACAGGCAAAGGCGCAGACCAACCCATGAATTCAATAATTCTTGCCATCAGGGTTCTATAGGGTGTTCGGCATGTGCCTCTGGGTCGGTTTAACAAAATCCACTTCTGGGGAAGTGTCCAGCCCACTTGCCTCATGTAATGACTCCTGTAGGTCTTTCAACCTTCTTTCCTCGAGGTGAAATCCCCTGAAACAGGTAGTGTGGTCCTCTGCAACTCGAAGGTTTCCTGGTCAGAATCTTCCCCTTCTTCATAAATTGAAGATAATCCAGGGTACTCTGACCTCTGAAATGGTATAAAACCCATTTCTAAGGCAGAAGGAGCCAAATTGTCGTTGTTGCCGATGTGACAGGCTTCAAAGGTGCCGAAAACAGCGTCGAGAAAACCAGAAGAGGCCTCGAACTCGAGAGAATCGGGATCCTACTCGAGGACATCGACGATGGTCTCGGCGTCGTGCCGGAGGCTCTTGGAATCACTGTTGGCTGTGGATTAGCCGTGGACTTCTCTTTCATCGACGTCGAGTCGATCGACCGATGCGTCGAAGGCGGTGCCTTCTTACCCGATGGCCCGTGGCGCTCTCGGGTGGAGTGTTTCGCTGGGTGCTGCGATTCGCTGCATTTTGTTTTTTGGGTTTTTCACCCGGGGTATCACCCTCAGCTGAGGGTGACGAGGCCGCTTTCTCGAAGACGCTTAACATTTTCTTCCTGAATTCCTCCCACTGAGCCTGAGAGCTGTGTTTTGTGGGGCAGGAGACCCTTTCTGGGTAAACAGAAGACGGGGAAGGGGATCTTCGACATCTCTTCTTTGAGTGTCTTGATCTCGACGAATGGTGGGAGCTACCTCGAGATCTAGAATGGGAATGTTTGACGGCGAGGGGATGAATGCCTCAACTCGGCCGAAGAAACCTTCGAGGAGGTTTTGACCGACTTGCCTCTCTCGAGCTTCCCCTTGCGCTCCTTCAAGGCTTTCGCCGTCATGGACATGCAGTCCTCACACTCCAAACAATGGTGCTCAGCTCCCAAGCACCACAAGCAGATCCTGTGTGGATCCGTTATGGACATTTTTTTTAACGCAGTCTCGACATTTTTTGAAGCCGCATCGCGGCGTTGTCGGTTCCGATGAAGATGCCATCAAGAACGAGTTGGAATATTAGAGTAGATGTAGATTAGATAATCTGACTGAACTGAGCAACTATGTTCCGAGGCCCCACTAAGCGCGGAAAAACGGAACTGAGCAACGGACGCCGCGCGTGTCTATTTATGGGCATGGTGACATCGGCGCCTATACGGTGGCCGTCGAGGGACATCGACGCGCAGCGCCCTCTACAGAAAAAATTTCCGAGACGAGCAAGCTGGAAACGTATTATCAAAGATAAGGAATACATCGGAGGACACAATCCCTTCAAAATGCTTTTACGGTAAGTAATGCATTGTCTTCCATTTGTTTGTTAATCTGCTTAGAATCACATGCTGTGCATAGACTAGCGAGCAGTACCCGGAGTTGGAGGTGGGTTGTGAGAAGGAACAGTAGAGAAAAGATGTCTTAATACTGCTTGTCCCACCTGGGAATCAGATCTAGAGTGGGCATCTAGACAGTAGTGTTTTGTAAAGGTGTGAACAGAACTCCAGGTTGCCGCTTTGCAAATGGACTCAAGAGGGACATTTGCAATGAAATCTATGGAAGCCCTGGTGCCTCGAGTGGAGTGTGCTCTTGGCTTGAAGGGTAGTTCTCTTTTAGCAAGAGAGAAACTGAGTGATGCATTGTACAATCCATCTAGAAACTGCATCTCCTCCTCTTCCTGCTGCCACCGAGAAAAAGAACGGATTAGTCTCTCAGTGGTCTAGTTCTTTCCATATAAAACAGCACTGCTCTGCGAACATCCAGTGTATGCAGGCTCTTCTCACCTAAGTTTTAAGGATTTTGAAAGAACGTTGGAAGTTCTATTGACGGGTTGACATGGAATTTAGAGAGATACATTTTGGTGCAAACCTAGGATGTGTGTGTAGAACCACCTTTTCCTTGTGAACTGTAACAAAGGGGTCTGGTACAGAGCGCGCTTGTAGTTCACTTACTCTCCTAATGGAGGTGATCGCTATTAGAAAAGCAGTCTTAAGAGCGAGTTCTTTAAGTGTTGCTTTGTGCATGGGTTCAAAGGGAGACCCCATGAGCCTGATTAGTACCACATTTGGGTCCTATCCGGGAGCGGGGTTAGCTATGGGAGGGTGGATCCTCTTCACTCCTTCCATAAAGGCTTTAACATCTGAGACTTTCCACCATGACACCCTAAGTTGGCAAGTGGTGTATGCGGAAAGTGCAGCTAAATGGACTTTAATAGAGTTAAACACCAAGCCTGAGTCTAGTAGGTACAGAACAATTTGTGTGGGAGAGCAGTCAACTGGGTTGATGCTGCTCCTCCTACACCAGATGACAAATCTTTTCCATTTGCTAGAATAACAGTGACAAGTGTTAGGCTTTCTAGCCTCCCTGAGAATGTCCATGCATCTCTGCAGGAGTTGTAAATGTCCAAATTCTATGATCTCAGGAGCCAGGCTGCCAAGTTCATGGTCTAAGGGCATGGATGTAGTGTCCTGCCCTTGTTCTGTGACAGCATGTTGTATGGGCAGGGAATTTTCACTGGAGGAGATAGGGACATCTCCAAGTGAGCGAACCAAGGTTGTCTGGCCCACATAGGGGCCACCAGTATCATGGTAATTTGTTCCGGGTGCATCTTGTGCACTATGTTGTTGAGAAGGGGGGGGTGGGGGGAAAAACGTAAACAAATTTCCCTGACCATGGTATCGATAGACCGTTCCCCCTGGATTGGTTCTGGGGGTACCTGGAGGCGTAATCTTGGCATTGTGAGTTCTCCAGAGTTGCGAACAGATCCAAGTCTGGGAATCCCCACTGTGTGAAGACGTCGAAGACGATGTCTTCATGTAACCGCCATTCGTACTCTGACGGCAGAGGAAAGTCTCTGCTGAGTTCGTCTGCTAGCCGATTGAGTTCCCCAGGTACATGTTGTGACAGTAGGAATATGTTTTGTTTGAGAGCCCACGTCCAGATGTTCTGGGACAGTACTGGAGAGTGAGTGCCCCCTGCTTGTTGAGGTAGTACATGGCTGTGGTGCTGTCCGTGAGGACCATCACTGTCTTCCCTTGCAGGTGTGCCTGGAAGGCTTTCAGTGCCTTGAACACAGCTAGTAGCTCCAGTAAGTTTATGTGCTTGGATGCTACGCTCGGAGTCCAGACTCCGTGAGCAGTCTGATGGGATAGGTGAGCCCCCCCCCCCCCCATCCTATGAGGGATGCGTCTGTGGTTAGAGTGGCTTCCACTGCTGGGGTGGCGAATGGTTTCCGCATTACCAGGTTTTCCTTCGACCACCGTAGCGAGAGAACCAAGGCCTGCAAGACCACCGCTAGATCGTCCCATTGTCCGCCGGCCAGACACCACTGGCTGTTGAACCACTCTTGCATTGGGCGCAGGCGCGTGTGAGGTACCAAATAAATCCATGACGCCATCATTCCTAGTAAGCGCATTGCTTTGCGTACCGTCACCGCTCGACCGGCCACATATTGAGGGATTTGAAACAGCATGTTTTGGACCCTCTCGTTGGAGGGGAAGACGAGGCCGTCCTTTGTTCGAATTAGAGCCCCTAGGAATTGTTTGATCTGGCTGGGGTCTAAGCTGGACTTCTTCTCGTTGATGGAGAAGCCCAGTTGAAACAAAAGGTCTACAGTCTTTTGGGTATTTGAGAAGCATGTTTCGTAAGAATCCCCCGTTATGAGCCAATCGTCGAGGTAAGGGTATACCGGGATGGACAACCTGCGCAGGTGGGCCGATGCCACTGCCAGTACCTTCGTGAATACTCTTGGCGCTGATGCCATGCCCAAGGGTAGCACTCTGAACTGGTAGTGTTTGCCCTCTATCATGAACCTGAGGTATTTCCTGCGCGCTGGCAACATTAAAATATGAAAGTATGCATCTTTCATGTCCAGTGTTGTCATGTAAACTCCCTGTGAAAGCAGGGGGATTACCTCATGTAGAGTCACCATACAAAACTTTTGAGGTTTGACAAATTTGTTCGCTGGGCGCAAATCTAGTACAGGGCGCATGGTTAAGTCCTTTTTGGGTACAAGGAAGTACACTGAATAAATACCTTCCGTTACCTGGGATAGAGGTACGACCTCTATAGCTCCTTTTTCTAGTAGTTGGTCCACTTCTTGAAGGATGGCGAGGTGTTCTGGCGACATGCGTCACCCCCTTGGGGTCTGTACGTAGGGGAACTGTTGAATTCTAAACAATAGCCGCGGGCTATGGTTGATAGTACCCAGCGGTCTAATGTTATACCCTGCCATGCTGGAAGAAAGGATGTTAACCGGGCCCCGACCGGCGAAGCATGGGAAGGGACCCGAATCTTTGAGTCATTTGGTCTTGGTGGCATGGGAACCTCTAGGGGTGGGACCCCGATCTCTACCCTTGCCACGACGTCCTCTTTGGTTATATTGTCCACTGGTGCCTTGGTTAGAGGACCAGTTACCTGCAGAGTATTGCTGCTGCTGTTGCTGCTGGTCTTGGCTTCGAAAAAAAAGTTTGTTGCCATAACCACGTTTGTTGGGAGGCCTTGAAATTTGGTCTAGTGTCTTAATTGTGACAAATTCCTTCTTTGCGGTCTCTAGTGCCTCATCCACCGCCTTACCAAAGAGGTTTGCATCATCTATAGGTTTGTTAATAAGAGATGCTTGTGTTTCCGGTTTAAAGCCTGAATTACTTAGCCATACATGGCGTTTGAGTAGGATTCCTTGGACTAGGGAACGCCCAGCCGTTTCTGCAGCATCCAGAGTATTTTTAATGATGCTTTGGTTGACTAAGGTCCCTTCAGTCACCATGGCTAGAAGGCGAGTACGTAGGGGTTCTGGTACCTCCTCAATGTCCTTACGTAGTTTGCTCCATTGTGCATCTGCATAACTTGCCAGCAAAGAGTGGTTGTTGGCAATTCTTGCGGAAAAGGCAGCTGAGGCTGTAATCCTCTTTCCTAGGGCATACAATTTTTTACCCTCTTTATCTGGCGATGCCTCGCTAGTTGACAGTAAGACCCCTGCTCTCTTCCTGGTATTTGTCACCACTAAGGAGTCTGGTACAGAATGACCCCTGATGTATAACGGGTCCGATGGAGGACTAAATAATTTTTCTATCCTCGGGTTGACCCCTCTGATCAAAGCAGGAGTGGATAGTGAAGGAATAATTTGTCTCTTTACTGAGACGAGGAGGGGAATGGTTTGGCTGATGGGGGGCTTCTCCTTAATGATCTTTTCTACAAAGTCGATGTCGGGAGAAGTTTCCCCGGTCTCGATCTTGAAATGCGCTGCTGCCTTGCGTAGGAGTGCATTAAAAGTAGGTTGATCGTCTATAGGTGATGTATTCCTAATAGGCGAGTCTTTGGGTGGAGACAGGTTTATGGCTTCAGGGTCTGAAAACGCTGATGGGGACTGCCAGGGCTGTGAAGCGCCTTCTTCTGGGTCTTCTCCGAAGCCCCCCCACCCCCCCATCACTCATATCCGGGTTGTCTTCAAAACCTTCCTCCTCTAGGTTTTGTTCGCCTTAATTGTTTTTAGAATTCATCATCCTCCTGAAAGTGGGGGTCCTCTCCAGTGAGGTCATAAATCTACATCCTCTTGGGGGGGGGGGATCAAACACCCTGGGGTACTTGACCATGGGATCCTCCTGAGGTCCCTCTCTTGATCTCTTGGGTGTTGGAAGGTTCTGATTCTCCATAAACCTCTCCATTTTGCCCATACAGAACTGGAGTCTCTCTAGGGTTTCGTGAGGTACCCCGGAGCGGTCAGGGGGAGAAAGGGGGGGCCTTCCGTTAGAAAACGCTTCGACCTAGCCCATAACATCAAGAGAGGTTCCCCTCGCCTTCTGATAAGCCTTCTGGTAGGCTAGGAGTCTCTCTCGACAGAGCAGGCGGTTCCTGCCTTCCTTCTGACCTTTTCGGCGTCTCCGGGGCCTTATGAGCAGTAACCGACGTCTCTTTCGCCGTCCGTCTCTGGCTATCGGTGGAAATAATCAGCGCCAGGCTCTCGACAACTAAACTGTCGAAGGTACCTCCGGCATCGATGTTACAGGCGTCGCTTGCTCTACGCTGACGGGCGCTCTCTGGTGGTGCGCGTTGTCTGGCGGTTTAGTGATAGCGCACTTATCTGGGGGTAGCTCAGTCGCTAGTCGCGTTTGCGAGGGGGGCTTCAGACTCTTACGGTCTGAGGAGGCTGCCGGTAGGACCTGTGTCTCCGTTGGCGCTAATGCTCTCTTCGTCTTCGACGAGGAAGAGCCGTGGGTTGTGTGTTTATGGGAGTGTTTTCTGTGTGCGTCCTTGTGGCCGGGGTGTTCATACCCATAAGCAGGGCGTGAGCCGAGCTCGTCGGGGCCGGGCATAGACAAGGAGCGTGAACGCTCAGAGGTCTATGACTTCCGAAACGGACGTCGGGTTGTCACATTCCTAGTCACCGGCGGCGGGTGATGAATCGGACCTAGACATGGCGTAGGCTGCCCACCTTTTGACCCCACGGTCTTTCAAAGTCTTCGGCTTAAGGAGCCAACAGGCCGCACAGCCGTTGTCTTTGTGGTCGAGGGGCAAGCAATGGTTACACCGTTTGTGCTGGTCTTTCCAGGTAAACTTGCCTTTGCAACGCGGGCAAAACCTAAAGGGTGGTCTCTCCGTAGCAGAGGAACAGATAGCATGTGACAACCACCCCGAAGGAAAGGGAGGGGAAAGGGAAAGGCATTCTCAAAGAGAAAGAATAAATGTCCCACAACCCCACTTCTCCCTACTGTATTTGGCCGTCGAGGCCAGGCCACGTGTTCGGCGAACACCGAACCTCCTCCTTCGTCGAAGGCACCGCGTCAGAGATCTTGATCGGCGGTGAACAGCTTTGCAGCTACGACGGCGAAGGAGGGATGCAAGTAATAATATAAGTTAAGGCCAACCAAAGGTCGAATAAAGATTTTTACAATGTCTCTCGAGGAGCTCCGCGTATAGGCGACCAATATCTGGGCGGAAAAAAACAATCTGAGGGACCTCGACACGTGAGGGATTGTGGGTACACTGCACGTGACTATAGGGATAGTGTTACTCCTTGTTGACGTCCCCTTTTCGACTACGAAAAACAAAATGCAATACTCTGCAGTGACCACTGGATGTCGGACTATGCACAGCATGTGATTCTAAGCAGATTAACAAACAGAAATATATTTAGACACCTCTTTCCCCATTGTTTATTCGGGTTAATTTGTCAGGCTACTAGCTCCTTTTCGACTACTTTAGCCCATGGGTATCTTGCTACATATTTATACCATGTCCGTCCTGTTTCTCAATCTCTTCGTTCCCATGTATATTGGCTCCATTTAAGAACATTGGACCGCACTCAATAGGGCAGGTTTAGTCCCTTTTTAGTGTCCGCGGGCAGACATATTTTCACTTTGTAGGCATCTTGATTGTTCGCTTCGGCCTATGGACGTCACTGCGGATTACATATTTGTTCATGCCGGTGACTTTTTGCTCTGCCACCGTTTTCTTTGGGTGTTTTCTTACATAATGACAGGCTTTCGGGGGGCTCTTTAACTCTTATGGGCTACGACGCACAGTCCCATTTCTATTTCCTTTCCCACCTCTATGACGCCAAACGCGTAGTCTTACTTTCCTTTTTCCAATTTTGCACGGGTCATAAATGACCGATGGGTCAGTCCTGCTTCAGTTCATATCTGCAACGACTGAATGCGGACGTTTCGAAACCGCTTGCAATCGGAAGCAATCACACGTCCTACGGAGGTTTTTCTGACCTTTGCGATTGTTTTTACTAACATTTAAACTGCCCAATGCTTAATGGTAGAGTTAGTATCCCGAGACTTTTTGTTCCATTAGCGAGGACGACGTAGGGTCGCATACCATTTTCTGTTTATTCAGTCTTTCTAATTCAAATTTAATTACTGGGAGAACATGTAAGCATTTCTCTCTGAGCAGGCCGTTATTTCGGGCCATCCATTTCGATATGGCACCCTTATGATGGCTTTCATCCGATATCAATGTGCCTTCTTGTTTAAACCTTTATGTAGTTATGACGTATCCGAAAATGCAGGGGAAATAGCATCTTTATCATATTTTTCTGCATTGATAAGGGTTTTATGCCCCATGTTCTATGTCGAGATAACCCGCATTCATCTGATCCATATTTTTTGCATTCCTTTTCTTTAGGCCATCCACATGCAGGATTGTTTGCCATCCTCTTCCTTCATTGAAAGGCCTGCGCACTTAAGATTTCACCTAGTGCCACATCTTTTCAACTGACCACCAACCTTTCATGCTAGGATTCTTTTTAGAATCAGGTCAGTGTAACTGCTATAAAGTAGGGGAGTGTCTTCCTTAGGTTTGGAGTAGCTGTGCTTTAGTGTTGAAGTTTGAGATGATCTAGTGATATCTCCAACTCCACTTTTTCTTCTATTTGTCTCCTCAGATGCCAATTGATGTTTGCATCTATCGATCGTTGGGCTGCATCTATAAAATAATGATTTTTTTGTGCCACATGGGGACTAATCTCGGTGAACTTGTTTTACAATGATAGTCTGCTGTTTATGGTTTGGATGTGTTAACTTGTTAGAGGTTCAGTCATTACGTTTTTTATATAACTCGTTATTTTTTCTCTTTTTTTCTTATTCTACTTCTATTGTTGTTTTAATTCCTATGGGGTGATACTTTCATTAGGTCTGATACCTACAATCAAGCTTGAACACAGCGTTTCATCTATGAAAGTCACTGCAGCATATTATTAACTATGTATAAAGCTTTGTATTAGCACCTTTAATGCCATATGTACCTTTCTCAGTGCGCCCTGATGAAGGCGTCTACAAGTTCAAATTGGATGAACTAGATAAGAATTTTGTCGCCGAAACTGTAATATGTATGAAATATAACAATTTGTATTCATAGGTTGTAATTACAGGAGACACTTGACACTTTACTTGCCTTTAGTACTGGTTGCTATAGCATTTCAATCTTTTCTAATGGAATTAATTTCAAAATCGATTTGCACTATTTCTCATTAGTACTGGTTTAGAAATTTATCATCTTAAAACTCCCTTTTATCAATGGGTTTGATACAAATATTTTGCATTATCATAATTTAATGATTTTTAACGTTGACATTTTTGTGAATGTATGTGTTTTTATAATGTTTTGAATAAATATGAAGTGATATTTGAGCACCTGACTGAACCTCTTCTCATTTTGGCCTCCTACCTGTGATATGAGCACTTAATCACATTAGTGCTTTTCCATGTGACCTTTTTGTAGTTTTCATTAATTAGCTCCCCTGGTCCACGGCATAGGGGATACCTATCCTTTTGGTCTACCATCCACAGGGGAGGCCTGGCGAGCCGGGGTGGACGGAGGAGAATCGATGCAAACTATCAGAGTCCTGATCTTGATGTGACCAAGGATCCTGACCTTCCTGCTGGGTTCGCTCCCAGTTGTCCGTCGCATCCTGTTGATGATCTTCATAATTTGAGAAGAGAGGATTCTTCTTCAGTATAGATGGTCCCTATATATGTGTCCATCTGGACCACGTCTTCCTGTTGGAAAACCTGAGGCTGAACATCTTGTATTTGAAGGTTAGGGTCTACCCGAGCCTTTTTCGGCATAGGCTGATCAGAAGAACTGATAATATGCTCCAGCCGATCCATACATCCCGCACATTTTTCTGTAGTCCATTTAGAGGACCCAAATGGACCTAGGTGATTCGAGAGGAACCTCTCAGGGAGTCAAGAGAGGCTCTTGACTATCCACGTAAGTGTCAACGGAATCACGGCCCAAATCCGCCGAAAGCTTTTCCGCGGCTTTCGGCGGAACCGGAATAAGGCCCACCGCCGCTGTGATCCTATCGATGCTCTTTCGGATAGTAACCAAATCGTTCCTGCACCAGAAGGCCCAGCGGGCGTTTTCCAGGTAGAGGCCTAGTCGTAGTTTTCAGGCCTATTTAGGCCTTGGAAATCGTCGAAGTCGGGCTCCAAAACTTCAGTGCGTGTATATTGGGGAGTAGCGCCCTTATTAGGTTTCGTTTGCCCAGTCGTCGTACACTGCTGCGGATGCGGGGGAAGGCTTTGGATCTAAACGATCCAAGGGAACCGTCAAAGTTTTCGGCAGACCCGTTGGCGTTTTTGCCTTTTTCGACAAAGAAGTCAAAGATGGCGTAGGGGTTGTGTGCTTAGTGCGATGTGTATGTACGCCCTTGTCGCCGGGTGTAGTCCCTGTAGCAAGACCAGAGTCGAGCCTGGAAGGGTCGGGGATGGGCGTGGCGGACCTAGAAGTGTCCACCTCAGGGTCTATATCATCTGCATTCGACGTTTGGTCATCCGAAGTACCCCCGTCAGTTTTAGCTGGTGTTGCGGTAGGGGAGGGAGGCTCCACACGTGACATGCCGTACGCGGCCCACCGCTTTACACAGCGATCCTTAAGGGTTTTGGGCATAAGGAGTTTGCACGGCGAACACTGCTTTTCGATGTGCTTTAAGGGGAAGACAGGCGCTAAACGTC
This sequence comes from Ambystoma mexicanum, assembly GCF_040938575.1. Classification (NCBI taxonomy): domain Eukaryota; kingdom Metazoa; phylum Chordata; class Amphibia; order Caudata; family Ambystomatidae; genus Ambystoma; species Ambystoma mexicanum. Next base: position 1,565,634,685 of record NC_090937.1, on the reverse strand, counting down.
CTGTGCTCGTCCTTCCAAGGATATCTGAGCCTACACTTAGGGCAGAATCTAAAGGGAGTCCTTTCCATAGCAAAAGGGAAGGATGACCAGACCGAAAGGGAAAAGAGTGGAATCGAGGAAAGACATAACAATATGGCCACCCCGAACCCACTCTCCCTACTGCACAAGTCGGCCAGAGGGCCCGACCACGTGGAAATCCGGTTTCCAGATCTTAGGTGTCGAAACCCACAGCCGCAGACAATTCCCCCGTAGTCGTCGAAGATGTTCTGTTTGGGCGAAGTGACTTAACGGGGAATAAACTGACAATTCAGTAAAGAAACAATGTCTCTAGTAAGAGCTCCGCTATAGGGCAACCAGTTATCTGGGTGGAAAAAAACAATCTTAGGGACCTCGGCGTGTGAGGGATTTTGGGCACTACACATGTCACGATAGTGTTACAGAAACGCCTATGCAGACGTCCCCTTTCGGCCCCCGAAAGACAAGATGCAATACTCTGCGGTTACCACTGGATGTCGGACCATATGTACAGCATGTGATTATAAGCAGATTAACAAGCATCAAATATATATATATATATATATACACACACACACACATGAGCTACATTACACACCGTAATCGTATTTCTGATGCTTGTATCTCTTCTGAGGCTTGTGGAATATGCTTAGATCACATGCTGTGCATAGATTAGCGAGCAGTATTAGAAGGAGGTGGGAAGTGAGAAGGGTCCTGAGCAAACAGGTGTCTTAGAACAGCTTGTCCCACTTGGGTATCTGTCTTGGAATGAGGGTCAATGCAGTAGTGCTGAGTAAAAGTGTGAATAGAGCTCCAAGTAGCTGCTTTGCAAAATGGTGTCAAGGGGTACATTTGCAATGAAAGCCAGGGTGGCCCCAATGCCTCTTGTAAAGTGGGCTCTTGGCGTGAAAGGCAAAGTTTTTTCAGAAAGTGAGTAACAGCTGGATACAATTTACAATCCATTTAGAGATGGCACCTTTAGAGACGCAATCTCCATCTCTGCCTGTAGTTACGGAGACAAACAGTTGGTCTGTTTTCCTTAGCGGTCTGGTTTTGTCTACATAGTAGAGGAACACTCTTTGCACATCTAGAGTGTGTAGTTTCACCTCAGCAGAGCTCTTGGGTTCTTGGAAGAAAGCCGGAAGCTCAATGGACTGGTTGACGTGAAATTTAGAATTAAATTTAGGTGAGAACCTAGGGTGTGTACGTAGAACCAGTTTATCCTTATGAACAGTAAAGAAAGGAGCCTGCACTGACGGAGCCTGAATTTCACCGACCCTTCTGATGGATGTAATGGCTACTAAGAAGGCAGTTTTATAGGACAGGTGTTTGAGATGGCTTTATGCATGGGTTCAAATGGTGGGCCCATGATCTTAGCAAGCACCACATTAAGGTCCCAACCAGGTGGTGGGTTTGAAATTGGAGGGTGGAGTCTCTTTACCCCTTCCATGAAGGCTTTAACCACTGGCACTTTCCACCACAAAACCTTGCTGTGGGATGTGGTGTAGGCTGATAGCGCTGCTAGATGTACCTTCACTGCATTAAATACCAAGCCTGCATCCAGCAGGTGGAGCATGTAGGTGACAATATTGGAAGGAGTGCAATCAACCGGGTTAATTAGTTTGTTCTGGCACCAGATAACAAATCTTTTCCATTTGTCAAAATAACAGTGCCTAGTGTTTGGTTTCCTAGATTCCTTTAGGATGTCCATGCACCTCTGACTTCAGGAGCCATGCTGCCAAGTTCATTGAGCTGGGTTGAGGATGCACTGTTTGACCTTGGTGCTAGGATAGTAAGTTGTACCAGCACGGGAGTCCGATGGGTTCGCACGCTGCTAGCCTGCGCAGGTGTGGGAACCATGATTGTCTCGCCCACATGGGAGCAACTAGGATGAGCAGCATCGATTCCCTGTGCATCTTGTTGATCACCTTCCTCATTAGAGAAGTTGGTGGAAAAGTGTAAGCAAACCTCCCTGACCAGTTCGTCCACAGGGCGTTCCCTTGGAGCCTGGCTGGGGAAGCCTGGATGCGAAGTCTGGGCATTGTCCCTCTCTATCAAACTACCACTAAAGAACTCCCAATAACTCACCATGCACGTAATATACAGACCTCCCGGGCCTATTGGCACATTCGAGGAGGACCTACATAATATACTTGCCAGCAATCTCAAACCCACCTCCCAAGTACTGTTGCTTGGCGACTGACTTAGGCCTCAATGATCCCTCGGACAAACTGGCCCTACAAATAGTAAACTCCCTCAATACATTAGGATTAGGATTAACACAAAAAGTGAATGCTCCAACCCATATCAAGGGCAGAACCTTGGACTGAGTAGCCGACTACAATTGAACAGCCACTATTTCTTCCATCTCTCCCCTATCCTGGACTGACCATTCCCTCGTGGCCTTGACGCTTTCCACTACCAGACCGATGATCTTAGCTCAGCAAGTAGCGCCACCCTGTTTTACCAGATTGAAAAAGAATTACAGTGGACAGTGTGATCCCCAATATTCTACCTACCTTAAACTCGTTGCCAGACAACCTCGACCCAAGTACCTTGGTGCAGGAATATAACAAGATCATGCTCTCTACTGTGGACAAAGTTGCACCTCTCAAACTGAGACCTAGTGCCAAAGCACACCTTAATAAGTGGTTCACTCCACAATTGAAGGACTTGAGACTATTAAAAAGAAAATGTGAAACTGACTGGCAGCTCTGCCCCTCCTATGAGAACAAAGAGAAGCTAACGTCCACTGCATCACACTATAAAAAAGAAATGCGTCAGGCAAAACGAAATTCCTATAATGAACGTATCGCCAAACACAACTCTAGCATGAAAGAATTATTCACAATACTAAGAACTAGAGTCGCCCATCTCCACACCTGATAACTGCATCAAAAATGAGACTTGGTGCTCAGAAAGATTCCCTGAACTTACCTCAACCAACAAACTCTCCCCCCACTGAATAAAAAAAAACTCTGCTCCAAATACATTGTTTCACCAGAACTACAATCCTCAAAGTGGAAAAAAAACATCCTTTCACTCAAACCGTCCAATTGTAAAGGTGAAGTCTGCCCAGCACACATCATAAAAGAAGCAGCAAGAGACTGCTCCCCTTTCATCTCCAAACTGGGACAGTACCAGAGGCGAAAGAGGCGTTGATCAGTCAATCTCAAACAATCCTGGGTTCTCCCTCTTCTGAAGAAGCAAACCTTAGACCCACTCATCCCCACTAACTACCGCCCTATTACAATGGTACCATTTTACTTAAAATTCTGGACGAAGTGGCTTACCTGCAGATCCAAAAGTACCTCGAACTGCACAAACTCCTGAGTGTCAGACAATCAGGATTCCGACCACTACATGGTACGAAAACTGCACTAAGATCTGAAGACTCAAATTGATGAGCTGAGAGATAAAGTGAAGACAGCACTACTGCTGCTACTTGACCTCTCGGCTGCATTTGATCTGGTGGACCACAAGGTCCACTGTAGGCATCTTGATACAGCAGCCTACTTCTCCATGGGACCGGTCAAGTGGATAGAATCATTCCAAAGTGACAGAACCATTAGAGTATTCTCACCTTCAGCAGCTGCTGATCCTACCCAAATCGTGTGCGGGGTCCCCCAGGGCTACTGCGTGTCTCCAACTTTGTACAACATATTCACGAAGCCATTGTTGGACGATTTGGATCTTCTGGGTGTCATCTACACTAACTACGCAGATGATACTCAGATTCTCCTCCCGCTTTCTGGGGATCATGGCAGGGACCTGGCGCTGGTGAAGAGAATCTACCTCATCATTCAGGCATGGATGGCCACTCACGGTTTATGTCTGAACGACAAGACAGAGCTGATAATCCTCGGTACCCCCTAGGTCAGGAATACACCTCTCATCATTGATGGCAACAATGCAATAGTTTCAAAAGGAGGTGAAAACCCTCGGTTTCTACCTGGACGCCACAATGTCCTTCAACAGACATCTGAAATCTCTGGCATCCACTCCAGCCTACACGTGCAAGCTTATTAGAGTAGGCAGACCATTCCTTTCCAATGACAGCTGCATCATACTGGCTAGAGCATTAATCCTCAAGATTAGATTACTGCAATGCTCTCTATAGCAGCGTCAATAAAGCTAGTATCCCAAAACTCCAAATACTACAAAATAATGCCCTCAGAGCGGCATTGGGCATCAACAAAAGAGTGCACATGACCGCAATCAGACGCCAATAAAAATGGTTATCTACCCATAACAAAATAGAACAAAAAAAAAAATCACCTCACTGACACACAAAGCATTGCACAATGCTGCACCTAGCTACCCAACTGACAAATTAGCTACAAGAACTTCCAGTAAACCTACTGCAACTGTCAACACTAACTGCTTAGTAGTACCTAGATTCAAATCTTCCAATATTGGCGGCAATAGTTTCCCTGTGAAGGCCGCTAAACTCTGGAACTCCCTGCCACATGAGCTGAGAGCTGACCTACCCTACCATCACTTCAGAAAGAACCTCATTGCCCACCTCAATCTGATCGAGAGCTAGCCTCCTCTGCCACTATTACATTCCAGTATTGTCTGCCTCTCAAAACTGTACATTTCCTGCTGACATTTGTACACTATGATGTAAATAACCCCTTTCTCTTTGCGAATTGTTATATCCATTGTGAAAATTGACTCTGTATACTGTACTCTGTACATTATGTAACTTGTAAGCCTTGCATAACCTTGCCGCGCCCCGTTACCCCTGGGTCTGGTGCGCTTTATAAATTCAATAAACAATAGAAGAGGTTGTGGAAGGCTGAAGCATGGAGTAGGCACGTGAAGGGGGGAAACAACGTGAAACTGTACATGAAAACTGGAACTTCCCTGAAGAATTATTACAACCAATAAAAGCACTCAACCAAAAGACACGAATAAGGACTAACAAGGGCAGTCTATCCGCAGATAGATCCATCACCAAAGGAGTGAACTTTTCAAGCTCTACATTGCCGACCTGCCAGAGGCCCTTAAGCATATAAGACACTTTCCTCCAAAAATGTACAACTAGGAGATCTCTACGATTTGCTACGCAGACATCATCCTGTTAGACCAAACTCAAATCGGACTCCAACGGCTATTAACCCAACTACAGGCCTACATGACAAAACAACATCGAGATCATCGGTAAATCAAAAATTCTAACAATAGGTGAAACCAAGAAAACAAGGGAGAGAAGATTTACCTGGAAAATTTGAGAGGACCCTCAGGAAAAAGTAAAATAACTTCGATACTTGGGAGTGAGAGTAAATCAATCACGAGAGCTCCTCTCGAAAGTAAGAATACTGCATTCCTAAGGAACAAATCGTGAAAGGAAGATTTGGTAAATTCTCCTTAACACCTGTGTGCGTTTTACATTCAAAAAGTGATTCCTATTCTAACCTACGGTGGAGAGGCAGGTTTGAACCTCTTGTGGAAAACTTGGGCAAAACTATTTTGGAAGCACTAAAAAGGTACACAGATGCACCCCAATAGCTGCAATTAGAGCAGGGCTAGGGCTTCAACCATTGTATTCCATAGTAAAATGGAAATAGTTAGCCCTGCTAAGAAAGATCTAAGCAACTCCAGCGATATGATACCAAATATTTGCAACACAAGACGTGGGAAAGAGTGCCGCTCTGCATAACGAGTGGAAAATTGAGTAAACAACTTCACACTCTAGATTCTTGGCTGAAAGAATTAGAGAATCCCAATCGTGTGTAGGAAAAACTGAAAATACACGACTGGATTCTCGAAAGAGAAGCAACTCTCTCAAAATCCTGCGGCCAATGATAACAGAAAGACACTGTTCTGCAATACGTCAAAAGATTCCCATCCAAACCTCTCCATGAGAGGTTGATGCAAAGCAGGCTTGGAGTCTTTCCAACAAATGAATTTAAACACAAAATGGGCAAACATGGAATAAACAAAGGATCATGTAGATTCTGCAATAACCTGAACAACGCAGAATCAACTAAGCATCTATTACTTGAATGTAATGCACTGAATGCAGAAAGACAAATGTCTTAACACTGCATGGCACCATTCCAAACGAAATCTCTGGATGAATGGTAGGAACATTTCACAGGACGGAACGAGCGATTTACCTGTGCAGGAATAAACTTCTTGGACAGTCTTCTAAAGAAACAAGAACTCACTACAACAAAAACTAAAGAAATAAGGTATGACAAAGGTAAGTGGTAAAGAAAGTGCTAGCTGTTTTTTTCATGAAGGAGAAGAACATTTGACGAGCATATCATATTTTATGATTGTTTGGGTTTGAATTGAAGATGGACAATTCATATCCAGGCAAATTAAAAAGTGATCACAAATTATTTTTTCTTTGTAAAACTAAAATCACAAAAAAAACCTGAATGCAACAAACTTCTGCTTGCATAATGTCAGAGTCAATAAGGGGCTGGATACATTTACCAGCAAGGCTTGTCAAATGTGTTAGACCACTGTGCTTCACTCACCGGCTTCTGAGACCCTTGCCTTGCGGGCTGCACCGCTTTCCAGACTTCCACTACAACTTCTACTGCTTATGGCTCGCTGGGGACCCACACCCGTCTCCTGAACAGGTGTCTCCGGTCCAGCCACTCTAGTTGTGAGTTTTTTTAGCTCCAAAGCACTAGGCTTGCCTCTTGCCTTAGTCTCCTGCACGTACACAGCTCAGCTTTCACGCAATCAAGCTCACATGGGGAGAAAGGTTTCTCCTGCATGTCTTACTTACACTGTGCAGCCTCCACACTTCAGATTTTGGGGAAACAGGGCCGTCTCAGAACTTGCAGCTGAAATCTGCAAGTCTCCACGTTCCAACTTCCCTCTTGGTCACCCACAGGTGTGGTTTGCCTGCCTCATGCTTGCTCTCTGCTTCTACTGCTACATCCTGCACTCCAGCCAACGTTCCAACTACTTCTGTGTGTCTGCACCAGAGGGGGGGGCCTTTTATTCCTCCCAGGTTCAGCAATAATCTTCAGGTGTGGGCTTTTTACCTCAATTGCTCGACTACTGCAATGGCTACTAGGGCAAGTGCAATCAGGGCGGCACGACTCTGGGTAAGTGCAAGGAGGCAGGATGTTCAAGATACAGCCCCCAAGTGTGCGATAGGCCCGACGGCAGTGCAGGGACTGGTTTCAGACTCCCACCCACAAAGAATTTTCAATGTCTTTTCTGACCCCGAGCCAGTCCTAGCTCAAAAGAAGGAAATGTCTCTAGGTTTGGTTTTCCATGTAGTTGAAACAATTTGACACTGATTTTTTCCAACGGACCCAGCGAGCCTGCCTCTTGCTGAGACGCTTGCGGGCCTCCATCTTACCAATTTGACCTCTCCTGAGCCCCCGGGCCCCCTTTGAAGCGAGTCTCCCTCCTGGCACCCATTTCCTCATCTGTGCTCGCCCCGCCTCCCAGCCCACCCACCTTCCCTGATTGGGCATTCTCTTACTCTGTTTCTAAGCCCTTCTAACCCCCCCCCCCCAATTGGAGTGCTTGAGGGCCATAAGTGACCCTTCCAGGGCAGCCCACTGCCCCGAAGCAAAGGGCAGCTCCAACAAAGGCAGCTCCACATCGTGTCTGCAGGTGTCAGCAGGGGAAATCAGTGGCCTGTCAACCAGTAACGACCAGTATGGTAGGAGGGGCCTGGGTGGGGAGTAGAGCAATTACTCTACCCTGGAAGCCCAGCTGCTTAGAAAACTTATCGAAAACAAGTTTCCTCTGCCTCCCTCTCTCCCACACTGTTAAATCTAGCTGTGTTTAGTCTTTTACTCAATTGCCCTGTTCAGCGTAGGCCTCTCTCCCACTATACAGGACACTCAGGCCTATCTGTGTTTAGTCTTGTACTCAGCTCGTTGAGATCAACTTGATTCACACCTAAAAATGTCCACACTGATTGCTGGCCTGCTCTGCACTGTGATGACATTGTAACTACCAGCCTGTTCTACACTGACATAGTATTGCAATTATTAACCTGTGTCACATACTAGTGACCTGGTTAAGGTCAACTAGATTCAAACCTAGAAGGGTCCACACCGTCATATTGTAGCTGCTAGCCTGCACCGCACACCAGTGAATCAATGTAGACTAACTCATTTCACACCTAGAAGTGTCACTTGATAGTACTGGGATTGCTAGCCTGCTCTACATTACCATAGTCCGTTAGCACTAGCCTGCACTGCACACTGGGGAATTTTTTGAGATCGACTTGATTCACATCTGGAGGGGGCCACGCGGCAATGGTGCTGCAATTGCTAGCCTGCTCCACACTAATTGCTAACCTTCCCTAAACTGCAAAAATGTTTTAACTGCTAGCTTGCTACATACTGCTATAGCAATGTAGTTGCTAGCCGGCATCGCACACTAAGGTACCCGGGTAACGGAGCTTGAGATTAACTTTATTCACATCCAGAAAGGTCCACACTGACACTTTGAAATCCTAGAGATTGACAGCACTTTGATTTCTAATCATACCTACCTTAAACCTAGACATTGCATACTCTACCCCCCACCACCTGAAGCCTAGGCCTCTCCCGCTGCCCAGGCGTCTCAGATCTGGGTGTTGTATTACTTTTCTCTAAAACCTAGACCTTCCTCTTGTGATCAAGGGGCCTCAAAGCCAGCTATTCGAACTAGCACTTGAGTGTTTGAAACACAGCCCTCTCTGGCCGTCCAGGGCTCAATTGAAGCGTTAAGCACTGCGTGCCAATATTGATCATCAACATTGGTGAAACAAAGTCCCAAAATCCTGCCACCAATACCCCTGAGAACCCATCGCTACCTCCCTTAACCGAGTCCTAAACCACCCGACAGCGGAACACCTAGCACTCCCCAAAACACCCCCCCCCTCAACATTGCACCCATAGGAAACATACATGACCCATCGACAGGAAGGGCAGACAGCACACAAAAGCATCCAAGCATATCAAGATTAGAGGAAACATCAATACTGTCCTAGCACAATACATCAGAGGACCACTTACCCCGCTATCTCTCCACCGAGAACCAAAAAGCCCAGACGCAGAAATGGACACAGAGAAAGAGTTAAGATCATGCAACAATGGGCACGGATACACAAAACCAACATCCAGTAGAAGCAACCTCAAATGCAGGAAACACCCCGCCTAACACCGTTCTCACCAGAACAAACTAGGCAAAAGATTTTACATCTTACACCATACCTCCCGACAACCACGGAGCCTCGGTAACTCAACGACACTGAAATCTCGAAACATGAAAAGAATCCCCCCAAACACCATGAATAAATACGTGAGCACCCAATAAGAGTGTGGGATGACTCTTACCCCTTTACCCCATACATCATAAGGGCACCATCAATACCCACAACATACCAGACAAGACGACGAAGCCCTGGTAACCAAGATACCAACCATTAACCCAACAGACTGATTCAATGAAGTTGTCATCACTGGAGAAATACCACGATTGAACAGCCATGCTATCAATCTAGTGGACCGCTTCAATAAAGCAGCCGTCACTGTTCCTCCTCCAATCAACATCAATACAGAAGCACCACGACTGAACTACCAACCAAAAAAAGGAACCAATAAACAAAACCACACCAAAAAAATCCACTGTAATTTAATAAACGCAAGGTCAATGTCTAAATATTCAACCGAAATATACAACCTGACAGGTATCAAAATCCTATCTTAACTGAAACATGGCTGGACAACTACAAGATCACCCTCAACAACTGCCTGCAAACATCGAATGCAAACAAGCAAAGAAAAACAAAAAGGAGGGGAGTAGGAGGGGAGAACTGGCAATCGTCCATGAGGAACACCTGGCTATCAAACTGGAAGACCCATTAAACATCAATGAATGTGAATCCTAATACTATACCCATCAGTAAAACAGACCTGAAACTCATACTGACATACAATACAGCCCACCTACGATGCAACCTTCAAAGACGCAATCACCATCCCAACCATCAAGCATAATCATCTGATCATCCTCAGAGATTAACATCGGGTTTGATGAAGAAACCTCAAAAATCTTTAACCGCCCAACTAGCAGCAATTTATCTACAACTAGTCAAAGGAGCAACAGACTCGGCAGGACATACACTCGACGCAATCTTCGCCAAAAAAGAACTCATTACCACGGCATTCCCAATCCAAATACTCTGGCGCTACCACTGTATCATTCCATTCTTAATCACAATGACCACTCCAATAAACAAGCAAGCCAAACCACTGATCACCATGAAAAGAAACTGGAGAACCATCAAAAATCCAACCTAACAACTTCTGGAACTCCGCAAACCACAAGCAACTATTATGGAAGAAGTTGACCTTGGACAAAAAAGTAGCCCTACTCCACACACCTGGATCGTAACTCCGATAGAAAAACCTTTCGCTCCCTCATATGAAAGAACAATGGCAAAGTGGTTCTCCCCACTACTCCGTGCCATGAAAAGAATAAACCGAACCCTAGAATGTAGGATCAAAAACACTGCAAATCAACTGAAATTTCTGCAACATATCTGCTCATACAAAAAAGGAAATGCAAAAAGCGAAGAGGAAACACTAAGATAACCGAATCTTCAAAGCACTAAACACCCAAAAAGAAATCTTCAAAATCATAACTGAAATTAAAATTTTAAAAACACACTGGGATGCAACACTCAAATACCATTGATGAAACTATGCAATGACCTAGCAGACCATTTCAAAAACAAAAATTACCATCCTGCAAACCATACAAAGCAGACCACGCAATCATACTACAGACCCCACCTATCCTCACAAGGAACATCCGAACAAAGTACGAAGCTTCCCCAAAATTTCAGTGGAGACTCATCAAACTGGTAAATCAAAGCAACAAATCAGGCTCTCCCGAGGACGCCTTTTCCCCAAACAAATACAAATCAATTCTCACGCAAGGAACTCCCATGGAATAGCATAGGAATGTCCTCAACCTTCCAATCAGTACCTCACTCCTTCGAATTAGCATACATCGGTCAGCTACTCAAAGATACAGCAGGAAACGTAGAGGACCTTTCCAACTACAGACCCATCTCCAACATATCGTTCATAGCCAAACTGCTCGAAACGTACATACACAAAACAACCCAACAATTCATGCACTGCCTACTAGACCAGGCACAAGTTGGCTTCATGCCAATGAGAGGAACGGAATCAGCTCTCCTCTCAATATGGGACGACCTAAAAGCAGACAACAGCACTGCCCTGGTACTTCTACACCTATCCGCAGCATTTGACACAGCCAAACACTTACCATCATCGCTCTTGTCATGTCCAGAGAAGATTACGCCAATAGCCTATACTTGGGTATGCCTAAGCGGCTTCTAAAAAAACTACAAAGCATACAAAACGTGGCAGCCAGGTTCATTCTCAAACTACCCCGAAGAGAACACCTCACACCGGCACTAAAAAAACACTACATTAGCTACCAATAAAACAAATATTCAAATCAATGTGCATCACGCACAGAGCAATACACAACCAAGGCGCAGAATTCTTGAGGGGTAAATTACACCTGCATCAGCCAACAAGAACGCTCAGATCAAACGACTTCCGTCTAGAACCAAAACTTGGAACGACTTACCCAAAGAATATACGGAACACAAGAAACCACCTACTAGTCAGGAAACTGCTCAAATCCTGGCTCTTCACTGCGTAACTAGAAGACGACCCAAGAGAACAGACACACAGCTAAAACAATGAAGATACCGATCCCGGTTCCCACCAAGCAATCGAAGGAACACACTGCACGACATACCAAACGACATAATGAGAGATGGCCATGAGAAGGACACTAAAGACTGTATACAAAGGCAGACCAAGACGGAAGCAGACGATTCATCAATAGCATCCTGGCCCTGTACCACACCCAAAGTTCCAGCAGACCACTTTCACATAGAAAGCAAGGGAAAAAGAGGCCACCTGACCCCCCCCCCCCCCAGCTATGATACCTAAGGAGGAGAATAGACTCACTCAATCACATTATACAAAGTTGATTAGAATACAACAGGGAGTGCACTGTGCTAAAACCCACAACAGTCAGACGGTCAAGAAAGGATGGTAGCAACTAATCCCACCCATAGCAATACAAATTAAAAAGATATACCATAACTAGGATTCTCACCCCCACTAACCCTACCTTCAAATCTCTGCATACCTAACTCAGCTGAAAATTCACACAACCAACTCTCACCCAGCAAACCGTACGCACTTCACAGCACTGAAGGAGAAAAATCGAGGACTTCTGGAACAAAAACTCATAACGTAACTGTCTGAATTCTAAGGTCAGGCGGATGCTCATCAGGAGAGCTTAAAAAGAGTTAACGAGAGGACCCCTGATTGTATTAAGATTGAGCTGATACGGATAAGGAGGGCATATATCATGGAGGTGTATGCTGAAAAAGGGATATCATAAACAATCCTAGCTGCATTGTAGTGAATAAACATCTAACCTACTAGGTTTATACTATCTTATTGGCATGATAGGGATTCGACCAAGATTGAGGACAAAGGATAACCACGAGGATCTTGGGGTATGTAACACCCTCAAATGGGACGATTAAAACCTAACCTAGACAGAAGATTAGGTTTAAAAACCTAAACTAGTTTGCCACCTAGGAATAAGTGACTCTTCGCATTATCTATGCAACATCTAGCCAAATCATTATTGCTCAGATAATCCCACAGCAACATACAACATGAATGCTTAGAATTTAAACCTTGCGCAAAGTTATATCTTTAATTTCTTCCTTTCTTTTCTTGTATTTGGTTATGAAATGTTCCTCATTCTGTTTTTTCCATTTTGTTGTCAGTGTGAGTGACTCTCCAACCAAAAGTTGCTCGGGTGATAAATGTCACGACTCGTGAAGCATATACAAATTGTTTGGAAAGAACAAGCTCAGAACATGAAAGAATTCTTTTTTTTGGTATAACAAGTATGTAATGTCTACGCTGCTAAGTTCTGTGTCCAAGAATGGAAAAAGACAATATTTTTATGCTGTTAGGGTTTGGGTTTAAATTGTTTAAAAAAGGGGGGTGGGGAAAAAAGGTTTGTAACCATGTGAATTTTAAGGATTTGATATATACAAATGATGTATGTAGCTTTTAAGTTATTTTAATAGTTAAAATGTTTTGAGATATTTGTAAAGTTTTATTCTTATGTTAAACCAAAAACAAATACAAAACTTCACACTGCATCAACCAATACTTACACAAAAGCTCAGTGCACGGTGTATACCGAACTGAAGCTGCCAACAGCACACCACCTCTCTCTCCTACTCCCTCTCTCCCGACTCACCCAACCCACCCGCCTTGTTTTAAAGATCCATCAGAGTGCCTGGGGACCAACTGTTGATGACTGTGCGTGATATAAATACATTTAACATTCAGTTTCTTGGAATTCATTATCTGTTATAGGTCCTCCGAACCCTTATTCTCAGTATTCACAATACTAGACCAGGTTATCACCTACTTTGGCAGTGTATGCATCTTCCTTCTTTCCTCAAGTTGTGGAATTTCCTATCCAGTTGTGGATTTTGAATTGTTCCAACTCTATCTTGGCAATTGCTTCCCTTACCCTCTTGTGGGGTCCGACCTGGAATAAATGTCTGTACAGCCTTCATGTGTAGATCAGTTTCTTCACCCCTTTGTGGGTTAATTGGACACACCATCCTACCCCGGCGTGTGGCTTACTCGCCAGGTCACACCCCCTTGTGAGGTGTACAGATTTTCAGCTACGTGTGGGCTCTACTGTGGCCTCACCACATGCCACCCGCTTTTGGTACTAGGTTGCGTACCCCTTCTTCCAGCGGCAGTGTTGTTCAGGGGTGTCGTCTCTGGCCAGCATGGATCCACGTGTCAGACCTGACCTCAGTCTGCAGTGTCGCGTTTCTCTCAGCAGTTTCTGCATTTCGAGATGGGTGGTTCTGGATGCCTCCTCAGTGGAATGTCTACTTGCTGCTCCTGGCTTGCTTCTGCTTCGAAGGTACTGGACTCCCGGTGTACACCACCTTGCACCAACCAGTAGGGTTCCGTGGGCTTTATAGACTCTCCACCGACCACGTTCACGACGTAGTTACAGGTAGGTACAAAATTAAGGTTAGCATAGGATTCTGGTCAAGGTGAGTTTTTTCCTCTCTTGTTTGACATACAAGCACCCTTTCAAAACGTTTCTTTATAGTGTAGGGCCGAAAAACTTAGCCTTAGGGATAGCTTAGGCCTTGTGAGCTCTAATAACGGAACATTTCACAAAAATGCCACGATGTGCATCTCCTGATTCTCATTGATCACAAAATGTACTTTGGTTTAGAAAGACAAGCACGCCAAGAAAGTTAGTACAACAATACAGACTTGCCACTTTGAGTTGGACAGAAATGTCAGATGTATACAACCATACACAAAAGAAGGACATTCAGAACAATTAAAGGATGCGCCTTGTATTTTTTGTAAATAAACAATGTCTTACCTTTCGCGAAGTTCTCTGCATTTTTGAATGTGTATGTTACTATTCTGGTGATTAACCCATCCCTGTTAAGAAAGGGCAATAAGAATGTTTAGATTTTCTCTATGCAGGCACGGAAGCACCACACTTTTTTTAGGCATCGTTACTTTCAGTAAAGCGGGGAGTGGGTGGGGGGGGTCATATGCAGTAATGCTCATTGCCTTGGGCTGACATGTATAGTGCATGGCCTCAATATTAAAATACCTTTGTAATGTTTTCTCTCCCCACTTACATTCAACAAGTTATCTTAACTTCACTGCTTTCCATGCAAAAAGGTACATGGGGTTAAACAATTTTCTCAAGTCCAAATATGGGCTTAGTAAAACCATTCAATTGAGACTCCAATCGTAACAAGGCTGTACCACCCGAGTATATGGTAGCGTAGACAGAGCAGCCAGGCTTATCGAAGGAGGGAGAGAGGGCAGTAGAAAGTACATGGCACCTGTAGAACATCCTGGATTCAAGAGAAACACTGACAACCATAAATACAAATAAATATTTGAGATACAATTAGGCCAAGTTAAGTCTTGGGTTAAGTACCGGTGATAGGGTTGTAAACATTTTATAAAAACACACCACTATGCTTGAAGGTCCACAGACCAAAGCACAAGACCTTATTTAGAATACTTACAGTAGTCTAGCAAAGTCAACCCAATAGTTACTTTTATATTACTTTCTGTAATACAAGAGAAGTAGAGCCTAGCAGTTGCACTGTGATGCTCAGCAAGCAATAATTTAGTTAACCAACTGGACAATATACTTTTCTGAAATAGTGGAACACTTCTAGGAATAATACAAACTTATAACTCTGATTCAGCCTACGTTATTCTAGGGGAGTTGGACCTTGGGGTGTAATGGAATACATTACTCACCGTAATCTTATTTCTGGTGCTGGTATCTGCTTAGATTCACATGCTATGCATAAGCCGACATCTACTGGAAGCTGCGGAGTATTACAGTTTTACGAAACTCGAAAAGGGACATTGAAAAGTGGCGTGCCAGTAATACTATCCCTATAGGGACGTATCCATGAACCCTCACTCGTGTAGGTCCCTCAGATTGCATTTTTTCTGACATGAGGTAGCGTGAGGAGTTGCGCGAGTACAAAGTTTCCAAGCAGATATATAAAAAGCTCATGTAATATCTATGCACCTTCTCGGGCGCATGTGAAGCTAAGCCGATGCAAGCACCAGAAATAAGATTACGGGGAGTAATGTATTCCTTCTGATGCTTGAGTAATCTGCTTAGATCACATGCTATGCATAGATTAGCGAGCAGTGTTATGAGAAGGTGGTGGATCAAGAGAAGGAGTAGCGGCAAATAGATGTTTTAGAACCGCTTGTCCCACCTGTGCATCGGTCTTGGAATGGGCGTCAATGCAGTAGTGCTGAGTAAAGGTATGAACTGAGCTCCATGTAGCTGCCTTGCAAATGCTGTCTAGGGGGCCATTTGCAATGGAGGTTAGAGTAAAGGGGCGGGAGGGGGGGTGGACTGTGATGCAAAACATGCGACAATTATGTGATGCATATATGTGTATGTCCTAAAAGTTGGTAAAGTTGGTGTGTTCATGAAACAAAAATTAAAAATAACAATAAAAAGGCTAGAGTGGCCCTGGTACCTCGTGTGGAGTGGGCTCTTGGTGTTACAGGCAGTGTTTTGTCCGATAATGAATAGCATAATTGTACACATTTGACTATCCAGCTGGATATGGCTTTTTTGGAAACCCGTTCTCCCTGTAGCCATGGAGACTAACAGTTGATCAGTCTTCCTCAGCGGTTTGGTCTTATCTACGTAGTAGAGAACTGCCCTCCTCCCATCTAGTGTATGGAGTTTTACCTCAGCTGAGCTTGTTGGCTTCTGGAAGAAGGCCGGGAGCTTGATGGACTGGTTTACGTGAAACTTGGAAATTCATTTAGGTGAGAACCTAGGGTGCGTCCGTAAAACCAATTTGTCTTTATGAATGATAAAGAAAAGGTCCTGCACGGACAAGGCTTGGTGTTCGCCAACTCTTCTTATGGAGGTAATTGCCACTAAGAAGGCAGTCTTCTAGGTTAAGTGTAAGAGTAGCCCGATGCAAAGGCTCGAAGGAGGGGTGGGGGGTCCCACGAGTTTTGCTAGTACTACATTTAGATCCCAACCAGGTGGGGGATTAGAGACAGGAGGGTGTAGTTTCCTTACTCCCTCCATGAATGCCTTAATGAATGGCACTTTCCACCATGAGATTTTACTTTGAGAGGTGGTGTATGCTGATAAAGCTCCTAGACCAACCTGAATCCAACAGGTGGAGCATGTAATTAAGAATGTGAGATGGAGTACACTCCAAGGGGTTTATCTGCATAGATTGACATCAAATGACGAATCTCTTCCACTTGTGGAAATAGCAGTGTCTGGTGTTTGGCTTCAGTGCTTCTTTTAGGATGTCCATGTGGAAGATTAAGGTGTCCGAACTCTGACTTCAGGAGCCCTGCTGCCAGGTTCAAAGAGTGAGGGTGTGGATGTATAGTTGACCCCCCGTGCTGAGTCAACAGGTTGACCTGGTACAGGAGTTTGATGGGGTTGCACATTGCCTGTTTGCGCAGATGTGGATACCATGGTTGTCTCGCCCACATAGGCGCAACTAGGATGTGCGTCATCTGTTCCCTGTGTATCTTGTTCACTACCCTGCTGATTGATGGAGTCGGGGGGGGGGGGGGGGGGCAGGGAGCGTAAGCAAATCTCCCTGACCAATTCGTCTATAGGGTGTTCCCCTTGGAGTCTGGTAGGGAGAATCTGGACGGCATTGCTTGTTCTTTTTTCTAGCGAACAAGTCTAGTAAGGGGTAGCCCCAAAGAGAGAAGATGTGGTCTACTAAGTCTGCGTGCAGTTGCCACTCATGCTCTTTTGGCAGAGGATCTCTGCTGAGAGAGTCCGCTGTTGAGTACCCCTGGAACATGATGGAGGATATGATATTTCTCGTCCGAGTGCCCACTTCCATATTTTCTGCGCCAGATTTGGAGAGTGTGTACTCCCCGTTTGTTGACCTAGAACATAGCGGTAGTGCTGTCTGTTAAGACTTGTACCGATTGGTTTGTCAGATGTTCTTCGAAGGCTTGTTGTGCCTTGAGGATTGCCAATAACTAGTAGGTTTATGTACCTTTGTGCGGTCTCTTGTGACCACAGGCTGTGTGATGAAGGTAGTGGGACCCTGACCCCGAAAGCCACACATCTGTCGTGATGACGGCCTGCTCTTTAGGTTCGTGGAAAGGTTTCCCCTTGACCACCAGCGTAAGTTCTGAACCAGTGCTGGCGAAACAACCACTAGATCGTCCCAGTGACCACTTGCCTGAGACCATTGTTTCGCCAACCACTCCGGCATTGGTCGCAGGCGCACGTTGGGGACCAGGTAAATGCACAATGCCATTAGACCTAGCAGGCGCATTAATTTGCATATGCTTACCCTGAGACTGGCTTGATACTGGGGTATTTACCGAAGCAGGTTTTGTACTCTTTCCATGGATGGGAGGCTAAACCCGTTTTCGTATCTAACACAGCTCTTAGGGACTGTTTCGATGAGTTTGGTACCAGAATTGACTTTCTCGTTTATTGAGAAGCCCAATTGGAAGAGATGGTCTATATTTCTTTGCGGGTTTAGCTTGCAAAGATCATAGGCTTCTCCCGTGATCAGCCAGTCATCCAGTTACGGGTACACTGGGATTGACACCTTGCGTAGGTGCGCTACCACCACCACCACCAGTACCTTGGTGAACACCCTTGGAGCCGAGGCTATCCGAAAGCGCAGCACCTTTAACTGGTAGTGCTGGTCTGCTACTTTGAACCGAAAGAATCTTCTGTGCGCTGGGAACATTGAAATATGAATAAGCATCTTTCATGTCCAATGTTGCCATGTAATTCCCCCTCCGTTTTAACAGAAGAATTACTTCTTGTAGCATTGTCATGCAAAGTTTTTGTGGCTTGACAAACTTGTTTGCAGGGTGCAAGTCTAGTACCAGGTGCATGGTCAGATCTTTCTTTGAACAAGGAAGTATGTTGAATAAATACCCTTGTTTACCTTGTTGTATGGCACAACTTCGATGGCGTTCTTGAGGAGTAGAGCCTTGACTTCCCCTGCAGGAGGAGTTCTTCCTGTGAGGGTCTTTTCTGGCACGGTGGGAGGTTTGATGGTCTTCCCTGGAGTTTTATACAGTAACCTCCTGTCACCGTCGACAGCACCCACTTGTCTGATGTTATACCCTCGCATGCGTGGGTGAAAAAAGATATTCGTTGCCCGACTGGTGAGGGGTGGGAGGGCACTTGTAGCAGGGCGTCATTGCTTGATGGGCGTCCCTCCACCTCTGGTGGGGGAACCTCTCCCTTTTCCGCGCCGAACTCTGTGGTAACCCTGAATAGCTTGTTTGGTGTTCCATGAGGAACCTTGGCTCTGATTATATCCGGTGCCTCTGTGTTTTGACCCCGAAAGCGACAAAATGTATTGCCACCTCTTTGGCCTGGTTGTTCATCAGCTGGCCAAGGCTTTTTAGTGTCTCATTCTTCCTTGGCGGACTTTAGAGCGCCCTCAACCGCTTTACCAAACACCACATTCTGCTCAACAGGCATGTTTAGTAAGATAGCTTGAGTTTCCAATTTGAAGCCACGACTGTGTAAGCCAAGCATGGCGTTTTAAGATTGTGGCTTCCGCGATAACGCGGCCACCGTTATCCGCTGCGTCAGAGTTGTTTTTCAAGAGAACGCCAGCTGTAGCTCTGCCTTCGGCAGCCAGAAGGGAGAGTTTGGATTTAAGTGACTCTGGTGCTGACTCTGCCAGGGCCGTCGCCTCATCCCATTTGGTGCAGGCATAGCTTGATAGTAAGGTGGAATTATTTGCTAATCGCGCTTGGTATGCAACCGATTACGCTATTCTTCTACCCATGGCATACAGTTTTTTGCTCTCCTTGTCCAGAGGAGCTTCGGAGGATGCCAAGGGAGTACCAGCTCTCTTCCTGGTAGTGGAAACTACCAAAGAGTCTGGCCGAAGTTGGCCCCTTATATATAAAGGGTCGGAAGGCGCTGGGCGGAAGAGTTTCTCAATTCTAGGGTTTACTGCCATGGTTTAATTCGGCCTTTCTAAGGAAGGCGTAATCCTTCTTTGGACTGACTTAAGCAGGGGAATAAATTGGGCTGTAGGTTTGTCGCCCAAGATGTTTTCTGCAAAATCTTTATGCTGGTGGATCTCCTGCGTTTCAATCCCAAATGCTCTGCAGCCCTTAGGAGTATATCATTGAACAGGGGCTGGTTGTCGGGTAAAGGAGGGTCTTGTGGGACTGAAGAGCCCATTGCAAAAACTACCGACTGTCATCTTGATCGACCCCCCCCCCCCCCCGCCCGGCACCCTACTTTTCGGCGTCATAATAAGGCTCATCCATGTATTCATCAGCCCCTGCATCCAGGTCGTACAGGCCAGAGGAGAGGCTGGGAGTTTTGGGGACTGGCTCCACAAACCGTTCCACTGGGGCAAAAGATATTTTCTTAGCCAGTTGTGCCGGTAATTCAGACTGAGAGGCTGCGTCTCTTGTTTTTGAGCCAGACGCCTGGGTAGTGGGACACGTGTTGGCAAGATTTGTGAGAACATGTGGATGTTGATCGAAAATATTAGCCAAACAAGTCATATGACTCATGACTATCAATATCTTGTGCGGTCCATGAGGCTGAACCGGGGGAAGCCCCTGGGTAGGCAGGGGTAGAGGTGGGATATAGCTCTTCCTCATCTACACAGATAGGATCAGGCTGTGCTGCCTGGTCAGGCTCCTCGGAGGTGTCTTGGGCAGGAATAACCACAGGTTCTGGGGTGGATGACTGCTCTCCAGGTCTGTCTCTCCCATCCCGAGCCCTTATCCTAATACGAGCTGGACTTGAGCTTTTCTCTATCATACTTGCTCTTGCAGGAAACGTTTGGAGATAGGGGTCGAGGTAGGGGCCTTGGGGGTCTGTTCTTCAGCACAATGGGCCAAACCAGACTCCCTCCGCTTGTCCTCGGGTGTAGGTCGAGCCTCGACTGCAGGGATGGCTTGCACTGCGACTTTGACGTGGGGAGTGTGTTTAGTGTGGGGAGTGTTGTGCCCTTGCCGCCGGGTGTCTTTCCCGTAATAGGACCGTCGGCCTGTCACGGTCGGGTGCTGGCACCAGGGAACGTTGAGGCTCCCCCGTCACCCTCACCGTCCGAAGGGGCGGCGTCCTTCGCTGGACACCCTTTCAAAGTCCATAGCGGCTTCTGACTGCATTGCGTGATTGGCCCAATGCTTTTTCCGCCTGCCCTTGTGGGTCTTGGGTCGGAGCAGTTTACAGGCCCGACAATGAGCCTCGTCGTGGTCTCTGTGCAAACCAAGGTTGCACACCCTGTGTTTGTCGACTCACGTATATTTTTTTTATTGCAGGATGGACTGAATTTTAAAAAAGGAGTACGCTCCATGGCACACAGCTGGGCGCCAATGGGAAATGATGGGAATATACAGGTTGACAACCCCCCCACTCTCCCTTCTCTAAGGCCGAAAAGGCCTTCCAAGGTCGAGTGGCGCTGTCGAAATCTTCGTCCGGTGGTCAGCTTCGTAGTCTTCCTGAAGTCTTCACAGCGTCGACACAGCGTTGGTAAAGGACAGAAAGAGTTACATAAAGGTCAATGGCGTAAGCCGAAATGCACCCCGCAAATATGCATCCGCTCATGATGGTGGAAAACAACAATCTGAGGGCCCATGACACGCATGAGAGATCACGGGTACAGGGGACGTCACAATAGGGATAGTATTACTGAGCACGCCCCTTTGACATCCATTTTCGAGTTTTGTAAAACTAATACTCTACAGCTTCCACTCGATGTCGGCCTATGCATAGCATGTGATCTAAGCAAATTACACAAGCATCAGAAATACAATTACACTTAACGTTTAGCTCAGTGAAACAGTCCAAGATCATAAGAACTTATTACACTATTTTTGGATGGCTCAAGGCAGACAAGGGTTAGCTACACCCAAGAATGGCACATAGCTAATTGATGCAGGTAAAACCTATTCTTGTGATATACTATTACAGTTCGCTTTTGAGATCAGTTCAGCACAGACTAAGGTAAGCAATAACCCTTCAACTTGTTTCAGGATGGCACAGCTAATACAAGGCAAGTAAAACCTATACACTTTTCTTTTCAAAAAGGGGCTATCCGCAACTTAGAAATAAGCATAACCTAAGGCAGACTTCTACTGGACAGGCTAACAGCAAGTCAGGGGAAGCAAGACCAAATTGGGGACACTCAGATTAATATCCTAACAGCAATCGTAAAGTGGAACCAACAGCTTTACTTTTTGCAAGAGGGGCACCCAATTCACAGGTGAGTAAATTAACTTCAAATCTACTTTCTTTTAGAATGATGAGACTATGGAAAGTAAGACTTGGAGTACACTTATTCAGAATGGCACAGGGCTACTGCAGGCAGGTAAAAACTATATATACACATTTTTCAGTATGGCAAAACATACCCAAGTTAAGTAATAACTTTACATATTCTTTTACCAGTTTAAGAACACTTTCAAGATAATTAACATTCACTCAGTTACCAACTAAGTAAACTTTTCAACACTTGTTTTACTTTTCAAGGCAGATCAATTCTATTACGCGAGTAATATATGGGGCTGAATTCCATTCCTAACGTGTAAAGATCTGTGGGCCTCAACAGAAAGTTACATCTGGAAATCGGTAATGTATTATTTACCAAAATGTATTCCGTACAATTTAATCAAGTACGAAATGGGTTTAAATTCACTTCAGGCGTTAGTGACATGGAAACGGATGACGCTATGGAGAAAATGCAATTCCTTAGAGACCAATACTTTATACTACCATGCAGGTCGGGATATTTGTAATCCTTTCATAGTGGAATTAATAAATAAAAACTTGAATTTAATGGGTATCTCTACGATTTCCCTTAGGAATAATCCAGTAAGAGTGAAAGAAAGTGTGCTGGGTTTAGATTGGATTCATACTAAAAATGTGATACTGAGTACCAAACTCTACCATCAAGCGTGTGCTTTAAATAAATGGTTGCCAGTAATGGAAAGTTACCTAACAAAGTATCCAAATAAAACAATCCGTAACAATTTTATGAGTTTTAGATTCAACATATTGCCCACAAACCAAATACTCTCTATCAGATCAATTGTTCAACTCATATGGCCGTGGTGTATGTTTTGTGGTATAGAAGGCATGGTTGAGGACCTGAAACATATACTTCTGGCATGCCCAGCACTGAGGGGAAAAAAAAAGACTCCTATATTTTGCGCAATATGTCCATAATACGGCGGAAGCAAAGAGAATTTATTTGGTATAAAATGCTACACAACAACAATGGCAACTTGAATATCAGGGTAGCAACGTTTCTGAGAAATGTGTGCTCAGTTTTAAATTTCCTTTCATTGCTATATTTTTTCGTTTATTTTAATCTGGTTTTGGTCTTCCTACTATCTAAGAGTAATGAGGATGAATTTATGGATTGCTATTCGGTGACTTGGTTAGGTAATGGTGTGAAAATTTATGATATGAACTTGGTAATAGGGTCAATATGTTAGATACAGGAGATTAACTGTTCTCTTATTTGAAGATGTGAATATGTTTCTGCTTTGCTATTTCGTTGTTTTTACTTTGTATTTCTCTGTAATGAAAATGAATAAGTTTTGTAAAGGTTTTTCTAAACCAAAACAAATAAAAAAAATAAAAAAATAAAAATTACGTGAGTCCTCCCAGGGAAAGTAGAGGGACCCTAGTCGTCTAGGAGCCAGCTGTAGGCAGGGTGAGATAGGGCTCAGTTGCAGGCACAGTCAGAGCTCCTGAGGAAGACTGTTCAAACAAGTAAGTTTTATACTTTCAAAGTTAGTTGAGTGTCCAGGGACATCAAAGAAGACACCCTAGAAGGATTCCAGCAGGGGCCTAGGTGCACTGGACGCACAGACGCCCCAAAGCTACAACGGAATCACAAGCGACTTAAGGTAGGTAATACCCAAACCAACACAGTACTTCAGCACAGAGTAAGAGTTTGCAGCAGAACAACTTCAGGATCGTCAGCCAAAAACAAAGGCGCTGAATTCCTTATCGTGAAGATAGAAGACAGGACCCTGGATGGGTGTTATCAGCAAGAATCACTGCAGAAGGCTCCAGGCAAGAGTTTCTTTGTGGCTGGATGCGGCTCTGAATTTGACACCCTTTTCAGGAGCAAGAAGGTGGCCGAACATTGCTGGTTGGATTCTCGTAATTTGCAAGGTCCAGCACTCTGGTGAGGGGAACTTTTCATACTCTATTCATGTTTCAGGAGGTCCAGCAGGAGGCCCACAACATTTCAACACAATTCGGAATATGGAAGACTGTGCACCGCATGATGGCTCGAGTTCCAAGGGTGTTGCAGCCCGGCAAGAGCACCGCATGACGTGGGATGGTTCAAAATGCAGGTGGTCTTGAGTCTAGTGGGTCCGACCAGGCTCTGGGTCGTAGTTTTCGGAGTCATCAGGTCGATTGGAAGGAAGGATAACATCAGGCTCCGCTTACAAAGCAGGCTCTTGGGTCGCTGGAAATAGTCTGTCACATTTTCTTCATCATCCTCTGCGGTTTTGCTTCCAGTGGTCGACTACTTAAGAATCCAACTTTTATGCAGGAACCCAGCCAATCAAACAGTCATGCAACATTCAAACTTTGGGTGTTGGCAGTCCTTTCAGCCAGCCTCCCAGATTGAACTGGATTGTAGCAGTCAGAAGATAAAGTTAAAGGATTTTCCCGCTCTGGATGTCAGGGGAAGGAACAAGAAAGGACAAGGAACCCAAAAAAAAAAAATAAACAGGCGGGGCCATTTTGGTCAAATGAGCAAATATGCATGCCTTTACCAGTGCTGTGGAAACAGCCCACGGTAAAGTGCACCGAATAAATAAAAAGGTTCATTGCTACATGCCATTAAAGTTAAGTTTGTCCTTTCTAACATAAATGCTACATTTAGAATAAGAAAGGGGATAGCCATTATCACCCACCGAGCACTACACATAAGGCTCACCTAATAAAATGTAAAAGTGATCGAAAGATCCATTCTACACTTGGGAACTTGTTCTCACCAGCTTAGCCAGAGAAAGTTAAAAGGGGAGCCCCAAGGGAAACAGCAACAATAGGCATTATGTGCCAAAAGTTGTCAAAGAATAAAAATAAAAAGACAGTATGGCAGGTTTAACACGTTATGTTAAATGTTAAAGGTATTTGTACCGTGCACCGTCACCAACGAAATTGGTCCCCAGGCGCTCTTGCGGATCTGTAAATGGTGGGGAGGGTTAGTAAGGTGAAGAGGGAGTAGGATAGTGAGAGGAGTGACGTTCTGTTGGCAGCTTCAACTCGGTATACACCAGATGCTGAGCTTTGGTGCTGGTATCGGGTCTGTGATAGGCCGCGTGTGCTGTTGGTCCGGTTTATGTGTTGTTGCAGTGTTGTGAAGTGCGTGCGGCTTGTTGTGCGAGAGATGGTTGTGCGAGTTTGAGTGAGATAAGTATGCAGAGTTTGAGCTTATATTGGTTAGTGGGTTACCAGACCTTTGACATGCTAGCATTGCAGTTCTGACCCAGTGTGGCAGTGGCAACTCTATCCGGATGCGGCGCGGGCCAATGTCCACAATTCTTTCTGGGTGTGGGCAAGCCAACAATTCACAGTCCCGTGCAGATGCAGCGCAAGCTAGCGTTCTGAAATCTGTCCAGGTGTGGGCATGCTATCATTCGCAACCCCATCCGGATGCTGCGCTGGCTGGTGTTTGCAATTCCAAGTGTGGCACACGCCAACACTCATCCAGGCGTGGGGTTGCTGTCCTTCAATTGATCCCATCTAGATGCGACGCAGGTTAATGTCCACAGTTCCAGGTGTGGCCTGGGCTAGTCTTCAGCTTTCACCAGCTGAACAGTGTAAAAGACTGTGGAAAAAGGTTCCTAAAACACAGATAAGGAAATATAATCCACCAGTAAAGCAAAATGTTTTAGGGTTGACACAGGTCAAGCAGATTAATCATGGATATGAAAATCCTACCCCAAAACAGATGATTTTAGGAGAGCCTGCAGTGGGGCTACAGCCCTTAAAGAATAAAAAAAGTTACTGAGCCCAGTTATGGGGACAACAAATAAGAGGTGCTTCCTAGACTTTTCTTGCATTGCCATCTGCAGTGGTGGCCACACAAGTAAGCTATGGAAGCCCAGCTTCACCTAAGGGATGTATGAAGGCTCATTGATGGGTACACAGTCCCAAAAAACGCTACAGGTGTAATCTCCACCCTACAGATGACTATCGTTCACTTTTACTCCCTAAAAAAAGGCAAATCCTCCCCCCAAAAACAAATGCAGTAAAAATACTACTGCTTCCACCGTAAGAGTTCTAGAGAAATTTTGACTATTAGTACACAGTGCCACAGGAACAAAACTATCACTGCATTAGTGTTTGTTTTATTTAGTATAGCGCTCCAGACCCAGGGGTAAATGGGCGCTTAAGTACAGGTTACATAGTTACAGTAAATAATCAGTTATACAATTGTGGCGTTAAAGTGCCAAATATAATATGTACAGGCAGGTAGTAGGAACATTTCAAAGTATGTACAATATATACAGTTGGTACTGATCTTAGATCCTAGTGTGCATTCGAAAATGTTGAATGTGAAAATGGCAAAGATTTTGCAGAGAACCTTGCAGCAATTTTATGTGGGGGGGTGGGGTGCGGGGGATAAAAAGGAATGCAACCAACGCCATGACCCCTTATCACAAAAACACAAGGGCAACAGCAGCAATCACACAAAAACATAGAAGATGATGAAGCAGAAGAATTTAACAATCCGATACTCCATTTGACAGGACGTTTCAGCGATCAAGTAAGACTACACGGAGCACCAACCAATTTGTGACATTACAGAAGAACTCCGACAGAACAAGACAAGGATTAAAAAAAAAAACCTAACGACATCAAAAAGATCCATTTCAACCTAATCAACGTTAGATCAATGGGCAAACATGTTAGAGATTTGACATCCTGTGCGACGGGTACTTTTTATTCATAACTGAAACTACAAAGTCACACTGCATGCTGACAACTTCAAGTGGTCTCAAGCAAAACAAGAAAAACAAAAAGAACTACTCGCGGTAGCGGTTAGGTAAGAATTGGTGTAGTCATAATGGGTGAGACTACACAAAACATATCTGCTTGGTATTAGCTATCCCACCTTTTGGTTTAGGTCTGTACTACACAAGTTGTTTTGCAGCCAGGCTTAAAGGCATGGTCTAGTAAAAAATTGTATTTAAAAATAGATAGGCAACATAAAAAAATAAAAATACTAGCATTCTCTTTTTTAAAACTTCCCATGTAAAATTGAGCAAAAGCAAGCACATGGGTGCATCCATTTTGTGAAATGGATGCCCTCCTGTGCTGGCTTTTGCGGCACTAATGAAGGAAAAGCCAGCCAGCTGTAGTAAACAAAAGCTACCGCTGGGTGGCTTTCCCTTCATTAGTGCTGTACGCGGAGGACAGGGACCGGAAACCAGAGCCAGAAAGCTGCAGCTGAATCTCGGTAAGTGCTATTTATTTAAAATAAGCACTAGCTGCGGTTTTTTTTCTACTTTTTCCGGGCTGGAGGAGCCCGGAAAACTTAGAAATAAAACCGCAGCTTTAAAAATGTTGTATTTATGTTTGCGGTCGCTTTTGAAGCGACCGCAAACAAATACAAAGTTATTGTGTTGGAAAACGCTGCGGTTTTTCTTTCCAAGTTTCTCAGGCTGCTCCGGCTCGGAGGAGCCTGAGAAACTCGGAAGGAAAAAACGCAGCGTTTTCCAACACAACCGTGTTGTGTTTCTGCCTGCCTTGGCTTTCACTTTG
Organism: Ambystoma mexicanum; assembly: GCF_040938575.1. NCBI lineage: Eukaryota > Metazoa > Chordata > Amphibia > Caudata > Ambystomatidae > Ambystoma > Ambystoma mexicanum. The sequence continues at coordinate 1,565,607,262 of NC_090937.1, read as the reverse complement.
GGTCTCCGGTGCTCCCCTGGGAGCACCGGAGACCCAAAGTGATAGCCACAGCAGGCAGAAACACAACACGGTTGTGTTTACATGCCGCATAGTGTTTCTGCCTACAGCTGATTTCCCATTTGGGGCTCTCGGGCTCCCTGTGGGGAGCCCGAGAGCCCCAAATGGGAAAGCAGATTCAGGCAGAAACAACGCGGTTGTGTTAGAAAACGCTGCGGTTTTTCTTTCCGAGTTTCTCAGGCTCCTCCAAGCCTTCAAAAGCGACCGCAAAAATATACAACGTTTTTAAAAGCTGCGGTTTTATTTGTAAGTTTTCCGGGCTCCTCCAGCCCGTAAAACTTAGAAAAAAACGCAGCTAGTGCTTATTTATTTTTTTTTTTTTTAAATAAATAGCACTTGCCGAGATTCAGCTGCAGCTTTCCTGCTCTGGTCTCCGGTCCCAGTCCTCCGCGTACGGCACTAATGAAGGGCAAGCCACCCAGCTGTAACTTTTGTTTACTACAGCTGGCTGGCTTTTCCTTCATTAGTGCCGCAAAAGCCAGCACAGGAGGGCATCCATTTCACAAAATGGATGCGCCCATGTGCTTGCTTTTGCAAATTTTGAGCTTGAATAGCTCAAAATTCAACATAGGAAGTTTTAAAAAAGAATGCAAGTATTTTTTTTATGTTGCCTATCTATTTTTTAAACAACATTTTTTACTAGACCATGCCTTTAATGTGAGGGGTAAATGCGAGCTGTAGAGCTGTACAATGGAAATCCGTAAATAAGTAGCCAACACTCAAGGTTTCAGTTATAAATAGTTAAGCATTTAACTAACGTCAGTTTAAATAAGCATTCTTTTAAAAGGGCAATTTGTTCTAACAAATCAAATGCACTTTAACATTACTTTTCAGCGTCAAATAAAGCCAGTAGATAATCTTTGTATATGCATCATAAAGTACTCCAACACCCCGAGGGGACTTCAATCATAAGGATAGTATTTGCATTTATATATCACACCAATACACTTTTGTTGACTTGGAGTTGCAAAAAGGAAAAGGTTAGAACAATTTCTCAGTAATTAAGAGGACAAGTGAATCCTCCAATAGAAAAGACTTTCCCAGCAGTACCAGTATACAACAAGCTACCAAACAGTATCAAAGTCAACGGATTTCGAAGAGTGCCTTTAGGGAGCCATGTGAGCCAAAGTCATTCTCTCCATTGAGAGGCCAACAACCAGCGTTATCACTGTCCCCCTCGTCACACTTGGCGGTGGCTGCTGCGGGTGAGGAATCCACCTTCGACATGCCGTAGGCTGCCCACCTCTTGACCCTGCGTGGAGTTTACAGGCCGCACACCCGTCCTCTTTGCGGTCGTGGGATAAGCAGCGGTTACACCGCTTATGCTTGTCCTTCCACGGAAATTTGCCCGTGCAAAGTGGGCAAAATCAGGGAGTCCTCTCCATAGCGGAGGACGTAACTAGTGATAATGACCCAGAAGGAAAGGGGGGGGGGGGGGGAGAGAAAGGCATTCTAGAAAAAAAAATGTCCACACCAAACACCCACTTCTCCATACTGTGTTGGCCGGCGAGGCCGGGCAACACCTCCGTCGAAACCACAGCGGAAAATCTTGCGTCGGCGGGGGAAATGAGTGGCCGAAGAGGGCTGGAGGTGGTATAGCTTAACAACAACTGACAAAATCGACCAAGGGTCGAACAAGTGGTAAATGGCAATGTCTCTTACGAGCTCCGCATAAGGCGGCCAGATTCTGGGCGGGAAAAAAACAATCTAAGGGACCTCGTCGTGTGAGGGATTTTGGGTACACTACACGTCACTATAGGGATAGTATTACAGACACACCTAGGTCGACGTCCCATTTTTGACATTCGAAAAACAAGATATGATACTCCGCAGTGACCACTGGATGTCGGACTATGCACAGCATGCGATTCTAAGCAGATTAACAAACATCACAAAGTTATATATGCGTTACGCAAGTTGTTCTAAAGTCCAACTGTAGTTACACGCAAGACTGTTTGGTCTCTGGGTTTTGGGCCCCAACCACTAATATAGGACTGTGCTACCCAAGTTGGAAGAGCAGCAGAGCAGTCAGGCATATCTTGGGAGGGGAATGTGTGATGCAGAGCAGAACAAAGAAATCCGCGCATCCAAGGATCAAAAAATATTTTATATACAAGAGACACAAGCGATTCTAAAAACGAAGTAATTGAATAACATTGGATAACTTTGAAAAAGGAAAGAAAAAGAGCAGGTGAGTAAACCTGCATGTCCCTTTCAGATCCACACACAGCGACATTCGTTAAGGTTAATAAAAGCACCTATTTGTCTCAACTCAGCAATAGTCAGTTTAACGGAAAGTAAAGGTTAGACAAAACAGGTTATACTGGTAAGTAACAATGTAACACAAAGAATGGTTTAGGCAGTCTGTTCCCAACTAGAAATTAGATCACAGTTCAGGTTGGGAGGAACAACCAATGGCCAAGCCAGGAGGTTGAAGATGGCCTTTTGGGAAACCAGCAATACCACAGTAAAATGGGAAGGAACAGTTCCGATGACAATCTTCATAAGAAAATAAACAGTTCATGTAGAAAGCACAGGAGCTCAAGGAGAGCCTTCACGTGGGTGTGCAAGCTGCAAGCACTCCCAAAGCAAAGGTGCACCCAAAATGAAAGCAAAGGTGCACCCAAAATGACAATAAGTGCCAAGCCCCACAGGATGAAGTTGAAAATGCAGCTGGACGCCTTCCTGATGCAGCTTTGAAGACCCGGTTTCCTGCTCCTTGGTCATGGTGATGAAAGAGGGGACCTTGGATGGGCTTCTGCAGCAGCAATCGAGAGAGGAGGTCACCAGCAAAGGACTCAGCTTACTCCAAAGGCGGTTTGTGGTTTTGGTGCCTTTTTCTTAGCGCCAAAGGCGTACGGATATCGCTGGTCAAAATCTCTGCAGTTTCTCGGTCTTGGGGAAGAATACCTGCTTCTGGAGGTCCACAAGGATGCTAGCGAAGGTTCAGTGAGATTAGTTGATCGCAAGATTATGCACTCAAACATTGTCCATGTACCCTGGGTATTGGTGTTCTGCAGCCCAGGAAAGTCACAGGATGTCAAGTGGGGTGAGAGGGGACCCAAAATCGTAAATGTCTTTAGGCCGATTATGCCCAGTCCTTGGCGGAGCAGTCCTATCGAGTTGAAAACCCGGTCAAGACAGCAGCAGGGCTTCACCGGTACTTCTGCGTTTGTTGAAGATACTGAAGGCATGTGTGCTCAGGCATGTTTGCTCATATTCTGCTTCCGATTTCCAGTGGTCGCCTCTGTCTGTGGTCCAAAAATCCTTTTATGAAAATCATTCACTCCAATGGAGCGGTCAATCACCTGTGGGATGGCTGTCCTGCACGACAGCCAGCCACACAGTTCAAACTGGTATCAGCCAGGCACACCAACAGACCAAGGACAGAAGTCTCAGGACCCCATCTCACTTCCTGCCATGACACACTGGCGACCTTTTTTTGTGAATGTAGCCAAGACTCCAAAGACTAAACTCAAAAAGGACCCACCCCCACCTGGAATGATAGATGAGCCCGGAAGGAACTTACCCATGGATGCTGTATTGTAGAAATCTGAATGCAACTAACCTGCACATGTTTTCCTACCATCTAGTGCCACCAGCCATTTAAGTTTAATTACTGTAACTAGAAGGTTACTGGAGCAGTGGGAAAGGAGTTCCAATATAACCCTGCAGCACCCCACAAAAGGTGGTGGGTGCTGGTCCCACAAAAGAAAAGTTAAGATGAAAAGTGACCTTACTACTGGAGAAAATAAAAGGCGAAGTGCAAGGGTCTACCCAGCAACACTGCACATATGGTGCTGCAAATGTCGATTCGAAGTATGTGCAAAAGAATGACTGAGGGGGAAAGTTCCACTCACTCAGGAGAATAAGTTCCAAATAAATCCCATAGTCCAAAAAAAACATGCTCAGGGCGTCTGCTGGAAATTGGGGGTGTAGCCTCTTTAACCCTTCCATGAATGCTTTGATGACAGGGACTTTACACCAGGATACCTTGTTCTGAGAAGTGGTGTAAGCCGATAGGGCCGGAGATGAACATTTAAGGAATTGAAGACTAGGCCGGAGTCTATTTAAGCATTACCCTCCCACCCCATCTCGCACTCGATCTGGCACCAAAACACAGAGTGACCGCCCCTCTCCCGCGACCCTCCATACCTCACCACTTCCCCCATCGGTCCAACTTCCCATCCCTTCCCATACCTACTTTTAGAGCGTCGCCTCTCCCCACCTCTTCCCCCTTGCTCGACTTCTCACCCAGTACACCTAATCCCCTAGCGCCCCTCCAGACTAACCACAAATTTCCTAAACCACCACACAACATGTGCTCTACTCATCCCCCCTGATCCGCCGCACTGCGTTTCACTCCTACCTACCACCGCCCGCCTATTCTTCCCGCTCCCCATCGAACAAACCCTCTCTCCTGACCCTCAAAGCGCACATGCATCCAGACCACCCACTACCCCACTCAGTCAGACTCAACCAGCCCGACTGAACCTACCAACCCCATCTCACCAGGCATCCATATCTACGAGCACTCCCATCGAAGAGCGTCACGAAAACCTCCTCCCCTCATGAAGTCACATTCATCCTTTTCAATGCCCGCTCTATAGCAAGAAAAAGGCACAACATCTTTGACCTACGAACCTCTGACACTCCCCGCCCTCATTTTTAGTCATCACTTAAACCTGGTTCTCCAACGACTTTGCACCAGTCGCGCACAAGGCTTTCCCCCTGGCTACTCGCTTATTGCCCACAACAGACCTTCCAGCGGTGGCAGAGGGGCAATGCTCTGCAAACCTTGTTTCTTTGTCTCACTCGTCGAAACCCAGAAATGCAACACTTCCTGTGAATCCATTTAGTAAAACTCTTGCTACCATCAACTCTCATCCACAGCTTCCTATTCATCTACAGACCCACCCCCCGCCCCCCAAGATACGACAGACATTTTGACAACAATCTCTGTGACTCAATAGCTACCATTCAGGTAAATCACCCAACTCTTACACTATTGGGAGAATATCTGGTTTAATGTTCCCAACAACCCCATGAGCCCAACCTCTGGTCAACCGTCTTGATGCACTCAACCTCTCCAGACATACCACTGGTCCAACTCAGTCAGGTGGGCACATCCTTGATGCAATCTTCAGCTCCTATGACCTAGTCTCCATATCCAGCCCCAAACCGTGTATCTGGACAGACCACTCTGCCATCCCTTTCTCTATCTACACGCCATCCCTTCCTCCCACAGCTTCCTCCTGCCTCCACTTCTGGTCACAAATGCAGGAACAAAGTCAAGGTACTCCCTGACCTAGCCGTAGCTCTACTACTCTGCCCCCCAGCAATGCGGTCCTTTGGTAGAACCTTAACCATTGGATCCTTTGACTGTCCCACACACTCTGCGACTCCCTCTCGCTACATTTCTACAACACTGCACTTGATAGAATGGAAACCCTAAACACCAAATTCCCCATCCACACCCTCTGCCCTACATCTACCCCTCCTGATCCCGTTGCCCCGACGCCCACTATGCCAACCTTCGAGTCCTTTCAACCCATCTCGATAGCCTAGTTCCTAGACATACAATCCGTCAGCAGACCCTCCGGATACACCCCCGACCCCTGCCTCGCCTCCCTTCTGAAAGAAAGATTATCCTCTACTTGCACAGGAGAACATGCAAGATCCATACTAAACGACTCCCTCACCTCTGGCACCTTTCCAGAATCCCTTAAAATAGCGCACGTTAAACCGCTTCTAAAAAATAAAGACATTCGGTGTCTCCCTAGACCAAGAATTACAGGCCGATCTTCAACACCAGATTTCTCGCGAACTGACAGCGTACTCCCAGCTCCACTGCTTCATAGAATCCAACAAACTCCTCAACTGGGCACAATCAGCTTTAGACCATGCCATGGAACAGAAAACACTCTGATCTCCATCTAGGATGATATCAAGGTTGCAGCAGACTGAGGGTTGTGCAGCACTGATTCTCCTTGATCTGTCAGCAGCTTTTGACACCGTTAACCAATCAATCCTCCTGGACCGCCTCTACGCCGTAGCTCGGCACTCAAATGGCTGTCTGGCAACCTGATGGTTCAGTCATGTCCATGACATTCTTAAGCATTAGCAGTTTTTTTATTTTTTTATTTTTTTTTAGCACCAGAACTTTTGAAATGCTGGTTATAGATCAGCTTCAATGTCTTTCTCCAGGAGCCTTCTTGTCATCCCATTTAGACCCGTCGTGTCTGGCCACAAGCGTAGTGGCATTCGCTATTCGTACAAAAAAATAATTAAAATAAAAAGCCACTGACATTGCCACTTTACAGCCAAAAGAGTAGATGAACGTCTCCGGCCCATGATATCGGGTAGGAACCATTTCAAAACCATAGCAAAGGGCTCCCAAAAAAAAAAAAAAAAAAAAAAACGACCTTAGAAAATGTTACCTTTGCAATACACACCATGGAAACATATTCAGAGTCACCAAAAAAGATAATTAGATCTAGTTCAAGAACACATTAACAATGCACGCAGTGCAAAGCATGACTTTAAAAAAGGATTTGAATTCAGACTGATGCCCTGAATTTCTAGTTCTTGGTCTAGGCCACAATGAAACATTTATGAATGCAGTGAAAAAGTCCAGGTGCAAGCAAGTACCCCCCTCCCCCCAAGAGTTGCGAGTTCTAGGGCAGGTAGAAAAATATGAATACATAGGATGAAGTCAATGAGTCATAGAAGTTACTCCATTCTACTAAACCAGCGTGGATTATGTGGGCAGGCGAGGCGGAGGAGACCGGAGTCAAGGGAACCTGAAAACCCAGAAGGAAGATACAGCAGAGCATGATGACCTGACCCCAAGTACACAAACGGAGGGAATGTTCTGCTGTGCACCAATTTTCTCCAGTCCCTGTGAGTGTTAACTCCCACAAGTAGGTAAAACTGGAATAGGAGTACAGGTATGTGTGAGCGGGTTTTTCTTTTGTTATTCATTTATTACAAAATGTATTCTGTCCCTGTCCCATTCCCTTCATTCATAGTTTTGTATCATTACACTCTGAGGGAATGCATAGTTAGGATGGATTACCAAAATCCACCCGGGTTTTAGGAGGCTACTCCATTAAGGTTAACAGGGTAGTGTGACAAATCAGAAATGTGTCCCTTCCTCTGAGGCTAGGGAGGCGAGCCTGCTCTGCAATACCCTTCCTAGGTGAGGAGGAAAGTGGGACATCGCAGGGAGACACTCTGCCTTTGGGAACAAGGACTCCCATTCCCAGGAGGAACTCCCTAGAGGACCTTCCAAAACAACATCTTAACCTTTCAGAGGAGGATAATCTGTGAAGGAAAAACCAATATTTTTCATTGCCTGCACAAAATGGAAAATCCTTATAAACTCCCATATCACTGGGACGAAAAAGAGAACATATGGAGAAGAGAACCTACAAGAGGTAAAAAAGGACCCAAGATGTATGCACGGGAAGCCCCATGGATACACCAGTCCAAGAAGGGGAGAAGCCTGGGGAAGTGAGAGCCCACTACTTTCAAAAGGGCACAGACATGGACATCCCAGAAAAGCAGCAAGACGCTCACTGTGAGAAATTGAGAGGGGAACAGTGTGCAACAGTTGGTAGCAAGGAAGCTGGGATAAGTGAAGCTAGGCACGTGGCATGCCAAAGCAGAGAAAGAAGGAACCCGGGTCTGGTGAGTGGCCATGGGAGGTTAATAGTTGACCAAGGGTCCTCGCAACACCACCAAACCATTTTGCCCTGGCAGACTATGGACAAGCGGTACACAAGCTGCTGGATAGCCATCCAAGATGAACCAAGGGAGGATAAGCTGGTGAAAAGACAGGACACCAGATTAGGAGGAGAGGAAGCAGATACTCAACTAACAGAAATCCCAGTGGCAACCTTAACAAAGGAAGGTATTAGGGATAACGGGAGAGCCAAAGAAGGGAATGCAAACCATTATTGCAATGCTCATACTGGTCACAGTCACGCTCCTACTCGTCGCAGTCAAGAGAAAGCAAAGAGGGAATGAGAATTGTTACTGAAATGCCCATACTAGTCTCCGTCAAGAGAAATATTGTCGGGGTACTCCCCAACTCTATGAACAAAGCCAACGTGATTCTGATTCACAAGAAGGGCAAAGACCCGACCGACTGTGGGTCCTACCGTCCAATAGCTTTAATAAATGTGGATGCCAAATTTCATACCAAAATTCTCGCCAATCGTTTTGAAGCAATACTTCTTATATTAATACACCACGACCAGTCAGGTTTTATTAGAGGGAGGCAAACATCTGATAATGTTAGAAGATTGGCCCACCTGATCGAAAAGACATAAAAAGAATATCCCGGCCCTTCTGTTGGCGATCTATGCCGAGAAGACATTTGATCGGGTCGAGTGGGGATACCTGTTTACTGCTATGAGCAAGATGGGCTTTGGCCCTTGATTCATCACCCGAGTTAGGAAGAATTACCAAAATCCAATAATCCGACTAGCAATAAATGGCCAAATTTCAGCCCCTGTTCAGGTAGGAAGAGGCACAAAACAGGATTGCCCAATGTCACCCCTTCTCTATGCACTTCACCTAGAACCATTCCTGGCGGCAGTAGAGCCAAAGAAGATATAGAAGGGGTCCTGTTTGGAGGCAATGTCCACAAGGTAGCGACCTTCGCTGACGACATGATTCTGTCATTGACTCACCCTGTCACCACCTTGCGGGCAGTGGCTAGGGAATTGGATAGGTTTGGCCAGGTTGTGGGGCTAAAAATCAACTTTCACAAATCCCTCTCTCTCTGACATCCAGCGTCGTGCACAACCTCAGGAGGGCCTTTAAGTACAGATGGGTCGACACTTCGCTAAAGTATCTGGGTATTCATCTGACCAAGACCATAGGAGATCTCTACAAGGCAAATTTCCCTCCACTCCTTCAGAAGATCAAGTCCAAATTGGTGGACTGGGGGCCCCTGGAGCTCTCTTGGCTGGGTCGAATTAACGCCTTAAAGAGAACGATCTTGCCCCTGCTCCTATATCATTTTTCAGCTCTCCCTGTCCCAGTCCCGACGATCTTCTTAAAGGCCATCCAGAGAATAACCAATCGTTTTGTCTGGAAGTGTTAACACCCGAGGGTATCGGCTTCCCTCATGAAAGCTCTCACAGCCCGGGGAGGTGTGGGGGTGCCGGACTTTAGGGTTTACCATCTGGCAGCTCAGATTTCTGTTATTAGAGATTGGCAAAGGAATGACAGAGGGAAAGTGTGGGGGCCGATGGCTAGGGCGGTGGCGGGAGGGCACCTAGAGGGGGGGGGTTCTGTGGTTGCTGAGGCCTGATCGACCTTCCCAAATGTACTGCAATGATATAACAGCGACTACGGGTGAGGCTTGGGATCAAGCCGTTAAAAGGGCGAACATTACCTCTTTCCCATCTCCGTGTACTCCGCTGCATGGTAATCCACAATTTACTCCAGCACTTACCAACGCTGGGGCTTTCGACCCTTGGTTCCATGTGGGCTGCCGGATGGTGCGGGACATGTTTGTTGGAGTCAAAGTTAAACATTTTGAGCAGTGTAATAAAGACTTCGGTATAGGGAAGAAGCAGAGGTTTTCCTACCTCCAGATCAGGCATTGGGTTTCCCAGCCGTCGGTTAAGCAGGGAGGGTCTTGTCCCCTCACCCTGTTCGAAAACTACTTAGACACAGACATGCCCGATTTATAAATGTATTAAATTGGGAGAAACCCTGCCGTCCAGAAAATATATGGTCAAATGGGAGGAGGACGTGGGGACGGGCATAGAGGAACAGGCATGATTGAATCTGTGGTCTCAGGTTCCGAAACTCATCTATCCAGATCCAGGAGATGTGGCTGAAACTGATGTTACGGTGGCACCCAACTCCAGCCAAGCTAAATAAAATATACCCCAATGTCTCAGGGTTGTGTTGGAGCGAGTGCGGCTCAGTGGGTTCTTGGGCTCATATTTGGTGGGAGTGTCCAAAAATTGATCAGTTCTTGACTCAGGTTCAGCAGGCGGTCGCCCAGGTGTTGGGAGTCAAGGTGGGTCAAAATAGAGGGCTTGACATATTGGGCCTCAACAGGATTCGGGCAACCCTCGCTAACAAGGCTGACCGCAAGCTCTATGTGATGATGTCGGCAGCCCTTGTCTTGGCCCGAAAGTGGAAATCAAAGGTCCCACCACAAGAACATGAATGGATTGCTTAAATCTGGTCGTTGGTGGCTTTGGAGTGGCTCACCTACTCCATCCAAGGGGACCACTTGCGGTTCACTTCAGACTGGTCCAATTTAATAGCATACCCAAGAGTGGGAGCCAGCTGAGCCTGGTGCCCCAAGGCTATGGAACTACTGGGCATAATTAGCCCCCAGGATGAGTCGGACTTGTGAGTACTACCGCAGCACTCCTCCCGAGTGGCCGTCTTAAGAAAGTAGCTCAACAAACTAGCTTAGTAGCCTGGCCGGTCATTCATGCAATGTGTTTTTTTATTTTTTTTATTTAATAGTTTTCAAGGGAGCTCTTGGATCTGTGAGGGATGTGAGGGGGACGAGGGGTTGTTGGGGAAGGGGCAATGTTTGCTTGTTTTCTTTCTCTGAAAAATTGTTAATAAACAACTTATTGGGAAAAAAGCGAAATGTTGGGAAGTTAGTACAAAGAAGTGAATAACAAGAAATATTCTGAAAGTGACCCAATTTGTATCAAGAAGGCCCAAGTCAAATAGAAGGTCAAATTATAAAAGAAATCTGAAAACAAGCCGGACATTGTAGATCTATTTCCAAAACAGGGGGTGGGGGGGATCTGGGAAACTACCAGCACGAACACAGCCCATTGACTTGTTCTTGGGTGGATGGCCCCTGGCAGAGTCTCAATCAAGTCTTTAACTCGCTGTTCTTTTCACAGAGAAGAAATTTCCCCACATATCAGTCTTTGTTCTGCCCAGGGGCAGTCCAGCACCGAAATGCCAGGCAATTCTCCTCTGAACAAGAGTACCACAGCAACCCCATACATGTGTTTCAGCCTAGTTGGGCATCTTCAGTGAGGTGAAGCAGTGTCTCTCTAAGAGCAGTGAGCAAGGGGTCCACGTCTGGAGTCCCCTGGTAACTTAGGGAGAGACCCAAAGTTACTGCAAAAGAGGGCAGGATAAAGACCGAGATGCAGGGACATGTCTGCTCTGTGAAAAGAACAGTGAGCTAAAGACTTGGTTGAGACTCTCCCAGGGGCCATCCACCCAAGAACAAGTCAATGGGCTGTATTCGTGCTGGTAGAGTTTCCCCAGACACCCCTCTGTTAGATATATATCCATACACAGAACTAAAAAGGGAAATCAAAGACTATGAACTATTAATAAGAAATAATACAGAGAAAAAAAAAGATTACTTGTTTAATACGTTTACCAGGAGTATGACAGAAGGATCATTCCATAGAGGAAAGAAAGAAGAAACAAAAGTCCAAGATAATAATTGAGCTGAACAAACTGATAAAAGTTGTCACTGGAAGACTGCATTTCTATGCTCTGGCCTGGTGGACAGATGAATAGGAGGGCAACCTCGATCGTAAACAGGGACAATTCTGGGAGCTGTAGTCAAAACAAATCAAGGAAGCATAGAGAGCGGTCAATGCCAAGTCTCAGGAAGGAGTGAGCCTGGTCAACGGTCCACCAGCTAAGTAATCAAGGATTACAATTAGACAAGTAGTTCTAAAACACTTTTTGGCCAAGCAAACACTAGGAAAAGGACTGCAAGCAAGTAATAAAACATTTATTATAAAGTCCCAGTAGCCAATGCAATAAAACCACAATACCCTTGGCCCCTCAATACTGAAAGGAAAGGTATGTTTAGAATTGCAATGTCAATACACAATATTACAAACCTGACTTCAGAAGTCCAACCCTACGTTGACAGGTGCCTAAATTCTAAGATGTTTTGTAAGGCAGGAAAAGGTAAGAGGAGAGTTTTGCGGCTGAGAGAAGGTACCAAAAGTCTGGTAAGGATCTCTTGCAGTGAAATAAAACTGTTCCCAGCTTTCGGGTGATTTTCTATACTCTGGCCTGGTGGACAGATGTATAGAAGGCCAGCTTAGTATAGTGACGGGGACAACTCTGGGAGCTGTAGCCAAACCAGTTCAAGGTAGGTGGATGAGTGGTCTAGTCCAAGTCTCCAGAGGTGGTGAGGTTTTAAAGGGGTCTTCAATGAGCATACACAGTGAACATTCAGGGAATACGCTTCAGACAGGTGGTTATAAAAAATACTTTAAACACTGAGAAAGATCACACAAAAGACTTCAGTGCATATTTACAATCAATGGAGTAGGGCAAAATACATATATATCCCAGTAAAGCAATTAGTATGAAGCACTACAGGTCCACAGAAACAAAGCACTAACTTTAGAAATCCACAAGATGTAGGGGGCCTTGTGCCCAAATGTTCAACCAAGTTCCATACAGGTTTGTTGGGCTGGAAATAATGAGCGTAGGGTCTCTGGGATTCAATGAGTAGTTCCAAGTGGTAGAGGGCAAGTTGTTCCAACTAACAACACTTTCCCTAACCATCAGAGTACTTATGCGAACAAGCAATGGAAAAACCAAACTATTAACGTTTCTACTAATTTATCTTTTTAGGACTTGGTAGGATTGCTGAAGAGGATCCGAGGTCACTTTTCCCGCTGTCAGCTTCAGGCCTTGATGCCCAGGGGGTTGCAAGTGCAAGTACTTCTCCGGTCGGCGAATTATGCTGGTGCAAGGTTTTTAGGTTGAAAAATGCAAAATAACTTGATGCAGGGCCCCTCTCAGGACAGGACGCAGGCAAGCAGTTTCAAAACGCCCACCGACGCAAGAGGATTCACTTGCCACGGTCAGACTTTGCCTCCCATAACAGGTCCCCCTGATGCTGGAACCACGAAATTTTGCAGAGGTAAGTCTTCTAGCACAAGCTGGTACCCCTCCCCCAATTTCGAGGCCTCAACTTGGAACAGCGATGTCTGCAGCATGGTAGCCCAAACTGAGCTGGTCAGCCACTGAAAACGAGCCAACAACGAAAATGGATGTTCCCTCCATTTCAAGGGTCGCAGCTCCTTCGCAGGACTGCTGAGATAAGACGGCGCTCTACCAGGAGCGCAGCAGATCTTGGACGACAGGCCGTCTTCCAACGGGTCCACAGTCTCCTTGCAAGTCTTACATACAGCAGGACAGGATATTTGGCTCCAGTTCGTTCCCGTATCTCTCCAGAGTGGGTGCAAGGGTCCTCTTACCACAGACACACCGAAACCAGTTTGTGGATTGAGAACAGGCACCCCAGCCCACTTCCTGTCAGCAAACATCCATGGCCGTACAGTAGCCCTACAAAAGCCTCCGCTTTCCCAGGCACTGTAAGTCCATATTAGGATTTTCCTGGCCTCAGAGGCAAGGAAGAAGGGTTAAAGACAATATGAACAAAGAACTTATGCACCGCCAAATTTAGGCACTATCCACAGATCGTAGCCAAATGTGGTAAACGCAAACCTTAATTACACCAATCAAAATAGCACAAATAACTGCTGCCAGCATATTGTCCCATAGACTATCTTTGGTTACTTTAGGTGTGCCCGTTAGCCTAGGGCAAAACAAAAAAAGTGTACCCCATTGTAAGATTTCCAAAGTATTTCCAGATTGACAGTTGTTGCAGTCAGTGACAACCTCGTATCGCGGGTCAATTGGATGATGGAACGCTGACATTTCAGAGGTGACCCCTCTCAGAGAAGCTTTAGTTCCCCACAGTTCCATGCCAAAAAGCATAACTGCCACATCTGCAGTGCAGTAGGCCAAAGTTTGAACTGGTCAGACACTGGGCGGTCCCAGAGGCACTTCTTCACAGGACAGTGCCAACACCAGGAATGGTTTCTTCACAGGACAGTGCCAACACCAGGAATGGTTGGTCCCACCACTCCAAGGGTCGAAGCTCCACTGAAGGACTTCTGAAGACCGCCAGCTAGACAGGGATTCATCCAAACTGTAGCAAAAGTTTGCCGTCAGGCCTTCTTAGGACGGGCCCATGTTTCTTCCACGGTCTTCCCAGCTGGGAAGGATAGTTGGCTCCTTGCAGGATTCCTCAGGCATGGTTGCAGGACACTACTTATCCAGAAAGTCAGCCGAGACACAAACTCAGCTCACCCAATAGAGGATCTGCCTCTCACTCACACCCCAGCAGTGGTCCAATCGGGACCACGGATGGTGAAACTCATGCATATACTCTAGTCATACACAAACCAGTATGTGGATTGGGACCAGACAGTCCCAAGAAAAAGGAACACAGTTTCCAGTACTGAAATCTTACGGACTGGTCGGTTTTCACCGTAACCGAGCAAAAGGAGTGGTGTGAAGCAGAAGGCTTCACTTCACAGGCAAGAGTCAGGACAGAGTTCAAAAGGTTTGGAGGGGGTGGGTAAGAGTACATAGAAATTGATGGATAGTTGCTAAAAGAGAAAACTTTCATAAGTTATTAGAGACTATTGTAAGGGTGCAGAGGAACGAGACTGACACAAAAGTGGCATAGTGGTTGCGATAAGCATTATGGATAGGTAGGTATTTCTTTTTTCGTTCAAGTTAAGGGGGAGGGGGTTCCCTGCCTCCAATAATAAGCTAAGGAGTTTGTGAGAATGTACTAAATCATAAATGTCCACTGTGTCAAATCCTATTTCATAGGATTACTAGCTTCTTTCTCAGCATCCAACACCAGCGAGGGGGGGGGGGGTGGGTGGAGGGATGCCTTCTTTCCCCTGGTTCCTTCGCCTCTCAATGCCAGGAGGAAATGACTCCCTTTACCCAGGCTTGCTTCAAGGTATTCTTTTGGTGTGGGTTCAAGACACTGGTTGGAAGACCCGGTTCTCTTCTTTACCAGGTACTAGGAAGAAGAGGGATGGCTATTCTCTTACTGGTTCACGGTTCACTATCCTGCCAGGTACCATCTATCACTGCATTCTGATTTGTAGCTTCTACTGCTATGCGGTTCCCAGCCGTCCTTTCTCAGCTTTCCCCTAAGACTTTCTACTTGCCACCTTCAAGCTGGTGGCAGCAGTTACAGTTTGCTATTTTTTTTAGTTAGCCCATTCGCTTTTGGCTGCTAACAGCGTCTAGTGGCCTATG
The DNA here is from genome assembly GCF_040938575.1 of Ambystoma mexicanum. Taxonomy (NCBI): domain Eukaryota; kingdom Metazoa; phylum Chordata; class Amphibia; order Caudata; family Ambystomatidae; genus Ambystoma; species Ambystoma mexicanum. Next base: position 1,565,592,088 of record NC_090937.1, on the reverse strand, counting down.
CATAAGATTTTTTGCTTGTTTTAGACATTGTTCTTCGGCCTTCTTCCTGCCTGCTCAGGTCAGAAAATCTCGATTGTTATGCATTAGCCCGGGAAAGCTGCTGCTTTCTCGGGGTAGTGCATGCCAGGTGTCTATGGGCTCAGGAAGTGGGCGGCCTCGTCCCAATTCACATATTAGAATTGTTCATTTATAAACGCGCTTAATATCAACAAATGGATTCCAAGCACGGGATCGTGAGTCAAACCGTTGTTGCGCTTCGTTGTCTTGCTTCCAAGACAAACACGTTTACCTTGAGGTGTCCTTCCTCCATTGTGCCAGTAGGTCTAGTGTGCATGCATGAGTCCACCCAGGGGTGGACTGGTGACCAAAAGAGGCCCTGGAAATAATGTTCAAAGTGGCCCCATATGACATTTTCAGCAAGCCCAATGCTTTTCCTATGAGGAAATACCACACAAAAGAGGCCTAGGGTGCAGAGGCCCACCGGGAAATCTCCAGAGTTCCCTATGGGCCAGTCCACTGCCCCCCCCCCCATCCCATCCACCTCATCCCCCCTCAATCCCCCCACTCTCAAGCTCCCCCGGTGGTCAAATCCATATTCCAACTGACACCTGTCAAGAACGGAGAAGACCTGGCAGACACTGCCAGTCCCGACGCCACAGCACATGCGTGGGAAAATGTCTACAATCACCAGCCTGCAGCCCAGAAAAAGAAAAAAGGGGGAAAACCGTGCATCAATGCCTTACAAAGCAACTAAAACAGACTCCAATGGAGAAGTAAATACCAACAAAGCAGTCACAAAAAAAACCAACAAGCAAGGCCAAAGACACGGGCCAACGTAAAAGGGGCCCCAAATGCCAACAAAGGGAACAAGCTCCAAAATTACCCTCTGCAATTCGCTAAAAGAATTATTTGCGAGACAAGGCAAAAAAAAGCATGAGGTACTTTCTGAACTCACGGACGACGAAATCCTAGAAGCCCTAACGGACCTACAGCCAGTCCTAAAAACACGCAAAACAGTCTGCACCTCTAGTGACAGTAGCTTGCCTTTAATCGGCAAAGTGGCACTAGGTCCTGCGCCGCAGGTAAAACCACCCGTGAACTCTTCCCTAGAGCACACCTCGAGCAACCCTAGTGCCCTTGACAAGGCCGCCACATTAGGCAAAACTCCACAACCGCCATCTACAAACTCAACACCTCCAGCCTTCACAGGCGAGAGGCCAGACTCCCTCCACGAGAACTCGCCCCTGCTGGGGGACAACAAAGGAATGACGAGGCACCGGAAGGCCCACTTCCCAGAGACCTCCTTTAATCCACGCTGGGCAAGCCCGAAAAATCTCACAAGGCTAATGTCTTACCAGATCTACACCCCAGAACAGACCGACACAGTTTGGTTGATCCCAGGAACCCAAAGACCTGCGAGAAGATCCTCTCTTCCACACCTCCCACGGGACATCCGGCTCGCCCAGAACCTCCTGGAAGACAGGCCCACACATGACCTACCTTTTGGGACACCGAGCAGAAACAAAACCCACGCCCCCACGACACAAAGAAACCCCAACAAAAAAGCCGGGCATGATGGCGATAATGTCGGCAATCACAATTGCCCTTGCGCCATTCGGAAAACTATACGAGTCTCTAAATGAGACCTTAAAAGACCATAACACTCATCGCCCTGATGCACACTAAAATGATTTACATTGAGGGTTTCATCACTGCAAAAGAAAATAACATGACAGGCTGCCACGCCTGCCCAAACTCCTAAAGAGATCCACAAGACCTGGCCAGAAATAAACCCGAAGCAATAAAGACGCAAGGATCCTGCGCTAAAACCCAAACTGACCCGTTGCCAGGGGCAGCGTCGTTTGTATTTTCAGGAATCCAACGAGATACTCGAACAGGAAAGAACAAAACTAAGTGCACTAGGAAAAAAAAAAAAAAACCTCACGAGGCCTGCATTATTATTGATCCTCCAAACCAACCCAACCCCTCGCCCAAAAACGAAAACTCTCAAAAGCAAGACTACCTTGTGTTCAATCAGCAGAAAGTCATAAATCTGCACTGTCAAAAGATTCCCCCTCACTCATCCCACAAATTACTGAGGACAATTGAGGACTTCATGGTCGACAATAACGCTATGGACATCACCCTCCACCTGTGCCCTGAGACGGGGGCAAACAAAAAAAACTACGAACCAGCCTCTGAGAGCACCTTCGGAAAGAAAACTGCCAAAAAACGCAGACGAAACAGCTCGACAACCCATACCCCGAAACCGTCCACCGAAGCATGACTCTCAAAAGAATCACTTCAATGAAAATAACCAGAATTTAATATTCAGAAACCGCGAATAGCAAATAAAAGACCTGGTCCACAAGGGCCCGCCGCAATGAAGAGACACAGGGAACATATAAGCACAGACCACAAAGCAGCAGCAAGTGCTCACAACAAACCTCGACCTGTCAGAGGACATTGCAAAATATCACTAAGAAGAACCATCTTCAAACGGGAACAAACAGAAAAAACTCAGAACCCATAACTCTGAACAGAGGAATAATCATGAAGATCCTGAGAAATACAAAACATCTCAAATTGCTAAGTCCTGATGACATCATTCTCGTCGAACCATATCACAAAGCCAGAAAGGCAAAGGCCTATATACATATAAAAGAATCCTCAAGAGCAACCCTGACCAGGGAAGACTTTGAATCCCTACTCAAAAAGGGGCTTCTCCTAACGGAACACCAAGATAAAAAGCCCCTTCTCGACAAAGGCACAGAAAATAAAACGCTAGACAGCCAAAGGGCGCACTTCAGGATGAAAACAGCACGCTACCATCGGGCAGAATCAAACAAAGGCACCTCATTCAACCGACGACACAAAGACCCAGGACTTACCGAGAACTGAACAAACAAGAACCTCTAACCCCCCTGGATAGTGAAGGTCTCCCGCAAGAAAAGGTGCCCCCGCCAATAAAGAAATCAGGAACGAATAACCACCCCATCCCTAATATGAAAACAACACGATCCACACACTCTTTTGCTCCAATAAAACAGCTTTGGGCATGGCTACCGAAATAACCAAACTCCGGGGCCAGTAAATAGCAATCAGCAGGGAGGCAAAAAATACAAGAAACTCCAAGGTCCGGGAAAGGAAAAAATTATACACCAGCCTCACTAAAACTAGGATCATGGAACACAAGGGGTTTCAAACACTTGATGTCATGAGGAGACACCAATCTGGGAGTGCACAGCATTCTAGCACTTCAGGAGACCTGGCTGACAGATGCCCCAGCAATAGACGGCTACGAAATTGAAAAAGCGCCAGCAAAAAGAGCCCCGATAGGCCGCCCATCAGCCGGACTCCTAATTGCTGTCCGAACAGGTTGCGGGCTGGTAATTGAAAAAAAGTGCTCCTTCTGCCAAAGCCATCTCTCAGTACAGGTGGAGTGGACCAGGACCGACCCAACGAGTAAGAAGACTCAGAAATCCTCAATGGTCATAACCACCTACTGGAACCCCAAAGCCACCACAGATGATTCCTAGACGGCATTCAAGCCAACTCAGAAATAACGCTGATAGTCATACGCGGAGACCTAAATGCATCCTGCCCGAATATAAAAGAACCTCTCACAACAAACAAGGGAAAGCAGCAGGGTGTCTCCAGAGGGCACAAATGGGTGAAACTAATGGACTCCAGACTCATCCTCGACGTAGACCAAATCTTCTCTAAGGCACCCCAAATACCAACATGAGAAAGGAACAACCAAAATGCCACCATCGACTATACATTCGCCTCAGAGGCAATACTCAACTTAATATCATCATTCGACATTATACGTGCCAAGGCAAGCGATCATAACATCTTGGAAATCTCGTGGTGGTCACACAGATGCCCAAACTTGTCAATGAGCGAAACAGTGGAAGCTACCAACCAAGGAAACCGTCTTCGGCTAACAAAGGAAAGAATTCTGGAACTTTCCGGGAACTATAAGGAAAAACTGAGCTCCTCGGACAACACTAAAAGCTCCACAATCGACTATCAAGCACTACTGATCGCATACCAAGCAGGTACATCTAAAAAACACGGACCACCACAACAAGGCATGCATCATTACGATAAACTCCTGGTTGAGAAACGTCGCGCTCTCCGCAAACTCAAACGTCAAGCGAACAAGTCAAACTCGCCAATAATGAAGAACCTCTTCCAAGAGGAGGCAAAGAGATACACAGGATGGCTCAAATTCCTATCGAGTTACTCCATACCAACAAGACTCGGAGACGATGCTAAGGAAGGTCAATGGCAAAAACTCTCGAGAATTCTGGGACCTCGTAAAAGGGACCGGTATAAACACAAGTCCCTCAACAGCCAACGCTGTGAGTGAGGAAAGGTGGACCACCCACTTCAACAGCCTGCTCCAAAAACCATCCCACCAGCCTCAGTCCAACCACCCATGGGGCACAACACCGTGGGAAGATTTCTCCTATAAAGCAGACATAGCAAGAGGAATTCGGAAGCTAAAACCATTGGGAGCCCCAGGCCCGGACGGGATAACTAATATTGACCTGAAAAACCACCAAGGCATCCTTCATCAGCATCGTCTTCAAAGAGATTAGCCTCTCAAAGACAATCCCCAGTTCTTGGTCTTCGGCAACAGTTGTCGCCATCTTCAAAAAGGGCGACAGATCTGATCCGTCAAACTACCGCCATATAGCCTTGCTCGACACAATAGGAAAAATCTATGGTTCATGTCTCCTAGAAAGCTTTCAACGATGGACGAAACACTTGCTGTGCAACGATCCCTTTCAAGCGGGCTTCACCAAGAACGTAGGGACCTCAATAAATATCATGCTACTGAGCAGAATAAAAAGCATTTCAAGAGCACAAGGAAAAAAAGTATACCTGGCCTTTGTCGACTTAACCCACGCATTCGACAAAATCGAACGCAACCTTTTATGGTCCAAACTGGATGCATGGAACTGCCCTGACCAGATCTTGGACCCCATCATTGCTCTACATTCAAAAACAAAAGAGTAAAGCTCAACCAAAAAGGCACCCTCTCTGAAGAGATTCGGACCAACAGAGGAGTGAAGCAGAGCTGCCCCTTGACGCCCACGCTCTTTAGAGCATTTCTTGGAGACTACAAAGAGACCTGTGAAGCCCTTCGAACATTTCCACCTAAAATAGGGGGGACCTGAGTCCCTAGGCTCCTATACACTGATGACATCTTGATCGACCAGACGCCGATCGGACCCCAATGCCAATTTGGCAACAAAAAATAACCTGGAGATCAACAAAGAAAAAAACAAAATATTGGTGCTTGGAAAAACCTACAAAAACAAACAGAAAACCCAACCAATGGACGATTGAGTCCACCAAAACTGAACAAGTTAAAGAATTTAAGTACCTCAGGGTCATGATCGACAGTTCTGGCAATGAGTCAAGCATGCAGGCTAATCTCTGGGGAAAAAACTCGGAAACTCACCTCCAGGCAAAGGCAATGGATAGGAAATTCAGCCGCTTCTCTCTCATGCCGGCGATAAAATACTACAAAGGAAAAGTAATCCCATCCCGGACTTAGACAATCCCATCATTTTGGGTCAAACTCGAAGCCTACTTCTGGCGAGAAGTGCAATGTCTGCCAAAATCCACATCATTACCATCAATAAGGAGGGAACTGGGCCTGCTCTCGTTAAAGGCAACAGATGACTGGAACGAAATGGCACTCTACAGAAAAGTGATCATGCCAGACAGAGCTCTGTAGTACAAACTGATAAAACAAGAAATAGTCGCTGCAAAGTGTAACATGCTCTCAACCTGGGCACTCAAGAAGAAACTCCAACTGGAGCAATCTGGTTGTAATGAGGAAGAGCTACTCCAAAACCCAATGTGAGTCAAGAAAAAGCTAAGTGAACTAGACTATATAGAAACGCAAGACAAGGCCGCCTCAAACTCTTGGCCCACCTCCCAAGTCAACTCAAAAAACTTTGACCAAGTGTTCACATGCTTCCCCGACAAACGCAGGAGACAAACTTTCCTAAGGGCCAAGCTAAACTTTCTGCACACCAACGAAATCGGAGCTCTCAGAGGCCTATCCACATCCAACAGCTGTCGTCTATGCAAGAATACCTCCGAAATCGAAACAGTAAGACACCTGATGACGTTCCCGGAAACCGCCACCCTAAGAAAAGCATACCTAATGCCTCTCCTCGAACCATTCGTGCTGAGAGAAGACTCCTGGTGGCCTCGTTTTCTAAGTGGAAGGAAAACTTACTGGACTATAGCAGCTGTAAAGATCTTGGAAGCAGCCTTGGCAGATTGCTTGAAAGAAAAACCCACACTAAACAAATAGGAAAGCAATCGACAACGAAGAGAACACATTTTGTAACATCAATACATTTTAATAAAACACAAAAAAAAACATTACCCCCACATCTCCTATTACAAAGTTTAATAGCTTTGATTTATATTCCATTCTATTTGAAAAAGCTGCTCTAGAAGTTATGAAAAGTATTTTACTTTACAGTAAATCCCCTTGAAAGGCTCCCACAGAAGCATTTCATAACTTCACCCCTTCTTCTAAAGGCCCCATTCAATTAGGGTAGGGCTCAAAGTTTTGGCTTCTATTCCTGGGGACTGCTTATACAATTGCTTAGTTACCTTTCAAGTGTATTGGTGAATTGTACTAACCAAATGTGAGATTTTATTTTGTATTTTTGGGCCTACAATAAATATAATTCTTTTCTACTTGCTGTCCAAGTAGAATCATTCTGTATTGGGAGGATACCCCAAGGGCAATGAGTTTGTCTTGGAAGCAAGACAACAGGTACTAATCCTGGTGGCGTTCTTAAAAACCGTCCCTGGTATTAAGCATGTTCTAAAATAAATTGTGGATCCCTGACCCAACTCATCTCTGAGATTTAGCCTTACCTTGATTGGGTTTGGCTAACTGCCCAAGTTCACTATTACTAGGGTGGCCCTCCATCGGCTCCGGGCTAAGGTGCCATTAGGGGATCACTCCCCTCCTGAAGTTTCTACACCTTTTGGTGATGTTGTTGCAATGAAAACAGTCTCCTCAGAGCAATGCAAGCAATGAGCCGTGCAGGTTTACAACGCAAGGGAGCACACTCCGTGACCCACCGTACTCCAGGCATAATGAATACAGACCAGCGGCAAGAGACCAGTTTCTGGCAGCCTGTGTGTTCAACTAGATTCTAAACTCTGTACTGGCGGACAGATGTTTAGATGGCCACCATAGTTGTAGTCAACAAGGAAACTCTGGGAGCTGTAGCCAATCTAATCGGTATACACGCATTTCGCCAACCTATTTTTGGTCGTGGTACTTTTCATTCCGGATTTCACATCGCCAGAAACCCTGTTTTTTTATTTTATTTATTTTGGGGGGTGTTTTGTTTGGATATTATTGTAATAGTAAGGGGGGCCTTGGGGGAGGGGAACTCCCCCTAGAATAAAAAAAAACAAAAAACAGGGTTTCTGGCGATGTAAAATCCGGAATGAAAAGTACCACGACCAAAAATAGCTCGGCGAAATCACGTAGAACCATTTAATCATGGTAGCATGGAGAGTATCAAAGCTAAGTTCCAGGAGAAAGCGAGTGGGGTGAGGGGTCCATAATGAGTCCACAACGTGAGCCATCAAGGATTACACAGACAAGTTTAAAATACTACCACCTTTATTTATGGCCAAGAACACACTATGTAAATGACTGTGAAAAGGTAGTAATATCACACAATATTATATATATATACATACATACACACACATATCGTTGAGACATGGAGGAGCAAAACCGCACTCCAAGCGCGAGGTCTGAAAGTCCCAGTAAAAAAGGGACAAACTCGAATCAAATGGGCGAAAACGAGTTTAATAAATGGTAAAAAAAAGCAGGCCAAACACAGCAAAACAGGACGCCAGGGCAGTGTCCCGAACAACGCGTTTCGTGCTTCCGAGTGATTGTTCACGTTAGGAACAATATATATTCACAATTTGTCAGTGCCAAATAATCAATTTGCCACCGCAATACCGGAAAGGGACACAGCGCTCAGTCCAAAGGAATTAGGTTGATGGGGGCTGTGAGCAGTCAGAAATGTGGGGCAGACAGCTTTGTAAAAGTTTTCAACTTTAGCCATTTTATTAAGAAGATCCGCCCCTCACACTAACACACCAACAGCGAACACCATTGGTAAAGCTCATGCATACATTCCAGACATACAGACACCAGTCTGTGTACTGCAACGGGACACTTCCTGGCTTTCAACACATGGCTTGTGCTAGCCTGCGAAAAGCAAAGCGTTCCCAGGCAAATGCACGACCATAAAAGGGTTTTTCTGACCCAAGAAGGCAGGAACAAGGCTAAAAGACAAAATGGCCAAAGAAAAAGCGAAACTATAGCACGGCCATATTAGGACACTAGCCACAGAGGCCAAACGTGGTAAAGCTGCAATAAAAATAGTGAAAAAGTAGCAGCTGATAAATTTAAAACTAACCAAAAAACTCCTGTGTGTAGGGGGCTACAAAAGAATCCCCATTGCACTGCATTGGAAGATGCATTGTGCAATATGAAAAAGTTAATCAAAATAAATAACATGTGAAAAAAAGTGGTTCTAGTTCCCCTGTACTAACAGTCTGGAACACTAGTCAGTTTCCCCATTACAAGTGAGCAAAAGGCCAGTGGAGTGAAGCTCTAGGCTTCACCACTACAAAAAGTCAGGGCATGCTTTAAAGAGATGATGGAACAAGAAACTGCTTGCGCACGGACGAACGAGGCCTACTACGGATGAAGAAAATAAAGAGGAAAATGATAAAGGAGAGGGAACAGGAAGAGTGCAGCACCTGAGCTCCATCCATTACAGCTCAGAGGAGTGGCGGGGCACATAGCTGGCGTCCAACACCTAGGGCATGGCTACATATATACATGTGCATAGTCGAGTTACATTTAATAATTTTTTTGTTGTGCACTAAAATTGCAAATAGAAAACTGCAAGTATAAAGGAAGGAGGATGGGATGTAGGAGAATCAGTGGTTATTTTCAGGAACAATTGCACCATCACGGCTGGCACATCTCCAACTTGTCACATTTTGTACTCGTTAAGTTTCATCTAAACTGCATTCTTACAAATCCTTTAACAGATGCAAATGGTCTCATGATAATTACATTTACTGAAAAGATTACCACTCACCTTGAAATTTTCTGTTGCAATATTACAGAGAGAACATATGTGTGGAAATATTCTTGGTATTGAAGCATTGTAATCATAAACCATAGACGTGGTGGGAGTCTTCTTTATCTGGGTATCTGCAGTTGCAGCAATCGGTTTCGTTTCATTAAAGCGTTGAACAGTTGGTTGTTCCTTCAATAGACTTAATTCACTTCTCAAGCCAAGATATGGGTCTACCATCTTATGCATGGAAGGCGCTGCTGCCTTGGGCGCCAATATATTACCAACCGGAACTACTTCCTTGTTGGAAACTGCCCCTGCAGAAAGTTTACTGGGCAGAGCAGCCCTTTCAGCAATCTTGCCAGCTGGAGGAAAAGTCGCCTGAGCATTGTCAGCCAGCCCAACCACAGCTGGAGCCGGAGCCCTGACAGCCGGGGCAACCACTGCTGGAGCAGCAATCCTGCCAGCCGGAGCCACCACTGCTACAGCTGCTGCCTTGCCAGCCGGAGCCACCACTGGCGCCTTGCCAGCCGGAGCCACCACTGGAGCCTTGCCAGCCGGAGCCACAACCCCAGCTGCTGCCTTGCCAGCCGGAGCCACAACCACAGCTGCTGCCTTGCCAGCAGGAGCCACAACCCCAGCTGCTGCCTTGCCAGCAGGAGCCACAACCCCAGCTGCTGCCTTGCCAGCAGGAGCCACAACCCCAGCTGCTGCCTTGCCAGCAGGAGCTGCAGTCTTGCCAGCAGGAGCTGCAGTCTTGCCAGCAGGAGCTGCAGTCTTGCCAGCAGTAGACACTGCCTGTTTAGTGACTAGAGTCGCTGAAGGAGCTTTGCCAGCTGGATTTGCTGCCACTTTGGTGCCCACAGCTTTGCCACCTGGACCACCTACAGATTTGCTTAAGTGTGTGTCTGCCATTTTTGGATGGACAGGATTCTTACTGGGGATATCGGACACTGTTTTCAGAGATTGAGGTAGGTTAGCCGTATGTGCTTCCGAGTAATTCCCAGTAGCCGAATTACCCATATTTCTATTGGGCATATAATCCATTACAGGTGAGCTAGGATTCTTCCTCTCATTCATTACATGGTTGTCCTCGCTCATCATTGGGGTGCTGTAGACTTTTCCCTCAACTGTAACTTCATTGGAACCATATTGCTTTTGAGTTGTGTAATCGTCCCATTTCCTCTTAAAGACATCAATGAACTGAGTTGTTCCACTGCTTTGAGCCTTTGCAGCGGCTGCCTTGGCAGTTTTACGTAATCGAATATTCTTTAAAATCAAAGGCATGTTTTCAGCGGTAAGCTCTTCATCTGGGTAGTTACTGAGTTCTTTTAGGTCATCACTGTCTAGCCCAAAACTAGCCAAAATACTTGTAGCACTCTCCAACGTGAATTGGCTGTCACTGCTTGCAGAATGCTCCTTGGCATATGATTTCTCCCCCATTCCTGTACTTGCAGTAAATTCATTCACTGAAGAGCTTGCTTGGTTTTCCCAAGGACCTGAACTGTATTTTGTCTGATTTCCAAATTGATGCGTTTCAGGAAAATGTCTTGTATCAACCCTATACTGAGATTGCTGGACGGGGTTCATTTCATCCCTTGCTCTGTTTTGGCTGAAATTGTCATTGAATTCTGAATCAAAATATTTAGCCTGAAAACCTTGAACAGGCCCCATTCTTTCTTGTATATGAGATCCAGTTGGCCCTTGATGGCCCATTGCTCCTGGAGATTCTCGTCTAAAACGAAATCCAGGATCACGATCAGGGTGGTTGAAGCCAGATTGCATCGCATCACGCTGGTTTGGACCATAATTGTTTATGTCCCGCTGGTTAATGGCATAGTTGCCCATTTCACGCTGGCTCGGAGGGGGAACCCTTTCCCGATGGCCCAACAGGGGGGGTATCATGTCACGCTTACCCAGTAAAGGGGGAATTCTATCACGCTGACCCATGCCATGCTGCCTGTCCCGTTGGTCCAAGCCCGACTGACTCATGTCACCCGGACCCATTCTGCTGTTTCCCATGTCCTGTGGATTCATGTAAGGATTATTTACACCCCCGTGCGTCATGCCAAGCTGCTGCATACCCAACTGGAACATGCCCAACTGTATCAAGCCCAATGGGTCTATATCCATTGGGTTAATGTTTGGAAAATTTGCACCAAGCGGATTCATGCCTAGCTGACTGGCTGCACCTGGATTTTGTTGCCTTGATTTAGCACCTTTTGACTTTTTTTTAGCCATTTCAATTTTAAGTGTACGCTTAGTAATCTAAAATGACATTCTTAAATGAACCAAATCAATAAACTGGATAGGATGATTTCTGTTGAGCAAAGAGTGGAGGGCACTGGTAAATTGCAAACTTTGGAAGTTTCTTCAAACCTGAAAGTAAAAAAGAAAAAAGAATAATCAAAACATGTCAGTAGTCAAAATATTCTTGTACCAATTCACAACGCTATTGTTGAACAGTAGATTAACAAAAAGCAGCATTGGCAAGCCAAACCGCTCCCCTTATCCCCCACCCTAAAGAACAGGTAATTTGAAATATTTCCTGTTAAAGACAGTTCCCTTGACCCCACCCCCCCCGCCTCCCCAGTTGACCGACTGTGCAGCAGAATAAAGAACGCAACAGGCAGGTCAGAGCATTGGGGAGGGGGTGCGATTGCTCAGTAGGGATGTAACGGTATACCGTTAAAGATACCGTGAACCACTTAATTGAACAATAATAACCTTCACATTGTTTATACCGTTAATACCGTAAAGTGTGCTTTTCAATCTGATTTGGAAAGGCTGCAATAAGCAAGTGCTGTGCAGTCTTGGTCTTGCACTGTTGGATGTGCCGTCTGCCAAGTAGTTTCAGTTGTAGCAGTTTTTAATGCCATTCCATAAACCACACGTGCCTGACACAAAATCAATATGTTAGCAATAGGAAGAATAGATTCAGTGCCAAGAAGGAAAAGGGTCTTCTTTGGGTTGGCGGCTTTGGGGTTTATATATTTATAATGGATAATGTTCTCTAAACATATGGCAATGGGGTATTTCTCATGTTCTATCATTGAATTTACATATAATAAGTCACACTGCAAAATTCACTCATCTCTGTGGGTATTCCCTGCTGCCATACCAAAGGGTAACACGTCCGTGATTACTGAACACCTTTTGGCCCGCAAGTAAACTAAAGGCTGTAACGTAAAGAGAATGCGCGCGCGCGCGTGTGTTCATCTTCACCAGTAGCCAGTGGGAGAGCATGAAGCCTAAATGACCACTTAAGAAAAGCTATTCAATTTGCTTTGCCAGTTGCAGCAGGGCTCCCCCCCCTCTCCTCCTCTCCACACGTGTGTTTGGTGGAAGCAAGGCATTTCAGTGGAAAGTATGTTGAAAAGCCCAATTCTGGCCCTGGGTGCCTGGTTTTGTTTGTGGTGATAAATCTGTCAATTTATGACCTTTTAGAAAATATTTGTTAATATTAGTTAACTCCACCTGCTATACCGCGATAACCATGATGTACCGTCATTTGGCAAGGTGATCGTACCGTCCTAAAACTAACCGTGACACCCCTATTGCTCAGTAGAAATAAAGAATGATCTGCCATATACCACAGTGAACTCGGACGTGCAACGAGCTAGGAAATAGAAAATCACTGTGTGGTTACTTTATAATGTGTTTTTCCAACCGATTCAAGACCCCGTAATGTATTTAAATGAAAAGGTAGTTGGCAGTCGTAGAACATTCCTTAGACTGCTGAAGAAGTGCATAAGAGCAGAAGTATACACCAAAGGTTTGCCCCATATCATTTTATATAATGTTAACCCCATGTGGCTTTTTTCGACCAAAGAAACCTCCAAGATCAGTACAGCAAACACCCAAAAGATTATGAATTACAATGCCCTGCTTTCCCTACCATAGGGTAAATGTGAACTTAACTGGCGAGGACCATACTTGATTTTGAAGTGCATGACCATTCCATCCAGTCTAGGTGGAGCCACGGAGCATAAGAGCACGGTGTGTCCATTAAGCAGGGAGTCAGACATGTGGCCGTTGCCGATTTCTGAATGGGTTAGTTGCTGTGTCACAGTAGTTTGAGTATTTACGTTGCTGCTGCCAAGTTTGGGCTAGGCCGTTTCTCCTCTCACTGCCAAGAGTAAGGATACCTCAGAGGCAATACGTTTGTCTTAAAAGCAAGACAACGCAGCATAACACAGGTTTGAATCCCGATCCCACGCTTAGAAACCATTCGCTGTATTAAGCGCCTTATAAAAAAGAATTATAGTTGAACCTAGATATTTCAACTGTATAGCCCAAGTTGATTTCTAACTATCGAGAAAAGTCAACTCAGAGGGTTTACAGTGCTATCTAGGTCTTTCCTCCCTCTCACTGAAATAATCGAATGTAGCTGTTTACACTAGCCGTTCCCTGCTCTGCCACAGTTGAATCCGGCTGTTACCACTGTAGTGCCATGGTCGATTTTGAGTATCTCCATTGCTGTGCCAAAGTCAATTCTATTGGTTGGCAATTACTGTTGGCAAAGTGCAGTACCATAGTCTATTCTTTGCGACTACCTTTGCTGCCCAGCCAGCCATGGCAGCACAGGACATACCATACCAAGCCTCTGCCCCCACCTTTCCACGCCCCAACCCTATCCTCGCTCTTAGCAGCCCCTCCCTGCCCCCTCACTACTGACATTGCTCCACCAAAAAAGGCGACTCAGAAGTCCACTCGCCACAAACACCACCAGGCCCCTCCCTCATAACTCTCTGCCCATCCAAAGCCACCACCGACCACCCAACCTACCCTCTCACACAGAAATAAGACAGCTCTCTGGTGGGCAAACACTATTAACCTCATCTCTACATTCCATGGTGCATCTAGCACTATGAACCTACCACCCACACTGAATCACTCGCCCCTCACAACCCGTTGCCTGCCAATGCAGCACCACCCCTCGGCTTCCAACCCACTGCCTCTCCACCCTACCCCTGCAGACACCCAACACACTGCCCCCCCCCCACTCAATGCAGCATGCGCCGCCCTGGCCACCATAACCCTATCAACACTCCTGCAAACCCCAGTGCCCCCTAAAGCGACCCGCAATCCACTCACATCATACTGCTGGCAAACTACCAGCTACACATTGCTCTCCCCAGGTTACCTCCTGCACCCCAACCCTACTCGCTACAGCTTTCCCCGCCCACTACCAAACCTGTCCTAGCATTATTCATGTGCCCTCCTAAACACCCATGCCTGACCAATATCCACCAAACCACCCTCCCTCCCTCCCCCTACAACACACTCGTACAACCGGGATCCCCAACACCCCCCCCCCCAACTCGCACTATTAGCTCCCTCTCAGCAAACCTTCTCCTATCCTGCATGCTCATCAACGCCAGAATGGTCGCCAATGTGGCCTAGCCATCCTACACAAACGACACACGTTTAATTTCCTCTTCAGTCACCCACAGCTTTCTTCGCCTATATAGACCACTTTGCTACAACCAACACTTTTGCGATTCTCTGTGACTCCCCCTCACCCATGCTGATCGAACAGAGCACACACTTGAATGAAATCAAAAATGCAGGGAACTGCACAAAATCCTAGGGTAATTCAATTCCCATCTAACACCCACCCCTACCCGAACTCGCAAGTTCTCTCTGACTACCCACCCACTTACAATAACCACAAAACTAGCTTTGAACCTTCCAGACATTCCCAGACCCTCCACAATCTCAAACCCTCGTTTTCCAACCTACTTTCTCTTCACTTCACCGCACTTTCCCAAGCCGATTTCAGCATCCTACTAGCACTTACCCGAACCCTGGGCTCGCCTGGAATCCCTTGGCTGATGAAACTTAAAAAAAATGTTTTTAAAAACTCCACCTGTGCCGAAATGGTGGCACGCTCCATTGTAAATAGCTTGCATCAAGCATTTTACCCAGAGGATTTCAAAACCTTTTAGGTAAAACGGCTTCTCAAAAAACCCAGCCGTGACCCTCTAACTCAGTCAAGCTACAACCCAATTTCCAATACCCGCTACATTGCCATACTAATTGACCGTGTGGCATATAAGCAACTTGGCCTTTTCCCAGAAGCTAATAGTCTCCTCGCCCCAGCCCAATCGGGCTTCCAACACCTCTGTGGAACAGAATCTTATCTGGGACGACCTAAAACGTACTGCCGGCAGCAGAGCACACACGTACTGAGGAACCGGCTTCTCACTGTTATTCCTATTCATGTGTAATTTTCCCTCTAGTTGTGTACCCCCAACTTTTTGCTGCTGTTTGCAAGTGAAGCACAGCTTTCAGGTGCACTCCACTGGATTTTGGGGCACTTAATTATGGGGCAACTGACATGCCCTTTAAGACAAGTCAGTGCTGGGAGACTTTGTTTACCTTAGTCCTTTCCTATGTTGCAACTTTTCTGCAACATGTTACAAGTGTGCTTTGGTCTTCCTTTCGTTTTCAAAGGCCCTAGAATCCCTCAAAGGATTTTTTGGGAGACGTGCAGATGTGCCTTGGACAAGGCTGGTGGCAGCTTATCTTTTTGCTTATTTTTAACTCTTTACCATGCAAACTGTATTTACCGAGGCATTTTGGAATTTAATTCAGCGCACAAAACCCAGAGGCAACTAGGTGCTAGTTACAGACGGTGCATTGTACCGTTACAAAGTACAATTGCATGAAAAAGCCTCACCTCATGGTACGGGGCTACGTCAGGAGCGCAAGTGGCCAAAGAAAACAGCATTTGAAATGCACACATAATGGTCACAAAGATAGAGAGGGTGTAGATGCCCACCGGGGTGGAGACTTCTAGTGGACATGTTAAGACTTACAAAGAAGAGTGGAGTGGCATAGTGTAGTAGAAAATAAAAGCTGCCGAGCAGTTACAGGTCACGAGATTATAAAATCTATCAAGGCAAAGTAGGTAAGCAGGATTACCACGATACTTAGATGTGACTGGTGCATATTGGTAACTTAGTCGAAGGGCAATGGGAAACTGTTAAAAGAACAGACCATTAACCCAATGTATATGGCAAAACAAATGCCCCAGGATGGCGCCAAAGCTGAAGGGGGCCTAGACCTCCCAAACTTCAAAAAATATTATGCAGCAGCTCAGCTGAGAGTTCTCCTTGAACGGTTCACAAAAGATATGTGCAAGCCATGGGCCAGGATGGACCAGGCAGTAGCAGGTGCCCCCTTAGGTGGTGTACCATGGACGAAAAAGCAAGACAGACCCAAGAAAAGAGAATAGGTTGAGTCTCATTATCTCAGGTGTGTGCAACATGGGATAGACTGATTAGCCAAGGCTGAATGTCCACTATCCCATCCACCCCAATGATTGGTAACCTGCAATTTCCCCCGGGAATGGTGCAGAGAAACTTTGCAAAGTGGAAGACAGAGGCTGCGTTAAAGTGGGGGCCATGTTTGAGGATGGGGAGATCAGAACGTTTGTGGACATGAACGCCTGGGGGGAAAAGGACAGACTGGAATACTATCAGTTGAGACATTGGCTGCAGCAGCCATCAATTAGACAAGCAGGGACACGGGCCTTGACCCCACTCGGAAAATGTATAACGCATGCTGGGGACAAGCACCAGAGTTCAAGTCTATATGGGTTACTGCAGGGAGAAATACCAATTCACATAAGTGGCCCTATATGCTAAAAATGCAGAGCACAGTGGGAGAGGCGATACCCGACACGCACTGGGAAACACTGTGTGCAAATCCCGAAACAAACGAAATCTATACAGACAAGGAAAGCTTGGTACACAGTGATGGTACAATGGCACTATACCCCCCAATCTCCTCCCCCCCCCCCCCGAGAGGCTACACTCAATGTAATCAGGAATAGCCCAAGAATGTTGAAGGGGGTAGGGGAGAGAGAATGGAGGCACATTTGGTGGGACTGCCCGAAGCTAAAAGGATTCTGGGGTGACATAAAAACTCAGATCTCAAAAATGGTTCAGGCCACCCCCCCCCACTCCCAGATTATTCTCAGAAGGAATGCAGTGGCCTTTTCGACCCGGAATTTCAAATCCAGACAGACAAAATCCCAACGTAAGGCCTACATGATCCTACTCATAGCGGCGTGGGTAGTAATAGCAAGGAATTGGAAAAGGAAAGAGCCCCCCATAAATGTGGAATGGCTACGTAAAATATGGGGAATAGAAGCAATGGAATGGATCACATATGGAATACAAGGGGATAGAGACAAATTCTGCCTAGACAGGGGTATGGTGTTGGACTACCTACGGGGAGACTATTTGATGCAATGGTGCCCCCAGAATCTGAAGATCTTGGACATAATGTAAAAAATGGCAACCCTTACCGAAGCCACTGCACCGCTATTGCTTCAAATTGCAGTTCATGGGAGGGGGGGAAGACAGTTTGTATTAATGAAAATGCCAATAAAAAGAAGTCCTCCTGGAACCTCACTGACTTAAATATGCCACTTTCAATCTATCCTGTCTTATTTTGCCACACTCGTTTCACCTCTTGGAGGCCCTGCAGGGTCCGGGTTCCTGTAATTGGTTATTTATAACGTGGTTAATACCCAGAAGTTTCAAGGCGCGGAACCGGGGAATCGAACATGTGTTGCTCCGAGTTGTCTTGCTTACAAGATGGGCGCGTTGCCCCCGAGCTATCCTCCCAAGACTGTCACCCACCCGGAACCAGCCAGAGCTGCCACAACTTCATACCTCAACCAACTCCAAATAAGTTACTCCTACTCTACCATCGAGTTAACCACCTCAACACTCGCAACCTCTCACCACAGCTAACCGCTCCAAAATTAGAGGTGTAAATTGGTGCACCAGAAAGGCCCCAATTCACCGGTCACACACCATCCTTACATGTTGCTTCCCAACCTAGCACTCACGAGAAGCACAACCTACACCCTCTTTCTGCCCAGACACCCCATCTCCCTCAGCAACCCCTCAACCATCCACTCTCCCTCACCTAGTTTATCCTTTCAGCTCACTCCCTCCCACCAGCCTTGGGGAACTCTCCCACTAGCTCGACCAGCCCTTACCCCACTCGCCCCCAGCTCCCTCAAATACCCAAAGAATACACATCTAGATCGAGCAAACCCCCCTTCCCTACCGCTAAAAATTACCTACAACCACAACTCTTCCCCACACACCCTAACCTAGTAACATCACCCCTCAAGCCGCTATATATCCTCCATGGCCCACAAACCAAGCAATCCTCCCCACGCACCTCCAGTGGACTGGCACCCAACACCCACCAAATATGGAAAGCCACCTGCATCTGGGAGACCTCCCGTCCCAGGCTCCCACTCCAAAATCTGCCTCCACTATCCTAGGTCGCCCCGGCACCACACTAATCCACAACATCACCCGACATCCAGAACTGCATCATCCTAACCGCCCCCAATAGCTTGTATCCCTATCCTCCATCTGTAATGCCTCATCATACATCTCGAACCATGCAGATTCCCGCCTTACATCCCGGTCACCACTATCCAACCGCCCAACAACATTTTCCAGCACCCCACATCATCCATCGTTACATTGACCATCACCCTCTACCATCGCCCCATCCCTCAGTAGACACGCCTCCACTAACCGAGAATCCACCCCGATTTCAAACAAACTAAACAGTCGTGACCGTCATCAAATATATAGGACCCAATCTCCCCAGAGCCCCCTGAAATCCTCATCACCTGGTTCTCTCAATACTTCTGGACGATTGCACACAAAGCCTTCCACCAGGCTACAAACGTATTACACAATACCACAGCTAGCAGGGCAGGCAGCATAGCCACCATTCACAAAGCCTCCCTTCACACCACACAGGGCCACCACACAGACTGTTAATGCCTCCTGGTAAAGATCCTGCTCTCACCCTCTTAGACTCTTAGCTTCTTGTTCATTTATCGACCCCCGGATACAATAGAACTTTGCACAATCCCTAAGGGACGCCATAGAAGCCATCATGGTCTCCCAACTAACAGTTTTAGGGGATTTCAACATCTGGTTCAACATGACAACCCCAGGACCCGACCACTACTGGAAAACCTGGAAATCATGCCTCCAACAAAGCTAGTCTCTGACCCAACCCACTCTGCTGGACACACCCTAGGCGCAAACTTCGGTTCACCAGACCTGAACACACAACCACGTCTGGTCGAACCACTGTCGTCCTCTCCTCTGTGGACACACTGGCCAATCTCTACCCCCAAGGCCACTAACCCAATCCCACATATGGAAGGAAAACAAAGTGGCTCATGAACTGGCAGAGCCCCTGCTTGCCCTCCACCCAACTCTATTCGGGTCAGACCACCATCTATACCTTTGATCAATGGCTTTTAGAACGACTCCCTCTCCCGCAGCAGAACTTTCTCTAACAG
Source organism: Ambystoma mexicanum (assembly GCF_040938575.1). Taxonomy (NCBI): domain Eukaryota; kingdom Metazoa; phylum Chordata; class Amphibia; order Caudata; family Ambystomatidae; genus Ambystoma; species Ambystoma mexicanum. The sequence continues at coordinate 1,565,572,552 of NC_090937.1, read as the reverse complement.
ACAAGGCCATTCTCCCAGATGGTTCACCCCAACCCTAAAAAAAAAAAAAAAACTGCTAACCATACCCCGGAGCGGCAAATTCAACACAGGTTCGATCCATGGGTCCGCGATTAGAAACCTCTGGGTATTAAGCACGTTATAAATAACCAATTATAATTATTAGCAACAAATGACCCATTTTAATAGTTATTAGGTCACCTACTAACCAACACCAGAATTAGGAGGTCAAAAAGAGGACTTGATGCTAGTTTTATGAATGTAATCGAGCTCCAGCACATGGGCGTACTATCCTCGTTTACTGGTTTATAGGATTTTATGGTTATATGCTACTCGCCTGGCAGTTGCAACTCTACGCTCGTTAATACAAAAAATAAATATGCAAACATAGGCGCAGCATAATGGTCTTAACCAACCATTCCCTTTTCAATATCCAGAAGCACAGATGGCATGCAGAACAGTCAATCATCAAAATGGCCTACGCCACCCAACTTGTTGTAACGCACAGAAATACACAAGGTCAAAGATCCTACTATCGGGAAAGTATCTCCAAAGCCCTGCAACCATCAAGGGAACTCTTCATGCTCATTGGCACTTTGAAACAATGTCTTGTTGTTTAAGCGCTTTATTAATGTCCAATAAAAACAAATAAAATCCCTGAATCCAATGCCACGGCCTGCATCACCAACACTCCCAGCCACACCCAATCCATCAGTGACTTCCTCTCAGACCACCCCTACAACATAGCCCGAGAATTACATTCTCTCAAAAATATCACTCCTCACCCACCCACAGCATAAGAAGCATCCTCCAACCTGACTCTTTTCTACCTTCTCACTGCTCACCCACAGCACCCCTAGAATTCCTTAAACTACGGTCACTCAACTGGGCCTCAGGATCCTCTGGGAACTCATGCCCCCATCACTCCTAAAAGAAACCTTGACAGTCACCTGTACCAGCTAACTAGCAAGATCCATTTTCAACTCACTCGCTACTGGTAGTTTCCCAACAAATTTAAGGCCTCATATCAAGCATCTGCTAAAAAAAGACCTCCCTCGACCCTCTTGTCCCAACCAACTACAGACCCACCTCAAACAACCCCTTTATAGCCAAATTAGCTGATCGACAAACAGACTCACAACTATGTCTCAACTCAGAATCAAACAATATCCTCTACACCACCCAATCTGCCCAGTGTTCCACCTGGGACGATCTAAAAAAAGACACACAGAAGGCTGCACCACTCTAATCCTACTCAACCCATCAGCAGCATTCGAAAACATCCACCACTCCACCCTCACCAATATACTACACACCCTGGGGACCAGGGATACTGCTCTGAATTGGATATCCTCTTTCCTCTCCAACAGATCACAAATAGCACAAATGCCTGCGTTCTTCTCGCTTCCTGTCCAAGCACCAACGGCACACCGCAGGGCACCTCACTATCTCTGCTCATCTTTAACATCAGTTAAAGACAGACAACAGCCAAATCATCTTCAAAATCCCAAACAACCCCACGTCTGTCTCCCACCATCTTGCACCCTGTCTCTCAGAACACTGGATGACAGCCAACCACCCCCTAAACAACCCAGGCAAAACCCAAACCTTGCTTTGTGGGAAGACCGCCCTATTCACTCAACACACCCCCTGGCCACTCTGCATAACCCCTGCCACTTCCGCCCCCCTACCACCCTCCCAAGACTAAAAATATCAGATGCATTATGGACACTGAGAAACCAGAAGGTGTCTCACCCGCTAGTTCTTCAGGATCTCTCTCAGGTGGTCAGAGAACGACCATCGCACTTGGATCCAGACCATGGGTGTGGACCAGTGCGGTAGGATCATCTGGATGAGGGGTCTTCGGGAAGTGGGGGTGAGTCAGCAGATGGTGAGAGGCGGTATTCCCCCTTTTTTGTTGGATTTTCTGTAGTCCTAATTCCCCCTCCTTTTTACACACACTCGGCAGAGGAAGAGGGTGACAGAGTAACCAAACTAACTCTTCCACATCATACTAGACATATCCCGTTAATAGAGTCAGGCAAAGACAGGCACTTTACACTAAGTGTATTCACCGAAACCAGTTCTTTCTCCTTACACTAATAAAGGCAGCACCTAAAGACACTGAGCAAGGCAGAACCAAAGTACAAGCAGAAACTCTGGGGAAAGCACACATACCAGAGCAAAGCAACAAACCAAGGGACGAGAGTAGTGGGTCAAAAAGTCCAAGGGTTCCCTACGACAGGCCCGAAAAGACACGTGGAGAAGGCCAGATCCCACGAGTGAAGATTGCATTGTGTTTCAATTACGCCAGCGACCCTCCTGGGTGAAGGGCAGAAGTGTGTGGGTCAGGGGGCAAGCCTGTGGTACTAACCTTGACTCGTGAATTGGAAAGAACAAAAGAAAAAGAGGCGCACACCACCGGTGAGTCGTCATGCGACCTGAGAGACTGGTGTGCGTTAAAGCAGATGAAGTAGCAACATTATACCACAAGTGAAGGCTGCACGCGTGTCAATGAGATGTGAAGAAAGGCAGACTCAGCAATGAACTTTGATGGTAAAGGCAGCTCGGAGATCAGCAATACTAAGTAACAGAGTGCCCATTACAAAGTCTCAGTGAAAGGAACATTGTTTGAAGAAGTTCTGAAGCTAACAAACAGCAAAAGTGAATTAAGCAAGAGCAAGCGTGAACTTTGACTCAAAGTGGTCCTGCGGTGGTTTGTAAAGACCACGCACATTGGAAAGTCTTCGACACCAGAAAGTGGTCCAAGCCCGATTGAGGGAGGCCCATAGTACAATAAGCAAGACCCGCCCGGCAAGTTTGTGTTTAAGAGGTCTGACCCCGGCAGAGGGGGGGACCTTTGTGAACTTGGCAAAGGAATACAATTTTCAAAGTCAAGAAAGAGACTAATATGGAAGGCCAGACTGGCCTCAATCCACGGATTGGAACCGCGTAGAGTGTCAGAAACCGAGCTAGAGTGTCATCCTACCTCTAAGGACAGCCGTACTCCGAGCATTAACGCGAGGGGGAGAGCTGGTTAAACTACCTTTATTCTTTTGAACACCGATTTTTTTCTTTGCATATACCATTTTCCTACACATATTTGGTACACCATAAGGGCGAGCAATAGGTTGTTAGTGTGGACCAGACACTACTAGGACCGAGTTAATAATTATTTGAAGGTAGAGCTTGCTCCCATCCTTAGATACAGGGCTAGATAGTCGTTCCTCCAAATCTTTAACACAGACTTTATTCTATCAAATCACCTCCAGGGTGAAGTGCAATTACCTACACATCCTCCGCCTACTCTTTCCTTACCTGACCGTCCCACAAAGACACTGGGATCGTTGCCATCATCCTTTCACGTCTGGACTATGTCAACACCCTATATACCTAGGGACCCGTGCATCACAGCTAAGAAGACTGAGTACAAAACACTGTTGTGAGGCTCCTCCTAGCCCCAGGCCCCAGGGAACACCAACCTCTGTGTCCTTCACTGGCACCTGACTGGACGCTGATCCTTCTTCAAGGCAATGACCATCATCCATCATGCCCCCTTAAAACAGGGGAGGAAGGATAGCTCAGGGGCAACACATTTGTCTTGTAAGCAAGACAACACAGCGCAACACAGGTTTGACTCCCGATCCCGCGCCAAGAAACCACTAGCTGGTATTAAGCGTGTTATAAATGAACAATTAAAAAAAACAAAGTACCAGAATGCCTGCAGCAGAAACCCACACGCTAGAAGTCCATCAGAAACCTCAGATCGGACTCTGCAGTTCTAGTCATAGTCATAGTCATCGAAGAGACAAAAGCAACATGCATAGGGGGTTCCGCCTTGTCAGTTCAAGCACCCACCATCTCAAACTCCCTCCCATTAACCATCCACCACATGGAGGACCACCTTCCCTTCAGGAAGACACCCAAAACACTGCCTCTTCCCTTCGATAAACCTGCACATGTAGTCCGGATCTCACGCCAAACTCCTGCGCTACCTGCCGCCCACCCGCTCTCACAGGATTTCGGGCAGGCAAGGGGAGTCAGTTAGGGCTGCTGCTAGAAACATAGCTATTCTCTACCTACCTTCCATCTGGCTATAAATGCACACACACATTTTAGCAATTGATTACTTTCACAGGCTACGGTCTCCTAAAGTGTGTTTACCCTCATACCAATGGCAGCAGGCGCCCAAATGCCACCCAACATAACCTTGCTACCCCCCCACGCCATTTATGTGTGCACTCGTTTCCTGCTCTTCCTCTCCCCCTCTCTATTTAAATTGAACCTATGCCACCACATATCCCTGTTCTCGTCTCCCTCTACGACAATCGCACAGCACTAATCCCCTCATCCCAGCACTTCCTCCACTAATGCGGTTCTATAGCATGCTATACTATCCTTGTCCCAGGTTCATGTTTCTAGCTTCCCTGCACCATCTAGTCTTAAATCCACACCCTCTCACCCTTTGTTAATGACACTGATCCACTGGTCTAAACCAATGGTAAAGAGTGTAAGCAAAAATGTCATGTTTCCCCTTGAATTCTCATTAAAATAAAATAAATAAAAAATTCAACGACATTGTTCAATACAAATTCTAAAAAAGTATAGCATTGTATGATATGATTTGGCATTTATAACACGCCTATACACAAGTGTGTCAAGGCGCAACAAGGCAAGGGAGGTGAGGAGAAACAGAGGGAGGACAAAAAACGATCTTACTAGGCCTAGTGACTTTCAGATCGTTCAAGTGTAGGACACGGAACCAAGTAGTGGCTAGTGTGAGTATTCGAAGTGTAGAGAACAAGTGTCTAATAAGCACAGGAGAAGGGACTGAAGGGTTACAGATACAGACCACAAGTGCAGGGGGTGCCGAGAGGCAGTGCAGGTTTGCAGCTGGACAGGCAGGGGGCCAGGTCGTGTATCAGACAGGAGATGAGCAGGGGAGAGGAAGAGAGAAGGCAGAAGCAAAGAGGAAGGTCTTGCTTGAGGTGCTTCCAGAACCAGAGAGGGATCTGCTCACGTTTCAGAGAGGTAGGGAGACTGTCCCAGAGGAAGGCACCAGCCAAAGATAGACATCTGCCCCCAATTCGTTGCTTGCAGAAGAGACTGATCGTCAAGGTATTGGAGGAGCGAAGAGCTCGAGGGGGAAGATATTTTGGTAGAGAGAGTTGGAGGCATCAGAGTCCTAGGCCCCAGAAAGCATTGTGGACGATTCAAAGGGTCTTGAACTTGATCCTTGCTGCCACTGGAAGCCAGTGAAGATATTTCAGTGCTGAGAGATACGATCCCTGGGCTCGAAGCCAAGGCCAAGTCTTGCAGTCCTGGACAGGATGAGTTGCAGAGGACAGAGAGTAGAGGCAGGTAGATTTAAAAAGAGGCTGTTGCAGTAGTCCAGTCTAGTGAGAACTAGAGCTCTGGAGACAGCGAGTTCTGGGGGAAAGTGAAGGGAAGAATGCCTCAGAGGAGGTGCAGCTGGTAGTTTGACTTCTTAGAGACGTCAGATGTGAGAGGCGAAGGAGAGTTTGTAGTCGAAGATGACCCGAAGGTTCTTAGCCTCAAAAGTAGGAGCAGGGAGAGGGCCCAGGGTGGGTGGCCAGAGAGAAAATGAAGGTGCTGGTGAGCCAATGAGGAGGAATGTACAAACATTGTAAAGCATGCCATACATTACTGATATTTGGGATTTACGTCCCAATGGGCTAAAGGTTAATTAAGAAAGGAAAACGTAGGCAACCACCATGTATTGTGTCGTGAGAACGGCTGTGGTAATATGGTGCAGGGTTGTCAATAATAGGCAGCATAAACAAGGCCTGGTTTTATAGGTGGAAGAGTGTACTAGTGTATTGAGAAGGAGAAAAAAGAGATACCAAGGCAGGATATAATTATAAAATAGGACGTTAGGGAAATTCAGCAGGAATGGAGGCGGAAATCACCAGCAAGGGGAGATAAGAAAAGGGGGCCTTCATTAGACTACCAGAGCAGTTCATGAGATGAATGGCCTCAGCATTTTGGTAGTTAGTGCCCGAGGAAGACTGAAGATCTAGGGTACATGGTTGGGGTTGTTAAAGTGGTCTCGAGATTATGAACAGGCAGTGTGGTGGTGCAAGAGCAATGAGATCGATCAGGGAAAGGTGGCTGGGCCCTTCGTCTTCTTCCCATGCAAGAGTGCTGGCTAGGGGAGGGAGTACAGTACCGAAAAAAAGCGATACCAAATCATAGCCATTTGGATTTGGTACAGTGATTATCATACTAAATGGGGCGGGCAGTCCAATGCAAATTTTAAAATGGGTGTGCTTTCTGGGTCACAAATGTCACTGGAGTGAACACACAGTATGTACGAAAGCCAACAGTAAACGAAATGGGTTGCTATTTTGGGGTATAAACTGTCCACTAAAAATGGTGAGTGTCAGATGCTTTTTGTCATAAGGATTCTGGAATGCCGGCTCGCGTTGCTAAACAGTCAGCATTGCAGGTGCTGTGAAACGGTTGGAAAGTGGCATTGTGGTCATGGGGTCTATCCAACTAATAAAGGACAACTTTCTGCACCCGCATCGTCGATTGAGTATCAGCAAGGGGCAGACCCTGCGCGATCCGCGTGTACAGGAATTCAACACACCGGCAAGTCGAGCGGGCACGGTCCGATCCTGGTGGATCCCTCAGTATTTGGAGGCGGTAGGGGCAGAGGGAGTGGGCAGGGTGGCCCACAGCCAGCGACCAGGCATGAGGGAGAAAGTTGGGCCACACCAAAGCAGCACGAATCATCGGAGCAGACAACCGACATGATAACACTAGAGGAACGGACCTAGCAACGCCAACGTTCCCGGCAGCCATCTTTGGTTACCAGGGAACATTCTGTTTGGATTTCAACGGCATCTGTATAAAGCACGGCAGTAGAAGTCAAAACAAGTTGTGTTGGAACCTGTGAACAGCAGTTTTTGTAATTTGTCATATCCACGGACAAGTGCAGGTATTGTTAGAAGAAAAGCATTTTCTTTTTAAACCCACAGCTGCAAAAGGTGGAGGGACCGTTTTGGAACTGGTTTTTAACCAGCTTTGGGAGTCTGCCATATTCAGTGAAAAGTGAAGGTACTGCTACAGGAGAAGCGTACATTTTCCATAACTGCACATGAAGAGGGCACCATACCCTGTGATGTTTTACGGAATCTGTGAGTGGCAAGTGAAGGCATTGTAACTATGGAACCATTCAAGACATTAGTGGGCAGGTGAGCTGCACCGACATACAGTGTACCTGGGGGCACGTTGCAGCTGCATAGCAACGGGAGAAGCCCCAAACGATCATGCAACACAGCAACGGCAGACCTCCTCCGGCATTTATGTCCCCAGGTGACTTCCAGTTTCATGGGTGGACACATTTAATGTATACATGATAGCATCTGGTGGAGTGAAGTACAGTGATGATGAAAAGGAGGCAGCATTATTGAATTGTCTTGGCACTGACAGACTCAGTCTTCAGGCATCTTACTGGTGAGGAGGTGTATGTTCCAGGCAGTGGAGAAGGGGAGAGAGTATTGAGCGCATATGAAACAGCCCTCAAGAAATTAGAACGGTGGTTTGGCAAGAGACCCAATGTGGTACTCGAGCGATACCATTTCTTCTCTAGGGCACAAGGAGTTGGGGAAGGCATTGATGCCCATGTTATGGCACTGAGGATCCTTATGGATATATGCAAATTTACTTGTGTGCAGGAGAAGTACATCAGGGACCAGATCATGATGAAAACAAGCATTTTCAAAGTCTGGAAAGGTTATGAATAGAGAAACCGACCTTTGGACAAAGTGATAAGAGATTGCAAGAGCCATAGATGAGTCACGTGCCAATGCTCAAGTTGTCACTGAGAAGACAGGCATGGCCAAAGGGAGTCAATTCAAGCGGTTTGGCACAATTCAAGAAGGGTAGCAGTGATAGGAAAGTCAAAAGTTTGAGGGGCAGTCCAACAGACCGAGTAGAGTGAACTATTGGGGTGAGGGAGGCATGTAAAAAATGTGGTTGGTCAAGTAGTGTCCTGCATGGGCAGTTGAGTGCAGGCGTTGTAAGACTAAAGGATTGTACACCAGGATTAGCAGAATTAACGCGGAGGTGGCCAATGTCCAAGGAAGACAATGTCAGCATGATTGAAGAGGACAGTGGTCAGGGAAGCGCTGGAATTCTGGACAGCGGTGTGTTGAGGGAAAGGGGTGATATTGCATGTCGGGGGCCCAAGAAATGTTAGCGGTGAATGGTGTGCGTGTGGAAATGTTGGTGACTCAGGTTCTCCTTATACCATGATCTCCCCAGAAGGGGAGAGAGAACTTTGGGAAGGAGGTATCTACCCTCGAACCTCCAAAAATTAATCTTAGTACGTATGGTCAAGTACCCAAAAAAGTATTGGGTACAAATTGAATTCAAGGGACGCAGCACAGAAAGGTCCAAGAGTTTTGGAGTGGGATGAGATAGAGGCCCTTGACATAGAAATACGTCCTGGAAAGTGTGCCTGTGCTTAGCATGGAGGTAGTGTCGGGTAACGTCATGTCAGCACAATATTTGTACAAGTTTCCTTCAGTGTTCATGAAACGAAAAGGTAGGTTACGTGGATTTTCACACAAAATATTTTTAAAAAGGGGGCGGTGTCAAAAGGTACACGTGTCCCCATTTTGTCCAGGAAAGGATGGAAGTTGGAAAACTTGGCAGGGATCATAGAGGAGATTGAGAAAGGTTATCACCTGTGGTGTTGGCCCTGTAACAGGACAATGTATTAAGGATGTGTGTGGACCTTAATTCCAATATTTGGGTGGATCGTCATCCCTCCCCAACATCAATGATTTGCTGTGGACAATGGGACATGCAGAGTGGTTTTCCACTTTTGATCTGACATCAGCCTTTCATCAGATTCATCTGCATGAGGAATCACAGCCGTTGATTTCATGTGTGACACCTTTTGGGGCTAACAGGTTTTGTCGTATGCAATTTTGTTTGGCGTCTTGCTTCTGCAGTGTTTCAGCATTTGATGCATGGATTATTTGGAAACGTGCCGGGTGTGAGATACAAGATGACATTTTAGTGTGGGGTAAGAACAAAAAGGGAACATGACGAGAGGGTGCATTGGGTCATGCAAATTCCGCAGCAGAGTGGCTTGACAGTGAAGTTATCGAAGTGTAAGGTGGAGGTGCACAGTGACATATTTGAGGCACACTTGATGCCAGTGGCATAAAGCCCAGGGAAAGGTTTGTTGGAGTTATGAGGGACTCACGTTGTTTTTGGGTATGATGGAGTATTACATCAAGTTTATAACTTTGTATGCAGAGAAGACTGAGCACGCGTGCTTTGTTGAAGAACGCCAAGTTTCACTGGTCTCATGTCAGGCTGAATTTGTTCAATTGAAAAAGGATGAAGATAGGGCGCCATCTTTGAAGTTGTTTGAGCCACAGATCAAGACGGTGCTCACTGTGGATGCCAGTGATGTCAACTTAGGGGCAGTTTTGGAGCATTGGCAGGATGGTGTGTGCAAGCAGATCTGCGTCCAGGGCGCTTAGGGATGGTGAGAAACGGTATGCAGTCATTGAGAGGCAGGCGTTTGCTGCTTCTTGGGCCTCAAAGCATTTTAGGGGTATTCCATATGTCATCAGTACGAACCACAAACCACGTGCATTTGTACTCGCCACCAAGGGTGTGGGGACGGCGTCCCCTAGGATTGCGAGGTGGATGGTGGATCTGCAAGACTTTAATTTCAGGGTGGAGCACTTAACAGTTAAAAATCAATGTGGTAGCAGATTGTTTATTTCGTTTGCCGGTGGAGGCACCGAAAGTGCAGGGGGAGTGATGCAAGCGCCCAGATGGCATGTGTGCTTCTGGCTGTGGATAAAGTTTAGTGGGAGGAAGAATCGGCCAAAGATGCAGAGTTAGCATGGATCAGAGACGGTGGGCATGATGGCTGGGAAGCAGTCATGGGGTGGGGGAGGGGGGGTACATGCAGGCTTTGAGCTAATTGGCGGAGAGACCATGGGGTGTCAGGAGTGGAAAGAGGTTGGTGCCTCCTGTTAGTACAGCGGTATTCAAACTGTGGGTCGCGACCCCCTAGGGGTCCGCGGGTGCATCCCTGGGGGGCCCTGAGAGCTCAGCATGAACTATTTATAAAAAAAAAGAAAAAAGTTTTTTTTTTTAGATTCGAAGAAACGGGCAGGGGTGGCTCACATGGTCGGGCTGAAGCATGAAACTGTCTCAGGCAACAATGAAAAAAGTGGCCCACAGTTGTAAATGGATATTCATTCCTTCAGTCACAGACCGGGCCTCATTACAACTATGGCGGTATGGTAACAACGGTGCCGGTAAGCTACTGGCACCGTTGCTACCGTACCGCCATAGTAAGAGTTGTGCTTGCGGGTGCCTGACAGCCCACCAGGTCTGACCTGGCAGGCCGTGCGGCACCCGCGAGCACAGTTCGTCAGATGCACCGGCACCGTTATTAACGGTGCCGGTGCATCCGAGCTCCCCATTCCCATTGAGCCCTATGGGGCTCAATGGGAATGGGGATCTACCGGTACCGGCACCCGCGAAAGGGCAATTATCATGTCCGCCTAACTCAGCATGACCTGGTAATTGCCCATTCGCGGGTGCCAGACCCAGATGCAACTCCAGCTGCAGTCGTGCCGGTTTTACCGTCACAGCTACCGCCAGAGTTATAATGAAGCCCACTGCTTCAATAGTACCCAAGAGGGTGCTTTGTGTTAAAATGTAAGTAAACTGTGATATATTCAGCAACAATGGTCAACATTACTAACTGCATAGTTAAGTAACTCATCAAAATGGTCCACATTGGCCAAAATGGTGGCCCATTTTGACTGGCCCACACTAGCATTTTACATTTTTGGTACAGGCATTGCCCCATAGGCCAGTTGGAGCCTGCCGGCTCATCCATAATGGCGAGGTGGCGCCCACCCAGTGGCCCCTCACCCATTATGGAGGAGCTAAGGAGCCAGCCCAGTGAAACAGTGAGCACTCCCTCAGCTGCTTTATCCAGCTAATGGAGTGCTCCTGGGCTGGCTGAACTGTCAAAGGGAAACACTGTTTCCCTTTGACAGTTCAGTTTAGTTCCCCACCCACACATGCTCACTGAGCCATGCAAGTGCTGGGGCGTTTTGCTTCGCCAGCATTGCATAGCTCATTGGAAATGCTAGCTGGGGCACTGCATGTCTGTATGTCCGAGGGGGAGCTCCTGCGCCTCCTCGCACATACGGACAGAGCAGCTGGAGCAGGCCGTTTCAGCACCCACACGCGAGCCAATGCAGAAGGTGTGTTTATGTTAATTGTTTTTATTTAAACATGTGTATGGATGCGTGTATGCTTATGTTATGAGTGAGTGTATGGTGATGGATGCTCATGTGAATGATAAGAGTGATTGCTGTATGAATGTGCAGCGCCTTGCATACACACATAATCATGTTGATTGTGTTAGGACCAGTGGGGCCCAGGAGACAGGGATGGTATCTTTTTACTGGACATCTATCATTCAAAACCCTCTGCATTGTCCACAAGGCTTTCTGGGGCCTGGGTCCAAAATACCTTCAGCTATTCCTCCGCAAATACCTCCCCTCTTGAGCTCTTCACTCCTCTACCTCCAACTCCCTCAGGGTCAGTTGTTAATCAAAGAAACAAGCTGTGGGTAGATCTCTGTCTTCGGCTGGGGCCTCCCTCTGGAACAGCGCCCTGACACTCTAAAACTTGAGGAGAACCATCTTTCTTCCTGCACTTATCAGACCTACCCTGTCTGCTGCCTTAAACGTAGCACTTGCAAATTGCTGGCTGCACTACCACTGTTTGTTGCCTTTATTATTCATTTATTGTTATTTATCTGTTTCTCCTCTGCTTCGCACTTTCCACTTCTCCCCCCTTCCATGCACTTTTCCCCTCCCCCTCACACTTGCGTGTTCTCAATGTCACTGGGCCTAGTAAGATCGCTGATTTATTCTCCTCTGTTCCCCTCCCTTGCCTTGTCGCGCTCTGAAACACTTGTGTAGGAGTGCGATAGAAATAAAATATCCATACAAATAGCAATGCCTGCCCCCTGGACTCCCAGCACCAATTGCAAACTGTTTGGCTATTTACCCATTTTTTGTTAAAAGTATGCTCTACAATGCAACATTTTAACCTATTATTTTAAAAAAAGTCACTGGGGGAAACCCCCCCCGAACTCCCCCTTATTGGTTCGAGCTCCCTCACTATTCTTGGTCGCTATTGCATTTTTGGCGGAAATAGTTATGCCCCTCCACTTAAAAAAGAATCACCAGCCGCCACTGGCCCTCAGACTGTGTTTTGGAACAGGATGGGGAACCCAGGGACTATGGTGGGAGCACAATGGGTGGGAACCATGGGATAGTGGTGGGAGCAGAGTGGGGAGAGCCCGGGTGAGTGATGGGGTGGGGAGAGACCAGCGACTGGGTAGGAGTGGGATGAGGAAGCACAGCGACTGTGATGGGAGCAGGTGACGGCGCGCAATATATACTGTCCATTTGGCATTTCTGGGGGGTCCTGACCTGCCCAAATCTTGCTCAGGGGGGCCCCGGCCAAAAAAGTTTGAAGACCACTGTGTTAGTATAAGAGGAAGGCTCGCCGAGTTGGCGCATGAGGGACATTTAGGTAGGTCCCTGATCAAAAGGAGGTTGCGAGAGGATTTTTGGTAGCCGGCTATGGATGTAGAGGTGGTGAAGGAGTGTGTGGCATGTGCCATGAGTGATAAGAGCAGAGTGGTGCGTCTGCAACCTGTGTACCCGGTGGACATTCCCAATGAGGTGTGGTCCACGGTGGCGCTGGATATTATGTGCCTCATGGGGCAGAGGGTGGTTTTAAGTTAGTGGTGGTGCTTGTTAACTATACCTCGCGGTGGGTTGAGGCTGCTGCTTTTGAGACCGGATACGCGACATGGAAAGTGTACCCGCGAGGGTGGTCACAGACAACGTGGTGCAATTTGTGTCCCATCAAATGCAGGATTTCTTGAGGAACAATGCTATCAGGAACCATAGGACAGCCTTGTACAATCCTTGCACCAATGGATTGCTGGAAAGAAAAAAAAATGGTTTTGTGAAGGGGGCTATTCAGCTGGCCATCGCCAACGGTTTATGTTGGCAGGAAGTGGTTTCAAAAGCTATGACCGCGTATAGGCGGACACATTCGATGTTTACAGGCAAATTACAGTTTGAAAGAGGGATGGGAAGGCTGGGTCAAGGACGGCTGCCCATGCTGGGGGTGTGATCACGGAGGTGAACATGTCAGAGGTGATGCAAAGGGTGCGTGCACACCAGGATCGTTTGAGCACAGCAGAGCGGGAAGGTCGAGGTGGGCGATTGTGTGAAAAACCCTAGATTTGTCCCAAAGGGGGGGGGGGGGGGGTGCATTTATGTCCCCGTGTGTGGTGGCGAGGGTGGGGACAGGAGATGTGGTTCTAGACGATGGGACATGGTGGAGCAAGAGAAGGGTTGTGTTACGGGGGTACTACCACGGCATCATCGGTTCGGGTGTTTCTGATTTGGAATCTCAGTTAAGTGATTTCATTGTGGAACAGTATGTGGGTGTGTCCACAGGGGAGTTGGAAGTGGGATGCAACGATGTGCCTGCTGGTGACAGTCATGAGGATGGAGTGAGTGTGGCATCCGAGGAATGTGTTCTGCAGGCATGGGGTAGGGATGGGGGGCGTCCACCTGTCAGAAAGGATTATGTTCGGAAGGGTGGTAGCGAGTAGTACGCATGTGTGAGTTTATTGCCACAGCATGCGTGTGAGCTTTTCACTTACATTCTTCGTGTGCTTGCTCAGAGGTGCATCTTCCACCAGGAACTTTGTTTTAATCAGTTTAACATTTCCCAATTTCTTCCATTACCACAAATGTGGGTGTTCTCAGTTAGCAAGTGTACCTATTATTCTGTTTAAATTGTTAACCACTCTTTTTTTTGGTTAATTTGGTATGTGCTAAGGGAAACGTGTCTGGAATGCCAGCTCGCATGGCTACGCAGTAGGCATTCCAGGTGCTGTGAAACGGTTGGCAAGGGGGCTGAGTGGCATTGTGTCCACAGGGTCTGTCCAAACGAATAAAGGACTCACTTCTACACACGCCTCCACCATTGCTTCACTTTTCTCTAGGCTGGGTACCAAGTGCCACCTCCCACCCCCTTCCTATTTATTATATTTTTACTTTTCTTTTGCGGACAAAATCAGCAGGCATCAAAGCGCTGTTACATCCAGGTACTCTTATGGTAGGACAAGAAGGAAGGGGACATACACAGGTAGCATAAAGTCTGCGAGATTAGGTGAAAATACATGTTGAGTGGGGGACTCCTTGGGTGCGCTAACATTCCACCCCTAGATCTAAATTTCAGATTAGGAGTCCTATGGTATCACTTAAGGTGAACTACAGTAGTCCAAACGGCTGCGAGTAAAGTTACAAGCCATAGTAGGCCTATAGTATCTTTCTGGAAATCCATGAGGTTCACAAGTACTCGAAAACTCGACAAAGTGGCGTGTGTATGCTGTGTTTGGCGCCCAAGAGTTGCAACGTGAATTTGAATTCCTTTGTAGTAACTCATTTTCTTCCACCTATATCCAGAAATACACTATATTCCCAATTGGTCTTGTTCTTTCAGCCCTTTGAACAAATGAGTGGTAACAAACAACGCTGAATCCGAAATTTAGATCTAGTGCTGTGAGGTTACTGCGTACCCAAAGAATCACCCACTCATACATTTGTATGTCGAGGGCGGCTAAATCACGACTCAAGGACAGGCTACACAGTATGAATGAACCCCGCCGCAGGGTCGACTCTGATTTGTACCCTTCGAATCGGAAGATATTAGTCATGGGGTACTACAGAGAAATTCAAATTCACGTTGGCATTTCTTGGGCGCCAAACGCCGCACACACACACACGCCACTTCCTCGAGTTTTCGAGAACCTCATTGATTTAGTTGTTCTGGCTGTATGGCGGCGTGTAGTACGACACGAAGCGGAAAAGCAAAGCGACATATTCCAGACTAAATGTCAAAACAAGGTGGGCTGGGGAAAGCCCACCTCACATGAGTGCGTTGGGGCAATTTACGTTTAAGCGATGATCACAGCGGCGATGCGTAGACACATACAGCCTCTCCCACCTTGCATACTAGAAGCAATCAGGCCACTCACTCCACACCAGAAACGTGGAGAATGTGGCGGCCACACTTCGGGTTCAGACGCGCAGGCCCTTTCATCCGTCCCCACACACACCGTTTCAAGATGTAAAACTCTTCACTTTGTTCACATTGCACGCGGACGCATACATTTGGCGGACGCGTCGTATGGAGGGAGTCGGGGGACTTGCTCTTACCTACAATTTACTACCGCCCTCAAACCGGCGATCCAAGCAGCAAAGATGTAGAGAAGACAACGTTTTCTTTCGTCGTAACCGAGAACGCAAACGACGTCACTACGTACAGGATCGGGAACACAAAAAAGGTAGACACCAAAGAAGGGCGATGATAGTACTTCTTCCGGGTTGGCGGCCATTTTGCGCTCCATGCAGACTATAGCTGTTCTCATGATTACTTCCCGGTAATCCTTATTATTCCTAGGCATACTCTTCCTCGTCACAGAAGAAGAAGAAGGAACACATATTTATTTATTTTATACATTTGTACAGAAGAAGAAGAAGGAACACATATTTATTTATTTTATACATTTGTAGGAGCGCACAAAACCGATATGATATTGCATTTATAGCACGCCTTTACACAAGTGTTTCAAGGAGCAAGGAAGCAATAGAGGGGGAACAGAGGGAGTTAAAACAACGATCTTACTAGGCCTAGTGACATTGGGCCTCATTACGACCGTGGCGGTCCAGAAATAACGGTGGCGGTAAACCCGCCGCCACCGTTGTTTCCGGACCGCCTGATCCCGACCCCTGCAGGCGGGAGGTGATGTTCCCGCCAGGTCTGACCTGGCGGGTTTAACACCGCCCGCCTGCAGGCGGACGAGGAAACACCAGCAGCATTACAAGATGCTGCCGGTGTATCCATGATCCCGATTCCCATTGAGTCCCATAGGACTCAATGGGAATGGGGATTTACACCATTCCGCCTCCGTGATTCCCGGAAAACCAGGGTTGTGATGCCCCGGTAATTCCGGGAATCACGGAGGCGGAATGGTAATACGAGTCCGGCGTTAACCAGGCGGTTTTACCGCCTCGGTTAACGCCGGACTCGTAATGAGGCCCATTGAGATTGCTAAAGTGTAGAGAAGCGGGGACGGGAGTGTTATGTATCACCCCTCTAGCTGGGGGCATGCATAGCTCTCAACTCACACGCTTTTGGCGGGTGTCACCCGCCTTGTAAAGCACTGACTCACCCGCCAAGCCTCCAGCATGCCCATTCATTCCAATGGGCGTCTCACCCGCCAAAAACAAACTCGGGTGATTTCACCCGCCTTTGTGATAGAAATGGTTGAGAGCTATGGGGCATGTTATCCTTTTAAGACTTTGTCATGACTCAAGTTAATAAAAGGGGTCTCTGCAGGCACGTGCAGTGGAGACCCAATTAGTGGCAACTCCTGTCTCTGTGTTTTCTTTGAGCGCTTGTCTGCTGTGTGACCAGGGCCTGGAATCCAGTCCCGGCCTGTGTGCCCACAGATCTGAGGCTGAGTTGTGCTGGGTGCCCCGAGCACTGTGGTGCAACCTGGTGATCCAGATACTGGAGGGTGCCCCCTCCGGTCCGCCCTGCTGCGTGCTCGCAGCTTGATATCTGGGCCGAGTGCATAGCTCTCAACTAACATGCTTTTGGCAGGTGTCACCCGCCTTGTAAAGAGGTGGCTAACCCGCCAAGCATCCTGCACGCCCATTCGTTTCAATGGGCTCTCACCCACCAAAAACAAAATTGGGTGTTTTCACCCGCCTTTGCAACACAAATGGCTGAGAGCTATACGGGTGGTCCTGGCAACTGGGTCCTGCGCCAGTGACCCGGGAGCGGGACATTACATCGGCGACAAGGTGGTCGGAGCTCCCGTGCCTGTCTTGGTGCGGGCTGCTTGTTGGCCAGGTGGTAAAGCGGCATCCGCCACAGGCGAGGAGAGGGAGAGCAGCAGAGGCGTCGTCGGCCGTGATGTGAGGGGGCGTGGCCTCAGGTCAATGAGGCCCGCAGCAGTGAAACCGCAGAGCGATGTGAAACCGCAGAGCGCTGTGAAACTGCAAAGCGCTGTGAAACCACCAAGCGCTGTGGCCTGTCTCGCTACTGCCAGTGTCCCTGGGGATAGAGGATCCACGTGTCCTCAGGCGCCCCCATCCCAGCAGTGAGGTGAGGCTGCGTGGGGCAGGCGTTGCGGCCCCAGAGTGAGGGACAACACCGTGTGGCCAGGAGAAGCAGGAAGGAGCTGTAGGTCCTCGCACACGCTTGCACTATCAACAAGGGAGGAACAAGGAGCGGAGTGTGTGCACATCTACCCTCAGAGGTATGCAATCCACGCCGTGGTGGGTGCATGTGCTGCCAGTAGCCCCCAGAGTGAGGGGTGAAGTCACGTGGGGCCGAGATCCCTCATTTGCGGAAAGGACAGGGCAGCACACTGCACTGAAACCCTGTAAATCACTGTGTGCTGCATGTGGTACAAGAGCCACAGGAGATTTTGTAGCACTCATTGTTAGGAACGATTTCGTAATTGTAGGTAATTTTCCTTCCATGTGGCAACCCCTAAACATTTTGCTGTTGTTTTTCACCTTGGTCTTGACTTTGCCAGAGAAGTGCAGCCTTCTGCCGCACTCCTCTGGGCTTTCGCTCCTTTCTTACGGGGAAACTGACATGCCCTTAAGACAGTCAGTACCGGGAACGCTGTTTCCCGTAGTTTCTTTTATCATGTTGCGGCTTTCGTGCAACATGACACAAGAGGGCACTGTAAGCTAAGTTACAGCTCTCTTGGGTCTCTAGCCTTCTACAGCCCCTAGATATTCGTTTAGGATTGTATCTGATCGGTGCAAGTGATTCAGGGACGGGAATGGTGGCAGCCATCGTTTCTTGTGTTTTGAGCTCCTTTTGGCGTTCTAAGCGCGTTTCTCGCGCTTAACCCAAAATGGTGGCCTGGCTCCCAAAATGGCCAGACCACGAGGCTCCTTTGTTCTGTCTGCTGACCCTCTTGCTCCCTTCACCTTCCCCAGGTCGAGCCGACCCGGGGCCTTCCTTATTTGGGCATGTACTTTCCCGCGAAACACGGATGCCTTCGCGGGCTTCTACATGTCTTGTGTGTGCCTCCAGGATGTGGGCTGGGATGTCTGGTCCCAATACACATCCTGGGTGCCAGAGAGTCTAGGGTGGTGTGAATGCCTGGGACCACCGTGGTCCGTGATTGGTCCACGAATGGTGTGAGTGTTGATGAGCGGATCTCCCATTGGGTCCCCTCCGTTTTGGCGCGAAGGGAACCGTGGATAAGAGGGGGCTGGAAACACCACTACCATGTCGATCTCCTGAGTTCTCACGAACGAAGGAATACAGGAGCCAAGTATCCTGCAACCAAGAGGCTGAACCGAGGAATCGCTGGTGACCCGCTGGAGGACTTCTCCTCTGCACTGCTGTCGTCTTGTGAAACCCTTTTCACCTTTGATCGAACCAGAAGGCCTCTACTGGTACTTCGACCCTTGGAATAGCGGGAACAGCTATTCTCGGCATCTTCACCATCTCCTGCCAGTAAGCCTTCGGAAGCGTCTCTGGGCCATCCAGCTGACTGACCAGCTTACACGGGAGTCTTGCTCTGTAACCGCCGCCAGGTTGTGTAGTATTTCGAGTCCTTGTCACTCTCACACGCTTCGTACACTTGGCGTTCCCAGGTCTGAAGTGAGTAGTGTACATTTGGCTCAGATACACATGGCCGCTCCGTTGCCCTGCTGTGGTAACAAACTGTGCGGGTTTCTTCGATTGGGACGTCTTTTTACTCAACACGACGACGAGGCGTTCCCTGCTCTTCTGAACCTGCCAGCTGCTGCAACTGACGCGGAGAAGCCTGGGTCTGCTTGCATCGGGGACCGGTGAGTAGCATAGCTAGGATCTGGTCGCCCTCCTGCAGGAGCCCATTGCTTTTCCCTGCTGTGTCAAACAGCACCCTTTTCCGTACTCGCGCTCTGCTTCTGCCTACTGTGGAGTCTGCGCTTGAGTCGCGGAACTTGTTCTTCTTCTTTTGTGCACTAAACTGAACTGCCTGATTTCCCTCGAAGAGCTTCTCCTTTTGCCCGTTGGCACCAGCGCGTGCAGGTACTTTTGAGCACAAGGCTCCACTCTTCGCAGGGCTCGGACTTCCATCTAGTTAGGTGACTCTGAAGGCGAACTGGGTCTAAGCATTATTGCGCACTGCCTGTTTTCCCTCCCTTTTAGGTGGACTACACATTTCGTGCATATAACGCTTGAGACTTGTTGTATTTGTATATATATTGTGTCGATATGGTATGTGTTGGTTTACTCTCGTATATTGTGATTTTCTCGCTACGGTCATTGTTTTAAAGGCCTTGAAATAAATGTGTATATATTTTTAATATAACAACTGTTTGGAGTAGTTTGTAAGTGTTCTTGCTTTGTGTGCTCATTGCGGGCTTTCAGTCACCCTCACCCCTCTTGAGACCTAGTCTTGACCGCCGCGATCGCTACCTTGATTGGTCTGGCTCGTCCAGAGGTTACCCTGTTCCAAGTAATTAGGTTGGCCTTCTGAACTTCTGCGCCACCAGGACAGAGTTCAGAAATCCGTCTTAACACTCATTATCTGTTCATGGAGCAGGAAGCAGCTAAAAACATACACATTTCTGTTGGTAGGAATGGCGCAGAGGCATAAGGGCAGCACCAACAGCCCTTTAACCGCCCCCAACAGAAGCAAGCATCTGAAGGGGGAAGACACATCCAAGTGGCGCTGGATCTGGGCAGCTGGGTGTCACAGGGATATGAGAAGGCAGTGATCGCCAGTGGGGACACCAAGGAACTCAAAAGGGTAGCGGCTCCCCAACGAGTGCTTGTGCGCCCTTTGTTGACAACTAGCTGAGCCACACCAGGTGCCTATCAGCGATGGGAACTAATTATGATACTTAAAGTACCAATCAAGGGCGATGAGGAAAATGACGCCCAAGGGGCATATAGGCAGAATGGACAGCTGGCGCCAATGCATTTCTTCGATGTGATGGGAGCACCTGCTAGTTAGGGACCTCGCTGGATGGTGTGGGTGGAGAACCTTGAGCTGTACTTTGATGCAGTGGAGATAAAAGACAGGGCAAAACGGCCAACCCTCCTGTATTCAGCCGGTCCAGCTGTCCAGAGACTGTTCAAGACTTTGCGGGGCCAGAGACCAAACATATGCCACAGCCATTGCCGCATTTTATGAGTACTTTATGCCCATGATAAATCGTGACTATGAACGGTTCAGGATGCGGTGCACGAGGCAAGAGGAAGTGGAGAGCCTGGACGTGTTTCATTGCAAGTTTCGAAACATTGCACTGTCCTGTGCTCTGGGCAACTTTGAGGAGGATGAGGTTAGAGCCCAGATAAAATATGGCTGTAGCTCTACCAAGCTGTGCAAGCAGGTTCTTAGGGAACCAGGGCTAAGTCTGGACAGAATCCTAGAACTGGGCCGTGCCCAGCAGCTGGCAGAAGTGCAACGGATGAAGTTGGAGGATGCGCATGCCATGGGCAAATGGCAAGGAAGTGTTGGGAAGGGGCTAATGCTTTTCTTCATTCCCAAGAGCTTTAGAATTAGGCAAGAATTCGGTTAACTGTTTTCTAAGCACTACAAGAGTCCAGGGGGGAGGAGGGTCATTAAATAAAGATAGTTAGGATTTAAATAGAAGGTGCAAATAACTATTTTAGATGAATATATTTGTAAAACTGTTAAATTGTAGTTAGCTTTTCTGAAAGCACACTGTGAATGCAGCCTGTGCTAAAAATAGACTACAGGCACTGCCATAGTGTTCTCTAAGGCTTGCAGAGAGCACGAGGTAACTGAGCAGCTGTTCCACATCTATCAAAACACACAGGCAGACTGGGGCTCATGTCCACAATGTAACAGTATGGGAAAACAGAAAGGGTGATTCATGGAATCATTGTGCGCTGAAATGTGTGGTGCAAGCGTGAAAAACGCAGTGCGCACGGGCGACCATTTTCCCGATTCAAGGAAGGCACTGCACCTGGGTTACCTGGGACCTACACCGAATCCGCCCGTGCCACATAGTGACTGCGACAGCCCGAAAGCTGTGCGCAAGTCGCCCAGTGAAGGCACACAACGTCCAGCGCACACACCTAAAAAGGGGGCGTAACACGCGGAAAGGGGAACAACATGCGAAAATGTGGGCGTAATGGGGAAAGTTCAGCAGCGAAATCCCCGCAACGCCCACACGCGCGCTAACAACACATATTCATGGATTTTAACAGGGCAAACCCACGCACACCAAAAGACGCACAAAGCCGGAAACACGTCATGTGGGATATATTGACCCATTCAACAGTATTTCCCCACATCACCAAGCTGCATTTCTGCAGAAACAGCAAAATAGCTGCAATGGCTCCTGTGAGCACCATGGTCTCAAAACTGCATTTTGCAGCAACAAATAAACAGCTTCACTGTCTCACCAGGCACACATTGGGAAGGATGGAACAAGGGGGCACACTGAAGGAGCTTGCTAGTGTGTTCTGACATATACCAAATGAATAAAGTGAAAAAGCAGCGTTGCCTTGCTGCAGGCCCAAAATCCCCTTTAAAAAGGAGGCTTTTTCACCTTTAAAACAATGCTGCTCTGACGCCATTTCCATCTGTTCTTCCTTAAATCACTGTGATTAATAAGGCCCTGCCATGCCCAGTATATCTCATTGTGCTTCAGCAAAACCAAGCATGATTTCTGCATGAAAGGCCCTGCCAAACCAACTCTGAGAAAAAGCAAAAAGGAGCTTCACTTTTCCCGCACGGGAAAACGCATTCATTTCTTTATAAAAGTATCAAAGCTCAGTGGTTCAAAGGAACTCCAACTATCTGAGCCATGTCAGTTTCAATGAACCTGTGCTTCAGACAAAACTCCTGCATTCAAGAAAATCACTATAGCTGCAAGAAAGTGTGGGAATCTGAGGGAGATGCAAAACCGAATTTAAAATGAAATGCCTGCTTTTCACCACATGTGTATAAAAATGGGTTTTGCAAACTGAAGGAGAAAAATGCCTGTTTAAAAGTAAACTTTTGAATGAAGGCTTGCCTTATTTAGCAATGTGAAGGGGCTATGCTGGTGATAATACACACATGGGCTATTTTATTCCACAGGTTTGTTTTAATTCCAGTCCCAAAATAAGAAAATAAAGGTTTTAAACAACCTGGGCTGGAGTTTGCAAGCTCTAAAAAAAACAGGTTATGCCAGTTGGCAGAGCCAAGACTTCCCCCCGAGGAAGGCAACCACCATAAAAACTCTCAGCAGATACTAACACCCCAATGATAATTACCAGGTTGGATAGAATCTAGTCTGGGCTGAAACCCCTGACAGTGGACCTCACAGGGCAAGGAAGTTTGAAGTGGGGAAGGGGCAATAAACCTTCAATCAAGTTGGAAAACCCCCACCTTGCTCTGAATGAAATGACAGTTGGTGGCAGCTGAAAAGAAAAGAAATGGTCCAGTGATGGACAAAGGATTGCCATTTGCTTCCAAATACTATTTTATAAATACATTTGAAAGACTTTTATCTCTGTAGCAAGACTTTGTAAAAATGTAAACATTTTGCAGTTTAAAAGTGATTTTGTGTTTTATAATTTGAGACCTTGTAGAATTCAGTGACACCTTGGGAATAGAAATGGCAAAGTATTGCGGATTATAAGAAAAGTATCTATGTTGCCAATGCAAATTTTTATACTTACATCCCTTATGATAATCCACACATGTGGATAAAGTTATGGAATTTTAGGCCAAATCTTTCATACTCAAAATGACCAAAAATGATTAGAAGGGTGAAACGATTTCTCACGGATTTCAGGATTGGACGGCTGTGCTCTCCATAAATTGTGTGACCTGATTATGTAATTTATTAATATGCCACAACTGCACAAATGTGTAAATTCTGTTATGACTGATTTTTGGCAAAAAGGTCTGTGGTGAGTCCTTTTACATCATAAAATGCAACCTCCTAAACTGAGTACCTCCTAGGGGAGGCAGCCAACATTGATTGCCCAATCCAGTTGTTTAGAGGCATGCTTAGCTAAGCTGGCCCAGCCATATAGTTGATGATGTCACTATGCATTATATAAAGAGTCCCTGACAGGACTCTAGACACACTCTTCCTGATTTCCTGCGCTGGCGTTCCTGACCTGTCCCATTCATCTTGCTGATTCCAGATTTTCACTGCAACTACAAGGCCTAACTGCTGCCCACTAACAGCAAGGCCTCAATTCTAAAAATCCCAATACCCAAAGGGAGAAGCTGTGGTTTTTGCGAAGCATCCTGATACCCACTCATTGCTGCCCACTAACTGCTGCCCACTGACTGCATCCAGTGGTACCTTTTGCATCCTGAAACCAGACCGGCTTGTCCACTACTTGCATGCCCACTGACCTTTAGTATCCAGTGACCAGAATTGCCCAGCTGTCCTCGCTATCCGATGCCCAATGCCGTGTGGTGACCAGAACCTGTTGACGGTCTAAAAATCCCAAACTAGAAGTGGACTGTAAGTATAATCCCTACCCCATAGAAATCCATAGCCTACCTTGTCTTGTATTTGTCCTTATCCCACTCTCTAAGCCATCCTATCCTTATCCTGGTAACTTGTTAAAACTGTCGAGCATTATCTGTGCAACCTTGCCCTTGATTTCTAGTGCTAGCGCCATTTCTTTAGTCATTTTGTCTTGTGTAAATCCTAAGCCATTAGTCGTATTTCGAGTGATCGGACTGGTTTCCGCCAGGGTGGGGCGCTGGGGTGACAGGGTTGAAGTCGCGAATCAACCCTGGATCTTACTGTGTACCTCTTTGGTGGTCAAGTCTGAATACTCTAGTTTAAAGTAAAACTGTTCTTGTCACAACTGATTTCCTTTCCTATTTCACAGCTTCATTTTACTCAAAGCGTACCTTTTTATTTCTTACATAACTCACCCAGTTTCATAGCTAGAGACCTATTTTCCCTTCTATAATATCCCT
Source organism: Ambystoma mexicanum (assembly GCF_040938575.1). Lineage (NCBI taxonomy): Eukaryota > Metazoa > Chordata > Amphibia > Caudata > Ambystomatidae > Ambystoma > Ambystoma mexicanum. The sequence goes on along the minus strand of NC_090937.1, from coordinate 1,565,548,437 downwards.
GTGATCTATACCTATCCCCAACCCAAAAACCGCACTCCAAATCAGAGCCTTTCACCCGTTTTTCAAAGAAACAATTTTTTGACATTTTAAATGGTAACTTGGTAATCCATTGCTTGTGATTTTTAGGGTCTATGCATTGTTGCTTTAGTGAGAAATTGTATTTACCTTAAAGTTTTAACCGCACATTAATTATTTATTTGTCCATTCCCGAGTGTCATTTCATAACATTTCAAGGGGTTTAAAATCAGTTTTTAACTCTTATTTAGGGAGGGAAGGTCAGATTTTGATTCCGTTTTCTGCCTCTTATTCCTGATTACCTGCTGTGTCTTTCTATCCATTCAGCATTCAATTATTTGTGGGTTGAGGGAACATTGCAAGGGGAAATCCTAACTTGGGTGCTATCTTTCCTCAATCAAAAAGTGCTCCTCTTCCCTGGTGTTTTGTATACATTCCACTAGAAGGTTAAACCAAGAGCATTGCTTACATTCTCATTGTAATTATCACCCCATTGGTGATTGCTGCCTCATATAAAAAATTGTATGATTTCTTTTGAATTTTAAAATAAATAAATAAATAAATATTGCATTTTACCAACCAGCCTGGTTCATGGTCCATTGTGACCTGGGGTATTTGAAAAAGGGGGTGTGATGCGAGTTGTGTACCATCTCAAACTCAACCTGTATAATATAAAGGGATAAGCATTTCAATCGTGCGCTGCATACTAGGCCGAGACCAAGATGTGCGTCGCCTGATTGAAATCCTTAACAAATTTGGGGGCTCGTGCTGGGGATTGCGTTTGGATACCACCAGTGGCAGTCTAACACAGCGGAATAACCTGCAGGGGTTCCATGTGTTAATATCCCTGCAAAAATATTGTGATACAAAAATATCGCCATATTTTTGCGGCGATATTGAGCCATGGACCCTGCGTGGGACACCCCCACAACCCCCACCTTATTTTTAAATGTGCGGGGGACACCCTCGCAACCCCGCTCCCACAAATTATCCCACCCAAAATTATCGCCTATGGCAAGACAAACGACCATATGTACGGCAATATTTTTGGTGGGGATAATATGTAGGAATGCCCCTGCAGGGTAGTGATACTTTGTGTGGTTGGAAGACTGTGGTACACTGTACAAGCGCCTCCCAAAAACAAATACTCTAAGTACCAGGCCTGTGTCTAGAAAATTAAAGATAAATCAACCCGAAATAGACAGAAAAGCAACAGACTACAGATTACCCTTACATAAATAAATAAATAAATAAATAAATAAATAAATGAATAAAGAAAGAACATTTCCAAAATGGCTGTTTCAGTAGAAATCAACATGGCTAGGGAGCACCTTCTGTCATGATCCACAGAACACGCCCCTTTTGGACCTCATGGTCCGTGTCACAACGGGGCTTGCACTCCTTAATACTCCCAACATGGTCGTCTAACGTGCAACATCTTCCTTGTCTTTACGTCAGATGTAGCGTATTTACAAAATAGGCCACGCCCAGCGGGCCCGCGCATCTCAATGCTACTGCAAGCAGCGACTAGACGTGTGCTCCGTAGTTCGCTACACTGTTATCCTTGTTCCTGGACCTCATAATTCCATTCCCATTACCCTCTTCCTTCTTCCTTGTTTCCCGGACTCGTGTGCTCACTTTCTTCGTTCCTGGATCCCGGAGTGTCTGAATCCTGGAGCTCTGAAGGCACGCTGAAGCTAGAAGTGGCTCGCGCGGGCTTATACAAGACCAGGTCCGTGCGTAAGAAGACACCGCCCAAGAAAGCCTGCAAGGATCGCTCCCATGTGAGAAAGGGGGAATTCCGTGACAGTTTGAGATGCCAAACGACCGAAGTCGAAGCCGACATGGAAGCGGCTGTTCAGGATCTCATGCATGGCATGTAAGAACTAACGACCGAGGTACAAAATTTAAAGGCGGAAAACACCGCTCTCAAACAATTAGTTCTATCCCGTGATTCTGCCACAAAGGAAAGCGTATTGCTAGGTGGCATTGTTGACAAATACGATGGGTCGGCAAAAACCCTTTGTGGATTCCTTGATTCTTGTTTGGTTCACTTTACTTTTAAGCCCTACTACTTTTCAACCCCTAGGGCTAAGGTTGGCTTCATAATTTCACACCTTTCCAGAAATGCTCTAACTTGGGCTATGCCCTTAGTCAATTCTGGTAATGCCTTCCTGGATGACTACGACGGTTTCATGCAAGCCCTTAAAAACATGTTTGACCGCCCTGAGCATGTCTATAGTACCCAGGAGCAACCTCTTAGACTTTCAACAAGGATCCCAGGATATGCTTACGTATGTAACCCGATTCAAGCAATTGACCAAGGAAGCTGACTGGTCTCCTGAAGCAAGGTTTACACTTTTCAGAAGGGGGCTGAATGAGGAGATCAAAGATGAGTTGGCCAGAGTGGCTCGCCCAAGCTCATTCCAGGCTCTTTTGGACCTTGCCATGCAAATAGATTTTCGTATCCAGGAAAGAAAGGCAGAAAAAAGGAAATCCAAAGTAACCCCCCTGAAGGCATCCTTCGAGATTACCTCCAAGACTGACACAAATCCAGGGTCAGCTGCTGAACCAGAACCTATGCAGATAGGAACCTTCTGTGGACCCATATCCCCGCAAGAAAGGATGAGAAGGATGCATACGGGGTTATGCATGTACTGTGCCTTGGATAAGCACCTGGTTAGAGAATGCCCTCTAGCCCCTCCTCGGCGTTCGGGAAACGCCAGCTCCCAATCCTAGATGGAGCAAGGCTTCGGGAGAGAGATGTTTGCTCCACGTCTATTGCATCCTTGAACTCTACTGGACAAAACAGCCTAGTGATTGTACAGGCCCTTCTATCGCCATCCACGAATAAGACCTACTCCATTTTGGCCTTGGTTGACTGATCAAGATTGGGTTACGTGTCACCACATTCCATACGAGACACGAAGTACCATGCAACCGGTGGAAGCGATCGATGAAAGACCCCTCACTTCAGGGCCTAAAAGCCTGCAGACTAAAGAGATCCAACTTTCAATAAACCATCACCAAGAGCAGATCAGATTTGACATCATTAAGTCTGCTCATTATCCCATGGTCCAGGGTATGCCCTGGTTACAGAAGCATAATCCTTATATCAACTGGGCAGCAGGATCCTTATTTCTTGGATCTGAGTTTTGTATGTCTCACTGTCTATTCCTGGAATCATCTGTGACACCTTCCAAAGAACCATCAATAGATCAGCAAGATTCCACTCATGGTTTCCAATATCGTATTGGTTCCAAGGGCCTATCAGAGTTATGCTGATGTGTTTTCAACTGCCATAGTCCAGGCTCTACCCCCTCACAGACCTGAAGACTGCGCCATAGACCCAGAACCCTCAGCAGTGATTCCCTTTGGGAGGATGTTCATCCTATCCGAACCTGAAAGAGAGCCCTACGAGAATACTTGGATACCAACCTTGAAAATGGCACCATAAGATCATCGAAATCCCCAGCAGGAGCCTCACTGTTTTTTGTTTCCAAGAAGGACACCAAGGAACTTAGGCCGTGCCTCGATTATCGTGGATTAAATCAATGCACCCTCAAGGACCCCTACCCTTTACCCTTGATCTCGGATATCATGGAAGTGGTGAGAGGAGCTGTAATCTTCACTTAACTGGATCTCAGGGGTGCCTATCATCTGATTCGTATCAGGGAAGGAGACGAATGGAAAACAGCCTTTCGAACACCCTTTGGACACTTCGAATATCTGGTAATGCCCTTTGGACTTGCTAATGCCCCTGCCTTCTTTCAACATTTCATGGATAGGGTGTTCTCCGATATGCTGTTCATCTTCTTCATCGTCTACCTGGACGATATCCTGATCTATTCTAAGGACCTTCTAAGGCATGAAGAACATGTTAAGGCTGTCTTACAACGACTATGTGAACATAGACTCCTAGCCAAACCCGAGAAATGCCTGTTTAATGTGACCTCTGTTCATTACCTAGGATTTGTCCTTAGTCCAGAAGGAATTGGTATGGATCAGTCAAAGGTAAAAGCCATATTATCCTGGCCGGCTCCTACTCCTGTGAAACAAGTTCAATCCTTCCTGGGGCTAGCCAATTTCTACCGTGTCAGTATAGAAAAATGGATACCTCCACTGTGTGACCACAAACGTATTTTGATGGCCGTGAGCCAACTGTCTCATGCACGATATTACAGAATATAGGTTTCCGAGTTTGACCAATCAACGGCCATTTTGATGTAACAAGAATCGCCATTTTGTTTCCTAACCATTGCTCATTGCTTTCTGTTCTTATTGCTTCGCAGTACATTTTCTGCTTACACTGCTCGACTGTAAAACATTGTTGTCTGCACGTGAAAGGACAAGGCCGCAGGGCCGCGAGGATAACAGAAGTTTGTTGAAACACAACGTAGGCAGCGCCAGGAAGAATGCCCGGCTCCCTCCCGAATGTAGCCTTGAAGCAGAGCTGCATGGCATTTAATCATTTTGCAGCTGCCAGCCAGTCTCGTTATATGGTAGAATATGTTACAATAAAGCAGCTAGAGGCTTGAATTATGCTCTCCTTACGGCCCCCCTTTGCTGAGCCCTGTTAGAGCGTGTCGGCTCCCAGGACACGAATAGCACCTCATAGATAGCAAGGTCTGGAATGCAACTCTTCCCCCGTATGTAGCTCGCTTCCGAGAACAAAAGCGCTGTGTTCCATCCAACAACTGAAAGATGCCTCTGTACTCACAAATTGCAAATTGTTACTAGAATAGATATTTGTAGGTGTCATAGTTGTCAAAAGTGTCCATCATCACACCAAGCTCAAAGAAACCCAATAAAGGGGGGTGTTAAACATGTCGTAGCTGATTGTTAGATATGCATTTTGTATATATGTAACTGATGTACGTAATTCATTCTCTTGCGTCCCTCAAGGTCTAGAGATACACGTCGCTTGAGACCGAGTTGGCCAACTGAGACCTTTGCTTTGCAATAAACCCTAGCTTTGGGAATACAACCTCGTGTCTGGCGTATCTATTGTGTGTGGTGACTCGCCTTGTTTCCATAGACGTAAGGGACCCCTAGGGGCCCCTTTCAAACGGAAGTTCATACCCACCTTTTCTGAGATTGTTCAGCTGATCATTGCACTCTTGAAGAAAGACACTCCCTTTCTCTGGTCTACACCTCAAGACTAGGCCAAGACAAGGCATTCCAACGTTTAAAGACAGAGTTTACTCAAGCCCCCATCCTAGCCCAACCCGACATAAATGGACCATTCATAGTGGAGACGGATGCCTCTAACTACGCCATAGGAGCAGTGCTGAAGCAAGAGTTCGAGGACAAGATGGAACACCCCATTGCTTATCTTTCAAGAACTCTGACTCCCAGTGAGACACATTACTCTGTCCTGGAAAAGGAATTGTTAGCCATCCGTCAAGCCTTCACCGAATGGCAACACCTACTCCTGGGAGCGAGACATCCAGTCCAGGTCCGCACGGACCATCGGAATCTTCAAGTTCTACAATCCCTGGAGTGTAGGAACAGTAGTCAGGCCTGTTGGGCCTTCTTCTTTGCCCAGTACCAGTTCCACATCCATCATGTCCCCGGATCACAGAACATAATTGCTGATGCCTTATCCCGACGACCTGACTACGAAACGATTGAAAATCGGACCTATCCCAAGATGTTTCCCCACACGATTTTTGTAGCTCAAGCGGTCAGTCTCCTCGAAGAAATTCGGATACAAACCCAATGCTCTAAGCTCTGGAAGGACACTTCAAGGAAGAATCAATGGGATCTAAGAATCAAGGATGGATACTTGTTCAAGGATAATGCTCTAGTCATCCCCACACAGAAATGACAACAAAGGATAATCAACCTTTGCCACGATACCCTTCATTCCGGACATCGTGGCATCACCAACACCCTCCGTCTTATACAAAGACAATTTTGGTGGCCCAGAATGAAGACAGACGTACAACTGTCCATCCAAGCCTGTTCTATTTGTAGTCAGAACAAACACGAAAGCAAGAGACCAGCAGGTCTCCTACTACAACCTACTCTACCAACAAGAGCATGGGAATTCATCGCTACAGACTTCATTGTGGAATTGCCACCTTCCAGGGAATGCACGTCTATCATGGTTACCATTGACTTGTTCACTCACATGGCTCACTTTAAACCCCTGTGTAAACTACCGTCCTCATCAGAGCTAGCTGGAATCTTCCTAGAACACATTTTCCACCTACATGGACTTCCTTCCAAGATCATATCAGACTGAGAACCTCAATACGTCTCATAATTCTGGAAACATCTCTGTCGCATTCTGGGAATCCAACATGCTCTCTCATCATGTTATCATCCACAAACCAATGGAGCTACGGAACGTGTAAACCAGACCTTGGAACCTTTTTTCTCCACAAAGGTTCAGGACGACTGGTCCCTCCTAGTACCCGTGGCTGAGTTCGCGTACAACAATTCCAATCATACGGCAATCAAGACCAGCCCCTTTTACTGCAGTCAAGGATTCTATCCATCAGTGTTACTCTCTGTTCTTCCACATCCCACACCTGTTCCTACCGTTGACTCCTGGATGGAAACACTCATCAATGTACACAAGGAAGCCAAGGAACACTTAGGGAAGGCCAGAATACGAACTAAACAAAATTCTGATTCTAAAAGAAGACCAGGGCCTTCATATGCAGTTGGTGATCATGTCTGGTTGTCCTCGAAGCTACACTTACGGCAAAGCAAACTGGCCCCCCGGTACTATGGTCCATTTCCCATCAAGGAAATCATAAATACTGTCTCATACCGACTCAAGCTACCCGACTCCTGGAAGAATATTCACCCAGTTTTTCACACTTCTTTATTAAAACCCTACATCCGATCTTCCCGGAAATCTTCCAGACCCCCCCAGTGGGTGGTACCATCTCATACACCCGGTCAAACCCGGTGGAACGAGTCTTCGGAGGAGGCATGCTGTCATGATCCACAGAACACGCTCCTTTTGGACCTCATGGTCCTCGTCACAACGGGGCCTGCACTCGTTAATACTCCCAACATGGCCATCTAACGTGCAACATCTTCCTTGTCTTTACGTCAGATGTAGCGTATTTACAAATAGGCTGCGCCCCCCCCGGGCCCACGCGTCTCAATGCTACAAGCAGTGACTAGACGTGTGCTCCGTAGTTCGCTACACTGTTATCCTTGTTCCTGGACCTCCTAATTCCATTCCCAGTACCCACTTCCTTCTTCCTTGTTTCCCGGACTCGTGTGCTGTGTGCTCACTTTCTTCGTTCCTGGATCCCGGGGTGTCTGAATCCTGGAGCTCTGAACGCACGCTGGAGCCAGAAGAGGCTCGCGCAGGCTTATACAAGACCAGATCCGTGCGTAAGCAGACACCGCCCAAGAAAGCCTGCAAGGATCACTCCCAGGTAAGAAAGGGGGAATTCCGTGACACCTTCTGCACAAGCTATTTGTCAGAGGTGAGTGGCCAGAACAGGATGAAAAAGCCTGGCTACAAAAAATAACACAACAGGTAACTGTCATGAACCTGGACATGTGGCAGGATGGTGGCCTTTTACACCAACCTTTGAGTGAGTTATATATGACCCAAAAAATTAAAGAGAAAATCAAAATTGTTAGAATCGCGGCCTACATGTATCGCCAAATGGGAGTGATGCAGGAAAAGCATGAGAAAAACATAACTCTGGCGCAGAATCAATCTGAACTAATAAATCAAATCGAGATTGATTTAAATTTAGCAGAACAAACATTACAAAAGAGACAAGAGTTGGAGGTAGAATCTGAAAACTACATCATAAAATTAAAAGAGGACTTGGCTCTCCAACAGCAGAATAATGTAAACATAGAGGCCCAAATAGAAGCAGCAAAAATAGAGTGTCATGAAAAGGTTGACTCTCTGCAAGAGAGTCAACAGAAGCGGGCTCAACAATTAACTTATAACATAGTCTGCTCAGGACAAATAACTATGCTACAAGATCAGATATAGAAATTGAAAGAGGAAAATAATAAATTAATTGTGAGAGACCTCCACTCTCAAGCAGAATATGATCAAGAGCGCCAGAAATTCAATACCTTCAAGAAACAAAGGGATGACCTGGCTGAACAGAGAGGCACCCTAAGACAGGAGAAAGACGCCCTAGGCCAGCAAATAAGCAAGATAAAAACAGAGTTACAGGGAAGTGAGTTAGCCCTCCAGAAACTAAAGGAACTCAAAACAGAATATGGGAATCTACTGGAGCACGCCAGACGGGTAGAAGTTGCTCTGGAAGAAAACACATAAACCAAAGATGCACAAACTCAGGAGGTGAGTCTCCTGCAACAGAAATGGTCTCATCATTCCCAAACAATACAGGAAGCGCAGAGACACAATGAGGCCCTCTGTGAAAAGAATGATGAGCTCCACAAGCAGGTGGCAGCGCAAGAGCGTGTCATAGAGGCCAGTAAAGCCTTGATAGCTGAGCAAATGGCTCAGATCTTTGCTTATCATCAAGAAGTAGGGGCTGAGAAGGAGAAACTAGCGAGGTTGGAGGAAGAGGGTGCTAGATTTAGTATGAACTGGAGGGAGCCTGAACAGGTAGAGAGGGACAAGGCAACCCCTGATCATAGCATAAGGACCTCTGTACTAAGGGACTCAAACCCATTTAACACTTTGGGCACTGCTGACTTCATGGCTACCGGTTCACATGAGCCGGAAACCATGAGGTCATCAGAATTCAATAGGTTTAGCAGGATGGAGCTGACAGGTCAGCGCCTCCCAGAAATTAATGGATGGCGTCCTTGTATAGGTACCCAAACATTAAGGCTGATGTTTCTGACAAGGAAGACTTCTCTGAGGGGAAAGTCAAGGAATTAAATCCACAGAAATATTCCTTCCATGGGACCAGTTGGTTCAATTCGATGAGAAACCAAATGAAATGAGGCCCAAAAGAGCATCCTGAAGTCCTCTACCAAATTAGGGCAGTGGAGGGAATACTCTGCCAACCCTGGTAGCAGGGAGGAGTCAGAAGACTACTCTCCTGTGCCCCACAGGAGTGGAGAAACTAGGCCCCACCATTCTGCAAGCCCCTCTCAAGCTCACAGAATCAGGGAGAGCCTAGATGATCATGAGGGGACCTCAAGTAGTAGCGCCTCTGAGTCCGATGGCGAGTGGAATCGGGTGACTAGGCCAAAGAAGGCAAAGAGAGTTATGACAAAAGACCCCATTAGGCAGATTAAGGCCATTAGGAGTTTCATAACGCCATATCATAAAAATGCAAAATATTCTGTTTGGGAACTCTTGGAGCTCTATAAGCAGATGATGGACATTTTTCATCTGAAAGACAACCAGAACTGCATAGAGTATGTAAAATGGACATCCTCCCCTGAGTACTCTAGCTTCTTTGCTGGACTGGAGGACCAGAACCATTCAAGATGGTCCACCTACAGAGCGGCCATCTTGAAACACTTTTCTGCCCACAGAAACCCCCAAGAGGCTCGCAAAGCGGCCTACAATCTTCAGTGTGGGGAAGATCAGGCACCACGAGAATTTGTGCAGGAGCTCAAACGCGCCTTTGCACAAACCACTAGGAAGGTGCACACGTTTAGCAGGGAGCTCATAAATACCTTCTTTCATGCGCTCCCAAAGTATATCATGACCCAGCTGGTGAGGGACTTCCACAAGAAAACATCTCTGGACTGGGTCATAAGTAGGTGGCCCGCATTTATGAAGTCCAAAAACCTGCAGGAAATAAGAATCTGGCCAAAAACCCCAAACCAGCCAACACCCCTGCTGCTGCTAAGGTGGCGGAGGTGAAGGTTGCCCCCATTTTAGACCTAGAGATGGGAGGGCCTAAACATTTACCTACCCAAAATCGACAAAGTCAGAGACACAGAAAGCCTTCTGGCCTATCACAAACAGGTGGCAGTCAGGGAGGTAATCCCACAAATGGGACCCCTAACTCCCCTGATTATATCAGCTCCCGATACAAGGGCAACCGAACAATCTTGAGGTATGTATGGACTCCCCCAGCCCCATGGGTTGATCCAATCAGGTAAGTACCGCCCCTGGAAACTTCCCTCCTAAGCTCCCCCAGGAGGGAAGTAATTCCCCAAATGCTGGGGTAAGTTTAATTCCCAACCTGCAGGACAACCCTCTTTCATTTCCCGCTTTCAGGAGCCCAGACAATCCAATCCAGGAGAGGGGAGGCCAAAGGTGGAGGGTTACCAAAATTCACAATATCCAGGGTACTACAGAGAAGGGATATTTACCCTTTCCGTGATCCACCTAGATTGGAACAGAGACCCCCGTACCAGCTGGAACGGGTGTCCCAACTGGAGCGCCAGGTCCAGAACCTAACACAGGATCTGGGTTGCATGTTGAGTGCTCAACAGAACCATCAGATGAACATGGCGGCTCAGAATCCCACAAACCAAGGGTCTGGTACCCCAGAACAATGACGGGGAGAGAACCCTGACAACTCACTGGTTCCAGAGGAGGAGGCACGGGGGGAACGGAGGTGTAAAGCCCTAGAGGAAGATTCGTGAAAAGCCCCTGGACACCCAGGAACCAGAACAAAAATCTCCTGCCCCCGAAAATCTGCCACCCAGGGAACAGAGGGTGGGTAGGAGAAATAAAGAACTCAAAAAGGCCCATTTTGTGGAGGAAGTCAGTGTCCTCCAATTTGAAGGGGAAGAACCCTCAGAGGATTCTGGGAAAAAGATCTTCTCCTTTAGGGACGGGGGAGTCCTCCCAAAGAAAAATGGGTCCCAAGCGATCTAAATGAAGACTGGGTGGGTGTGGGGACTGATTCAGTATCGCCCATCCTTGAACCCCAGAATGAGCATTTAGGGAATCAAGCATTAAGAGAGGATTCCCAAACTTCCCGAATCAATTCTGGTGACAGCCTCCAAAAAGGGGGAGAGGGTGTAGCCCAGAATCAGAAAAAGGGGAGTCAAAAACGGCCCAAATATCCAAATGTCACATTTTTCTTTCAGATTCCCAGAATTAGGCCCAAACTACACCTGTGTCAGAGTCAAAGATAAGGAAATTGTGGCACCCAGCTGGCCCAAAATGCACATTATCTTTGCCCACTTGAGGAGAAGGAGGGTAGATTGTATGCCCCGGTCCAAGTGCAAGGGAAATGTACATTTGCAGCGCTGGTAGACACTGGAATCCAAGCCACTCTTCTGTCGAAAAGGGTGTTTGATCAGCTAAATTCAGGAAGGGGGGAGAGATACCAGATCCCTCTCAATTCCTGTCAAGGGGAGAGCGGATTTGGAAATAAAAATTGGGCGACACAAAGTGAAACACATGGTCATAGTCGTGACTCCAGAGGGCACACCCTGTCTACTGGAGAATGACATCCTGCGTAGGCTGCCCCCCTAATAGACTGTGTGAATAAGATCCTCTGGACTTAGACTAACAGGCCAATAAAATTGAAACAGAGTGTCAACCATGTTAGTTTAAATGGCACATGCCACATGGTTGAACAAAAACCTGATCATATTGAATTTCATTTCCAAAACCATGAAATACCTGACATGACGCTAGTTGCTGTCTCACAACAAACTGGTGATGGGAACTCCTCTCCATTCCTGAAAATCAACCTTCCTTCCAGTTTCAAGTGGCATTCCCCACTGGAAGGAAATACTATGAAATGTTATAATGTTATACAGCCGGTCAAGTGGCACAGCGAGTAGAGCGCCTGCTTTGACACCCGTGCAGAGCCTGTTAACGCAGGTTCGAATCCCGGCGGGGCCAAACTCAGCCTTTCATCCTTCCGAGGTCGATAAATGAGCACCACACACCGTGGGTAATAATAAGCAGCGCTCAGATACCTGAGGGTTTGTAGCGCTATATAAAAGCCTAATTATTATTATTATTATTATTATTATTATACTGATTCACAATCTGAAAACTCCAATTCTATAGCCAAAAGATCTGAACACTCCAATTCTATAGCCATAAGTAATGAGAAACCAGCTCACAGTTTAGCTGATATTCAGAAAATTAGAGAACAGTTGTTCATCCCTATTCAGTTAAATGAGGGGAAGGAGTCTGTTCTCGCCCGAGTGTGCGTGAACAATGGTAAGAGCTTAATCAGCAAAGCCACGTTCAGGCAGCTCCCAAAAGATCCAGCTATTCCCACATTTAAATTGATCGATAAGTGGGGAATGGGCCTGGAAACTCCCAATTCCAAACATCCTCTGCCTAGCAGGTGTATGCTCAAAATCTCTATAGGAAACAAAATCAGAGTACATAATTGTTGGGTCGTGCGAGATGTCCCTGCTGCATTCTATTTAGGCAGTGACATTCTCAATCGTTTTGCCATTAACTTGGACCTGATCAATTACAAAGCCTGGTCCCGACGAGGGGGTAATCCCATGGATTTTGATAATTCAGAAAAAGCATTTCGGTCAGCCCAATTGCTGCTGTATGCAGTTGAAGTTCAAATTGGAGAGGAGGTCACCATCCCAGGACAGACCCGACTGTTCCCACTTGAATTAAAAATTACAAGAGGACAGAAACTGCAAAGCCCTGACGCATATGTACACCTCAATGCCCATCTCCAACAGCAGGGGTTGGGGTTAAACCCAACACCATTAGTCAATGTAGAACACAACACCATTCCAATATTGATGGATAACAGCGACCCTAGGAGTATCACTCTGGGCGCAGGCACCATTATTGGAATGGCGGTTGATGACTAACATTTTTCCATGGATCTAGGTAATGAACTGATAGGGCCAATCCCCAATGACTGTTTTGACAGTGATAGTGAAAATGACTTACAACTAGACAGGATCTTCACACGGCAAGGGGGGATTTCCTGGTGTACTCTTCCTGCCCTTACTGTGAGGATGAGGTGACCTGTCACATCAGCAGGATGAGGTGATATTTCAGGTGTCATAAAGCACCAAAGTATTGACTGAAAAGGATACAGTACTCAAAAGGATATAGATGGTAGGGCCTTCCGGATCCCTGTTCACACGATTTGATAGTTGTGAAGTCAATTTTAGACCTTCCAAATGATATGACTCTCTGACTGATGAAACAGGCAGAGAGATGGATCACTGGAAAGAGCGTGGGTAAAGTACAGGAAGTCAGCCTAGAACAAAATAAAGTATCATAAGAAACTGCCCCAAATCGACTCTCTATGATAGAACAGTATTTGGCATTAACTCACACACTGACCTTATGACTAGTGTAGAAGAATCCAGCAGAAGTCTCTTGAGGAAAATCCAGAATTAGAACAAACGACAAGGAAGGGAAGATTAGTAAGGGAGACTTATCCCGAACGGCACGAGGCTCACGCTAGATACCGGGTTGCTGCACCACAGGATAGCGTCCAAAGTACAGTTCACTGTCACCTTCCAACAGTCCTTGAAAAGCTCCTTCCCACGTAGAGAAAAGTATAGAAATGAATAAATCCACCTGTTAATATCACAGATGCAGGAGTCGGAAATAGCGCCCTTTTGTGGAATAAACAAAGTACACGCGGTACTGAACAGCCGCGAAGATAATAGAGTGCGCGTGTGGAATTACACGCGAACAGGATTCACGCAGTCCAGGCCAGCCGCGCTTGAAGACGACTTGTGCGTGTGGAATTACACGCGAACAGGATTCACGCAGTCCAGGCCAGCCGCGCTTGAAGACAGCGTGCGCTTGAGGAATTGCACGCGAACAGGATTCACGCAGTCCAGCCAAGCCACGCTTGAAGACAACGTGTGCGTGTGGGATTACACGCGAACAGGATTCACGCAGTCCAGGCCAGCTGCGCTTGAAGACAACGTGTGCGTGTGGAATTACGCGCGAACAGGATTCACGCAGTCCAGGCCAGCCACGCTTGAAGACAACGTGTGCGTGTGGAATTACACGTGAACAGGATTCACGCAGTCCAGGCCAGCCGCGCTTGAAGACAGCGTGCGCTTGAGGAATTGCACGCGAACAGGATTCACGCAGTCCAGGCCAGCCGCGCTTGAAGACAACGTGTGCGTGTGGAATAACATGCGAACAGGATCCACGCAGTCCAGGCCAGCCGCGCTTGAAGACAGCGTGCGCTTGAGGAATTGCACGCGAACAGGATTCACGCAGCCCAGGACAGCCGTGCTTGAAGACAGCGTGCGCGTGTGGAATTACACGCGAACAGGATTCACGCAGCCCAGGTCCGCCGCGCTTGAAGACAACGTGCGCTTGTGGATTTGCACGCTGACAGGATACACGCAGCCCAGGACAGCCGCATTTGAAGACAACGTGCGCGTGTGGAATTACACGCGAACAACCAGCTCCAGGAATCAGCGTGTGGCGGAAAACACACTATAGAAGGCCCAAGAAGCAGCTGAGGAAAAATGCAAGGAACGCAGATCCAGAGGTTCAGCTGCACAACGCCAAATGATTCGATCAGAAGCAGCGAGTGAAGTTTCCACGCTACTTATATACGTAATGCCGTAGCTCACGTGACGAAGTAGAATTCACGTGAATTTAGCGACGTGAAAAGTGCAGACGTCGCTTTCCCGGCAATGAATCGAATAACCGCCATTTGGAATAGAACGGTCTAGCTGTTCTATGAGCGTAAGAGGTAGAACCACGTCCAGCATGCATGACATCAGGTCCATAATGACTGACTCTCCTACCTGAAACCCACATTCCGGGTCAATAATCTAACCAGGGACCTCTCCACCCAGCTGGAGAAAGCTGCTGAGATAGCAAAACCCGAAGTCTTTCCAGGCTTCAGGCAAATGGTTGAAGTGCGGGTCAACCTAGCTGATGCCTGTGAGATTCCAGAGCAAAAGCAAAAGTTGAAGCAGGTGTTCTTAGATTTTCTAGATCTCTTTGCAGTGGACTCGTATGACTGTGGTCGCACCGAAATCCATAAAACAACAATTCCCACTGACCCCGTAATGACTCCAGTGTTTGTGAAGCAATATCGCTTGCCTCTCACATCCACGGAGTCCCTCACGGAAATTATTAAAAACCTTGTGTCCCGTGGGATGATTCGTCCAGTCCACAGCACCTTTAGTAACCCAGTGCTGGGGATTTTAAAACCCAACGGCCAGTGGAGACTCTGTGCTGACTTTAGGGAGCTAAACAAACGTGTCCATATATCCCGATGGCCTCTCCCCTACATTGACCAGGGGCTGGCCCAGATCCAGGGGTCAAAGGTATACATTGCCATTGATCTGACCAATGGGTACTGGACCGTGCCTGTCAGTAGGGAGGACCAATACAAGCTGGCTTTTACCTTCGGGGGGCAGCAGTACGTGTGGACCTGGACTCCCTTCGGATACATCAACTCCGGCAACACATTCAAGATCTTCCTACATAAGGCCATGCCCGACTTGGGTGAAAGGGGTAACCTGGCCTATGCGGATGATGTCCTGATAAAAAGCTCAACTATGGAGGAACACATAGCGGAAATCTGTTATGTTCTAACACAGTTGAGGGTTGCCGGAGCAAAACTGTACTTCCAAAAGGCACAGCGGTGCAGGTCCCGTGTCAACTTCTTGGGGCATGAGATAACCCCTGAGGGTCTCTGTCCCCAGGAAAAGAAAGTGGAAGCACTCCTAAAACTTAAAGACCCCACAACTCTGCGTGAGCTAAGAAGCCTCCTTGGACTGACTAATTAAAGTAGGAAGTGCATTGAGGATTACGCAGAGATCACAAGACACCTGATCCATCTGTTGAAGGGTGGGGTCAAGTGGGAGTGGAGTCCAGAACAAGCCGAGGCAGTGAAGCAACTCAAAGGAAGCTTCCCACAAGCACCTTTTCTAGCTTACCCTGTCATAAACAAGGAGTTCTTCTTGGAGACAGGGTTCTCGAATACATGCTCTTGACAGCAGTATTATATCAAAAGCATGACAAGGTCAATAAAGTCATCTGATGGAATACGGGTCGGAAATGTGAGTAATTCCAGAATTACTTCCTAGATTCTTTCAATGCAAGGCTTTCCTGTGGAGGTCAGATATGGCCAAAACAAGAATAGTCCCCTCGCGCAAGGTCTGGCTGACTTGCATGATTGTGCCAGAGAAAACTGTCTGAAGGACAAAAGTCTTAAAATCCAGGACAACATGGAGGCGTAATTGAATTCCCCACACAAAGTCTATGAAGAAGACAAGTGCAAGGGAATGCCCACATTTTATGTGGACGTGTGCTCCTACCATGTCGACAACAACGGGGAAAAGGAACTGGTGGCTGGCGTTGGGAATGCCTGGGTGAATGATACCCGCAACCCCCTGCTGGGTACAAAATCGGTCCACGAAGTAGTCAGGTGGTGGAGTTGATGGCAGTTCATCAGGCCATCCTCACTGCCGTCCAACACCAACTCCACAAACTGGTCATAATCACTCATTCAGATTATGTCCGGAACGGGTTTGTGGAGCACCTGGTTAATTCGAAAACCAGAGGCATGCTATGTGCTAACAACAAACAGCTTGAACATGGCAAGCTCATCCAAAATATTGATGATCTGGTCACCTCTAGTGGGATGACCATCTATTGGAAAAAGATTAAGGGTCACTCCAGAATAGACGGGCCAGACAAAACTGGAAATGACCTAGCTGATCAGCTGCCAAAAACCGGAGCCATCCAGCTGTCATGGCCACTGGCCTCAGAACACAAAAACCACACCATCTAGTGATGGGGCAATGGTTCACTTGACTCACTTATGTCCCTTTGGGACCCATAAACACAGGGGCCCTGGCTGGACTGAGTCCTGGCGCCTTTGGCGCCAGGTTCATATGAAGATGTGAGCAGGAACACTTTATTTCAGTGCAGGAGTGCTTTTACTTTATTTCAGTGCCGGAGTGCCTTTATTTTACAAGAACTTTCCAGGAGCTGAAAGCCTTTATTCCAGAGAACATCCTCATCTGCTGACTCATCGATGGGGCTCCCGAGGCCTGGTCTTCATGTGCTGACTCATCGGGTATGGCAGGGTGTGGCAGGCAGGCTGAACCTGGTGGGTGTGGCTTCAGAAGCTCAGCTATATAAGCTGCTCCATCCTTAAGGCTGGTTCTTCACGTTACTGTGCACTTGCGTGCAACGTGACACTCACCGCCACTTGGACCAGTTTACTTACCTTTGAAACCAGTCGTTCTCCTGCATACTCACCTCCAGGAAACCGGTGCTTCATCCCTTCATCTGCAGACTCATCTCCTGACATCCAGTGATCTTGATCTCGACGCCCCAGCACCGCACTCCGCATCCATGCACTCGGACCCTGTGAAGAAGAAGAAAGACAAGGTTAGAGCATCCATCCTAGGGCCGCACCGCATTTCAACCCCACGCGCCCCCTAGTTAACAACTTACCAGCTACTGTACCGCTGCAGCTTCATTCCTCATTCCCTCCGGCTGCCGCCTCAAGCTCCTCAGCTTCTGCCGGGCCGGCAACAGCACCTGCAAGGGAAGAAAGCAAAAGAGCAAAAATCAAAAGTGGAACGGACAGCAATACAAGACAACAAACTGTACAATAAAACAAAAACAGACGAGGAAAGACAAAGGCAAACAGGAACACTTACCTGAAGTATAGTGGCTTATTCGCAGCAGGACTGGACTACCACGTGCAAGGGACCAGTGAAGGAACTTGATCCAGATTATACAAGCACCCCTGCCAGAAGCAACAGGACGGAGTGCTTGCCAAAACTAATCAACAGGTGAACTTTCCAGGGACAGTGCATCCCACGGTTTGGAAGAAGGGGTCTGGAAGGCACACCAGCTGGCATACTCACGCCCCCTATTCTCCACACAGGAGCAGTCCCGAGCAGCATCACCTATTACCACCAGTCACCACATAAGCGCAAAGGGCGCAGTCGGACCCAAGTGACCTCACCCCCAGGAGGGCTGCAACCGTGCCCCAACGCCTCTGCAGAGACCAGGTGAGCATAGCATCCAGGGGGATCTCATTGAGATCGAGTCCCTGTTGGGGGAAATCCATGTCACTGGTATCACTAGGTTCCAGACAAATGCTCACAATAAACTCTCAACTGCCCAGTGAAGAAAGGAGACACCAGATGCTGATTTAATCATGGCACAAAAAGGGCATCCGATTATTGGTAAATTTTATCAACACATTGAGGACTCTGAGAACTTTCCCCTGATGGATACCAATTACATTGGGAAAGAGGACCCCAGAGTGTTGATGAAATGTCCAAATAAAAATGTTCCGAATCCAAGATGGTTTGTTGGTAAGGAGATCCATATCTGGCTGTGACCAGTGGGTGGGCCCTACCTCATTCCGAAGCCTGATGCTAAGTCACGCCAAGGATGCGGCCATAGCCGGTCATCGAGGGTTTCATACTACTTTAGAAATCTTGCGAGAGGTTGCATACTGGCCACACATGGGGCAGGACCTTTTCCAATACTTGAAGGGGTGTCTTGTGTGTGCACAATTTCAGCCAACATCACTCCAGAAGAGGGGATGACATTACCTTGAACAGATTTACAAGTAGATTTAATTGGGCCCGTGATTAGCTCCTCTAGGGGGAACAAGTACATGTTAACCATAACATGCTTGTTTACCAAATCGGTGGAATGTCTCCCGGCCCCAAATTGCAAGGCAGAAACAGCAGCTGCCCTGATGATCAACCACATCTTATTGCGTTTTGGCCTACCCCAAAGGATTGAGTCAGACCGAGGCAGTCACTTCACCAGCGAAGTGATGATAAATATGTGGGAGATACTTGGGGTAAAAAGGAAACTTCACATTGCATACTGCAGTCCTCTAGTGGTGGTGTTGAGAGGTACAATAAAACCATTGTGAGCATTCTAAAAAAGTTTGTGGCAGATTCTGGGCCAAGTTGGGATATCTGATTACCGCTTGTCCTGATGGCCATCAGATCTACACCTTCTTCTGTGACTAAGATGTCTCAATTTGAGCTGATGACTGGACAAAGGATGGTGCGACCTCAGCATCTGCTCTACAGAACACAAGAGCAGACACTGATAAACACCTCCACAACTCATGAGTATGTTGAGAATCTAAGAAAACACCTTCAACATGCTTTTGCACACGCTCAGCAGAATCTAGAAAGATTTGCAGAGGGTATGAAGACGCAATATGATCTAAAAACAACCAGAAAGGAATACCAAGTAGGAGACAGAGTCTACTTGTACAATTTCCAAAGGAACCAGACCAAAGAGCGTATATTTTTGCCAAGCTGACGAGGACCTTTTGAAATTATAGATACTATTTCACCTGTCACCTACAAGATCCGCATCCCCAAAGGCGAATAGACAGAAGAAAAATGGGTCCATATTAATCAGTTAAATAGTTGTCACCCTAGGCACTCTTTGCAACAAATTGAGGAGCCCAGAGAAAATCAAGTAGAGGAGACATCTGAAGCATAAGAACAAGAAGAACATAGAGCTATAGGTCTAATTATGTAACAGGGGGTATGTTTTTTCATTATCAATTGTCATTGAATGCCTGCGTATCCCACTACTGTCAACCCGATTGGAGGGCAGTTAGTGGGAAAATGGAAGTAACCGGTTTGTGTGCTCTTTCATAGATTTGTACTGGTTTCACCTTTGGGACCAGGGAGGATCTACCCAGGGACCTGGAAAGGAGTAACCCAAGGAAATCCGGGGGTGCCGCTCAACACCATAAAGGAAGATCCAAGAGAAAGCTGTGGGTGTCGTTCCACGTTCCAACGAGAGAGCGGGAGGATCGTGGCTCACCGCTCTCTGATGGAAGAAGGACTCATACCGGAGGAATCCCACTTGCCCGATTCTCCCTCGACCTGATATCTCAGAAGAGTCTGGGGGGATATGTGGGATATATTGACCCATTCAACAGTATTTCCCCACATCACCAAGCTGCATTTCTGCAAAAAACAGCAAAAACAGCAAAATTGCTGCGCTGGCTCCTGTGAGCACCATTGTCTCAAAACTGCGTTTTGCAGCAACAAAAAGATGGCTGCACCACCTCACCAAGCACACATTGGGCAGGATGGAACAAGGTTGCACACTGAAGGAGCTTGCCAGTGTGTTCTGACATATACCAAAGTAATAAAGTGAAAAAGCAGCATTGCCTTGCTGCAGGTCCAAAATCCCCTTTAAAAATGAGGCTTTTTCACTCCAAATCAGAGCATTTCACCCGCTTTGCAAAGAAACCGTTTTTGACATTTTAAACAGGAATTCGGTAAAATGCAACTTTTACAGGTGTCATTTTGCTGCAATCTGTTTTAAACTTTCCACTTGTTTTTCAATTGTATGCTCTTAGTAATCCATTGTTTGTGATTGTTGGGGTCTATGCATTGTTGCTTAAGTGAGAAATTGTATTTACGTTAGAGTTTTAACCGCACATTAATTATTTATTTGTTAATTCCCGAGTGTCATTTCATAACATTGCAAGGGGTTTAAAATCTGTTTTCCACTCTTATTTGGGTTGGGAAGGTCGGCTTTTGATTCTGTTTTCTGCCTCTTATTCCTGATTACCTGCTGTGTCTTTCTGTCCATTCAGAATTCAATTATTTGTAGGTTGAGGGAACATTGCAGGGGAAAATCCTAACTTGGGTGCTATATTTCCTCAATCAAAAAGTGCTCCTCTTCCCTGCATTGCTTACATTCTCACTGTAATTATCACCCCATTGGTGATTGCTGCCCCATATTAAAAAGTGTATGATTTCTTTTGAATTTAAAATAAATAAATATAGCATTTTACCAACCAGCCTGGTTCATGGTCCATTGTGACCTGGGGTATTTGAAAAAGGGGGTGTGATACGAGTTGTGTACCATCTTAAACTGAATCTGTATAATATAAAGAGATAAGCATTTCAATCGTGCGCTGCATACTAGTCTGAGACCAAGGTGTGCGTCACCTGATTGAAATCCTTAACTTTCCGCCACACAAAAGCAGGCAGGAGAATCCCCGCGCAGCATAAAAGTGCACGTAAACAACAAACACGCATATACAGATACGATGAATGTCCCATTTCTCGCTGCAGCGATCGTGGGACACCGCAGGAGGAGGAGGCTAGCCAGACCCTGCATTTTCTTACCCAGGACCAGCCTTTCTGGGATGCCTGATGACCAGGTCTATGGTAGGTATAGGATTCCACCTCATATCATACTAGACCTGGTAACTGAGTGGGAGGATGACCTCACATGACCGCACATCACCCACCTTGTGCTCCCAAGCACTGAGCCCCTTGGAAAAGGTGCTCAATGTACTGCATTCTTTGCCCACTGGGTCAACTGCCATAGTTAGGGGTGTCTCACAGGCCACACAGTCACGCTGCCTACACCAGGCATTGGCAATCATGACTGCACGCCCCTCAGTCCGCATACATGCCGAGAACACCTGCAGAAAGGCAGGCCATGGTCCAGGACTTTTACGGGGTGGCACACTTCCCCAAAGTGCTTGGTGCCATTGATTGCACCCATGTGGCCCTATGTCCACCTAGAGCCACTGAGCACATCTATCGCAACCGCAAGCACTGGCATTCCATCAACGTGCAGGTTGTATGCGATGCCAAGGGAATCATCACCTCTGTCTATGCAAACTATCCCAGGTCACCCATGACAGTTTCATATTCAGAATGTCAGCCCTACACCGGGACCTGGAAGCTGGGAGGCATGGCAACACATGGCTCATTGGTGAGTTCAAATGCCTGTGAGCATGCATGCATGTCACACACAGACAAATACACAAACCCAACTAATGACAACCATTATCACCTTCCCAGGGGACAGTGCCTACCCTCTGAGCACCTACATGATGACGCCAATATGGCCAATATGGAACCCCACTACACCACCCCATTTAAGATACAACACAACCCATATTGCAACCAGGGGCATAGTGGAGCGCACATACGGCGTGCTAAAGTCACGCGTCCACTACCTTGACCGCTCTGGTGGGCAGCTACTATATGTGCCCCCAGTAGTGTGCAGGATCATTGTGGCATCATGTGTCCTGCACAATGTTGCAACCCGGTGGGGCGTACCGGTGGACATGGTGGTGCCCCCATATCCCCGACCACAAGCACGTCCGCTGCGCATGGGAGGGGAAAGGGCATGTGGCGAGGCTGCACGTACCCAGCTTGTGGCTACATTTTTCACCTAAACTCCCCCTCCCCCCTGTGGAGTGCACACAGGCCTGGCACATTCCAGGTGACAATCTATGGTGACAAAGGGACAGTCAACTGTCACAACCTTAACACCCTGAGAATGTGTCCTTGGAATTGCAGCATTGTGCATCCCGAGCCACTTAAACAAACACAATCCTGTGTGGCCAAAAGGCACACATGCAAGCTACAGATTCCACCCCCCATGCAAAATAGCACATCCAAATGGTGGTATGTGATCTAAACCACCCTGTGAAGTACTCTGTCATGGACACATCTGCAACAGAAACATATTCCGATCCCGTGACACATAATAAGCAAAACCAACACAGGACTATCAATTTACCAGCATAATATATCATGAACACAGGACCCAACAGTGACAATGTCAGACAGTGACGAATCACCATAGCACAAGTGCCACAATGTGACATTGCCACCACACGTCCCCCTTCCATCATGAGAGTGGCTTCAACAGCCAAAAGGGGGCACGTGTTAGGGGAAATTCTCAGAAATGTGCTTATTTCCCTTCACCTTAGAAACCCCTAGCAACTTTGCTGGATTTTTGAGGACTTGTTTTTTTTCCCTGGAGAAAGTGTGAGCCTTTTTCCCCCCTCTCTCAGGTATTTTGATGTGTTTTTTTACTCTTGTGTTGTTTGGTTATGGAGTTTTAGATAACCCCATAGGCATCATCTTTATATTGTTGTTACACACAGCACCTTTAGTGCAGTGGCACAGGGGTGTCCTTTGGACTCCCCAAGGTTTAAATTCCTTTTCTGAGACTGACTACTGTCTCCCAGAGAATGTAAAGTTAAATTGACTTTACTAGTCTTTTTAAATTCATAGACCCAGCACACACTAACTTCCTATAGAGTGCTGGAGGGGTTGCCTAGCATTCCCTATGTCTAAACATTTTTGTAACAGTGAAATGTTACCCTTTCCTATTGGAATAGCTGGTGGCAGTGGTTTTATAACGAACTACCATGATTTTACCAGACCGTGAACACGGGTAGCTAAAAATCGGGTCAGCCATATTTTTCAATATGGCACCCAAGACCCCTATGTAAAAACAGACTCTGGTCATCTTTTTTCGCTGTTTCTTTGTGCAAAGGTCCTTCTGGTGATTAACTCTGCACTCCAAACCAGGTTTGGTCCCTTTGTTCGTGAGCCTTTCGCGGGCTTCAGGACTGAAGTCCGCCCATGGCGTCTGAGTGTCTGGGGTGGGCAGGAAGTGAGAGAGGTGCCCGAAACTCCCTGTGCTTGGTCTCCTAGGAGACCCAAAGGATCTCTGGCGTGATTGGCTGGCTGACCGTCCGGCAAGGACAGCCATCCTGCTGGGTGAGTGGCAGCTAGGCTGGAATGAATGGGAGAAAACTGTTTAAAAGGTGATTCTCCAGGACTGGAAGGCAGAGTCGACCACTGGAACGAAAGAACCGAAGACAAGCTGAAGGAAGATGACTGCTGCAACTCCTGGACCGTTGAGTTGCCTGGTGAAGCCCTGCTGCAGGTCCGAATTGCCTGAAACTCCCCCAACAGAGAAGCTCTTTCAAGGACGGCTTCTTCCTTCGAGTTGGTGGGACCAATCAACTCAGCAAACGCCTGGACACCATTCTCGGAGCTGGTTAAGGTTAACCAGAGAAAAGGACACCCGTTTGTGTTTGGAAGCCACAGCTACTTGAGCTGAAGTGACGCCATTTTGTTTGCTCCGACGACGATCCCGTGCAGTGCAGGAGTCCCCCGACTTTCTCCCTCTTGTCCTGACGACTGAGGTTCAGGAACAGCGAGACCTGCAGGACCTGCCAGGAACCAACGTCTTCAGTTGCATCTTTTTGCTCCACTTTAAGGTACTGTGCCATTTGGTTGAGAGATCCTAACTCTCGCGGTGGAAGTTTGTGAAACTTTGCCAACTCGCAGGCCTAATCAGCTTGTGACCCAGCATATTTTTCTTTATCATCAAAACTACTTCTAAAAACTTTTACAGACTTCTCCATTTGTACAAGAACTGTGCTGTACTATCCAAGAACACTAGACTATTGACATTGGCTTAGCCTATTGTATCAAACTGACCCTCCTGGTACACTGAACCTTCGCATTATCTAAAAGAAGTGTCTTTCTAACCCTTTGTACAAACCTATGCTTTTTATTCCTATTTAAAAGTACTGAAGTGCCATTTGGCTCCTTTTTCAGGGGAGCGCAAACTGTCTTTATAACTTAGAGTTTGATACTGTAGTATATTGGTGTTTAATATTGAGCTGATTTCTACCAGTCTAAGTTTTCTAAATGACTGTGTAAATAAATGTTTAAGTAATTTCACCAAGAAACCTTGAGTGTAAGTGTCTACTTGAACCACTGTGATTTTGCTACTTCTATGTAACTTCTGCTACTGCTCACATTCCCTCTTGAGATAAGCCTGGCTGCTCAGCTTGCTACCAAACGTGTGTGGTACAGACTTTTACCAAAGGTTGGGTTTTGCTTACACCTGTAGTCCTAAATGTGTGTGGTGTTCCCAGAGGATACTGCCTGCAATTCTGCCTAACAGCATGGGACCGCATACAGCATGAAGTGCATCAACAATGTATACAGTCAAGGCAGTACATGAAAAAGCAACATGAAATCATGCACAGTCAACAATATACTCACCAAAATGCAATCCAACCATGCCCTGGAGAAACCATCATGCATCCCCACTAGGGGTGTAGACACATGTTGGACTTCAGACTAGCCACAGAAATGACGGAAGCCCAATGCCTCTGTGTAAGTTACTGTCACATGGTGCCATCCTTGTGAGCCCATGGAAAGGGGAAGCAGGAGTGGCATATGTATCCGGACCCCAAGTCACAAACACAAACAAGAGACAAGCCTGTATGGGCCCAGCCAGAACACACAGTGGATGCCTCCGGATGCCACAAAACACCACACTGTGACATGAATTCACAATAGAAAAAAAAAGAAAAAAAAAGAAAATTGGCCATAGTCGACCCAGGGGAGGGGGGCACCCAGGAGGGGGGAGGTGCAGGGTGCACCTCAACACCCACATGCGATGATGTTGAGACAAAAAACAAATCCTCCATGGGTACATGGTCTGGACGGCCCGACCTGAGTGAGAGATAAGTCGTCGTTGTCACCCTATGGTTGTACATCAGGAGGTGCATGTGGTACAGGTGCCTGACCACGCATAGCCCCAGCAAGTCCCTTGACGGCAGCAAGCATGCAGGCCTGGTAAGCCTGGTTCAGCAGGAATATGGCACGGAGGTCCCCATGCAGCACCTCACATGAAAAACTGAGTTCTTCTTGCAAGGACTCACGTGTAGCACAGAGTTCTGTCTGCGAGGCCTCACGTGACAGACAGACCTCCTCCTGGCTTGCATGGAGTTTAGCCGAGATGATGCATTCCAGCTGCTCCAGCCTCTGTTCTGCCCCTGTCCCCTTGCTCATAATGAGTGCAGCCAGAGTAGTTCTGAGGGAGGTATTATATTCCCTCAGGGCTTCCCTGTGGGCCTGTGCCTCAGCAGTAATAGCTGTGCGCAGAGCCACCAGTTCAGCCCGGCGGGCACGGTTGGAGGCCGCCGTGCCCAGCCTGAGTGAGCGGCACGTGGACTGCGTTGTCTGCTGCTGGAACTCCACCTTCCTATCAGGGGGAGAATGGAATCGCCCACACGTTCCATGCCTTCAGCCAACATCTCAATCGCTCCCCCCTGTTGCTGTGCAATGGCATACATGGCATTCTCCCACCCAGTGTTCCCCGGTGGTGCACGGCCACGGCGTTGCTGGACACCACACCTGTTGGGCCCGAGGAGACGTGGTCCTTGCTGTGCTGGCGCTGCTTGTGGATGCAGGACTTTATTCCTCTGTCGATCTGCTACCCCAGGAACAGGAGCAACTGGTGTGGAGCGCGACCCTGCACCAGTAACCACCACAGGCAGACATTCCAACACTGACTGGCCCCTTGAGGGGTCTACCCCCACTGCAGGTGTGGCAGACAGTACAGCGTCCACTGCAGAATCACTCACCATCGATGGCATGGATTGATGAACATCCAATTCAACATCAGAGTCAAAGAGATCCTCAGAGTTGTACCCAGAGGCAGGCCTGGACAGGATGGCACGTAGTACTGATGGATGTTCGCGGCCTACCACACCACGACCACCACTGGTGCATGGTTGTTGACCTGAACCCTCCACCCTGTCTGCCATCTCCTCCTCCTCTGCTTACAGTGCCTCATCACCTGTACCAAAATAAAAAAAACACATGAGCACACATGTCAGCAGCACATACCACACACATAGACATCACAATATTGACAGCCAGCACATGAAGCAGCCATGTCACACATGACACAAATTCCGGCATGCATGCAGTGGCAATGAAATGGAAGGGAACCCTGAAATCAGACATGGATGTGTGTCAAATGTGAAGCCCACACATGTACTGCATGTTGCATAACACCTGCAACACACACAACCTTCTGGCAGGCATAGATCTTAGCCGTAGATGGCAGATGGTAACAAAGAGATGGCATGTAGCATAGCCATGGCAGAATTTCCAAATGGCCACAGCAATAAGTTAAATAGAACTGTCCATGACACATGTAAAATGCATGTCACTATGCACTACAAGAAAATAAATATCAAAAAAGTACACGTGTCACAGGATGCAACAACGCAAGTGCATTGAAATACAGTGAAGGCACATGGATACATACATGCCAGGTAACTTTGACATCACACAAGTGAATAGGCATGGAGAAGGGTGAAAAATGGCTCAGAAGTGCGTGGGTGCAGTGCAGTACATGTGTACTGCCTCAACTAGCAACATAAATAAAAACGTAGTGATGTCAATCTTGTGACATGACGGCAGTGTAAGGGCATGTAACGCTCACCTGGTATCCACGGGGACGTCACTCAGCCTGTTCTGACCTCTTACGACCTCAAACCCTTCCCTGGAGTCTACTCGACTGGAGACTGGGCCTTGTTTTCTTGGAAAGTGTGCTCTCCATCCTGCTTTCAGCGTAGGGGCGCGTTGATTGATGCGGGCTCGTTGCTGCCTAGTTACTTCACTGGCAAGAGTCTGACAGGTAAGTATAATGAGTCTTTTGAACAGTTCTCTAACTTCGTCCCTTTCCTTTCTTAGATGGTGGCCGGCATCCGGGGATGGCGACGTGCTGCTGAGATGGGTAGCGCTGAAGGTGAGTGAGAGCGCGATGCGCGATGCATCCCTTTCGTATTTGTATTGAACTGAGTTCTTATTCTGTGTCTTTTAGGTGCTGCAACATTTTCAGCATGGATGCCAGTTATGAAGAAGAAATGCGGTGAGTAAACGCTGTACGCGGCGCCTCTAGATGTTTCCACGCTAACCTGGAGTGTCTTTTCTTTCTTGCAGATGGATGAGAAGTTCCGGAGACAGAGTTCCCCCAGAGCGGCTGGGATTCAGGTAAGCGTTTGAAGCTCGTACAGTCTTTAAAAATAAGCAAATATTTGCTGAATGCTTACTAATGCCTTTTTTCTGTTCTTTTCCCTTTTCCTTAGGAAGCGGCGTGCCGGGATGGGAATGACACCGCCGAAGATGCCCGCAGAACAGAAGAAGCGATGAATGATGTGCAGAAGTGCCGCAAGGTAAGGCTGTTCCTAACGGTGTTCTTGTTCTTGCAGGAGCTGAGCGCAGAAGAAAGATGCAGGCCTACTGGAGACCCATCCGAACACAGTGAGTGTCACGCTGCAGGTGCAGAAAACACAAAGCATGTTTCTCAGCCTGGGCGTGGCTTAAATAGTCCCTGGGAATCCCAGGTGTCTCTGGGTTGAACCACACCCAAAAGACTAGACTGCACATGCAGTTCTGGGAACCAAAATATGTGGGGGCATCCATCTTGTCCCCATCAAAGCACTACAAGTCAAATCCCCAATGTTATCCTACGGGAGTGAGTGAGTCTGGTGCTACAAGCGCCAAGTCTGACTCCAAGTGGGTCTTTGGAGGGATGGAGAGGCCCTTGAGGGCCATGTAAGTGATCGTGGCCTGGCTCCAGCCTGACATCTTGGAGGGCTGGGGACATGAGGGGGAGGAATCATGACAGCACTCCCCCCAAGGCCCCTCTCAAGGTGGCTCTTCTGTCTGGTCCTGGTTTGTTTGGATGGTTTTGATGAAATCGTCTAAGCAAGCGAGGTGCATGGATGTACTCACAAGGCTCCCATGTCCTGTCTTGTGGACCATACCCCAAGAGCAATGAAATGTGCCATTTTAGAAAATAGGTCCACGACCACATGAATAGTGTTAAACCCTTGAGTAGGTGGTAAGTCAGTAATAAAATCGAGGGACAACGTGTGCCACTCTGCTGGTGGGATTTCCAATGGTTGTAATAGCCCAGCCGGTTTCTGCTTGGATGACTTGTTTTGAGCACACACTCCACAAGATAGGATGAATTGGATAATGTCTTTATGCCACGTGGGCCACCAATAATTTCGTTTTACCTTGGCTAGGGTTTTAGCGATTCCGGGGTGGCCCTCGATCAAGGAATCATGGTAACCGGACATGACTTGTTTTCGTAGTTCTTGGTTTGGTAAGAATAAATGATTCCTGAAGTAGGGCAACTGATCTTTTATCATGTAATGTTCTCCTTGTACACTCCACGGTTGTAATTGCTCCGGACTCATCAGGTTTTGGATTTCTTCATGTAATTCTTTCAGAGTTATGGTTGCTGTGATTCCTAGGAGCTTGTCACTCGGGATGATTGCTATTGGGCCAGGGGTCTGATACCCTTGCTCTTCCACCCCCTCCCGTTTTTTACCCCTGGTCTAAATGTAATCACGTAGTCATATTCAGCAAAATAAAGAGCCCAACGTAGTTGTCGTGAGGATTGGGCCTTTGCCGTTTTTAGGTACTGGAGGTTCCGGTGGTCAGTTATTATGGTGATTGTGTATCTGGCGCCCAAGAGGTAGTGCCGCCATGCCTTAAAGGCTGACTTAATGGCCACGAGTTCTTTGTCTGTGATAGCGTAATTGAGTTCAGGGGGTATGAATTTACGCGACCAGAAGGCAACAGGGTGTAAGTGGCCCGTTTCGGGGTCCTTTTGTGAGAGGACGGCTCCCATAGCCATGCTTGAGGCATCCGTTTCCACCAGGTATGGGAGATCAGGGCGAGGGTGGCGTAAGATTGGGGCAGATGTGAA
Organism: Ambystoma mexicanum; assembly: GCF_040938575.1. Lineage (NCBI taxonomy): Eukaryota > Metazoa > Chordata > Amphibia > Caudata > Ambystomatidae > Ambystoma > Ambystoma mexicanum. Next base: position 1,565,519,225 of record NC_090937.1, on the reverse strand, counting down.
TCTTGCTCTGAGTTCCTGGAAAGCTTCCTCGGTTTCTGTTGTCCACTGGAACTTTTTGTTGCTTTTCCTTAGCAATGACGTGATGGGATGCACGATTTGCGAGAATCCTGGGATGAACCGGCGGTAGAAGTTTGCAAAACCCAGCATACTTTGAACCCCCTTGAATGAATTTGGGGATGGCCAGTTCAGGATAGCATCTACCTTGTGTACATCCATTCGGATTCCATTCGGGCTGAGAATAAAGCCCAGGAATTCCACCTCGGAGACGTGGAATGAGCACTTTTCGAGCTTGGCGTAGAGCTGGGGTTGACAGAGTTTCTCCAATACGGAACAGACGTGTTTAACGTGGTCCTGCTTTGATGTGGAATATACTAGAATATCGTCGATGTACACTAGAGCACAGACATCAATCAATTCCCGTAGGACATCGTTCATGAAATATTGAAATGCTGCAGGCGCGTTGCAAAGGCCAAAGGGCATTACTTGAAATTCGTACAAGTCGTATTTGGTGCGAAAAGCGGTTTTCCATTCGTCCCCCTGTTTTACGCGAACAAGGTGATATGCCCCCCTCAGGTCTAGTTTTGTGGAGATTTAGGCATCTTTGACTTGATCAAGCAATTCAGGGATCAGTGGCAGGGGGTAGCAGTTTTTTACGGTAATCTGGTTCAGTGCGCGATAGTCGATGCTGTCACAGGATTCCCCTTTTCTCACCTGTTTTCTCTTTTTTGCGGAGTCCTTTGTCAGGGTTTTCTTTCGAGCCGTTCGGGTCTTGTACAAGCCCACTCGGCCGTCTTCGGATTTCAGCTTCTTCGTCTGGGATCTAGGAAACTCCAGGAAGCTTGGAATGGAGGCAGCACAGGGAGGCGGTCTGCGCAGAACGCGAAAGAGATAGGATCAAGGAAGGTAGTAGGAAAGGAGAAGGAGGAAGGTCCGGGAACCAGGAAAGCAACACAGTTCAGGAGAACGAACTACGGAGCACGTCAGGCCACAGCTATCGGTAGCGTTGAGTGGCTAATTTGTAGAACGTGCTGCATAGGACGTAAAGGTTGATAGACCGCGTTCCGTGTATATGGCCATGTTGGGTGTACTACAGCGAGTAACCCCGACGTGCCAGGGACCAGGAAGACCAGAAGGGGCGTGATCGATGGATCATGACAGCATGCCCCCTTCTAAAACCCGTTCCACCGGGTTTACCTGGATGTATTCGGTGGAACCTTCTGAGCAATCTGGGGGAATTTAAATTCGAGACTGGTTCCCAGGTACGTTCACTGGGTGGATAGCCCTTCCATTCCACCAGGTATTGAAGTCGGCCTCGTCTATATCGGGAGTCACAAATACGAGAAACTTCATATTCCAGCTGGTCATCGACAATCACAGGACTAGGTCTAAGAGTAGTCCGGGTGGTTTGGATGAATGACTTCAACAGAGATTTGTGAAGAACTGGATGTATCTTCTTCCAGGAGTCCAGAAGTTGGAGTCGAAAGGCCACAGGATTAAGGATTTCTTTTATAGAGAAGGGCCCATAATACCGGGGAGCCAATTTATTCGGTCTGAGATGTCGGGGCAGAAGTTTCGAGGATAGCCATACTTTATCCCCAATAGTGTAAGAAGGTCCTGGTCTTCTCTTTGAATCTGCATAGCTTGGTTTAGATTAACACACTTTCAAGATGTTCCTTGGTGTCTTTCTGTACATTGATGAGTGTTTCGATCCAGGAATCAACAGTTGGAACAGGTGTTGGTTGTGGAAGAACAGAAGGTAAGACCGAAGGGTGGAATCCTTGGCTGCATAAAAAAGGGCTGGTCTTAACAGCCGAATGATCGAATTATTGTAGGCGAATTCGGCCACTGGTATTAAAAGTGACCAATCATCCTGGACTTTGGTAGAGAAGCAACGAAGATATTGTTCAAGGGTTTGATTCACTCGTTCTGTGATACCATTGGTTTGGGGATGATATCCCGAGGAAAGAGCTTGTTGGATCCCTAATATCCTGCAGAGGTGTTTCCAAAGCTGTCACGATGCCTGTACCCGGAAAGCCAGACCAGGCCCAGTGTCAGGGTACCAGAAGTGCCAGGCAGAAGTACAGACTGCCCAGCGTGCGAGGGGATAGTGTTTTGCCCTACAGAAGGCTTCTTCATCCTTTCCATAGGAAGAAGCCTTCCAGGACCACATTTCCCAGCACACCCTGCGGCAAGAACTACACTTCTCAAGCCACATGGGGTGTGGCGAGCCGGCGCGCATGCGCGAAGCTCCAAGCACGGGGCTTGTGCTCAGAACTTCATCGCGAGCAGTCGCATCTTCCGGAGCTCCAGCCTGAGGGGATTACGCGAGGGGCCACGCCCCACGGACCTTTCAGCCAGGCCCCTCGAGGCTCTCAGATAAGTGACGCATGCATGCCCAGCTGTGGGAGAGAGAATTAATGGGGAATCACGCGCAGGGGGTTAACGCCCACACTCTTAAGCCCCCCTGCGTACGGCTAAGTTAAGTTCTGTGCACAGTTGCACTGGATGACATTTAATCCCGAAAGCAACGTTATTTCTTTTGAGTTTTCACATTAAGCCATACGAGTGTGAACTAACGCTTGCGGTTTATCGTAGGCCACGTGCGGCTCCCGCATGTCACGCCCAGAACCCCAAAACAATGCCGGAGCGTCTTTAACCATGTGCGGTTCTTTTTAAACGCACGGGTTGACGACCAGGAAACACAGCCGGCTCAAAACAGTACTCATTGAGGCGTGAGGACGCTTCAACCTTATGAGCCCTATTCTGGTGTGAGAGTCAGGGGGGAACCAAGACACGGCAGGGGCCCCGCGTGGCTTACACACTAACTTTCGTGTCCTGAAGAATGGGACAGACAATGTGCATGCATGAGTAAAAAGGTGCTGTGTCGCTGTAATTCAGAGCTATAGGGAGCATTGCCTAATTCTTGCTCTTTTTGCAGCGATCGATCGCTTCTGATACCGACCGGACCTGGAGTGCGCAGGCAGGTGGCCAGCACTCAAACCCAAAGCTAAGTGCCCAATTGTTTTGTTTATTTGGAGTCACTCCCCAAATGGGTGTGGCAATGCATGGATGTATGTAATGTCATGATTTGGTTTTGAATGATTTTTTCCCTATGTTTCCCGTGTCCTATCCAATACTATATCCTGCAACCTCAATCCGGTGTTCCTACTTCCCCGTACCCATCCAACCAGCGTTCCCTAACCCTCTTTCCCCGCTGGGGTTGCGGATGTCTGCATAAGCTTTCGCTTGCAGGCGCCAAAACCTTAGAGGGGGTGGTTGGTTCGTGCCACTCCTGCGCCTGGACTCCTGGAGCCCTGATAGTAGCACAAGCCCACGTGTGACAGGCGCCCGAGTGGCACGACCCATCCCCACTATGGAAGAGCTTACTAAAGTGTTACAGGATTTGCAGGCCGAGTTAGCCGCCTCTAGACAGGATTATGCTACCTTGGCTGCTCAGGTGCGCAGCCTTAGTGCTCAGGCGGCCCCCCTGCCCAGTGGAGGAATACCAGCCCCGACCCCAGTGCAGGTTCATGTCACTCCTGAATCTGTGGTTCCCTTGGCCCCTCCGGAGAGGTATTCAGGAGACCCCCATAAGTTTCAGACATTCATTACACAATGTAGGCTACATTTCCTCACTAAGCCTGCCGCCTTTCGCTCTGTACAGGCACGAACAGCCTTCGTGATTTCTTATCTTAGTGGTGATGCGGCGGCATGGGCAAATCCGTTGATACAACGGGATGATGGTGTCCTATATGATTGGGACGAGTTTTTGGCTGAATTTGAAAAAATATTCGATCGAAGAGCTGCAGCATTGTGTAGGGACCGAGAGCTATTAACCTTACGACAAGGCAACAGGGAGCTGATCACGTACGTGACTCAGTTCAATCGTCTGGTGGCTGAGGCTGATTGGCCTAGGGAAAAAAGGATGTCCCTTTTTTACCAGGGTTTGCGGGATGAATTAAAGGACTTAATCGCCCAGGTGGACCCACAACCCATTAGCTGCCCAGCTATGATCGATCTAGCTCTGCGGTTGGATCACCGTCAGGCAGAGCGACGGGGAGATAAGCGACGCGGGGATTTACGCCCGTTCGCCCGTCTAGATCAGTCACGCTCAGCTCGAACACCCGAGAAAGCGAGTGGGGAAAAGCCCATGCAGATTGGTGCTGCCCGGGGACCCCTTGTTAAGGAAGAAAGAGATCGCCGACGAAAGGAGGGTCTTTGCATGTATTGCGGAACCTCAGGACACTTTGTCCGAGAATGTCCCTCGAAACCCAGGGTGCAGGGAAACGCGTCAGCTCGACAGTAAGGGTCATACAGTCGAGCCAGGATGTTTTAATGGCCCCAAGGAACAACAGTACAAGTAACACACCACATATTTCTCTGCAAGGGTGCTTGAGTTTTCTAGACCAAGAAACCCAGGTTACGCTGTTTCTGGACTCAGGAGCAACTGGTAATTTCATAGACATAGCTTATGCTGCCAAATTAAACATACCGGTATGCCGAAGGGAAAATCCAGAGGCAGTACGTGCAGTAGATGGCACAGTCCTAAGTTCCGGGCCCATAACCCATAGAACCCAAGTGCTGGAACTGCGTTGCTCGGGAACTCATCTCGAGAAGGTGCAATTTGACCTTATAGCTGCGCCACAGTTCCGCCTAATCTTGGGGCTACCCTGGCTCAGGAAGCATGACCCACAGGTGTCCTGGTCAACAGGCACAGTTACCTTTTCATCAGACTATTGTCAAAAAGGTTGTATAGTTCCTCGGAACGATCATGACTCCCCTCTACGGCCCGTTGTAATGCTGACGGAGATGCAAGACCTCCAGCGTTTGCCCACAGAATACCATGGGTTCAAGGACGTGTTTGACAAACAAGCAGCTGAGACATTACCACCACATAGGTCTTTCGATTGCCGTATAGATCTGGAACCCGGGGCAGTACTCCCGTGTAGCCGTATTTACGCCCTTACCGAGGCGGAAACGGCCCACCTTAAAAAATACATCGATGATAACCTACGCAGTGGGTTTATTAGGCACTCCAACTCGCCAGTCTCGTCACCGCTCTTTTTTGTCCCCAAAAAGTCTGGTGAATTAAGAACTTGTATCGACTATCGCGGGGTTAACAGCATCACAATAAAAAATCGATACCCACTACCCCTAATACCAGTTCTATTAGATCAGGTGCGAGACGCCACAGTCTACACTAAACTGGATCTAAGAGGGGCTTACCACTTGGTGCGAGTCAGAGCTGGGGACGAGTGGAAAACGGCTTTTCGAACAAAATTTGGTTTATACGAATACCAAGTAATGCCGTTTGGTCTCTGTAACGCCCCTGCAGCCTTCCAACACTTCCTTGACGAAGTACTTCGTGAGTATCTAGATGTGTTCGCTGTCGTGTACATAGACGACATCTTAATTTACTCACGAAATATGCAAGAGCATGTTCAGCATGTGAAGGCAATTTTACAACGCCTTAGAGAGTACAACTTGTTCGCCAAGCTTGAAAAGTGCGAATTTCACTGCACCACGGTTGAATTCCTTGGGTACTTTTTGACCCCGTCAGGAGTACAAATGGACAAAAGAAAGGTCCAAGCAATCTTGGATTGGCCAGCACCCACTTCCGTGAAGGAAGTGCAGGCCTTTCTTGGCTTTGCTAATTTCTATCGGCGGTTCATTAAAAATTTCTCAGAACTGGTAACCCCAATAACTACGCTATTACGGAAGGGTCGAGCATTTCGTTGGGACGAATCTGCCGAGCGTGGCTTTCAACAACTCAAGTCGGCATTCACGTCTGCACCAGTGTTAAGGCATCCAGATCTATCAATACCATTCGTGATAGAAACAGACGCGTCTAGTTATGCTCTGGGAGCAATCCTCTCCCAGCGTGATCCTAAAACTGGCCTTCTACACCCAGTAGCCTACCATTCCAGGAAGCTGCTCTCGGCAGAAATAAACTATACCATAGCCGACAGGGAACTGTTGGCAGTGAAGTCCGCCTTTGCAGAATGGAGGCATTATCTGTTAGGGGCCCGTCAGAAAATAACCGTCATGACTGACCACCGCAATTTGCAGTTTATAAAAACCGCTAAGACACTCAGCCACCGCCAATTACGGTGGGCTCTGTTCTTTGCCGATTACGACTTCCTTATCACGTATCGGCCTGGGACCGACAATCGTAAAGCTGATATCTTGTCTCGGTATCCCGAGCCTGAGGAGAAGCAAGCGAGTGAGACCCGACCAATAATACCCCCACACCAGATTATAGGCGTGGTTGGTAGACCTAACATTTTTGAGGATGTGCTAGAAAATATGTCAGCTTCAGAGTTAGAAGAATGGAGCACTAGAGGGCCCAAACATACTATTGTGAATGGCCTTCCCTATTATGAAAAGGCTTTGTATCTGTCATGACTTCAGTCGGGCGGCGTTTCTTTTCTTTATGGAGACGCCATTAACAGTTCCACCACGTCTGACGGCCGTTCTGGGAGCACCGCTCTAGTGGTTTTCCAAGATGGCCGCCGGCGGTTACTACTGCCGGCTCATTGTGGCGTTCCTCGCGTTGCACCTTCACTGTACTCTACGTCTTGAAGGTAATGCTAGTGTATCCTTCCTCCGTGTGTTTTCTCTTGTTATCCTTCCCTTGTTTTCCCTGTCTCCCTCTGGTCTCCCGTTGGTTTCCCTTGTGCTATTCGATCCGTACGTCTTGTACTGATCTCTCGCTCTCTCTCTCTCAGTGCCCTTGCCCTTGCTGCTAAGCATTTACCTCCTGGTCGCTGGTAGTTCCAATCTATCTGGAGTCATTGGTGCGCCCTTCCGGCTTCTCCCCGAGTCTACTGGTGAATCTCCGTCTAAACCAACCGCCTTCCGCTGAAAGATAATTCTGCTGGACTTTGGATTTCCACTCACTCCTTCAATCAGAACAACACCTGCAGGGTTTTTTCTGCCCTTTCGGGCTTTTTCCCTGCTAAGGGGCCGGCTCCCAGGAGTCCCCGCTGTTCGTGTTATCTAGTTTCCCGACAGTGTGGCATCCCAGGGAGCTCGCCCCTACTTACGTCAAAAGAAGGAAGCAAGGAAGACTGATAAGACTCAGACCCGAAGACGTCCTGGAAAGAGGCCGGAGCTACAAGAGAGGTTCACAGACGATTCAGGTGAGGAGGAAGGAGGGGATCGTTCAGTCAATCCTGACAGAGTGCAACGCCAAATTACCTCCATGGCTTCTCTCGAGCAGTACCAAGAACTGGTGGCAGCCATTCAGGGACTTACCGTAGAAGTGCAATCACTCCGGTCCGAAAATCAGTCTCTGCGGCAACAGGTACCAGCTCGTGAGGACGCCCGTGGAGATCTACCACCCCTTCCTTTACCTTGCGGGAAATTCAATGGAGATCCTAAAACTTTAAGGGTATTCCTGGATGCCTGTCAGTTATATTTCACCTCCCGCCCTCGTACTTATGAGACCACCAGGGCTAGGGTGGGTTTCCTAGTGTCTAACTTAACGGGAAGTGCCTTGGCATGGGCTTCACCGTTGGTATTACAGGCTGATCCAGCTACGGCTCATTATGATCAGTTCGTGCAACTCTTTAAGTCGCGCTTTGACCGACCCGAGGTACAGTATGCCTCTTATGAAGCAATCATCGATATCAGACAGGGTACGCACGACGTACAGTCTTATGTTACCTCCTTTATGCAGCTTGCCGCCGATGCCGGATGGCCTGAGACTGCTCAACAGACATTGTTTCGTCGCGGCTTGCAAGAAGATATAAAGGATGAATTGGCACATATTGCACGACCTCAGACCTTTCAGGAACTAGTGTCCCTTGCTCTTCAGATTGAGTATAGGTTGAGAGAAAGAAGACAAGAAAGGAGACGTCCACGACCTTCTCCGTCAACCTTCTCCCCAAATCCTTCCCGGGAACATTCAACCTCATCCGCTGGGGAAGAACCGATGCAAATAGGCACCACCCGAGGACCTTTAACAGCCGAAGAGAAGAAGAGAAGAAGAGAGCTAGGTCTCTGCATGTATTGCGGTTCTAGCAAACATCTGCTCCGAAACTGCCCTGAGGTTCCTCCGCGCCGCCAGGGAAACGATTCACCCCGAACCTAAACAGGGATAGGTTCGGGGGTGTTGGGATGAATCCCTGTACCAACACTTTGACTTCTCTTCCCCGTGAAGATAATCGTCTGATGGTATTTCAGGTTAGACTGTCCCGAGATTCTTCTACCTTCTGGGAGGCTTTAGCCATGCTGGACTGTGGGGCAGCAGGGAATTTCATCGATGTATCCTGGGCTCAGGAGAATGATGTGCCCATTGTCCCAAAGAAACTACCCATACCGGTGGAAGGGGTGGATGGCCAGCCTCTGTCCTCAGGACCTGTTACTCAAGAGACTCTGCCACTTCGGGTTGAATTGTTCCAACATCGGGAGGAAATGACATTCGATCTTATTAAAGCAGCGCATTTCCCGGTTATCCTGGGGATCTCGTGGCTGCGTAAACATAACCCAAAGATCGATTGGTCAAACAATACTATTCAGTTTCAGTCGCAACTTTGTCTTAATGAATGTCTAAATCATAAATACTCTCTAGACTCCATGCAGACGTGTGATTCCATGCTGGCGGCTTCACTCCATCAAGTACCAGAACATTATCAGGAGTATGCAGAGGTCTTCATGGACAAGCAACCCCATTCCCTTCCTCCTCACAGAAGAGAAGACTGCACCATTGAGATCCTACCAGATGCATCAGTTCCCTTTGGAAGGATGTTTCCCTTGTCATTACCCGAGCGGAAAGCTCTGAAGGAATACCTAGACTGTAATCTACAGAACGGGCTCATCCAGGAGTCCAGATCACCCGCTGGAGCATCACTATTCTTCATCCCGAAGAAGGGGTCTTCGGAACTCCGTCCATGCATCGACTACCGGGGTCTTAATCGCCTTACCATAAAAGACCGTTACCCTATGCCGCTAATCAAAGAGATAATAGAAGCTGTCCAAGGCGCGTCTGTCTTCACAAAATTGGATCTTAGGGGTGCATACCACCTGCTCCGTATAAGACAGGGTGATGAATGGAAGACGGCATTTAGGACTCCACTCGGGCATTTAGAATATCGGGTTATGCCTTTCGGTCTGGTAAACGCCCCTGCTATATTCCAGCGCTTTATGGATAAATTATTTGCCGACCTCCTATTCTCTTCAGTGGTGGTATACTTGGATGACATCCTCATTTACTCTTCCTGAACATAGAAGATTGGTCCGACAAGTGCTGGAACGCCTACGGGAAAACAAACTGCTGGTAAAACCTGAGAAGTGTGTCTTTGAGGCCTGTTCGGTGTCTTATTTGGGTTTTATCCTCTCCCATGAGGGTATTCGTATGGATCCCTGTAAGATACAAGCTATTACCCATTGGTCTGCTCCAAGAAACGTTAAAGAAGTACAGCGTTTTCTCGGTCTGGCCAATTTTTATCGCCAATTTATTTCAGGTTTCTCCAATAGGGTTCTTCCTATCACATCTCTCTTGAAGAAGGGCGTTCTCTTCACTTGGACACAGGAAGCGGATTCTGCTTTTCAAGCCTTAAAGGAGGTATTTACCTCGGCTCCCATATTGGTACAACCGGATCAACTCTTCCCCTTTATTGTGGAAACGGATGCCTCAGGTGGAGCCATAGGAGCTGCTCTCTTACAAAAGGGGAAGGACGGACTCGAACATCCGGTGGCTTATTATTCAAAAACTCTGACACCCAGCGAAAGGAATTACTCTGTCATCGAAAGGGAGTTGCTGGCCATCAAACACGCCTTTGAAGAATGGCGTCATCTTCTTCAAGGTGCCATGCATCAGTTTACAGTCCGTACCGACCACAGTAACCTTCGTATACTTCAGCAGATGGAATGTCGCAATGCTAGACATGCCCGTTGGGCTTATTTTTTCTCTCAGTTTGACTTTGTGATTACCTACCTGCCAGGCAATCTGAATACTTTAGCCGATGCTCTGTCACGCAATCATGGTTTGGACTATGGGGCGAGTTCTAGTCACGAATTATTGTTAGCTGGCAAAGAGATTCGGACTGTGGCAAATACTTTTTTACGCGAAGTCCAGTGTGAACAATACAGCGTACCAATGAAGACGGAAGTGGCCTCTAAATTGGAAGAAAGAAAAGGGATTCTTTTCAAAGGTCAAGCCTTGTATCTGTCCAACAAAAGACACCAAAGACTGGCCCTTTCATGGTGTCATGATTCACCCATGGCCGGTCATAAGGGCATTCGTGCCACCAAGGATCTGGTGTCCAGACTGTTTTGGTGGCCAGGCTGGAACCAAGATGTACAATATTATGTATCCACCTGTGCCGTATGTGCGACCAGTAAGTATCTTTCATCCAAACCCTTAGGTCTTCTGCAACAGGAACCTGCTCCCAAACAACCATGGACCCACGTTTCTACAGACTTTATTGTGGATCTACCTAATTCTGAAGGGAACACCGTAATCATGGTGACGGTGGATTCTCTAAGCAAACTGGCTCACTTCACTCCCTTGAAAGGATTACCTACTGCCCCTGAAACAGCCAAAACCTTTCTGAAGGAGATAGTGCGACTTCATGGTATCCCAGAGACAGTGGTGTCAGATCGGGGTCCTCAATTCACTTCCCAATTTTGGGGTACCCTTTGCAAACAAATAGGGATTCAACGAGCCCTTTCATCTGGGTTCCATCCACAGAGTAACGGACAAACGGAAAGGCTCAATCACACGCTTGAGCAATATCTTCGATGTTTTTGTAGCAGAAAGCAGGATGACTGGAATGTTTTTCTCCCTATGGCTGAGTTTACTTATAATAATACCAAACATTCAGCCATCAATATGTCTCCTTTCTTTTGCACTTTTGGTTATCATCCAAAACATCTGCCATTAGCAGAGATCCAACCCTCAAAATCTCCCGCTCTTGACCACCTCCTGGCGGAACTCAATGACACTCATGCACTAGCCAGTAAGACCTTGGACGCTAGCCGTCATGATTATAAGGTAAGGGCTGACAAGAAGAGGAAGGCTGCACCTTCTTGGTCGGAAGGGGATAAGGTTTGGTTAGCCACTAAATTCCTACCTCGCTGGACACACATAGGGAAATTCGCACCAAGATATATCGGACCTTTTCAGATCATAAAGAAGGTAAACCCTGTTGCTTTTCGCCTTCAACTACCTCTCTCCCTCAGACAGGTGCATCCCGTGTTCCATGCCTCCCTATTGAAACCCTACCTTCTGGATCCATATAAGAGAAGATCCAAGAGGCGACCCCATGATGTGCCGTCGGAACCAGCTGAATATGAGGTGTCACATCTGGTAGATTCCCGCTACCATCACGGTGTTCTACAATATTTGGTTCACTGGAAAGGTTATCCCATCGAAGAACGGACATGGGAGCCTGTGAGGCACATTCACGCTCCTCGACTCATTAGAAAGTTTCACAGACTATATCCAGGCAAGCCCGGGGGTCCCCCGTGTAGAAGAGGGCATACTGTCATGACTTCAGTCGGGCGGCGTTTCTTTTCTTTATGGAGACGCCATTAACAGTTCCACCACGTCTGACGGCCGTTCTGGGAGCACCGCTCTAGTGGTTTTCCAAGATGGCCGCCGGCGGTTACTACTGCCGGCTCATTGTGGCGTTCCTCGCGTTGCACCTTCACTGTACTCTACGTCTTGAAGGTAACGCTAGTGTATCCTTCCTCCGTGTGTTTTCTCTTGTTATCCTTCCCTTGTTTTCCCTGTCTCCCTCTGGTCTCCCGTTGGTTTCCCTTGTGCTATTCGATCCGTACGTCTTGTACTGATCTCTCGCTCTCTCTCTCTCAGTGCCCTTGCCCTTGCTGCTAAGCATTTACCTCCTGGTCGCTGGTAGTTCCAATCTATCTGGAGTCATTGGTGCGCCCTTCCGGCTTCTCCCCGAGTCTACTGGTGAATCTCCGTCTAAACCAACCGCCTTCCGCTGAAAGATCATTCTGCTGGACTTTGGATTTCCACTCACTCCTTCAATCAGAACAACACCTGCAGGGTTTTTTCTGCCCTTTCGGGCTTTTTCCCTGCTAAGGGGCCGGCTCCCAGGAGTCCCCGCTGTTCGTGTTATCTAGTTTCCCGACAGTGTGGCATCCCAGGGAGCTCGCCCCTACTTACGTCAAAAGAAGGAAGCAAGGAAGACTGATAAGACTCAGACCCGAAGACGTCCTGGAAAGAGGCCGGAGCTACAAGAGAGGTTCACAGACGATTCAGGTGAGGAGGAAGGAGGGGATCGTTCAGTCAATCCTGACAGTATCTGCCCACGTCAAAGTTGCGGACTGAGGTAATGCAGTGGTGTCATGATTCCACACTAGCTGGACATCCAGGTATAGCAAAAACCCAAAGAAATGTAGCGCGACATTTTTGGTGGCCCACTATGTTGCGAGATACTCGAGTTTACATATCCGATTGTGACACATGCAGTCGACAAAAGGCTGGCCATCAAAAACCGGCAGGATTACTGCAACCCTTACCCACGCCATCAGCTCCATGGCACACCATAACAATGGATCTAATTGTGGATTTACCACCAGTGGATAAACACACTTCGATCCTAGTCATTGTAGATTCCCTCACTAAGATGGGTCACTTTGTCCCTTGCAAGGGCGTGCCCACTGCGGGGGAGGCAGCTGAGTTATTCCTTAATAATGTAGTACGCCTACATGGTCTTCCCTCTCGTGTTATTACAGATAGGGGACCTCAGTTTACATCCCAATTCTGGCGGGCATTCTGCAAACTGATCAATATGGAAGTCAGCCTGTCGTCTGGGTACCATCCTGAGACCGATGGGCAGACTGAGAAGGTCAACCAAGGTCTAGAGCAATATTTGCGCTGTTATGCCACCACTGCCGAAACTTCCTGGGTGCAATGTGTCTGGTTGGCCGAGATTGCCTACAACAATTCTGTGCACAGCTCAACAAAGTATACGCCGTTTTTCGGCATGTACGGTTATCATCCACGGACCATGCCCATGTCGCCGATAGCCCCTTCATTAGATTTACCCACGCTTGTAGGACGGCATGCACACGTGAAACAAGTATGGGGAGATATACAGCACAACCTACAACAAGCCAAAGAGACCTATAAATCCTATGCGGATAAGAAAAGGCGCCCTAGTCCCGTTTACCACCAGGGGGATCGGATATGGTTGTCCACCCAGCATATACGTTTACAGGGTCCACGTAAATTACAGCCCCGGTATCTTTGGCCTTTTACGATCACTGAGATAATAAATCCGGTGGCTGTTCGTTTAGCCTTGCCAGCTCAAATGAAAATCCATCCCACGTTTCATGTGTCTTTACTCAAACCAGCTAGACCCACTATTCGCACTAAGAAACCACCACCCGTGTTGGTGCAGGGTCACCCCGAATATGAGGTGCAAGCTATCTTGAACTCACGACTGCGAAGGGATGGCCAGGTGTATTATTTGGTAGAGTGGGTTGGGTATGGGCCTGAAGACCGCTCCTGGGAACCAGCTTGTAATGTCCATGCTCCGAAACCTGTGAAACTCTTTCATGCTGCTTATCCGGGGAAACCCAATCCTCAAACCCTTCGGAAGGGGGGGGAGTACTGTCAGGGTACCAGAAGTGCCAGGCAGAAGTACAGACTGCCCAGCGTGCGAGGGGATAGTGTTTTGCCCTACAGAAGGCTTCTTCATCCTTTCCATAGGAAGAAGCCTTCCAGGACCACATTTCCCAGCACACCCGGCGGCAAGAACTACACTTCTCAAGCCACATGGGGTGTGGCGAGCCGGCGCGCATGCGCGAAGCTCCAAGCACGGGGCTTGTGCTCAGAACTTCATCGCGAGCAGTCGCATCTTCCGGAGCTCCAGCCTGAGGGGATTACGCGAGGGGCCACGCCCCACGGACCTTTCAGCCAGGCCCCTCGAGGCTCTCAGATAAGTGACGCATGCATGCCCAGCTGTGGGAGCGAGAATTAATGGGGAATCACGCGCAGGGGGTTAACGCCCACACTCTTAAGCCCCCCTGCGTACGGCTAAGTTAAGTTCTGGGCACAGTTGCACTGGATGACATTTAATCCCGAAAGCAACGTTATTTCTTTTGAGTTTTCACATTAACCCATACGAGTGTGAACTAACGGCGCTTGCGGTTTATCGTAGGCCACGTGCGGCTCCCGCATGTCACGCCCAGAACCCCAAAACAATGCCGGAGCGTCTTTAACCATGTGCGGTTCTTTTTAAACGCACGGGTTGACGACCAGGAAACACAGCCGGCTCAAAACAGTACTCATTGAGGCGTGAGGACGCTTCAACCTTATGAGCCCTATTCTGGTGTGAGAGTCAGGGGGGAACCAAGACACGGCAGGGGCCCCGCGTGGCTTACACACTAACTTTCGTGTCCTGAAGAATGGGACAGACAATGTGCATGCATGAGTAAAAAGGTGCTGTGTCGCTGTAATTCAGAGCTATAGGGAGCATTGCCTAATTCTTGCTCTTTTTGCAGCGATCGATCGCTTCTGATACCGACCGGACCTGGAGTGCGCAGGCAGGTGGCCAGCACTCAAACCCAAAGCTAAGTGCCCAATTGTTTTGTTTATTTGGAGTCACTCCCCAAATGGGTGTGGCAATGCATGGATGTATGTAATGTCATGATTTGGTTTTGAATGATTTTTTCCCTATGTTTCCCGTGTCCTATCCAATACTATATCTTGCAACCTCAATCCGGTGTTCCTACTTCCCCGTACCCATCCAACCAGCGTTCCCTAACCCTCTTTCCCCGCTGGGGTTGCGGATGTCTGCATAAGCTTTCGCTTGCAGGCGCCAAAACCTTAGAGGGGGTGGTTGGTTCGTGCCACTCCTGCGCCTGGACTCCTGGAGCCCTGATACCCAGCAACCACGGAAGCAGGCATCATGCCACTTGAAGCATGCCCAAAAACCCCAGTTAGGGGCTGTTTGGGTACAGTCCTGGCGCCATGGGCGCCAGGCTCATTACAGAAAACTTACCTGATGCAGACCATGCTGCATACCTACCTGATGCAGATCTTGCTGCACGAAGCCACAAGCCAAATGAGGCTTAGAGGGACTATTTTTCCTCAGGGACTCCTTTTTTCTCGGGTGGGGCTGTGGAAGAATACTTACCTGGGACTTCTTCCAAGGCTATTTAAGCCACACCCGGACAGCCACACGTGCTTCTCGTTATTCTGCTTGCTGCAGCGTAACGCTCACCGTGTCTTCAGCAGCTCCAGTCTTCAGCCACGCCCGCTTCAGCCCTGGAACACCTGGAACAAGAAAAGGAGAAGGAGAAGAGGTCAGAACAAAACCCTTACCTGAATCCTTGATCCAGCACATCGTCGATCTGGAAGAGAGAAGCCTTCACGGGTGCATTGCTACACGCCTCGCAGCGCCGCGCTGTACTCACCATCCGAGGGCTGCATTCCTTTACTCCATCGCAAACCCAGCATCTCCAGGCCATTCTTCAACACCTGGGGGAGACAAGAACAAATAGGTGAGCAAGGGCAATACAAACCACCCCCAAAGACTTATCTGATTACCACAGAGGGGTATTCACCTCATCTCGGGTCGGTGCAGTCAATTCTGCATCACCGCCGCACCCCGACCCCTAAGGGGAAAACAAGGACAATACAAACCACCCCCAAAGTCTTACCTGATTACCACAGGGGGGTACTCACCTCATCTCGGGTCGGCGCAGTCAATTCTGCATCACCGCCGCACCCCGGCCCCTAAGGGGAAAAAACAAGGACAATACAACCTAACCCCAAAGACTTACCTGATTTACCACAGGGGGGTACTCACCTCATTTCGGGTCAGCGCAGTTAATTCTGCATCATCGCTGTACCCTGGCCCGAAAGGGGAGAACCACAATAGACTTACTAGGATCTTACCAATTGCCACTTGGAACTCTTCTGGTGGTTTAAATCTGCAACCTGCAAGGAATCTGGCAGAGTGAAGATCAGACTTTTGAACTCTTACGAACAATTGGACTTTAGAGTCAATACTGGAACTCACCAATTCCTCCACGCTAGTGAAGTAACTGGTCGTCTACGCGCCCCTGTGCTCGACGGAGGATGGAGAGCTCAACTTTCCAAATCTTCAGGTGAGATTAAGAGGGGACTTCAGGAGTGTTCTGTGGGCAGACAAGGGGAGTGGGAAGGCGGGTTAACGCTCAGATTACGGGAGGTTAATTCCCTTTCTCCATTGCAGAAAGATATTCGTACGAGCTCAACTAACGAAGCTAAGTGGGCCTGTCCAGTCTGTCATCTCGGCTCTACGTGTTACTCTGGTGGAAGCAACAGCGGGCCAGTCCAGATCGACGCCCCCGTGGGAATCAGGTGAGCGTAACAAAAACTGAGAGATATACTGTGGTCCTCTGTCCGATATGATCTTGGAAGGAAGTCCATGCAGTTGGAAGATGTGTTCCAGGAAAATACCAGCAAGTTCTGATGAGGATTTTAATTTATACAGAGGAGTAAAGTGAGCCATATGACTGAATAGGTCAATGGTGACCTATTCACTCATATGGCTGGAAGGCGGCAATTCCACAATGAAGTCTGTAGCTTTGATTTCCCAAGGTCTTGTTGGTGGAGTTGGCTGTAATAAAGGACCTTCTGGCTTCTGGGTATCATGTTTGTTCTGATTACAGACGGAACAAGATTGAATGTACAGTTGTATGTCTGTCTTCATCTTGGGCCACTAAAATTGTCTTTGTATTAGACAGAGGGTGTTGGAAATACCACGATGACCGGAGTGAAGAGTATCATGGCAGAGATTTATTATCCTTTGTTGTAGTTTCTGTGTGGGGATGACCAGGTTAGTATCCCTGAACACGTGTCCGTCCTTGATTCTTAAGTCCCATTGATTCTTCTCTGAAAGTCCTTTCCAAAGTTCCAAAGTCTGAGTTTGCACGCAAATCTCTTCCAGGAGGTTGTTTGCTTGAGCTACAAATATGGTATGAGGAAACATCTTGGGATACGTCCGTTCCTCTGGAGGTTCATAGTCTGGACGACGAGAAAGTGCATAAGCTATTAAATTTTGGGTTCCAGGGACATGGTGAATCTGAAACTGATATTGGGCAAAAAAGAAGGCCCACCGAACTTGGCAACTATTCCTACATTCCAGGGCTTGCAATACTTGTAGGTTTCGATGATCCATGCGGACTTGGACTGGAAATTTGGCTCCTAGAAGTAAATGACGCTACTCTGTGAAGGCTTGACGGATGGCTAGCAGCTCTTTCTCTAGGACCGAGTAATGGGTTTCACTAGGAGTTAATGTCCGAGAAAGGTAGGCGATGGGATGTTCCAAGCTATCCTGGAATTGCTGTTTTAGAACGGCTCCAATGGCATAATTGGAGGCATCTGTCTCCACTATGAATGATCGATTAACATCAGGCTGAGCAAGAATGGGAGCTTGTGTAAATTCAGACTGTAACCGTTGGAAGGCTTTCTCCTGGGCCATGGTCCAATAAAAGGGAACATCATTTTTCAATAAGGCAATTATTGGTTGGACAATCTCGGAAAAGGAAGGTATGAATTTCCTATAAAAATTAGCCAAGCCGAGGAAGGATTGTATCTGTTTCACTGAGGCGGGGCTAGGCCAGGATAAAATAGCCTTGACCTTGGACTGATCCATACCGATACCATCGGGAGTAAGTACAAACCCTAGGTAGTGAACAGTAGAAGTATGGAAGATGCATTTCTCGGGCTTCGCCAGGAGTTTATTTTCACGTAAGTGTTGTAAAACTGCTTTCACATGTTCTTCGTGCTTGAGAGGGTCCTTCGAAAAATATTAGAATATCATCCAGATAGACTATCACAAAAAGGAACAGCATGTCCGAGAACACTCGATCCATGAAACGTTGGAACACCGCTGGGGCATTAGCAAGTCCAAAGGGCATGACTAAGTATTCAAAATGCCCAAAGGGTGTTCTAAAGGCTGTCTTCCACTCGTACCTGCCCTGATACGAATCAAATGATAGGCGCCGTTGAGATCCAGCTTGGTGAACACAACTGCGCCTCTTACTGCCTCCAGGATGTCTGAGATCAAGGGCAATGGATAGCGGTCCTTGAGAGTACATTGATTTAGACCTCGATAATCCAGACACGGTCTGAGTTCTTTAGTGTCTTTTTTAGGAACGAAGAACAGGGAGGCCCCTGATGGAGATTTAGATGGTCGTATGGTGCCATTTGCGAGATTAGTATCCAGGTATTCACGAAGGGCTTTCTTTTCAGGTTCTGATAGGATGAACATCCTTCCAAATGGAATCACTGCAGAAGGTTCCGTCTCAATAGCACAATCTTCAGGTCTGTGGGGAGGTAAGGCCTGAACAATGGCGGAGGAGAAAACATCGGACCCAGATGATGTTTGAAACTGAGATTGTGTTCTGATGAGTTGTAGGAAACTCCTTAGATGGTGTAGGATCAAGGTCTGGATGTAAGCAGTGGGACATACAAAACTCAGAACCCAGGAACAAGGATCCCGCTGCCCAATTGATATAGGGGTTGTGTCTTTGAAGCCAGGGCATTTCCAAAACCATGGGTAATGGGCGGACTTGATGATGTCAAATCTTATCCTTTCTCGATGTTGATTTATAGCAAGCTCGATCTCCTTGGTCTGCAGGGTTATAGGTCCGGAAGAAAGGGGTCTTCCATCAATTGCTTCCACAGGTTGCATGATAGTCTGGGATTCGTAAGGAATATGGTGTTTTAAGACCCATTCATGATCTATGAATACCCCTATAGCTCCACAGTCGACCAGTGCCAGGATGGGGTATATTTCTTTCTTGGATGTTGTCAAGAAGGCCTGTAAGATTACCATGGAATTTTGTCCAGGAGAGTTCAAGGATGGAATAGAGGTAGAGCAGACATCTCTCTCCCGAACCTGCGCTCTGCTTAGGATCGGGAGCTGGCGTTTCCCGAGCGCCGTGGGGGGGCAATCGGACATTCTCTCACTAAATGTTTGTTGGATGCACAATACATACATAATCCAGTATGAATTCTTTGCATCCTCTCTTGTGGTGTAATGAGTCCACGGAAGGCCCCTAATTGCATAGGTTCAGGCTCATTGCTTGGAGTAGAAATGCCTTCTGAGCTCGAAGGGGTTCCAATGGGGTTTTTCTGGAGTGGTAACTTGGTTTTCTTCTTTTCTGCCTTTCTCTCCTGAATGCGAAATTCAATCTGTAGAGCGAGATCCATTAGGGCTTGAAAGGATCCCGGGTGTGCCACTCTGGCTAGTTCGTCCTTGATCTCTTCGTTTAGCCCTCTTCAAAATAAAGTAAAACAAGCTTCAGAGGACCAATCCGCTTCCTTAGCCAGCTGTTTGAAGCATGTGACATACGTGAGCAAGTCCTGGGTACCCTGGTGAAAGTCGAGTAGACGTTCCTGGGCACTGTAAACTTGTTCCGGTCGTTCAAACATGGTCTTGAGGGCCTCTATCAAGCCGTCGTAGTCATCCAGGAGAGCATCACCAGAGTTAACCAATGGGGTGACCCAGGTCAAGGCATTCCCGGAAAAATGCGAGATTATAAAGCCCACTTTAGCCCTGGGCGTAGAAAAATAATAAGGCTTAAATGCAGTGGCGTCACCAGGAATCAAATTTAGCAGGGGCACAGAGGGGGCCAAAGACAACAGTAGGGGGGCACAGACAAAAGTAAGGGGAGTACATGGTCACTGCTCATTTTAGGTAGGGGGGGCATATGGGGGGGGGCACAGGGTTTCACAGGGGGGGCCCTGGCCCCCCCAGGACACCCCGTAGCGACGCCACTGCTTAAATGTAAAGTGGCCCAAACAAGATTCTAGGAATCTACGAAGGCTCTTTGCTGAACCGTCGAATTTATCAACGACGCCGCCTAGAATTACACTCTCCTTCGTGGCGGAATCACGGGATAACACCGATTGTTTTAACGCAGCATTTTCCGCCTTTAAGTTTTGCACTTCAGTCGTCAGCTCTTGCATGCCACGCATAAGATCCTGGACGGCCGCTTCCATGTCTGTATCGAGATCGGTCAGGTGGCATCTCAATCTGTCACAGGATTCCCCTTTTCTCAACTGTTTTCTCTGTTTTGCGGAGTCCTTTGTCGGGGTTTTCTTTCGAGCAGTTCGGGTCTTGTACAAGCCAGCTCGGCCGTCTTCGGAGCCCAGGATTCGTTCAGCTTCTTCATCCGGGATCTAGGAAACTCCAGGAAGCTTGGAATGGAGGCAGCACACAGAGGCGGTCTGCGCGGAACGCGGAAGAGACAGGATCAAGGAAGGTAGTAGGAAAGGAGAAGGAGGAAGGTCCGGGAACCAGGAAGCAACGCAGTTCAGGAGAACGAACTATGGAGCATGTCAGGCCACAGCTATCGGTAGCGTTGAGACGCGCGGAACTGCAGGGGAGTGGCTGATTTATAGAACGTGCTGCATAGGATGTAAAGGGCGATAGACCGCTCCGTGTATACGGCCATGTTGGGTGTACTACAGCGAGTAACCCCCAACGTGCCAGGACCAGGAAGACCAGAAGGGGCGTGATCGATGGATCATGACAGATGCACGTTCTCAAATCCCCCTCCTTTTTCGGTACGAAGAATAGAGGATTGGCTGCTGGAGACTTCGCGGGACGGATGAACCCGTTGGCCAGGTATTGGTCAAGATAGGCCTTCAGGTGCTGGTTTTCTGGTTCCGTGAGTGCGTAAATTCGCCCACAAGGGATTTGTGCGCCGGGTAACAGGTCGATTTGGCAATCGTATGGTCTATGCAGTGGCAGTGTATAAGCCTGTTCTTTCTGAAAGACATCTTGAAAGTCCTGGTATTCACTTGGTAGGGTGCCGATTGCCACAGTGGCAAGCGTGGAGGTTCTGGTGTCTATTGGTTGTTTCTCTTGGCGATAACATGTGTGGGCGCAAGTCCCGGGAAAGGCCAATTCTTTTGCTCTCCAATCGATTCGAGGATTGTGAGCTACCAACCATGGCATTCCCAGAATCAACCGGAACTGTGGTGCCTTAATGAGGTCGAAAACGATAGATTCTTGGTGTCCATCCTGGCACAGAAGGGTTAAAGCTGCAGTGCATTGGGATACTGGACCAGAAGCTATTTCCGTGTCGTCGACAGTGGTAACAGTGTCAGTGGTTGATTTAGGGTGTAAAGGAAGCCCCATCTTTGCCGCAAGATCCTGGTCGATGTAATTTCCAACGGCTCCACTGTCAATGTACGCTCTTACTGCGTGCATTCGAGATGGTTGTTGGTGATTGATCAAGACCACAGATAGTGCAAAATGGGAGGTCTGTAGTTCACTTTCTTCTCTCAACAAGTGGACCCCTACACTTGCCGGGCTGGGGAGGTTTCCGATTCCTTGATGGTATCTTCCTTGTCCGTGGCCCCTACCGTCCTCCTTGGTGGCTTCACAGGGCACTCTTTAAGGAAATGACCTGACCTTCCACAGTACAGACATAACTGTTGCTGTCTCCTTTTATCCCTTTCCGCTTTAGTCAAGGGGGATCTGACCCCCCCGATTTGCATTGGTTCTCCTGAAACCTCCGCTGTACGGGCAATATTGTCCTTTGAACGCACATACATAGGGCGAGGGTCCGGTCTGGTTCGATCTGCTCTTCGGTCCTGCAACCTATGATCCAGTTGAACAACAAGGTCAATGAATTCTGAGCAGTCTTTCGGGGGGTTCACTACTTGTGCGAGAGCATCCTTGAGCTCCCCCCGCAACCCCTGATGAAATAACGTGGTTCTCTTCTCCAGTGGCCATTCTGCTTCAACTACGAGTCTATTGAACGTGGCTATGTATGTTAATAGGTCTTGATTCCCTTGGCGTAGGGACAGAAGTTCGTTGTCTAATGCCTGCCCATGAGTACGATGGGGGAACAGCTTTTCCATCTCCTGCTGAAAGCCCCTGAAGTCATGCAGCAAAGGATCGTCTTGGGACACAAAGGGTACAGACCAGGTAGGATAGCACAAAAGCGAACCGTGATTGGTAATTCGGAAAGGACTCTGGTCTACAAAGGAAGTGCAGGTGGCCCTGGTTCATGAACGTTGCAAACCTCTTGGGATCCCCTGTAAATCCTTCCTGGGGCAGTTCCTGGGCCAAGGGAACTGCCCCAGGAAGGGTTATCTGAACGGGATTGGCTGATGGTGTTGGCATCGAGGGCACGCTTCCCGGCAATGGTGCATGCCCTGCTTGTGACTGGAGAAGTTGCCGGCTTAAATCATCAGTGCGTTCTTTGGCTACTATCAGCTCTCTCCTTAGGGTGTTGGTCTCCTGCCTGGCTGCATGTACTTTGGAACGTAGCTGCCCCAACATGTGGGCTAACTGGCCGGTTTCTGATGTTTCCATGATGCCCAGGTGGATTGAGATGTGAGGCCTTGTGTTCTGTAACGCTCACCTGGTTTCCACGGGGACGTCACTCAGCCTGTTCTGACCTCTTACAACCTCAAACCCTTCCCTGGAGTCTATGTCAAGGATGGCACTCTGTCAAGAGTGACACAGGGCCCCCAGGTAGGGTTTGGGTGGCTGTGTTGATGTAAGTTGACAGATAAGTACACACACAGCAGGAAACTCATCAAGAAAGAAAAGTAGGCAACTGTAGTTGTGAACAGAAAGGGGCAGGAAATAAAAAGATACAAGCAGACTGGATTCCTTCTTGGGGTGTATGCAGATATGGAAAAAGAGTGTTCCACGGACCTTTGGAAATTCCAGCCTTCTGCACGGACTTCTATGACAGAGGCCCACTGTCTCTGCTCATGGCTGGGAACAACAGCTGTGGGTGTCTGTTAAACAGAAAACGCGACAAGGGAAGGGGCAGAGGTTGCCTGCCGGAAACCAACAGTCAAGCTCTGTACAAAGGATCAACATAAGACACAAGAGAGACAAGAACGGAAATAACCAGGGACAAGGAAGTCTAAGAGAAATCTAGGAGAAGGGAATGAAGGAAGAAACAGTACAATAGAAATGGGTAAACTAAAGGGGAGGACAGAGGAGTCAAGGAAGAGAAGGACAGGGATCAAGAACAAGGGGTTGCAAACAAGGAAGAGAGCAAGGGATCAGCAGCCAAGAAAGAGGGGGTTGCAAACAAGGAAGCAGGGCTGTAGTACCAAATGGTACAAGGTACAGAAAAAAATTGTGGATTGCAGAGGACTGTAGTAGGCTGCTAGGCAGAGAGTCCAGAGGAGCAGGACTGAGAGCTGTAGGAGGCGGCAGACAGAGAGCCCAGAGGAGTAGGGCAGCAAGGAGCGAACCCAAAGGAACAGGGCGTAGAGGCAGAGAGACCCGAGGGTCAGGGCTGAAAGCAGAAGAGAGTAGCAGGCTGCAAGGCAGGGAGCCCAGCAGAGCAGAGCGGCAAGGAATGAGCTCAGAGGAGCAGAGCAGCGAGGCAGGGAGCCCGGAAGGCTATGGCTGTAGGCAGCGGAGTGTAACAGGCTGCAAGGCAGGAAGCCCAGAGGAGCAGGGCTGTGAGGCAGGGAGCCCAAAAGGCTAGGGCTGTAGGCAGCAGGGTGTAGCAGGCTGCAAAGCAGGAAGCCCAGAGGAGCAGGGCTGTGAGGCAGGGAGCCCAAAAGGCTAGGGCTGTAGGCAGCAGGGTGTAGCAGGATGCAAGGCGGGAAGCCCAGAGGAGCAGGGCTGTGAGGCAGGGAGCCCAAAAGGCTAGGGCTGTAGGCAGCAGGGTGTAGCAGGCTGCAAGGCAGGAAGCCCAGCGGAGGAGGGCTGTGAGGCAGGGAGCCCAAAAGGCTAGGGCTGTAGGCAACAGGGTGTAGCAGGCTGCAAGGCAGGAAGCCCAGAAAGAGCACTGGAACAAAAGCAGGAAAATGCAGCAGCAGGAACAGCATACAAATTCAAGACAAAAGGCAAAAAGGGGCTGGGAGGAATCTTGATGCAAGAGACTGAGCTCCTGCAGGCAGCTGCTTAAATACCGGCCTGCACTGTTCTGAGGCAGGCTAATTGGCAGCACCTGGAGCAGCACACCTGAATACAATCTGCCTCCTCCCTCTCTGGTCCTGAGATGGTGGAAGCAGCACTGATCCCTAGGGCTTCTGGGGATTGTGGTTCCAATGCTAACGAATGGGAATGGCCAGGAACTGATAGCTGTAGCAAGGTGCATTGTGGTACATGTAGTTAGTTGAGTTATATAAGAAGGCACCAAAGTCACGCAAATGGGAATTAAGTACCAAAGTGTGAATATGGGTTGTTCCAAGAGTATTCTGAAGATAAATGAATAACAAATAGTCCATGATGGTTGCCAATGTGTGCGCCCATGGCCCAGGCATGACAGTCTACTCGACTAGAGACTGGGCCTTGTTTTCTTGGAAAGTGCGCTCTCCGTCCTGCTTTCAGCGCAGGGGCGCGTTGATTGATGCAGGCTTGTTGCTGCCTAGTTACTTCACTGGCAAGAGTCCGACAGGTAAGTATAATGAGTCTTTTGAACAGTTCTCTAACTTCGTTCCTTTCCTTCCTTAGATGGTGGCCGGCGTCCGGGGATGGCGACGTGCTGCTGAGATGAGTAGCGTTGAAGATGAGTGAGAGCGCGATGCGTGATGCAACCCTTTAGTATTTGTATTGAACTGAGTTCTTTTTCTGTGTCTTTTAGGTGCCACAACGTTTTCAGCGTGGATGCCGGTTATGAAGAAGAAATGCGGTGAGTAAACATGGTATACAGCGCCTCTAGATGTTATCACGCTAACCTGGAGTGTCTTTTCCTTCTTGCAGATGGATGAGAAGTTCCGGAGACAGAGTTCCCCCAGAGCGGCTGGGATTCAGGTAAGCGTTTGAAGGTCTTACAGTCTTTAAAAATAAGCAAAGATTTGCTGAATGCTTACTAATGCCTTTTTTCTGTTCTTTTCCCTTTTCCTTAGGAAGCGGCATGCCGGGATGGCAATGACACCGCCAAAGATGCCCGCAGAACAGAAGAAGCGATGAATGATGCGCAGAAGTGCCGCAAGGTAAGGCTGTTTCTGACGGTGTTCTTGTTCTTGCAGGAACTGAGCGCAGAAGAAAGATGCAGGCCTACTGGAGACCGATCCGAACATGGAGAGTTTCACGCTGCAGGTGCAGAAAACACAAAGCATGTTTCTCAGCTCAGGCGTGGCTTAAATAGTCTCTGGGTATCCCAGGTGTCTGTGGGCTGAACCAGACCCAAAAGACTAGACTGCACATGCAGTTCTGGGAACCGAAATATGTGGGGGCATCCATCTTGTCCCCATCAAAGCACTACAAGTCCAATCCCCAATGTTATCCTATGGGAGTGAGTGAGTCTGGTGCCACAAGCGGCAAGTCTGACTCCAAGTGGGTCTTTGGAGGAATGGAGAGGCCCTTGAGGGCCATGTAAGTGATTGTGGCCTGGCTCCAGCCTGACATCTTGGAGGGCTGGCGACATGTGTTATGCTTGATCCAAAAAGGGCCGGGTGCGCAATGCATTCTGGGAGCGCTCTGAGCCATGTTGGATATTTACTTCATATCGCAGTGAAACGCTGCACACATTTTGCTGAGTATGAGATTCACAGTGCTGAGACAAACATGCTTTTCCGAACCTGGAATGCGGTCAAGGCCATTTCTGCTGGGATAGCTAACGTTGTTATGGCTTGCTACTGTTCTCCGTGGAGCATGTTTTTAGAGAAGGGAGGCACTGCGCTTCTTGGGGGGAGCTCTTGATTGACCCAGCTGGCAACCGACGGCTGTTCCTCAACTGCGCAAGTGCAATTTCCACAATGTTCGAGAAGTAACTCCCCTTTGCGGAGTGTGTATATATGCGGAAGCCCGGAGGGGGTCAGGTGAGACTTCAGCCAGAGAAGGACGCTTACGTCTGGCCTTCCTGTGAGCTGTGGTACTCTCGGCTGTTCCCGGGGTCTCCCAGCCGCTTCTGGACGAGATGAGGAACTCTGTTACGCTCACGTTGATGTATTTCTTTTTGACTTCTTGACTTCTTCTGTGATCTATGTCCTTATTATTTTTATGAGTTATTTCTATGTACTTGTAATCTTTGAATAAATAGCCGTAAAGAGCTGATTATCTTCTAAAGAGTGCGTGGCTGTGAGTTATTGTATCTGTCTGTTTATGGTTTGAAGTATTTGCTCTATAATTGCATTGGTGATTTATGGTTGTTCCGTGCTCTTTTTGGGGAAGAGCAATACATTTTTGGCATCACAAACAGGATTGCTCGTGATGAATTGTTCCGAGTGTCCAAGAATCTGTTGAAACGTAGATAGGATTTGGTTGTCGTGTGAGTGAAGTTTTTGAATAGTGAAGTTTTTTCTCTCTCTTTTTGTAAGTGTTTGAGTGCCTGTGGGAGTGATTGCAGTTTGGAGAAGAAAATATATAGGTTCAATGAGGTTTTGTTTTTTTAGCGACAATGAGTAGTTTGTTCAAGAAGAAGAACGTTACCGCTGGCAGTGACTGTTCTGATGTTGTTATCCCAGGTTGGACTAAGAGTCCATTTGATAAGTTGGCTCAGGTATGGGCATGTGGTGCCGGTTTAAGTGAAACTTGGGATCAAGGATTGGGAGATGCCGATCCGACTGATGTAATTGCATGCTTGCAACAAGTTCCAGTAGAACGTGGCAAAGAATGTGCGGCATTAGGCAGGCGAGGTTGGGTTCTTTTGCATGCTTATAGCCGCTCTCAATTTCAACTCGAAACATGGTGATTAGAACTGCGCCACCCACATACAAAAGTGTCATTATGACTTTGCTCGTAGGTATGACGGGCAAGGCTACTTTAATACCGAGCAGATGACGGTGGGTCATGATGTATTTATGAGACCTGAAATACCAATCATGCAGTGGGTACTGAGCTCTCCTAAAATGCATTGTATAGGACATGCTCAAGAAGCCAGCATAATTAAGTGGAAATGGTATATTCAAGACAGAGCCAAATCAGGAAAGGTTGGAGTAGCAAAATTACATGAGCAAGTAGCCAACATACTGCCCTCAGATTACATACCACCGGAGGTGCCTGAAAAACGTGAGCCTCCCGTGAAATGGGGAGTACCTTACAGCGATTTGACCGTGGAGCAAACAGAGCATGCTTGGTTCACGGATGGTTCAGCCCGATACATGGGAACTGAGCGGTACTGGAAAGCAGTGTCGTACAATCTCAAAACAAAAAAGATGTTGACAACGACAGGGAAAGGGAAGAGCAGTCAGTTCGCAGAACTTTACGCAGTTTACCAAGCGTTGAAACAAGAAACCCCTGGTCAATGTTATGTGTACACAGATTCATGGTCAGTGGCGAATGGATTGGCAGTGTGGTTGCCAACTTGGCAAAAGAATAGATGGAAGATTCATTCACAAGAGTTGTGGGGAAAGGAACTGTGGCAGGATATTGCCGAAATGTTGTTACAAAATGAAGTCACTGTATATCATGTGGACGCGCATTGTGCCACAGATTCATTAGAACGTTGGTTTAATTCTGTTGCAGATGAACACACCAAGATTTCCTCAGTGGATGCAGAGGCTCGGGAAGACGATATGGAGGGTTTGGCCAAATGGGCCCATCAGAAATGTGGGCACCTTGGAAAAAAGGCTACTTGAAAACCATTATTTTGCAATGTCCCGTGTGCCAACATCAATTACATAGACCGATACCTCAAATTGTTCGAGGCACATTGAGAAGAGGAAAATTACCAGGTCAAATTTGGCAGATTGATTATATTGGTCCTATGCCAATCAGCAGAGGTTGTCAGTATGCATGCACTATTGTGGATACCTACTCGGGATATTTGATGGTTTTGCCGTGCAAACGTGCAACCCAATTGAACACCATCAGGTTGTTAGATCAGATCATATTACATTATGCAGTGCCTTTGCAGATTCAAAGTGACAATGGGTCACATTTCAAAGGCAAATTAATCCAAGAATTTTGTCAGGAAAAGAGCATTGAGTGGATCTACCACATGCCCTACCATTCAGCTGCGGCAGGGCTAATTGAACGAATGAATGGGTTACTGAAAGAACAGTTGCACAAATCTGGAGACGGCAGTTTGGCAGGCTGGCGTGATCGTGTGTTTGATGCGGTGCAAGTGTTAAACAATAGGCCTATGTATGAACATGAAACTCCTTTGATGCGATTAATGACTCCTACTTTGCAGGTTCAACCCAATTCAGTCAAAGAAACATTATTATACTGGGAAATCACTCCAGGTTCTTTAGCTCCCTATCGAGCAACTCCAGAGTCAGCAGGGGTAGACTTGCATTCCAATGAAGAAATCAGATTAGATCCAAGAGGAATAGTTGTAATTGAAACAGGGATTGGAGTACAGATTCCGCCATGGCATATGGGATGGATTGCCCCTAGATCTGGCCTAGCATTGAAGGGAGTTCAAGTGTTGGAAGGGGTAATTGATGCTGATTACCAAGGCGAGATTAAAGTCATCCTAATGAATAGTGGGGATCAATTGTTATCAATCCACAAGGGTGATCGAGTGGCCCAAATGATAGTCATTCCCATTAAATTGTCCATGATTAAGAAAGGGGAGCCTCCTACAGTGTTAACTACCTGTGGGGATCGCGGTTTTGGCTCTTCAGACAGTATGGTACCGGGTGCAAAGGTGTGGGTGGAAAAGCCGAGTGGCCCACCAGTGCCCGCAGATGTCATTGCATCAGGCAAAGATCGAGTTGTTTTAGTTATGGAGCCTGGTAGAAAGAAATGGCAATATGTACCCGCAGACAAATGTTACCTGAGAGAGTGATGTGCAACACTGATATCTCTTTTCTGGGTTTGCTTTGTAGATCCTGGGTCTGGTTGGTGTAACTGTGGCACTAAATGGACTCCATTTGGGCGAGTTAAACGATCTGCTGTTACAACCGAAAAATGTCACATCTGTGCCAGTGATCAAGGGGATACTGATAGTGATGAATAATGTTGTCCCCAAGCAGCCCGATGCCAGTGCCGAAAAGCCCGCCAGACCGAAGACATGGATTCGTGAAATGTGACAAACACATCAGGAGCAAGTGAAAACAATCTTGATGCCAGTCGTGCCAGATGCGATCATAGGGAGGCGGAAACACTCTCCTATGATTATCCAAGAGGAGAATATGTGGATTTATCTGGCACAGCAAGTACTGAACATATCACACTTTTGTCTTACTGATGTGCCCAATGCTGAAGCTTTATTGACTACGTGTTTAGTAGCGGTGCCGACGCCTGTTCCAGTTTTAAAGCATATCTTCGGCGTCACAAATAATGATTCTTTAGTTCAAGACTCAGACATTAGACAATCTTTTTCAGTTTATGAATACTGTCGGTTCTGCCAAGAGACTGACAGAAAATGGAGACATTTGACACAAGTTATCACTTACAACATAACTCAAGGTGATGTGTGTTATATTATGACGTGCAAAGCACAAGAAATTGGCAAATGCTGACAAATAGAGTTAACCAATCAGTACAATAACACCATGTTCGAGAGGCGACTATGTTCGCGAATGTCACGCAAATGCACCAGTGTAAATAATACTATGTCCTGCAATCATACAGTGATAACTGCTAGTCATTTGAATCATGTGAAACTTCCAACAGGAGGGCTCTTTTCATGTGGTAACATTACATATACTTATATTCCAGCTAACATTTCTGGAGGTCCATGTGCTTTAACTCGATTAGGACTAATGATGTTTCCTTTACACTCAGTGATAACTCGAGGTAGAAGGTCAACTTTTGAATCTGTAGGGCTATCTCCTGACTGTGATTCACATGTACATTTGTTATCAGAACCTGAGGTTCGAGCATTAACCCTTTCATTAGTAGCTGTTTGGGATTCAGCTGCTGGAGGCTACAAATCTTTCATGAAATTAGCGTGTTTAGTAGTTAAAAGTCTTAGGGCCTCATTACAACCTTGGTGCTAAGTGCACCAACTTTACCACCATGGAGTAAACTCCGTTTACACCATGGTGGATGGCGGATTTACCGCCCCATTCCAAGGTGAGTGGGGCGGTAAATCCCCATTTCCCATTTTCCCTTCCTCATTCCCATTTTTGCCCCATAGGGCATAATGGGAGTGGGGAAGGTGCTAATTACGCCGCCGTAAATTACGGCGGCGTAATTAGCACCATGGCAGGTTAGCGCCATGGATTTTAACGCCTGCTAAAAGCAGGCGTTAAAATCAGAATCAGGCGTTAAGGGTTAACGGTGGCGTTAACCCTTAACGCCTGAGTTGTAATGAGGCCCTTAATCATACTTCGCAGGCTTTAGAAGAATTACTCTTTGATAGTCAAGTTATTAGAAAAGCAACTTTGCAGAACAGAGCTGCTGTTGATTACCTATTGCTAAAACATAATTTAGGGTGTAATGCCTTTGAAGGTATGTGTTGTTTGAATTTAAGTGACCACTCACGATCTATTGGAAGTCATATTCGAGGTTTGAGGGATCTCATTTCTCAAGTGTCTCAAGATCGTAATAGAAATTGGTGGGATTGGTTATTTTCATGGATACCTGATATTGGTGGTACACTATGTTACATTTTTGCTTGCATTTTTATTATATTATCTATTATAATTGCTTGTTGTTGCATTCAATGTATTCCCAATTTAGTCTTAACCTTTCGTAGGTTTCAGAGACCGGTTCCTGTGCCACCGGAATATGGAAGATAAATATCCAAAGGGTGGAATTGTTATGCTTGATTTATGCTTGATCCAAAATGGTGCGGGCGCGCAATGCATTCTGGGAGCGTTCGGAGCCATGTTGGATATTTACTTAATATCGCAGTGAAACGCTGCACACATTTTGCTGTGTGTTAGATTCACAGTGCTGAGACAAACATGATTTTCTGAACCTGGTATGCGGTCAAGGCCATTTCTGCTGCGAAAGCGAACGTTGTTATGGCTTGCTACTGTTCTCCGTGGAGTATGTTTTTAGAGAAGCGAGGCACTGCGCTTCTTGGGGGGAGCTCTTGATTGACCCAGCTGGCAACCGATGGTTGTTCCTCAACTGCGCAAGTGCAATTTCCAGAATGTTCGAGAATTAACTCCCCTTTGCGGAGTGTGTATATATGCGGAATCCCGCAGGGGGTCAGGTGATTCTTCAGCCAGAGAAGGACGCTTATGTCTGGCCTTCCTGTGAGCTGTGGTACTCTCTGCCTGGCTGTTCCCGGGGTCTTCCAGCCGCTTCTGGACGAGATGAGGAACTCTGTTACGCTCACTGTGATGTATTTCTTTTTGACTTCTTGACTTCTTCTGTGATCTATGTCCTTATTATTTTTATGAGTTTTTCTATGTACTTGTAATCTTTGAATAAATAGCCGTAAAGAGCTGATTATCTTCTAAAGAGTGCGTGGCTGTGAGTTATTGTGTCTGTCTGTTTATGGTTTGAAGTATTTGCTCTATAATTGCATTGGTGATTTATGGTTGTTCCGTGCACTTTTTGGGGAAGAGCAATACACATGAGGGGCAGGAATCATGACAGCACTCCCCCCCAAGGCCCCTCTCAAGGTGGCTCTTCTGTCTGGTCAGGTTTGTTTGGATGGTTTTGATGAAATCGTCTAAGCAAGCGAGGTGCATGGATGTACTCACAAGGCTCCCATGTCCTGTCTTGTGGACCATACCCCTTCGAGTCTACTAAGTAGTATAATTTGGATCTGACGATACCCGGGTCCCAGGTTGAACAGGTTTAAGGAGAGACACGTGGAACACAGGATGAATCTGCATGTTTGACGGCAAACCTAGTCTGACCGCCACAGGATTTATTACAAAGGTGCCGGTGAATGGACCCAGGTATTTTGGACGGAAAGTTCGGGTTCCTTTAATGGACACGTGTTTAAACGCCAGCCAGACTTTGTCTCCCACTTGGTAGTTGGGGGCCTTTGCTCGGTGTTGATCAGCAAACTTCTTTTGCCGTTTCTTAGCTTGAAGTAGGTGTTCAGCTGCCCTTTTAAAGGTTTGAGAAATGGTTGTGTGCAAAGTTTTGACTGCTGGCATTTCCAGGGTTGTAGGAACGTCCAACTCAGAAGTACGTGGGTGCCTGCCATACATGGTATAAAAGGGTGTCTGCCCAGTGCTGGTGTGTAGGGAATTGTTATAAGCATATTCAGCTATCCAGAACAGGTTGAACCAGCTTCCTTCAGCTTGGTGTAACATGCAACACAGATACTGCTCGAGCGTATGATTTGTCCTCTCAGTTTGACCATCCATTTGGGGATGGTGACTGGTGGATAGCCGGATGTCGATCTGGGCCATAGAGCAGCATTTTCTCCAGAAGTTAGATACAAATTGAGTATCTCGGTCTGAGACTAAAACTGAAGGAAACCCATGGAGCCGTACGATGCCGTCAAGAAATACCTTTGCCAGAGTGGAAGCATTTGGGAGCCCCTTGAGAGGAATGAAATGTGCCATTTTTGAAAATAGGTCCACGACCACAAGAATAGTGTTAAACCCTTGACTAGGTGGTAAGTCAGTAATAAAATCGAGGGACAACGTGTGCCAGGGTGCTGGTGGGATTTCCAATGGTTGTAATAGCCAAGCCGGTTTCTGCTTGGATGACTTGTTTTGAGCACACACTCCACAAGATAGGATGAATTGGATAATGTCTTTACGCCACGTGGGCCACCAATAATTTCGTTTTACCTTGGCTAGGGTTTTAGCGATTCCGGGGTGGCCCTCGATCAAGGAAT
This sequence comes from Ambystoma mexicanum, assembly GCF_040938575.1. Taxonomy (NCBI): domain Eukaryota; kingdom Metazoa; phylum Chordata; class Amphibia; order Caudata; family Ambystomatidae; genus Ambystoma; species Ambystoma mexicanum. Next base: position 1,565,486,660 of record NC_090937.1, on the reverse strand, counting down.
CATGATAACCGGACATGACTTGTTCTCGTAGTTCTTGGTTTGGTAAGAATAAACGATTCCTGAAGTAGGGCAACTGATCTTTTATCATGTAATGTTCTCCTTGTGCACTCCACGCTTGTAATTGCTCCGGACTCATCAGGTTTTGGATTTCTTCATGTAATTCTTTCAGAGTTATGGTTGCTGTGATTCCTAGGAGATTGTCACTCGGGATGATTGCTATTGGGTCAGGGGTCTGATACCCTTGCTCTTCCACCCCCATACGGGAAAGGGCATTGGCCTTCCCGTTTTTTACCCCTGGTCTAAATGTAATCACGTAGTCATATTCAGCAAAAAAAAAGAGCCCAACGTAGTTGTTGTGAGGATTGGGCATTTGCCGTTTTTAGGTACTGGAGGTTCTGGTGGTCAGTTATTATGGTGATTGTGTATCTGGTGCCCAAGAGGTAGTGCCGCCATGCCTTAAAGGCTGACTTAATGGCCAGGAGTTCTTTGTCTGTGATAGCGTAATTGAGTTCAGGGGGTGTGAATTTACGCAACCAGAAGGCAACAAGGTGTAAGTGGCCCGTTTCAGGGTCCTTTTGTGAGAGGACAGCTCCCATAGCCATGCTTGAGGCATCCATTTCCACCAGGTATGGGAGATCAGGGCGAGGGTGGCGTAAGATTGGGGCAGATGTGAATCTTGCTCTGAGTTCCTGGAAAGCTTCCTCGGTTTCTGTTGTCCACTGGAACTTTGTGTTGCTTTTCCTTAGCAATGACGTGATGGGATGCACGATTTTTCGAGAATCCTGGGATGAACCGGCGGTAGAAGTTTGCAAAGCCCAGCATACTTTGAACCCCCTTGAATGAATTTGGGGATGGCCAGTTCAGGATAGCATCTACCTTGTGTACATCCATTCGGATTCCATTCGGGCTGAGAATAAAGCCCAGGAATTCCACCTCGGAGACGTGGAATGAGCACTTTTCGAGCTTGGCGTAGAGCTGGTGTTGACAGAGTTTCTCCAATACGGATCGGACGTGTTTAACGTGGTCCTGCTTTGATGCGGAATATACTAGAATATCGTCGATGTACACAAGAGCACAGACATCAATCAATTCCCGTAGGACATCGTTCATGAAGTATTGAAATGCTGCAGGCACGTTGCAAAGGCCAAAGGGCATTACTTGATATTCGTACAAGCCGTATTTGGTGCGAAAAGCGGTTTTCCATTCGTCCCCCTGTTTTACGCGAACAAGGTGATATGCCCCCCTCAAGTCTAGTTTTGTGGAGATTTAGGCATCTTTGACTTGATCAAGCAATTCAGGGATCAGTGGCGGGGGTAGCGTTTTTTTACGGTAATCTGGTTCAGAGCGCGATAGTCGATGCACGTTCTCAAATCCCCCTCCTTTTTCGGTACGAAAAATAGAGGACTGGCTGCTGGAGACTTCGAGGGAAGGATAAACCCATTGGCCAGGTATTGGTCAAGATAAGCCTTCAGGTGCTGGTTTTCTGGTTCCGTGAGTGCGTAAATTCACCCACAAGGGATTTGTGCGCTGGGTATCAGGTCGATTTTGCAATCGTATGGTCTATGCAGTGGCAGTGTATTAGCCTGTTCTTTCTGAAAGACATCTTGAAAGTCCTGGTATTCACTTGGTAGGGTGCCGATTGCCACAGTCGCAAGCGTGGAGTTTCTGGTGTCTATTGGTTGTTTCTCTTGGCGATAAAATGTGTGGGCGCAAGTCCCGGGAAAGGCCAATTCTTTTACTCGCCAATCGATTTGAGGATTGTGAGCTACCAACCATGGCATTCCCAAAATCAACCAGAACTGTGGTGTCTTAATGAGGTCGAAAACGATAGATTCTTGGTGTCCATCCTGGCACAGAAGGGTTAAAGCTGCAGTGCATTGGGATACTGGACCAGAAGCTATTTCCGTGCCGTCAACAGTGGTAACAGTGTCAGTGGTTGATTTAGGGTGTAACGGAAGCCCCATCTTTGCCGCAAGAGCCTGGTCGATGTAATTCCCAATGGCTCCACTGTCAATGTACGCTCTTACTGCGTGCATCCGAGTTGGTTGTTGGTGATTGATCAAGACCACAGATAGTGCAAAATGGGAGGTCTGTAGTTCACTTTCTTCGCTCGACAAGTGGACCTCTACACTTGCCGTGGTTGGGGAGTTTTCCGATTCCTTGATGGTATCTTCCTTGCCCGTGGCCCCTACCGTCCTCCTCGGTGGCTTCACAGGGCACTCTTTAAGGAAATGACCTGACCTTCCACAGTACAGACATAACTGCTGCTGTCTCCTTTTATCCCTTTCCGCTTTAGTCAAGGGGGATCTGACCCCCCCGATTTGCATTGGTTCTCCTGAACCTTCCTTTGTGCGGGCAATATTGTCCTTTGAACACACATACATAGGGCGAGGGTCCGGTCTGGTTCGATCTGCTCTTCGGTCCTGCAACCTATGATCCAGTTGAACAACAAGGTCAATGAATTCTGAGCAGTCTTTCGGGGGGTTCACTACTTGTGCGAGAACATCCTTGAGCCCCCCCCCGCAACCCCTAATGAAATAACGTGGTTCTCTTCTACACTGGCCATTCTGCTTCAACTACGAGTATATTGAACGTGGCTATGTATGTTAATAGGTCTTGATTCCCTTGGCATAGGGACAGAAGTTTGTTGTCTAATGCCTGCCCATGAGTACGACGGGCGAACAGCTTTTCCATCTCCTGCTGAAAGCCCCTGAAGTCATGCAGCAAAGGATCGTCTTGGGCCACAAAGGGTACAGACCAGTCCGCGGCGCTACCACTCAGGTAGGATAGTACAAAAGCGACCCGTGATTGGTCATTCGGAAAGGCCCCTGGTCTACAAAGGAAGTGCAGGCGGCACTGGTTCATGAATGTTGCAAACCTCTTGGGATCACCCGTAAATGGTTCGGGCGGGGTCAAGGGTACTGCCCCAGGAAGGGTTATCTGAACGGGATTGGCTGATGGTGCTGGCCTCGAGGGCATGCTTCCCGGCAATGGTGCATGCCCTGCTTGTGACTGGAGAAGTTGTCGGCTTATATCATCAGTGCATTCTTTGGCTACAATCATTCCTCTCCTTAGGGTGTTTGTCTCCTGCCTGGCTGCATGTACTTTGGAACATAGCTGCCCCAACATGTGGGCTAACTGGCCGGTTTCTGACGTTTCCATGACGCCCAGGTGGATTTTGATGTGAGGCTTTGTGTTCTGTAAAGCTCACCTGGTTTCGACGGGGACGTCACTCAGCCTGTTCTGACCTCTTACGACCTCGAACCCTTCCCTGGAGTCTACTCGACTAGAGACTGGGCCTTGTTTTCTTGGAAAGTGTGCTCTCCGTCCTGCTTTCAGCGCAGGGGCGCGTTGATTGATGCGGGCTTTTTGCTGCCTAGTTACTTCACTGGCAAGAGTCCGACAGGTAAGTATAATGAGCCTTTTGAACAGTTCTCTAACTTCGTTTCTTTCCTTCCTTAGATGGTGGCCGGCGTCCGGGGATGGCGACGTGCTGCTGAGATGAGTAGCGCCGAAGGTGAGTGAGAGTGCGATGCGACCCTTTCGTATTTGTATTGAACTGGATTCTTTTTCTGTGTCTTTTAGGTGCCGCAACGTTTTCAGTGTGGATGCCGGTTATGAAGAAGAAATGCGGTGAGTAAAGGCGGTATGCGGGCCTCTAGATGTTTCCACGCTAACCTGGAGTGTCTTTTCCTTCTTGCAGATGGATCAAAAGTTCTGAAGACAGAGTTCCCCCAGAGCCGCTGGGATTCAGGTAAGCGTTTGAAGCTTGTACAGTCTTTAAGAATAAGCAAAGATTTGCTGAATGCTTACTAATGCCTTTTCCTTAGGAAGCGGCGTGCCGGGATGGGAATGACACCGCCGAAGATGCCCGCAGAACAGAAGAAGCGATGAATGATGTGCAGAAGCGCTGCAAGATAAGGCTGTTCCTAACGGTGTTCTTGTTCTTGCAGGAGCTGAGCGCAGAAGAAAGATGCAGGCCTACTGGAGACCGATCCGAACACGGTGAGTGTCACTCTGCAGGTGCAGAAATCACAAAGCATGTTTCTCAGCCTGGGCGTGGCTTAAATAGTCTCTGGGTATCCCAGGTGTCTCTGGGCGGAACCACATCCAAAGGACTAGAATGCACATGCAGTTCTGGGAACCAAAATATGTGGGGGCATCCATCTTGTCCCCATCAAAGCACTACAAGTCCAGTCCCCAATTTTATCATATGGGAGTGAGCGAGTCTGGTGCCACAAGCGCCAAGTCCGACTCCAAGTGGGTCTTTGGAGGGATGGAGAGGACCTTGAGGGCCATGTAGGTGATCGTGGCCTGGCTCCAGCCTGACATCTTGGAGGGCTGGGGACATGAGGGGCAGGAATCATGACAGGGCAAGTGCAGTCATCCTGTGCAAAGTGCTGGCACTGGGTTGTAGGGATACTGTGAACCTCCCACCCCCGCCGGGGAATGGCAGGGAGTCAGTGCATGGCTCTGAATGGCTGCGGGGGTATGGCAGGGAGGCAGTGCATGGCTCTGAATGGCTGACTAGAGCACTGTGTAGTTGCAGACAGTGTTGCCAGGTGTCAATTGCACCATCTCAGTCAACTGAGACTACAGCAGATGAGAGGGAGAATGAAATCAGGACACATGAGGAACCATCAGGTGTACACCCATACACGCAGAAGCCACAACACCAGTTGCCTAGAGCCAGGGTGGCTGTAACAGAGGGAGGCCTGCGCATGACACAGACAAGGACACCCTAAACATGTGCGTGATGACGAAGTGACCCTGAGTGAGCATGAAATGGATGACCAAATACCATGAGACGGATAAAATACCAGAGAGGTAGTACAATGAGTACCCATACTCATTGTACTACATTCTACATACGGACCCATAGGGGCTTGCAGGGAATGCACATGGTCCATGAATGAACACTCATGTCCACTCTGAGCCTGTGCCATCTGCACGGTCCAAGTGAGACATCCTGCATCAAGGACAAAGGGTGTACCCCACAGAACAGGTTTGGCAGGGTTGAGGAGTGAAGTGTGCATGCACACAGGAATGGGGAACAGGTCATTGCAGTAGTCCAACATGGAAATCACCAGTACCATGGAGACAGTGAGCTGCAAGGTGGTGGAGAGGCAAGGAAGCATGCCCATGAGGAGGGGGTGTGGCTAACTAGCCATGTAAGAGGTTGGGTGGCTTCAGAGCTCCCGATGATCCGTTCAGAATCCTGCGACAGCCTGCCCAATAGACCTGCTGTATACAGCCCCAAAGAGAAGGGAACTAGTGGGAACGTGCACTGCACTTATTGAGCCAAGGCTGGACCTTATCCTACTGCCAGGTGAAGAGATTTCTTTATAAAACCGTCCGCGGAACTTCCAAGAACCCAAAAACAAGATGGCCGATGATGACAAATAGGAATGGGCAGGAATAGATAGTTATAGCCAAGTGCATTGTGGTAAGTGTAGTTTGTTGGGAAAAATAGAAAAGCACCAAAGTCTCGCAAATGGGAAACAAGGTCCAAAAAGTGAACAACGGTTGATCCAAGAGTTCTCTGCCGATAAATGAATAACAATTAGTCCATATTGATCGCCAATGAATGCGCCCATGGCGCAGGTATGACACAGGGAGAGAATCCTGGAATATTTCCGAAAAGGGGGCACAATAATGAGAGCTTCTGCGACAATAACAGCATACCCGGATTACACCCTCCAGGTGCAAAGACGGCAACTAAACTTTGGTACGGTGAAGAGGAGGTTACGCGAAGCAAACTACAAATACATGTTGATGTACCCGGGGAAGCTGAAAGTGCTGCACAAAAACAGGGCATTGTTCTTTGAGACCCCGGAGGAGGCTATATCGTGGCTGGACTCGCAGAATGGCCCATTAGGACTGAACGATCAGCAAGATGGCGGAACAGAGGAGGGACGCCACGATCTTACAAACTGAGGTGCTGTATAAATGAGACACTGGGACTTGAATATAGATCGGCATAGGGCAGTCGAGAATAACAGGGAACACGGGCTGGCAGGGTGCACAGCAGCAAATATGGGAGACAAGAAGCAACCAACCTACACCCCATTAGATAGATTAGTTGGGTTGTCGGAGTGTGGCAACTCCCTGCTGTGCTCCTAGTGGGGACTAGATGCGGGGTAGCCTGAGATCCAGGGATGGAGCTGGGCAATCGTTGGGGAAGTTGGGGCGAGTGGGGATGGGAGGGGTGGCGAGAGGGAAGGGAGTTGGAGGAGGTGCAGGGTTTTTTGTTGGGAAGTTTGAAGGGGAGTTAATATTAGGGGAGCAAGCTCATACCTATATATCATGGGGCCCAGGACGAGTGGGGGTGGAGATGGGACGGAATTTGGATGAAGATGGGAGACCTTAGAATAGTAACCTGGAACGTCAGGGGACTCAACAGCTATCTGAAAAGGAACAAGTTCATGATGTATCTGAGGAGGCAAAAAATAGACATAGCCTTATTACAAGAAACCCACCTGACTAAAGAGAAACAGGAGGTGATTCGAAAAAAATGGAGGGGACCCACCGTTGGAGCAACTTATTCGGCATATACCAGGGGAGTAATCACCTGGGTAGCGCCACATGCATTGCAAGCCAAGGTGGAGCCGGATGGGAGGATGGTGGTGATGCGGGGCATGTTAGAGAATAGAGAGATGTGCATAATCAACACATATGCCCCAAACCAAAACATGTGTCCTGCTTCAAGACATTATACAGTAAAATCAGCCCCCACCTGGGAGGAGCGGTTATATGGGGAGGGGACTTTAACTGCACGCTAAATCCCAAAATGGATAGATCCGATAAAAAACTAGGCAGACCTACCCCCGTAGCTAAAATCTTGCAGGCTCTGCTAGAAGATTTTCAGCTGGAAGATATATGGAGGCAGCAACACCCGAACCATAGGCACTACTCACACTATGCGGCCCCACAAAGGCTATATACGAGACTAGACTACTTGTTCGCCACTCCGGAACTCATCGGGGAGATTGAGAGTTCAGAATATAAAGCAAGGATGCTATCGTACCACTCCCCTTTGGTCCTGACATGGCAACACCAGCCCCCTAGAGCCAGGATCCCAACATGGAGGCTCAGAGCCGAAGCACTGAGAGATACTGCATTCCGGGAGGCCCTAAGGGAGGAGATAACTGAATCCTTTGAAATAACGCCGGCAGTGTAAAATCGGAGGGCACTCTGTGGGAGGCTTTTAAAGTGGTGGTGAGGGGAGCGGCCATATCCAAATCTAAAGGGCTTCAAGGAGGAATAACGTGAGCATTACAAGAGGTAGAAAAGAAAATAGAAGCAATCATGAAAGGAGGGGACACCTCACAGGAGGAAACTGAGACAATGAGCCAATTACAAAAAGAATGTGGCGGTCTCTGGGAAATGCTAGGCAACCTGTACTATAAAAAATACATTGAAAGACAACATGCAGGGGTGGACAAGCCCAGGAGACTGCCAGGATGGCCATATAAGAACGAACAGCGATCAGAGAGATAAGGGGAGAAATAGGCCAAATATGGTACACCCAAGAGAGCGTAAATGAGAGATTCCTTAAATTCTACCAACACTTATACGTGGACGCTGGGGAGATGGCAGTGCAGGAGGTTCAGGAGATGCTAGAGGACATAGGGCTACCTAAATTGAGCACAGAAGTTCAGGTAATAATACAGAAGAAAGGGAGAACCTAGATGCCCCAATTACAATAGTAGAACTAGAGTCAGTGGTTAAACATCTGCCCACCAGCAAAGCCCCTGGGGCAGACGGGCTGCCTAGTGAATTTTACAAAACGTACAGGCAGGACGTGCTCCCCCCGCTACTCGCAATGCTAAATGAGGCCTTTGAGAAAGGGAGACTGCCGGAATCCCTAAGGGAGGCGATAATTATCCAGCTCCTGAAACCCAATAACCCAAGCACAGACTGCGGATCGTACAGACCACTATCTATGCTGAACCAGGACAGCAAAATCCTTACCAGCAAAATCCTTACGGCGGTGCTGGCGAACAGTCTTAAACGGGTAATAAATAAACTCATACACCCCGACCAAACTGGATATGTCCCAGTATATATATAACCATAGAATGCTCCACCACATTATACAACAGACGGAAGGTGACCCATGTGAAATAGCAATAGTCTCTTTAGACGCGGTGAAATCCTTTGATTCCGTAAAATGGCCATGGTTGATGGCAGCCTTGAAGGAATATGGGTTGGGACCCGAGTACCTGACGTGGGTGAAACTGGTGTATAGCTCCCCACTGGCCAGAGTTAAAACGGGTGCGATCATCTCAGATAAATGGCAACTCAGCAGAGGCACTAGACAGGGCTTCCCATGGTCCCCGATGCTGTACATCCTAGCATTAGAACTTCTAGCGATCTATTTAAGGCAACAATATGAAGAGATAGGTGTTCACACTAAGGGGGGGCCGCATTTGATATCACTGTACACAGACGATGTGCTGCTGTATCTGAGGTACCCGGAGGAATATTTACAGTATATCTTGGAGATGATGGAGCAGTACACGACACTCTCCGGAATAGCGGTCAATCCAAAAAAATCGTGCATGTTTCTCTTGGGTAGATACAAAGGAGTCCCACAGGAACATTTACCAATCCTGCAGATAGCCTGGGAGGTCAGAACGTTTAAATACCTGGGGATCAACATATATCACATGGTAGGAGACAAACACAAATATAACACAGAGAAAGCGGTAGAAAACATTAAAAATAGCACAGGGTTCTGGACAAAGCTCCCGCTAGCTATGGTGAGGAGGGCGGCGTTGCTGAAGATGGTGGTCTTGCCCAGGCTACTACACTTTTTTGTAAACATCCCACACATGTTGCCTAGACGCTTTTTCACCAAACTAAAGAGCCTGTGTAGGGGCTTTCTTTGGCACAATACTAGAAACAGAATTGCCTTATGGAAGCTACAGAACACGTATGGCAAAGGGGGCATAAACCTGCCGCACTTCCAGATATACCACTTGGCCGGGCAACTACAATATGTCACCAGGTGGCTGTTGGAAGACACAACGGCAGAATCTAGACTACTAAGAGGTGAATGTGACCCGTATTTTTTGAAAGAACTAATCTGGCTACCCAAATCAGAGCTAAAAGGGCGATCGAGATTGCTGGACCTAGGCTGGAAGACATGGCACAAGGCATGCCGGGCTATGGCCAACCCATCCCCATGCTCCCCGCAGACACCACTTGTAACGTTACGCGGGGTGGATGAGCAACTAAGAAAGGGGATCCGTATACATTGGGAGCCAGTTGGCATAGCAACTCTGGGAGATCTATGGCAAGAAGGGAGGGCATTGGATTTCCAAACGATAGTCGATGGAACTGGGTTAAACCAGGGGTAGTACATCACTTATACCAGATTGGTCAATCGGATGAAGGGGACATGGTCTGAAATATCACTAGCAGAACAACCTGACATGACTATAGAAACGATACATGATACATGATATCTTGGAAGGAGGGCATGAGGTATCCCGGATCTACGAACTGGTGATGTCTAGAGTGGGTAAAGAGGTGCCCCAGCTGAGACTGGATTGGGAGGAGGAGGCGGGAATACCTATGCAAGACGGGCTATGGGAAAGGGCACAGAGATACCACAAAAAAGGTGTCCAGAAATGCGAGACAGCAACAGATACGGCTGCACATAACCCATAGGGCATACATGATCCCAAAGAAGATCACCAAATTTGGTGGCACAGGAACACAAACATATCCCAAGTGTGGGGAGATGGAAGCAGGGAAGATCCATATGTTCTGGGCATGCCCCGATGTGGGAAAATTCTGGGGGGAAGTTAATCAAAGCCTAACTGAGAAGGGGATCAAGCTTCAGGTGGGATCTGTGTGGACATGCATGGTAGGGGTTTTACCAGACCACGCAACTTAAAACACTTGAGTAAACGCAAGGACCTGGCCTACATACTGGCAAAACAGAGAATTGCAATGAACTGGAAAACAAGTCACAGACCCAGAATAGAGGTATGGTGGCATGATCTCTTGAAATGGGCTGACGCCGAAACAGTAGTATGGTATGAGGCAGCCAACAGAGGGGAGGAAAATTAAGTGGGACCTCTGATAGCATGGAGACAACTGGTGGCCACATTGACGGGATCCACCCAAAACAGCCCAAGCGCACAGGATATGCCAGAGAGCAGTGAAGGGGAAGAGCCCCCTGAGACATGATATTTGAAGGGGGAGTGGAGGAAGCTCGAGTTAAGAGGGGCAGGGGGGCGGATGACAGTAATAAAGATATGCAAATTTTATACTAAGAGGCTGATCACTGGAACCGTCAGGAAAGTTGGTTGTTATTTGTGTGTTGTAAAAACCAATAAAAATTGTTTTTTAAAAAAAAGCATGCCCCTCAGGAGGAGCAGCTTGCAGGGTGACCTCACATAGCCGTCAGTCATGTGCCGACAAAGTCTGAGTGTTGAGTGGAACAACACCACAGGCTATATGCAAACATGTCAGTGAGCTTGAACATGGACCGGAGAGGCCGCTGAGTGGCTTGCATGTAAGTAGGGTGCATGTGTGGTGATGGGGACTGCCCCTGTGTGCAGCACATGGCCTGCATGCAGACTGCATCACTACTAGCACGCATCAGTCAAGCATTGCATGTGTAACACACAGCACTCATTAATACATAGCCTGACTGGCAGTCAATCACAACACATCACACAAGCAACACCCACATGGGCTGGATACACACGCATCAACACTCACCGGACGTTGCATGATAATCCGGCATCTCTCCCACTCCCTGGATAAGTCCCTGATCGATGAACTCTGCCACGATTTCCTCTTGCGGAGTGAGTTCATCCTCCTCTGGTGGTGGCCCACTGCCAGTCACCAGAGTCAGGGCATAATTAAAGGCCTGCTTTTGTTTTACACAGCGTCGGAGGTCAGTCCAACGCTTGTAGCAATCCTGAGCTGTGCGCCTCTCATATCCCATGGCACTGACACTTTCCACAATGCACTGCCAGTGAACCTGCCGCTGGACAGGCGTAGTATGGCACCCTGGGCCCACCAGCATATCGCGGTCATGTGCTGACACGTAGCCCACAAGGAAGTCTAGTTCCATTTATTGAAAGACTTCTTCCTGGCCGGGCCGGAGGTCCCAGCCTCTTGCGCAGAAACACACTTCCTCCTCTTGGCTAGTTGTGCAGCCCCTGAGTGGCTAATGCCGTTCTGGTCAGTAGGGGCAGTGGCGATGGTGGACTGGCCAATGGGAGCAGTCAATGGCATGAGGACAGAAGGCCTGGATTGAGTCATTGGCTGCTGGGTGCGGTTGCCAGGACCCAGCGGCACAACTGCCTCAGTGCCAAGGGCTGTGACCAACACAGTCCTGGCTGGCAGACTCACTGCCGGGGTGGTGTTGGCTGCATCTGCCCCTGCAGCTCCTACCACCTGGCTGCTCGGGGCAGCAGATGTCACCACTGCCCCAGATACATGTGCCTTGGTCACAGCTACCTTAGACACATGTGGCTTGGCCTTCTTGATCTGAAAATCTGCCTGGGAACCCTCCTGTTCCAAGGCAGCCTGCGCTGGCTGACCACAAGCATGGGTGGTGGTTGCCGCAGCTGCACCTGCAGCTTCCACTATCTGGTGGCGCTTGCCAGCAGATGACACTGGCTGTGCGGTCAGATGTGCGCCGGAGATGTCTGCAGTAGCAGCATCTCCCTGAGCCGCTGGGGGTGGTGGCATGGCTGTCCCAGCATGTGGATGGACATCCTGCCCCTGTGGAACAGCCTGGCAACGTCCCCCTCCGTGTCCACCTTGGCCTCCCTGGACTCCTTGGCCACTCCGGCCACGTGCCCCACCACGCCCAGCTCTGGGAGGTCGCCCAGCATGGCACAGATGGACTATTGCCAATGGGAGGTGCAAACGACAATTGTCCTGGGCAATTGGGGTCAAGGGGGCAGGGTACGTAATGGTAGACGCATCCCTGTGCTCCTGAGAAGCTGTCTGTGACCCCTGGTGAAAAAAGGCGGGTCACGCAATGCTCAGGTGTCATGCATGGCAGTCAAACCACATCCGGACCTGTTACTCACCTTCCGCACAGACCTGGTTATGCCCATAGAACTGCAAAGCCCTTCTATTCATGATGGAGGCTGTTTGATACCTTGCCTGGAAAACGACGTTTGCATTATACACGTCGTTAGTTCACGTGATTAGGAATTGTCAAGTGTGTTTCACCTTACGTTTCTAAGCAGCGTGGGGACGTCGCTTGCTGTTTCTGATTGAACAAACATGGAGTCTTGTAGCTGAAACTTTGATCTGCGTCCTCGCATCCCTTCAGCAACTTCCTGGTCTTTCCTTGTTCTGTGTGTTCTTTTCTACACGCTACCTTCAGCCGCAATTCAAGACCGAGGTACGGTTTTCCCTGCACCTGCGGTCTCTGGTATCCTGGCTGCGAATACTTCGGCAGCGTGTAAATCCACACGCGGTTTTCTGAACTCCTAACGTGCGGCTCCTGGCTGCGTGTACTTCGGCAGCGTGTAAAATCCATATGCAGTTTCCTGAACTCCTAACATGCGGCTCTTGGCTACGTGAACTTCGGCAGCGTGTAAAATCCACATGCGGTTTCCTGAACTCTTAACGTGCGACTTGCTGGCTGCATGTACTTTGTTTGCGTTTAAAAACCACACGCGGTTTCCTGAACTCTTCACATACGGCGGTCCTGGCTGCGTGTACTTTGTTTGTGTGTAAAATCCACACATGGTTTCCTGAACTCCAAACGTGCGGCTTCCTGGCTGCGTGTACTGTTAGTTTAGTTTAGTTTAGTTAGTTTATTTATAGAGGGCGACCGAACCATCGGGTAGCTGGGCACATAATCATATGGACAACATAGTTACATATCGTTGCGCACAGCAGGAAAAGTACATACATTCAGTACATACATTCAATTGTGCAGACAAATGGTGAATTAAAAAATAAGCAAAGAATACAATAGAAAATAGCGGACTGTACATGGTTCGCGTGCAAAACCACACACAGTTTCCTGAACTCTTAACGCGTGGCTGTCCTGGCTGCGTGTATTGCGTGTACTGTGTTCACGTGTCTTAACCACACGCGGTTTCCTGAACTCTTAACGTGTGGTTGTCCTGGCTGCGTGTACTGTGTTCACGTGTCTTAACCAAACGTGGTTTCTGGAACTCTGTGCAAATCCACACGCAAAGTTGTGCTTACTGGATTACTTCGGAGACTTCATGACAGAGACTTTGTTCTACTCATCTACAAGCTGACTTCAAATCATCTTCAGGTTAGTGTTGTCCTAACTAATGAAATATTAGGGTGCAGCATTGTTGGAATATGTATTCATTACGTCTTATTTAATCCTAGGCTGACTTCCAATTTTCCCACACCCTTTCCAGTGATTCCTCCCTCTGCCTGTTCTATCAGTCTGAGAGTGGTATCATTTGGAAGGTCTATTTTTGACTACACTACTTTCAAGCCGTCTACCTCCTTAAGGATCCGGAAGACCCTTCAATTGTATCCTTTATGGTAATACCTGTATCCTTTTGCTGGGTATAATATACGTGGTTGATTTATGACAGAATAAGAAGCCATGGAGGGTACGGATCCTTTGGTAGTCTTGACTAAGTTAATCACTGATTTAAGAAACTAAATGATTACGGCACAGGATACATTGCGTCATCGCATGGATGTTATGCAAGATGCTTTGCATGCCTCTCCACAGGGAACAGAGACTCCACAGTAGCTACGGCGTCTGGATCCGGAATATCTGCATCTCCACGGGAAGCTGTTCAAGTGGTCATGCCAATCCAGTTTCTGCTGGCTCCCCCGGAAAGGTTCACGGGTGATCCTAAAGCCTATGGAACCTTTGTTAAAGGATAGTTCCGGGACTTTTTTTTTATTGTCCCTACGGGTCGGCCATGTGTTTGTAAGCATAAATCGGTAGATCGTAGGAAACTTTCCTATGGACCTTACCCGACTTTTCGCCCATTATCGCACTCGAAATCAGCCGCCATTTTGTGATAATCCTATCATTCCGCCGCATCGCCCTGGCTCACCTGCCTTTGCGGCACTAAATCAAATCCCCCGCCCCTGAAACAGACATTATCAAAACATTCATATTCCCCGCCTCTCTCCGTGACGTTACTGTGCTGCGTAGGCAAACGCGCCCAGGCGTCTTCTACGCGACTCCACACAGACCCCGGAAATCAACACAGATCAGCTCACAATACAGCGCACCACAATTCGGAATATGAAACTGTACTTTGAAATCAAACCGCAAGATTGTAAATGTGGTAAAGTACATTTATTTGACATCAAATGTTTAGAGAATATTCAGCGATTTGCATTTTTATTTGCTCATGTTCCAAAAAGTTCGTATTGAGGAACGCGATGGTCCTTTGCTGTACACAGGGTCTTAGAGCATCTCACAATACAGCGCCACAATTCGGAATGTGAAACCGTGGTTTAAAAGCAAACGGCAAGATTGTACATTTGGCAAAGTACGTTTATTGGACATCAAATGTTTAGAGAATATTCAGCGATTTGCATTTTTCTTTGCTCTCGATCCAAATTAGTTCGTCTTGAGGGAAGCGATGTTCGTGTGCAGTACACAGGGTGTTGTTTTACGATAAAAATAAGCTCTTCGGTCGCACTGATAATCGCATGGCTGTTCCAACAACGAGGCACTAGGCCACCACAACGGTAGGTATGTTGCATCTAACCGTTAGTACCGCGTAAGGGCATACTTGTACTTGGCGATCGTCCCATAAAATGGTCAGGGTGGTAACGTTGTTCACGCGGAGAAGCAACTGGCGGCTGTAGAAGCAGTCCGCCGGTGTCCGGTACTCGTGACACAGACAGTAGTGAACGATGTACCTAAAAACATAAAAAATGAAATTAGTCTCACCATCAGATCCTTATTAAAATCATAGCGAGGACAGCGCTACTGGGTGTAAACAAGTGTTTAAAGGCGTGGCGAGGCAGGGAGGGGGGGGGAGTGGAGTACAAGGTAAGTAGCATAAAATAATAAATAAATAGGGCCAGCTGGTGGCAAGTGCAAGGTAAGTGCAGAACAAGTGCTGGGAAGGGGGGGCTGTAGGATACTGAGACAGTCCCCCAGTGCAGGGGTTGACAGGGAGGCAGTGCAGGTGGAGAGTGGAAGGGCCCAGGACCGAGGTCGCAGACAGTGGACCAGTTGTAGCAGGGGAGAGGGAGAGAGAAAGCAGAAGCAAAGAGGAAGGTTTTGAGGTGCTTCAGTAAAAGCAGATGTTTCTCCTCAAGTTAGTGCGCGGTAGAAAACAATATGCCACATAGAACGAACAAGTACAACTGAACCCGTCTTTAAAGCCACTGTATAGTAATGAAATTGCGGTATAAACTCATCAAAAGTTACTTACATTATATTTGCATTTTCCATTGTGTCTCTGTGTAGGGCAGACCCGAAACACCACTCCTTCTTTGCCGACGTTACTTCTTCTAATGAACGTGGCTCATCGTTTCGTTTCTGAAATTTTATTCATTATCTTTTTTTTTCAGGATGGTCCCGGCCTGTCAAGGTCAAATCACAATAGAACCTTATACTGGGTCGTGGGCCGTTCCGCCACCCGAGCAAAACATCAAAGCAGCTGACCTTCACTTTGAGCGAGCACACATTTCTAGTTAGCTGCAGTTAGTGTAAGGGCATCTTGTCTGCGTGCCTTTTTTTTTATTGTCCCTATGGGTCGGCCATGTGTTTGTAATACGGAAACATTCTATAATTTTTGTAAAAATGATTTATATTACTGTTTGGTTTAATTGCAATGGGCCTGCAACATGAGGAGACTCGAGAGAACAGACAATCAAATTACAATCATTTAAACCGTGATGTGTATTTCTCAATGAGCTCTGCTTTAGGTGGACATGGAACAGAGGCAATGTTGGGTGGCAATGCAGTTGTCCCCTGCATAGGTTCGTTCACCACTCCATGTATGTGCCTATCGAGGACATCTACGATAAGTCTCTCAATAAACTCATATTGCATATCCTCAAACACTGGTTTGATCACCCATTGTTTACTTCTTTTAGTGAAGGCCTTATTGTAGCGAAGCGTCCCTAAAGTTCCGGTCGTCCTACTTTGTTGACGGCCAACATTATGGTTATGTGCCAAGACCGCTAGAAGAGTCCGATTTATCATGCCTTCCATGCCAAAATGCAATCTTTTGGGCCTGTACTTTAGGCACATATTGTGGAACACCTCCAAATCCCCTGTGTGGCAGAATTCCGTGAGTCCCCTCAAATCTCTTGTTATAGTTTTATCAAATACAATCTTTTCAATGGCCTTGTGAGTGGGTGATGAAGGAATCAACCACTTCTTCTTCCGTGCCTCCTCTGTGGACAAATGGCCATGTTCACATTTGTGGAAATGCTCATTTGTCGACCATCGATGTACGTTGCTACAGTGCAACATTACTGACCGCCATTTTTCCAGTAGAATTTCCAATGACCCTTCACATGTTTTTGAGCTCCACCAAAGATGGTTGCTGATTGACTTGGACCACTGTGAAATACCTTGCATATCTTTTTTTTTTCCTGCAGCCGACAATTTTTTATTGATTGTTTTTGCAAGATGCCATACGTCAAATTGGTGATTTATATTTTTGTACTCTTCTCTCATTGTCTTGGCAATTGAAACGTGTCTGTCCGTGGCTATCAGGTCGATCACCATTCCCCGCGATTGTAGTTCTTGCAATGATGCTACAAAGCCAACTTTCTCCATGGCCACTGAGGATGTACTTTGTGACACCTGCACGACCACCGAACTCACAATTTTCTTACTTTCCATGTCCTGAAAGTGGTAGGTGCAGTACTTGGCTGAAAATCCTGGGCTGTCGCACTGTCCATCACCGGCTAGCCTGAACCGTTTGCCCGCGAATGTACTATCAATAGACATTTTTTCCATTCTCCAAGCTTCGCTAATGGCTGGAAATAGATAATCGGTTTGGTATTTGTAGAACTGAGTTTTCGCAATGAAATGGATTCCCACAAACTGAAAGAAAGACTCTAACTTTTTAAAACTTGAACCACTAAAAAGTGCAGCCGCTGCACAAAGTAGATTGCCTGCTGGCAGTTGCCCCAGCATGGGTTGTGCAGACCATGCGAACGGATGATATTGTGTACAGGTGGCATGTATTTTAAGGTTAGTGCCTCGAATTGCACGAGTCACATTAATCAATGGCTCCCCACATACTTCCCCACCAACCCAATGCCCACATTTCATCATCATAATAATATCCATCAAACAGCTATCGAATACAATGAATTTGGCCTCTTTCCTTATACTGTCACTCTGCGTCCCAGCTGGTTCGGCCTGTAACGTTGAGGACATGTCACTCGCATGAAAGGTACAATCTCTGATATCGTCTTCCGCTATGCTGAGTGATATTGATGGTGTTTCATTGTCGTCCACTTCATTCTCTTCCATTGCAACATCTGTTCCTTGTCCGGAGATGGGAGAAAAAAACAATGTCTTCAACTTTCGCGCGCTCTTATTTTTTGCGGGTGTGGATTCTGTGAATTGATCTCCGACTGCATCCAAACTACCAGGAGGACATTCACTATCAATGGCTGGTGGTGGTATAGCTCCGTTGTCAATCACTTCATATTCTTCCCATTGGCACGATGCATCTCCAGTCTCAAGTCCCTGCCAAAAGGTTTGACAAGCAACATCTCTCGTTCGCTTCACTGTCTGTGTAGATCTAGTTCTTACACCCACTCGCAACTAGAGGACAGATTAGAAAAGGGATGTTCAGTTTAAACACAACTTACAGTATTGAACTATTGACAGTGAAAGACAACATAATATAGTGAACAGGACACTAACCTTCTTTTGCTTTCTTTTCTTTGAAACTTTTTTGCCTCGAACTTCAACATCTGGACGCTGTTGCTCCGACTCGTGTGTGCATGTCTCCACTTCCTCTCGCGCTGCAACGACTATATTTTCATGATAAGCACATCCATCACTCACTGAGGCTCCATCGACTCCCTGAAACATAGAACTTTCATTAGTATGTATAATAATATTGAAAACACAAAATGTACTTGGGGACCAATACCCATACGTACATCTCAATAGCAAAACACGAATGAACGCATTGTGTAGAACATTCAAACGACAATAGTTCACGCATTGTTGATCTAGTTAGATTGAACTGTCAAGATCCATACCTCGGGCTCCGCATAGACTTCCATTGATGATATTATTGAAGATGACGCTTCAGCAACTCCCTGAAACACAGTAATTGCATTAGTATGGTTTTCTATTTTGTTTAAAAGAACATAAACTTTCTGCAGGCGTCAACGGCTCATCTAAATAGACCTGCACAAATGATCAGTTGTCTAAAATAAATAATGGATATCTAAATATGATTCGATTTGCTCCATCGTTGGAAGTGTCACCACCCAGAGATCTGCATCAACTACTAGGGGTGATGTTCTTGTTGAAGAAGCTCCGTCAGCTCCCTGAAACATAGTACTTGCGTTAATAAAGAAGGAAGTATAGCGGATGTAATCACGTCATTTGATCTCGCATGATTGATCTGTCAGTATCCATACCTCGAAATGCATAAGAAAATCAAGGGACGCTGTAACTGCGGTGCACACTTCTGCAAGCTGTTGCGCCGACCCGTAACTGCATGCTCCCCCTTCTTCTTGGACTAATGCTCCATCGACTCCCTGAAACATAGGACTTTCATTAGTAATGAACACAATATTGAAAAAAGAAGACACATAGGAGGGCGACGACAGAAGGACATACCAATGGCTAAAAACGAAAGAAACATTGTGTGTAACAATCACGCTACAAGAATGCAAGATCTGATGATCTCCATCGATGGAACTGTCCGGAAACGTACCTCGAGCATCTGAGTGACATCTACGGTTGTCGTCAATGCGCTGGACTCCTCAGCATCTCCCTGAAAGACAGTATCATTTTGGATAACAATAATTATAACTGAAAACAAAGACTAGAGGACGAGTACTGTGGTGTACCATTAGGTAAAATAACGACACGGATGGAGAATCTTCCGCCTTCATATTGAGTGGATACATAAATGGGGAAATTATTGTTAGCTAATGCTACACACTACCGCAAGGCCGAGAGACAAATACGTAAACTTGACTCACCAGTGGAGGGATGTGGACGAATAGAGTGGGAATAGCGGTTGAGAGCAATTTTCGCCTCGCTCGCGGTGTTTTCTTCTTTATTAGCAATGATGTGGAGTACATGTCTGGGCTAAAGTGCCTGCTGCAGATGCGGTATCGATCACCCCTCTTGTCCGCAAAGACTTCTAGGACTCTACTTTCTATCTCAGAGGCTGGATATCCGCAATATCGGACCCATTCTCTTATCTGATCTATTGTCTTAGGGAAAACATGCATTATAGTACCTTCAGATTTGTTATGAGTCTTCGAAGGGCAACCGCCAATGGAACAGCCAGGCATTATGGAAAGTTCTGAAAAGTAAAGATCAACAATTCTCTATGAATACCAATGTGTTAAAACATTAAATGACACATAAAAGGTTCAATGCAAGGTCCGTTTTGGTTCTTGGAACTATACACGTTATTCACATGCGGATAAGTATTTCAATAACTTTCAAAAAATAGAAAAAGTAATTTGACTAAACTCAGAACATGTGACTAGTTCCTTGCATGTACTGTCGTGAACGAAAAGAAAACATGGATGCAATTTGATGACTACTAGCAAATAGATATAAATTAAAAAATTGGACGCAAAATGATTATGGTACATGGACTTACCTTGACGAACAAACAGTTAGATGCAGGGATCAGAGTAGTTTCTTGTCGTAGAACAGGGAGCAGTTCACAGGTTGCAAACTGACGAGTTTGCTCAAAGTGGTCACGGACGTTCACAGAGACGAAGAGCAGATAACCAGCACCTTCACGGGTTGACTAGCAAAGCGCAAAGAAGTTCTCATTAGAAATATGAAGTGGGTTATAAAGAATTCGAAACAGGGGTGTGTTTGTGAATGAATGACGTGTATATGTCGTGGCATTATGCGGATTGCAGGGGGGCGTCCTGCGTGAGGGGGGATGCTTGGCAGGAGACACGGGGTCTGGAGGTAGACATGGGAACAACAACCCATGCTCTATAGACCACTTTGAAGTGTACATGGTCTTTGGCACCTCTTGGCCTTTATCGCTCCCTGACAGCTCCACTTGCCAGCAGCGCAAGTACCCTGGTGCGAACTGCCTTTGATAGGGCGGGGGGGGGGTGGATCGGGGCGGTGGTCGTGCAGAGAAGACCCGTTTGCCGCAGGGCCTCACCAAGGAGAGGCCATCTAACTGAATGTAAGAGGATGGCTGCAGGATCTACTACATGGAAGGCAGGGGGGTGAGTTTATAAATACCTCACCCTCCCAGGAGAATATACACTAGATTCATTTAAAAAATCAAAACAACCATTGTTAAAATATATGTTGGGCTTTATTTTAGATTTTAGTTAAACATAAATAATAAACATTACACATTGTAAAGTTGAGGTTGCAGCACATCGAGGGAAAATCCGCGGTATTGTCCACTGTCACTGGGGAAATGTTGTCTAATGGCAAGTACCGCACAGGCAGGTATTACTCTCCGAACGCGGTGTCCGAGCCTCCCGTGAAGCCACCAAGTGAAGCAACGATAGGCCACCAGCCTGTACCACCTGTGAAAAAAAAAGATGCAAACTGTATTAAACTGACCAAACTTTCTTATCAATGTCGATTCAGGTAACACATGTCATTTTTCTTAGAAAAAAATTATAACTAGAAAATGCACTATATGGAACCAATTTACATGCGTTCGAATGATATGTAAATGTAATTTTATATGTGGGAGACGACCATGAAATAGTGGTGGCATCACTGACATCACAAACAGAGTATACTTACTCGTTACTCGGATTACGCGGACGAACAGTGCCACGAAGTTCGTGCATAAGCACCATCATCATCCTCAACACTGTCCGTGAGAGGCAGGCTTCCCTGAACTCTGGCAGCTCGGTGATGCATTGCGGACTTTGCTCGCCTTCCTGCAGACTTTGCTCGCTTTCCGAAATGTAGGCCAAGCACCCGGAATTTTCACGGCAGCAGCAGTTCTCCTCCTCAGTTGGCATTAGCTCGCACCGATTGCACGTGCACCAGGTGGAGACGCCGTCCATGCGACATGGTCCAGGCTCTTCATCCGTTGACTGGTCCTCCCAACTGCCGTCCGAATCCCCATCGTTTTCGCGTGCTTGCCTTTCCAGTAGTTCCTCCTCGGTGTACTCGGGCTCGTACATATACGGCATTATTGTGGCCATTGTGCGGTAAAGATAGTAAAATAATTCACAGAGATGGTACAGGTGTTCACACGGGCTACAAGCGGCGAAGGTAGCTGACCAGAGCACTGAAACGAGTCACAGAATACTCAAAGTAACACAGAGAGAGGAATGGAATCGAAAATCTGCTGCTGTATGTTGTGAAACGGTCTGTTTATACTTATTGGGGAAAGAGGCGTCCTGCCATTTCCATGGCAACACGTCAATAGCTGAGGCGCAGCGATTGTTGACACGAGACGTGCTTGAAATGGGCAGTACGCGTCTGCTGATGTCAGGCTCAGGGGCGGGGGATTTGATTTAGTGCCGCAAAGGCAGGTGAGCCAGGGCGATGCGGCGGAATGATAGGATTATCACAAAATGGCGGCTGATTTCGAGTGCGATAATGGGCGAAAAGTCGGGTAAGGTCCATAGGAAAGTTTCCTACGATCTACCGATTTATGCTTACAAACACATGGCCGACCCGTAGGGACAATAAAAAAAAAGTCCCGGAACTATCCTTTAACCAGTGCCGACTCTATTTTCTTTGCCGGCCTACTTCGTTTCCTGATTTGACTACAAAGGCAGCTTTTTTGCTTTCCCATTTGGGGGGTACTGCTGCTGCGTGGGCAAATCCATTATTGGAGACCAATAGCCCAATACTCTACGATTGTGATGCTCTTCTTGCAGCCATGAGTAAAGTTTTTGATATGTGCTATGCCACTCAAGCCACAGACTTAGAGTTGCTTAGTCTCCAACAGGGTAATCAGACCCTACTGGCATACATAGCCAGATTTAATCAATTGTCAGCCAAAACCAAATGGCCTGAAGATTAAAAAAACGCTGTTTTTTACAAAGGTGTTTCAGAAGACGTGAAAGATGCCTTATCAACCGTTCCGGTGGTCCCTGCTGGGTTTACGGAATTGCTTGATCTATTTTGCAAATCGATGCCTGACGAAATGCCAGAAAGGGGGAGAAAAAACCATTTCTGCAAGTGCCTGTTCGTACAGACGTACCAACAGTCTCATCCAATGAGCCTGAACCAATGCAGATTGGAGCCGTGAGGGGCCGATCATCCAATGCAGAAAGGGAAAATCGAAGAAAAAACAACTTATGTATTTATTGTGGTTCCTCTGAGCATTTGCTGGTTACGTGTCCTAAGAAACCAGTCAAGCGTTCGGGAAACGCCAAAGCTCGACATTAGCAGGATACCCTGTGTCGAGTGCTACCTCGGACTCCTACACACTTCTGGCTTTTGCTCCTATTGCTGTGGAGGTTACATTACAGTTTGCAGACCAAGAACTGTGGTCCAGGGCTATGGTGGATTCAGAGCCACGAATAATTATATAGACATCACATTTGCTAAGGACTGTTCTATACCCATGATAACCAAGGACAAACCTGAAACAGTGAGTACTGTGGATGGATCATTCCTGACTTTGGGAATGGTAACTAAATAGACCATACCTATTCGGATGGTTTTACCGAACGGTCACTCAGAGGAGATGGTGTTTGATGTCATAGCGGCTCCTCATTACAAATTGTTACTTGGTCTTGCCTGGCTTACTCTCCCTAATCCAGCAATTGAATGGGTCGCTGGACTGATTCAATATCTATCTGCTTATTGTAATGAGCATTGTTTTCCTAATCCGGTGGTGTCAACTAAGTCCCATATTCTGGCCTCCATGGAGGAAGAGGCCGCTATCATCAATGCAGTACATCAGAGTGGTACACAAATACCATGCGAGTATCTGGAATATGCAGATGTATTCGACAAAGGCAAGGCGGAACAGCTGCCTCCACATAGGCAGTATGACTGTCCGATTGAACTGATTCCTGGGGCCGAAGTCCCTACTGGCCGAATCTATTCTTTAATCCCAAAGAAGACGTTGTCTTGAAAGTGTACATAGACAAAGCTCTCCATATGGGTTTCATAAGGCCATCACAAACGCCTGCTGCCTCGCCATTATTCTTTGTTCCGAAAAGAAGGAGACTTAAGACCCTGCATTGATTATAGGGCTCTTAACGACATCACCATAAAGAACCAATATCCGTTACCATTGATAAATGTGTTGTTAGACCAACTAGGCTCTTCTAGTTATTTTACGAAACTGGATCTACGGGGATCATACAATCTAGTCCGCATCCGCGAAGGCGATGAGTGGAAAAACACTTTTAAGATGCGGTACAGACTTTTTGAATATCTAGTGATGCCTTTTGGCCTCTGTAATGCCCCCTCCACATTTCAGTTTTTCATGAATGACATTTTCAGAGACATGATGGACCAGTTTGTAGTGATCTATTTGGATGATATATTGATATATTCATCATCATTCCTAGAAGATGTTGCTCATGTGTCAGCTGTCCTCCAAAGACTCAGAGAGAACAAACTCTTTGTCAAAGCCGAGAAATGCACATTTCATACGCAGGAAGTTTAATTTTTGGGTTACAATATCATCAACAATGGAGTCCGAATGAGTCGTTCCAAAGTTAAGGCGATATTGACCTGGCCTGTTCCGCATAACGTCAATTCTCTAAAGTCTTTCTTAGGATTTGCAAATTTCTATCGCAGATCTATCGGTTCATTTTCTAAGACAGTGGCCCCATTGACAGCCTTAACTAGTTCAAAGACTCCATTCTGCTGGAACCAGAATGCACAAGCATCATTTGAGACGTTGAAAGAGGCATTTACCACAGCACCTGTATTACAACATCCTAATCCTGATTGTCAATATATGGTAGAAGCAGACGCTTCAAGTGTCACTATAGGAGCGGTACTCTCGCGGTTTGTGAGGAAACCAAGGAGGAGCATCCTGTGGCGTTCTTTTCCCGTAAGCTAAACCGATACGAATGGAATTTCACCGTTACTGAAAGGGAATTACTTGCAATCAAAGATGCATTCCGGGAATGGCGACATCATCTTCTTGGGGCAAAACATCAAGTGGTGGTGTACTCTGATCATCGTAACCTACAAGCTTTCAGAACTATGAAATGCCTTACCGCCTGGCTGGCTAGATGGAATGTGTTTTTTGCTCAGTTCGATTTTCAAATCACACATCGCCCGTCCAGACAACATGCCAAATCGGATGCGTTATCTCGCATCAGTGAGGATTTGAAAGAAGCACCGACAGCTCAAAGTACATTGTTGGCGGATCATGTGATATGTAGCTATTCTGCACAACAATCCTTAAAACGGGAATTACACGTGTACAGGAGGGCAGAGCATACTCGGACTGGCCCTTAGGTCAGAGCTTACCCTCTAGTACCTGTAAGACAAGATAGCTGCACCATGTGAGGAATGGGGGTGCAGGATTCACTTACACCAACACAACTCAATAATGAGGACTCAATAGTTTGGCAAAGGGAAGTCCGTTCAATTGACAAGTACAAAAAACGGGGAAACAAATGGTAATCATCAATGATGCAATCGCCTGTCTCGCTTCAACTCCCCAAATTCTTCAATCAGACAGCAACTTTTATGGGCAAAATTCATCATCATTTGACGTACAAAACTCATAAATTTGTCATGCAATTCTAGTGGTCGGAAAGGTAACTTAAGTATAGGTGCTATATCTGTATATGGTAACAGAGCCTGCGGATTGGATATCGCTTATCGGGTGGGCGTCTACGCCCATCCCACTACATCACTCGTGATAGACGTCACTACAACTACAACGTCTTATTGGTTCTACAAGCTATAAGACCCTAGATTATTTGCTCCATTGTGATTGGGTGGGTTACACCCCTAGGCATAAATCTCCACTTTAATTAGCAGCATGCAGAATGGACACCCAGATGCGGAGTGCCCCAAGATTCACCCTGCCTCCCTTCCTTCAATCAGTACCTTTAGGGCTATGTGTCAATTAGTTGGCTGGGGATGGCCTCGAAACTGTAGTTATTATCAGGAAAAGTTATGGCATCCTCGGGTTCTGGGTGACATCAGACGTTGGTACCTCTTTGCCCTTGGCTGGTCACATGTCTGTTCACTGTGAATCTGCTTCATTATCCCTCATATTCGTGTATTTGATTCTTCCATAGCCTCACCACCTGCATGGGGACTCCTTATCTCAACCTTCACTGGCTGGCTGCTATGCTCTGAAGTTTCGATTCTTCAGAGTTGCCGCTCTCCTCCCTTCCTGGAGCTGACCTCGAATTCCCAGGCATTGAGCTGCTTCTTACTGAGTTTCGATTCCGCTCTTTCCTTCGGCTTTGGCTGGAATATAAATCTTGGCCTTGTTAGTCCCATGCAGCCTGGGCTTAATTCTGCTTTTACAAAATGGAGTCGCACTTGTATAGCGTGCTTCATTGAGGTAGATATATACTTGGCGCATGCCGCTCTATTCTTCTACTGAGCATTGCAAGCAGTACCGTTTTCTTAGCTTCTTGCGTTCCAAGCCTATTTACATGCATTCAGTTAGACGCATATTTTCATCTTACTTCATGGTTACGTTTCTGTTTGCTAACATCGTTTCTTCTCATATGTCCATCAAATTGTTACTCTTTGTTTTTAGTCCTTGTTTGTCAGTTTTCCGTTCGTCGTTTGTGTTCATTTGTTGTCACCATCTGCCCTCCATTAAGGCTCTCTGGGTTTCTTCAGGGACTGTTTGTAAGTAATCTTCGTTTCGTATCAGCTGCTGGTATGGTTGTCTCAGTGGGTACCTTGCTGCCCACGGTTGTCTGGTTATTGGTGCTTGAATAGATATACAAGCCCCTCTGATGGGCACTGGACTGAGCCCCGCCGTGGCTCTCTGTTGGTTTATTTCCTCCTTATATGTCACATATCTTGGCAAGTATGCTTCTGACATTATGACATGGGTGGCTGGAGTGTAGGCCATATTTGGGACCTCCTCTACACACCCCCCTCTGGTCGGTTTATCGACCACTTTTTCTTCTTCCTTTAGATTATTCTTGCTTGGTTCTTCCATTTCCAATTCTTCGTCTTCTGGGTTTGCACATGATGGTGTGAACGTGTGCTTCTTTGGAGTCCATATTTTTATCACTCCTTTCAAACTTCCTGTTGTTTTTACGTGTTTGTCTTTGTTCCAGGCCATTAGCTGGCATTGTCCATTTGGGCTGCAGTAAATCCATTTTCCTTCATAGCTTCTTCGTTTTCTGGGATATGCAAACTTTGTTCCTTCTGGCGCAAATTCGCTGGCCTTCACGAAGTTTATTATTTCTTCATCAGTTAGGTCTCTGGGCTTCCATCCTGGTTCGACATCGACCATCATTTTCATCCCAATGGCTTTCCTTGCAGTTTTCTGGCACTGTGTTACGATTATCTTGATAACACAAACTGCTAGTAGTATCATTACTAGCAGGGTTCCCAGAATTTTGAATATGTCTGCCATCCGTTGTGGGACCCATAAAAACAGTGTTCCAAACCATCTGTCATCATCAACTTCGTCAATTTCATTACCATCTGATTCTGCAGATCTGTCAGCATACTTATGGCTTCTGTTAAGGTTCCATTTTCTTCGTCATGTGAAGGTATAAACGTGCAACATGATTCTCTGATTTTTGTGCAAACACCTCCCTCCATCGCAGTGATCATGTCGAGTACATATCTGTTCTGGAGGGTCATCAATCCGATTGTTCTTAATTATTCTTTGATTGCTTTGAATCTTTTTATGGTGGTGTTGATGGTTTGCAATAACTCCCGTCTGGTTATCTGCAACCATTCGTATTTACTCCAACTTGGATGTGGGGCAAGAGCGATGTTGTGAATACTGATGAGGTGAGGCGAAACAGCCTGTGTTCATATGGGATTGCATGGAATGCTTCTTCTCATCTGGCAGAAAAGTAATTCTCTCTTTTCATCCGGGATACCAGTTCCACAGACCTCTTCTTTCTTAGGTGAGCATCTGCTTTCGGGAAACTGTTAATGTTCAGGTCACTTTTCGGTATCACTAGTGCGGGAACGTGGACGTTCACTATTGTGCATATGCCTCCCCAGTTTTTCGGCAATCTCATGTATGCTTTGGATCCGCATGCCCAATAATGATCCATGTTTACCGCGGTTCCGTGTACTATTCCTGGAGCGTCGAAGACTCGTCCACAGTTCTGATTCTCTCCCATCTTCCTCGTGCCATTATTCCTAAAGCATAATTTTGGGCTTTCCAGTGGCACTATCTGCAGGGGTCCCCCTCTATCTTCGACCCATGTTAGTCACTTCACCAATTTTGGCCACAGGGGTTTGCACAGGTTTTGAGAGTTTTCTATTGCTTCCTTGCAGGCTCCAAGGACCATCCATGCTCGGCATATCACTACTCCTGTTTCCCATCCATCTGGGGAAAGCACTGTTCCCCAAATCTGCATCTGGCCTCTGTTTTTCCAAATGTGCGCTTCTTTAGGAGTTTTTCCTTGGATGTTCAGTTTCGGGTTTATCTCCCATCTTGTTCCTGCTCCTTGTGCTTCTGGCTTTGCATACCTAATCATGTGATTCCTGGTGTGAGCTCTGTTTCTTGTCTTGGATATAGTCATCTTCATCAGGGTATGCTGTTTCTGTTGCCCATATCAGTGGGGCATCTCTCTCCATGAATTGTCCTCTGGTATTGCACATTGCTACGTGTGACAAACAGTGTGCTGTCGGGACATCAATTTCTACAGTCACGAAGATCTTGGACTTTCCCATGCTGTACGGTAGGCGTGCGCAGGCGTAGCATTCTCCATCAGCTTTCCTTCTTCTGACCTCTTTGCAATAACTCCCGTCTGGTTATCTGCAACCATTCGTATTTACTCCAACTTGGATGTGGGGCAAGAGCGATGTTGTGAATACTGATGAGGTGAGGCGAAACAGCCTGTGTTCATATGGGATTGCATGGAATGCTTCTTCTCATCTGGCAGAAAAGTAATTCTCTCTTTTCATCCGGGATACCAGTTCCACAGACCTCTTCTTTCTTAGGTGAGCATCTGCTTTCGGGAAACTGTTAATGTTCAGGTCACTTTTCGGTATCACTAGTGCGGGAACGTGGACGTTCACTATTGTGCATATGCCTCCCCAGTTTTTCGGCAATCTCATGTATGCTTTGGATCCGCATGCCCAATAATGATCCATGTTTACCGCGGTTCCGTGTACTATTCCTGGAGCGTCGAAGACTCGTCCACAGTTCTGATTCTCTCCCATCTTCCTCGTGCCATTATTCCTAAAGCATAATTTTGGGCTTTCCAGTGGCACTATCTGCAGGGGTCCCCCTCTATCTTCGACCCATGTTAGTCACTTCACCAATTTTGGCCACAGGGGTTTGCACAGGTTTTGAGAGTTTTCTATTGCTTCCTTGCAGGCTCCAAGGACCATCCATGCTCGGCATATCACTACTCCTGTTTCCCATCCATCTGGGGAAAGCACTGTTCCCCAAATCTGCATCTGGCCTCTGTTTTTCCAAATGTGCGCTTCTTTAGGAGTTTTTCCTTGGATGTTCAGTTTCGGGTTTATCTCCCATCTTGTTCCTGCTCCTTGTGCTTCTGGCTTTGCATACCTAATCATGTGATTCCTGGTGTGAGCTCTGTTTCTTGTCTTGGATATAGTCATCTTCATCAGGGTATGCTGTTTCTGTTGCCCATATCAGTGGGGCATCTCTCTCCATGAATTGTCCTCTGGTATTGCACATTGCTACGTGTGACAAACAGTGTGCTGTCGGGACATCAATTTCTACAGTCACGAAGATCTTGGACTTTCCCATGCTGTACGGTAGGCGTGCGCAGGCGTAGCATTCTCCATCAGCTTTCCTTCTTCTGACCTCTTTCATGTGTTGGTACCAAAGATTATTTCCTAGATGTGCTGAGCTGTCTAGGTAATCGTTTAGTTCATTGTTGTTTTCATGTGGGTTTCTCTTGATTCTTAATCTCTTTTTGTAGTTAGCAATAACTAAGTCTCTAAATGCATCTGTGTGACTTTTTCTTGCTGGAGGATTCTCGGGCATGCTTGTTACCTGTATCGCTGTGGTGGGAGAAGGTTTTGTGTTTCTCTCCTTCTCCTCTTGCATTCTCTCGTAGGGCTCCTTTAACCACCATCTGTGTATCATTTGTCCAGCGTGTGGCTTTATTGCGGGCCTGGTGCTCATTGGAACTGATGTGCTTGCTGCGATAGTCACTGTGGTTCTATTTTTTAGTTCCTCATGCACTTTCTTTTCTCTAGCTATAAATGGGAACACATGGTCTATCAGCATTTGTGTCTTTGCAGCAAATTCTTTTGCAGCTGTCTCTGTCTTCTTGAGTGCTTTGGTTATATCTTTTCCAGTTGGCCTTTTGCTTGCTTCCTCTTGGTCACTTCCACTATTTTCTGGAACTGGTTGTTCGGTAGACAATCTCTTACTTTCTGTTGCCATCATTCGAAGTTCTGTAGCCATTGACACTTGCCCTGGTTTGTGTGCATCCTGTGTGTGTGCGGTGGTCTGTACTACATTTTCATTCATTCCGTGCTGACCCCATCTCCAGCTTTTCTCTTAATTCGTTACCTCAAATGTGTATGAATCACTGCTAATTACATTCAATTTTAGTTCGTTTACTTTATCATCAGATATTCTTGGAACCGGAATGATAGGGTCTGGGTGCTTTCGTGAGATTCGTACGTACATTATCTGGTGGGTGCACTGAAATCGGAGCGCTTCGTGCACCAATAAAGAATGCAGTTCTTATAGTGAGTGACAGAAAAACAATAATAATAACTGTACATATGCACATTATCATTCGAAAGGACAATTTGCAGCATTTTCTTCCTGGGAAGTGGGGGAGCCCCTCTGATTGTGGGAGGACTAGGTTACTGTTCTGGGCCCCCATTTCAATCATGAGTCAAATGTCAGGGTTTTAATTCTTTTCGCTGATTCCGTTATTGTCTTTCAGAAAGTTTGTAACGTAAAGTGTCAAGTGCTTTGTAAGTGTCCCCACTTTTGCGGGTGACGATTGTCTCTGGATAGGGGATACGGTTCCCTTGCTAGACTATGGAAAAATGTTAGACTAGCCTCTTTGGTGAGTCGCATTCATTGAGCATATTCAAAATAAGTCAATTCCCAGTCCACCCCCTGAAATTGCTTTATTCCGTAAGACATGCTGGAATCATGTTTAAATGCGAAAAAGATGGAACAAATTGGAATCAATAGAAAAATGGAAAAAATGGTACCGTTCAAAATCAAATCAAAAAATGGGAGTCAAATAACCATAAAATGACAAAATAAAAAATAAAAATAAAAATAAAACAAACAAGTGGTGTAGTTTTCTTCCCTGCTCTTCTCGATCTGTCCCACAGCGGTAAGATGAAGAACTGTGCCTCTGTTCCCTCGATCTGTCCCACGGCGGAAAGTTTCACTGGAATCTCCTCAGGTACTCTCGCTGAACGTTGGACAGCTCCACCTGGAGCATGATACCGTGGAGGAGTGTGCCCATATGTGCAACATTAGCTGGATCTCTGAGGAAGTTGATGACGTCAATATCTACAGGCCTCCCCACCATTTCTGGATAGTCAGTGACTAGACGAAACAGGACATTATGCGCCAGGCGGCTGTCCTCGGGTGACAGGGACATTTGTCCTGTTTGGCTGGGTTCTGGATCACAGGCCTTTTTTTTGACAAGAACAGTCTTTGCACCTTTCCTGCTGCGTGGATTGCAATCACGTTATTTAGCTTGATCCACACTTGGTTCAGGTATTCATCGTTTCGTGGATCTCTGATGAATGTTAGAGTATCCGTGGTTCTCCCGATGAGTCCTGGGCACTCCTCTACGATGCGAAAGAACAGCATATAAGTGAGTTCATCTATTATCACCTGTGGATGAAGCATCTGTGTCTATATTACCGTACTCAGGCAGTACAATGAAGGCTTCCGCGATGACAGTCAGTAGTTGCCAGATCACCTTCTTGTTGGCAGGGTTTTGGACAAAGTCTGTGATGCTGGTAACTCTACCTACAAGCGATGGATATGTCTCTAGTATTAAATGAAAACAGGACAGCACATCTCCTGTGATATTTGTGATATTCCTGTTGGGGAATGTCATACGTTCTGCAAAACAAAGTCTGGGTGTTGGTTGATTCAGGTGACTGTGTGATGTTCTTAACTTTTGCTCTCAGTCCATCAAAGTCTCGTTTCTTTGATATGGCTTGATTCAAAAGTACGTATCCTCAGTGTGTTGTGGCTTAGATGTGCGATTCTCTTCTTTACCCTGCAACTAGAATGCACAGAGTGTTCGTTATGTCCTTATCCCCCTTTGCTTGGAGGAACTGTCCAGTTTTAAGCCACAACTTGTATCTGGGTTCTTTGTCTTGGTTTTCCTGCTCATGCGTCCTTCTTCCTCGTCATAGCTCTCGTCTGCACGTGCTGAGGTTCTTCACCGTTGTCTGTAGGTTCTTCACGGTGGGGTGCAGCTAAAGGGATCTCACCAATATAAGGTTTAATGTCATTTAGGAAAATCCAAGCTCTCCTGCCTTGCAGTTTCATGGCTGAGGGAGTGCAGTGCTCTACGATGAACGGGCCATTGAATCTCGGCTCGTCCCACCTTTTCTTTGTGTGATTTCTCACCAGTACTGAGTCACCAGGGAAGATGATTGGCGCACGTAGCCTTTGAGCTGTGTCTGTTTCAGCATCTCCCTCTGGGTCTGGTGTTGTGCTGCACCCTTTTCGTTGTCCCTGCAGTTGGTCTGAAATGAAAGCAAGGCTTGATGTCATGCAGTTAAGATATTCTGACAACTCGGTTCCCAGGACCTCTCGGGTAGACTGGGCTTCACATCTAACTCTATCTCGAGACGTAAGGGGGGTCCTCATTCTCCTTCCCGTGACTACCTCATGCGGCGTGAGATGATGGTCGGAGCCTAGTTGGTTCCGAAGTGCATACAATGCCAGTGGTAGACAGTGCAGCCATCCCTTTTTTAGAGTAAGCTTCAACTTGGCTATCCTTTCCTTGAACAAGCCATTGAGCCTCTCGCATATACCATTTCCCTCTGGATGATACGCCGACAGGAACTTGTGCTTTATACCAAGCAACAAGCTAATCTGTTCAAAAACCGTATTTACAAAATGAGCCCCATTATCTGATCTCATCACCTCACACCCCCCCCCCCCATCTAGGGAATACTTCCCTCACCAGGAATTTGGCAGCACAGGTTGAGTCTGGGTGTGTACAAGGACCTGCTTCTATCCATCTAGAAAATGGACACACCACTACAATTAAGTACCTGTACCCGTTACATACTTGAATCATGTCGACATAATAGACGTGCAAGTGCTGAAATGGTCCATTTGGCCGGGGGATGACTCCTCTCACTACTTTTAATGTGTGCCCAGGTGTGAACTGCTGGCAAATTATGCAGTTCACTATAAAAAATGCAACCTGCTCTGCTAAATTCAGTATGAACCAGTCTTCTGCGAGCGTTTTGGCTAGATTTTCTTTTGTCAAATGGAGCGGGTAATGTAATTATTCTAGTGATATCTTTAGTTGGGCTACAGGCATTACTGTTTTACCAGTGCTGTCTTGCCTCCACAATCCGTCCGAGGGGTTCAAAGAACACCCTCGTTGTTTCCACGGGGTCTTTTCGTCCTGGGGTGCATCCCCTTGAAGCTCCATCAATTGAGTTTGCCCCATAATACTATAAGCCTCTGGTGTGGCTCGAGCTATCATCATACGCTCATGGGTGCATGCCACTTCTACTTCCATGATTGTCTCATTTTTTGATGCCATACGCTTAGCTTCCGTGTCTGCTGCGTGATTTCCATGTGACACGAAATCTGTCCCGTGCGTGTGGGCGGCGCATTTCACGACCGCTATGCCCACTGGGAGTTGTAGTGCCTTGATCAGCCTGTCCAATAAGGCTGCGTGCTGCACTGGTGTGCCATCTGCTCGGAGGTAGCCCCCACTCTCCCAAGGCGCTACTCCTGCGTGTACTGTGGACGTCACATAGGCGGAGTCACTGTACACCGTTACTTGCTGGTCTGCATGATTTTCAATGGAGAGTATCAACGCCAATAATTCTGCAGCCTGTGCTGAATAATGAGATGGTATTTGTGCACTAACGAGTACTTGAAATTCTCAATTTGCTATGTGTTTTATTACGGCAACACCCGTATATCTTTGTCCGTCTTCTTGGTCGATTCTTGAAGAACCGTCAATGAAAACAATCTCACCTCCCGCCAGGGCATTTTCTTTTACCCTGGGGATTTCATCATAGAATTCTTTGTAGTTTGCGCAGTCATGTATCGGCTCACCTTCAGTGACTGGTTCAGCTATAAACGCGGCTAACTATTTTGATCAATGGATTTGATATGATCACCTCATAGGCAGAGGCCCTTTGAGATGTCAATGTACCTTTTGGTTTCTCTAATATGGCAAATAATGAGTGTTCAACATATAATGTTATGGAACATCCCATTACAATGGTTGTTGTCTTCTCTATGGCGAATGCTGCGGCAGCTAAGCTTTGTTTGCATGGGAACTGGCCTCTCATTACTGGGTCCAGATTCCCACTGTAATACGCCAGGGGCTTGTACCCCAACAAGGTTTTTTGAGCGAGTACTGCCATCATAACATTGCCATTCGTATGCGAGAACAGGTAGAATTCCTCTGCATAATTAGGAATCCCGAGAACTGGAGCCGCACAAATTGCTCTCTTTAGTTCTGTGAACCCCTCTTCCATTGCTTTAGTCCATTCAATGTTTTCATTTGTCGCTCGGGCCTTCTTCAGGGCCTGGAGCAAGGGTTTGGTATATGAGCTGTAATCGAAGAACCATGCCTTAAAATAATTGCACAGGTCTAGGAAGCTATGCATTTGTTTTGCGTGAGCGGCTTAGCCGTGTTCATGGTAGCTTCAGCCCTTTCTGGGGTGACCTTTTTCCCTCATGCGAGATTAGCTGGCCTATGTAAAGCACCTCTTGTTGACAATATTGTAACTTTTCTTTG
This sequence comes from Ambystoma mexicanum, assembly GCF_040938575.1. Classification (NCBI taxonomy): domain Eukaryota; kingdom Metazoa; phylum Chordata; class Amphibia; order Caudata; family Ambystomatidae; genus Ambystoma; species Ambystoma mexicanum. The sequence continues at coordinate 1,565,452,457 of NC_090937.1, read as the reverse complement.
TCAACCTTATATCCTTTCTCAGCCAATATAGTCAGCAGCTGGATAGAATCGAGCCTGCATTGTTCTTCAGTGGTGCTGAAGATCAGAATGTCATCCACATACTGCAAAACAACACTGTCTACTGTAATGTTGCCTAGGTCCATTTGCAAGACTCTGTTGAAAATGGATGGGGACTCACAGTACCCCTGCGACAGCCTTGTACTTTTTAGGCGCATTTGTCTGAACGTGAAGGACGTCAGATCTTGTGAGTCACGGTGCAGCGGGATTGAGAAAAAAGCATTTTTCAAATCAATCACTGTGAAGTATTTTGCCTTCATCGGTATGTTACACAAGATCGTAGATAGATTAGGGACTATAGTGAACTCGGCTTCAACAATATCGTTTAATGCTCTTAAATCTTGGATTAAACGCCATGACCCTCCCTTTGTTTTCTTGACGGGGTAAATCACTGTATTGCAGGGTGATTCAGACGTTACAAGGATGCCCTGCTCCATCATGGCGGAAATTGTCTTCGCGATCCCTTCATCTGCTTCTCTAGACATGGGATATTGTCGTGCCCTTGGTAAAATTGCTCCTGGTTTCAATTTAATTTTCACTTCTCCTGCCCCTTTCAGGAGGCCTACGTCATAGGGTCTAGTAGTCCATACTGAGACAGGCACCTGGGCCATATCGTCATCAAAGTATGTGGGGCGGATCAGTGTCAACATCATTCTCTGTGGCACTTCTCGTTTGATCATTTTGACCCAAAATATGAGACTCACCTCCACCCTAGTTTCTTCTGAGTCAGGGTGTTCTTCGAACAGATCATCATCGGTGACGTCAGTCACTCGGTACCCTTCTTCAATGGTGATAATTGCACACCATTGACTGCCTTTATCATCGTACCCTTCGACCATTACTACCTTCCCTCGTACTGCTGCAATATGTATCGACAAGGGAAATACTTGTCCCTCTTCTTCATGCATAGGTATTCTTGGTCTGAATAAAAACTCGTCAGGGGTTCTCATAGTTCTATCTGCGAGGCCTGGCAATCCCGCCATAAGCACACGCACGCCATATGCGAAGACTTCCGGTTCTAATGGTATAGCTCTCATGGCTATGCATCCGGAGTACGCTCTGATCATTTTGCACACGTTAGAATAATGCACTCCTGGAGTGGAGCATACTATGCCCTCTTCTGTGAATGATATAGTCATATTCAACTTTGTCATTAAATCTCGACCCAAAATGTTTACTGGGGTCTGGCGCGAATATAACAATGGTACATTCATCTCACATTCCCCCGCAGAGACTGGGAGGGAACTCTGCTGTAAGCTCCTGTTAAACTCTGAGTGTCTATGGCCTGGCCGGACAAGGAAAACTTGCCTTCTCGTATGCACGAGCGTGTTGCAGCCGTGTCAACTAAGAAGGAATATTCTTTCCCCCCTATGACAACATTTACCCTAGGTTCCCTTTTAGGGTCTGGTGTCACTGATAGGATAGAACACATCAGGGTTGTCCTATTTCATCATATACGTTCGGACCACTGTATACTTGGGGATCTTCTCCATTTCCAGGGTTGACTCCCTCTCCGGAGTTTGTTCCCTGTGATATTTGCGGCGGTGCCTGTTGGGATTGCCCCTGTGGCAAGTTCCCCATGGTCGAGGGTTGTACCCCTTTCTGCACGACCGGTGCTTGCTGTTGCACTGTGTGATTCTGTACACCACCCTGTTGCGGGTAGGCAGGTTGATTCACCATGCCTGTTCCATGCGTTTTGCCACAAGCCTTGGCTTCTGCACGCGCGTGCCACATGTCCTGTCATTCCACACAGCCAACACACTGGCGGTGGTCGGGCCACCTGTCAATTTGGCATATCTGGACTGCCCATCTGCACGTTTTGAAAACCCCCTTGATTATTCTGGAAACTCCCTCGGGTAAAATCCTGCGCTACCCCGGTTATTCTGCAATGGGTAAGTCACTTGTTGCGCGCTTGGCTCAGCTGGGTTTGTCAGCATGGCTCCCTCAAAAGCATACTTTGAGAGCTTCTTTTGCACCAGCTTCGCTTCTTCACCTTTACGAGTTGCCTCCTTTTTTCGGTTCTTTTCTTGCAACAATCTACAGTAGTGTGCAATTGTCAACTGTATTTCGGCCCACGGTTTAGTGTAACGCTCACCTGAATCCCTCGGAGGCGCAGGTCTGGGCTGGGGGTTCTCGGAGTCTTCTAGGGTCACGCGCAGGCCTCGAATGCCACCCTGGAAAGGCCCTTTCCTCACTGAGATCTTGATCTGAAGGGTGAGGTGTCTTATGTAGGTGAAAGCGGAGCTCTCCATCCTGCGTCTGTGCAGGGGCGCCAAAGCCAGTTACTTCACTGGTTAATTGTCCAGCCTCTTGGTTGCAGAGGATGAAGATTTGGAGCTAGGCCGTTGTTAGCAGCACGAACGGCGGTTGCTTGAATATGGAGGTCCGGAGAGCGATGGAATGGCGAAGGTATTGCAGGCAAGTAAGTAGAAAATGTCAATTCGAAGTTAAAAGCACTTCTTAATGTCTCTTTTCCTTTTTCAGGTCGCAGACAGAAGCAGCTGGGTAGAAAAATGGATGTCGAGGAATGCACCGAGGAGTGAGAAAGATGAGCGCTGCCCAAAACACGTGCGTATAGATGGAGTTTTGTATTTCTTAATGATGTCCTTTTGTTTTGCAGATGCGAGTAGCAGCGTCGGCGGAGGCGAGAAGAATGCAGCGTAGGTAAGGAAAGTTTCACGGAGGTTTACTAACCAATGTCTTTGCTTCCACAGGGTGCCCGAAAAATGGAAAGCTGCAGCCCGTGGCTTGAGATGCACCGATGGACTGGGTAAGTGCTGCGCTGGTTTTTATCTCGTGCTAACCTGGTGTTCTTTTCCCTTTTCAGATGCTGCTGAAGACGAAGATGGTATTTCGGAAGGTAAGATTGCGGATTTCTCTTCCCCAGATGCAGAAGTTGAAGATTCTCTGGAGCTGACACGGTGAGCGTCCTGCTGCTATTGCAGAATAACGCGAAGCACTTTGCTCTGATCGGGCGTGGTTTAAATAGCTTACTGGAGTGCTTAGGTGTCTCCTTCCACAGCAGCCTCGCCCAGGTAAGAAGTCCCAGCTTCCGGAATAGTTCCAGTATCCAGTCCCAGGGAGTGGTGCTGGCCACACCCAGAAGGTAAAGTAGTTCCAGCCATGGATGGATGAGGATTTCATCCTGCAGGTGAGTGAGCAGCATGGTCTGCAGCAGGTAGGTCCACCCAAGCACCATTCCTTACATCATGAGCCCGGCACATCCTGTCCCAGGACTGGGTCCCCTTATGTGCCTGGCGCCACTGGCGCCAGGACAAGGTCCATAAGGCCCCTATGGGAGCCGATGGGTGCCTGGAAATGAAGTTGTGACCCAGCTTCCGAGGCAGTTGGGCTAAACCTGACTCCTTGGAGGCTGCAGTCATGACATTTAGCTTCTACTCCTACCAATTTCTTGAGCTGTTTCTGCACCAGTTCTGGTAACCCTTGGCACAATATATGGTAGAATACAGGGATAGATTTCGTCCAAGATTCATGCGTTTCAAATACCGACACGTCTTGAAAATTCTGGATATAAATCAAAGGATCCTCAGACTCTTTCATTTTTCGAGTCATTATAGCTCCCATATCCGAAGTGTCTGGGTACAGCACTCGCAGCGCTTTCCACACTGCTCCACTACAATTATTGAATGGTGCTCCATCATGGGTAGTGTTAATTATGGTTCCCACAGGGTACCCAGCCCGCTTCCATACATCGTCTGGTCTCTCACCCAGTACGGCGATCAGGAGTCCTTTAATGTGCCCTATAGCCAATGTGACATCCCCTGTCATTTTTTCTAACTCGTGTATCCATTTCCCAGCCCCCGAAGTCAGCATTGGAAGCTTGTTTTTCAAGGTCTCTCGATCCATGTGTGGCCATGGAATATATTGTGGTCTGGCGCCCCCCCTTTTCTAGCAGCGGGAACTGAAATGCGCAGTCTTCCTTCTTTTTCCCCATATCTCTCCTGTCTATCACTGGGGTAGCATTCCCGCATCACTGTCTACCTGGCAATGTCCTCAATCTGTCTACATAGGCAGGTGCTGGCTCTCTCCTCTGACCACGGGGAATTCCCTCATGTTGGCCAGGCTGCGCTGTGGACTCTGATGCCCTAGGTGCGGATTCGCTAGCGTCTGACCATCGTACCCCGTGGTCTCTTTGGAGCTGCTTCTCGCGCCGTCTCCCTTCTTCGTGTGTCTCATTCTCCGTTTCCCCACCAGAGTCGGACGCTGATTGTTCCCAGTTCATGAAACTCCTTACATCTTCTTCATTCTTACTAATTTCTAGCCTATCCAGGGACAGTCCCCTGCTCCCACTACTTCGGGTGACCTCCTCAGTGTCATACAGTTGAGTACTTTCCAAGCGCTTGTCTTCCCTTTCCCCTTGGGAAATTTGTTCCAGCCCCATTTCATCGTATATTTTATCAATCGTTTCCCCGATGCTTCTAGTGTCGAAGTCATCTTCAATGTTTGCCCCATTCGTGCCTGCTACTGACTCATTTGTAGTGGAAGAATTCTTCGATGTCTTCCCATTCTACAACAGGATTGGGTTTTTTAACTTCCCGCTCCAAATATTCAAGATCCCGTGCCCTCTGTCTACGTTTGCGTTCTATATCATCATCAACTTCCTCTCTTCTTCTCTAGTCTTATCTTCTTCTCTTCTTCTCTCATTTCTACGTTCATTTGCCCTTCTAACTTCCTCATCTTCCCGTCTTCTTTTCTCTTTTCTCGTACTCTCTGCTCTTCTTCCAACCTTCGCATGTCCTGTCTGGGCTATGCATAGGCTACACATTGTTTGCGACTGAGCGGTTTTCCTTGCTCTTCGCGATATAGTTGTTCTCGCCTCAGCCTATCTTTCTTTTTTATTCTCTCGTCCCTCATTTCCTTTTCCTTCTCCTTTTCCCTTCTCTGTGCCTCATCAGATTTCTCTCTCGGCCTTATATCATCACTTCCCTTACCATCAAGTTTCAGCAATATCTGCCCTCCCATCCATTCGTCTTTTGCGAATGCTATCTCATCAGTTCTGCCTTCGCTTCCCTTCCATTTCTTTCTCTCTCCCTCTCTCTTTACCGAGAGGTGCACTAATCTGTGCCTCGCCCTTCCCTTCATCATTGCGTCTCTCCTGGTCCCTCGAGACCGCGCAGGTAAGATTAATCTCCTGCTCCTTCTCCTTGATTTCGTCACTACTGTATGTAGTTGACTCATACGTGGGGTTGCTGTACCCCGTAGCTGCCTTAAGCTCTCTTAATGGGTAGAGTCCCTCTGACTTACTTCCCTCAGGTTCTGTTTGAGGCGGCGCAGGTGGCGCAGTAGGCGTCTCACCCCCCTGCGTGCATACGTTTAATATCCAGTCTGAGGAGGCTCTTCTTCCTTTGGCTGTTCAAACATTTTCCACAGTTCTAGAACAGAAAGACGTTTCTCTAGTTTCTTGCCTGTGTATGTGGCATGCAGATAAGTCGTCATATGCTGTAAGACGGCTTTAGATAAAGACCCGTTCTGTGGCCACAGCATAAACATTTTGTGGGCGGTACCCTTAACCCACTGCGCACTATACTTCTTAAGCTTGAGTGCATGCTTGGGTAATTGCTTGCACAAATGGGCAAGTGGGGTAACCTCCTCCATTCTCAACTTTCGTTACTAACACTATTTTATGCAATTTTCACACGTCCAACAGTATGAGCGAGCACCAAATACGCAAGATCCAATCCAATCTTTCCCGCCAAAATTCTATATCATCAATTTACTCAAGAACCTCAATTCATTGGCGATTCCCTTTTATATACGGAATCGCGTAAAACCCAAACTTCATTTCAAACAATCAATGATACAGTTCTTTACTTTTGACATATGACAGGACACGTATGACAGACATTTGACAGACTAGACGGACACCAGCTGGACATACATATACCTGCCTTCTAATCAATACCCCGACATGGGGTTTAAACGAACCCCTTTAGTGCCGTATTTAATTGGCACCGTAGTATAATTGTTCCCCATAATGTGGGCTCTGAGTTCACGTTTCTTCTGACCGCTGTATTAAAGCGCAGGAACAAGGCGAATCCTCTTTACTTTTTTCTCTCGGGTGCCCTCCCGGTATCCTCTACTTTTTCCTCTCGGGTGTCCTCCCGGTAACCTCTACTTTTTATCTCGGGTGTCCTCCCGGTACCCTCTACTTTTTATCTATTATACTCGAGTCATTAACCCCTTAAATAGTTAGAAGTAGAGAAGACTATATATATATATATATATATATATATATATAGTCTTCTCTACTTCTAACTATTTTTTTTTCTTTTCTCCGTTACCTTTCCCTTACTTGTTCTAATGCCTACAAGACATTTGCCAAAGTAATGAGTTGTTGTTTCACTCACCGCTCTCATCTTTTCCTGTCTGGAAGTACGGGATCAACGCCCCTCCTTTTACCGCCTCTTGCGGACTTTTCGTCCGATCCGCTGCCCGTGTGAATGAGAACGGTTATACTTGGAAAGGCAGGTTCCTTCAGACCTACTGCAGATTTGATGGACTTACTTCTATCATTGTCCACGGGAAGTTTCTCAGTCTACTCAGCCAAATGGCGAAGGACTCGTAATATTCCGAAGGGCTAGAGTTACTTCATGCAATCGGTCTATGGGTGTCTTAGTATTAATTAAACAATAGTTGATAGTCGAACCATCCTCACGCTACCAAGTGTACAGGAGGGAGGAGCGTCCTCTGATGGGCCCATGGGTCAGAGCTCACCCTCTAGTACCTGTAAGACAAGATTGCTGCACCATGTGAGGAATGGGGGTGCAGGATTCACTTACTCCAACACAACCCTATAATGAGGACTCAATAGTTTGGCAAAGGGATGTCTGTTTAATTGACAAGTACAAACAACAGGGAAACAAATGGTATTCATCAATGATGCAAACGCCTGTCTCGCTTCAACTCCCCAAATTCTTCATTCAGACAGCTTTTATGGGCAAAATTCGTCATCATTTGACGTACAAAACTCATAAGTTTGTCATGCAATTCTATTGGTCGGAAAGGTAACTTAAGTATAGGTGCTATATCTGTATATGGTAACAGAGCCTGCGGATTAGATAGCTCTTATCGGGTGGGCATCTACGCCCATCCCACTACATCACTCGTGATAGACGTAACTACAACTATGACATCCTATTGGTTCTACAAGCGTTAAGACCCTAGATTATTTGGTCCATTGTGATTGGGTGGGTTACACCCCTAGGCATAAATCTCCACTTTAATTCGCAGCATGCAGAATGGACACCCAGATGCGGAGTGCCCCAAGATTCACCCTGCTCACTTCCATCATTCAGTACCTTTAGGGCTATGTGTCATTTATTTGGCTGGGGATGGCCTCGAAACTGTAGTTCTTATCAGGAAAAGTTATGGCATCCTCAGGTTCTGGGTGACATCAGACGTTGGTACCTCTTTGCCCTTGGCTGGTCACGTGTCTGTTCACTGTGAATCTGCTTCATTTTCTCTCTTATTCGTGTATTTGATTCTTCCATAGCCTCGCCACCTTCATGGGGCCTCCTTATCGTGACCTTCACTGGCTGGCTGCTATGCTCTGAAGTTTCGATTCTTCAGAGTTGCCACTCTCCTCCCTTCCTGGAGTTGACTTTGAATTCCCAGGCATTGAGCTGCCTATTACTGAGTTTCGATTCCGCTCTTTCCTTCGGCTTTCGCTGGAATAGGAATCTTGGCTTTGTTAGTCCCATGCAGCCTGGGCTTAATTCTGCTTGGAGTAGCGTGCTTCATTGAGGTAGATATATACTTGGCTCATGCTGTCAGTCTAGAAAAATGGATACCTCCACTGTGTGACTGCAAACGTATTTTGGTGGCCATGGGCCAACCGTCTCATGCACGATATGACAGAATATAGGTTTTCGAGTTTGCCAATGAACAGCCATTTTGATGTAACAAGAATAGTCATTTTGTTTTCTAACCATTGCTCATTGCTTTCTGTTCTTATTGCTTCGCAGTACATTTTCCGCTTACACTGCTCGACTGTAAAACATTGTTGTCTGCACGTAAAAGGACAAGGCCGCAGGGCCGCGAGGATAACAAGAGTTCGTTGAAACACAACGTAGGCAGTGCCTGGAAGAATGCCCAGCTCCCTCCCGAATGTAGCCTTGAAGCAGAGCTGCAGGGCATTTAATGTTTTTGCAGCTGCTAGCCAGTCTCGTTATATGGTAGAATATGTCAGAATAATGCAGCTAAAGGCTTGAATTATGCTTTCCTTACAGTCCCCCTTTGCTGAGCCCCGTTAGAGCGTGTCGGCTCCCAGGACACGAATAGCACCTCATAGATAGCATGGTCTGGAATGCAACTCTACCCCCCGTATGTAGCTCGCTTCCAAGAACAGAAGCGCTGTGTTCTGTTCAACAACTGAAAGATGCATCCGCACTCACAAATTGCAAATTGTTACTAGAATAGATGTTTGAAGGTGTCATAGTTGTCGAAAATGTCCATCATCACACCAAGTTCAAAGAAACCCAATAAAGGGGGGTTTTAAACATGTCATAGCTGATTGTTTGATATGCATTTTGTACATATGTAACTGATGTACATAATTCACACTCTTGCGTCCCTCGAGGTCTAGAGATACAGGTTGCGGGGCGTGAGACCGAGTTGGCCAACTGAGACTTTTGCTTTGCAATAAACCCGAGTTTTGGGAATACAACCTCGTGTCTGGCGTATATATCGTGTGTGGTGACTCGCCTTGTTTCCATAGACGTTAGTGACCCCTAGGCGCCCCTTTCAAGATGGCGCCCGAATACGGACCCTCCCCCACTTGTTCCATCGCATAACGTTGTAATTGAGTAAGGCGGAGAACGGCGAGGACGGGACGATAGAGGTGTTCGGGGCGCCCTGTAGAAGTGATGTGAGACTCCTTTGCAGATCTGCACACATCTGATCCCTTATCGACGTGCCTGGCTAGAGAACAAGGAGGCGAGGGTCCCGAAAACGAGGCGGAAGCCAAGAAACGCAGACATGACATCATTTGGTGCGTCAGTATACAGACGACTTGATTTATCAGGTGAGTCATTCCCCGATTCAAAGTAATCCTGATATTGGTTGAGAGTTGACTTTGCAAAATCAAACGCCCTAGGTAAGGTTGATTAACCAGGGGGAAGGTTGAAACATGCCTGGGGTATTGTCCACCCTACCTGAGTTTTTCCGCTGTGGTAGACAATCTTTGGAAGATGGCCAAATTTTACCACCTGGGGGAACGCCGGCGTATGAGATGTATGTGAAGTATGGAGTGGGTGCGATAATATTCTGTGAGACTTGGCATAGGCAAACCAGAAAGCGACAAGACCATCAGTGGCCGATTAATGGTAGTTTTGAGATAGCGAGATAACTTGGAAAGGGTGTTGATAAGAAAGAAAGCGCGTCCTGCAGTATTTGAGACTATTAAAGACTGGAGAAGGGAAGCAATGCTCCGATTTAGAAGTAGAGCGAAGCATGCGCGCATGCATAAATCGAAAGGTGAAGTAGCGGAAGAGAGAGAAGAGGAGGAGTGGACTGAGAGTCTAAGAAGGGCAGGTAGGCGTGACCAGTTGAATATAGAAAAAATATATCCACAACAAGAATTACACATAGCAGATGAATTGATAGAAAACATATTGACCCATACAAAACAAGGCCCAAGATCAGAAGTGAGGCCAGACACGTCAGTAGCTATAGCCCAAACCCCGCCCGTAGCCCAAGCTCTCCCTCCGGTAGCTCAAGCCCGCCCACAGCCACAGACCGCGCACGTAACACTTCCTATTAGCCAACCAGGCCCACAACAGACACTCCCTGTTCCCATTGTCCCATCCGCCCCTCCCGCCTCAGACACAGACTTGGTACCGTCCGTTCCTCCCAGGGTTGAAGTTGAAACCACGGGGGCAAGAAGCGGGACTGAACAACGGGGATGCACGAGGGTAACTCGCAGCGCGATCAGCAAAGAAAGGGAGGTGAAATTGCAGCAACAGGCAGAGATGTATATATACGGGAATGATGGGACGACAACATTGGCTTCGATATATGACTTCCGAAGAAGCAACGAAAGACAGGTAGTGTTGGAATGCATGGGTGAATATTTGGTGGAGAAATGGAAATAGTTAATTGGGAAATTACCACCGCAGCGATTATTAGATTTGAATGCATTAGCACGCTGTAGGGAGAGGGATGAAGAAGTGAGAGAACATGCATATGGACATTTTGAACTTAAAGATGAATTGGATATTGATTATGCCGAAATGTTTACTACACCTGGGTACAGGAGTAGGGATATCGGGAGACATCAGAGAGGGGGAAAAAAGGGGTCACATAATAAACGGCAGCAGTTACCATCACCGGGGCAGAAGGAGATGGTGGACGAATTATCGTTGCTAAAACAGATGGGGGCAGACTTGAAAGAATGCCTATTGAAAACACAGGTACTACTGCAGCAAGTAGTAGGACACAATAAAGGGAACACACAAGGAAGGAGCAATTTGAATATGCATGGGGGAACAGTGGGACCAAATCAGTGTGCGTATTGTAAGGAGGAAGGACATTGGCGAGCGCAATGTCTGCATCTGCAGAATAGAAATGGGTCTGGTCAGAGGAGACAGCATAGAGAACACCAAGGAGCGAATAGACCAAACAGGAATAGTATGCAGCAGCACCACAATAACGGAGGTAATCAAAACCAAGGCCAAAACCAAAATGCCCCTAACCAGAGCCAGGGACAGCAAAACCAACAGTATAGAAACCAGAGTGGGGGAACTAGAGGAAAGAGTGGGAACGTTTTCAATACACAGCCAAACACGTATTACAGTAACAGCAATGATTACGCATCGGACGATGTGTTATTTGCCCAATAGGACAGCCCAAGACAGGGGTCGGAACCAGTGTGTAGTCCCGTGAATCAGAGAGGACCCTACGTAGAAATGAGAGTCGGGAATGAGGAGCACCGCTTTCTTGTAGACACAGGAGCGCAGAAGTGTTCAATAGACCACCACTTGGTTCCGGATATACCACTGTCAGGGCAAAAGAATGTTTCCGCAGGGTTCGCAGGTACACCAGTCATAAACCCAGTGTCCAAACCAGTCCCAGTTACTAGAGGACCATTTACTGAACATTGTCCTTTCCTTTTAACAGAAAATTGTGGGAAGAACCTGTTGGGATTCAATTTGTTGAAAAAATTAGGTTCCGTTATACATTGCACGGCAGACGGGGTGTTCCTAATGATTTGGCCACACGATACCCCTGTGTCAGAATTCATGTCCGAAACTTTACCAGGAGAACTAAAGTGCCAACCCGTATATAGGCAATGCATGACAACGATGTAGGATGTTTGAAAATAGAGCCAGTAAAGATCATTTTGAAAGAAGGTGTTACCCTACCGCAAATTCCCCAATATAGAATTTCGGCTGAAGGTGAGAAAGGATTGAAGAGTATTGTTACAGATTTGGTGAAATTAGGGGTAATTGAGGAAATTACAGGCAGTACATGCAACAGCCCGATTCTTCCAGTTTATAAAAAAGGAGGCAATGAAGTACTATGGCACTTTTATAATTGATTTGCGCGCATTAAACAAGGTAGTAGATCCACAATTTCCTTTAGTGCCAGATGTTACTACAATATTGACAATGATACCTGTTTCAGTAGAATATTTCAGTGTAGTGGATTTGAAAAATGCGTTATTCAGCATTCCAGTGGACAAGGACAGCAGATATTTGTTCGCGTTCACATTAGGAGGACGATCATTTACATTCACGTGGATTCCGCAAGGTTACACGGAAAGTCCGAGTATTTACAGTAGAGCATTAAAAGAGCAGCTAGACATGCTAGAATTACCAGTGGGTTGTGTACTCTTGCAATACATAGACAATCTATTGTTAGCTGCAGACACAGAGGAGATTTGTAAAGAAAGCACTGTATTACTACTGTCACACCTAGCGGCACATGGCCATAAAGCTAGTTTGAAGAAATTTCAATATAACCGAAAGGAGGTGGCCTATTTGGGCTACCTACTTTCGAAAGAAGGGAGAAGGCTAATGCCAGACGCATAGAAAGTATTTCTTGTATGCCTATGCCAAAGACACAAAAAGGAGTCCGAGCCATAATAGGCATGGCTACATATTGCCGACAATGGATTGGTAATTTTGCGTTAATTGTGAAACCGATGGTGAATTTGACTAACAAAGATGCAGCTATGCCGTTACAGTGGGATGAGGAATGTCAGAAAGCATTTGATCAATTGAAAACTTCATTATGCTCGGCTCCAGTTTTGGGCACGCCGAATTATGAGAAGGTTTTTAGACTGTTTGTGTGTGAAAGTGAAGGATGTGCATTGGTGGTTTTGACACAGGAAGAAGGTGGAAGAAATAGGCCATGCGGCTATTTTTCTTCTGCGCTGGACCCTGTAGCGCGTGCACTACCACAATGTTTGCGATCTGTCGCGGCGGCTGCTGCGTCAGTGAAACAAACGGAAGGGATGGTATTGAGGCATACTTTAATTCTGATGGTGCCACATGCCATAGACGTTCTATTAAATAGGACACAGACGCAACACCTCACCTCTGCTAGATTGACAAGATATGAGATTATCTTGTTTGCGCCCCATATCCAAATTATGAGGTGTAGCGCTTTGAATCCTGCAGAATTAATGCCACTACCCATAAAAGAAATTGGGGAGGATGAATCACCCCCCATGATTGCATCAATGGTCACTGAGGAAGAAACCAAGGGGAGAGTTGATTTAAGTGATACCCCACAGAAAGAGCCAGATGGAGAGTTATTTTGTGACGGCTCATGTTTTAAATTACCAGATGGCACGACAACTGCCGCATATGCTATCACTACCCTAGAGAGCATTGTAGAGAGCAAAAGAATCCCCTACAATTCGGCACAGGCCGCAGAGATAATAGGATTATCCTGAGCCTGTGAGATTTCTGAAAATTTGAATGTGAATATATGTACTGATAGCCAGTATGCTTTTGGGGTGGTTCATAACTTTGATCGACTCTGGGCTGAGAGAGGGTTTTTGACATCACATGGTGCCAGAATTGAACATGGCCCTTTGATTGTACGATTGCTGTTTGCACTCACGCTTCCAAAGCGCCTAGCAATAGTGAAATGCGAGGCACACAAAAAGGTAACATGCAAAGTAGGAGAGGGAAACGCGTTTGCAGACAGAATTGCGAAACAAACTGCCACTGATTTAAATACCAAAATGATGACGGTTCAGACTGAGGAAGTACCCTGTATGATAGAAAATGGAGTTGCCACTGTCAAAGAAATGCAGGCCGAAGCTACGGCCGATGAAATACAAGGGTGGGCAGAGGGCTCTGCTGAGTTAGAACTGGAAGGTTGTTGGGTGGACAAGGGAACTAGAAACTGGATGTTGCCAAATTCCTATGTGACTGCAATGGTCACAATTGCCCACAGACCTACCCACATCTGTGCGAAAAAGATAATACAGCACCTATCCACAGTATGGCAGAATGTAAACATAAAGAAGAATGTAGAGAGGTTGGTGCAGAACTGTATCACGTGTTTACAACAAAGTGTAGGAAAGGGAACAGTGACTCCAATAGGCAGTTTTGGCCCGCCCTCTTTGCCATTTGAGGTGATCCATTTTGATTTCATAGAGATGGAGAGATGCCAAAACTTAAAATACGTCTTAGTGGTGATCTGTGCATTCAGTAAGTGGGTGGAGGCATATCCCTTGAAGGACTGCACAGCAATGAGCACGGCAAAAGTAATGCTTAAGGAATACTTTTCCAGATTTGGCTTGCCCCGTGTCCTATGGTCCGATAATGGACAACATTTTGTGGGCGCAGTGGTGTTACAGATATGTGCGGGTCTTCAGATTGATAAGAGATTCCATAGTTCAAGGCATCCGAGTTCAGCTGGTCTTGTGGAGAGGCACAACGGGATTCTCAAATCAAAAATTAGTAAGATATGTGCAGAAAGCAAGTTGAGTTGGGTGGATGCATTACCAATAGCACTATTATGTATGCGTACGTCTGTACAGGCTAAAACTGGGCTCTCCCCGTACGAGATCGTAATGGGGAGGCCGGCAAATGTATGGGGCGCACCACAGCCAAAACGACTTAGTGAGGTAGAACATCCTGTGCTTAGTACTTTTTGTGGCCTTTTAATGCAGAAATTGCGTTTGATTCATCAGCAGGTGCAGGAGGCATTACCAGGGAGATACACTGGTCCGGGGCACACGCTGGAGCCAGGAAACTGGGTGCTGCTAAAGACTTTTGAAAGAAACGCAACGCAGACGGCGATACGGGTGGATGGGAGGAAGTCGTGGATCCATGCCACCCATGCCAAAAAGATTCCAACTTCACTGAAAGACTTGCCTGACACAGATGACCGGAAAGAGACAGCGGTCCCAGAAACGGAAGAAACTGTTGCCAGTAAGCAGCCACCAAATCTGCCAAAACGTGAAGTGAAACTTGAAACAAAGCCTGAGACGATTAACAAAGAAGGGGAAGGGCAAAGCGTGCCCCAACGTTGCCCAGCAGAATCAACATCACTGTTGGCCGACACGAAATCTGCCTTGCAAATACCAGCAGAAACAAACCGTGTACCCCTTTGGCGCCCACCAGCACTTGCCAGCACGCCAAAGACCGCATCTGCATCATTGGCGCGGCCCACACCAGCACCTGCAGTAGCGCCAGAGGCTGACTTCGAGCCTGAATCTGGAAGTGCACCGACACTGTTCACAGATCACACGATACCAGGAGTGAGGCGATACAACTTGCGGCCTCGAAAGACAAAGTGATCCACAGTTCTTTGGTGTTTATATCTACCTCTGGTTCAGCTCATGGACAGAGAAGGAACTAGAGGTGTAGAGGAGAGAAGCGTGAGAATTATGCAAGTCGGACAATTCAAGACTCCTCGGTGTGATCATAAAAAGTACATGTGTCAGGAACCAGAGCGGACAAGCTGGGTGCACATGGTACTAAGGCAAAAGATCAAAAGATAACTGATCAAGAGTCCTCTGAGCAGTATGAGAAAGGACAAGTGATCTTGCCTAAAAATAAATAAGCAAATCCAGGCTATAAAGGACTGGTAGAACTGAACTGTGACAATTCCCTTGAACTTATTGACATCAGAGCAAGCGCAACGAAGAGAGATATCCACAACAAACTGTAATAAGGAAGAAGAAGGACGATGAGAAACATGTCGGGACCGGCTCCAGCCTCCTCCTGCACCACTGCTGAGAATGAGTCAATTAAAAAGACTGTAAGCTTAAGAAAAACACATGGTAAAACAAATTGTATGCTGGTACTGACAATAATTATGTGCTTTATGAGCGTGGTAGCACCAATAACGACAGCCCTAATATTATGGTATGTGGAATCGATACACCCATTGGAATTGTTTTAACCAATAGTTAATATATCCACTACTGAAAGCCTGGTTCAGGTGATTACTTATACCCTGCCCCCAATGGAAGAAAGACACAGGGAAGGTTTCGGGAATAACACATTGTTATTAATCATGAACATGACACATGAAATTCTGAAGAAAACAAATTGCTGGGTATGTGCCCATTTACCACAGCATGCTGGGAAAGGAATAGGGTGGTATGTACAGCCATTACCATTAAGTTCTGCATGAAGTGCATCTTTAGGTGCAATGTTCTATGGGAAATGGAATGAGAGTAGTATGGGTCAATTGGACAGAACCAAATGAGTTTGAGGAAGAAATAATGAAACCTGTGGGTTGTTCCATATTCCATAAAGCACAAGTAATGGCCCCAGTGCCCACGAGGGGAAGTACGCGAAAGATAACACGGCAAAATAGACGAGATAGATTGTCCCCACCAGAAAAAACATCTGTAATGACGTTTCGTGTAAGAACAGAAGGGGACAAAGATGCAATACCCCCATCTTACACGGTAAATTGTAGCCCAAGAACTGTCCCTTTTTGTCTAAAAAAGAAAGGCTCTTTTTCAGTCGGAACATATACTGGATGAATGAATACAGTGGTATTAAAATGGGAAATACAACCAATATATGTAGGTGATCCAGTTTATTTTATATGTGGAGAGAAAGCATATCCTTGGTTGCCCAGAAATTGGGGAGGTACATGTTACCTAGGTCTACTGTTCCCAGGAGTATTCCTCTTAGAAACAGCAGACATGGCCAGACTATCCAGAACTAGAGTCAAAAGGACTGACGAGGGTGTTTTGATAGCAACTGGTGTAGCAAAATCATTAATTCCAGGCTTAGGGCAGATAGTGAACTCCTATAATATAAGGCAGCTGTCCAGAATACTAAAAAATTCCATAAACACAACTACAGATATACTATTTAACATGACGCTGAAAGAAAGAGGAATCAGGTTAATGACGCTGCAAAATAGAATGGCTCTCGATGTAATCCTGGTTGATCGTGGGGGAATTTGCAAAATAGTGGGATCAGCGTGTTGCGTTTATGTCGATGAATATTCCCCTACGATCTTTGAAGCGATAAAGAAAATGCATGTCCTAAGCTCCGAACTCCCTACTGAAGAAGGATGCTGGGGAATAGGGTCTTGGTTTTGGGGAATACTACGTTCTTGGGGATGGAAGTTTATTTCGATATTAGTAGTGGTGTTTGGAATATTCCTAACGTGCTGTTGTTGCATACATTGCCTACCAATAGTTTACGCTGAGGTAACTGAGGGATGTACGGAGGGATGTATGCATAAGATGACAAAGAAAAAACAACCTCATGGTCGAGCTGACCAAGACACAAATGAGATGAAAACAGTAAAAGAGTTGATGGCTATAGATATTGATGAAGACGATGATGTTTACGATAGCATGAAAAATTCAGACATAAGTACTTCAGACTCATCATCACTAAGGGAGGTTTCAATAAATCGATGAGACGTTTGGCATACGGCCAAAGGAGGGTTTGTCAGTCTAGAAAAATGGATACCTCTACTGCGTGACCGCAAACGTATTTTGGTGGCCGTGGGCCAACCGTCTCATGCACGATATGACAGAATATAGGTTTTCGAGTTTGCCAATAAACCGCCATTTTGATGTAACAAGAATCGCCATTTTGTTTTCTAACCATTGCTCATTGCTTTCTGTTCTTATTGCTTCGCAGTACATTTTCCGCTTACACTGCTCGACTGTAAAACATTGTTGTCTGCACGTAAAAGGACAAGGCCGCAGGGCCGCGAGGATAACAAGAGTTTGTTGAAACACAACGTAGGAAGCGCCAGGAAGAATGCCCGGCTGCCTCCCGAATGAAAGAGAGCTGCAGGGCATTTAATCATTTCGCAGCTGCCAGCCAGTCCCGTTATATGGTAGAATATGTTAGAATAATGCAGCTAAAGGCTTGAATTATGCTTTTCTTACGGCCTCCCTTTTCTGAGCCCCGTTAGAGCGTGTCGGCTCCCAGGACACGAATAGCACCTCATAGATAGCAAGGTCTGGAATGCAACTCTCTCCCCCGTATGTAGCTCGCTTCCAAGAACAGAAGAGCAAATTGCAAATTGTTACTAGAATAGATGTTTGAAGGTGTCATAGTTGTCAAAAATGTCCATCATCACACCAAGTTCAAAGAAACCCAATAAAGGGCGGTGTTAAACATGTCATAGCTGATTGTTTGATATGCATTTTGTATATATGTAACTGATGTACGTAATTCACTCTCTTGCGTCCCTCGAGGTCTAGAGATACACGTTGCGGGGCGTGAGACCGAGTTGGCCAACTGAGACTTTTGCTTTGCAATAAACCCTAGCTTTGGGAATACAACCTTGTGTCTGGCGTATCTATCGTGTGTGGTGACTCGCCTTGTTTCCATAGACGTTAGGGACCCCTAAGGGCCCGTTTCAATGCTGCTCTATTCTTCTACTGAGCATTGCAAGCATTACCGTTTTCTTGGCTTCTTGCGTTCCAAGCCTATTTACATGCATTCAGTTAGACACATATTTTCATCTTACTTCATGGTTACGTTTCTGTTTGCTAACATCGTTTCTTCTTATATGTCCATTACATTGTTACTCTTTGTTTTTAGTCCTTGTGTGTCAGTTTTCCTTTCGTCGTTTGTGTTCATTTGTTGTCACCATCTGCCCTCCATTAAGGCTCTCTGGGTCTCTTCAGGGACTGTTTGTAAGTAATCTTCATTTCGTAACAGCTTCTGGAATGGTTGTCTCAGTGGGTACCTTGCAGCCCACGATTGTCTGGTTATTGGCGCTTAAATAGATATACATGTCCCTCTGATGGGTACTGACAGAGCCCCGCTGTGGCTCTCTGTTGGTTTATTTGCTCCTTATATGTCACATATCTTGGCGAGTATGTTTCTGGCATTACGACATGGGTGGCTGGAGTGTAGGCCATATTTGGGACCTCCTCTACGCAAGAATGGGTTGTACAAAACCCACGATTGGTAAAATAATTCAATCTGGATGTACAGAACGGCTTACCTTTTACGCAAGGGGTGTCACAGGTTTCCCACTTTCTCACCTGAGTTCACTGCTTGCTGGAGTTCTTGGGAGGAGTCCAGGGAGTCCGGGATTCGAAGAAGGTGTACTCGGAGGCGGGTACACGGAGTCCGGGAAGCAAGACAGGATAGGGAGGAAGGAGGATAGTAGGAGGAAGTGGGGGGTCCGGGAACCAGGAAGCAACAGAGTTCAGCGAAGGCGAACTACAGAGCACACGTCTAGCCACAGCAATCAGTAGCGTTGAGACACGCAGGGCCGCGGGGGCATGGCTTCTTTATAGAGCGTGCTACGTCATACGTGAAAGCTGGTAGGCAGCATTCTGTGTTTATTGGCTATGTTGGAAGTACAGCAGAGTGTAAGCCCCGATGTGCTTACAGGACCAGGAGGTCCAAAAGGGCGTGTCCGACGGTTCATGACAGCATGCCTCCTCCGAAAACCCGTCCCGCCGGGTTTGCCTGGGTGTATGAGATGGTACCTTCTGAGTAATCTGGGGGTATTTAAGTTTGAGATTGGTTCCCAAGTGCTTTCACTGGGAGGGTATCCCTTCCATTCAACCAGGTACTGGAGCTGACCACGTTTGTATCTGGAGTCACATATTCTGGACACTTCATATTCCAGTTGGTCATTGACAAGTACAGGATTGGGCCTGAGGGTAGTCCGGGAGGACTGGATGTATGGTTTCATTAGAGACGTATGAAAAACTGGGTGTATTTTCTTCCAAGAGTCTGGTAATTTGAGTCAGAAGGCTACTGGGTTAATGATTTCTTTTATGGGAAAGGGCCCATAATACCGGGGAGCCAGTTTATTCGGTCGAAGATGTCGGGGCAGTAGTTTCGAGAATAGCCAGACCTTATCTCCTACTGCGTAGGAGGGACCTGGTGTTCTTTTTGAAATCCGTATAATGCTTGGCATGAGTTCAGGCCCTTTCTAAATGCTCTTTGGCTTCCTTCTGTACATTGATGAGTGTTTCGATCCAGGAATCAACTGTAGGAACAGGTGTAGGATGTGGGAGGACAGAAGGTAGCATCGAAGGGTGAAATCCTTCACTGCAGAAAAAGGGGCTGGTCTTGACAGACGAGTGATCTGAATTGTTATAGGAGAATTCCGCCACAGGTATTAGAAGTGACCAATCTCCTGGACCTTGGTAGTGAAACAACAAAGATATTGTTCCAGGGTTTGATTCACACGTTCGGTAGCCCCATTAGTCTGTGGATGATATCCTGAAGAGAGGGCACGTTGGATTCGTAGTATCCAGCAAAGGGGTTTCCAAAATTGAGATATGTATTGAGGTCCTCTGTCTGATATGACCTTGGAAGGGAGTCCATGAAGTCTAAATATGTGTTCCAGGAAGATTCCAGCAAGTTCTGAGAAAGAAGGTAGCTTATATTATGGTGTAAAATGAGACATATGAGTGAATAAATCTATGGTGACCATGATAGTCGTGCAACCTCTGGAAGGTGGGAATTCCACAATGAAGTCCGTAGCAATAATTTCCCAGGCCTTGTTGGTAGTGTGGGCTGAAGTAGGAGGCCCGCCGGTCTTTTGTTATCATGTTTGTTTTGACTGCAGACTGCACAGGCTTGGATGTACAGTCGTACGTCAGTTTTCATTCTCGGCTACCAAAATTGTCTTTGTATTAGATGGAGGGTGTTTGTGATGCCACGATGTCCGGAGTGAAAGGTATCGTGGCAGAGGGTTATTATCTTTTGCTGTAGTTTCTGTGTGGGGATGACTAAACCTTTATCCTTGAAAAGATATCTGCCCTTTGTTCTCAGATTCCATCGGTTCATTCCTGAAAATTCTTTCCATAGTTCAGAGGACTGGGTTTGTATCCGAACATCGTCCAGGAGGCTGATTGCTTGAGCTACGAATATCGTATGTGGAAACATTTTAGGGAATGACCGGTCTTCAAGAGTTTCGTAGTCGGGATAAGGCGTCAGCAATTATATTCTGTGTTCCAGGGACATGATGAATCTGGAACTGGTACTGGGCAAAGAAGAAGGCCCAACAGGCCTGACGGCTATTTCTACATTCCAGAGCATGTAAAACTTGAAGATTCTGATGGTCCGTGCAGACCTGGACAGGATGTATTGCTCCTAGAAGTAGATGACGCCACTCTGTGAAGGCTTGACGGATGGCTAGCAGTTCCTTTTCCAAAACAGAATAATGGGTTTCACTGGGAGTTAGTGTCCATGAAAGATAAGCAATGGGATGTTCCAGGCTGTCGTCGAATTCCTGTTTTAGAACTGCTCCAATGGCGTGGTTCGAGGCGTCTGTTTCCACTAGGAAAGGTCGATTGATGTCTGGTTGAGCCAGGACTGGAGCTTGTGTAAACTCTGTCTTTAACCATTGGAATGCCTCCTCTTGGGCTGTTGTCCTAAGAAAGGGAGTAAGGTATGAATTTCCGTAAAAGTTAGCTAAGCCCAGGAAGGATTGGATTTGTTTCATGGTAGTCGGAATAGGCCAGGATAGTATGGCTTTTACCTTGGAGTGATCCATTCCAATACCTTCTGGGCTAAGGACAAATCCTAGATAGTGAACAGTAGAGACATGGAAAAGGCACTTCTCGGGTTTAGCCAGGAGCTTGGGTTCACGTAGTCGTTGTAACACTGCCTTAACATGCTCCTCATGCTTAAGATGCTCCTTAGAGAATATTAAGATATCGTCCAGATACACAATGACGAAGAGGAATAACATATCTGAAAACACCCGATCCATGAAGTGTTGGAAGACCGCTGGGGCATTTGCAAGTCCTAAGGGCATGACCAAGTACTCAAAGTGACCAAAGGGTGTTCTAAAGGCTGTCTTCCATACGTCTCCCTCTCTAATATGGATCAGATGGTAGGCACCTCTGAGATCCAATTTAGTGAAGACTACGGCTCCTCTTACTGCTTCCAGGATATCTGAGATCAAGGTCAATGGATAGTGATCTTTCAGGGTGCACTGATTTAAACCTCGATAATCAAGACAAGGTCTTAGCTCATTGGTATCCTTTTTTGGAACAAAAAACAGTGAGGCTCCGGCTGGGGATTTGGATGGTCGTATGGTGCCATTTTCAAGGTTAGTATCTAGTATTCACGGAGGGCCCTTTTCTCAGGTTCGGATAAGATGAACATCCTTCCAAAGGGAATCACAGCTGAAGGTTCGGTATCAATAGCACAGTCTTCGGGTCTATGAGGAGGTAAGGCTTGAACAATGGCAGAAGAGAACACATTGGCGTATTCCTGATAGACTTTAGGAAACTGGATGATATTTGAGACTGTGAGCGGACCTTGATGGTCTGCTGAAGCTCCTTCCGATGGTGTCGGAGCGGAAGCCAGGAGTAAGCAATGAGAAGTGCAATGTTCGGAACCCAGAAACAAGGAACCTGCTGCCCAATTGATGTTTGGGTTGTGTCTTTGTAGCCAGGTCATACCCAAAACCATTGTGTAATGGGCAGACTTTATGATGTCAAACTTTATCTTCTCTCGATGGTGGTTTATTGCGAGCTCAATTTCCTTGATTTGAAGGGTTATGGGTCGTGAAGAAAGGGGTCTTCCATCGATCGCTTCTACGGGTTGCATGATATCCTGGGTTTCATATGGAATATGCTGTTTAAAGACCCAATCTTGATCTAAGAATATTCCCATGGCTCCACAATCCACAAATGCCAAAATGGGGTAGGTTTCCTTCTTGGATGGCGATAGAAAGGCCTGTAAAATTACCAGATTGTTTTGTCCACGAGAGTTCAAGGATGGAATAGATGTGGAGCAAACATCTCTCTCCCGAAACTGTGCTCCATCTAGAATCGGGAGCTGGCATTTCCCGAATGCCGTGGAGGGGCTATAGGACACTCTCTCACTAAATGTTTGTCCGAGGCACAATACATGCATAACCCCGTATGGATCCTTCGCATCCTTTCTTGGGGGGATATGGGTCCACAGAAAGCCCCTACTTGCATGGATTCGGGTTCGTTACTAGGGGCAGGAACAGAATCAGACTTCGAGGAAGAGGGGTACCTTGGTCTTCCTTTTCTCTGCCTTCCTTTCCTGGATGCGGAAGTCAATCTGCAGAGCGAGATCCATAAGGGCTTGGAATGAACTTGGGCGAACCACTCTGGCTAGTTCATCCTTGATGTCTTCCTTTAGCCCTCTTCGAAAAAGAGTGAAGCAGGCTTCTGAGGACCAATCCGCTTCTTTAGCCAATTGTTTAAACCGTGTTACATATGTGAGCATGTCCTGGGAGCCTTGTTGGAAATCGAGGAGACGTTCCTGAGCACTATAGACCTGTTCTGGGTGGTCAAACATGGTTTTAAGAGCTTGAATGAATCCGTCATAATCATCCAGGAGGGCATCTCCGGCATTAACTAAAGGTGTGGCCCAGGTTAATGCATTCACAGAAAGGTGCGAAATAATAAAGCCCACCTTAGCCCTGGGAGTAGAATAATAATAGGGCTTAAATGTAAAGTGGACTAAACAGGTATCAAGGAATCCACAAAGGTTTTTTGCAGACCCATCATATTTGTCCACAATGCCGCCCAATCGTACGCTTTCCTTCGTGGCGGAGTCGCGGGACAAGACTAATTGTTTTAATGCGGCATTCTCTGCCTTTAGGTTTTGTACTTCGGTCGTTAGTTCTTGCATGCCGCGCATAAGATCTTGAATGGCCGCCTCCATGTCTGTATTGGCTTCAGTTAGGTGGTGTCTCAATCTGTCACAGGTTTACCACTTTCTCACCTGAGTTTGCTTCTTGCTGGAGTTCTTGGGAGGAGTATTCTTCCTTACGGTCCAGGTTTTGTACAACCCCGTACGTACGGCCGTCTTCGGGTTTCAGCGTTTGTTCAGCTTCTATGTCAAGGGTCAATTGGAAACTCCAGGAAGTCCAGGATTCGAAGAAGGTGTACTCGGAGGCAAGTACACAGTGTCCAGGAAGCAAGTCAGGATAAGGAGGAAGAAGGATAGTAGGAGGAAGCGGGGTGGCCGGGAACCAGGAAACAACAGAGTTCAGCGAAGGCGAACTACGGAGCACATGTCTAGCCACAGAAATCAGTAGCGTTGAGAAGCGCGGGGCTGCAGGGGCGTGGCTTCTTTATAGAGCGTGCTATGTCATACGTGAAAGCTGGTAGGCAGCGTTCTGTGTTTAATGGCCATGTTGGAAGTACAGCAGAGTGTAAGCCCCGATGTGTCAAGGACCTGGAGGTCTAAAAGGGCGTGTCCGACGGTTCATGACAAGGGGTGCTTTACCTATCAACTGATACCACACGCAACAAGGCTCTCAGTTGGGGACATGACTCCATTATAGCAGCCCATCCGGGACAAAAGAAAACACTACAGCTGCTAAAAAGATGGTGTTGGTGGTCTTCAATTACATGAGATGTAATTGATTACTTTTCTACATGTTCGGTATGCATGCAATGCAAAAACACTCCTGGCAAGCCAGTCGGTTTGTTACAACCCTTACCTGTTCCCCATAAACCTTGGCATATGATTTTGATGGATTTTGTGGTAGAATTGCCACGGAATAACGGTTACAATACCATATGGGTTGTGGTGGACTATTTCACGAAACTGGCACTCTTTGTTCCCTGCATTGAGCTACCAACAGCTCCTGTCTTGGCTGATTTATTCATCCGAAATGTGTTTCTGTTTTTTGGTTTACCCTCCATAATAATCACTGACAGGGGTTCACAATTTGCTTCATGCTTTTGGAGAGCACTGAGCTCTGTGTTGCTAATAGACGACCGGATGTCCAGCGCTTACCATCCACAAAAGGATGGGCAGACCAAAAGGGTCAACAGTACTATGGAACAATACGTGTAGTGTTTGTGTCTCCAGTTTCAATCCGACTGGATTACTGTTCTCTCAGCCGCAGAATTTGCATACAATAATTCCTACCATAATGCCATAGGTACTTCACCTTTCTATGCTTTGTATGGGCAACATCCCAGATCTATTCCTCTGGATTCCGGTTTATCTATGGATACACCAGCTGCAGGTCATAATATCAGAAATCTCATTCAATTGCAGTCTAAAGTGAAACAACAACGGGAGCAGGCAAGAAAACAAACCAAGATCTATTCAGATGCTCGCAGAGTACCTGCACCAGTTTACAAACCAGGTATGAAGGTATGGTTATCTTCTAAGAACTTTCGTATACCTGGTAAAAAGAAGTTGTTACCTAAGTACAGCGGTCCATATGAGGTCCGATTAATCCGGCTGCTGTCCGCTTGGCATTACCTTAGCGATGGCGAGTGCATCCTGTTTTGCACGTGTCTCTCATCAAACCATGTTCTGATAACACGAGGTTGCCTATAAGACCTGTATCTATTTTAGTCAAAGGTTCAGATGAATTTGAGGTACGAGAAATTCTGGATATGCGTCTTCGAGCTGGTCGACTATTTTATCTGGTGGACTGGAAGGGATATGGTCCTGAAGACAGATCCTGGGAACCTCTTTCCAATATCCATGCACCTGCCTTGTTGCGGAAATTCCACTCAAAGAGGGATGTGTCAGTCCCTTTGGGGGGTGGCACTGTCATGCATGGCAGTCAAACCACGTCCGGACCTGTTACTCACCTTCCGCACAGACCTGGTTATGCCCATAGAACTGCAAAGCCCTTCTAGTCAAGATGGAGGCTGTTTGCTACCTTGCCTGGAAAACGACATTTGCATTATACACTTCGTTAGTTCACGTGATTAGGAATTGTCACGTGTGTTTCACCTTACGTTTATAAGCAGCGTGGGGACGTCGCTCGCTGCTTCTGATTGAACAAACATGGAGTCTTGTAGCTGAAACTTTGATCTGCGTCCTCACATCCCTTCAGCAACTTCCTGGTGTTTCCTTGTTCTGCGTGTTCTTTTCTACATGCTACCTTCAGCCGCATTCAAGACCGAGGTATGGTTTTCCCTGCACCCGCGGTCTCTGGTATCCTGACTGCGAGTACTTCGGCAGCTTGTAAATCCACATGCGGTTTCCTGAACACCTAATGTGCGGCTCCTGGCTGCGTGTACTTCAGCAGCGTGTAAATTCCACACGCGGTTTCCTGAACTCCTAACGTGCGGCTTCTGGCTGCATGTACTTCGGCAGCATGTAAAATCCACACGCGGTTTCCTGAACTCTTAACGTGCGGCTTGCTGCCTGTGTGTACTTTGTTTGCGTGTAAAAACCACACGCGGTTTCCTGCACTTTTCACGCATGGCTGCCCTGGCTGCATGTACTTTGTTTGCGTGCAAAACCACACACATTTTCCTGAACACTTAACGCGTGGCTGCCCTGGCTGCGTGTACTGTGTTCGCGTGTCTTCACCACACGTGGTTTCTGGAACTCTGTGCAAATCCACATGCAAGTTTGTGCTCTGATACAATCCAGTCACCTGTGAAGAAACAACAGGTGGAATTCCGTTCTACATGGGAAAGGAAGTACTGCCAACAATTGTTAATTCAGAATGTGATTGTGCACGTTACTTTGGATGCTATCCTGTGGTGCACCAACCCGGTATCTAGCGTGACCCTCATGCCGTTCGGGATAAGTTTTCCCTTACTAACCTTCCCTCCTTTTCGTTGGTTCTTTATTGGATTACCACTGGATTACTTCAGAGACTTCATGACAGAGACTTTGTTCTACTCATCCACAAGCTGACTTCAAATCATCTTCAGGTTAGTGTTGTCCTAACTGATGAAATATTAGGGTGCAACATTATTGGAATACGTATTCATTACGTCTTATTTAATCCTAGGCTGACTTCCAATTTTCCCCACGCCCTTTCCAGTGATTCCTCCCTCTGCCTGTTCTATCAGTCAGAGAGCGGTATCATTTGGAAAGTCTATTTTTGACTACACTACTTTCAAGCCGTCTACCTCCTTAAGGATCCGGAAGACCCTTCAATTGTATCCTTTATGGTAATACCTGTATCCTTTTGCTGGGTATAATATACGTGGTTGATTTGTGACATTAGGCACCCCAAAAAAGGAATATGATGTGCATGCACCCCCCGGTAGCCCACGTGCATGGAATAAACCTATGGCAGTACACCGTGGCACTCGGGAACACAAAAAATGCATACACGTGGAAAACGTAGGCTACTCTGACCTCGAAAATGAGGTACGCGACACACATGGGGAACCACAGTGGGAAAAATAAGTGTGCGCGACTCACCCTCTGCCTTGCGTGGAAAAGAAAAACACACGTGCCGGGGATGTCTGCAGTAGCAGCATCTCCCTGTGCCGCTGGGGGTGGTGGCATGGCTGTCCCTGCATGTGGCTGGACATCATTCCCCTGTGGAACAGCCTGGCAACGTCCCCCTCTGTGTCCACCTTGGCCTCCCTGGACTCCCTGGCCACTACGGCCACATGCTGCACCACGCCCAGCTCTAGGACATCGCCCAGCTTTGCCGCCCTTACCTTTTGGTGGCCTCCCAACCATGGCACAGATGGACTACTGCCAATGGGAGGTGCAAACGACAATTGTCCTGGGCAATTGGGATCAAGGGGCAAGGTACGTGATGGTAGACGCATCCCTGTGCTCCTGCGAGGCTGTCTGTGACCCCTGGTGAAAAAAGACGGGTCACGCAATGTTCAGGCACCCCCAAAAAAAGGAATAAGACGTGCACCCAACCCCCGGTAGACCACGTGCATGGAATAAACCTCTGGCAGTACGCTGTGGCACCCAGGGACACAAAAAATGCGTACATGTGGAACACGCAGGCTACTCTGACTTCGAAAATGGGGTACGCGACACACATGGGGAACCACAGTGGGAAAAATAAGTGTGCGTGACTCACCATCTGCCTTGCGTGGAAAAGAAAAACACACGCACGTGTGTCTGTATGCAACTCCCCCGCCAAAAGAAGGACCTTTCCTCGAATTTCACGCTAATGACTGTTTTTTCATGTGCAGAGTCACTCTGCATCAAGATGGCCACGCAACTACACACAGAAGACCACGCTCCTGCCCAGAAGGCCATTTACCTGCCCCACAAGTCCTGAGCAGCCTTCTACGAGTCTGCTGCCAACGTGCCCTGCAATTTGGTGCCTGCACAGAAGACATTACCAGAGGTCCTGTTGCTGCAACCACATCTGCTGAAACAGAAGACTCCCAATTGCTGCACCATCGCTCCACAGCCCAGCCCCAGGACCCAGTTGCCCACCCACACCTGCCTCAGGGGTTGCCATGTTAGTCTAAGCACCATATGGGGCTAGTGGAAACCCCCAGTCAGAGAGGCAGAGGGCTGCCAGCTTCACTGCCAATGAAGGTGGCATCCTGGTGGAGCAAGTCCTGGGCCATTATGATGCCCTCTTCTCGACACCGCGCCTCAACAAGAATGATGGAGGGGGATCTGGTCGGACATCATGGATGCCATCAACGCGGTGTGGGTGGCATCTTGCAACTACCAATGCGTCCGGAAGTGCTGGGAGGACTTCAAGTCCAGGACCCACAGCAAGGCCCGGCGCCTCGTTGAGGCTCGTGGAGAAATGGGGCACCGGGACCGGTTGAGCAACATCCAGATGTGGGTCCTGGAGCGCACACACCCAGCGCTTCACCACCAGGTCCTTGAATTACAGACCCGTCTAGAGTTGAGTGGTAAGTGTCCATGTGCTCTTGTCCAGCGTACTGCATGTTGAGGTGTGGCAGGAGTGGGCACCTCGGCCGTATGTCTGGCATGCCCCATGTATGGATGTCTGTGTGCAGGGACGTGACAGTGCTGCATGTGAGTCCAGTCAAGCGTGTTCCACATCAATGGTGTCTGTTTTGCAATGCATGATGTGCGCCAGCATGTGACGAGGCACACATGTTTGCATGCCTGTGTTGTACTCAGCCATGTTTGTGGTGTGATACATGGATACTTATGTCACCTTCATGGACGTGCACGGTGTACATGTGCGTGTGTCTGAGTGGTGAGTGTGTGATTGGGATTCGGCAGGGATGCATGACACATGTCCATCTGGATGCATGATTGACTGATGCAGCACAGTTGCTAATGCGTGCTCTGTGACACGGTGGTGTGTGTGCATGTGATGTGCATGTCCCATGATGCATGTAAGGTTCAGCCTTTGGGCTTTGTAACGCCCCAGCAGCGTTTCAATATTTTATGAACAATGTCCTTCGAGAGCTAATTGATGTCTGTGTCGTCGTATACATTGACGATATCCTGGTGGACTCATCTTCTGAACGGGACCATGTGAAGCACGTTCGTGCTGTACTTGGAAAACTTCAGCAACATAAACTGTATGCCAAATTAGAAAAATGTTTCTTTCACACTACTGAGGTCGAGTTTCTTGGGTTTGTCCTGACTCCATGTGGTGTTCGGATGGATTTGCGGAAAGTAGATGCCATCCTCAAATGGCCCTCCCCAACTTCAATCAAAGGAGTTCAGAGCATGCTTGGATTTGCAAACTTCTACCGAAGATTAATTCCAGCATTTTCGCATTTGGTGCATCCCATAGTGTACATCTTTATTACGGAAGAACAAACGCTTTCAGTGGTCTGATGAAGCGGAAAGAGCCTTCCAAGACCTAAAAAGAAAATTCCCCTCAGCCCCAGTTTTAAAACATCCACGCCCAGATCTCCTGTA
Organism: Ambystoma mexicanum; assembly: GCF_040938575.1. Lineage (NCBI taxonomy): Eukaryota > Metazoa > Chordata > Amphibia > Caudata > Ambystomatidae > Ambystoma > Ambystoma mexicanum. The sequence goes on along the minus strand of NC_090937.1, from coordinate 1,565,423,409 downwards.
CGTGGTAGAAACTGATGCTTCCAGTTTGGCAATGGGGTCGGTCCTTTCTCAAAAAGACCCCGAGACAGGCCAACTGCACCCAGTAGCCTTTTGGTCACGAAAGTTCTCAGCACCTGAATTGAATTATGCCGTAACCGACAAGGAGCTTCTAGCCATCAAGGCAGCATTCAAGGCTTGGAGACACTGGGCCTCATAACGAGTCCGCTTTGACGGAATGCAGTGATTCCGTGTCGACAGTCACTCTGTTTCCGTGACCGCAAGGTTGCGGAACGAATGGTCGGTTACGGCACGTGGGTCGCGCGCAACACACCGAGGCGGAAACGGAGTCACCACCATCACGTAAACACCTACGTGCGCGGACTTAGCAACGTGTCCGCCGGCACCGACACGGAAACACCGGAAGCGGAAATACCATGACCGCGGGGAAAAAAACAGAAACAGAGAGGCGGCCATTATATAAAGCACAATCCACTGCCATTCGCAGACACCACAGGTCACCTCCCTGAGACTGACAAACCATCCATCACCATAATGGCATCCAGGATACCAGCACGCAGGCAGAGAAAGCAGCGCTTCAGTGAGGCTGAGCTCAACAATGCTGAAATGCTCTTTAGTGCAGATCAGCAGTGCGCTACTCAGCAACGCCGCAAGGAGGTGTTGGAAGAGGCAGCACGCAAGTGCACAGCGGTTGGCGTGACCACACGCTCAGTGAATGAGTGCCACAAGAGGTGGGATGACCTCAAGCTCGGGGTGCGCAACCTCATCACAGCACACCGCCAACACAGCACTGGTACTGGTGGAGGCCCTGCATCCCCTCTGAAGCTGCAATCGTGGGAGGAGCGCTGCAGCAGTGTCATGCACCTCGAAGGCATCCACTGAATAGGAGAGGCAGAGGCAGGAGTGAGCCCACCTGCAGATGCTGGTAAGTGCACAGAGTACAAAGCCATACGCGTGATTGGGAGTGACCCAATGGACCCACTCCCAATGCCCTCCCCCAAACAGGACAGGAGTGACCCAATGGGCCCACTCCCAATGCCCCCCCAAACAGGGCAGGAGTGACCCAATAGATCCACTCCCAATGCCCCCCCCCCAAACAGGGCACGAGTGACCCAATGGACCCACTCCCAATGCCCCCTCCAAACAGGGCAGGAGTGACCCAATGGACCCACTCCCAATGCCCCCCCCCAAACAGGGCAGGAGTGACTCAATAGACCCACTGACTGGCCAAATGACGAGTATCACATCCCCAAAGCACGACCCCTCGAAATTCACACAGTGCGTGCACGACTGGAAGCAGAGACATACACCTGTGTGTATCAATGGTCAAAAGTGTTGAATTGCAAGTGGACATGGATTGTGATGTTTGATGCATGTGATGGACACATTACGTAACACCACACAACTAACCGCATGCCCTCTGTATCCCCACAGTCGTGACAAGTGACAGCGACGACGGACAAGAGGCTACGCAGCGGCCACCTGCAGGCGCACAACGCAGCACTCATGTCCAGGAGGATGATGCGAGCTGCTCTGGCACACAGGCATCAGCAGAACCAGGCACACCGGCAACATCAGGCACACCGGCTGCAGCAGGCACACCGGCAACATCAGGCACACCGGCTGCAGCAGGCACACCAGCAGACGACACCATCCCCATGCAGCCACCCACCCTGGCCCCGGATGATGATTCGCAACCCATCTGCACAGCTGAGGAGGCTGCATCAAGTGATGGGAGTGCCCCGGCCATGCAGGCCGAAGCAGTACAACAGGGTGAGGGGGACAACATGGATGGCCTGTCACCCATCCATGGCCTACAGTTCAGCCCCCCAGAACTGCACAGCCCCATGCACTCCCCAACTCCATCCATGGCCGAGCTCTGTACACGATTGCAGCGCTGTCATGATGCCTACCCCCGGGCATCTGGACCAAGCCCATCAGCCCGGGAGCAGGCATCCAGACATTTATTAAAACCTCAGCAGCCCCAGCTAGGGGCTATCTGGGTTCAGTCCTGGCACCTTAGGCGCCAGGCTCATAGTAGAAATCAGTCCTGGCGCCTAAGGCGACAGGCTCATAGTCATTACTTACCTCAGGCAGACCATGCTGCAAATGAATCCAAGCCAACGTGACGCCTGGAGGGGACTATTTTACTACAAGTACTATTTTTTACTCGGGTGTGGTTCTAGGGACTTCTTACCTGGGACTACTTTTGAAGCTATTTAAACCACGTCCGACCAGCAACACACGCTTCGTGTTATTCTGCATTCTGCAGCGTAACGCTCACCGTGCCTGCAAGCCAGCATCCAGTCTTCTGCCACGCCTGCCTCGAATCCGGAGCTCCTAGAAAAAGGGGAAAGAAGGAGAAAAGGTTAGGTCACGGACATTATTTTAATTCTTTACCTGATTCTGGATCTGGCACGACTCTGAGCCTGAAAGGACATTACTTCAGCACGTGTCGCATCGCCGGCAGCAGCGTTGCGTCTTACTCACAAGTCTACAGCATCTTTCGACTCGACGCTGCCTCCATCATTTTCTTCGGTGAACTCCAGTACCTGGGGGAAAACAAAAGGAATAACAAGGTGAGCCTAGAGAGCCGACAAATACAATCACTTTTACCACCAGGCTTACCTGATTTACCACCGGAGGCATTACCCTTCAATATCCGCAACTTTTACCGGACAGTGTTGGGTAATACAGACTCTTACCTGAACGCCATCAGCAGCCTCCAGACAATATCTTTAGCTGCAATTCAACAAGGGAATGCAAGAGTGAACATCGGACAGATTGAACTCTTTGAACTTTATAAACCCCAGAGTCAATATTCCTCCGGGAATCTTCCAGTACCTCAAACCAGTGAAGTAACTGGTATCTACGCGCCCCTGCATGCCACGCAGGATGGAGAGCTCATCATTTAAAAACATAAGTTGAGGATACTAATTGGTAATATCGGAGGTGACTAGTGGGGAGAACGAGAACAGTGGGGAGGGACCATCACTAAAATCCACGGGGCTAAATCCCTTTCTCCACTTGCAGGAGAATACTTCAGAAACCGACCAACTAGCCCAATTGTTAGGGGAACTTAGGGCAGAAGTGCACTCCGGGCACCAAGAAACTGATGCCCTCAGGGGAGAACTGATTATGTCAAAGGAGATGATCATGCTAGGCAACTGCTGCAAAACCAAGCTGGGCAAACACCACTACCTGGACTCGGGGCGGATCCAACTCCTGTTTCATCGAGCAATCCTGTGCAAGTGGTTCTACCAGGGCACATTCCTTTAGCTCCACCAGAGTGTTTTGCTGGGGACCCGAAAAGGTTTGCCGTGTTCATGAACCAATGCCGCTTGCACTTTTTATGCATACCCGGAGCTTTCCCAAACGACCAAGCCAAAGTAGCCTTCATACTATCATACCTTAGTGACAGCCCAGCGGATTGGTCAATTCAACTAGTCAACCAGGATGACCCTCTTCTTCAGGATTTTCAGGGTTTTAAATTGAGTATGGAAAAACTATTCGCCAGACATTCACAGGGACAGGCCCTGGATAACGAGCTTTTATCCCTACGACAAGGTAATCAGGATCTGCTAACATATATCGCAACCTTCAATAGGTTGGTGGTGGAAACCGGATGGCCAGAGGAAAAACGAGTTACATTATTTCATCGTGGACTTCGGGGTGAACTCAAAGATGTTTTGGCCCAAGTTGTGAACCCACCTCAGGATTGCGCAGAATATATAGACTTAGTGGTCCAGTTAGACCACCGACTTCAGAATAGAAAGGCTGATCGAGCTAAGTTCGAGAATCGGGTATTGGTTAAACCCAATGTTACCCCCAAAGGAACAGATGCATCAGAACCTATGCAGATCGGGGGGATTAAAGGACCCCTAACTCAAAAGGAAAGAGAAAGGAGACGGCAGATGCAATTATGTCTGTACTGTGGGGCCCAGGACATTTTCTACGGGATTGCCCTATAAAACCATCCAAGAAAGTAGTCGGAGTTGCTGTTCGAGAAACGACCACGCCCGCCACGGTAGAGGTCCGCTTGCCGAGCTTGAAGAAGGACACTCAGACCTCGCACCTAATCATATCAATGGTCCTTATTGATCCAAGGCAGCCATCACGTATGCACGCAGTAAGGGCATAAATCGATAGCGGGCCGTAGGAAACTATATGGACCACAAATTGGCTTCTAGGATGAATCTACCTCTCTGCAAAAAGACCACTTCGGATGTCATCACCACAGTCGACGGAACTGAAATTGCCTCTGGGCCTGTAACTCATTCCACTACAGAGATGACATTGTTGGGTCAGGATGGGCATCGAGAGACTATTGTGTTTGATTTAATCAAAGCCCCGCAGTTCCAAATAATACTGGGGATACCTTGGTTGGAAACACATAATGCTTGTATTGATTGGCGAGAGAAGAGAATAACCTTCCCGGATTGTGCATAAACCTGTTACCCGGAAAAACCTTTGAACAAAGGCCTGGCCACAGTCACTAATCCAGTCGTGCAGTTACCGCAGGAATATCAAGAATTCCAGGGCGTTTTCCAAAAAGAACAGGCAAATACCTTACCGCCTCACAGAACATACGATTGTCAAATCGACCTCATACCCGGTGCGCAACCTCCATGCAGTAGGATCTACGCCCTTATGGAACCCGAAAACCTACACCTAAAACAATATTTGGATCAATATCTTGCTAATGGCTTAATTCGTCCAGGGGCGTGGCTTGGCGCCGATGGCGAGCGGTAGCTGATCTGCCGAGCTCCGGCCGAGACGCCATTTCCTGATCCTTTTTCTCCGGCCCATGTGAGGCCCCAGCCCTTGCAGAAGAACGTGCTGTTGGGGGAAGCAGGTCCTGCATCTGAACCACCATCGGGCCCACCGAATTGGACCTCCTAGACGCCACCGTGGCCCTAAAACGGCTCTCTCTCCCCCGCTCCGATCGAATCCAAGATGGCGCCTTGCATCGCATAGCGGAGCCTCTGAGGGGAACCCCTCCCCCAACAGACTCCCAGGCCTGGTGGGGTGAAGCCGAAGCACGACAAGGAGAACGACCCCCCCCGGGTGCCGCCCGACTGACACCAACAGAAGACTGGCCTGGCTCGGGTCACTCCACCGATCCAGCCCCACAAGACAAGGTGCGTGAGATCTCGCATCACCTGAGAAAGGGGCCCCCGGCCTACCCCTACTCTTCTGATATCCGCCTCCGGGGGCCGCACACCCGGACACGGGGGCTGGCAAAATACAGCCCACGGCCCGAAGTCCAGCTTAAGAAGAGGCCCTCGCTAGCAACCCCGCAAGCTACCTAACTTTTGAGGCCCAGGACATCCACAACCATCACCTCAAGATGGCTGCCAAGAACAAGACCAGAGCCGCCACCATGGACTCCTTTGTTTCCACCAAGGTGAAGAGCCCCACTCAAGCCAGGGCCGGCCCCTCTGAAGTCACCCAGGCAAGCGAAGGGGTGGCCGCCGATAACCACTCTCAGATACTTGATGCCATAGCTTCACTAAAAACGCACATAGACTCTAAGATCGACGAATTCAAAATAGACATTCAACTAATTCGCCAGGACGCTCGCAATTTAGCTGAGAGGGTCACAACCGTCGAACAGTCAACAGAGGATACATCTACGGCCACCACAGCTATGAAGTTAGAAGTCGCCCTCCTGAGGAGGAAAGTCGCCTTCCTGGAGGAAAGGGCGGAAGAGGCCGAAGGCCGGGCCAGACGGGGCAACATTAGGATCCTGGGTGTCCCGTAGGGGAACGAGGGGGCAAACACCACATCCTTCGTCGAAACCCTTCTGCTGCAAGAAATTGGGGCCGGCAAACTGACCCAGGGATTCTCGGTCCAAAGGGCCCACAGATCCCTCCAGAGGCGCCCTCCCCCTGGATCGCACCCCAGACCTATAATTGCTAAGATACTGAACTTTCAGGACAGAGAATCCAGGGAGGGTGGCCCCATCGAAAGAGGGGACTCCAAAATCTCCATCTACCCGGACTATACGCAGAAGGTGCAAAGAGAGAGGAATTCATTTGTCCCGATAAAAGCTAGGCTCCGCCAACTGAACCTAAAATACAGACTACTATACCCGTCACGCCTCAGGGTTATCTATAAGGAGAGAGTGGTATTCATTGATAACCCAGAAGCAGCTAACATGTGGCTAGAGGATAATAACCTGGCCGATGGCAAGGACAACTCACGGACTGAGGCCTAACCCCCTCAGATCCCACAAGCGACCCCAAGCAACAGTAAGAACCACCACATACGACGCCAGAACACAGAAGGTAATCCAACTTCAGTTTATCATTTGGAAACGGCCTCGCTCGGCTCCGTCGCCAGGCCCTTGCCCCACCCCCAGCGTAGAATTCACTCGGTCCAGGCACCCGCCTGACCCAGCTCGCGCCCGACTCCCGGATGGGCTCCGACAGCTCGAGAGCGCCTGAGCACCGCGACAATGTTGTAGTCGCTGGGCGCACCAGTTTGAGTTTTGTTATTAGTTTCACTAGTTGTACAGTCTTCATGCTTCTTTCGCCAACAAAGACCGAGATGGGTCCAGGACTTGACCCGGAAGATCGGAAACCAGTGGTATCCCCCTCGCAGCCTACTTACTGCGGATTAAAGCAGAGCCGGACTCCGGGGACGGAGTCCCGCATCAGATCCGAAACTCAGACCCGATGGCGGCACAGCTCACCGTGATGACATGGAACATGAGGGGTATGGGCTCATACCTCAGACGTAATCGCATACAGTCCTATCTCAAAAGGAAGAAAGTCTCGATTGCACTCCTTCAAGAAACCCACCTCACGACGGAGGCCATGTCCAAGATTGCAGACCGATGGGCCGGGACTGTGAGAGGGTCCCCCTACTCCAAATACGCGAGAGGGGTGCTAATATGGATAAGCCCAGATGTGCCCTTCCAGATGTAGGGGTGTGAACAAGACAAAGAAGGGAGATACGTAGTGATTTGGGGCACAATGGAACAGAACCCGGTCTGCCTGGTCAACTCATACTTCCCACATCACGGGATACCGGCGTACCTCACCACAATGATCACAAAGCTGACTCAGCACCGGGACCGCACCTTTATATGGGGAGGCGACTTCAACTGCGTTGCTGACGCAAGCATGGACAGATCACTGCCTCCCCCCCACCCGAGCATCCTCGCACCCCGGGCCCTGAAGGAAACTCTGGAGCAGCTCAATCTGGTGGATATCTGGAGGGAACACCACCCGGCCGATAGGACTTACTCCCACTACTCAACTCCACACGGAGTCCATACAAGAATTGACTACCTGTTTATCAACAAGGAGCTCGCCCCACGTGCCGCAGCCACAGAGTACCTGGGGCGAACGATCTCCGACCATTCCCCACTAACCATGCTATGGCAGCTGAGGGGCCCCAGACCCCCGATCCCTATGTGGAGGATGCCGACTGCGGCACTTGAAGACCCCGAGTTCAGGGAAAACCTCGCCGAAAAATTGGAAGATTACCTGGAAATCAACATGGGGTCGGTATCCTCCTGGAGCACATTATGGGAAGCTATGAAGGTGGTGACCAGAGGAGAAATTATATCGAGAGCCGGCGGAATTCGCAGGCAATTGAAGATAACGCTTGAAGCACAAGAAGCAGAGATCTCCCGACTAGAGTCTACCCATGACAACTCCACAGAGGCCGAGAACAAATTGAAGGAAGCCCGGGCAGAATGTCAACAAGCTTGGGAAAGACTGGAGAAATTCGATTTCACCACACACACCATCAGATCCCACAAGGAATCGGACAAACCAGGGAGGTTACTGGCCTGGCTCTGCAAGCGGGAACACCCCAAACACCTCCCAATGGAGATACGGGACGCCGATGGGACATCCCACACGACTCAGCTGGGGATCAATGACGCCTTTGCCAGATTCTACACCAAACTGTATGCCCAAAAGGCACAAATTCCTACTGAAGACATTATAGACACACTTGAGGAGATAGAACTCCCCCGTATTTCACCCGAGCAGAGAGAGGAACTGGAGATGGAGATCACTCTTGAGGACGTGCAAGGGACAATCAGGTCCCTCTCTAACAGCAAAGCCCCTGGCAGCGACGGCCTCCCACCTGAGTTTTACAAAACGTACGAGCCCATCCTCACCCCAGTTCTTCACGCGGTCTACCAGGAGGCATACACGAACGGGGTCCTCCCCAACACCATGAAAGAGACCATAATCGTTCCCATGCTCAAGCCACACAAATCACCCACCGACTGTGAGTCCTATCGCCCTCTGGCCATGCTAAACTATGATGCCAAGATTCTCACATCCATATTAGCCCGCAAAATGGCCAGAGTGGTGGGATCCATCGTCCATGAGGACCAGAACGGATTTGTGCCTGGGCGCAACACCACAGCTAACCTTAGGAGGCTACAACATGTAATGGCCGAAACATACGAGAGAGATGAAGACCTGGCGGTGTTGTCGCTCGACGCTATCAAGGCCTTCGACTCCATATATTGGGAATGGATCAGGGAGGTCTTGAGAAGATTCGGCTTCGGAGGGGGCTTCATCAGGTGGATCGAGGTCCTCTATAATTCCCCAATGGCAAGAGTGAAAAAGGGAAGAATGGTATCAGCAGCCTGGGAAATACAAAGGGGAACGAGACAGGGGTGCCCGCTATCGCCCATGCTGTACATACTGGGCCTGGAGCCAATCGCACTATACTTCAGGCAGCAGCTCTTTGACGCTGGCATCAAGGTGGGCAATGTACACCACATAATATCTCTATACGCAGACGACGTTCTCCTATACCTAAGAAACTCCGAAGTTAATGCACCGACAGCACTGGAGGTGCTAGACAATTACGCGAAGTACTCGGGGATCCGATTCAGCAGAAGCAAGTCCTCCGCATTCCCCCTGGCGGGCCTACGCAACACATCAGAAAGCGATCTCCCAGTGATAGGAATAGGTTGGCAACTGGTCAAGTTCCGGTACCTGGGGATCAACGTGAGCCACACCCCGCTACTCGCTCTATAAAATTCTGGTCCAAGCTCCCATTGGCCATGGTGGGCAGAGCAGCGATAGTCAAGATGATCGTACTCCCCCAATTCCTATACTTCTTCGTGAATATTTGCCATTATGTCCGACCGCCCTTCTTCAAGAAACTGGAGGCTATCATCAAGGACTTCCTATGGGGCCCTCACAGGCATAAACTGTCGCTATCCGTTCTTTCCCTGCCACATAAAGAGGGTGGAATAAAGCTACAGGATCTCCAGTTATACTACCTGGCTGCCCAGTTAAGTCACATAACGAAATGGCTCTCGGACGAACCTTCGGCTGAGGCGGAACTACTGAGGCAATCCTCGAACAACGTGATCCCCAAGGAAACCCTATGGCACCCCACACGGCAATCCCTGATCACCTTACAAGTGATTGACCTGGGTAGGAGGATATGGGCCAGGTCCTGCTACATCAGGCGAGTGCAACACCCATACTCTCCGGATAACCCCATTTTAGCAGACACCTGCCGAACAGATGCAGACCTCTCCACAGCAAGGAGGTGGGAAGAAGCCGGCATATACACATGGGGTGACATGTTCGAGGAAGGGGAATTCAGGGACTTTGAATCTCTTAAGGCCTCCGAAGGAATACCCCCGGGCCAGTTCCTCTGGTACCACCGCCTCAAGCAGACTGCCAAGAAACAATGGAACGGCTGGCCGGAGGAACCCTCCCCTGACCCTCTACTTCAAGAAATGCATGACCTCTCGGATGGCTGGAGACCAGTCTCCAGGCTCTATAGCAGACTATGCGATAAACCCAACCCTAAAGGCGAAGCTCTGAGGGCGAGATGGGAAGCGGACCTCAAGACCCTGATTATGGATAAAGAATGGGAAAGAGTGTTAATATTTCCCAAAAAAGTGTCTAGGAATGCTAGATTCGGCCAGATTCAGTTGAACGTCCTGTATAGGACATACATGACCCCACATAGGATCGCCTCCTTCAACAAGACATCCTCCCCTGCATGCCCATGGTGTGGGAACGATAAAGCGGACATGATCCACATGTTTTGGACTTGCACTAGGGCGATGAGACTATGGTCCAAAGCCAGACTTGCATGGACGCCGGAATGACGAGGTACGAATGGACTCCCGGCGAGTGCCTTCTGGGAAAGTACCCCAGACCTAGCAAGTTCAAGCATGCTGTTAGGTTAATGGATATCTCATGCATCCTGGCTAAGAGAACAATTGCGATGGCTTGGAAGACGCCGTCGGGCCCCAGGCACGAACGATGGCTCAAAGAACTCGAGAGATGGACGGTAGCCGAAACCAGGGCCTGGCAAGAAGGAATCACGTCAAGCAGCGAAACTGAGAGCGGCACATTAGAATCATGGAAGGCCCTCCTCAGAGACATACGCTTCAGCGCCGACTACAAGCCCCCCTGAAATTTCGTAGCATCACACTGACACTAATCCCCTGCTCCTAGCCCGAAAGGACAGCCCCTGTATGCGACCCCTCCTGCTTCCTGAAACTCTGGGTCGCTGGCCTTGACCCATCCATCCACTGAACCGTTCACTACAACATGAAGACTGTTGTTGTTTTGTTTGTTCCTTCCCTCTTCCCTGTTCCCCCCTTCACCATTCCCTCCCTTGTTTGAATCACTGCTTAATTTTTCGTTGTATTGCATGTTTTTTTTCACCAAAAATCAATAAAATACGTTTAAAAATTTTTAAAAAAAAAAAAATGGCTTCATTCGTCCATCCAAGTCCCCTGCATCCTCAGCTTTATTCTTCGTACCTAAAAAGGGAGGTGACCTCAGAACGTGTATAAACTACCGCGCATTAAATCAGATTACGGTGAAGAACCAATACCCATTGCCTCTGATCCCCGAATTACTAGACCAAGTAAAGGATGCTTGCATCTACACTTAATTAGATCTCCGAGGGGCATATCATCTGGTACGTGTAAAGAAAGGCGACGAATGGAAGACTGCCTTTCGTACCAAGTACGGATTATTTGAATATCAGGTGATGCCCTTCGGGTTGTGCATGTTACGCTCACCTGACTCCCACGGAGGCGCAGGCCTGGTTTGGAGTGCTGTTGCCTCTTCTATGGTGAAGCGCAGGACTCGGAAGATGGACAGGACCGGACCCTCAAATCTGGCTTGTCTGACTCGCAAAAATATCCTTCTGTGTGTGAAAAGGGAGTATTAACAATCTGCGGAATAATGTGTAAGCCCTTCTCACCCTCCACGAAACCCTTCTGCGATTCCCCGTGAAGTCTCACCTTAGGGTCTGAAAGGACGAGCTCTCCATCCTGCTTCTGATGCAGGGGCGCGTTGTAATCCAGTTACTTCACTGGATCATGGATTGTAGAGAGTTCAAGTTTGCTTGACCTTCCCGGTAAAGTACAGTGAGAACTCTGTTTATAAGTATGAGCCTGAAATAGTAATTATCCGTTGTCTCTATTTCCGGTGCAGAACCAAGATTCCGAGATGAGCAATGGAACCAACGAAGGAAACTCAGGTGAGTTGTTTGATGAGAGGTTCCTTTAGTGTCCTTGCATTAATGCACTAATGCTTGTGTCTTTTTTCCCCATAGGGGCCGGGGTTCGGAAATGCCGGAGATATGGCACCGACCCGAAGTGAGAGGTGCAGTTCCAGTAGATATCAGGTAAGTCTTTAATGAGTGTTCAGGTAATGTCTTAGCATTCGCTCACTAACGCTGATGTCTCTTTTTTCCCCTTAGGGGCCGGGGTCTGTAAATGCCAGGATGCGGCACCGACCCGAAATGAAGTGGGAATGACCCAACAGGTAAGTCTTATGATGGCAAATTAAGGTTTTCTTATTCTCTTCCCTAGCTCACCTTTGTTCTTGTCTTTTTCTCCCTAGGCGCTGAAATGTGGCTGCGGATCCAGATGGTCTCTGATGAACATGGAGGCGCCTAGTAAAGGTGAGTGGAATGCGGCGCTGCAGCGATCGATGCGATGTGCTTTTAAAATGAATGTCTTCCTTTTCAGGATCGTCGGCGAAATGTCTCCGGAATGCGGATTTAGCAGGTAAGGACTCTTCTTTCTCCTATTCTCTTCTCTTCTCCCTTTGCAGGTGTTACAGGATGCTGGCGGGCGTGACAGAAGTCAGGATGCAGGAGCAGACACGGTGAGCGTCCAGCTGCTAGATGCAGAACAACGCGAAGCGTGAGTTGCTGCTTGGGCGTGGCTTAAATAGCCTTCAAAGTAGTTCCAGGTATGCATCTGTGACAGTTTAAATGCCTGGTCTCCCTTTTCTCCCCCTTCTGTCGAACTCTCCTCACCTGAACCGCCGGAATCGCTGTCGGGGTCCTGTAGACGCCGTCGGAGTAGATAATCCTTCTCCTTTTTCCGATGAGCTTGCTTGTCACGGAGGGAGGCCACCGTGACCGCTGAAGAGAACAGCTGTCCGAGGGCCTCCCTCCAGAACCAAGCCGAAATAGGGGAAAAAACCCTGAATGGGGAAAAACCCTTGGACTCCTCTGATCTGTAGCCCGGAAGGCGTCGTTCTAGCAGAAAGTAGGCTTTCAGATGAGTAGGAGGTAGATAGTAGACTGGATCCGTATGCGTAACTGAAAGCAACACTGCAGCGGAACAGGGGAGTCCTGCTGTGGGAGCCGGAACACCCACCAGCCAAGGCCGCAAGCGGGGCAAGGACCGGAGGAGAGGAAGCAAAGGAGAAAGGCGCCAGGCAAGTAACGGAGAGAGAAAAGAAAAGCGCAGGGAAAGGGGCGGCGCCTATCCGCGAGGACGGGGCTGCAAGAGAAGAGAAACAGAAACCGCAGAGGCGCGGCGGCAGCAGAGAAAACTGGAGGGGAGAGAAAGTAAGAAGAATACTCGCTGGAGGGTGCGAGTGACTGGAGCCTGGACAGAGCGAGGCAGGAGCGAAGAAACCCGGAAGAGCGAGAGCTTCCAAAGGATAGTTGCAACGCAGGGACCGCTGGGCCGGGAGAGAAGATATACTCCCAGCGGCCCCGCGCTACAAGGAGGAAAAAGTAACAGACACAAAGGAGGGACTAGTACCTCCCGTACCTACGTCCCAAAACCCAGCGCGGAAGAAACCGCCAGTCGGAACGCCTGCGGGTGACAGTATGCCCCCTTCCAGTCCGCACCACCCCAGGCTTCCCCGGGTGCAGGCGGTGGAACCTGGCGAGCAAGCGAGGAGCATGCACCTGAGAAGCAGGTTCCCAAGAGTCCTCCGACTCCGGATAACCTTTCCAGGACAAAAGGTATTCCAACCTCCCTCGGTAGAACCTAGAGTCTCTAATGTTGGGGACCTCAAATTCTGCTTGATTGGGTGTCTGTAGGGAGTGTGTCGGGGCACTGGTCTGTGATGAGAATCAGAATAGAAAGGTTTAAGGAGAGACGAATGAAATACAGGGTGAATGCGATTCAGAGAAGGAGGCAGCCAAAGACGGTAAAACACAGGATTAATTTTGAGAAGAATGGGAAAGGGACCCAGAAAGCGAGGGGAGAGTTTAGAGGGCCTTGTCCATCTGGGTAAAAACCGAGTGGACAACCACACCTTGTCCCCTGGCTTCCAATCTGGACACTCTTTGCAGTGTTTATCTGCTCCGATCTTCGATCGTCTCCTGCTGTTCTCTAAACTCCGCAATGCCGTGGCATGGGCATTCTTGATCTGATCCAATACCTCTTCGGCCGCTGGGGAGTTGGTGAAACTGGGAACCTCAGGAAGAATGGACTTAGGGTGGACCCCATAAGTAGAAAAGAATGGCGAGAGACCAATGGCAGCGTGCGTGGTATTGTTATACGAGAATTCTGCAGTAGGCAGTAGAGAAACCCAATTGTCTTGATGCTGAGTGACGTAACATCTCAGATATAGTTTGAGAGTAGCGTTCAGACGTTCCGTCATCCCGTTGGATTGGGGATGGAATCCCGAAGAGAGTGCTCTCTCAATCCCCAATCGGTTACACAGGGCTGTCCAGAATCTCGAGGTGTACTGACTATCCCGATCAGAGATGATCTTTTCAGGTAAACCGTGAAGTCTGAAGATGTCTCGTGCAAACACCTCAGCCATCTTGGTGGCTGTAGGAACACCAGAAAGAGGAGAGAAATGTGCCATCCTGGAGAACGCATCTACCGTGACCATGATTCAGGTACAGGATTCGGATATCAGTAGGTCTACAACGAAATCCGTAGAAAGCAACTCCCAGGGGCGAGTAGGCATCTCAACTTGGGTGAGTAACCCCAACGGTTTCCCTGTAGGATATTTAGACCGAGCACAAATAGGACAGGTCTTCACAAAGTCCAGGGTATCTCTTCTCACGGTGGGCCAGGAAAAATTCCTCGAGATGAGCTCCAGGGTGTTGATTACCCCGCGGTGACCTGCAAGGCGAGAAGTGTGACACCAATCCAGAATCTTCTTCCGCAGCATGCCTTCCAGAACATACAGTCGTTTCTTGAAGAACAGCCAGCCGTCCTTCTCCTGGTAAGGAGAGTCGGAGTGTAGCAGTAATTGGGGAAGTTCCTGAACCACAGCGGCTTTAACCTCTTGTAGGAAAGAGCTAACAAAGGCCAATATCCGGTTGCGATGAAACATGGGTTCAGCGGATAACGAAGCCCTTTCCTTGCTGGAGTCCTTGCGGGATAGGGCGTCTGCCAGACGGTTTAGTGACCCAGGAATGTAAGAAATCTGGTAATCATATTGCAAGGAAAGATAGGCCCAACGTGCTTGTCTGGAATTAGAACACTCCATTTTCTGGAGGGCTTTCAGGTTCTTGTGGTCAGTCCTGATAAGGAAGGGATGTCGGGCCCCCATGAGCAGATGGCGCCATTCGTCGCAAGCCAATTTCATTGCCAACAGCTCCTTTTCTAGGACAGAATAATTCAATTGACTGGGTGAGAGTGTCTTGGATAAGTAAGCTACCGGATGTTCCACTCTACCGACAGCCTGAAGTAGTACCGCTCCGATGGCAATTGCAGAGGCATCGGTCTCCAGGATAAAGGGCTGAGTTTGGTCCGGGTGTCGGAGAATCGGAGCTGAACAGAAGAGTTGTTTGAGCAACTAGAAACTGTTCTCGGTATCGGTTGACCAGCGGAACGGAGAGGCCTCCTTCTTGAGTAGGCGAGTGATGGGGTACACCACTTCCGAAAAGTTGGGGATGAACCTTCGGTAATAGTTGGAGAGTCCCAGGAACCTCTGCACCTCTCGGACAGAAGTGGGGGCGGGCCATTCGAGAATGGCCTGAACCTTCCTTTGATCCATGTCTATTCCTTCTTCCGATAACTTGTAACCCAGATACTGCACAGAAGGTACCGCAAATTTGCACTTCTCGGCTTTAACCAGTAGCTCGTTCTTCTGTAGACGTTCAAGAACTTGATTGACATGAACGATGTGTTCCTGTAAGTTTGAGGAGTAGACCAAGATATCATCCAAATAGATGATGACAGAAGTGGAAAGCATGTCGGAAAACATTCTGTCCATAAATCTTTGAAACGCTGCAGGAGCGTTAACCAGTCCAAATGGCATCACCTTGTACTCGTACAGGCCGAATGGAGTGCGGAATGCCGTCTTCCATTCGTCACCCTTGGAGATTCTGAGCAGATGGTATGCGTTTCTGAGGTCAAGTTTGGTAAAAATTCTGGCTCCTTGTACAGCCTTGATGATATCAGAGATCAATGGCATGGGATAACGATCTCGGATAGTCACCTTATTTAGACCTCTGTAGTCTATACAGGGTCTAAGTTCAGTGGAATCCCTTTTCTTGATGAAAAATAATGGAGCCCCTGCAGGGGATTTCGAAGGCTGAATCAGCCCCTTTGTCATATTTGTGTCCAAATAGTTACGTAACACAAGCTTCTCCGTAAGTGTTAAAGAGAACATTCTGCCGAAGGGAACTAGTGCATTGGGTACCAGATCTATGGTACAGTCCTCGGGCCGGTGGGGTGGCAGTTTGGAGTGAAGGCTTTCTTGGAATACTTCGGACTATTTCAAAAAAAAATTGGGTAGTGCCAAAACCCCCACACAGTTGGAGGTGTGAGCCGTAATAGATTGAAGGCCCTTCTGACTCTTCGGTGGAAGACAGTGTTCGGTGCAGTATGCAGAACAGAAACTCAGCTGGTTCTTTGTCCAATCGATTTGGGGATTGTGTCTGCGAAGCCATGTGATTCCCAAAATTATTGGAAAATGTGCAGCCCGGATGATGTCGAACCTTAGCACTTCCGAGTGCTGCAAAACTGTTAAGGATAGCTCTTCAGTGGTATGGGTGATGAGTCCAGATGATAGTGGAGAGCCGTCAACTCCTTCTGTCTTCTGACCCTCCTTCCGGGGTATCCTGCGTAGACCGACCTTATCGGCCCATAGGGTATCAACAAAGTTTCCTGCTGCTCCGCAGTCCAATAATGCGAGAGTCTCCACCTTCTCGCCTTCTATCATGATGATAGCTGAAACTACCATGAGTCTGGAATCTTCCTTGGAGTCAGAAGAAGAAACTGTTAGAGAAACATAGGGACGAGTAGACAGAACTGGAAACCCCCAGACACTAGTCCCTATTGATGCCGAGGGTGATCATTTCCCTGCCTTTTGTTAGGCAGTTCTGTGCAGTCTTTTAGAAGGTGTTGATCCGACCCACAGTAAGCGCAAAGTCTTTTTTCTCTTCTTCGCCGTCTTTCGGCAGCAGTCAGAGGTGCTCTTGTGAAGCCAATCTGCATCGTTTCCTCTGAAGCGGCAGCGGGAGAACGACTAGGGGGAGAGTATGTCCGAGAATCCGGGAGGAATCCTGAGCCTCGTTGTTTGCGTCTTTCCATCTTCCTTTCCTGTAGGCGATACTCGATATGTAGTGCAGCAGTTAGCAGGTCCGAGAAAGTAGGTGAGCGAGTAGATCTGGCTAACTCATCCTTAATTTCCTCTTTTAGACCCCTCCTGAAAATGGCATACTGTGCCGGTTCTGGCCAGCCTGCGCCAGAAGCTACTGTTTTGAAACCAGAGATATACGACAGGACGTCCAAAGAACCTTGCTTTACATCCAACAACTCTTCAGAAGCAGTAAATGACAACTCTGGGCGTTCGAAAGTCTGTCTCAGAGAATTTTGGAACGCTGCGTAATCTTGGAGAATGGCATTGTTGCTTGTGATTAGGGGAGTGGCCCAGGTCAGAGCTTTGCCTGTCATGTTCGAGATTAGGAAGCCGACCTTCGCTTGGTCTGTAGAGAAAGTGCGGGGTCGGAAAGTAAAGTAGACGGTACACGCCTCTAGGAATTCCTTCAATTTCTTGGGGGCACCATCAAATTTTCCCGAGGATAGTGTTGTAGGCGGTAGTTCTGGAGGAGGAGGTTCCCGGGCAAATACCATTTGTCTAAGGAGGGCATTCTCAGCTTTGACTCCCTGAAGTTCCTGAGACATAGCTTGAATAGCCTTTCAAAGTTCTTGCACTTGCCCTTCGGCTGACATGGTGTCTTTCTTTGGCGTTGCAATATGTGACAGTTTAAATGCCTGGTCTCCCTTTTCTCCCCCTTCTGTCGAACTCTCCTCACATGAACTGCCGGAATCGCTGTCGGGGTCCTGCAGACGCTGTCGGAGTAGATAATCCTTCTCCTTTTTCCGATGAGCTTGCTTGTCACAGAGGGAGGCCACCGTGACCGCTGAAGAGAACAGCTGTCCGAGGGCCTCCCTTCCAGAACCAAGCCGAAATAGGGGAAAAAACCCCGAATGGGGAAAAACCCTTGGACTCCTCTGATCTGTAGCCCGTAAGGCGTAGTTCTAGCAGAAAGTAGACTTTCAGATGAGTAGGAGGTAGATAGTAGACTGGATCCGTATGCGTAACTGAAAGCAACACTGCAGCGGAACAGGGGAGTCCTGTCGTGGGAGCCGGAACACCCACCAGCCAAGGCCGCAAGCGGGGCAAGGACCGGAGAAGAGGAAGCAAAGGAGAAAGGTGCCAGGCAAGTAGCGGAGAGAGAAAAGAAAAGCGCAGGGAAAGGGGCGGCGCCTATCCGCGAGGACGGGGCCGCAAGAGAAGAGAAACAGAAACCGCCGAGGCGCGGCAGCAGCAGAGACAAATCGGAGGGGAGAGAAAGTAAGAAGAATACTCGCTGGAGGGCGCGAGTGACTGGAGCCTGGACAGAGCGAGGCAGGAGCGAAGAAACCCGGAAGAGCGAGAGCCTCCCAAAGGATAGTTGCAACGCAGGGACCGCTGGGCCGGGAGAGAAGATATACTCCCAGCGGCCCCGCGCTACAAGGAGGAAAAAGTAACGGACACAAAGGAGGGACTAGTACCTCCCGTACCTACGTCCCAAAACCCAGCGCGGAAGTAACCGCCAGTCGGAACGCCTGCGGGTGACAGTATCCTTCCTCTCAGGTATGTATTCTTCCTCCGGCCACACCTGTGTGGTTAAGTAGTCCCCAAAGATAAAGTAGTCCCATTCAGGCCTCTAGATGGCCCGGATGTTGCAGCATGGTCTGCATCAAGTAAGTTTACACCAAGCACCTTTAAACACAAAGTCATCTTTTATGAGACTGGCGCCTATGGCGCCAGGACTGTTGTCCAATATGAGCCTGGCGCCAAAGGCGCCAGGACTGAGTCCAAAGGGCCCCTACTTGGGGCTGCAGAGACTTCCCTCAGGGACATGATGTCTGCCTCTGGGGTAGCTGGGCCTGGTCTGGCTCCTTGGAGGTAGGCACCATGACAGTGCAATGCACCAGCAGCCTTCCAGTATTTTATGAACGATGTCCTTCGGGAACTCATTGACATCTGTGTTGTCGTATACATCGACGATATTCTAGTGTTCTCCTCCTCAGAATCAGAGCATGTTAAGCACGTTTGTGCAGTCCTCGAGAAACTACGTCAGCACAAGTTGTATGCAAAATTGGAAAAATGTGTTTTTCATGCTACAGAAATTGAATTCCTTGGATTTATCCTGACTCCAAAAGGAGTCCGAATGGACTCTTGAAAGGTGGATGCAATTCTCAAATGGTCATCACGCAGTTCAGTTAAAGTGGTACAAAGCATGCTTGGATTTGCTAATTTCTACTGCAGATTTATTCCTGACTTCCCACATATTGTACACCCCATCACAGCACTTTTGCGAAAAAACAAGCGCTTCTTGTGGACCGAAGAGGCTGAAAAGGCCTTCCAAGAGCTGAAATTTAAATTCACGTCGGCACCTGTCTTGAAGCATCCACGCCCCGAGCTCCCATAAGTAGTCGAAACCGATGCATCCAGTTTAGCCATGGGAGCTGTCCTGTCCCAGAAGGATCCTGAAACCGGTCAACTTCATCAAGTAGCATTTTGGTCCAGAAAGTTCTCGGCCCCCGAGTTAAACTATGCGGTTACCGATAAAGAGTTGTTAGCCATCAAATCCGCCTTCAAGGCATGGCGGCATTATCTTCTCGGTGCCAGGCACACCATTACTGTAATCACCGATCACAGGAACCTGCAGTGTTTAAAAACAGCCAAGGCCCAATCATCGCGTCAACTTGGATGGGCATTATTCCTTGCCGAATTCGATTTCGTGATCACTTATCGACCAGGTTGCAAGAATGCTAAGTGTTAGGGAGAATTCTCTGTAAAGGCTAATTTCCCAAACCTAGTGAGTCCCCCAGCAGCTTTGCTGGATTTTTGGGGTTTATTTTTTTCTCCTGCTAAGAGTGAGACTCTTTTTTCCCACTCTTAGACATGATTTGAGGTGTTCCTTTGACTTTGTATGTGTTCTATGGGCTACGGGGTCCTTTACCCCATATGGCTTCATGTATTTTTGATAAGTGGGTTACACAGCACCCTCCGTGCAGTAACCCAGGGGTGTCGTAGCGACCCCCAAACATAGACTCCATATCCTGGGACTGACTACTGTCTCCCAGGGCATGTAAAGTCACCATTGGCTTTACTAGTCCCAAATTGTGAACAGAACCAGTACAAACCATCATATTGTGGACGTACTGGTCGGGGCAATTCGATTGCCCCGGAGTCTGTTGTTCGAGGGGGCACTGTCCAGTCCCCCCTGACCGAGTTTTGGCTGGTGGCAGTGGATACTACTTTTTATATTCGACCGCGAATATATTCCTATGGGATTTTCCCATTGTTCGAGGCTACCACTTTTTAAAATAGCCTCGAACATACCGCCGGCTTATTAAATTAATATAAATTCACTGGTTGGTATTTTTTGCCGAAACCTGGTTCCAAAATGGCATTTGTGTTAGCTTCTGTGACTCCAACCCAAGTCGAGCCCTTTATTCCACTTTTTGGCAGGATTCTCCACAGAAGCCTCCAAAAGTGGTGCCACTCTGTCTGGGTAGCACAGGGGGTGCGGGAGGGGGTTTAGGCACCCTGGACTGGGTTGCCTCGGCAACTCAAGTCGCACTCTTGTGTGATTGGCCCAAGTGGTGAGCCGCCCGGCTCACCACTTAGCATGTTTGAGTGACAGCTAGGCTGAATGAATGGGGGTTTTCTGCATAAAAGCAGGGCTTTGGGGACTGGAACTTCAGAAGTCGCCACAGGACCTAAAGAATCCGAGGAGGGAGAAGCCGAGCCGACCTGCAATGACGACACCACCGGTGGAGCCCTGCTGAACCGTCTCACCACTTTTCCCGACGACAGAGGAGATCTCCAGTCCGGAGAGTCTTCTTCCTTTGACTGGTGGGGATAACCAGTTTGCCTGTCTTTTCGCCTTCCTGGACCATCTTGTGGCCGCCTTGCCCGTGCCAAGCACCCCGGCAACCGGAATACCATGGTTTACCACTACCACGAAGAAAAGGGTAGTGCCTTGTAACAGGGAAACTCCGCGGCTGGTTTCTTCCCTGGCAGTGCAACGGCCTTCATCTTTCCTCCACGTCGAGACCTCCTCTTCCTCTGGACAAAACACTGACTTGCACCCACTGCCAGGAACAACTGCCCCCGCTGGAGCGTTCTTCCCATTTCAGGTACTGTGTCCCGCCTGGCTTCCCTTGCGACAGATCGTGCGGGGTGACAGTAAATCCTCGACTTTCTAACCTGGGTTAGCCTGCGGACTGTTATCTAACTTTTCCTGACTTGATCTCAATCTTTTGTGAACTATCTACAAAGACTCTTTGGGCATAACCCCACTGTGTGATCCTGGACACATTTCGCTTGCTCTCTCTAAGAGTGGGCCTGGCATTTGAACTTCCTTGCTCTCCAGTCATCTTTGCCTAAACTGCCTCACTGTGGTTCTTTGAAAAGTATTGAAATTGTGTGCTTTCATAGCTCTGCCTTTTCTCTCCCTTTTTATATAACTTATTAGAGTGCCATCTTAGGTTAAGCGCTCACCTCTGTCTGAAAATAAGTGGTGTTTCTCACTAAGACATGTCTAATAACTAATTAGGGTTGTATATATATAATAGTGACTGGGTGTTGAATTTACTTACCTCTTTTTGTGCTAGTGTAATGTACAAGTGTGTCTTTAAATAAATAACTATATACTTTTACACCAAAGCTATGGTCAGTGTTTGCTTGTGCTACTGTATCTCAGTACCTATTGTGTATACTCTATATACTGCCTAACTCATCTTGAGAGAAGTCTGACTGTTCAGCCACAGCTACCAGGTAAATCTGGGTGGTACAGACTGCTACCAATTGGGTTTACTGCCAACCACCTGTAGTCTTAAATCTTTTGCAGTGGTCCCTAAGGGAACTGCACAGGTTTCTGCCTAACAGTAAGGCAGATGCCTTATCCCGAATAGGGATGGGAGAAGCATATTCGAACCCAGAACCGGTGCCTATAGTTCCAGAACAAAGAATTCTTGGCATAACTACTCTACAGACTTTAGAAAATATTCATTTAAAAATCCAACAACTTTTCGTTTCAGCAGCCCTGCAGGACTGGGTGAAAAAGGGCCAAGATTATTCAGTCATCAATGACTTACCTTACTTCAAGGGCATCTATTTCTACCACACAAGGAACTAGAAGAACTAGTCATCTCCAATTACCATGATGCTCTGATGGAAGGACACCCAGGTATTGCAAAGACTGAAGCTAAAATTAAAAGACAATTCTGGTGGCCCACCTGGCGAAAAGACGTAAAGTCATTTGTGCTGTCTTGTGGTATCTGCGCCCAAAACAAAAGTCAGAAGAAAAAACCAGCCGGTCTTTTACAACCTTTGGATATTCCACCCACACCCTGGCATACTTTGTCTTTAGACTTTATTACAGATCTACCTCCGTGTAATGGGTTTAACACCATTCTAGTTATTGTTGATCTTTTTTCCAAGATGGCCCACTTTATTCCTTTAAAGGGATTACCTTCCGCTTCAATTTTGGCCAAGGAATTTCTCGAAAACATTGTTCCAATACATGGATTTCCTTCCGTATTGGTCTCTGACCGAGGTAGTCAATTAATTTCGCAATTTTGGAGGAAATGTTGTCAATTGGCGCAAATCGACGTGAGGTTATCAACCAGTCCCCATCCCCAGACCGATGGTCAGACGGAGAGGACCAACCAGACTCTTGAACAATACCTACGTTGCATGCTACACCAGACCGAAAGCAACTGGAAGGATATTTTATGGATTGCTGAATACGCATACAATAACTCAGTACATTCAGGAACCGGACAAAGCCCCTTTTATACCATATATGGACATCATCCTCGAACCTCAGAACTCGATTCGCCCCAGCACTTAGAAATACCGGCAGTGACCCATCTGCATTCTACTATTACACAAGCCTTTAAGGAGGCAACTGAACATTTGAAACAAGCAAAAGAGAAATACAAGAAAAATGCTGATCAACATAGAAGTGACACTCCCCAATATCAGATTGGAGATCACGTTTGGCTGGCTACAAAACATATACCTCTAAAGGAAACTAGAACTTTTAATCCTAGATATTTGGGACCTTACACCATTAAAGCCATTATCAACCCCGTGGCTGTCAAATTAGAATTACCCTCTAATATGCGGGTCCATCCTGTCTTTCATGTTTCACTTCTAAAACCAGTTCAACCCGGAACAAGATTAACCAAACCACCTGATGCCATCCTGATAGATGGAGAACCTGAATTCGAGGTAAAAAACATCCTGGACTCTAAGATGGTTAAATCAAAACTTTTTTATTTAATCGATTGGAAGGGTTACGGACCACAAGAAAGGTCATGGGAGCCCAGTGACCACATTCATGCACCTTGTTTGGTGAAGAGATTCCATCGGAACTTCCCAGAAAAACCAGGGCCCAGGGGAAGAACATCTTTAGGAAGGGCCTTGGGGGGGAGTGCTGTCATGATGCCTACCCCCGGGCATCTGGACCAAGCCCATGAGCCCCGGGAGCAGGCATCTAGACATTTATTAAAACCTCAGCAGCGCCGGCTATGGGGGTATCTCGGTTCTGTCCTGGCGCCTTAGGAGCCAGGCTCATAGTAGAAATCAGTCCTGGCGCCTAAGGCGACAGGCTCATAGTCATTAATTACCTCAGGCAGACCATGCTGCAAATGAATCCAAGCCAACGTGAAGCCTGGAGGGTACTATTTTACTACAGGGACTATTTTTTACTCGGGTGTGGTTCTAGGGACTTCTTACCTGGGACTACTTTTGAGGCTATTTAAACCACGCCCCACCAGCAACACACGCTTCGCGTTATTCTGCATTCTGCAGCGTAACGCTCACCATGCCTGCAGGCTAGCATCCAGTCTTCTGCCACGCCAACCTCGAATCCGGAGCTCCTAGAAAAAGGGGAAAGAAGGAGAAAAGATTAGGTCACGGACATTATTTTAATTCCTTACCTGATTCTGGATCTAGCACGACTCCGAGCCTGAAAGGACATTACTTCAGCACGCGTCGCATCGCCAGCAGCAGCGTCGCGTCTTACTCACAAGTCCACAGCATCTTTCGACTCGGCGCTGCCTCCATGATTTTCTTCGGCGAACTCCAGTACCTGGGGGAAAACAAAAGGAATAACAAGGTGAGCCTAGAGAGCCGACAAATACAATCACTTTTACCACCAGGCTTACCTGATTTACCACCGGAGGCATTACCCTTCAATACGCCACATCTTCTTATGCCGCATCTATAAAAGGAGAGAAAACAACAAGTTAAACTCACGCAACTTTTACCAGACAGTGTTGGGTAATACAGACTCTTACCTGAACGCCATCAGCAGCCTCCAGACAACATTTTTAGCTGCAATTCTACAAGGGAATGCAAGAGTGAACATCAGACATATTAACTCTTTGAACTTTATAAACCCCGGAGTCAATATTCCTCCGGAACTCTTCCAGTACCTCAAACCAGTGAAGTAACTGGTATCTGCGCGCCCCTGCATGCCACGCAGGATGGAGAGCTCATCATTTAAAAACATAAGGTGAGGATACTAATTGGGAATATCGGAGGTGACTAGTGGGAAGAACGAGAACAGTGGGGAGGGACCATCACTAAAATCCACGGGGCTAAATCCCTTTCTCCACTTGCAGGAGAATACTTCTACGGGTCAAGCAGACGAGATTAGGCGGGCCAGTCCAGACTGTCATCTCTGCACTACGCATCATGTTGGTGAAGACCGCAGCTGTTCGGGTCCGATCGACGCCCCTGTGGGAACCAGGTGAAAGTAACAAGCACATCGAGCAACAACAGGCCACCCTGACGCAGCTGGTGGAAAGACAGCTGGAGGAGGCCAGATTGCAGCGTGAGGAGGCCGTGCAACAGCGGGAGGAGGCCAGGCTGCTGCGGGAGGAGGCCAGGCTGCAGCAGGAGGAGGCCAGGCTGCAGCGGGAGAGCAATGCCACGTCGGTGCGTCGGCTCACCAGGTCGATTGGACGATTTGCGGCCACAATTCTCACCCTGGCACGCCATGTCAGGGAAGGGAGGTCAATGTTGGTAGCCCAGCAGGCGTTTCAAGGATGCTTGCCCATAGTTACACCGACAGTCACCTCAGCCAGCACCACCCCATCCAGCTCTGCCCCTGGCAGCCCACGGAGGCGTTCAAGTCGGTTGACTGGATCCACCAGCAAGGACACACCTGCGCACAAGCACCCCCATAAATAGTGGCATGTGGGGATGCCAGTCAACATGACATTTGGGGACACCATGGGTGTTGGAGGGTTGGGAACGTTTGGGTGGTGCGGGTGGTGGGGGTTGCCCATTAGGTGGTTATTTGTTAGGGGCCTGGTTGGGGGTGGGACGTTTGGGTGGTTTGGGTGGTGGGTGGGCATGGCTGTACAGCTTCCCTACCCAATGCACTTTCTTCCCTGTTTAATTGATAATACAAAACCTTTGAAAACTACCATAATGAGTGGACATCTGTCATTTCATTAGCAGACAAAAATCATTTATTCACTGGCATTGTCATATCCATGCTTTGCTCCTCAATGTGCAGTCTCTCAAAAGTAAATGTGAATGAGTGCATCCCGTGCTTGTTGGCCATCTTGCGCACCCCTGGGAGGTTGTGCTGCTACCCCATACCCATCCCCTTCCCCATCGCCATCCCCATCTTCATCTTCTGTGTCTGGGGGCAGCGGAATGTTCCTGCGCAAGCACAGATGTGCAGCATGGCACACACAAGCACAATTTTACCCGTCTTCACCGGGTTGGAGAGCAGTGATCCTCCAGATCTGCTCAAGCAGCGGAACCTGGCCTTCAGTAGCCCAAATGTCCTTTCAATAATGCCACGTGTGCGGATGTGTGCCCTGTTGTAGGCCTCCTCATGCCTGTTCCTTGGCCTCCGTACAGGTGTCATCAGCCATGGCGTGAGTGCATATCCAGCATCACCTAAATGGGATGTAAATGTGTGGGACATGTCAGTGTTTGTGGTTCATCTCACGATCTGATGCAATGCAATATTGTGTCATCATACATTCATCCATATGGGCCTAGCTGTGGTTGGAAGGGCGGGTGATTGCCATCCATGGGTAATTGTTGTAGATGGTGGCATTTGAACATTGCACTATTACTTGCTGTGCATATGAACCTTATACACGATAGTGGTTGGTAAGTAAGGCACTGTGCAATGACAAGCACACATGGGGGAGTCATTCCATGGCCTGTGATGATTTGGCTGTTGCAGGATGTCTCATGTGCAGCCGTCATGTGCTTTGGGGGGGAAGTGGTCCTAAGTGCTGGTGGCTGGATTGAGTGGATCAACTTGTATGGCCTGTTGGTAGCTTTGGTCGTATGTCTCCTTAGGCAGGGTGTGTACTGTGGCAACCTGTCTTGTGTAGATATGTGATGTTTGGGTTATGCTGACTTTCCATTACATGGGCCAGGGGGTGATGCATGTGCAGTTGTAGCAGCCCACTTACACAGGTCATTGGCCTTGGCACTCAACACACTTCCACAGGGCCTATGCATTGGCAGTTGTACTCACCCAATAGCCATGTGCTTTGTCCAGCATAGCGTTCCATGTAGCGTGGCAATGTGGAATCCTGCAGGACCAATGAGTCATGTGTTGACCCCGGAAAACGTGCGCAGCAATGTGTAATCAGCAGTCCGGCATCACATACCATCTGTACATTCAGTGAGTGGTACTGTTTCCTATTGCGTTTCACCATCTCCATTGCATGTGATACTGTCAGCTCTATGTGGGTGCAGTCTAATGCACCTATGCAATTTGGCATGGCTGCAATGGCATGGAATGCCAACTTGGTTGCAATGACCTCTGCAAGTGTACGGGGTAGGGCGATGTGTTCCGACACATGGCGCAGCAGAGCGCCCAGTACCTGTCCCAATATTTTTGAAAAACAGGGTTGTGAGAGCCCGTGCAGCTCACCAACTGTGTGCTGATAAATTCTGGTGCCTAGGAAATGCAGTACTGACACCATCTTCAGGAGGGGGGGGATTGCGGTCGAGATGGCAATGTGGCTGCTGATGTCGTCCTCAATCATGGCGGTGATGTACATGATTGTTGGACGGTCCAGCAGGTATAAGGTGTGTGGATCTGTCCTGGGGTCAGGTTCCAGGGTGAGGCCCTAATTCGGGTTATTGCAGGCTGCCTGCGGGGTCGTGCCGGCTGCGCAATTGGGTTTGGCATGGGTGCAGGGTTTGCTAACTGACGCCTGCGCCTCCTCCGCCTCCGCCTCATCCTCCTCTGCACCATTGCTGCCACCATGTTTACTGCTGCCTGTAGGTCCAAAAGTCCCAGTCCCAATGCTGCTGCTGCTGTTGCCTGCATTGTTGTGTTTGGAGTTGGCCTGGGTGTGGGTGTGGCCCTTTTGTAGCCTTCCAGTGACCTGCTGGGTCCGGCTGGCCTCATTTGGGGCACCTGTGGCCTGATTCACCTCACCTGGTACTGTTTAACGTCATGTTCGCGGTGGCATCGATACCGCCTCCGTGGCCACAATTTTTCCACCATTTTTGTGGCGGTGTTTCCATGTCTGTGGTATTCATGATGCCCATGGTGTTTCGTGTTGCCGGTAACTGGATGGTTTCGCCGCCATCGCATTCTACGGATCCCTTAACTCTGCGGCGGCGGTTTGTGGTGGTGGTTTTTCCAGGTCCGTGGGTCGTGATTGCACGGTCACGGAAACAACGCCAGTATGGTTTTACCGGTGGCGTTAAGTCCGGGTCGGCGAACTCGTAATGAGGCCCACTATCTCCTAGGAGCCAGACACACCATTACGGTAATTACAGATCATCGGAACTTACAATATCTAAAGACGGCCATGGCCCAGTCCTCTCGTCAATTCCGATGGGCGTTATTTTGCACGGAATACGATTTCGTGATTACTTACCAACCTGGTTGCCGAAACGGCAAGGCGGATGCTCTGTCCCGCATAGGGATGCAAGAAGGATACTCGAATCCGGACCCAGTGCCCATAATCCCTGGAGGGAGAATCCTGGGGATAACTACCTTGCTGACCCTGGACGACATCCACAAGGAAATTTTGCATCTCCTCGACTCCAAAGCCTTACAAGATTGGTCGACTAAAAGCAAATATCATTCAATCATTGATCATTTACCTTACTACAAAGGACGCCTTTACTTACCTAGTAAGGAACTGCAGAAACAGGTTGTCTCCAGTTACCATGAATCTTTAGTAGAAGGCCACCCTGGAATTGCAAAACTGAAGCCAAGATCAAGAGACATTTTTGGTGGCCCACATGGCGTAAAGACATTAAACAATTTGTGCTATCATGTGGCATGTGTGCACAAAACAAAGCCCAGAAAAAGAAATCATCGGGTCTACTACAACCCCTGGATGTCCCACCTACACCTTGGCATACATTGTCCCTTGATTTTATCACTGATCTTCCCCCCTGTAATGGCTTCAACACAATTTAAGTGGTAGTAGACTTATTTTCCAAAATGGCCCACTTCATTCCATTAAAAGGTTTGCCCTCAGCTTCAATTCTGGCGAAGGAGTTCCTAGAACAGGTTGTCCGAATATATGGATTCCCCTCCGTCCTAGTTTCAGATCGGGGCAGTCAGCTTATCTCACAGTTTTGGAGAAAATGTTGCCAGTTGGCCCAAATTGACGCAAGACTTTCGACCAGCCACCATCCTCAAACAGATGGTCAAACCGAGAGAACCAACCAAACGTTGGAGCAATAGCTAAGGTGCATGTTACACCAAATGGAAGGCAAATGGAAGGACATTTTATGGATAACCGAGTATGCCTACAACAACTCTTTGCCCTTCAGCATAGGCAGGGACCATTCTACACAATATATGGAATGCAACCGCGGACCTCTGAACTCGACCCATCCCAACACTTGGAAATGCCAGCCGTAAGCAGTATGCACACTACCATTACACAAGCCTTTAAGAAGGTGACAGAACATTTAAAGCAAGCGAAGGAAAGATACAAGAAAACCGCAGATCAACACAGGAGTGAAGCCCCAAAATACCAGATCGGAGAAGAGGTTTGGCTAGCCTCAAGACACATACCAGTTAAAGGAACCCACACATTTAATCCCAGGTATTTGGGACCATACACCATTAAGGCCATCATGAATCCAGTGGCAGTAAAATTGGAGGTACCTCCGAACATGCAAGTCCATCCCGTATTTCATGTTTCTCTTCTGAAACCAGTAAAACCTGAAACTCGGATAACAAAACCACCAAAACCAATCCTGGTAGATGGTGAACCAGAATTCGAAGTTAAAGAAATTCTGGACTCAAAGTTTGTCAAATCAAAACTATTCTATCTAGTTGACTGGAAAGGCTATGGACCACAAGAAAGGTCATGGGAACCAAGTGACTACGTTCATGCGCCACTTTAGTAAACAGGTTCTATCGAAACCACCCGACCAAGACTGGACCAGCGAATCAAACCACCTTGGGAGGGGCTTTGGGGGGGAGTGCTGGCACGGTACTTGCCCCCACACAGCGGGAGCAGACCAACCTGCCCCAGGTACTAGCACCTATGGGGACCTTTAAGGCCCCAAAGGATTACCTAAGGGCTTCCTGGACTCAGTCCTGGCGCCTTTGGCGCCAGGCTCATACTGCCATCTCAAGCAAGACAGTCTGCAAGAGAAGAGGGATCACGTGCAGCCTAGGCTAAGGCATGCAAGGGACTACTTTACCTGGGACTACTTTGAAAGGGTGTGGTTGGAGGGACTACTTTTGAGGCTATATAAACCACACCCTTAGAACAGAACACGCTTCGTGTTATTCTGCACCCCTGCAGTGTAACGCTCACCGTGTCTGCAAGCTTCAGCCCTGTCTTCAGCCGCGCCCGTCCTGGTCATCGCGATCCATGCCTTCAAAGGAAGAAAGGAAGAGAGAGGAGAGAATAGAACAAGGCTCTTCCCTGATGCTCCATCTCGATCGCTCGGGAGTCTCTGCATCTGCTAAATAGAAAAGGAACACCAGGTTAAACGCGCAGAGCAAAGAACCATGTTAAAGACATTGCAGCATTGCGCAGCGTTATACTCACCTGAATGCTGCTCACTCTTGCGATCCGACGAAGTACAATCACGCGTCGCCGCTCCGGAGCTGCCGCACCTGCTGAACAGAAAAGAAAACATCAGGTGAGCTGCGCCTCTTTAAGGACATCCAATCTTATGCAGCGTTGATACTCATCTGAAGCTGCATTCACTTGCGGTTCCCCGAGACACCGTCATGCGAACGTCGCTCCGGAGGCACCGCAGGTTAGTTGCACAGAAGAACAATACCGTATATTTAGACATTATCGCATCGTGCAGTTGTGGAAACATACCTTGGCATTCTAATCACCATTTCCAGAGAGGAATCACTCTTCATCCGGCGCACCAAAGGGGAATCTGCAAAGAAAAGGCACAGGAGTGAACTTTGGGCAACTTGAACTCTAAAGCAATCCATACCATCGAGTATTGGCATAAAGACTTACCCTCAGAGTCATAGTTGTCTGGAACTCTTCAATAATCTGCAGGATCAGTGAAGTAACTGGATCCTTGAACCGCTACGCACCCCTGCATACAGTCGCAGGATGGAGAGCCCGCCATTCATAACATTAAGGTGAGACATAGTAGAGGGGTGCACAAGGAGGTGGAAGTCGTTCCTCCTCCTTACGGCTAGTTATCATCTCATTTCAACATTTTAGGCAAATCTTCCTACGTGTCGGACGCACGAAACTGAGTGTGCAGGTGCAGTCATTCATCACTTCGCTATGAGTGATGCTGGTTGTGACCGTTATAGTTCAGCTTCGTTCGGCGCCGCTGTGGATACCAGGAAGCGTAACAGTGGTGTGGGCTGCCTGCGGCCATGGTAACAGGTGATGGGGGTATCCCTTGTGGTGTGGGCTGCCTGCAGGGTGTGGTCTCGGGTGATGGGGGGGTCCCTTGTGGTGTGGGCTGCCTGCATGGTGTGTTCGCGGGTGAGGGGGGGGCTCTTGTGGTGTGGACTGCCTGCGGGCATGGTCACGGGTGATGGAGGGTCCCTTGTGCTGTGGGCTGCCTGCGGACATGGTCATGGGTGATGGGGGGTCCATTGTGGTGCGAGCTGCCTGCAGCCATGGTCACGGGTGATGGGGGGGTCCCTAGTGATGTGGACTGCCTGCAGGGTGTGTACACTGGTGCTGCCAGCACGCGAGGCATTTTTCACGCGATTCGGCAAGCATGAGTGGGGTATGCAAGGCGCTTTTCACACAATTTTGTGTTTTGGCTGGCATGAGCGGGGTACGCGTATTCAAAGAGGTGCACGAGGAGTTTTCACACGATTTGGCTGGCGCGAGTGGGGTATGTGTATTCGCGGGGTTACGGTAGGCCCTTTTCACACGATTTGGCTTGCGTGAGAGGGTTTACACGTATTCATGGGGGTGCGCGAGGAATTTTCACATGATTTGGGTGGCGTGAGCGGGGTACGCGTATTCAAGGGGGTGCACAAGCAGATTTTCACGCGATTTTACTTGCGCAAGCCTGGAACGATATTTCGCGGAGTTTCGCAAGGCCCTTTTCACGTGATTTGGCTGTCGCGAGCGGGGTACTTGCTGTTATTCACGCAAATACGGTATAGGGGGGGTGTATGCTGGTCCACGGTTAGCGCAGCCGTATTGGGGATTTCTATGGCTTTTTCTGGCGCAAGGGGCGTTCTTGGGGGCGTTACTGGCGCTGCTGGATTTTCACTGCGTCACAGCTGCAAATGGCTCGGGAAATCCATGAATACACTGTGCAGCAAAATGCTGTTTTGCGCTGCGCCTGGCGCACGCCTGGCGCACGCCTGGCGCATGCTCCCTCTCTGCACCAGGCGCGTGCGCTACTTCTGCGTTGATTTCTATGAATTGACCCCAGAGTTTTAAGGAGAATTACTGGTCCAGATAAAATACAAGAATATTGAGTGAAGTGTTGAGAGTATGGCCGGAAGGTGTGTTTATATACAAATCTTTATAACATAGCAAATGATGATAAATAGGAGCTAGAATGTATTCCTGCAGAGGCAGCAGTATGTATTCCTAAATGGGAACCCGGTCATGCAAGAAGGAAGGATGCAGTGTACCTTTTAAAAAAGAAGAACAATTTTGGGTGAGCCATGCGAGTATCCAGTAACCAAGTTGAACAGTATATAAAGGCACCTGCTTGCCATTAGTCTGCAGGAGCCAGCCAAGGAAAACAGAATGCTGGTCGGGGGCAGAGTCCTCTGCCCCTCATGCTCTTCTTTGTACAGATTAAAGGTTTTTATCCTTGCAAGATAGACTCTTGGACTTAATTCCCTAGAGAGGTGCATTTATTCTGGTGTGAGCGTGATCCGGGTTACCCCATTATATATCAGTTGGGTTTCAGTTTCAGTGGTGACGACCCGACGTGAAACTTAGTTTCTTGCCTTCGTACTTTGCGAAGCCCCAGGCCAGTCAGCCACGCTCATCTGTAATGATCAGACTCCTAAATCAAAAAACCCATGTATCACTGAAGCAGGGCGTGGCTCCAGACAGACAGACAGGCCAGCATGTGGACTTCGTAACGGAGGAAAAACTGAAGTGAACAACGCTCACGTGAGTATACTCTTGCAAGTGATAACAAAAAGGGAACAGGTATGTATGATATGGTGATGTGAACTAAATATTTGGTGATGTGAATGATACTATGGTGATGTGGATAATGTACGAGGTCAGTGGAATAGATGGAATAGGACTTGGTGAAGTATTATGGAATATAACCTTTGGTGATGTAGTATGGAATAGGACGTTTGGGGATTGAATAGGATGGATTGGATTGGATTTCAGGTGATGTGTTAAGGAGTAGATTGGATAGGAGGTGGGTTATGTGTTGAAATTGTCATGTATTTCTGTTTTTCTACTTTTTATAATGGAAAGGGAACCTCAGCATATAAAAGACTGAGATGAAAGGGATCGCTAGCTAATAAGGACTGGGAGGTAAGGGATCCTCAACCATAACAGGTTGAGAAGGTAGTACCACATGTTATTCAATTTTCTTTTATGACGATAGAAGCAATAGGTGGTATTACAAAAGTAGTGGCTCGGTATAAGGAATGGGCCTGGATTTTAGTCAATTATTTTTTGTATATTTCCTCTTGCTGTCTTTTGTGGTAAAAAAGGAAGGAAGGTGGATGAGTCGCGGTGTGTGTGTGTGTATGGGTGAAATCAAAGTAGATAAAGTGTAAAAGGCGGGTGGGGAAAAAAGTGGGTTGCTCTGTATTTTTGTGTAAATTTGCTGAAGCATGCAATAGGGTCTGAGTGAAGCATTAGGGATGCGTGCAACATTATGGAGGAAGCAACTCCAATAAAACACATGCATAGGGTTCGGCCACTGTGTTGTGACAGAATAAATAAACAATGGATAGTAGAAACAAAGGAAGGGGGAATAGCCTGCTCCTGGCCAGAGCAGGGCTCCCATAACAGAAACATGCTAGAAAAAATGTCTATCTTTGTATCAGCAAAATATGAAGGGAACAAGTCCCAAAAAAGAAAAGAGATTCTAGATCTCTGCAATTAGTTGAGGTTATGGAAGGTCAGGAAGATGAAAAAGAGATCCAATATAAGGGGATATAACCTGTAACGCCTAAACCTGCAGTAGAGTCTGCAAACCCAGTCCATAAACCACCAGTGGTAGAGCAAGTGTCAACCGGATTATCAGGATTACTAGGCGGGGGA
Source organism: Ambystoma mexicanum (assembly GCF_040938575.1). Lineage (NCBI taxonomy): Eukaryota > Metazoa > Chordata > Amphibia > Caudata > Ambystomatidae > Ambystoma > Ambystoma mexicanum. The sequence goes on along the minus strand of NC_090937.1, from coordinate 1,565,389,988 downwards.
ACTCAAGAGCTTTTGCACCTCCATATAACCCATCCACAAGCGCTAATATGCCTGTAGCATTGGTGTACCCAGAGGGTCCACAAGAAGACATAGACAACGAGTTAACAGCATTGCGGGAAAGGTTAGTCAGGTTACAAGAACCTGGAGAAGTATAACCAGAAATAAGGGTATCGGTGCAGAAAACATGGGTTTGGAAGTAAGGAGAGTTTTTGTTTAGGTTTAACCCTGGGGCAATAATAAATGCTTGTTTTAAAAAAGATGATGGGCAGAGGGTATGGACGGTCCTGGGACAAGAAGTAGAACAAACAAGGGATAATGAAGGGGAAGATCAAGGTGGTAGAAATAATGAAGAAGCAGGGCAAGAAGGATATCAAGGAGAGGAGGTGGTGAGAAACCCGTCCCTGCCACATGAGGCAGTGAGGAGGCACAGACCAAGAAATAGACCAGATTTAATCATGGTTGTTCAGGATCAGAAGAATACTAACGGGGTAGAAAACAAAATAGATATGCAGATGCCTCTAATACATAAAGAAGTAGGGATAACACAGTATGTGCCATGGCCTCAAATGGACAGAAATAATTTGAATAAAGCTCTCCCCCAGCTAATAGACAGAGCTAGTAAATGGATCTATGATTTTGAAAAACAAACAGCAGGGGTAGCCTTAGCACAAGGAGACTTTAAGAGTTTACTGGTCACCACAGCTGTGGACCAGACTGGGGACATATGGGCAAGAGCTGGGGTAAGTCTTGCCGATAATGAATATGATGGAGCAGCCTTTGATGAGGTAAGGGCAAGGGTATGGGCTGCCCTAGGAAGGATGTACCCAGATGCCCCTGACTTACATTCTTTAATGGGGTGCACAATGGGTGATGATGAGGACCCAGTTAGGTTTATTCTTAAATTACAGGAAATGTGGAGAGTTTATTGTAAACAGGGGATTACCAAAAGAGGTCCAGAAGGCACTAGATAAAATTGTGGCAATTGAAGCCAAAGGGTGGGCAGAGACACAAAGTATAATAGTCCACAATTGTAAGAGAATCAAGGAGCAGGACAGGGAGACAGCCCAGAAGCGGCAAACGGATGAGGCAAAACTAGTGGAAAAGAAACTAAATAAGGTTGTCGTCCAAACACTGGTGATGGCACCAGCTCAGGGGGAAAGGGCAGGAGATACTCAACAAATTGGGAATGCCACAATTGCGGCACTATTGGGTGAAGGAGTACAGGGACAATGGGGTGGGGGAGACAGTACCCCAACCCACAGTGCAGTATGAAGGAACACCAAGGGGAAAAGGAGGATTTCGAGGAGCTTGAGGCTTTAGGAGGATAGGGCCTCGGGGAGGAGGAATGGGAACATCACAGTGCCGGTATTGCGGGAAATGTGGGCATTTCGGAAGGGAGTGCAGGAACAGGCCTGGGATGAGATTTAATTATGGGCCACCAGCTCCAGGGCAGGGAAGGAGACAACAGAAATTTGGCGAGGGGGTCAAAATCAGTTCCCTTATGGGTCTGACAGGCAACAACTACAGCAGGGCGAGGGAACACAGTTTGGCAGAATGGCAGGGAGAACAGGCGCACCGTTCCAAGGAGTTACAATGACGGGGCGGCCTTTTTCATTACCCAGGACAAATACATATTCTGATTAGGACAGCCCACAGAGAGCACTAGCATGTCCAATCCCATTGATAACCGCACACGCTGAAGAGGAGCCCTTGGTGGAGGAGGAAATAGGAAACAGGCAATTTATATTTAGGGTAGATTCAAGTGCAACTAAATCATGCATCATGGAGGGGAACTTTCCATTATCAGGTAAAACTCTTTGCATGCAGAGATTCTCTGAGGCTATTTCTACACTTCCATACACTGAAGAGCTGGATATAAAAGTGGGAGGGGAGGTAGTACGAGCCCCCTTGTTATATTCAGAGCGTTCCCCTGTGAGCGTTTTGGGTAGGGATGTGCTAAGTACAATAAATATAACTATATCATTCACAGATCAAGGGAAAGTGTGTTCCACTCCAGGGATGTATTTAACTCGAGCAATGGTAATAATCAATGCAATGGCGAGGGAGACAGTAGCACATGGGATTCCTGTGGTCCCAGATATATGTTTCTATGATATTAAAGGTATTAGTAAAAGCAGTGCCTTCAATTGCATCAACGTGTTGGCAAATGCCTACAGATACCACCCGAGATGGTGGCAGGGACAATATTGTCATTAGATTTATAAGGACTAGTAGTATCAGACAAAAGAGCAGTCCTAATTGGAACAGACCATGTTGGGTGCAAGTGGTGCACAATATTATGTATAGACCCGACAGTGTAATTAAAGAAAATGACTGATAAAGAGTTATTTGAGGACAGTGAACAAAATGGGGAGATTATTTTCGGAATCTGCATCCCCTGTGATATCATGGTGCAGTATAGGGAGGTACAGTGCCCCCTGATGGCAGTGGTAAATCAGATGTTTTTATTTTTGAGGCCATGCAATATGTGCAGCACAATTATGGACTGTTAATCCACATGATGTTGGGTTACTGAGAGATGTGACCCCAGTACAGATTACATTGAAGTAAGGTGCCTAGCACAAATCATCCAATAGGTGGATGATCGGTTGGTATGTAGTGAAAATGAACATCAGTGCAGGAGGGATTCTGTTGCATTATTGTAATTGCTGGCTCACAAAGGGTACAAGGCAGATAAAAAAGAAGCTATAATACAGCCAACAGGAGGGACTATACTTGAGATAGCACATTTTTTGTAAACAGGTAAACATATTATCTGGTAGGGTGGCGGTAGTACGCGCCACCCCTAGGCCCAGTACTGTGAAGGAAATGTAGCAGTTTTTTGGGCTTATGTTATTATTGTAGGGCATGATCCTAGACGAAGCAGTCTACACAAGGCCACTGTTACAAAGTCTCAGGGAAGGACAGAGGACTTAAAAGTACATTTGAATGGACGACAAAATGACCACACAATTTGAGTACTTAAGCTATTTGCACAGCCCCTGTTTTAGCAACTCTGGATTATATACAGGAATTTTATTTATTTTCCCCACTCTGATGAACGGCTCATGCTTTGATGGAAGGAGACATATTATATGTTGATGCGTCATAAATAATTGACATGGGGATGGGATGGAAGCACACAGGGGCGGTAGTGGTGTGCGGTAAAGGGGGGGGTGTTCTGTACGCCTCTCGCCGTCCGTATGAAGGAGTTAGATATTGGGTGAATCTCTCGAATGTCCAAAGAGCACTTGAGACAAGGCAAAGTTTAGTAAGGGCATAGCCAAAGAAGAGAAATTTTCAGGATCCATGACAGGGTGATGTGCAGTGGCACACTTCTGATTTTTTCTTTTTTCTTTCTTTTTTATTTTTTATTGTTTAATCTTTTTTATCTTTTGTCAATTTATTTGAAGGTCTAGAACCCGGTCGGCCCTGGTGGAAAAAGGGTCTCTCTTTCTCCCTCTCCCTCCCCCTCCCTCTTTCTCTCTTGCTTTGATGGAAGGAGACATATTATATGTTGATGGGTCATAAATAATTGACATGGGGATGGGATGGAAGCACGCAGGGGCGGTAGTGGTGTGCGGTAAAGGGGGGGTGTTCTGTACGCCTCTCGCCGTCCGTATGAAGGAGTTAGATATTGGGTGCATCTCTCGAATGTCCAAAGAGCACTTGAGACAAGGCAAAGTTTAGTAAGGGCATAGCCAAAGAAGAGACATTTTCAGGATCCATGACAGGGTGATGTGCAGTGGCACACTTCTGATTTTTTCTTTTTTCTTTCTTTTTTATTTTTCATTGTTTAATCTTTTTTATCTTTTGTCAATTTATTTGAAGGTCTAGAACCCGGTCGGCCCTGGTGGAAAAAGGGTCTCTCTTTCTCCCTCTCCCTCCCCCTCCCTCTTTCTCTCTCCCCCGGTCTCTCTCTCTCACTCTCACTCTCTCTCTCTCTCTCTCTCCCTCTCTCTCTCTCACTCTCTATGTCTCTCTTTCTTTCTTTCTTTCTTTCTTTCTTTCTTTCTTTCTTTCTTTCTTTCTTTCTTTCTTTCTTTCTTTCTTTCTTTCTTTCCTTCCTTCCTTCCTTCTCTCTCTCTCTTTCTTTCCTTCTCCCTCTCATTCCCTCTCTCTCTCTCTCTCTTTCTTTCTCTCTCTCTCTCTCTTTGCTTCTCTCTCCCTCTTTCTCTCTCTCCCTCTCTCTTTCTTTCTCTCTCTCGCTTTCTCTCTCTTTCTTTTTGTCTTTCTTGATAACTGTTTTTCTCCTCTCCAGGGATAAGCAAAGATGGCTGACCGACCTCTCTTTTATGTATGGATAAAGTTATGTTAAACTGCATTTTTTTTCTAGAACATATGCGTTGTGTCTTTTTAGTATTATGATGTTTTGTATGACACTGGTCATGGTTGTTGGAGTGGATGAAGGTATGTCTGTTATATGGGGTGGCCATATAAAGGGGGGATGGACAGTTGGAAAATATTGCTAGCATAAATATATATATATATATATGAAACAAAAACACAATCACAAAATGTCTCACATTTTGCCGGCCACGCCTACAGGTTTTCTTAGACGAATGAAACGGGAAGTATGAATGACGTATGAGTTATATAAAGGGTTGGGCTTTAATACTATTTCTGACATCCAGCATTTAGAAACATTGAATAGCTGGTACTCTGATATGCGCATTACAGGAAGGAATGCAATCAATGAAAGCTGTTACGTGTGTGCACTTATCCTGCACACATCAGGGCTTCTAAGGTTTTAGTTCCACATCCAGTCCCCATTACAGAGGCATGATGCCTGGTACATCTTGGACTATACAGGATAAAGGGCACATTCCAGGCACATAGTGTGCAGTTGAAGAGCATTGATCTAGACCCAGCGTTATGCAATGGCAACACAAAATACAGCCAGTATCTACTGGGACAATATTTTTCCTTGGGAGGTTACTCAAATGACAATGGCAAAGGGCAGGGCACCACAGTGATGTGCCTGGCAGATGGGCTGATTGAGTACAGTAGAGAATCAATATCCCAAATAGAGACTATGTCCCTTATTACGAGTTCGGCGGTAACCATGCCGCTATTGGCGGCATGGCTGCCGCCGAAATCGCGTCGGGGTCCGGGTCCTCGGAATGAGGACTTACCGGGCCATTCCGAGTTCGGAAGGCCCAGTAATTCCTCCCACCAAGGACCTGGACACGGTCCTTCCCCATTCCCATTTCAGCCCCCAATAGGGCTGAATGGGAATGGGAGAGGGAGCAAACAACGGGCCATTACGAGATGGCCCGTTGTTTACTCCATCTTCCCCTCGCGGGACCCGGTAAGCACGCCTGGTTTTCCCACCTTTTACGGCGCCGTTCACTCCGTACCGCCAGGGCCGTAATGAGGCCCTATGTGTGCACAAATATGGTGCCAACACATCACAAGGCTGACACCGATTGCAACAATGAAGAAGCCAGTGCGAATACATAGAGCCAAAAACTTTGAACTTTGTTTTAGCAATGAAGGAACAGTTCCTGGTGGCGTAAACACACAATGCAACCACACCCTTGTGATCCCTGATATGACGAAAGGAATGGCAGTGGTGATGGATTACTACTGGGTTTGTGGCCGACAAGCCTACTTGCACCGCCCCCCTCATGGAGGGGCAATCGTTCACTGGCTACCCTGCACTCAGTGCTACTTGTAATCTTGGAAGAACACCTGAAAGGAGAAGAAATGCCTGTCAAGGTGCCAACAGTCACTCTAGCACCTAAAGAAGCAGAAAGAAGTCTGCAGAACACACAAGAATTTGGTATGCTGCCAGAAAAAGGACGATTTCAATGGCGGGGAAGAAAGAAGAGCTCAAACTGTCTCAAAAGACTCTTCGACACTGCTCTTTTTAGCTCAGCAGAGACTTTTCTTGCATCTTTTTTGGCTCGTGGGGTACAATCATCTGCTGCACTTTTATAACCCTGGAGGATGCTGAGAACGGGTCACTATCCCACATCATCAAGGCGGTGCACAATCTAGGTGTTCAAATGAAGAAAGAAGGTGGAGTTCAGAACACAGATCGGCTATCGCTTGTCTTTGATTGGGTCCCGTCATGGCTGGGGGCAGCAGTAAAAATACTGGTGCCTGTGATCGTGTTCTTCTTGGTTCTCTTCTGCACGTGCCATTTGGGTCTCCGATGTTGTGTTCTTATAGTCCCTAATAGTGCAAAGATGATGGTATCAATTGGGGAATCTAAAACACCTTGCCATACAATAAACAGCGAAACTCAAACTAATATTTCTGGGGTTGTAGATATGTCGGGTAGGGATGAGTTTGTTACTGTAGAAGTAACCAAAGGGGGGAATGTTGGGAAGGAGCTAGTGCTTTTCTTTACTCCCAAACGCTTTCGAATTAGGCAAGACTTCTGTTAACTGTTTTCTAAGCACTACAAGAGCCCAGGGTGGAGGAGGGTCACTAAATAGGATTTAAATATAAGGTGCAAATAACTATTTTAGATGAATATATTTGTAAAACTGTTACATTATAGTTAGCTTTTCTCAAAGCACACAGTGAATGCAGCCTGTGCTAGAAATAGACTACAGGCACTACCGTAGGTTTCACGAAGGCTTGCAGAGAGCACGAGGTAACTGAGCAGCTGTTCCCTGTCTATCAAAACACACAGGCAGGCTGGGCCTCATGTACACAATGTAAGAGTATGGGAAAACAGAATTTTAAGGAGAATTACTGGTCCAGATCAAATATAAGAATATTGAGTGAAGTGTTGAGAGTATGGCCAGAAGGTGTGTTTATATATAAATGTTTATAACATAGCAAATGATGATAAATAGGAGCTACAATGTATTCCTGCAGAGGCAGCAGTATGTTAAGTAGGTTGGTCTAAATGGGAACCCAGTCATGCAAGAAGGAAGGCTGCAGCATCCCTTTTAAGGAATAAGAACAATTTTGGATAAGCCATGCGAGTATCCAGTAACCAAGTTGAACAGTATATAAAGGTGCCTGCTTGCCATTGGTCTGCATGAGCTAGCCAAGGAAGACTGAATGCTGGTTGGGGGGGTAGAGCCCTCTGCCCCATCCTCATCTTTGTACAGATTAAAGTTTGTTATCCTTGCAAGATATACTCTTGGCCTTAATTCCCTAGAGGGGTGCATTAATTCTGGTGTAAGCATGATAGGGGTACCCCAATATATTTAAGGTATACCCCTGTAAATTGGGCTTCCTTTTAGAAGTAAGCCAGCAAGAGGAGGGGAGTGGCCACGAAAGGAGACGGGCGCCACGTGTCCCCCCAGCCGAAGGACACACATGTGGGAGGTGTGGAAAAGAGCATCATTTTGCACAGGTATGCCCAGCCCCAGCACCGGCCAGCACAGTGAGGCCAGCAGCAGGTAGTGTGTCAAAGGAGGAAATGGGGCAAGCTATGGGGAGGAAGCTGCCCAGAGCAGTGGCGGTCAAGTTGCCAGAGGACCAGCTGAGGGAGGATGATGAAGCCAAGGATGTCTTCCTCCTGTCCTGCGGCAATACAAGTGACCAAGGGCGGCCCAGGCGAAGGATGAATGACCAGAACATTTGTATTTGTGTTTATTGTTTTATATAGCGCCTTAATCCACGGCGCTTTACAATGAACAACAAAATAAACAATAAACATGGAACAGTAGAAGCAATAACGGTAAACATGAGTCAAACCAGAAAACCTGCATATAGAACAATTTACATATGAGAAAGAAGAGGAGAGAAGTGGGTGGAGAAAGAAGGAGGGGGAGAGAGAGCAGTGAGTAAGTAAGTAGTAGCTAGAAGGGAGATTTAGAAGAGATGGGGAAGATAAAGAGAACACAGAAAAGGGTACAAGAAAGAAGGGTGAGAGGGGGAAGGGGATTAGGGAGGGGAATGAAGAAGAAGAGATTTCTGTGAGGAGTGGAAGGAAGAATAGGAAGGGGAGGAACGGATAGAGAAAGGTAGGGAGTTCCAGTGTAAGGGGGGAAGGAGCTAAAAGGAACGGAAATGAGAAGAGGCACAAGGGGCTGGGGGAACTGAAAGTAAAAAGAGATTGGCAGAACGAAGGGAGCAAGAGGGGGTGTAAAATGAGAAAAGAGAGGAGATGTAAGGAGGAGCAAGGTCGTGAAGAGATTTAAAGACCAGACAAAGGAAGTGAAATTTAAGTTGGGAATGGAAAGGAAGCCATCCTAGCTGAGAAAGTGAGTTGGAAATGGAGTCATGAGGAGAGAGAAGACAGACGGTGCGGATGGCAGAGTGATAAAGGGATTTGAGGGCTGCAAGGTGGGAAGCGTGGAGACCAAAGAAGAGAGAAGAACAATAGAAAAGACGAGAAAAGATGAGGGAGGAGATTAAAAGTTTGGTAGCATGGAAGGTGAGAGAGGAACAAACTTTACGGATGTTAAAGAGATGATAGCAACATGCCCAAGAGGTGAGGGAGATATGATGAGTAAAGGAGAGGGAAGAGTCAAAATAAATGCCAAGATTACGAGCATGGTTGGAAATAGGGAGACTAGAAGGGAGAAATTGAATAGAAGGAGGCGGAGAGGGAGGAGGAAGTGTGCTAGATGGAAAGAACAAAACTTCAGTCTTGTCAGTGTTAAGAGAGAGATAGTGAGATGACATCCAATTTTTAATGGCAGTAAGACAGGAAGAGACATTGTGATGTAAGTCAGAGGTGAAGGAAGAAAAGGAGAGGAACATCGGTGTAGAAATGATGAGAAATCCCTAAGGAGGAGATGATAAGAGTGAGGAGTGAAGTGTAAAGAGAAAATAAGAAGGGACAGAGGACAGAGCCTTGGGGAACACCGTATTCGAGAAGGAAGGTAGAAGAGGTTTGTCCGCCCCAAGAAACTGCGAAAGAGCGGTGGGAGAGTGTGACAGATCACTCAGACCAGGTAGATAAGTTTAACAAAAATCAGTCTTTGTTGACTAATTTAAGAAAATGAAAAGGATAAAATATTCATTCAAGTATCAGTTCTCTTACCAGCCGAGATAACTCTGATTGGGTTTCCGTGAGTGTAAGGCTGAAATCTCCGTTTAGTCTTCGTAAGCCCACTGGTATAGACTTGTGGACTCCTCGCTTCCAAATCGATTCTGAAATGAGAAAGAGAACTCCCCATCAGTCCTTTGTCTCTCTTTGCTTTATATAGGGGCTGGCCACTCTTGACCCAATCAGGACTCTCCTTCTGTCTGAAAATATAAAAACCCTCCCAAGCCCCGCCCCCTTCCTTCCGTGCTCCCAGTCGCCATGATGTCTCTCCGCCATGTGCCCCGAGGTGAAGATTGGAATTTTTATAGTCAAAAGACCCTGGCTTTGGTAAGGATAAAGACTTTCTAATAACCTTCTTTTTGTTCTCGTGTCTCTGTTTTACGAGTGTGAGGTTATACGGTTCTTTTGCTTCGCTTTGTTCCGTTCCCCCTTTGTGCCGTTTTGGCCCAACAACCTCTCCCTGTTGGTCGTTCGTACTGCGGAACACGCGGCACACTCCGGCAGACCCTTGCTCCGTCTTATCGCCTGTGTCGTGGTTACCGCGTTCCTTGCCCGTAGGTTCCTCGCCATTTCTCAACCCCGCTACCGGCCGTGCGTAAGGGTTTCCGCTATCCATATTCAGACAACACAATTCGCGGATGGCACACAGGTCTGCCTCTGACCACAATTGACTGCTTCCTTCAGTGTCTTCCTCCTCCTCCTTTTGGCTTGTACCTTCAGGTTCGAGTTTTGTTTTTCCAGTGTCCGCCTCACTGCTTCCCGCGGGCCCCTCCGTTGTTTCCGGGTATTTGGTGTTCGCATGGCGTCCCATGGCCTCTGATGTAGTCTGGCTGCTACAGAGAGGTAAGAGGAGAGCCAGTTAAGAACAGAGCCTTTAAAACAGAGGGAGGAAAGAGTATTGAGAAGTGTTATTGTTTACTATGGTTGCCGAGCAACCTGCTCTGAGCAGCTATACATCCAATAACGTGAAACTGGAGGCAGAAGCCGGCCTCACACGTCTAAGGCCTCCAGTACAAGGCCTCTCCTGTCCATGCCTGTCGGTGGCGGACGGTCCGTAGGTCCATATTCTTCCCATTCCAGCTCCATATACGCTTCGCTGCAAGCGACTCGCCGAATTGAGGAACCCCCACACGAGAACCTGATCTGCTTGCAACAACTCCACAAAAGGTAACATTGTCAATCCACACGTCCTGCACTGCTTACCTCGCAGTATCCATCCCAACCTCAACCTACCTCAACGCACAAAGTCATTTACTGGACTAAAACTTCCCACCCACGTTCTCTTTCTCGCTATATCCCTTGCCCAATCAGGCGTCATTTCCACGTTTAATCCTTACTGCCCTATTATCACTATTCATTCAGCCCTACCGTCTCTACGTATGTATGAATTGTATGCATTTTTTCTGTAACTACGAATGTCTCATATTACAGTCTAGACGTAGCCTTTTGTGTCTGCACATCACAGCCATAATATCTATGCCCACTGCGCCCTAGACTCCGAGCTAAACTCACGAGACTCTATGAGCCCCTACCTAGAACCCTATCACCTGTCAACAAAAGATCCAATAACCAAAAGGTAAATGTCACCCACCTTAATATCATGAGCCCTCTAACTACTCCCACTAAAATAAAACCTACCCAATCCACTGTAGTGGCCTCCCCGCTTAAAGGAGGATTAATAAACGCCAGATCCCTTACTGCACACACCACAGACACACCGCAGATATCTGCGACCTAATATCGGCCGATAATCTGGACTTTCTTGCTATTCATGACGCAGCCGGACCCCTACTGTGATTAGCAATCTCGGATGGTTACACCATACCAAGACAGGATAGAACTAATATGCGAGGCAGAGGCATTGCCATCATCGCTAAGGCTAGCCTAAGTATGAGAACTACACCTACCATAAACTACTTGTCCTAGGGGACTTTAATTGGGGATATAATGACTCCTCAGACAAATACGCCACCACTACTGCCAATATTCTTTCCGAACTGGGCATAACTCAAAAAATCTCACTCATATCAAAGGAGGAATCCTTGATTGGCTGGCAGATTACAATTGCACTGCCAACCTCAAATCTATCTCCCCACAACCTTGGACAGACCATTTCCTCTTGTCCTTTGAGCTCTCCCCCTCCAGACCACTCTCTCCAGCTCCCACAATGGCCACGCCATGTCCAACAAATAATAAAAAGAGTTTTACTAAGGATAAACTGATTCCCGCCATCCTGACCACTCTTAACCAAATAACAGATCACTTAGACCCGGAAACACTCGTCGACGAGTATAATAAAATTATGTTAACATCACTTGACAACATTGCCCCCCTAAAAATCAGACTGAGTAAACCCAAATCCCATCTAAATAAATGGTTCACACCTGAACTAAAGGATTTACTACAACTTAAGAGGAGTTGTGAAACTGCATGGAGGCCAATCCCATCAGAAGACCACAAAAATAAACGGAAATCTCCTCCCACTACAAAAAGGAAATCCACATGGCCAAGCGCAATTCAGATAACAAGCGTATATCTAATGCTAACTCAAGTATGAGGGAACTGTTCACCATCCTCAAGGAATTAGAGTCACCCAACTCCATCCCGGACACATGCTCCAAAGATAAAACTTGGTGTGCAGATATACAACAAGCACTATCAAATAAAGTAAATATGCTCCAAAGACAAAAACTAAGAAAAAAACCTCCATCAATCAACGACCCCAGACTAATAACCTGAGTACCGACCCCCTTTCTAAGGAACAGGATTCAGCTGAGTGATTCATGTTCTCAAAAACCTCTATCCTCGAGGTAGAGAAAGTCATCCTCTCTCTCAAGCCAACCAACTGTCAAGGCGACCTTTGCCCGGCCCAGCTTATAAAAGACGCTGACAGAGATCTCTCCCCATTTGTATCAATACATATCAACGCTGCATTTGCAACGGGTACCGTGTCTACCAACCTGAAACAATCTTGGGTACTACCATTGCTCAAAAAGCAAACCCTAGACCCACTTATACCGACAAACTAATGTCCCATCACGACAGTCCCATTTTTGCTTAAAATCCTGGACAAGATTGCTTATAACCAAATTCAAAAACTCTTGGAACAACATGAGCTCTTAGGAGCACGTCAATCAGGATTCCATCCCCGACATGGTACAGAGACTGCCCTAATTGATTTGAAGGCACAAATAGATGAACTACGAGATAAAGGTAAAACAGCCCTTCTCCTGTTGCTGGACCTCTCGGCTGCATTCATGTAATGCTCACCTGGTTCCCACGGAGGCGTAGATCCTGGCTGGACAGTTACCGTGTCTTCAATTGAGAAGCGCAGGACTCGGATGGTTCTCTGGACCGGACCTCCTCTTATGGAATGTCTGACTTGTAGAGTAAGGTGTCTGCAGGCGGAAGAAAAAGGGATTAATGGCTGGTTGTTGGTTGGGCTTCTCCTCCTTATTCGTTTCTTCCCTGAGGCCGCCCAAAGTCTGAATGAGCTCTCACCTTAGATATGTAAATGCTGGGCTCTCCATCCTGCGACTGATGCAGGGGCGCTGGGTTCCAGTTACTTCACTGGGATTGCTTTAAGTATCTTGTAGCCTCAGAGGGTTTAAAGCTGCTGAAGAAGCGATGCCGTCGTTTTCTGCACGAGCGGATGCTGGTCGGTTTGTAAAGTTCGAGAGCACCTTTTAATGAAGTCTTTGCCTTTGTTTCTTAGGTGCCGAAATGCTATATGCTGAGCATACGGATGCACGTAAGTATGAAGGTCCGTGCGTGGAGGAGCACGTAAGTAATATGCTTGCTGACAGGTTTATTCGCACCTCTTAATGTCTTTTTCTTGATTTGCAGGTGCGTAGATGCAGCAGAAGAGGAGATGGCGAGGAGCGCACAGCTCCGGTAAGTGAAAATATAATTGCGTCCAATTTCCCCCTTTTTGCACTAACCGGAGTTCTTTGTCTTGCAGGTAGAGGCCGCGGGATGCGGAAGATGCCGTGGGTTCAGGTAAGTAAGCGCGGCTGCTAAAACGTTGACCGGAGTTCTTTGTCTTGCAGGTAAAGGCCGCGGGATTCGGAAAATGCTGTGGTTTCAGGTAAGTAAGCGCGGCTGCTAAAGCGTTGCCTTTTGCTAACCTGATGTTCCTTTGCTGGCAGGTGCAGCCGGAGACTGGATCCCTGGATGGAAGTGAAGATCTGACTTGTTTTTACAGGCTGGAGCAGAAGATATCACTAGAAGACTGGAGCTGACTCGGTGAGCGTCCTGCTGCAGATGCAGAATAACGCGAAGCACGTTCTTCCAATCGGGTGTGGTTTAAATAGTGTTGAGGTGAATAGGTGTCTTCTTCCTCAGCCTCGCCCAAGAGAAAAAGAGTTCCTGTGTTCCAGAGTCAAGGAGTGATGCCAGCCCCACCCAGGTAAGAAAGTAGTTCCAGATTCTGAAAAATAGTCCCACCCAGCAGAAGGCTGGGGCTTCATTTTGCCAGAACTTGTGAAGGTGAGTATGCAGCATGGTCTGCTACAGGTAAGTCGACCCAAGCACCTTTATCCAAAGCATGAGCCCGGCACCTCTGGCGCCGGGACTGGTGATTCTTATGAGCCTGGCGCCAACGGCGCCAGGACATGGTCCAGAGGGCCCCGATAGGTGTCGGTTGGGACCAGGGGCGGGGGTTGTGAGCCTGCTTCCGGGGATGTTGGGCTTGTCCTGACTCCTTGGAAACAGTGCTCATGACAGCACCCCCCTCAAGGCCCCTCCCAAAATTGTCTCCCCCGGGGGTTTTGGTTTGTCGGGAAAAGTTTGGTGGAATCTTTTGATTAGGCGAGGTGCGTGGACGTATTCAGAGGGTTCCCATGATCGTTCTTGAGGCCCGTAGCCCTTCCAGTCAATCAGATAGTATAGCTTGGACTTAATGATTTTGGAGTCCAGGATGTTTTTAACCTCAAATTCGAGTTCTCCATTAACTTGAATAGGTTCTGGAGCTTTAGTCAATCGGGTTCCAGGCTGCATTGATTTTAGTAGAGATACGTGGAAAACTGGATGTATTTTCATGTGGGACGGCAAGCTTAATTTGACAGCCACTGGATTTATTATGGCGGTGACAGGATATGGTCCCAGATATTTTGGATTGAAGGTGCGAGGCCCTTTAAGAGTTAAATGTTTAGTGGATAACCAAACTAGGTCTCCAACCCGGTATTGGGGGGCCTCCCTTCGATGTCGTTCTGCTCCCTTTTTATACTGTTCTTTGGCTAGTTGAAGATGGGTCGTGGCTTCCTTGAAAGCTTGAGTGATAGCGGTGTGTAGATGATCTACGGCAGGTGTTCCGAGATCCTGAGGTGGATCAAGATTGGAGGTTCGAGGGTGAATCCCGTATAAGAGGTAAAAGGGACTTTTTCCGGTTCCTGAATGGATCGAATTGTTATAGGCGTATTCGGCGATCCAAAGGATGTCTTTCCAATTACTTTCCGACTGTTGCAGCATGCAACGTAAATATTGTTCCAGAGTTTGATTTGTCCTCTCGGTTTGACCATCTGTCTGGGGGTGATGGCTGGTTGAAAGTCTCACATCGATTTGAGCTAGACGACAGCAATTTCGCCAAAAGTGCGATATAAACTGGCTTCCTCTATCTGAGATTAAAATTGAAGGGAAACCATGTAACCGAACAATGTTTTCGAGGAATTCTCGGGCCAGGACTGAAGCTGAGGTTAAGCCCTTCAGTGGGATGAAGTGGGCCATTTTAGAAAACAAATCCACGATTACTAAAATGGTGTTGTATCCGGAGCATGAGGGTAAATCAGTAATGAAGTCCATGGAAAGGGTATGCCAGGGGTGTGGCGGGATGTCTAGTGGGTGTAATAGGCCGGCTGGTTTTTCTTTCTGACTTTTGTTTTGGGCGCACACCCCACAAGACATTACAAAGTCCTTGATATCCTTTCTCCATGATGGCCACCAGAAGTGTCTCTTGATCTTTTCTGAGGTTTTGGCAATGCCAGGATGTCCTTCCATTAAAGAATCATGGTAGCAAGAGATTACCTGTCTTGGTAAATCAGTACCAGGTAAGTATAGTCGTCCTTGAAAATAAAGCAAATCCTTAGACACGGTGAAGTCCTTTCCTTTCTGTTGCCAGTTCTGTAGATCTGAAGGAGTCACAAGTTGTTTGGCCTTTGCTTCGATATCTTCGAGGGATTGCGAGGAGACCAGGCCCACGATTCTTTGTTCGGGAATTATAGGCACGGGTTCAGGATTGACCATGTGTTCCTCCATTCCAATCCGGGAAAGGGCATCTGCTTTGCCATTCTTGTTACCTGGACGATAAGTGATTACAAAGTCAAATTCGGCAAAAAACAGAGCCCAGCGAAGTTGTCTGGAGGATTGAGCTTTAGCAGTCTTCAAATACTGTAAGTTGCGATGATCGGTGATTACTGTGACTGTGTGTTTGGCTCCAAGGAGGTAGTGCCGCCAGGCCTTCAAGGCGGACTTAATAGCTAGAAGTTCTTTAACAGTGATGGTGTAGTTGATTTCGGGCGCCGAGAACTTGCGGGACCAGAATGCCACAGGGTGTAATTGGTTAGTTTCTGGATCCCTCTGTGATAAAACCGCCCCCATTGCCATGCTGGAGGCGTCGGTCTCAACGATATAAGGAAGGTCCGGGCGCGGGTGTTTTAATATAGGTGCTGAGATAAACTTGGCTTTTAACTCCTAAAAGGCCTGTTCTGCCTCTGCTGTCCACTCGAAACGTTTATTCTTTTTTAAAAGAGCCGTAATGGGCTGAACTATTCGTGAAAATTCCGGGATAAACCTGCAGTAAAAGTTGGCAAAACCTAACATGCTTTGTACTCCCTTCACGGAAGTTGGTGATGGCCACTTGATGATAGCGTCAACTTTCCTCGAGTCCATGTGGACCCCGTTGGGGGTCAAAATGAAACCTAAAAATTCGACCTCGGTGACATGAAAAACACACTTTTCAAGCTTGGCAAAAAGTTTATGTTGGCGAAGCCTTTCAAGAACAGCTCTGACGAGTTTCTGATGCTCTGCTTCAGAAGATGAGTACACAAGGATGTCATCAATGTAGACGACTACACAAACGTCTATAAGTTCTCTAAGGACGTCATTCATGAAGTACTGGAAGGCGGCCGGAGCATTGCAAAGAACAAAGGGCATCACTTGGTATTCAAATAGTCCATACTTGGTGCGAAAGGCCGTCTTCCATTAGTCGCCTTCTTTGATCCGTACCAAGTGGTACGCTCCCCGAAGATCTAGCTTGGTGTATATACAGGCGCTTTTAACTTGGTCAAAGAGTTCCGGAATTAGAGGTAAGGGATACCTATTCTTTACCGTGATTTGGTTCAGGGCACGATAATCTATACAGGTCCTAAGGTCACCTTCTTTTTTCGGCACGAAGAACAGAGCTGAGGATACTGGAGACTTTGAAGGACGGATGAATCCGTTGGCTAGGTACTGGTCCAGATACTGTCGCAAATGAAGATTTTCAGGCTCGGTAAGGGCATAAATTCTACTACAGGGGGGAGTGGATCCGGGTATCAGGTCTATTTGACAGTCGTACGACCTGTGGGGAGGTAAAGTATTCGCCTGCTCCTTCTGAAAAACGTCTTGGAATTCCTGATACTCTATAGGTAGTTGCGGACTTTCGGATGTTGTCGCTGCTAGTCCAATACTGGGTCGAGGATAACAAGTGGGGGCACACTCTGGAAACCGTATTGTCTTTGCTCGCCAATCAATTTGAGGATTGTGTTTCTCCAACCAGGGAATCCCCAATATTACTTGGAATTGAGGAGCCTTGATCACATCGAACATGATCACCTCACAATGTCCATCTTGACTTAATAACGTCACTTCCATGGTGGTATGGGTCACTGGTCCAGAAGCTATTTCCGTACCATCCACTGTGGTAATAACGTCTTTTATTGCCTTAGGACAGAGGGGTAGGTTCATCCTGGAAGCCATTTCGTGGTCTACATAATTACCAATTGCTCCGCTATCAATGTATGCTTTAATAGCATGCAAACGATCCGGTTGATCTGGATTCATGAGGACCATTGAAACTATGAAATGCGAGGTCAAAGAACTGGTTTTAACGCTTGGCAAGCGGACCTCTACACTTGTCGGGCGAGGTCGTTTCCCGGCTCCGGCCTTTCGGTATTTTTATCAGAAGCTCCCACTGTCTTCTTTGAAGGTTTCACTGGGCATTCTCGAAGGAAATGTCCTGAATTTCCACAATAGAGGCATAACTGCAACTGTCTTCTCCTGTCGCGTTCTTTCTGGGTTAAAGGGCCCTTCATGACCCCTATTTGCATAGGTTCTACGGCTTCAGCTCCCTTGGTGGAATTCTTTTGTTTGGAGAACACTCGAGTTTCGAACCTGGAGCGGTCTGCCTTCCTGTTTTGCAATCTGTGATCCAATTGGACCACTAAATCGATGTATTCCGAACAATCCTGAGGAGGATTCACTACCTGAGCTAGAACATCTTTGAGTTCCCCCCGCAGACCTCTGTGGAACAGCGTGATCCTCTTGTCCTCGGGCCATCTGGTTTCAACTACTAGCCTATTAAATGACGCAATATAAACCAGGAGATCCTGATTGCCTTGCCGTAAGGAAAGGAGTTCGTTATCCAAAGCCTGGCCCTGGGAATGTCTTGCAAACAGTCTTTCCATGCTGGTCTGGAATGCTTGGAAATCGTGAAGAATCGGATCATCCTGTGCAACTAGAGGAACCGACCAATCAGCAGCACTGCCGCTAAGATATGAAAGCACAAAGGCTACCTTAGTCTGGTCCGTCGGAAAAGCAGCTGGTCTACACAGAAAGGGCAATCGGCACTGGTTGATGAAAACCGCAAACCTTTTAGAATCACCAGAGAAGCGTTCGGGCGGAGCCAAGGGCACATTTCCGGGTGGGTTGATTTGTACCGGACTGGCCGAGGCTGCAGGAATGTAGCTCCCTCCCGTAGGCAAAGGGGTTTGCCCCGCTTGTGATTGTAACAACTGTCTGGCAAGATCATCAGTTTGTTCTTTCGATACAATCAATTCTTTCCTCAGGGCATTTGTTTCCTGGCAGGCTGCATGTACCTCTGCTCTTAATTCCCCTAGTAGCTGGGCTAGTTGGTCAGTGTCTGAGGTTTCCATTGCGCCTGGGTAGGAAGTTATTGGAGGGCTTCGCGTTCTGTAACGCTCACCTGGTTCCCACGGAGGCGCAGATCCTGGCTGGACAGTTACCGTGTCTTCAATTGAGAAGCGCAGGACTCGGATGGTTCTCTGGACCGGACCTCCTCTTATGGAATGTCTGACTTGTAGAGTAAGGTGTCTGCAGGCGGAAGAAAAAGGGATTAATGGCTGGTTGTTGGTTGGGCTTCTCCTCCTTATTCGTTTCTTCCCTGAGGCCGCCCAAAGTCTGAATGAGCTCTCACCTTAGATATGTAAATGCTGGGCTCTCCATCCTGCGACTGATGCAGGGGCGCTGGGTTCCAGTTACTTCACTGGGATTGCTTTAAGTCTCTTGTAGCCTCAGAGGGTTTAAAGCTGCTGAAGAAGCAATGCCGTTGTTTTCTGCACGAGCGGATGCTGGTCGGTTTGTAAAGTTCGAGAGCACCTTTTAATGAAGTCTTTGCCTTTGTTTCTTAGGTGCCGAAATGCTATATGCTGAGCATACGGATGCACGTAAGTATGAAGGTCCTTGCGTGGAGGAGCACGTAAGTAATATGCTTGCTGTCAGGTTTATTCGCACCTCTTAATGTCTTTTTCTTGATTTGCAGGTGCGGAGATGCAGCAGAAGAGGAGATGGCGAGGAGCACACAGCTCCGATAAGTGAAAATATAATTGCGTCCAATTTCCCCCTTTTTGCACTAACCGGAGTTCTTTGTCTTGCAGGTAGAGGCCGCGGGATGCGGAAGATGCCGTGGGTTCAGGTAAGTAAGCGCGGCTGCTAAAACGTTGACCAGAGTTCTTTGTCTTGCAGGTAAAGGCCGCGGGATTCGGAAAATGCTGTGGTTTCAGGTAAGTAAGCGCGGCTGCTAAAGCGTTGCCTTTTGCTAACCTGATGTTCCTTTGCTGGCAGGTACAGCCGGAGACTGGATCCCTGGATGGTAAGTGAAGATCTGACTTGTTTTCACAGGCTGGAGCAGAAGATATCACTAGAAGACTGGAGCTGACTCGGTGAGCGTCCTGCTGCAGATGCAGAATAACGCGAAGCACGTTCTTCCAATCGGGTGTGGTTTAAATAGTGTTGAGGTGATTAGGTGTCTTCTTCCTCAGCCTCGCCCAAGAGAAAAAGAGTTCCTGTGTTCCAGAGTCAAGGAGTGATGCCAGCCCCACCCAGGTAAGAAAGTAGTTCCAGATTCGGAAAAATAGTCCCACCCAGCAGAAGGCTGGGGCTTCATTTTGCCAGGACTTGTGAAGGTGAGTATGCAGCATGGTCTGCTACAGGTAAGTCCACCCAAGCACCTTTATCCAAAGCATGAGCCCGGCACCTCTGGCGCCGGGACTGGTGATTCTTATGAGCCTGGCGCCAATGGCGCCAGGACATGGTCCAGAGGGACCAGGGGCGGGGGTTGTGAGCCTGCTTCCAGGGATGTTGGGCTTGTCCTGACTCCTTGGAAACAGTGCTCATGACAATTCAATCTTGTCGACCACAAGGTCCTTTGCAACCACCTAGATTCAGCTGCACATTGTTCCAAAGGGGCTATAACATGGATTGAGTCTTTCCTCAGTGACAGGACTATGAGGGTGTTCTCCCCCTGGGCAGCGGCTGATCCGATCCCCATTCTATGTGGAATGCCACAGGGGTCCTGCGTCTCACCCACCTTATACAACATATTTACTAAGACCCTTTTTGATGATCTGGACCTTCTTGGTATCACCTACACTAATTATGCAGACGATACCCAGATTCTCCTCCCACTTTCCAGGGATTACAACAAGGATTTGACCTTGGTAAATAGGTTGTATCTCATCATCCAGGCATGGATGGCAACCCACGGTCTATGCCTGAATGAGGATAAAACAGAGCTAATCATCCTGGGTACTCACCCGAATCGTAAACAATTAGGCCAAGACTACACCTCATTTGAGATTGATGGCAATATCATCAAGGTGTCCAAGGAGTTGAAGACACTAGGCTTTTATCTGGATTCCACCCTCTCCTTCGATAAACAGGTGAAATCTATAGCATCAGCCACAGCTTACACTTGTAAGCTCATTAGAACAGGGAAACACTTTCTCTCAGATGACAACTACATTATTTTAGCTAGAGCCCTGATTTTATCTAGGCTCAACTATTGCAATGCCCTATAGATCGGTGCCAACAAATCTATGATCCACAGAATCCAAATCCTACAAAACAATGCCTTAAGAGCCTTTCTTGGTGTGTCCAAAAGATCGAATATTTCCAAGATTAGGCGCCAAAATAACTGTCTGTCTTCCCAAAACAAAATCCACTTAAAAGTTGCATCCCTTGTTCACAAAGCTTTGAATAATGCTGCACCTAGCTATCTCATGAACAGATTCCTAAAGAGAAGCTCCACCCGTCCGGCAAGAACCACCAATGTCAACAGCCTCATCATAACGTGATTCAGGCAGGCTAAGGCTGGGGGAGGCAGCTTCCAGGTCCGAGCGGCCCAATTATGGAATTCATTGCCACATCCTCTACGTGAGGAGCAGCCCTTTCTGAAGTTCGGATCCAACTATATCAATCTACTAAAGTCTGCCGACGTCTAGTTGGTCACTAGCTCCTTCTAGACTCCTGATTCCTCCTAGTGTATATATATATATATATATATATATATATATATATATATATATATATATATATATATATATATATATATATATATATATATGTATTTTTACCTTCCTGTTACCCATTTGTACATCTTCCCTTTAGGCTAGTGACAACCTGTTCGTGCCTCGCGCCTGTGACAACCCGCTCATGCCTGTATATATTGTATCCTGCCTGTATTCTGTATCCAATCTTCTACGGACTGTATATATTTTGTTTTGGCTTGGAATCTGTAACTGACCTTCTATGGCCTGTCTATATTTTGTTTTCGCTTGTAATCTGTAATCATGTAACCCTAATCCTTGCATATTCTGTACTGCTGCGCCCGGTTAACTTCGGGTCTGGTGCGCATTATAAGTGAATAAAACAAACAAACAAACAAACAAGGGGTGATCGACAGTGTCGAAAGCAGCAGAAAGGTCAAGGAGGATAAGGATTGAGGATTGCTTGGAATAGCAACCAGTAAAGAGAGAGTTAAGGACATAGGTAAGAGCGGACTCAGTAGAGTGTTTTGGGACGGAAGCCAGATTGCGGAGGAGGAAGGAGAGAGTGGGTAGTGACAAAAGTAGAGAGCTGAGAATATGCTAAGCGTTCAAGTAATTTAGAGTGAAAAGGTAAAAGTGAGATTGAGCGAAAGTTGGAAGCGAGGAGAGGATTAGCAGAAGGCTTCTTCAGTATAGGGATAATAGTGGAATGTTTGAAGGCAGAAGGGAAGGTGGCCGTAGAGAGACAAGTATTGAAGAAGGAGGTTAGATAGGGTAAGAGATGGGGGTAGATCTTTGGAATAAGAAGGGTTGGGATGGGATCAGAGGGGGCAGCAGTAGGGTGCGTTTTAGTTAAGAGGAGAGAAACATCAGAGGGAGTGATAGGAGAAAATATAGACATTTGAGCTGAAGGGGAAAGTAGGGAGGGGAGGGGAATAAGAAAGAGAACATACAATGTTTTGGTGAAGAGAAATAATTTTTTCAGAGAAGAAATTGGCAAAGTCAGAAGAAGAAAGACCGGTAGTAGAAGAGAGGTCAGGAGCGGGAGGGGAGAGGAGACGAGAGAGGGTTTGAAAGATACAACGAGGATGAGAGGCTTGGGAGTAAAGGAGGTTTGAACAGTATGAGCGTTTGGCGGATTTAAGGCAGGCGTCATATACAGAATGATAAGAGAAGTAGGCGGTTGGTTAGGAAGAGAGGGGGATTTGAGCCAGCGACACTCAAGGCGACAGAGGAAACGACGCATGGACAGGAGGTGAGGAGAGAGCCAGGGTTGGGAGGGCTTACGAGTAGGGCGGAAAGAGGAGAGGGGGTGCAGTAGATAGAGAGTAGAGGAAATAGAGGAGAAAAGGGAGGATAAAGCAAGGTCAGCAGGGAGGGAGGAGAAATCAGAAAGGGGTGGAAGACAAGAAGAGCAGGTATCAAGGAAGAGTGAAGGATTAAAGTTCCAGCGGTCACGTTGATTAAAAGATATGGATGAGGGTAGAGGAGAGGGAGAGTTAGAGCTGGGAGTAAGGTGAGCATGATCAGATAGATAGATGGGTAAAGAGGAGACAGGAGGAGACAGGAGAGGAGGAGTAGTTGGAATTAAAGATGGGATCAAGAGTGGAACTAGAAGAGTGAGTCGGAGAAGAGGGGAGAGGAGAGAGAAGGTAGGAGTCTATGATTGAGATAAGAGGTGAGGGTGAGGGGAGGTGGGAAGGTGAAGGTTGAAATCGCCAAGTACAGTGAGGGGAGAAGGGGAAGGAGAGATAAGAGAGAGGAGGTGGTCAAGGTCATCATAAAAGGAGGAAAGGGGGCCAGGATGTCTATAGATAATTAGGAAGGAAATGGGATGAGGATGAGTAAAGGCTTTATACAAGCATTCAAAAGAAGGGAAAGTAGGAAGGGGTAGTGAAGAATTAGATAAAAGGTATTTACATTTATATAACATGGCTCCCCAAGCTGGACAGTCTGATCCAGGAACATAGGGCCGCTGGGTCTCAAGTGGGTGCTTGGACTGGGAAGCACTATTGTTTGCTGTGCCAAAGCTTGCCATTGTGTATTACTGATAGTATGGATGCGTGTACTGGAATGCACCAAAGTTGCAGGCTCGGTTGCGGGCCACTGTTATTGTGTTTGTTTTGGTTTTGTTATAATAAAGGAGGAGTGTTATGTATCACACTTTAACTGCGGGCATTTTATCCCTTTAAGAATACGAGTCATGACTCGAGTTAATAAAAGGGGCCTCTGCAGGCACGTTAGGGCACTGACCACAAAAGTGATGGGTGGAAGGTTTCGAATGAATCTAAACCACTGGCAATTGCTCTGGGCAACCTTCCACACCACCGTTTTTTAGCCCGTCTGCGCCATTGCAAAAGGGGACCAGCCATGTGCAAATCAGTCAGCAGCTGCCGCCACCGAAGGTAGCAGCCCAGCCCGAACTGCTAGGCCAGGTCCCCTCTGCACAGAAAACCAAGCATGTTAGGGCACTGCAGTGGAGACCCAGTTAGTGGCAACTCCTGTCTCTGTGTTTTCTTTGAGTGCTTGTATGCCATGTGACCACGGCCAGGAATCCAGCCCGGCCTGTGTGCCCACAGATCTGAGACTGAGGTGTGCTGGGTACCCCCAGCGCTGTGGTGCAATCTGGTAATCCAGATAGTGGAGGGTGCCCCTCTGGTCCGCCCTGCTGTATGCTCGCAGCCTGATATCTGGGCCGGGTGATCCTGGCAACTGTGTCCCGCTCCGGTGACCCAGGAGCGGGACATTACATGGAGAAGTGCCGGGTGGGGGGGAGGAAGGATTGGCAAGTGCAGGTCATGGAACAATACAAGTAGTGCAGCCAACAGGTGGCAAGTGCGAGTGTTTAAAGTGCAGACAACAGGTGTCAATAAGTGCAGGAAGGGGAATGTAGGGTTACAGATACAGACCAGAGTGCAGGGGATGCCAGGAGGCAGTGCAAGTGTGCAACTGGATGGGCCGGGACCTGGGCCCGAGTTCAGAGGGCAGCCAGGTGACCAGTGTGTGTATCAGACAGGAGATCAGCAGGGGAGAGGAAGAGAGAAGGCAGAGGAAGGTCTTGAGGTGCTTCCAGAACTGGAAATGGTTGTACTCAAGTTTCAGAGAGGCAGGGAGGCTTTTCCAGAGGTAGGCACCAGCTGAAGAAAAAGATCTGCCCCCAACTTGTTGCTTGGAGAAACGACTGACCCTCAAGAAGTTGAAGGTGGAGGAGCTAAGAGCTTGAGTAGGAAGATACTTCCGAAGAGAGTGCTGGAGGTATTGCGGTCCCAGGCCCCAGAAGGCCTTGTGCACTATGCAGAGTGTCTTGAACCTGATCCTTGTCGCCACTGACAGCCAATGGTGAGATTTTATGGCTGGAGAGATACGATCCCTGGGCTTGAGACCAAGGACAAGCCTTGCAGTCCTATTCTGGATGAGATGTAGAGGACGGAGAGTAGAGGCAGGTAGATTTAGAAAGAGGCTGTTGCAGTAGTCCAGCCTAGAGAGAACCAGAGCTCTGGAGACAGAAAGCTTCTGGGGGAAGGTGAATAAAGAAAGAATACCTCTGAGGAGGTGCAGCTGGTAGTTTGACTTCCTAGAGACGTCAGAAATGTGAGGAGAGAAGGAGAGTGTGGAGTCGAAGATGACCCTGAGGTTCGTAGCCTCACAGGTGTGAGCAGGAAGAGGGCCACGGGTGGGCAGCCAGAGAGTAACAGGAAAGGAAAGTGCAGGTGAGCCGATGAGTAGGATCTCTGTCTTACTGGCATTAAGGCAGAGATCATTGGGAGCACACCACTCCTGGACTGAAGACAGACAATCCGGGATGAGATAGGATGAGGCGGTGGCTGAGGGGAGCATGAAAGCAAGCTGAGTGTCATCCGCATAGCACTGACAGTTGGAGAAGAGTGCAGCTATGCAGTGGGCGAGAGGTGCCAGGTATTGGTTGAATAGCCAGGGAGAAAGGTTAGACCTCTGCGATACAACACAGGTAGAGAGTGAGATAGAGGAGAAGGAGCACCCAAGTTGGACCTGGGAGGGTTGGTCAGAGAGGAAAGAGGTCAGCCAGGCCAGGGCCTGTTCGGTGATACCCAGGTTATCACCAAGCCGGTTGAGCAGGATCGCATGATTGACCGTATCAAAGACAGAAGAGAGATTGAGTAGGATGAGGACAGAGTGGTGGTTCAAATCCAGGTTTGAGAGCAGGTCTTCATGGATGTTCTGGAGAGCAGTTTCTGCGCTTCTGGCCACTCCGAAGCCAGACTGATGGTCATGGAGACAATCAACAGAATCAGTGTGAAGATTAAGCTGGGATATGGCCAGCTTTTCCAAGAATTTGCCCAGGAAAGGAATAATGGAGATTGGGCGATAGTTAGCCAGACAGTATGGGTCGACTGAGGGTTTCTTGAGAAGAGGGTGCACAAGAGAGTTATTCAGGGGGGAAGGGAAGGTTCCAGTGGCAAAAGAGTGGCTGAAGAAGTCCGCCAAGGCTGTAGCAAGCGTGTCAATGTGGTCCTTAATGGTTTTGAATGAACAGGGAAGAACCTGTTTTGATGAGACTTTCATAGATCGAACTTGTCTAGAAACCCCATCAGGGGCGAACAAAGGAAAGGAAGAGGAGGGAGGAAGAGAGGTGGCCACAGGAAGGCCAGAGGTAGAGGAGAAATTAGAGGAGGAAGGAGCAGAGGAAGAGAGGGTGGACAGGATGTCCTGGGTTTTTTAGAATACATGTTAAGCCAAGGCTGTGCAGAGGACCTGGGAGGGGACAGGAGAGGTAGAGACTGCTACAGGATTGGCCAGCTCCTTGCAGATTTTAAAGAGTTCGTCCGAGTTGTTAGATGCCGCAGAGACGCGGGTTTGGATGTGAGCTCTCTTCTTAGTGTGGAAAGAGAGTCGGTACTGCCTTTGGAGCAGGCGGCAGGCTAGTTTGTCAGAGGATCCACAAGATGCCAGCCATTTCCTCTCAGCCACCGTGAGGATCTATTGTAGAGTTGTTACATTGAGAATTTGCTTTACTTTTGTTCAACTAAAAACCTTCACAAGGCTAAGATCCACTAGAATAGCAATTGTAACATGCTAAATATGCATAACTTCAAGCAGGAAGCCTTGCTAATTCTAACAGTAGAACAAGAGAAATAAATGTGTAAAATCAGGAATCTCCCTGTTAAAGGAAAGAAAAATTAATTGATTACAAGGTTGTTAGATCACCAAAGGTTGGATAGTAGACCTGTAACTCCTACTAATCCAGAAAATGCGCAAATTGATAATTCAGAGTCTAACTCTAAAGTCTTAGAAGAGTCAGAGGAGGGAGAGGAGTCCCAGAATAGGAGCCCCTCTTTGCCTCAGCAGGCCCTTTTGTCTCAACCTATGTCCACTGGGACCCCACAAGGTCCATCACTGAGTCCAGAATATGTGTCTCTTGAGAAAATGAGACTTGAATTGGAATTTAAAAGACTTAAATCTGGGGCGTGGCATGGAGTGCCATCGATGTGGCAGTTCCTCTAATGGTCTCCATGTGAAGCCCGCTTTACCGTCTGAAAAGATGCTGTTCCCGCTATCGCCTCTACAGAAGAATCAGAAATAATGATTTTGGAACTCCTGGCCCGCAGGAGGGGAAAGTCTGAGCTTATAATGCTCATTTATTCGCTGGATTGAGGCCGTCTTTCAGAGCGCTGACTGCAGGAGAAGTCCAAAATGGCGAGTGGCCGCTGTAAATTGGAGTGGAGGGAGCGCCAAGTCCAAAACTCAAGCCCAGCTGACCCGACTCATAAACCACCTGAAGGAGGGCTGCCTTCCGATCCCCCCAGCACAGCAAGGCTGCACTAAAGCTCTATCGGCTTCTGCCCGCCGGACCCACGCTTAATTGCCCAGTGCTGCGGCTTGACTAACCCTGCGGCTTCAGAGTGGGTTGCAGAGCTGCCGCCGCAGCACCGGAGCCTTCCAGCTCTCCCGCTTGGCAGGGTAAAGAGAATCCATGTGACAGTTAACTCAGCCCAAAGGGGGACCGCTCTCCTCACAAAGACTCCTGCGCTTGCCAAGACACCTTAAGGGACCCATTCTCAGTGGAGATGCAGCAGCCGTGAGTCGCCGACTCTCCCCCCCCTGTTTTGCCTGCAGCCACCACGTAACACTATTAACAGAGATTCAGATTGGTACTCTGACCCGCCTGCGCCTACCGCAGCCTCTGCCTTCTGAAGCCCCTCACCACGCTTAGCCACACATCCACACACAACTCACTGAGGAGCTCTAGCAGAGCAGAGAAGACTACTGGCGAACTCTCCCTGCAGTTGCTCCCAGACGGCGAGCTTCCATAACAGCGGCAGGGAGGCAGTCGAAGGAGAGGCCGTATCGCGCATGCTAGGACGGCTTAGGCATTATCTCTGCATTACCATGTACAGCCCCCACCATCCGCCCTACAAGGAGGAAGATACTCCTTTATTCTTCGCAAGGGCCCATCCTCTCCTCAGCCTACTGATCCTCATTGTTTGCCTGGGCTTCTATTTGTGTGGGCCCAGCTGCAGTTGTCTCCCCGCATTGCCAACGCTCCAAATTGCACTGGACACCCTTGATACAGCCGGTTTCTCCTGCCCAAGCACGGGCCCGAGTGGGGGGCTCTGAAATTACGACGAAATTCGTGGGATTCCTCTCCCCCCGGCGCCTGCTCCTATCCTCCAGCGGGGATACCCCATACGCTTCGCACGAGAGCCCGACACGCTGGAACCCATGGGAGCGCACTAGCTCGTTGCTCTGTGCTGTGCCTTAGCTCCAGCCCCCTGGGCGACCTCTCCCATGCTATAATCATCCAGGCAGCTGACTCTGGGTCATTTACACCTACCCTCCCCAGATTCAGGACAGGACAGTCCACGTGAGCCATAACCTCAAGCTCTAAGAGTGGGATCCCCACTCCTTATTATCCACTTGCAAGCCAGAGATCCCAAACGGGCTCTCTCACCCTTCGGGCCCCGAGCAGTGACAGCCTTCCTAACCTCCGAGTACCTGCTGCTCGGACCTCTACCCACTCCTCAGAAGCTTCCTGGACAAAATCCCAGCCTTATCCACCAACAAGAACTAAGCACCCGAACACGGGCACAAATAGCTATCCATTCAACTATCGGCTTGCTCTGCCAGTGCATATCTCTTGGAGACTGGAAAGACCCACCACTTTCCGTCCAACCTTATGCAGACGTGAGCCAGGTGGCTCCCATCGTCCACTCCTTGAAAGTCACGTAAGAAAACCCAACAGGACTCCACGGAAATGGCGAAGCATCTCAAACCTGCAAAACACACCAATATTGACACTATGCTGCTTTCCTCGGACAAAGGGAAAAAGATTGAATCACCAAAATCATCACCTCAATCAACCACTGAAGGTGCAGGACAGGTGGCAACCAAGGGGGACATTAAGGCTTTCATGTCCGACATTAAAGCGGGATTTAGATCCTGCATGACAGAGCTCACAACTAAGCTTGAACAAACGGAGCAGAGGGTTGCCGAGGTCCAACAGAGACTGGAGGAAGTGGAGGACCTGGCCCAAGAACACTCAGCTACCCTCCTGGAGGTGCAACGTTCGATCCAGGCCCTATCTGACAAAAATAAGATTCTAGAATTCAAACAATAGGACCTTGAGAACAGGGCCCGAAGGAACAATCTATGTATTCTCTCCAAATTTACCAAGACCTCTCCTTGGTGACGATGCAAAAACGGAGAACCCGGAGACCTTTAACACTGTTTCTCCATGTCTAACTGTGAGAAGGGAGCTGTCGCTACGGCGCTGAAACCAGGGGGAAAGGCTGTTCTCATGATCCAGACAGGGCAGGAGAGGGTTAATGCAGTGGACCAACAGGAAGATCATCAGACAGCACTAGCAAAGGGAAGGACTGACAGATTGACTTCCAAGACCCATCCAGGGGCGGTATGCCCGAAATACAATGCTAAGCCAACCCATATGCATACTACATGTCCCAGAAAACCCCACGAGAGACAGCACCAGGGAGGTGGAAAATATAACAGGAATTGGAGAAAACACTGCAGGCAGAAGGCAGCCCTACCGTATAACTGCAAGACCTCACTTAGAGGAGAGGGGTGGGACGGCTCAGGTTTAGAATCAGAGCGGTCTGTACAGAAGGGAGGAGGGGGAACTGATTTCAGGTGCGGAGAAACGGTTGGAGGGACAGGCAGAGCTTAATTGGATGGGAGGATCGGAGAAGGGGTAAAGACTGAACAAGGGTACTCACGGGTTGTTTCTTACTGCAGGAGCGGAGCTTGCCCGGACGTGCAGAAAGGGAATGGAGTGAAACCCCAGGAGATTTTGAGTGGGCATATTAAGAGACGCAGAAGCCAGCACCGAGAGGGTCCTTACACCTTTCGTCCTCCAAGACAGAGTCGGACTGAAGGAAAACCCGACGTCAGTGAAGAGGCAAGAAGCGGGAATCCCGAATAACAGAGGGGCTGCATTTTTCGGTTGACCATTGCCGGACGACTGGCTAAAGGAGTGATAGCCAGCGACAGCGACAGCAGCAGCTTCCATTTTATTTGTATTTTCTGTTTATGGCAAACTGCGGGAGTACCGTCCGGGTCCCTACTACAGTCATGAACTGAACTGATTAATTTTGGAAACCAAGACAAATCAGAAGTGAAGAATACTCCGACTCTAAGTTGTGTTTTGTTCCTGATGACATGTTCCGAGGTATGAGAACGCTGTAATAAAAGATATTTTCACATCCCGTTAACTGTCTCCAGCCGACTACTTTACACCAACACGTTAAATACAGCTGGCTGTTCCCAACGGAGGGACGGATAAGACCCAACCTGATCGCCTGACGGATGACCCAGAGACAATCCCCGCTCGGCATGGACGAGGGTGCAGAGAGGCCAGAACTCCAGATGCCCCCTATACTCAGGATTGGGGAGACTGATCAGCATCACCTTCTGGCAGCCTGCCGCCCTCTTCCCCCCTGCTTGTGAATCTAGATCACGATCTGTTAGCTCGGCGAGCGCTGATGGCAAGGGAACACAAAGCTATTGAATTGTAGTTGCAGGCTTCACACAGCCCATGGCCAACTCCGAGGTGAATGACACCAGAACCCTCTTGGATTGGGACACTTGAAAATTATCCACACGTTGTTCTAGCCCTATTAGCTATGGTATCTGCTGATGAAGAGGATTCGGTTTCCTGTGTTTTTGTTCTTTTGGCCTCCCGTTGGAGGTATATGTTAAAACCCCGCCAAAACGATGATACCGAGATGACCAAGCCTCCAGAAGAGGACTGAGCCACGCTCGGCCCAGACCCCACCCCCAGGACAAGCAGATACAGAGGACACTTCCCCCCACATCAGAAACCGAGGTTCATCTCGCGGAACATCAGAGGTTTGAATTCCCCCGCTAAACGAAAATCTACATTACAGAGGCAGCAAGACGGGGAAAACTCAGTGGTTTTCCTACAAGAAACACACCTAATGCCATTGGACTTTATAGGCCTCCGCAATAGACACTTTCCATTCCACCACTTAGCCTCATATGGCACCAAGAAAGGGGGTACAGTGATTCTTTTTGCAAAAATGATGAAACCACAGATATTAGAGACTCTGCTGTGTCCAGAAGGCCACTATGTAGCGCTCAAATGTCTTATACTGGGACAGCTTTATTCCCTCGTCCCTGTTTACGCCCCACATGAGTGTCAGGAAGCATTCTACAGATCATTGGACGAAGCCCTTCTCCCTTTCGCCGAAGGTCAAATCATCATTGGAGGAGACTTCAACGGTGTTCCTGACCCTACAAAAGATAGGTCACATTCCCCAACCCCCAGAGACTTTAAAGTTGCTATAAGCCTTCTGCAACTATTCCAGACCCTGGAGGTAGTGGATACGTGGAGAGTGCTTCATCCCAATGAGAGAGATTTCTATTCTCAGGTGCACAGGACTTTCTCCTGAATTGCTGTCTTGCGGGCTTCTCCACAGACTTTAGCTTTCGCTGCTGATGTCTCCATCGGATCAAGGGTGCTATCTGACCACGCTCCGGTAACGCTGACTCTCCGGGCTCATGATCTGGACCCACCTCCTCGACGCTGATAGAATTTACATGACCCTATCCTTAATGACATGCCATTAAGAGACTCTGTAGCTAAAGCGATCTAACACTTCTTCAGAGAGAAACTAAATTAAGACATCTCCCCAGCAAATACGTGGGATGCTATGAAAGCTGTGGTGCGGGGAGAACTGATTACACATGGGGCAACATTCCACAGACGCAAGTGGCAGATCTGATTGGACCTCGAAAAAGAGGTCCAGAAAGCCAAAGCCAACCTCAAATGCAAGGGCTGGTCCTCAAAGTCACAACGAGCTTTACAAGCGGCCCGGAAAAAACTGGGGGCCCATTATACAGAGGACACAACGCACCTCTTGGCTAAATCTAAGCAGGGCTACTACGCCAGAAACAACAAGGCGAACAAACTATTGGTGGAGAAGCTAGC
The DNA here is from genome assembly GCF_040938575.1 of Ambystoma mexicanum. Classification (NCBI taxonomy): domain Eukaryota; kingdom Metazoa; phylum Chordata; class Amphibia; order Caudata; family Ambystomatidae; genus Ambystoma; species Ambystoma mexicanum. The sequence continues at coordinate 1,565,358,820 of NC_090937.1, read as the reverse complement.
CAAAGCGAAGAGAAGAATTACTATATTGGGAATTTGCGACCCCCAGAGCAGGATCCAATATGCGGAACAATATAAATTGGGACTGGCGGCTGCCCACCTTGCTGAGGTAATGGCTGCATCACTGTGGAATCAGAAAGAACAACTCAAGTCCCTCAAAGCTAGAGGCCCGGGCCCGGATTGGGTATACAACAAGGTTCTATAAAATATTTCACCCCCAATTGATCCACTACCCCCTCCATACAGGAATCCATCACTGTCCTCTTACTTAAACTAGGTAAAGACCCGAGGGACAATAGTTCATATAGGCCTACTTCCCTACTAAATATTGATGCTGACATCTATTCGAAAATATTGGCGAACCGCTTAGCGAGCGCCCTAACAGATATAGTAAAACTGGACCAGACGGGTTTTTATTAGGCATAGATCAACTGGAGATAACATCCGTAGAGCCCTGAACCTAATAGATGTCTTGACGCAAGATTCGCAAAAGCTAGCATTGCTGGCTTTGGATGCGACCAAGCGTTCGACACGGTGGATTGGGCTTTCCTGCTACTCACATTAGAAACCTTCCATTTTGGTCCAAATGTTCAAATATTAGTTCTGGAAAACTATCAGTCCCCGAAGACTCTTTTCAGGGTCAATGGCTTGCTATCAGACCCTATCCCCTTGACCTGTGGAACCAAACATGGATGTCCCTTATACCCGCTGCTGTTTGCTTTGGTCATGGAGCCCCTCGCCCAACGGATTCGGCTAGACCCAAAGATCAAAGGCCTTCACATTGGCGCCTTCCAGCACAAAATATCGTTCTACGCTGACAACTTGATGCTATCCATCACTGATATCAGCTCATCATTAATACCAGCCCTCACTGAGATCTGTATATTTGGGAGGGTTGCAGGCTTTACTGTTAACTTTGGGAAGTCGGTTGCCCTGGGGATTGGCCTAAAGCCGGGGGAGCAGGAGACTCTGGAGACCCTGTGTCCGGTCCAATGGAGCGAGAAAGCTATTCCTTACCTGGGGGTCCAGATCCATGCCTGCCCGGGAGATGTGTATTGGACAAACTTCCTCCCGCTCTATAAAGAACTGGAGAGCGATCTCGATCGATGGTGCTCACAAGAGATCTCACTCATTGGGCGTATCACCACCTGCACAATTAATCTGCTTCCATGGTTCTTGCATGCCAGCCACTATCCCCTGCACTCCCCTCCTGTGCTTACAGAGGAAAATGTTCTGGTTCATTTGGAGGGGTAGGAAGGCGAGGATCCCTGAGATAGTTATGATGGATAGCACCAAGTTGGGTGGGTTGGTGGTCCCAGACCTGCGGAAATATCATGTAGCGGCACAACTGGCACACGTACGGGCATGGGCCATAACCTCTGGACGCCCGAAATGAGTGGAGGTGGAGCAGTCTCGCTGCCACTCCCCCTACATTTCCTTTGACATATCCCGCCCCCACTGCGCCAGACTTGGAGTGGTACTTTGTCGTCCACTAAACACACTCTTAAAACATGGGATTGGGTCTTGAAACATAAGGGCAATCCTAAGGGGGTTGTGTCCTTCTGCCCCGATATTCCATAATCCACCTTTCTCGCCTGGTTCCCATCTGCAGAATTTCTAAAACTGGATTACGGGGGGGACAGGTGGGGCTTGAATCCCTGGGAGAACTCTATGAAGGGATCCAACCTCGCTCATTTGAACAATGCAAAACGGCTTTTCGTTTATCGGAAAAAGAGGTGCCCTCACCCTCTAACCCATCAGGCAGCGTTACGTACCCCTAGCCACCTTGAACTTACCTTGATGGAACTCCTGCTGCAAAAGAAAAAGGCACAGTGGGAGGCGGATTTAGGGCACCCTGTGGAAGACCAAACATGGGTGGATATTTGGTCAAGGACACATGCTTCATCCTTTTTCATCACTAATAGGGAATGCTCCCATAAATTGCTCCTACGATGATACTACCTTCCGCTTCGTCTGCACCACTTTAACCGGGCCCTGGACCCTCAATGCTGGCGCCTATGTGAACAGCCGGGGTCATACATCCACATGTTGTGGTCATGCCCAATTGTAAAAGATTTTTGGACACAAATTTGTCACCATAATAAAAGACATTACGCAGGTGGTGATCCCCATGGAACCGGAATCCATCCTACTGGGAGCCCCAATATCTGGGGTGTACCCAAGATCTAGTAAAATGGCCAAACTATTGACAAAATTTCTTCTGGCTGGGAAAATTACAGTTGCTCGCAGCTGGAAGACAGTCGAAGCCCCATCAATGACTTTTTGTGGATACCAATTTGGGACTTATTGATTGCAGAAAAAGTCACAGCAGCCAAAGCAGGCCTTCTACATCGCTTTGCGAACATATGGGAGCCATTTCTAGACTACGACCAACACTTTCCAGCGTTGACCCACAAAATCCAGGTGTATCAAGGTGGAAGGTGCTGTCCTGTTCTGCTCCGTGGATTTGTGTGGACTCTGCCTAGTCATTCTACCGTTTTACTTGCTCTGACTCCCAGCCCGCCTCCAGCCTCCAACCTCCAGCCTACATATTCATTGCGCATGCGCGGAGCACTGCGCGGTGTGCCCAGCAGTGTGTTAGGTATTTGGTGGAGCAGTGGAGCCAGGGCGCAACCGGCATTTTTGGGTGCTCCCACGGAGTTATTGGTAAGATATGCTCTGCATCAACATGACTAATTGACTCTGTTGTTCTTCTTCGCCTAGCCTCACGCATGCTGCGCTTTGTTTTCCCACGTGTTACACATTACTTCTACCGAAACTAACTTGCTGCCGTAATAATGAAGAATCATCGGGAGTGGCCCAGACGCTCACAAGAGTGGTACGCTACGGCTCTTACTTCTGCAAAGTTTATTGTCGAACACTGCTGCGCTACCTTGATCTCTTGGAACTGTCTCCGCGACTATGCGAGTCATTAACTTGGAGCATTAATCTTGCTGCGCCCCAGAGCCTGCTTGGCCATCTCCTCTGCTTGTGAACTGTGTATCGCTTCTTGGGCCTCTGTCTTCACTATCTTGAAGCTTTTGGTCTTGGTTGTTAATTTAGAAACCTGGGTTTGTGGACGCTTCTATTATTATTTATTAATGTGATACAGTTTTAAACAAATGTAAAAAACTTGACACATAAATTAACATCAAATATCTAAAATGCAAAAGTACAATACAATACGATTCCAAATCTTAGTAAAATCCTTGATACAATTTCTAGATAGTTAATTTATATATGGATTCGGATCAAGATCTAAAAGAGATGGAAAAAAAAAAAAACATCCTATTCTGATTCATAATTAAGATAAAATATTTCATACTTGCACAGCAAAAATGCCAATTACTTATCGGGAAGAGACCCCCTTGAGTTTAATTTCATGAGAGCAACTGCCACTCGCCAAATCTGAAAAAGTGCTAGATGCAATTTAGGGTTATATGTGTTAACACACTGCTTCCAAAAATCTGCCTGGCCCATATAGTCTGTATTATGGACAAATTCGCCCAGATACTTGATGTACTCTGTTCTCATCCTGCCGCAGCTCGTCAACACGTGTTGAGCCGTCTCAGGTTCAGTAGGGAGATCACAAATCTTACAATATCTTTCTGCTCGGCTTAGCCCCAGTGCAGGGCACTGGGTAGATAGAATCGGTAAGTGATTGAGGCGCAGTAATAGAATAAACCGCCTCAGGTGTTCTGATGGGCACTGATTTAGATAGAGTTGCGCCTTTCCATAGGTATATAGCATAAATAGAATAAAGCTATAGCTTTTCAAACTATTAAGATGTTTAAAATTGTTCTGCCAATCCCACAGGTTGAGGCGATTGCGCATGCTGGTAATCAGGACTTCATTTTCCCGGCCCCATTCAGGTGACCAGCTGATTTCTTCAGTCAAGGACCGAATCTGATTTTCAAATTTAGCCTGTCTACCAGCCGCACAATCTTCCCTGATCGTCAGTAATAGATTGTTTGTTGGTTTATTATTGAGTTTAATATGGAATTCCATCCTCTTTCTTAATACCATGGCTCTAAGGGAGAAAATTCCTAGCTCAAGTCTAATAATTGCCATGGGAATACACTGTGGAAGGCTGAGGATTTTCCTCCAGAACTTACCCTCTATCAGTTGTAACCATCCTAAGTTCATATTTATCAGTGGGTCTAAACCATACGTCACCATAGGAGCCAAACATTGAATATATAGCTCACGTGCAGCCCAAATTGAGAATCCGCATTGCTCTCGTGTGAATTTATAGACTAAAGCTGTAAATTGAGCAGCTTTTGTTTCGCGCTCCTGGATGCAAGTGAAATAGTTTCCTTTGTTATCGAATTCTACCCCCAAATATCTATACATGTACGTATATTCAATTTCGATCGATCCCATCATCATTCTTGGTCTAGCCACTCTACCTACAGTGTATAACAACAACTTGGTCTTACTATTGTTAATGACTAATTCATTGCTTTCTGCATAACGCCATAGCTGTTTGGCTGATCTCACGATACCACTAAAAGTGTGATCCATGATCACCAAATCGTCTGCATAAGCTAGAAGTGGGCAGTGGTAGGAACCTATCTTAGGGAGACAATTATTAATCCCTAGGAGACATTTGGGTATATCTGAAATAAACAAGTTATACAATGTTGGAGCGGTAACACATCCTTGCTTTACTCCTCGCCTCTGAGGGATGGGTTTGGTCACCGAACCCAAATTGTCCAACCTAACTTGAACAGTATTATTTGAATGTAATAGCTCCAAATAATACAATAGTGGTTCAGGGCAGCCTAGATTCCTCAATTTGTTCCATAGAATGGAGCGATTGACCGAGTCAGAAGCCGCCTTAAAATCTATATATAGTGCATATAGAGGGGGATTTGAGCGAGATAGAGCCTTGTTTCTCAGAGTATTCATAATAAATATATTGTTGGAAGTAGAATAGCCTGCTCTAAAACCACTTTGGAATTGATCTAAGATCCCAGCTTTCTCTACCCATATTAGCAGTTCTTTCAAAATAAGTGCTGCAAACAGTTTTCCAGAGCAGTCCAGCATAGATAAGAGCCGGTAGTTCATAGGATCGGACCTGCTACCTTTCTTAAAGACAGGTATAATGATGGCTGCCTGCCAGGATGTCGGTATACTACCTTCGTGTAATATCTTATCAAACAATATTTTCAGGAGGTTTGCCCAAAAGAGGGGGTTACTCCTCAGCACCATATTAGAGAGGCCATTAGGCCCTGGGGCTCGTGAGGTGTTTAAAGCCTTAATTCTTATCTGTAGGTCCTCCACAGAAACAGAGAATGGGGGAATAGGAGGTTTGCTAGCCTTGGGAGTATAAGTCCCAGGGCTGCTCCCCATATTTCTCGTTTCCAAAAAGGAGATCCATTTATCACCTCCTATAGGATTAATCATACTGGGTAGAGATTTCCCCTTCGCCTTCCCCAATATGGACCAAATTTTGCAAGTGTTCTTACCACATAATGTTCTGACTGTATGTTGCCACCTTTCTATCTTCCTTGTGTTTTTGTGTATTTTTAACCATATTTGGTAAGTGGTCTTCAGCTTTTTTATTTTGAGAGCAATCACCTTCTTGGGATCAGGGCCATTTCTTATATACCTCATTTCTCCTCTAAGCTTGCGTTTCCTATCTCTGATCACACGGTCAAATTTTAATTCGTTTGAGGCCTTGCCCACCATCAGGCCCATTTTACGAGAACCGTGTAGCACAGAGATCTTACTTATCCAATTTTCTATTTGTTCCGGTGACTTTTGCATAAACATATTTAATTGTTCAATACCCCACTCTTCGGACGCCCTTGTGGCCATTAGAATATTATTCGTTGACCAGGAAATGCGATTTAGGGAATGATTAATTACGAGATCTCCCAAATTTACCAATGCAGCATCCTGGTAGCTGAGTCCCAGTGATAATATCAGCGGGTCATGATCACTCCATTTGTATTCGCTCACCTTCATATCTTTAACAATTAATGCAATCTCTACACTAGTATAGATATAGTCTAAGGTGCTCGCACTGCTCCCATTCTTCCATGTAAATTTACCAGGGCTATCGTTTCTAGTACGACCATTAATTATTTCAAGGTCCCAGCATTCAAAGAAGCCCCTCCAGCACATCCCCTCTAAATCCGTAAAAGCCTGAATCCATATACTGTTGCTTGTTAGAAGCTGATTATTACTTGTACCACCACCACTGTTGATTCTACAATTTAAGTCCCCGGCCAAAATAACAAAATCTCTACCGTTGGTTACATTCCAATCACTTAAGAGATTGTGCAGGGTATCTTGTATACTTTCTCTATGCTTTGCGCCCGGGGGGTTATATATATTTATTAGTAATATTTCTTCCCATCTTGCTTTAATCCTGAGGGTCAGAGCAGCAGCACACAGAAAGTCACTATCCACTGGGATCATTCTACTTTTCAACTTATTGGATATCCCTATCGCTAGACCCCCGTATGGTCGTCCACGTATGCCTTTCTTCGCAAGGGTGTGATAAACAGTGTACCCATCCATGGCTGTCTGCTGTAGCAGCCAAGTTTCTTGTAATAGAAAGATGGGATATTTACTTATCATTGATAGAGAGCCCTTGTTGGTAAGAAAATGCTGATGACCATGTGTATTCCAGCTTAGCAGGGTTTGATCTCATGATTGTTGTAGAACTAGGGGCAGCGAATCTGCCAGCCATTTCAGTGTATTTTGGATGTCTGCCATCTGTACATTCTTTCCCGTTTTTTGGGTGGGTATACCACTCTTATTTGGGGCTGCCGTTGGCTCAGCACTTGGGAGTAAAGGATCTTCCTTCTCTTTACAAGCATCTACTTCCACCCCCACCTGTAATAGACATTGTTTATGAGATCGGATCAATTGAGCAGATGCCAAGACACAACAATGGAGGGCTGTCACATTGGGATTGCATACAGTAAGTGGTTCTACAAAAGAGAAGTCCTCCGAGCGGATTACCCGCAATTGTGGGATCAAATGCAGTTTATTCAAAACCTCTGTTCTTGTCAACCACTTGTCCCTCTTCTTTTGATTTAAGTTTTTGATAATGCATATTTTACTTGTATTAGGAATATCGATTTCTGTTGTTTCCAGTGGATTAGGAAGTCCCTTGTTGTCCACTTTATGCTGTTCATCTTGGTGCAAGCATATAGTGTCCACTTCAACTGAGCTAGTAGAGAGGTCAGAGTTGGGGTCCTCTATAATCGTGCTGGTGATTTCCTGTGATATATCCGGGATGATCCAACTTGTTAGGGTCCCCATCCCTTTCTTAGCATTTTTCTTGGTTTTTCGCTTCTTGCGTTTAGATTTTTTTGCACGTGTTGCTGTGGCGTTAGTGGCAGGTAAAGGGGAGGCTATTTCAGCCACCAAATTTTTTGAGGCTAGGCGTCTTTGTTGACGTCGCTGTTTTTTTGTCAGAGGTATTTCCAAGGCTTTCTCTATAGATTTATCTAAATTGTCGGGTATCATCTGTGAATCCTGTCCCTCATCTCCATTAGGGGGATGCTGGTTGGATAGAACTTGCCCCATGGAAATGAGAGGATTGGGAAGCCCCAGCTGTATTATCGAGTTTGCGTGGATCCTCCCGCATAGCTTTAGCAGTATTTTCATAGCAAATTGAAGAGAAGCCACTGAGGCTTGCAGATCTATGATGGCTAGGTTGTTACAGACTTCAGAGTTTCCACTGTCTCCTTTGTCCATACGTTCCGGATCTTCAGAGTTTATATAGAGATTTGGGGAAGTTGATAGCCGTTCCTCTGACAAAACCACTGAGGAGATAGAGGAGGGGCGCCTGGGGAACGAGCCCGATAAATTTGATGTTGAATTACCTGGTTGTCTTGGGCTAATAAGTCCCCCAGACTTTTGCTGCCCCCCCTGAGCTGCGTTTAGAACCTGTGCCTCAATCACAAGTGGACAATCGTTGGATACTGTGGGGGGATTGTTTAATGGGGCCATTGATTTTTGAATTGATAAGCATAGATCTAAGAGGGAGTTGTTATCAATGTCATTAAAGTTAGTATTATCCAAAGAAATACTGTTGTTATGTTGGACTGGCGGTTGAAAATTACTGGCTTCCGTTCCTGGTTTATCCCCAGCGATGGTTGCCTTGGTGTGGATTTTCCCGAACATAGCTGGAATAGTCCCTTTAATCGATCTACCCTTCGCCTCTGTAGGATTAATATTCTTATTAGCTTTCTGCAATAGAAGGTCCCTAGGCCCTTCTTGGCCTTTACGCAGGTTGTATCGAGTTTTGTTCTGCCTGGTTTTGGCCATGGATTTTGAGGGATTTTAATTACCCTTCTCCTAAAAAGAGGTAGTAGTGGAGAAATAGGTACAGTCGTGTAAATACTGTCTCGCTTCGGTTGAATCAGGTTCCACAATATGTAAAAGCAAGAGTACACTGAGACACTGTGTTTATAAGTTTATGATATGAATGGCTCACCTCCGCAAGTTCCAAGTTGAAAGTAGCGCCACAGCACCAAACAGCCACAAAACAGTCTGCGCCCTTCACCCCTGTCGGGCTTAACGCCGCAAGGGTGGTAGCCTGAGTCTTTTGGCTGCTCCCGAAGTCACGTGATAGATCACGTGTCGTGCGTGGCTCCGCCTCCTCCAGGAAGCGTGTGGCACGGCTGACGGCGGCAAGAGTCGAGGAGCGACTCGCAGTGCCGGTCAGTGAACAGAGCTCCAGTTAGGCAAGTTCCAAGGTCTCCAGGTAGAGGCGCGATTCACGGAGCGGGAGGCAGCCTGAGTCTTTTGGCTGCTCCCGAAGTCACGTGATAGATCACGTGTCGTGCGTGGCTCCGCCTCCTCCAGGAAGCGTGTGGCACGGCTGACGGCGGCAAGAGTCGAGGAGCGACTCGCAGTGCCGGTCAGTGAACAGAGCTCCAGTTAGGCAAGTTCCAAGGTCTCCAGGTAGAGGCGCGATTCACTAAGCGGGAGGCAGCCTGAGTCTTTTGGCTGCTCCCGAAGTCACGTGATAGATCACGTGTCGTGCGTGGTTCCGCCTCCTCCAGGAAGCGTGTGGCACGGCTGACGGCGGCAAGAGTCGAGGAGCGACTCGCAGTGTCGGTCAGTGAACAGAGCTCCAGTTAGGCAAGTTCCAAGGTCTCCAGGTAGAGGCGCGATTCTAGAAGCGGGAGGCAGCCTGAGTCTTTTGGCTGCTCCCGAAGTCACGTGATAGATCACGTGTCGTGCATGGCTCCGCCTCCTCCAGGAAGCGTGTGGCACGGCTGACGGCGGCAAGAGTCGAGGAGCGACTCGCAGTGCCAGTCAGTGAACAGAGCTCCAGTTAGGCAAGTTCCAAGTTCTCCAGGTAGAGGCGCGATTCTGTGGACGCTTCTGTTCTCCTTGATAAGCTCTCATTGGAGGTGTGGTAGGCACACAGAGATGGTCTCTATGAACGTTTTATTCTTTACCACCTGCGCTCTCTAAACACACTTTGCTTTTTATGCTTGAACCAGTCGTTCTGCCCAGAGGGTGACTGCGGGCCATTGAGCCTTTGAACCCCTGAAGGAAGGTTTCAATCATTTGTTTGACAAATTTCACCTATTAGACGGTTGAACTGCACCTCCTGCAAGAGGGTGACTGCGGGTCATCAAGCCTTTGAACCCTGGAGGGCAGGTCTCAGGCATTTTTTTGGTGAACCCGGTTTATCGGGCATGGGAGCTGGAGCTCCTGTATAGAGGGTGACTGCGGGCCGTTGGGCCTTTGAACCCTGGAGAGCAGACCGGGCATTCGTCTGGTGAATATTGTCTACCAAATGTTTGAACTGGAACTCCCGCATAGAGGGTGGCTGTTGGCCATGGAGCCTTTGAACCCTGGAGAGCAGGTCTCAAGTGCTTATCCAATGAATCTTGTCTATCTTTAAAATTTGATGTGTGGGCGAATGCAATTTAAGCACCTATGAGCTGGTTGAATATACTCTCAAAAAAGAGGTAACTGCAGGCTATTGAGCCGTGGAACCTCTGTAGATTGGCTGCATGTTCTGACCTGTGTAAATTCCAGTGATAAGCTGCCCGTTCTGTGATAAAGTGTGAGTGACTGTCATCCGTGTATCATCGTGATAGATGCGCATAATTCTGCCTAGCTACTAGCGTCTTGTTTAAAGGTACATTTGGAGCCACTACTTTTGGGGGTGACTGTGGGCTTTGGAGTCTTTGAACCCCCAAATCTATATAGAAACACCTAAGTGGCCATATGTGTGTATCTAGGTGACACCTTAACAACTGGCTGCCCTAATACAAAGCGCCCTTTTGAGCACATGTATGCGCATTCCAAAGCCTGACACAATTCTGCACATAGTCACTGTCTGAAGGGGCATCTGAGTGCATGAGAAGCACTGGGCCCCTTTAGATTGTTGCTAAAACACTGCTTACTGCTGATATTGCTTTTGGAGATAATGGGCCTCATTACACGGTAGGCGGTAAGTAACGGTCCTTACTGGCATGGCGCTAATAACGTGTCTGTGTAGGAAGCAGGCCGCTAATTGCGTGGCATTACGAGTACGCAGGCACAAGCTTAGCGCCATGCCGGTAAGGACATTACCGCCATGCCGTTAAAGGCCCCAAAAAGTCCCTTAGCGGCACCAAGGGAAGCGCTGATAGCACTTCCGCCGTCAATGAATCCGGCATTAGCGGTCACTGCTAAAAGCGGTGACCGCTAATAGCGGTGAACGTAAATAAGCGGAACCAGAAATAGCGTCATTGCACAGGAACGGGAAAGAGCACGGCGGACATCTTGGAAAACACAATCCATTGCCATCCTCTGCCCCCAGGACCTGCAGCTACACCACAGCTTGGCAAAATCATCCCTATAACTCCTGAGAATGCCCACCTCAGACACGTGTCACCCAGACTCATGCATGTATGACACAACCATCTGGCTAACGACCTGTATGGCCAAACATGAAGTCCAAATGCATAGAACTGCAGCAACAACATCTGCATGATGCACGTTGACCCATCACTGATGCTATCCCTCTCTTTGTCCCCCGCAGGCTCACAATCTGACAGTGAGGAGCAGGACTCTGCGACGCAGGTCCCACCTACAAAGAAACAGGGCAAGGGAATGGAAGCAGGCACCATGGCCAGCACATCGATGGGCACTGGAAAGTCTGCACTGCCGCAGAGGGCCAAACCCACACAGCTACCCACGTCACCAAGGCGTGAAGGTCCGTCTGACAATATTGCAGCACCCACTCCAGCAATTCCCACCAGGCAGGATCCACCTGCGGAAGGATCACTGTCCATCGGCGAGCAGCTGCCACTGCACCCCGGTCCGATGTGGAGGAAAGGTGTATTTCACCCATTGAACACCACACACCCAGCCCGCAGCAGTCAGCCCAACAGAGCCCACGCCCCACATCACATGCCAGCAGCCATGAGCTGTCTGTGGATGAATTCGTGGCAGGGTGCTGGAGTCCCACGGTGACATCACCTAATGGTGGACACATGCCACAAGCTGCGTCAGGGGCCATCGAACGCAGACACAGAGGCCACGACAGCGCCAGGAAGACATCACTGCCCTGGTCAGCCAGCATGTGGGCGAGGCTGCCCTGGCGAGGGAGGAGTGCAGGGAACATGCCAAGGGCATCAAGCAAGCCATTGAAGCCAGCACCAACCGCATTTGTGAGGAATTATCAGCTGTGAGGCAGGTCCTCACATGCATCACATATGCTATGGATAGGCAGAACTCCCCCTCCCCCCCGGGTCCGGACCAACCAAGCACCTCCTCCTCTGCCAGCTCAAGGCAAACCAGCCCCCTGCGCAGGTCCATGCGGGCTATGCAGTGTACAAACTCGCAACTGCCCAATGCTGGCAGAGGGGGTGGGAAGTAGGGCCAGCCTGATGTTGGTGACTCGTGTACTGTAATGCTGCACTGATGTGCAAGCCATGTTTGGGGGAAGTGTGGGGGGAGGGGGTAAAGGGTGTTTGGGAGAGTTGTGTGGGGAGGGGGTAAAGGGTGTTTGGGAGAGTTGTGGGTGGAGGGGGTAAAGGGTGTTTGTGGTGTAGGGTCCATGCACTTCATTTTCTTACGAAACTTAATACACACTGGTGACATGACGAATCACATGAGTGGACATTTTTCATTGTGTATGTGTGCTTTACTGGTGGGCAGTACACAGTGTACATTTACCCACAAAACCCAGTGCCCCAATACCCACATCCATTGCACCCTCTTCATCCATGTGTATTAGAAATATTGGTCTATCTGATGCTGGTGCACAGCGCGCCCCTCTTGTGCATCGCCACCTGCATGAAGTGCAGCCCCATCTTCTACCTCCTCATCCTCATCATCATCCTCACCAGGTGGTTGCATTTCAATGTCAGCGGGCAGCGGCACATTTCGGCTGATGCACATATTGTGCAGCATGACACATGCCATGGTGATCTTGGCCACCTTCTCATGGCCGTACAGGAATGCCCCACCCAACCTGCTGAGGCACCGAAAACGTGTCTTCAAAAGGCCAAATGTCTGCTCAATTACCACACGGGTACGGGTATGTGCACAATTGTAGTCCTCTTCGTGCCTGTTCTGTGGGTTCCGTGCAGGGGTGAGGAGCCACCTCTTCAAGGGATAGCCAGCATCACCTGCATGGGTGCAACAATGGGTATGTGTAAGTGATTGCAGTACCTATCACACAAGTCAACTTTGATTTGTGAATGACATCCACATATCCCTACATGCATGGAGGTAATCTAAGTAACTGCAATGTGGGAAGGTGATGTAGTCCTTGCAAGAGTTCATGCACTGTGCATGCCTACGGCAGTTGTTGCCATGTACTAGGTGATGTCCAGTCATTTGTATCCTTTGGTCCTGTCACCGTTTGAACCACACTCCTAGTGAACTGCCATTCCAAACTCGATGTCCCCACGCTGGCATGCAGCACTTCTGTTGTGGTGTATGGGTGTGATTCAGTATAATAGCTACAGGTGATCCCTTTGTATGCACTCAAGGCAGGCTCGGACTGGCCCTTACGGTCTTTCCGCCCGTGGCCGAACGACTTTGGGGTCTCCTGGGGCCGGTTTTCCAGCAGCCACCTCTGGGCTGTTTTTATTTTGTCATTTTTTTATTGGCAGGCCCGGCGGCCCCGGCCTAGTGTGTGTGTGCGCCGAGCACCGCAGAGCAGCAGCTCGCGACTGTCTGTGGCTCCAGGGGCTCAGAGCAGGAGGCCGCCCGCGGCCGCAAAGTCAGATGGGGGGGGGGGGTTTGGGCCGGCTGGGCTGGGCTGTGCTGTGCAGCAGGCAGGGAGCTAGGAGGGGGAGGCGCCGGCACAGCGGGGCGGCAGCACTGTCTGCCGTCTGCAGAATCATCATAGCAAGGTAGCACACTAGATGTTACCTTGCTTTGATGATTGCATCTGCATCATAATTTATGATGCATGCAGATGCATGCATAATTCATTCAAGGCATCGTGGGCCACCGGGCCGGCGGCCGTGCCGCCACTACAGGGGGCCGGTGCCGAGTGTGCTCGCGGCTCGCGCTCCGCTCGGGCCTGCACTGACCAGGCCAGAACGTTTCTTTGATCTGTGGGAGGGAGGCAGGCTGGAGCAATTGCAAACACACAATAAAGCAATTGTAACACCTGCCACCCTCCGCGTCCTGACCCTGGAGGGCAGCCTGCCTGCAGGGCTGAGGGCTGAGCTGGGGGCCTGCCTGGAGCCGGCACTGCCAGAACAGTGACACATTTCACAGACACTTGCTTCAACTTTGCAGGAAGTAAGTAACACTTCTTTGCAAAGTTGAAAGCAACTGTCTTCAACTTGTGCCTGGGGGCTGGGCTGGGGCCCGGGGCCGCCGGCGCAGCAGAAAAGCCAATGAAAATTCGGCTGGCCAGTCTGCCCTGCCCACCCATATTGCCGCCAATGCTGCTATTTCTAATTGCCTTGGGCCTCGCTTGCCTCTCTGACCCACCCTGGGCTGGCCCTGATTTATTTGGGCACGCCGCAGTCACACCGACACAGCGCAGCAGGCAGCGCTCTGGCAGAGAGACAGAGAGAGAGAGAGCCACCACCACCAGGCACCACTGAGCTGGACCTCACCAGACAACTTGGAGGCCGACAGTCCAGTGCCCAGTGCCCACACACAGGAGGACCACCAATCAGCAGGCGAGGTGGCCAGCAGACAGTGCCCAGTGCCACTGCCACAGGCCACAGCCCACAGACAGCAGCCCAACAGCCAGCCAGCCACTGAGGTAAGGACTAGTACTAGTACTATTCTCGTAGGGCCCATCATATCATCACCTGTCGCCCAATCTGTGACTCAGCAGCAGGCAAGGTATCTCAGTGGGCCTTGCGCCCACTGCTCAAATCGGTGTACAGTCCCAGCGTCAGGGGTGCGAGCTCCGGCAGACCCGAGAGTCAGACCCCCCAGACTTAACCCCCTTTGGAAGTGAATAATACCATGAACTCGCCGGAGGAGAGCCAGTTATGTTGGTAGTTTAAAGGGCAGATAATGGAACCCCGGAGAGCTTGCCATAACACACAGAAATTCAGAAAACCGTGGGCAAAGTGCTTTAAGACAGCGCGGCGGGGTAGCATCCTGCTGCAGAGATGACTGTAGGCCCTGGACTAAAATCTGTGCGATGTCGGCATTTGTAACGCGGCTATACACAATTGGTACATGAATGGATGCCACGGTGCCATGTCGGGAATGGGGGAGTGAGGTGGGCTGGGTAGAGAGGGCGCAACATGGTGGTGTGTTGTGATGGTTATGATGTGTTGTGGCATTTGGGGAGCGCCACATAAACCGCTCAAGGTTGGCTGTTCTCAGTCTATGCACTATATTTAATGACTATTGGCGCATGCATTATTATCATTTATCCAAGCACAGCCAGCTTTTTCCATTTCTCACCTTGTGTTTCGCCTTTGCACATTGAGTGCAATTTTTCTCCGAATTGCTGTCAACCTTGTATAGCTGGAGGCGAATGCACATTTCACTAGCCACGTCCTTTGATACCTTTTATTTGCATGAGGTAGTTGTGGGCAACGTTATGCCTGCATACGAGCCTTCATTTTATGTCACCAATTTAAAAATGGAAATGCAACTAATAGTGAACAATGCTCCAATTAGTCTTTTAATTTGGTCATTTCAATGATATCTCGAACATGTACGCGTACATGGCATTTAAAGAGGACCTACTCGCTAAAACAAATCTCAGAGGGGTGTGATGTACTTTCCATCCCACAAAGCAGTCATCCTTCCTTCATCAAAGCTAATTGACTTTTCTCTTTTGACATTTTGTTGTTAGAATCTTACTTTTGCTTTGTCCGTGCAGAATCTATCCTGCTTAACTGGGATCTTTGCATTACAATTTCGACCTCCTTTGGTCTGTCAATTTCCCAGAATCCCTGTGGGTGTGTGGCCAGGAAGCACCTTGAGGCGATTCAGTTAACAGTGCTGCGCTATGCATGTCCCTTCTTTCATTCACATGTTTCTCGGGCCCCCCACTTCCTAATAAGCAGAGGAAACGGCCGGGACTGCCTGAAGCACCATGCCTTGGTGGTGGTGTTCCAGAAACAGGGCCTTTACTGACAGTGTTTTACTGACGTGATGTTGTTGTTTTCAGGGTGGCTTTGACATCCAGTTGACATCAGCCTACCATCAGGTGCTCGGGGTCCTGGGAGATTGGCTGGCAGCTTGTCATGGACGTGATTTACTAGAGACTGCACGTTGGGATCTTAGAAACTACCCTCAACGGTCAGGCGCCATTGCCTTGTGTCATGCACTTGTATTTGCTGAGGCCCTCATAACACAAGCACTACCGTGGGCAGAGCCTGAAAAGTAGATGCATTGTACACATGCTTGAAATGCGGCCACATTTGCACCAGACCTGCATATGCTCATTTTACTATAGCCAATATGATAGCTTAGTGGGTTGAGTGCTCGCTGCTGTGATGTGTGTGTGATCTGCAGGTTCGAATCCCAGCAAGGCCATCTCAGCCTTTCATTCTTCTGAGGTCGATAAATGAGTACCAAGACAGGTTGGGTAATATTGTATGCATATTTGTTCTATAAAAAAGAGCTTAAGCGTAAGTGCTATACAATAACATATTATCATTTGGCCTTGGACGTCTGCTTGCATTCACAGTAATTTGACAATATGGATCTAAACACACAGATACATATGGTGATCCATTCTTGTATGAAATGCATATCACATTAGTGAAATCATAACCATATTAGTCTGGGTGAAAGTTTGTGCTTCATTAATGGCACTGATACTGTAGAAACATCCGTGTTTGCGCAGTGAGAAGTATGGTAGGCGATTCACGGATGATGGTTTGCGGGCCACTTTTTTTGAGGCGCGGGGTGGGTCACTTTTTTTGAGGCGCAGGGTGGGCCACTTTTTTGAGGCGCAGGGTGGGCCACTTTTTTGAAGCAAGGGGTGGGCCACTTTGTTTTGGGTGTCCGGGCCTATTTCTTGTCCCAGTCCGACCCTGACTCAAGGACACATTTTGTCACAACGCTTCCTAGACCGCGAACACACCATTCCGCTCGCCCCTCCTTGTCTACCCATTCCCGCACTCCCCGACGCTCGTGCATTATGCTCCCCACTCACGTCGCACACAGCAGGGCACGGCATGACAGGTTTGGGGTAACGGGTGTTTATCGCCCTTCACGGCGGTGGCAGATCAACTGGAGGCTCCGTCATTTCAGGAACTCACATCCCTTGCGGAGACCGGCGCTTCCCGGCGCTTCACGGATCACGTGACTTCTGTTGCCTAGCAGCATGGCAACGCTTTCGGTTTGCATCACACGTGACTCTACGTACGACCCTTCCGAGGATAAAAGGAGTCTGTGAACCGAAGGCGTTGCTTCACAGCTGTCTTGTTTTGGATCACGTGACGTTCTCTCTTCGTTCAAGGACCTGCTCTGATTCTGACCTCGGCTCGCTCCACGGATTGCTCCTTCTCAGCCCTTCAGTAACTTTTGGATTTGCCTGTTACCGACCCACGCTTGCTCCACGGATTCCTCTTGCTTAACCCTTCAAGTACTTTGGATTCGCCTGTTACCGACCCACGCTTGCTCCACGGATTCCTCTTGCCTAGCCCTTCAAGTACTTTTGGATTTGCCTGTTACCGACCCACGCTTGCTCCACGGATTCCTCTTGCTTAACCCTTCAAGTACTTTGGATTTGCCTGTTACCGACCCACGCTTGCTCCACGGACTCCACTTGCGTAACCCTTCACTGGCTAGGGCCTCAGTCCTACAATAGGTGGTTACCTGTTCTACCCTACAGCTTGTTCCAGCTACAGCTAGGAGACCCACGCCTTGACCCAAGACCTCACAGGTATTCAGGTATTTTGGGGTTCTGCACATATAGGTATTCGGGCCCTGTTTCTTTACTTAACCACTGTACCTTTCCTTACAGCGCTCAAGGGGTTCTTCCGGCTGTTCCCGCGTCCTGGTTTTCCGGACTTTCACCTGTGGCCTTAATATTCACACTGACGATATTTCTAAACCGTCAGGGTGTTTCTTGGGGACAGAGTGGTTGTTCATACTCTACACGACCAACGAACTTCGTAACACATTTCCATTGTCCATATTGGCTGCATGTTGCTGCATTGTGTTGTAGAGGTTACGGTCTGATGATCTGCAGTGTGCATGTGGATGGATATGGCATGGTTGTGGTAATGGCTTCATTTCATTGTTGTGTAGCTTACGTCTTGCATGTGGTTTTCATGTGTCAGGTCCAGTCTGACCTCCCTTGGGGGACAGTGGTGTATTTCTGTATTGGCATCGTCCATTCTGTCAACTAATCTCAAACAGTTGGAGTATGCATCTCTCCCCCCCAATCACACCCAGTTGGAGTATGCACCCCCCCCAATCACACCCAGTTGGAGTATGCATCTCTCCCCCCAATCACACCCAGTTGGAGTATGCATCTCTCCCCCCCCAATCACACCCAGTTGGAGTATGCATCTCTCCCCCCCAAATGTACTCCCCACATCACACTGCCATGTGCTTGCCATGCTACTCACCAAGTAGCCACGAATGTTGACCAGCATGTCGCTCCATATAGCGTGGTATCGTTGAGTTCCGCAGGACCATTAAATCATGGGTTGATCCGGGATATCGGGCACAACAATGTGTTATGATCTTGTTAGAGTCACATACCATTTGGACGTTGATGGAGTGGTATTGCTTTCTGTTTCGGTACACTGCCTCAATGGCATGTGGGACCACCAATTCCACATGGGTACAGTCGAGGGCCCCGATGCAACTTGGGATGCCTGCCAGTGAATGGAAGCCAGCTTCGGTGCTGGAGATCTCCTGGGCAGTCTGTGGCAGAGATATGTGTTCACTTGTGTGCTTCAAGAGGGCATCGAGCACCTGGTTCAGCGTGCGTGAGAATACTGGTTGAGATATGCCATGCATCTGCCCTACCGTGTGCTGATAGGTGCCTGTGGCCAGGAAGTGGAGCACAGAGACCACCTTCAGCAGAGGGGGGATGGCAGTACGGATGTCTGTGAGGCTGACAATGTCGTTGTGTATCATGTCCACCATAGTGGTGATGGTATCCCGGTCCAGACGGTACAGGGTGTGTATCTGCTCAGGGGTTAGGTTGAATGGACTGGCGGGGGATTGGTGGCTGCCTCTGTGGTACAACTAGCTGCACTGGTGGGGCTTGCTGTGCCCGTCTCGCCCTCCTCCTCCTCCTGAGTCTCCTCTGTGCTGCCTGTTGTTGTTGCTGTTGCAATGGAATCATGTCCTCCAGCCCATGTAATGCTACTAGTATTGGAATCATTTTGGTGTGTGAATGGGTGTGGGAAGGGGAGTGGTGTGCTCCTTTTGTGATGGCCCAGTCTCCATTGCCTCCACCTGTGCTGATTGTGTGCACCTGTGGCAGTTGGGAACACTGCACATGGCCCTTTACGCGTGGTTCGTGATGCCGGTATTTCCGCCATGCCGGTATGGGCTTTTTGGGCCTGCTCCATACCGCTATTTGCATGTCTGCATGACTTGTGATGGGCTCCTGTTTCCGCCATGCCGCTATTGCCGCCATGAGGGGTCGCGTGACCGTGCCGCTATTAGAGGCACCATTCTTAGCGGTGCCGCTAGTAGCGGGTAAGCAGATCGCAATAGACAGGAGCGGTTAGCGATGCCGGTAATCCTTTACCGGCATCATTTTTCCCTTACCGCCTACCGTGTAATTAGGCCCAATTTCTCCTTTTTCATTGAAGCTCCTTCACTTAGGCTGTAATTTGATTCCTCTTGGCGTATTAAAGCTTGCGCTTCCCCATTCTTTGCTTGGTTTTGAAAACATGAGTCGCAATTTACGCAGCACCAATCGCATGGGTGAAGCCCCTTTTGGACGGCCTAAAACGATGATTGCCAAAGGTGTTAACACTACCATCCCTTTGCTGCCATCAAGTAAAAAGTCCTTGTCAATGTCAGTTCATGTACTCCAAGTGTTAGATCTTCCGGGTATAGTGGAAGACCCGACTCTGGCACCTCTAATGCTTCCTGAATCTAATGCTTCCTGAATCTAGGGAAGGTGCGTCTTCTTCCAAAGACACCTCTATTCAACTCATGCCTTCATGTTTGGTCAAGGAGGCAAATGACGATGCAAGTAATATGATGACTGAATTTCCCCAGGGAGTTGACTCTGGCCCCAATGGGAATGACGAGCAGAGGACATCTGCGCCCATTTCTGATAATTCAATGCTCGCTCCTGTCGTAATGGATGAGTTAGGGAGACAGGCTTGGCTGTCTCTTGGACCATCCACACCTGCCTGTACAGGTGGACCGCGCCGGGAGCAGTTTCACCTGCATTTAGCTGACAATTTATTTCACAAGGGTAACACTACTCCAAGAAGAGATTTCTTTGGATCCAGTTTCCATGAGACTGGCACACATACAGAAGTGCCATCCCAAAAAGACAAACGTTGCCCCTCAGCAAATTTGCTTACAGAGCATGAGCACAACTCTGGCTCTCTCGATCGTTTCGAGATGCAACCAGGGAATATTCCCTTCTCGACACCGGAAGATCCCCTCATGAACATCGAGGAACATGATCTGCAGAACTTTCCAGTTATCACGAGAATTCTTAATCTTCTCAACAAGGGCCATGATCTTACTCATGCTATCCTTGGAGAAATGAAAGGTGCCTTTGGTTCTATGATGGTTAAAATCAGTAAAATTGAAGGATATATAATGTCACAGGAACAGGCCCATTACTTCTATGCCTCTCATATAGAGAAAATGTCAACTCTAAATCAACAAGTGGGGGTCCAGGACCTCACACCAATCACCAACTGAAGAGGATCTCAAACAGAATGTAGTGAGAGGGACTCGAGCCCTGCCGGCAAGTCTTATGCTTACGCACTCCAGGGAACCATAAACTTGTTGGAAGTGGCTAAATTGCATCACGATCGCATTCTCCAAGTTGAACAGATTTTATTTGACGCTGCTTCAAAACATCCCACATTAGTAGGGTTGAATGGACTGCTTGGCAACGATGAAAAGAACAAAATCTCACCTGACAGTCCGTCTGCACTAACAGACATCATTGAACAACAGGAAGCAACTAAATGCCAAGTGACTGAATCACAGCTCCAAAATGGACAAAAGGAAGTTGCCCAAACAGGGTTGCATTTCATATCTCGTAGGGCCAAGAAGTCATTCCTCAGAGCACAGAAAAGACTTTATCTCTCCAAAGCCAAGGTAAAGGACACCTTAGCCAAAACTTCTAAAATTGAAGTAATAGATTATGCTAAGGTCCCTGTTCGAGTGCCAAACTTGAAAATCCACTCAAACGCAACTGAGCCAGCTGTCAATCTATCAGAACTGAATGAAGAGAGTAAGAGGCTCCTGAAAATCAAATCTCAATGTGGGCCTCAAACGACAACTCCCTTACTGAAGTCAGTGGCCAAGAATGTGGAAAAGATGCAAGTTCAACTACACAACTTTTTTCCAATTATTCAAAATAAAAAGGTAGGTAGCATGGGTTCAGTTGAGGGATGTACCTTGGATGCTCAGCAGGCTGCCATACTACCTGCACAGAATTTAATCGGTTGACAACAGTTGTCGTTAGACAGTCAGCGGGTCCCCACAATTCTCTCGGGGCTGCATGTATGGAGACCATTGGTCAGGAATCTAGGAAAGATTCTAAGCCCCCAGTAGAAATCAAATTACTTCCCAATCTGCAGCAGACCTTTGACGATGACCCTGGACCACAGGAAAAATCGACTTTAATTCTCTTTGAGCTGTCTAAGGAGATGAAATACGTCATCAGATGGGGAAGCGATTCGACTATAAATGGAACTACTCGTAATTACCGATCCTTCCTGATGAATATTTTCTATCAGATCCCATCTCTATGAATTCTGGCCACAAAAGATATTGGGCCTCATTACGACTTTGGAGGCAGCCATGGTGCTAAAAGCACCATGGCTGCCTCCAAAGTCGGGTTCCCTGAATGGGGAAATACTGGGCCATTCTGACTTTGGAGGGCCCGGTATTTCCTCCTTCAGGGAACCCGGGCCTCGTCCTTCCCCATTACCATTCAAGCCCCCATAGGGCTCAATGGGAATGGGGAGGGAGCTAACAACAGGCCTGTTAATTACGGGTCGGTTGTTAGCTCCCTGGTCCTATCGCAGGAACCGCTATGGATGTCTGGAAAAACCCGACGTCCGGAGCGGGTCCCGCGAGGGGACCTCATAATAGTGCGGATTGGGTTTAACGGCGCCGACACCATTACCGGCGCCGTTAAACCCATTACGCACTAGTCATAATGAGGCCCATTGAGTGGGTCGAACTAGCGAATGAGAACTATTTTAGAGGCCTGTGTAAACTACAATCTCCTATAATCACTAAGTTGATTTTGGATCATAAAGATGATCTTGTTACCTTGGGTCTCTTTCCTCATATCTTCAAAGAGATGGAAACCGCTTGGGCTTTCCTTGACTTTCTCCTGCCTGTCCCGAAGGACAGGGTCCCCACAGGGCCGTTACAGGAAGTACCATCTGGATCCAATAGCGGTGTACGGGATCAACAACGGGGTCGCATGCATAGATGGGTCCACTTGGCAAGACTTTTTGAAGTCTAAATATGCCTTGCCGCATGAGCATGTCAAACAGTAACTTGAAGCCCCCAAGATGATGATGGCATCTACTTGTATCTGGACAGTGGAGGACGTGATTTGGGCTATCTCTAAACTCTCGCCGTCCAGGGCGGTGGGCCCTCATGGGCTTCCGCCTTGTGTCATTAAAGACGACCCTCATTTCTGGGCAAAACATCTGCTCATTCGGTTTCGTTTAGTATTTTGGCTGAGAGCAGTACCGCCATCGTGGCTGACTGCCATAATTATTCCAATTCACAAATAGGGACCTCTTGATAACCCAAGCAACTTTCGGCCTATTGCCCTAATCAATGTTGCTGCAAAGGTCTTCTCACGCCTAGTGCTGAATGATTTAGAAGCATATATGATCACGTCACCAATTCTATCTAAATTAAAAGTGGGCTTTCGTAAGCAAATGGGAACCCCCTTGAATGGTACCATTCTTGCTACCATTCTTGCTCATCTATTGCTAACATCACGTAACGCTTCCGACGGGCCCATATATATGGCCTCACTGGACCTTTAATAACCTTTTGACAGTGTGTTACGCAACAGACTATGGACAAAAATGTTGGCGTATGGAATTCCATTGCACATTCTAGCACTGATTGCCCTTTTTCACTCAAAGACCTCCTACAGGTTACGTATCAATGCTGCAGGATTGCTGTCCGACCATATCACCACTCAAATTGGTGTACAACAAGGCTGTAACCTTGCAGCAGTACTTTTTAATCTGTACCTTGCAGATGTCGGTAACATCTGGGAAGCATTGGACATCTTTCCTGTAAAACTGGGTCATCTGCGCCTAAGTTGGCTTGCTTTTGCCGATGATGTAATTCTTCTTGACAGAACCCCATTTGGTTTACAAAATAAATTGAACTATTTCCATCAATATTGTATACTTAATCATCTCACTATTAATTCAGCAAAATCAAATATTCTCATTTTTACAGCTAAGTAGAAATTGCCAAGATAAAGATGGCATGTTGACGCCAAAGAGATAACCATCAAATCTTAGATGAGATATTTGGGATACCAGCTTTCCAATAGCCTCTCGTGTAATAACTGGAAAATCTCATTGAATCTTAAAGCTGTGCAGTTGACAGCTCAGATGAAACTGATACTTCAGTGTCACTGCAAGTTTTCACTGCTGCCATTGATAGATTATTACCAACTGAAGGCTAAACCCATCCTTCTGGATGGCTTGGACCTATGCTTGCTGAATATGGGCACTATTTTGAATGCAATTCAAGGTAAATTGTGAAAATCGGTTCTGGGGCTACCAGGATATCTACCGAATCCGATTCTCATTCATGAATTGGGCTTACTTCTCCTGGGTGATAGATTTGAATGGCACATGTTCAACAATTTTATGAAAATTGTCTCACCGCTACCTAACTCTCTTTATGAAGATCTTCAAATTATGCTTATCAACGACCATCCCCCATCAATCTCTAAGTTCCATGATCGTATGAATAAGATTCTGATGTCTCTGAATTTGAACAAACAAGACATCATCAATCGCCCAGGATTGGTTAAAAACGATTCCATCTAAACTCCTGGGCACTGAATTCAGACAGGATTGAAGGCTATTCTTCCTTTGCCGACTATTCCAATTTCAGGCAGGCACAGAAACCACGATGGTCCTACCCTGTTGCGGTCCCCTGACAACAAAGTGCGTGCAACATCCATGAGATTCCGCCTCGATCTAGTCCACTCTGGATCGCGAATTCGCAAATGGTATAGGCACGATCAAATCGACATTGGTCTTAAATAATGCTTCTGCACTAACGAAAATGAAACAGAGACTTTACGGCATCTTTTTTGTTCTGTCCGTACTTTCATTACGATAGAAAAGCTCACCTTGGAGCTTACATCGGGTCAGAACTAAATTATGAATTCTATGCTGGCTGGTCATGGTGTATGTGGGTCAGCACTGATCGGATTATATTAGCTACAGCACGACTTGTATGTAAGATTGAAGAAGCCCTGAACGAAAAAAATAAAGGGCTCTCGGAGGCACCCGTAAAGGCACACTAATTGCTTGCAGCTTAGCTCTTTTTGGAGGACGCTTTCTTTGGAGTAGCTACATCAACCATGTGCACATGCAGTCTCTTTCTGTTTCATTGAATGGGTAAATTGTTCTACTGAGATGGAGCTGATATTGGAACAGAAAGCTAACACGATGATGGTGTAGGTAAATCTTGGGTCGAGAAGTGTTATCGGCTCTGTGTAGCTGTAGGATATTGTAGATTCCATGCTACTAACACACTGCACACTATGTTGCAAAATGGCCTCAAGCTCCTGCAAATCTTATTCCTGGAAAATGAAACGAATATAAGGAACATGAGCTAGGGTGCTCTTCTATGGAAATCTCTTTCACTGACCTAGTCGATGCACCTAATTATTAGAGAACATTGACAAAAGGAGTTAGTCTCGATGCTTGCAAGAGAGCCCTATCTCCTACTAATAAAATTGCTATATATATCTAACAACTAGGTCATCCGAAGCCACTAAAATATCTAACTGGAAAATGGCTGGTACGGTATACCAGTGCCTTTTTACTCGTAAATTCAAATTGAGAATGATGTGGTAGGACAAGGATGTGTTCGGTTGGCCCGCACATAGCATACTTTGCATAATTTGTTTCAAAGCGAATCTTGCACAAATTTACAACTTAGACATGAACTCATAAGGTCTATCGTGCATGTTGTTCGTTTCTATGTTAATCAAAGGTTAACAGGTTGACATTTTAAGTTGTAATTAATATATCGTCATTCATGGGGCAAATGCCTTTTTGTTCTTATGCACGTTAGGTGCCTCAGTTGACCTTTATTTGAGACGCCATTACATTTGATGATTTTAATTGATGCTGTTGTTAATCTATCCACTATGCAAAATTGTACATCCTGAAAATGTTCTTTGTTAAGTATGGAAAGATGACGCTGCTCTCTTTAGCACACATACACTGCTTAAAAATCATATTTTTGAATAATAAATTGCTATATTTTAAGAGATTTGGGTTAAGTATGAAAAGATGACTCTGTTCTCTTTAGAACACTTGTGCACTGCTTAACAATCGTAAGTTTTAAATCAATAAAATGTGTATGTTTTAAGAGATTCTGTCTACAGTTCACGTATCATGTTGGTTTTATGGATATTTGAGTGACTCAAAGCTTTTTTGATATATTTGTAAAGGTTTTGTAAACCAAAAACTAATCAAAATGAAAAAAAATAAAACCCAGCTGGCCAAAAGGGCCCTTCAGTTGGGCAGCTATACCCGCCCAACATACCTTGAGGACATCTGAGCTATGAAGAGGAGGGGGAATGAGGGGTGGGATGGGACTCGGGTAGGCCTGGATTTCACTTGCTCAATCACATCCTTTGTCATGGGAGCAATAATATATCCTTGACTTGCTTTTATTGTTTCATCTGTGTGCTGGTTTAAAATAAACATGCTAAAAAAAAATATTACAAGCTCAGGCTGAAGCCAAACATCAAGACATCAAGCTCACGGAATTGGAAATGCAACATGCTCTTGAAATGAAATGATTGTCTCTTGAAAATGTTTCCACCCCAGAGTCCTCTAGGTCTTCCAGTCCCAAGAGGCCTCGCCTGCCTAAAGAAGCAGTGAGTATGTATGATATGAAACTTGATATTTTGTATTGGTTGTGTGCTTTTCAATACAATCAGGGGATTCAGGGTCTCACAAGGAATCGGCTGATTCCGTGGCTTTTATCTAGGCTTCCCCAGGTTGCAAGTGATGCTCTAATGGAGGTGGGTGAACTTGAAAGACAGGAGTATGAGAATGAGAAGCTGGCTTGGCTCGCCAGTTTTCGGAAAACTCCTTCCCAGTACCTTAAGAGGTTTATGACACTCAAAAAGACTGATGGTACCCCTTCGGCTACCTGAGTGTGTGAATGTTTGAAAAACTTAGTTGGTTGGTTAAGGGTTACAGAGTGAACTACTTT
This sequence comes from Ambystoma mexicanum, assembly GCF_040938575.1. Taxonomy (NCBI): domain Eukaryota; kingdom Metazoa; phylum Chordata; class Amphibia; order Caudata; family Ambystomatidae; genus Ambystoma; species Ambystoma mexicanum. The sequence continues at coordinate 1,565,332,768 of NC_090937.1, read as the reverse complement.
GAAGGAATGAGAAATCTCTTTTTGTTAGAGTCTATTTTTGATGCCTGCTATCCTGAGCTGAGACAGCACTTGGCTGACTCCAAAGGGATTGGTCCCAAGAAGTTAGCAAAGGCTGATGACTTCTGGGATGCCTACAGGGCCACTCACAAGGATGCTGGTACCACTCACAAAAAGGATGAGGGGAAGCAGCACAAGAAAGATGAAAAAGAGAAATCTAATTCCAACCACCCAAAAGAGGGCCACAAACAGAAAAAGGGTAAACACTTTGGAAAACCAGGTCAGTATAGTGAAACCTCTGGTGCTAAACCAGAGGGAGGTCAGCAGAAGCCCCCATTCCAGGAACCATTTGGTAAATGTTATGCTTGTGGGTCAACTGACCATGTGAAAGGGGATCCCAGATGCAAGGGTAAACCTTCAGGGTTCCACACTGCCTCCTTAGCCTTCATCCCTGAGGATGAAGCTCATATGGTTAGTGGTAACTTTCAAGTATTGACTGAAGATCGCATTGGAGTCTCAGACAGTGTTTCTTTAGTATCCATGGGTCTGTGGGAACAACAGAATGTAGATGTGTGTAACTCTATTCCAGACAATACCACAGAATATTAGAAGGACAGTGGCCGTTGTTGTAACGGGTCCGCCATGGTTCAATGGGGAATTACCACCCCATTCCAAGGCTGGCGGGGCGGTAATTCCCCATTGAACCATGGCCCTTCCCCAATCCCATTTTCGCCCCATAGGGCTCAATGGGACTGGGGAAGGCGCTAAGTACGGTACCGCAAATTGCGGTACCATACTTAGCACCAAGGTCCCTTTGCTGGTCCCTACTTTAACGGCTTTGGTAGACCATCCGTTAAGGTCGGGTCCCGCAAAGGGACCTCTTAGTAAGGCGCTAATGGGTTAACGGCGCCGCAGCCTTTTACAGCGCCGTTTATCCATTAGCGTAGGGTCGTAATGAGGCCCAGTGTACTTGTGAATGGACAGGAGACCCCTGCCATTAGAGACACTGGGGGCCAGCATTGCTGTAGTGGATGAAACTTTCTTCAAGCCAGAGGATGTTGCTAAGGCACCTAAGGCTCCCACTAAGCTTGCTGGAGGCCCATTCCAGATGGTTCCTAGACTACCAGCTCTCATCCAGTGCAACAATATGACTGTGATGATTCCTGTCAGTGTACAAAGTGAGGTGCATGGGAGAGTCCTGTTGGGGAATGACTTAAAACTCTTGGAGCTGTATCAAGCACCCCCAATCCTCCCAGTAAAAGGAAGCAGGAGCAGTCGAGATTGGTCAGAGAGGCAACTATAGGTGACGCTCAAGAGGAAGTTACAGAAGAACCTATGACTTCCAGTCCACAGGAAGGACACCCTTCAACTTCTAGGACAAAGAAGGAGACAAAGGAGAAACCCAAGATCTCAGAGAAGAAGAAAGGTGTCACCCCTGTTCAAAGGACAAGGACATCCCTGAGAGGACAGACCACGGTCACACCTGTGACCCCTCCATCAGCAGAGGCTGAGTGTGAGGAACAACCAGAGAATGGTGATACAGCTACTGGTGAAACAGATCTGGACTTAGACCTTCCCTATGTTGGAGATCTGGATCTTAAAGACCATCCTGAGCTGCAAACTTTGCTTGTAGAAGGAGGACCTTCTAGGGCAGACTTTAGCAAAGGTCAAAGAGAGTGCCCTACTCTTGAAGGATGTCACCAACAGGCAGCTTCCCAACTGGATGGTCAAGACCCAGGGAAGCACAGGCTGTACTAGGAGGATGGCCTCCTCTACAGTGAGCCTATTGAGTCTAACCCATGGGACTACAGAAGACTTGTAGTGCCTCAGGAGGTGAGACCTCAGTTTCTACAGTTAGCCCATGAGATTCCTTTAGCTGGTCACTTAAGTTTAAAGAAGACCTTTTTCTACTGGCCTACGATGGGGTCTGATGTAGATAATATCTGTAGGAGCTGTCACACTTGTCAGACTTCTAGCAAGAGTGGGGCCAGGAATGTGGTACCCTTGGTGCCCCTCCCAGTGGTGGTAGTTCCTTTTGAGAGGGTAGAGATGGACATTGTTGATCCCCTAGACCCTCCCACGTCTTCAGACAACCGATTTATATTGGTTGTGGTAGATCATGCTACCAGGTATCCTGAAGCCATACCTATGAGGACTGTTACTGCTCAGGCAGTGGCCAAGGCCCTACTTGGTATTTTTACCAGGGTAGGTTTTCCTAAGGAGGTTATCTCAGACAGGGGGACCAATTATATGTCCTACTACATGCAAGTGATGTGGAAAAACCGTGGAGTAACCTACAAGTTCTCAACAGCCTACCATCCCCAAACCAATGGATTGGTGGAGAGGTTTAATAGGACAATGAAGAGCATGATAGCTGTGTCAGAAGAACCCCTTAGAAGAAAGTGGGACCTTCTACTGCCATGCCTTCTCTTTGCCTATAGAGAAGTTCCTCAGGAAGGGGTTGGCTTCAGCCCCTTTGAGCTCCTCTATGGTCATCCGGTTAGAGGTCCATTGGCCCTAATCAAGGAAGGGTTGGAGAGTGCTCCTTCCCACAAGCAGGTGAGAGTCACTGACTGTGTTAGGTCTCTAAAGGAGAATGACACAAATGATGACAGAATCTTTTGATAACTTGAAAGCAGGTCAGGCTCTAGTTAAACATTGGCATGACCAGAAGGCCAACATGGTTGAGTTTACTTAAGAGCAGCTCGTTCTAGTTATGGTACCTACAAGGCAAGGGGCCCTACAGGACAAATGGATTGGACCCTTCAAGGTTGTGGGCAGACTTTGAGAGGACAATTTCTTAGTGGAATTGGGAGGTCCCTAGTGTCATTCACACTGACCGCCTAAATGCATATGTATCCAGACCAGAACTAGAAGCTTTGCTCTTAGCGTCTGATCAAGAGGAAGAGGAGAGTGAACCTCTACCTGACCTTTTCAGGGGACAGCCTTTAGATGGAAAAATAGAAGGAGTTAATCTCTCTTCTGATCTGACTCTGAAACAACAGGAGGAGCACAGAGTTCTGTTAAACCAGTTTGCCTCCCTGTTTTCACTGACACCAGGCTTGACCCCTTGGGGCCAGCATGAAATCCTCACTGGTGACTGTCTCCCTGTCAAAGGCAGGGGTTACAGAATGTGAGACCATGTAAGAAGCCACATAAAGGAGGAGGTCAAGGAGATGCTTGATCTCGGGGTAATAGAGCCATCTACCAGTCCATGGGCTAGTCCAGTTGTGCTAGTGTCAAAGGCAGGATCCAAGGAGACTTTGGGCCTCATTACGACCCAGGCGGTAAGTTACCGCCTGGGTCGTACCTTTACCACCATGGCGTAAACTATGTTTACGCCATGGTGGTTGGCGGACTTACCGCCCCATTCCGAGGTTGGCAGGGCGGTAAGTCCCCAATCCCCATTTACCCTTCCCCATTCCCATTTTTGCCCCATAGGGCATAATGGGAGTGGGGAAGGCGTTAATTACGCCACCGTAAATTACGGTGGCGTAATTAACATCAAGGTCCCTTAGCGCCATGGATTTTAACACCTGCTAAAAGCAGGTGTTAAAACCTCCATGGCGCTAAGGGACCTCGGAATCAGGCGGTAAGGGTCGGCGCTGTTTACGCCACCGTAAACCCCTTACCGCCTGAGTCGTAATGAGGCCCTTTGTATGGACTCTAGAGATCTTCATGCAGACACCACGACTGATGCCCATCCTTTACCTAGGACAGATGAGCTGGTGGACAAACTTGGTTCAGGCAAGCTCCTCCGTACATTTGACCTAACATCAGGCTATTGGCAAATAGCTCTGACAGACCATGTCAAGGTGAAAACTGCATTTTCCACAGCAGGAAGCCTCTACCAGTTTAAGGGTTTTTTTAAAACATTATTTTTTATTATTTTAAACAACAAAAAGAAAAGAACAAACCAAACAGTTAACAACAATTATACCTTCCATGTCTTATGTACAATATCGTGATATGTCCACCGCCCTCCTGTTACCCCTCTCCCCTCTCCCGAGCCTACTCCACATCACCACCTTCCACCACCCCTTCTGAGGGCACCTCCTTTCCTTCTCCCCTTGAAGACCATTGTCTTCCGGGCCTGTCTGGTCAGACCCAGACAATGTGGCTCTAGTTGCCTCCAGGCTGTCAGCATCTCCACTTCTTCATCCCCACCCCTATTTATTGCTTCACCCCACACCACCGTTTCCGCATCCGCCCATTTCTGAAGATCCTGCCACCAGGCTTCTGCTTTCTGTCTATTGCTTGTTTTCCAGCTCATAGCAATTCTGCATTTAGCGAGTATGTAAGCCAAGTCTTTGTGTTTGCTTATGTGTTTCATTCTACGCGGTCTAGGGAACCCCCCTACCATGCACGACCAAATAGATTCTACCTCAAGACTTATCTCTTTCCCTGCCAAGAGGTGGGCTACCTCCCTCCAAAATCACCTTATTTCCGGGCATGCCCAGAACATATGTACCAGTCCTGCATTTTCCTCCCCACATTTGGGACATGTTTTTATTCCTGCATTCTTAAACTTAGCTATCTTCTGAGGAGTCATATACGCTCTATTGGTAACATATAACTGGATTTGTTGCAATTTCACGTTCCTGGACACCTTTTTGTGATATCCCTGTACCCTCACCCACAGTCTGTCATCCATAGGTTCTCCAGCTTCCTCGTCCCATTCCCGTCTCAACTGGATCACCTCCTTCACAACCCTTGACATCAGCAGTTCGTGGATTCAGGAGATCTCATGGCCTCCTTCCGACACATCATAAAATGTTTCTATGACCGTGTCGGGCTGATTCTCTAGCACTATTTCTGACCAAGTGCCCTTTATCTTTCGCACCAACCTAGTATAAGTGATGTACTGTCCCCGGTGTAAACCGGTGTCTTCCACCAGAGTGTCAAACTCCACCGCCTTCCCATCCCCCAGCGTTGCTATACCGACCGGTTCCCAATACTTCCGGACTGTCTTCCTCAATGGCCCATCCACTCCATTCAGTGCCAGTATTTGTGGGGAACACAGGAACGGGTTCTCCGTGACCCGGCAAGCCCTTTGCCATATATTCCATCCCAAATCTTACATTCTTGTCCCCCCATCTCGTTGTGACAATGGCAACCATATCCATTCATTCAGGAAGAACGGGCCACATTCAGCCTTCAGCAGTTTGGACTCCGATGTGGAGTCTTCCGATAACCACCTCACCACGTATTATGGTTGGCTGGCCAAAGAGTACATCTCGAAGTTGGGCAATTTAATGCCTCCTCGATCGTACATGTTTTGCAGTTTTTGTAATGCAATTCTGTTTCTAGAATTGTGCCATATGAACCCTCTACATATACTTTGGATTTTAGCAAAGAATCGCCTAGGTATCATATATGGTATATTCACAAAAAAGTGCAACAGCCTAGGCAGCACCACCATCTTTAACAGAACCACTCTACCCATCATGGTCAAAGGGAGATTGGCCCAGAACCTCATGCTGCTTTCAATGTTAGCCACTGTCTTCTCTGTGTTCTGTTTGTGTTCGACCTCAACACTGTGATGTACATTAATCCCCAGGTATCTAAAGGTCCCCGTCTCCCATTGTATTTGTAATACCGGCAGTTCCTCCCATGGTATTCCCTTATACCTACCCAGGGGAAATATACATGATTTCTTGGGATTCACTGTTATGCCAGACAGCACCGCGTATCGCCCCATTACTTCCAGGATATATTGTAGGTTCTCTTCGGGATATCTCATATACAAAAGCATATCATCAGCATACATTGATATCAGGCGCTGCCCTCCCTTCGTGCTGATCCCCACTTATCCATATTGTTTATTTATTTTTTTTTTTTTTTTATTTAAAACCTTTATTTGTTGCTGTCATACGCATTACATCACATATATGGTATTATTATACATTATATATATTTGACCTTACAACATGAAATACATCTCTTGAAAGCTTGAGAGTTCTCGTCTTTTAGGGGTACTTTGTACTTGTCGTCGCTATGTCGTTAACGCCACAATTGGTTTATTCAGAGTCTTCTCTGGATACTACCTCATCATTGTCGAGGTATCGCCTGAGAGGGCCCCAGATGTCTTTAGGTCTACAGGCGGAAACTATTCCCTTTACATATGTTTCTTTACAGTTTTGCATCCAAATGAGATCCTTCAACCACCCTTGCACAGTTGGAGCCATTCTGTATTTCCATGTCTTGAGAATGTTCCTCTTGGCCACTGCATTCGATATAGCAAAAAGTCTTCGGTGTTTGACAGAGATCTTTCCTATATCTCCTAAGAGGTATTTCAGTGGGGTGGCCGGTATGTGTCTGTCCAGAATCTCGCTCACGATTTTGGCTATTTCCTCCCAGAATTTCGTAATGGGTGGGCATTCCCAGTACATGTGAATGGAATTTGCTGCTGGGATGTTGCATTGCGGACAGTGGATTTGTCTAGAGGTGTCGAATTTGGACATTCTGTTGGGCGTGATGTGTAGGTGATTCAAGATCTTGTATTGGATTAGTCTAAGATTGTAGTTCATTGAGATAGATTTGATATATTGGCAATATTTGGACCACTGTGAGTCTTCTATGTTTATTTTTAGGTCTCGCTCCCATTTCTGTTTTGTACTATTAGTGGAAGGTGTGTATGTTTGTACTGCTTTGTATAATGTGGCTATGCCTCCCAGGAATCCCTCTGGTTACATTATTGTAGTCAGAAATGGGTGCATTTGCGGCTCTTCTGGGAATTCTGGCCATGTCTTTTTAATTGCTGCTTTAAGCCTGTGATATTGTAACGTCGTCGTGAGGTCTTTGCCTATCTTTTCTTGAACCAACTCCAGTGGGGCGAACTTCCCTTCCGGGTACAAGTCTCCCAGTTTCATTTCATAGTTTGTATCCCACTTTTTTTGTATTGTTGAGCCCGTGGTTGGTGCGAGTTCTGGATAGTGCCATAGTGATGTGTGGGGCCAGTATGGCTTGATGCAACCAACTCTTTGGAACAGGTATGTCCATGCTCTTACCGTGGAGTTAAGTGGATCTATTTCTCCCCTGACCTTTTTACATTTGGCAAAAATCATGGATTTTAATTTAAATGGGGAGGCTGCAAATTTCTCTGCTTGTATATGTGCATACTTTTCAGTGGAATCGGTCCAGTACTTGGCGAAGTGTGCTTGTGCCATATAATAGTATAGTAGGAAATCCAGGGCAGCTAACCCTCCCGTCTCATACCTCTCGCACATCTTGGGCCAGCGGTGCCTCACTGTTCCCCCTCCCCATACAAATATGGATGCCAGTTTTTGTAATGTAACGAAGTATTGTCTTCCTGGCCAAATGGGTAGGTTTCAAAATAGATATAAGAGCTTTGGCACTACCACCATTTTAAGCAGAGCTATCCGGCCATATATCGATATTGGGAGTTTGTCCCAAACTTTAAGTTTCTGCTCTAATAGTGTTAGATATGGCTCGTAATTGTTTTAATATAATGTTGGGCTGTCTGTTGCCATGATTATGCCCAGATATCATGCTGTATTTGTGAAACCAACGCAATTGAGCTGTGGCTTGAGATTGTTTAGTGGCTCGAGTCAGGGGAATTATTTCGGACTTCTGTATGTTTATTTTATATCCCGAGTATTTTGCTAATTTGGATACGTCTTCCATTACTGGTGGTAGGTTAATTTCGGGGTTGCGCAGATATAGCATTGTGTCGTCTGCGTATAGTGAGAGGAATTGTGTAGGGCCTCTTATGCGTATTCCCTCCAAGCGTGAATATGACAAAGTCTAGCAGCCATTCCCTCTATTGTGAGCCCCTTTGGAGTCTAAATTCAGTCGATAGCATATTATTTGTTCGGACATTAGGATTTTTGTATAAGACTTGTATGTATTTCTGGAATGCCCGCCCGAAGCCTAGATTCTTGAGTATAGAGTACATATATTTCCATGAGACAGAGTCAAATGCTTTTTCAGCGTCTAGGGCTACTGCAACTACCTTTGCTTCCAGATCCATTTGTGAGGCTATTGCGAAGAACCTACGGAGATTTAAGGAGGTGGAGCTGGTGGGGATAAACCCTGATTGGTCTGGGTGTATTAATTTATTCATATAGGGGAGTAAGCGGTTAGCTATTACCTTTGAGAATACCTTTGTGTCCACATTTATCAAGGAGAGAGGGCGATATGAGTTAATGTCTTGCGGAGGTTTGTGGGATTTCAAGAGGACTGTTATTATGGCCTCTTTCATTGTGGATGGCAGCTCACCCTTTTCTAGAGCGTCTTCGCATGCGTCAATGAGTTTAGGGGTGAGCGCCTCATTGTATAGTTTGTAGAAATCTGCAGGAATACTGTCTGATACCGGCGCTTTGCCCGGTTGAAGCTCCTTGATGGCTTGCGTGATTTCCTCAGGGGCTATTGGTAGGTACAATGTTTCTCTTTCTGTCTGGCTCAGTTTGGGCATGGGAAACGATTCCATATAATTACTTAGCTCTTCTTCTGTTGCCTGGTCAGTATTCGTATACAGTTTAGTGTAGAACTCTAGTAAAGTCTTATTAATTGCTTAGGTGCTCGTATTTCCCGTGCCCTCCGTGTCCATTATGCTCGTGTTATGATTGACTCCATATTCGTTCTTGATGAGGATGGTCAGTGTGTGTCCTGCTTTGTTCCCTTCTCCATATCTCCTGGCTCTTATTGGTTGTACCATGCAGTATACTTCTTGCTCGGACAGGGCTTTAAATTTGGCCATTTGTTCCTGCAATGGTCATAGGGTGGGCTTTCCGGGTGTCAGCGAGTGAATAATTTCTAGTCTCCGCAGTTCCCACTCTGTTTGGTTGAGCAACACTTCGAACACTTCGAATGCTTCCCAAAGTGTGAGCAAGGAACTAACGGATCGTGTATTATGGTCAAAGAATTCTGTAATCTCGTTCCTTAATGGTTCTACTATTGTGTCATCTCTAAGCAATGATGGGGGCATCCTCCAGGATTGTGGGTTTTGTTGTGTGTCGCCTAGTCGATTCTCTAGCAGGAGTGGAGAGTGGTCTGATATTGTGCGTGGGAGTATAGTGCATTCTTGCATGAAGTGGATGAGTTCGGGAGAGCAGAGCCAAAGTGCTCTATCTGGGAGCTGGAACCATGCTCTATCTGGGAGCTGGAACCATGAACGAATGAGTAGAATGTATATTCCTTTTGACCTGGGTGCTTCTCCCTCCATGCGTCTACAAGGGGTACAGTTTCCATGATCTGAAGAATAGCTGGAGCCGCTTTTGTGTGGGAACTCTGTGTGGTAGATGAACGGTCTATTGTAGGATCCAAGATTGTATTGAGGGCTCCCCTCCATATGATTTGTGCGCTGCCGACTGAAGTAATTTGCGCTAGTACTTGGAGGTAGAATCCTGGGGTGTCAGTATTTGGGCCGTATGTATTGATTATTATCATCTCCTGCCCATATAGTGTCCCCCATACTATGACATATCTTCCCTCTGGGTCCGTCTCAACTCTCGATACATGGAAACCCGTGCGTTTGTGCACCAATGTTAGTACACCACTTGACTGTGTTGAGTAGTTTGTTGCAAATCGAAGCTGGCCCCAGTTTTGGGCAAATGTTTCTGTTATCTTTCGGTTCGCATGTGTTTCTTGAAGAAGTAGGATGTCCACTTTGTGCCTGTTTGCGTACGTTGTTTCCATGCTTTAAGGGTGTTCACCAGGCCTCTAATGTTCCAGGTCAAGAGTTTCAGCTCCAGATTCTTGTTCCTCACAGCCATGTTATTTGTGGGCTTTGTTTTTCATTTTCTTAAGGTGTCTCTTGAGCATACTGTGAGCACTGCGCACAACAGTTTTTTTTAGATAACTGAACTTCGAACTTCCCAACTCTTCTTCGGCAACAGGCCTACCCCCCCCAATCCTCCACCCTCACCATCCCCCCAACTAGACAGTGTAATCCTTTGAGTGAACTGCATCTTTTGCTTCCGTGGGGAGCACCGTTCCGCTTGTTGTTTCTCAATTTTGGAGGCAGCGTTTATTGCCGTCTCGCCCGGAGTCACAGCCTTCAAGGGTATCAGTGTCTTTTCAGTATGTCTCTTTTCATTATAATCGGTGTGGTTCTTTTCTGAATAACTGTGTCTTGAACTTGTACAGTAGCCGTTAGGTAATCCCGGATGAAGAAGGGCTGTTTGATTCAACATATGCCAGGGCTTCCTCCAGTGTTTCAAAAAAGTGGGATCTACCCGCGTGCTGAATACGGAGTTTCGCTGGGAACATCATTGCATAGCCTATTTTTCTGTCTCGTAGCATTTATTTCACTGTATTGAATGCGTGCCTGGCTGATTGCACCCCAGTCGTGAAATCCGGGTATATTTGGACTCGATTACAGTCATATGACAAGGGGCCTCATTACGACTCAGGCGGTAAGGGTTTTACGGCGGCGTAAACAGCGCCGACCCTTACCGCCTGAGTACGAGGTCCCTTAGCGCCATGGCAGACTTAACACCTGCTTTTAGCAGGTGTTAAAATCCATGGCGCTAAGGGACCATGGAGTTAATTACGCCACCGTAATTTACGGTGGCGTAATTAACGCTTTCCCCACTCCTATTATGCCCTATGGGGCAAAAATGGGAATGGGGAAGGGTAAATGGGGATTGGGGACTTACCGCCCCGCCAAGGTCGGAATGGGGCGGTAAGTCCGCCAACCACCATGGCGTAAACGTAATTTACGCCATGGTGGTAAAGTCACGGCCCAGGCGGTAACTTACCGCCTGGGTCGTAATGAGGCCCAGGGTGGCCTTTTCCCTTGCCAGTTTGAGGATGAGGTCTGGATCCCGGTAGTTTATTAGTCGGGCTATAGTTTAGTTTAGTTTAGTTTATTCATTTGCATTGCGCACCAAACCCGAGTGTATGAGGGCGCAGGAGCAACAAGGTTATTCACAGCTTAGTTACACGTTACAAAGCATTACAGTAATTACAGTCGGATCAAAGATAGTTACAGCAGTCACGATAAAGACAAAAAGGTTTGCAGATTCACAAGTATACATATTTACAAAGTGGGTACCGGGGATGGGTAGGATGGGATTAGCGGCCATTGTTCTTTATCCAGTGTATGTAGGTGCGTCTAAAGTGTGAATAGGTTTGGGGTGTCCTTAGAAGGGGTGATAGGGAGTTCCAGTGCTGGGCTGCTTTCATTTGGAAGCTGTTGCCCCCCATTTTGGCGCGTTTGAATCTGGGAACTGTGAGTAGGTTGGCGTTGGAGGTTCTAGTAAGTCTGTTGGACGAGTGTTTACTTATTCTGTCGACTAAGTAGCGGGGGGCAGCGTTGTTGAGGCACTTGTGTGTTAGTTAGGCTACTTTGAGCAGAATTTTGTCTGTAGTGTTGAGCCAGTTATGGGCACTCCTAATGTTGGAGATGTGTTCTTTCTTGGGGATGCTAAGCGCTGCTCTGAGAGCGTTGTTTTGTAGCGTCTGTATTTTGTTGGTAACCTGTTTGCTAGCTCCTACGTAAAGGGCATTACAGTAGTCCAGTTTTGATAATATAAGGACTCTGGCTAATGTAATGCAGCTCTGGGTGGATAAGAAAGGTTTGGCTGCTCTTATGAGCCTACATGTGTAGGACGTGGAGGATGCCATGGAGCTAACCTGTTTATGGAAGGAGAGGGAGGAGTCAATGTATATTCCTAAGGTTTTCACTTCCTTGGCTTCTTTAATCAGGTTCCCGTCTATTATGAAGCTGGTGTAGTTGTGGTCCAGTTTGGTTAGATTTGCAGTTGATCCAAGTATGATGAGTTCAGTCTTGTCATCATTCAGGCATAGACTATGAGATGCCATCCATGCCTGGATGATGAGGTACACCTTGTTCACCAAGGCCAAATCATAGTTGTAAACTACCGTCAACGGGATGAGGATCTGGGTCTCATCGGCATAATTAGTGTAGGTGATACCCAGACCATCTAGATCATCAAACAGGGGCTTCATGAACACGTTGTACAGTGTAGGTGAGACGCATGAGCCCCTGGGTACTCCGCATGTAATGGGGATGGAGTCGGCGGCAGCTGTGGTGGAGAAGACACGCATGGATCTGTTGCTGAGGAATGACTCGATCCAGCCGGTGGCTTCTTGGGAGAAGTGGGCAGCAGAGTCTAGGTGATTGCATAAGATTTTGTGATCAACTAGATCAAATGCTGCGGAGAGCTCTAGGAGGCGCAATAAGGCAGTTTTCCCATTGTCTCTCAGAGTGTCAATTTGAGCCTTCAGGACGATAAGGGCTGTTTCTGTTCCGTTTTTGGGGTCTGAAGCCTGATTGCTGAATACCGAGTAGGTGGTTTGTTCCAAGGAATTTTTGGATTTGTTGGTAGGCTGCCTTGTCTAAAATCTTGAGCAGAAAGGGGATGGTGGTAATGGGTCTGTAGTTGGTGGGAATGGAGGGGTCAAGAGAGGGCGTTTTGAGAAGGGGGAGGACCCAGGACTCTTTGAGGTTGCTGGGGACGGTACCTGAGGAGAAGGATGCATTGATAAGTCTTGTGATGAATGCCGAGAGGTCTCTTGGCGCATCTTTAATGATTAGTGGGGGGCACAGGTCGCCCTGACAGTTGGATGGTTTTAGACTGAGGATGATTTTTTCCACTTCTAGAGTGGAGACTTTGGAGAAGCTAAAGCGAGAGCTATAATTGTCCTGGCTGGGGCCCCTGGTTTTGGGGCTGCGGGCCAGTGTCCTGTGCACCCTCTCTACTAGAAACTGACTGGAGAATTGGCCCTCCGGGAACAGTGTACGTAGGATCTCCTCTAAAAATTGTTCCATAGGGATATTTAGTTTGGACTCTGCTATTCCGACCACCCGTAAATTGTTGCGTCTTGATCGGGATTCTAGGTCTTCGCACTTTGCTTTCAGGGATTTTATGTCTTTGTGGATGTCCACTATTGCCTTGGTCTGTGTGGTGGATCTTCTAGGGTGCTACCCTTTCTTCTGCCTCTGATACCCTGGCTTTTACTGACCGGATGTCTGAGCGTACTGACGCTATATTGTCTCCTATGTCGTCCAGTTTGTTGTTAATGGCCACAAACCCCTTTTCCATTGCTGCCATATGTGGAGCCATGTCATGCGCTGGTGTTTCTATTGTGTAGTTCCCCTGGGTTTGCATTTGGGTAGTTTCAGGATCCTGATTGGGAACAACTGCAAATGCGTCCAGTGGGCCTTTCTTTTTGCTTTTAGCACCCCCTGTCATTATGTGTGTCTCTGCAATGGGCGTTTGGAGTTTGCGTTAATTTGATCATTTGATCTTGCCTGGTGGTATGGTCTTCCCTGAGTCTGGTGGGCGTTGTTGGAGTGAGCCAAGTTAGGCTTCTATGGGTCCTGTTGCCAATCACTGTTTACGGGATCTGGTGTCCGTGTCCTTCGTATTACTTGGCACACTGCTGGGTTTCTGTCATGACACCCACACGACCCACACGTACAATCCAGACCATCCCACCTGAGACCTGCTCCAGACGTTCCACCACGCGGATTCGCATCCCTAGAATCCATCACGCGCAGAGTTCCGCGCTGGGAAAACATCAATCAGGCTCCTGGCGATTGTGGCCCCGATGTTGATGGGGTGCATCACGAAACGCCGGCGCCATTTCCTGGTCAAGTGCCATCCGATACCGGTCACGTGATACTAGGAGATTACGCCCAACGAATCCCGTTGCTGCTTCCAGCTCCTCTGCATCACGTGACACGCCATGCCGCCCATGTGACCTGATGGGGATGCAGTCACATGATCTGGTCTCCGGCATAAAGGAACACTGATCACGGACTACTCCGCTTCTCAGCTGTTCAACAGTGTTCGAGTGGCGGTTCATTTTGCTTGGATCCCGTTCTTCTGGCTATTAGACCTTGAGTTTTGGAATTGGACTTCTTTCGTTTTTTCCCTTGGATTTGGTGCTTGGAACTCTGTTTTCTTGGATTTTTGACCTCGTGCTTCGTGTTTCTGGACTGCCTTCGCTTGTACCTCGGAATTGGTGTTTTGGAACTTTTTGCTTCTCAGGATTTTGGAACTTTGGCTCACGGACTTAGGACTGCCTCTGGATACCGTTCTGCTTTTGTGAACTCTGTCCTTTGAACGCTGAGCACTACTTCAGGTGCTTTCATCAAGGAGAACCAGGTTACCCGTCCTCCTCTGGGTGTTCTATCATTCTCCACCACCTGGGGTCTACCCGCTCCCTCCTCTCACTACAACATTGGTAGGTGCTGTTCTTACTTCCTTTCTACTATTGCCCTTTGGGATTATTGACCTTGTATTCACAAATTCCTAACCTGCTTCCCTTGCAGCTACCTGGTACCCGCGCTCCTGCCTCTTGTGCACCTGTGGTCTCAATAACTGGTTAGGGAGCATTCTTTGATTTCTCCCTGACCGGTGCTTGGGGACGGAGGTGTCCATAGACATCGCAGTAATCTCGGCTTGACAGTTTCTTCCAATTGCCTGCCCATTACCGCACGGCCCCCACACCAGTAATGGGCAGCACTGCCCGTACACTTTGTGTCTCAGGGGGAGCCTTTCAGAGTAAGGTAACCAGTTTCTGTGTGGTGCTCTCGGTTGGGCTGCAAGCAAATGTGTGGGCCGAGGGCCCTGCATGTACCTTAGTTCAGCCTTTGATGAGGCCCGGCTGCAGGTGTCTGGCTCCAGTGCATGGCGTGGAGGTCTGGACGGATCGCGTGTGTTGCCGGGGAGTGGGCTGTTGTGTGCACACACTGTATTGCGTGTGACCCACTACCTCGGTGCCCGCTGCCACCCGATATCAGCTTTGATGATCCTCGGGTCGTGGCCGCATACAAATAAGTCCCATTGCCTGGCCTGGTATCCGGTGCCATGCCCGGGTCGCCCTCTGCCTCTGTGTTGCTGGTGTCGTCGGGGGGGGGGCGGACAAACATACATGCACCCCTCTCCCCCTGTGTCCGCTGCTCTCCGGAGCTCTATGCTGTAGTTTTCAGGGTCTTGGCTTTTTCCCGCTAGTGTACGCTATTGTACGCCGGCTCCGCATTCACGACCGGGAGCCGCTGAGTTTCTGGCGTTGTGGAAAGTCGAATTCCGGCGCTAGAATATGAATCCGTCTCCATGTCTGCATACGTGTGCACGCTTTCACTCCCTGCTGCAAAGTCGGTGTACGTTTTCTCCCTTTTCCGAGGCTCGGATCTGCTCGGAACTTGGACAGGATATTCCCCAGGGGTTCTGTTCTCGTTTCCTTTGTCCTAAATACTTCAGTTATCCGCAGGATTTATTATGGCAGGATATTGTTGGCTGCGGAGCACGCGAGTCATACTGCCATTTTCCTCAGCGCACAACCCACTTCTCCATATTGTTGCCGCAAATATATCGCCGGGGGTTCTAGTGCTAAAATAAATAGCATCAGGGACCACGGGAATCCTTGTCTAGTACCCCTACTAAGTTGCCATCGATCTGAGATGGTCGCTGTCATTCTGACTCAAGCCAGTGGTTTACTGTACAGCATCTGGACCCGCCTCAAGTACATGGGCCCAATCCCATATTCCTTCAAAACTGCAATCAGCCAAGGCCATTTGACAGAGTCGATGGCCTTCACTGCATCTAATGAGATGATTGCCGCCTCCTGGGGGTCCCTATCCATTTATACTATAACATGATGGAGCCTTCTGAGATTGTCAGATATGCTTCTGCACAGAAAATACCCGGTCTGGTCAGGATGTATGAGTTTATTAATAACCGGTCTCAGCCTATTTGTCAGCACTGCCGTGAGTATCTTGCTATCTTGATTGAGCATGGATAGCAGTCTATATGACCCGCAGTTCATGCATGGTTTATTGGGCTTAAGGAGAGGAATGATAATTGCCTCCCTCAGAGACTCCAGGAGTGTTCCCTTATCTAGCGCCTCATTTAACATTGCTAGTAGTTGGGGGAGCAACTCCGCCTTGTACGTTTTGTAGAACTCGCTAGGGAGGCCATCCGCCCCTGGAGCTTTACTAGTAGGTAAGAGCATGATCACTGCTTCAAGTTCTTCTAACGTAATTGGGACCTCTAAGTACTCCCTCTCCTCTGCCTCCAGTTTGGGAAGGCCGATGTCTTTCAATGTTTCCATCACATCGATCCCCTCACCCTCGTCAACATCCATATACAGTTGCTTGTAGAACTCTAAAAAGCCTTTATTCACTCCTTCCTGAGTATCTAGTATTTGTCCATCCATTCCCCTTACCGCTCTAATTGTTTGTCTATGCGTCTCACTCTTGTACAACCAGGCTAACAACCTGCCCGGTTTATCTACCTCCGCGTGCTGCCTTTCAATGTATTTTCTATAGTTCAGGTTGCATAAACTCTCCCAGCACTCTCTGCAATCCTGTTGTAATTGTCGTACAGTACCAGCCTCCTATGGGGAATGCCCCCCCCTTATGCATTATTGTCTCTAGTTTATTTTCGGCTTCATATAACTCATGAGTAATTATAACTTGTAGGCCTTTGGATTTAGATATTGCCGCCCCCCCTCACCACCACCTTAAATGCCTACCACAGTGTGCCAGCCGATTCTAGGCTCCCGGTGTTATGTTCAAGGTATTCCTTTATTTCCTTCTTCAGGTCCTCTCTAAACACCTTCGGCCTCATCACGAGTTGGGCAGTAACACCGGCGCTATTAGCTCCAGCATTAATAGCCCTACCGCCAAACCCCCGGCGTTATTAGCGCCGGACCACGGGTTTGGCGGAACGGGGATTTCCCATTCCCCATTGGGCCCATTCAGGAATTCCTCATTCCCCATTGGGCCCAATGGGGAATTTTTGCACTATTACCACCGGCGGATTTCCCGCCGGCGGTAAATGCGCTGAAAAACTCGTGATGAGGCCCCTTGTCTTTCAAAGCTTCAGCCCTAAGTCTCCACGTCGGGATCTGTGCTCTGGGCGGCAAGTATTGCCATGCTATAATCAATGGCGAGTGGTCTGAGAGGACTCTCTCTTTGTATTCCGACTGTGCTAATTCCCCCGTTAACTCTAATGCAGCAAATATGTAGTCTAACCGCGTGTGCAGGTTTTGTGGGGCCGAGTGGTGAGAGTATTGCCTATCCTGTGGGTGGTGCATCCTCCACACGTCCACTAGTCGGAAATCACTCAATAGGGTTTTCAGAGCCTTCGCTACCAGGGTGGGCTTCTCCATCTTCTCATCTGATCTGTCAACACTGGGATCGAGCATGCAATTAAAGTCCCCTCCCCATATAACTGCCCCACCCACATATATGGGCTAATCTTGCCATATAGAGTTCTGAAATAGCCAGTAGCATCTTGGTTTGAGGCATACGTATTGATAATGCTGAGCTCTCTGTTTTCTACTAGTCCCCTTATTAGAACTTTATCCTCCAAACCGGCTCTATGGTAGACTGTAACAGTTTAAAGGGGGCATGCAGTGCTATCCACGTAATTACCCCTCTGGCATAGGCGGAATATGTTGCTCCTATGGTAGTGTAACGCTCACCTGGTTCCCACGGAGGCGCGGCGTCGAAGGCGCAGAACTCTGAAGATGGACAGGAAGGGCCCCTCTATTCTGGCTTCCCTGGCTCGTTGCAAACCCTCCTGTACGTTAAAAGGGAGTATTACCAACTGTGGAACAATGCTCAAGCCTCCCACTCCCTTCCAACCCTCCACGATACCTCCTCCACGATTCCCCGTGAAGCCTCACCTTAGGGTTTGGAAGGATGAGCTCTCCATCCTGCTTCTGATGCAGGGGCGCGTTGAAACCCAGTTACTTCACTGGATTGAGGATTGATGGGAGTTCAGGTAAGCTTGACTGTTCAGGTAAGGCGCTGTAAAAGTTCTGTTCAAAAGTTCAAGCTTAATAATAATGTTCGTTGTCTAATTGCAGCAAGCACTAATGCTTATGTCTTTTTCCCCTTAGGGGCCGGGGTTCGGAGTGCCGGAGATATGGCGCCGACCCGAAGTGAAACAGTTCTGGATGAGCGCTCAGGTAATGTCTTTGCATTCGCTCATTCAATGTCTTTGTCTTTTTTCCCCATAGGGACCGGGGTCCGGAGATGCCAGGAAGCGGCAGGACCCGAAATGCAGTGGGAATAATCCAACAGGTAAGACTTAAAAGGAAACTGAGCTTTCCTTATTCCTTTTCTCCCTCTCACCTTGGTTCTTGTCTTTTTTCCTCTAGGCGCCGGGGCGTAGCTGAATCCGGAAGATCGCTGCTGAAGATGGAAGCGCCTTGCAAAGGTGAGTAAAATGCAGCGCTGCAGCGATTGAAACGAAATGCCTTTAAAATGATGTCTTCCTTTTCAGGGCCGTTTGAGAAATGACTCCGGGATGCAGATTTAGCAGGTAAGGGCTTTTCTTCTCCTATTCTCTTCCTTTCTCCCCTTGCAGGTGTTCCAGGGTGCTGGCAGGCGTGGCTGAAGTCAAGATGCAGGAGCTGACACGGTGAGCGTCCAGCTGCTAGGTGCAGAACAACGCGAAGCATGTGTGGCTGTTCGGGTGGGGTTTAAATAGCCTTGGAAGAAGTTCCTGGTATGTATCCTTCCACCAATCAGGTATGTATCCTTCCCCGACCACACCCGGGTGGTGAAGTAGTCCTACAGGTTAAGTAGTCCCATTCAGGCCTCAAGAGGGCCTGGATGAAGCAGCAAGGTCTGCATCAGGTAAGTGTGCACCCAAGCACTTAAACACATATCCTCTTCTATGAGCCTGGCGCCTATGGCGCCAGGACTGGGGTCCGCTATGAGCCTGGCGCCTAAGGCGCCAGGACTGAATCCAAAGGGCCCCGACTTGGGCCCGCTGAGACTTCCCTGGGGAAAATGATGTCTGCCTCTGGGGTTGCTGGGCCCGGCCTGGCTCCTTAGAGGTAGGCATCATGACAGTACCCCCCCTCAAGGCCCCTCCCAAGGTCTTTTCCTCCGGGGGTTTTGGTTTGTGCGGGAATCTTCGATGGAATCTTTGAATTAATCGTGGTGCGTGAACATAGTTACTGGGTTCCCAAGATCTTTCCTGAGGTCCATATCCTTTCCAATCAACAAGATAGAAGAGTTTCGACTTAACTATCTTGGAATCTAAAATGTCTTTCACTTCGAATTCTAATTCTCCATCAATTTGGACAGGGCCTGGGGGCTCAGACAGTCTGGTTCCAGGTTGTACTGGTTTTAGAAGAGATGCGTGAAAAACGGGATGAATCCGCATGTTGGATGGTAAATCGAGTTTAAAGGCCACTGGGTTGATAATAGCTTTGATGGGGTAAGGCCCAATGAATCTGGGATTAAAAGTTCGCTGACCCTTGAGGGGTAGATGTTTAGTTGCTAGCCATACCTGATCTCCTACTTGGTAAGGAGGAGTTTTACTTCGGTGCAAATCAGCGTTTTTTTTATACTTTTACTTGGCTTGCTGTAAGTGGGTTGTAGCTTCTTTGAAGGCTTGGGTTATTGTGGAATGTAGGTGATTTACTGCAGGCATCTCCAGGGTCAGAGGTGGATCTAGGTCAGAGGTCCGAGGATGGTGACCATACAAGGTATAAAAAGGAGTCTGTCCGGTTCCAGAATGCACTGAATTGTTGTATGCATATTCTGCAATCCAAAGGATGTCCTTCCAATTCAACTCGGATTGGTGTAACATGCACCGCAGATATTGCTCGAGAGTCTGATTGGTTCTCTCGGTTTGTCCGTCGGTCTGGGGGTGGTGGCTGGTGGATAACCGCACGTCTATTTGTGCTAGTTGGCAACATTTCTTCCAAAAGTGGGAGATAAATTGACTTCCACGGTCTGAGACTAATATGGAAGGGAAACCATGTAACCGCACTATATTTTCCATAAATTCCTTGGCCAAGGTGGAAGCTGACGGCAATCCTTTTAAAGGGATAAAATGGGCCATTTTGGAGAATAGATGCACTATTACGAGAATCGTGTTGTAACCACCACAAGGAGGCAGGTCAGTTATAAAGTCCATTGACAAGGTGTGCCAAGGTGCTGGTGGAATGTCCAAAGGTTGAAGTAGGCCGGCTGGCCTTTTCTTTTGACTCTTATTTTGGGCACAGATTCCGCAAGACAACACAAATGACTGTATGTCTTTTCTCCAAGAAGGCCACCAGAAGTGGCGTTTGATCTTTTCTTCTGTTTTCGCGATACCGGGGTGTCCTTCCATTAATGATTCATGATGACGGGTAATGACAAGTTCCTGCAATTCCTTACTTGGCAGAAATAACCGCTCTTGGAAGTAGGGTAAATCATCCTTAACGGTGTAGTGAGGACCCTTTTGACTCCATTCTAGTAAGGCAGAAGAGTCAAAAAGCTGTTTTACTTGAGCTTGGATGTCCTCAATGGTTTGCAATGAAGTCAAGCCCAGAATTCTTTGTTCCGGTATGATTGGCACAGGTTCTAAACTCGAATTGGGTTCTTCCATGCCTATCCGGGATAAGGCATCTGCCTTACCATTCTTGCAGCCAGGGCAATAGGTAATTACAAAATCAAATTCCGCAAAGAATAAAGCCCATCGGAGTTGTCGCGAAGATTGAGCTTTGGCCGTCTTTAAATACTGCAAATTTCTGTGGTCCGTAATTACGGTGATGGTGTGTCTTGCACCGAGAAGATAGTGACGCCAAGCCTTGAAAGCTGATTTAATAGCCAGTAGTTCTTTGTCGGTTATTGCGTAATTGAGTTCAGGTGGAGAGAATTTTCTGGACCAAAAGGCTACAGGGTGTAGTTGGTTAGTTTCTGGGTCTCTTTGCGACAGGACAGCTCCCATGGCCGAACTGGATGCATCGGTTTCCACGATGTAAGGGAGATCTGGGCGCGGGTGCTTCAATACAGGTGCAGAGGTGAATTTGGTTTTCAGGTCCTGAAAGGCTTGTTCAGCCTCAAGAGTCCATTCAAAGCGTTTGTTTTTCTTTAGGAGAGCTGTGATGGGTTGAACAGTTTGAGAAAATTCCGGGATGAACCTTCGATAGAAATTGGCAAAGCCAAGCATGCTTTGCACTCCCTTCACAGAGCTAGGAGATGGCCATTTGAGAATGGCGTCCACTTTCCGCGAGTCCATTCGGATTCCTTGAGGTGTCAGGATGAATCCGAGAAACTCCACTTCTGTGGTATGAAAAACGCATTTTTCGAGCTTGGCAAATAATTTGTGCTGGCGCAATTTCTCAAGAACTGCCCTAACATGGTTTCTGTGATCAGATTCTGAGGAGGAATACACCAGGATGTCGTCAATATAAACGATGACACAAACATCGATAAGTTCCCGAAGAACATCATTCATGAAGTACTGAAAGGCGGCCAGTGCGTTGCACAAACTGAAGGGCATTACTTGATATTCGAAGAGCCCAAATTTGGTGCGGAATGCAGTCTTCCACTCGTCGCCCTCTTTTATACGTACCAGATGGTAAGCTCCTCGGAGATCTAGCTTGGTGTACACACGAGCATCTTTTACTTGGTCGATAAGCTCAGGTATCAGGGGCAAAGGGTAACGATTCTTAATCGTTATCTGATTTAGGGCGCGGTAGTCAATACAGGCCCTAAGGTCTCCTTCCTTTTTAGGTACGAAGAACAAAGCGGAAGATACTGGTGACTTTGATTGGCGAATGAAACCATTGGCCAGGTATTGATCCAAATACTGGCGCAAATGCAGGTTCTCAGGTTCAGTAAGAGCATAAATCCTACTACAAGGTAGTTGTGCATTGGGTACCAAGTCGATTTGGCAATCGTAAGATCGATGGGGAGGTAAGGTGTTAGCCTGCTCTTTCTGAAAAACGTCTTGGAATTCTTGGTATTCAGATGGTAGCTGTACAGGGGTGGAAGTTACAGAGGCTAGACCCATAGCTGGATTCCTTGGGTAACAGGTTGGTTCACAATCAGGAAAAGTTATCTTCTTTGCTCGCCAGTCTATTCTCGGATTATGTGTTTCTAACCAAGGGATTCCAAGAAGTACTTGAAATTGTGGGGCCTTGATCACATCAAACACGATTGCTTCCCGATGTCCGTCCTGACCCACCAGAGTGATTTCAACTGTGGAATGCGTTACAGGCCCTGAGGCTATTTCGGTTCCATCAACTGTAGTAATTACATCTTGGGTTACTTTCGGGCGGAGAGGAAGCTTAATCCTGGAAGCCAATTCACGGTCTATGTAATTTCCAATAGCTCCACTGTCTATGTATGCTTTTATAGCATGCAACTGCTGAGGCTGTTTTGGGTTCACAAGCACCATTGGCATGACAAAATGCGAGGTCAAAGAGTTTGTTTTCAAGCTCGGCAAGCGGACCCCTACGCTTGTCGGGCTAGGTCGTTTCCCGAACCAGGTGTCAATAACTCGTTATCAGTGGCTACAACCACCTTTTTGGGTGGTTTAACTGGACAACTTTGAAGAAAGTGACCGGAAGTTCCGCAATACAGACAAAGTTGAATTTGTCGCCTTCTCTCTCGTTCCTTCTGCGTTAATGGTCCTTTAACACTGCCAATTTGCATAGGTTCGGAAACGTCAGTACTCTTGGAGTTAACGTGGGTCTTGATAGGTACTCTGTTTTCATACTTGAGCCGATCTGCTTTTCTATTTTGAAGTCTGTGATCAAGTTGAACCACTAAGTCTATGTAGGCTGCGCAGGCCTGGGGTGGATCTACTATCTGAGCTATAACATCTTTAAGCTCTCCGCGCAGGCCTCGATGAAACAATGTGATCCTTTTGTTTTCAGGCCATCCGGTTTCCACAACTAGTCTATTAAAGGTGGCGATATAGGACAAAAGATCCTGATTACCTTGTCGTAAGGATAGCAGTTCGTTGTCAAGGGCCTGTCCCTGCGAGTGTCGAGCGAACAATCTTTCCATGCTGGCCTGGAAGCCCTGGAAATCCCGGAGAATGGGATCATCCTGATTTACCAATGGAATAGACCAATCGGCAGCACAGCCACTGAGGTAAGATAGTACAAAGGCTACTTTGGTCTGGTCGTTGGGGAAGGCCCCGGGCCTGCATAAAAAGTGTAAACGGCATTGGTTCATAAAAACGGCATATTTCTTGGGATCCCCCGCAAAACGTTCCGGCGGGGCCAAAGGCATGTGTCCAGGTAGATTGATTTGTACCGGGTTATTCGAACCCATTGTTGTAGAAATATCTCCGGAAACAGGTAAAGGAGTGTGCTCTGCCTGGCCCTGCAATAACCTTTTGGCCAGATCATCAGTTCTTTCCTTGGATAGGATTAGTTCCCTTCAGAGAGCATTAGTCTCCTGGCGGGCTGAGTGCACTTCTGCCCGTAATTCCCCTAAAAGATGGGCCAGCTGATCTGTCTCGGAAGTCTCCATAGCGCCCAGGTGGGAAATTGTGGTAGGGCTTCGCGTTCTGTAACGCTCACCTGGTTCCCACAGAGGCGCGGCATCGAAGGCGCAGAACTCTGAAGATGGACAGGAAGGGCCCCTCTATTCTGGCTTCCCTGGCTCGTTGGATACCCTCCTGTACGTGAAAAGGGAGTATTACCAACTGTGGAACAATGCTCAAGCCTCCCACTCCCAACCCTCCACGATACCTCCTCCACGATTCCCCGTGAAGCCTCACCTTAGGGTTTGGAAGGATGAGCTCTCCATCCTGCTTCTGATGCAGGGGCGCGTTGAAACCCAGTTACTTCACTGGATTGAGGATTGATGGGAGTTCAGGTAAGCTTGACTGTTCAGGTAAGGCGCTGTAAAAGTTCTGTTCAAAAGTTCAAGCTTAATAATAATGTTCGTTGTCTAATTGCAGCAAGCGCTAATGCTTATGTCTTTTTCCCCTTAGGGGCCGGGGTTCGGAGTGCCGGAGATATGGCGCCGACCCGAAGTGAAACAGTTCTGGATGAGCGCTCAGGTAATGTCTTTGCATTCGCTCATTCAATGTCTTTGTCTTTTTTCCCCATAGGGGCCGAGGTCCGGAGATGCCAGGAAGCGGCAGGACCCGAAATGCAGTGGGAATAATCCAACAGGTAAGACTTAAAAGGAAACTGAGCTTTCCTTATTCCTTTTCTCCCTCTCACCTTTGTTCTTGTCTTTTTTCCTCTAGGCGCCGGGGCGTAGCTAAATCCGGAAGATCGCTGCTGAAGATGGAAGCGCCTTGCAAAGGTGAGTAAAATGCAGCGCTGCAGCGATCGAAACGAAATGCCTTTAAAATGATGTCTTCCTTTTCAGGGCCTTTGGAGAAATGACTCCGGGATGCAGATTTAGCAGGTAAGGGCTTTTCTTCTCCTATTCTCTTCCTTTCTCCCCTTGCAGGTGTTCCAGGGTGCTGGCAGGCGTGGCTGAAGTCAGGATGCAGGAGCTTACACGGTGAGCATCCAGCTGCTAGGTGCAGCACAGCGCGAAGCATGTGTGGCTGTTCGGGTGGGGTTTAAACAGCCTTGGAAGAAGTTCCTGGTATGTATCCTTCCACCAATCAGGTATGTATCCTTCCCCGACCACACCCGGGTGGTGAAGTAGCCCCACAGGTTAAGTAGTCCCATTCAGGCCTCAAGAGGGCCTGGATGAAGCAGCAAGGTCTGCATCAGGTAAGTGTGCACCCAAGCACTTAAACACATATCCTCTTCTATGAGCCTGGCGCCTAAGGCGCCAGGACTGGGGTCCGCTATGAGCCTGGCGCCTAAGGCGCCAGGACTGAGTCCAAAGGGCCCCGACTTGGGCCCGCTGAGACTTCCCTGGGGAAAATGATGTCTGCCTCTGGGGTTGCTGGGCCCGGCCTGGCTCCTTAGAGGTAGGCATCATGACAGGTAGCCCCTCTCCATTTCCTCCACACCACCTCTTGTTTTTATTTTGTCAGGTGAGTTTCCTGTAATAAAGCAATATCAATCTTCTGTCTCTTCAAATGCATCATGACCTTGTTCCTCTTCAAATAATTATTAAGCCCCCTGACATTCCAGGCTGGCCCTCATCTTCTGCTCCATGCGCAGTGATTTATAGGTGAAGGTGAATTCCCCTAACTCCCTCTCGTTCCCCAACATGAACTATCCCAACAGGACTCCCTACCTCCCATCCCAACCCTGCATCTTGCCCTTTCCCGATAATACCGATACTCGGCACACTGCAGGGGGACACCGATCTAACAGTGTCCCGACTATACTAACTATCTATCGGGTGAGGGGTGATGTTGTGTTTCCCGGTGCTGTTGTATCTCCCTTTTTAGCACACATTTTACCACTCTGTTATTCTCCCCCATCATTCCACCTGCATGTGCCATGTTATATTCAAGGTCCCAAAGTCAACTTCTCCCCCGAAAACCAACCAACCCCCCACAACTGGAGGTTCAGTTATCCGTGCTGCTCTGCTTCCTGTTGTCTGCTTCTGCTGGGCAGTTCTATGCATCCAGCCATTCCGCCGCATTATCCGGAGTCTAAAAAACAGGGCCCTGCCTTTATGAAACACCTTCAACTTTGCTGGGTAAATCAACATATATTTGTGACCCGTTTCGCGCAGCTTCCACTTGACCACCCCGTAGTTCAGCCTATGTCTCTGTACCAGGAAGGTGTAGTCCGGGTACGCCGTAATAGACGACGACCTCTATGTATTGTTCCCCCTTTCCTAAAGTGCTCCAAGATCTTCTCCCTGTCTCTGTAATTCAGTATTTTAGCGATGATCGGTCTTTGGGCAGCTCCCGGTGGCGGTCTCCACATCAGCGCCCTATGTGCCCTCTCCACTGCGAACCCCTGGGTGAGCGCGTCTCCTTTAATTTCCTGCAGCAACATTGTTTCAATATAATTGGTCGGGTCTGATCCTTCCTCACCTTCCGGAAGCCCCACAATTTGTACATTGTTCCTTCGCGTGCACCCTTCTGCTTCTTCCGCTCGGTTTTCTAGATTGCGCACTTGCTGCCGTAGCGTGGTCGTATTGGTCTTCACCGCCTTTTCTAGTTCACTAGTGCGCCCTTCGAGTGCCCTTACATCCTGTTGCAGCAAATTGACGTCCACCTGCACTGCGTCGATCTTAAATTCCAGCGAGATCTTTAAAGCGGCCATTGCAGAATCTAGTTTAGCCTCCCCTGATGCTTTCAGATCTGCTACCGCCTCCAGGATCTGGTGATCATCCCTCCCTGGGGCTACTCCGCCCTGCGTGGTTTGTCCTTTGTTCTTCTCCACCTCCTTTGTTTGTGGGGATTTGGCAAATTCCTCCATCGTGGGCTGCTTCCCTTTGATCAGCTTAGTGGCCATTACCGCTTGTGTGTTACTGCCCTCGCTTTGTCTCGTTGTCTCACAACGCCACAATTCTCTTTGCCTCTCAGTCCTTCGTGGGCTCCTAAATGTAGTGTCACTGCGCGCGCTCAGTCCCTTGTCAATGCCTATATTCGTCCGGGTTCCTCTCGTTAGCGGCAGTTCCTGTTCCCCAATGATCTGAGGCCATTCACGTTTCCTTTGTGTCCTTTGTGGCTATACAGCTCATATGGGGCATCTGCTTTGCTCCTGTTTATACAAGGGGTATCAGTGCACTCCACCTCTCGGGGCCAGTGCCTCTCACACACCTGCGGACTACTCTTCTTAACGCTCACCACTATTGCGCCGTTTTGACTTTAGGCGTTCCGATCGTGGCATTCCTATTGTGGCACTTGATGTGTGTTACCTCTTCCTGGCTCCTTGGAGCCCCAGCCCTCAGCTCAGTATTCTTGTGGTTACCTATGTTGTATGGTTGGTCCGTCCCACATTTGTTCCCAGTGCTGCCCCTATTTGCCAAGCTTCAGTTTGTCTCAGCCCGGCAGGCACTCAAGGTGCTTGGAGGTATAAATGATATCCTTCCCCGGTCGTTACCAAGATGCAGGCTGTGTGACCTCTCCGTATATAAATATGTCTTTAATGGGGCTCTGCCGCTTGTCCTGTCCTCTGTGCTTAAAAACAAGAGGAGCTCTCCCCCCCATGCGCCCCGGCTGTGTTGCTGCTGCTGCCACGCTCGGGAAACAAAATATCTCCCCGCCTTGGTTTTCGGTGCTAGCCGGGTCCTTTGATGTGTACTCCGGGGCACCCGCACAACACACCAGGTGCTGCTGCTACAGTCCTACAACCTGCCCCACAGCCGACGCATTCAGCAGACAATGTATCACCATACGTTGTTGTTCAGGCCCGCGCGAGTGCCGGGCCTTTTTATTATACTCTCGGGGCTCCGGCACCTCGCCTCAGCTGTTGCCACTGCAGTCCGTGACCCTGCCTGCTCCATGAGCGCCACTGCTGCAGATGCCGTATCATGTACCACGGCAGCTTTCTCCCCTTCATTTGGTCACTTGAGAGGAGTGAGCTAATCTCGCCCTTGTGCCTCGGGCTATGATCAGTTCATTTCTTTGTCCGGGCACTGGACTCCTCGAGCAGAATTCCTCCAGCGCCGACTCTGGATCTGGCCGTCTCATATACATGGGGCCGGTAAGTAAAGTATACTTTGCAGGCATCTAGGAAGTCCTTGAGCCCTCCAGGATGACCATCATACTTGCCAAAGGAGAGTGTCATAGGTGGGAAGTCACCGTGATCATCTCGATGTAACACCACTTGTTGTCGAAGAGCGATATTCTCCGTTCTCAAAGCTTGTACCTCTGCGGTAAGGTTCTGCATTGGCCTTCCGGGGACCCCGGGCAGCCAGCCACAACTTCCAGGGAAAGAGCTGGAAGGCAGAAAAAACCCTGCGGATCTTATAGGTAGGCAGTGACCAATATGCTGCAGGATCCGCTCCCCGTCAAAGCTGGTTTGCTCAAACCCCTACTGCAGATGGGGTAATTATCACTGAGGTAAAAGGAGCAGATGGAAGGTAGAATGGAGGAAGTAAGACTTCCACGACAGAAAAGGAAGAAACAGAAAGGGCAACTACTGCAAACTGCGATACAGAAAGAAGGAACTCCAACAGGGGAGCAAATACACACTGAGTTCAAGCAAGTACAGAGCAGAAGGAAGAAAATAAAGGTCAACAAAGAGGCAGAGGAACAAGCGAAGGCACGCAAGGGAAATACCGAAGTATAGAAAGCGTTAGAGAGGAATGGCTAGACACCGCAGTATAGAAAGTAGGAATAAGTAGGAGGAGCCACGTAGAGCCGCAAGCTTACCGATCCAGAGAACGGGTCGCGGAGCAGGGAAGGATGGTAGAACGCCAAAGCGGGAGGTAAACAAACAGACACCAGAAACCGAAATGCAAAAAAAGAAACGAACGAAAGGCTAAGGAGAGCCCAGGCGTGCAGAGTGAAACAAGAAGGAGCAAGCAAAGGTATAACACGAGCTACAAAATAGACTACTAGGAGAAAAAGAAAAAATACAAATACTACAGAAGTAAACGGAGCATCGTAGCGAAGAAACACAGATACAACGCACCGAACAAGGGGGCGGAGTCGGATCTTATAGGGGACTCCACCATGTTAGGTGAGGACTAGAGCGTAACAGTACAAGCATGTTAGTGCCTCCAATAGTTCCATAACTTCCACCCGCGGTTCCTGACACCAAGTGAGAGCCTTTTTAGGTCTCACAGGTTACCATAGGAACTTCATAGAGAACAATGGGACAATAGCTTCTTCCTCACACAAATTCCCCAAGAAGGTCAGGTGGAATGAGGAGTGCACTAAGGCATTTGAAGGACTTAAGAAAGCCCTTTGTCAAGCTCCAGTCTTGAGAGCTCCTGACTTCATTCAATCCTTTATTGTACAAACGGATGCTTCAAATACAGGAATAGGTGCAGTTCTGAGTCAAAAGGTTGAGAAAGGCAGGGAACACCCTATCTGCTTCATCAGTAGGAAACTGAATGACTGTGAAATAAGGTGGACAACCATAGAACGTGAATGTTTTGCCATTGTGTGGTCTTTGAAGAAGTTTAGACCATACATGTATGGATCTACTTTTGTAATTCAAACAGACTACCCACCCTTGAGATGGTTAATGCAGATGAAGGTGGAGAATCCTAAATTGTTAAGATGGTCAATCAAGAACCCTGGTCAGGGTGTAATCACCAAAATGCTGATTGTCTCTCCAGAAAGTATGACCGACTGGAGTAAGGAGATTCATCCAGGAGTGGATTGAATCCTCCTGTCCCTTAGCCTGAGTGTCATGACCCACAGAACACTCCCCTTTTGGACCTCATGGTCCTTGTCACAACGGGGCTTGCACTCCTTAATACTCCCAACATGGCCGTCTAACGTGCAACATCTTCCTTGTCTTTACGTCAGACATAGCGTATTTACAAATAGGCCGTGCTCCAGCGGGCCCGCGCTTCTCAATGCTACTGCAAGCAGCGACTAGACGTGTGCTCCGTAGTTCGCTACACTGTTATCCTTGTTCCTGGACCTCCTGATTCCATTCCCATTACCCTCTTCCTTCTTCCTTGTTTCCCGGACTCGTGTGCTGTGTGCTCACTTTCTTCATTCCTGGATCCCGGAGTGTCTGAATCCTGGAGCTCTGAATGCACGCTGGAACCAGAAAGAAACTCGCGCAGGCTTATACAAGGCCAGGTCCGTGCGTAAGAAGACACCGCCCAAAAAAGCCTGCAAGGATCGCTCCCAGGTAAGAAAGGGGGAATTCTGTGACAGTTTGAGACGCCAAACAACCGAAGTCAAAGCCGACATGGAAGCGGCTATTCAGGAGCTCATGTGTAGAAAACACAGAATTGGGGGAGTGTCCCAAACACAGCAGTGGGGCGGGACAAAAATATATCAAAAAGCAAAAAGGGACCAACCTGCTGGTTAAATAATTCAGAAAGTAATTTAAATATACAGTGTATCAGGGGGCGTGGCTTGGCGGCCGATGTAGTGAGACGCGCTGCCGAGGAGCTCTGGGGCGATCCTGACAAAATCCGATAAAAACGAGCATAAATTGGTTCCAGAAGACCACCAAAGTCTCCCCACAGAGACAGGAACACCAGCTGCCCACCCGGCGAAGCCCCTGGAGGAAACCGGGCGGTGGAAAAGGAGATAGACCGCCAGAGGGGAATCGTCCTGCGAAATCAAAATGGCGGACGCGCGAGCTGTGGGAGGACCCCGGCTGCGTAATACAGAATGAACCGGTGAATCTACAAGAGAGAGACACATCACGCGCATAACAAAGAAACCAGTGCGGGGTAGACCCGAGCCTAAGTCAACCCTGAGTCAACCCCACGACGTGGAGATCGGCGCGGCCGGTGGATGTGGGATGTGGAAGCGGGAAGGCCCCTGACACAGTGAGGCGACATACGCAGCAGGCACGGGAAGGCCCGAGCCCGAAGCGACGCCCGCAACGAGGGCCTAACGAATACACCCACCAGAAGAGAGCAATAATCCCAATATAAGGAGAGACCCGTAAACACTGGGAGCAGGGAGGCGTAAGAAGCAGGGGCTACGGCACGTGGAGCGCAGCCAAGACTGGTACCGGCGACGCAGGCAGAGGGCGGCTCCCCCGCGATCCCGAACAAGAAAGCGGAGGGGAAAACCAAGCAAGTAAGCATGGAGACCTTTACGACGACTACAGAGAATTAAGGTTCTAGAAAGGAGAGCAGAAGACGCAGAGGGGAGAGCGCGGAGGAACAACATCTGCATAATTGGAATTCCGGAAGGAGAGGAGGGCAAAGACCCCACTGAATACGTCGAGAACATGCTCCTCCAGGATGTTGGAGTAGGTGCACTATCCCAGGGCTTTGTGGTAGAAAGGGCACACAGAGCCCTGACTGGAAGACACCAACCGCGTGCCCCCCGAGGGCGATGACCGCTAGGATCATGAACTACAAAGACAGGGAGAAAATACTAGCGTTCTCAAGGAGGGGGGGGATCATCAGGAACTCCTCCAAGATCACAATGTATCCGGACTATATAGCCATGGTACAGAGGCAATGGGC
Source organism: Ambystoma mexicanum (assembly GCF_040938575.1). Taxonomy (NCBI): domain Eukaryota; kingdom Metazoa; phylum Chordata; class Amphibia; order Caudata; family Ambystomatidae; genus Ambystoma; species Ambystoma mexicanum. The sequence continues at coordinate 1,565,302,083 of NC_090937.1, read as the reverse complement.
ACAGTTCGGCCCAACAAAAGGACGCCACAGGACCGTGGGGATGAGATACATGCTCCTGTTCCCCGCTAAACTTAAGGTGATACACCAAGGCAAAACATGTTTTTTTCGACTCCACTGAAGAGGCCCACAGTTGGATGGACTAACAAGGCTTCCCCCAGCTGAGGCAGAGAAACGCTAACAATCCTGGAAATAGACCCCAATGAGAAGTAACAAAGGCAACCTGGAACAAGAAAATAAGCATTACGTAAGTTAAAAGAAGCTAGCAGTAAGCATGGAGGAGCAATTGGCCCCACTTTAGCTGCATTGGCTTAGAGAAGCGGCGCCCGCGGGAAGAATGAACTATCAGTTTGGATTTCAGTTTTAAGGCATCACGCTGTGGCGAGTCTGCGCCCATCACAGGACAATGGCGAGAGAAGCGGCGGAGTCAGAGCAGGGGGAGGGTGGCTGGGCGTTAGTTTTTCAGTTTTTGTTGAAGTTATGCACGTTGACTGGAGTGAATGGGCAGTACAAGGCACAAACTACGGATGGACTATTGTAAAGAACAATGAAATAATACAGACAATAAGCGACCGGAGCAACATGGCACAGGACCCATGTGGCAGCAGCAGCCGCTGCATCAAGAGGCATAGATCCAGGACCAGGACACCGAGAGAGATGGGCACAAGGAGAATAAAGCGCAGGGTGCAAGGGCATGGCAGTGGGACAATGAAGCCAAGCAAACAAAGGAGATCATGGGACCGATGAACTGACGATAGCCACCTGGAATGTGAGAGGACTCAATGCGTATGTCAAGAGACTTAGGGTTTATGCCTGGCTAAACCGGATGAAAATCAAGATAGCGATGTTGCAGGAGACACACCTCACAAGAGACAGGCAGGCCAAGGTGGACAAGAAATGAGGAGGACTGATTTACAGCGCCACATACAGCGCCACATAAGCAGGAGACCGACACAGAGTGACGGCTGGTATTGGTGCATGGCATGCTAGAAACCAAGGAGGTATGCCTGGTCAACACCTACGCACCGAATACTGATGCAACAGACTTCTTCAGAAAGCTAGCGCCCAAGTTAGCGCAATATAGGGAGGCGACGTTCATCTGGGCCGGCAACTTCAACTGCACCTTGAATCCCTTCCTCGACAGATCTGATAATAAATACAAGAAGCCGGCGCCTCCAGCCAAAGAACTGTGTAGGATCCTGGAGCAACTACAGCTAGAAGACGTATGGAGGCAGGTACATGGGGAGGGGAGGGGTTAAACACACTACAGCGCACCACATGGAACATTCACACGTATAGATTATATATTCGTGGGCAGGGAATCACTACAAGACATCACGGGAATCACCATCAAAGCATGCACACTCTCTGATCATGCCCCAGTAGTGGCGACATGGGAACACATTAACAAGAAAGACCCTATCCCAACGTGGCGACTTCGAGCAGAGGCCCTGAGAGAGGGTGAGTTTGAGGAACACCTCCATGAGGTGACCGATGATTATTTTGAGCAAAACGAGGGCAGTGTTGAGAGTGGCGCCGTATTATGGGACGCATTCAAGGTGGTAATAAGGGGAGCGGCAATAGGCAAAACAGGAGGATTGATGGGGGCGGCCATGAGGGAATTGAATGAACGCGAGAGGGTGATTGAATTGAGAGAACAACGAGCGGGACTAGAGGGGGAGGAACCTGGAGAGCTGATAGAGCTGAGGACTAAATGTATGTTGCTCTGGGAAAAACTAGGGAGGCTAAACTATGGGAGGTACCTACAGCGGTTACACGCGGAAGGGGATAAACCTAGCAGGCTCCTGGCCTGGCTTACCAGACAAGAGAATAAAAATGATCCTATAACGGTGTTAGAAGATCACACCGGGACAGAGATCAGGGACCAAGGGCACATTAACGCAATGTTTGCGCGTTTCTATGAGCAACTGTACACCCCGAATCCGGAAATAGACCCGGTGGACATAACAGATGCACTGGTAGAAATAGAGTTGCCGAGGCTAGAGGAGGAACAGGCCCAGCTGCTGGATGCACCCCTCACGGTGGAAGAAATAGAGATGGTGATCGCAGAGCTTCCCACCGGCAAAACCCCCGGCCCGGATGGGCTTCCGTGGAAATTCTACAAGACGTACAAGAGCGCCATTGCCCCAAAACTGCTTGAGACATTACAAGACGCATATGAGACCATGAGTCTCCCGACAAGCCTGTCGGAATCGATAATTGTCCCGATTCTCAAACCAGGGAAGCCCCCCAGGAAATGCGCCTCCTATAGGGCAATATCCCTTATTAATCAGGATGCCAAAATACTAATGGCAGTCCTAGCCAACCGCTTAAAACAGGTAATACCCACGCTGATCCACCTGGACCAAACGTGCTACGTTCCGGGAAGGAACACATCCTGGAACCTCCGCAGACTTCACCATTTGATAGATGAGACAAATCGACTGCAAGACGAGAGTGTAATAGTGTCTTTGGACACTGTCAAAGCTTTCGATTCTGTGCGTTGGGAATGGCTGATGGGTGTACTCGGCCACTTTGGTATCGGGGAGGGGTACCTCCGGTGGATCAGGTTACTATACAAGGAACCCAGAGCAAGGGTGAAAACGGGGCGATTCATTTCCGAGGAGTGGAAGATACATAGGGGAACCAAGCAGGGGTGCCCGCTATCGCCAATGTTATATATCCTGGCTCTAGAGCCATTTGCGGTATTCCTTAGAGCAGAATATAGAGACACCGGACTGGACACAGATGGGGTGCTCCACCAAATCTCGCTATATGCGGATGATATGCTCCTATTCGTATGTGAGCCAACCACTAACCTACCCTGCCTCCTTGAGGCGATCGGGGCGTACACTAGGCTTTCGGGCATAGCGATCAATAAAGAGAAGTCCCTCCTCTTCCCCTTGGCAGGACTGAAACACACCCCCCCTTTGTTTGCCGGACCTGGGTCTGACGTGGGCGCCCGCACCTTTAAATATTTGGGTATAGGGATACATCATAATACCGCTGATACCCATGCATCCAACACGCTCGTCGCTCTAGAGAGAACGGAGCGGTCAATGACTTTCTGGGGGACACTACCACTGGGAATGATGGGAAGAGCAGCCCTCCTGAAAATGGTGGTGCTGCCCCACCTATTATACTTCCTCACGAACATCCCACACAACATACCCAGGGCCTTTTTCACCAAACTAAATACAATAACGCGTTCATTCCTATGGGGGGGAGGGAGAAATAGGATCACAATAAGGACCCTGCAGAAGGACTATGAAGAAGGGGGTATCAGACTACCGGACTTTGAGAGGTACTATTTAGCGGGGCAGCTGCAATTTGCAGTAAAATGGCTGGGGGAAGACGAAACAATAGACACTCGCATTTTCCAACCTGCACTGAAACAGTATTACCTAAGGGAAATACTATGGCTCGATAGACCCCGGCTCAGAACCCTGCCGAACATGCTTAACATCCCAGTGGACTTATGGAAAAGAGTGTGGAAACTCCAAGGGATAAAGGATCCGCAGTCAACGAAAATCCCTCTAGCGGGTCTCCTATGAGGGAACACAAATACATTAGCAACATACCGAGCACACTGGGAGGCTAAAGGGGTAGCACAAATTGGAGACCTCAGAAGGGAGGGAAGGTGGGCGGTCTTCCACGAAATGGTAGATGAATACGAAATACATATGGATCAATTCATCCTATATACCGGCATGCTGAGAAACATCACAGGAATATGGCCAGATTGGGAAGACCAGGACGATGAAACAGCATTAGATGTATGGTATGACATTGCAGAGGGAACGCACACAACCTCCAGGTTGTACGAACAGCTACTGAAGGCCAAGGACCCACAGGAACAACACACGAGCAGCGTTGGGAGGAAGAGTTGGGGAGGCCCCTCAGCAATCAAGAATGGACGAGGGCCTTATGATACCCAAAAAAGGTATCCAGAAATGCAAGATTCAGGCAGGCGCAGCTATACGTAACGCACAGAGCGTATCTCACACCCAAGAAGATGAATAAAGTCCATACAGGAGCTCAGAGCGGGTGCCCCCGCTGCTCGTCAGATGAAGCGGACATGGTACACATGTTCTGGTCCTGCCCAGTGATACAGGAGTTCTGGGACGGGATCAGACTCAAGATAGCGGGAAGTGGACTTCAAATCCAGGCGTAACATCCCGAAAAGTACCTACTGGGCCTCTTCTCGAGAGGGGGTAAGCATGATTTTCTCAAGCATTTGCACTCGTTCAGAGTGACACACGCATGATTTCTCATGCATGTTCCTTTATTTTTCTTACCTATTCCTAGGCCATCAACATGGAAACTAAGAGCCGTGTGATAAAATTAAGAACTCTCCATTCAACAAACTTGTTCCATTTGGTAAACGTATGGACTCATTCCCGAAAACAGCAAAACAGCCAGGTATGCCAATTGTATTTGGCCAGATGGCATTTCTATAAAGAAAAAGCTTTTTTAGAAACAATGCATTTTCTCCTAAAAATATTTGTGAGCCCTGAACTACCTAAAATTATTCTCCTTAGTGGTTGTTTCTACTGCCGCACCACCTGTGAGATCGACCCGCGGCTGAGATCATCTCTGGCCTATTTTTCCATATGCCCTGCTCCGTTTTTTGCTGGTAAGCACCGCATTTGGTTAACTCTACTTTGTTACAGTCAAACTTTGGGGCATCTTTTGCCGTATGGTTTAAATTTACTTTATAAGCAATCTGGAACAAATTTAGTACTCAAATTCAGAATTAATTCATGTTCTCTTCTAATTTAAAAGGAATATTTTTTTGTCTGCTTCCCCACAGGGTCCAGTTGTTGTTTTTTCTTTCGCCCAGAGGAAGGCAAAATTTGGAAATTAATTGCCAGACAGGTGGCTTATTTGCCAAAACGTGTTCTAGATGTCTGTGAATAATTTTTTTTTCTAATAAATCTCAATAGAACACTTTTGTGAAAGACACCGGCACGTTGGCAGACCTGTTCTAAGTTACAAATTGAGAAATTCACCATAATTTGTTCTAAGTTATAATCCTTTTTTTAACCAACCATGATCTATTATGTTTTTCTTGTTAACGTTTAATGTTTTTTGGTTCAAATATTCTGTCACTTTATTGTTTAATCCAAGATTGTTTAATAAGTGTTACAATGTTTTCACTGATTTGTTATATGTACTTTCTTATTGGTTTTTTGATCCAATTTGGACTTTCGGAAATACAAATATCAGAATAAAATAAAAACTTTCTTTCTTTTCTCCTTTTTTCAACATTGTCTTGATTGCTTCTAAAGTTTGATAGCCATCAAATTTGTTTTTTAGTGATATCATTATATGATACACTGTATATTTAAATTACTTTCTGAATTATTTAACCAGCAGGTTGGTCCCTTTTTGTTTTTTCAGGATCTCATGTGTGGCATGCAAGAACTAACGACCGAGGTACAAAATTTAAAGGCGGAATACGCTGCTCTCAAACAATTAGTTCTATCCCGTGATTCTGCCACAAAGGAAAGCTTATTGCTAGGTGGCATTGTTGACAAATACGATGGGTCGGCAAAAACCCTTTGTGGATTCCTTGATTCTTGTTTGGTTCACTTTACTTTTAAGCCCTACTACTTTTCAACCCCTAGGGCTAAGGATGACTTCATAATTTCACACTTTTCCGAAAATGCTCTAACTTGGGCTACGCCCTTAGTCAATTCTGGTGATGCCCTCCTGGATGACTATGACGGTTTCATGCAAGCCCTTAAAAACATGTTTGACCACCCTGAGAAGGTCTATAGTGCCCAGGAGCGCCTCCTAGACTTTCAACAAAGATCCCAGGATATGCTTACGTATGTAACCCGATTCAAACAATTGACCAAGGAAGCTGACTGGTCTCCTGAAGCAAGTTTTACACTTTTCAGAAGGGGACTGAATGAGGAGATCAAAGATGAGTTGGCCAGAGAGGCTCACCCAAGCTCATTCCAGGCTCTTTTGGACCTTGCCATGCAAATAGATTTTCGTATCAAGGAAAGAAAGGCAGAAAAAAGGAAATCCAAAGTAACCCCCCGAAGGCATCCTTCGAGATTACCTCCAAGACTGACACAAATCCAGTGTCAGCTGCTGAACCAGAACCTATCCCCGCAAGAAAGGATGAGACGGATTCATACGGGGTTATGCATGTACTGTGCCTCAGATAAGCACCTGGTTAGAGAATGCCCTCTAGACCCTCCTAAGCGTTCGGGAAATGCCAGCTCCCGATCCTAGATGGAGCAAGGCTTCGGGAGACAGATATTTGCTCCAGGTCTATTCCATCCTTGGACTCTCCTGGACAAAACAGCCTAGTGATTGTACAGGCCCTTCTATCGCCATCCAAGAATAAGACCTACCCCATTTTGGCCTTGGCTGACTGCGGAGCTATGGCAGTATTCATTGATCAAGATTGGGTTACGTGTCACCACATTCCGTAAGAGACACGAAGTACCATGCAACCGGTGCAAGACCCCTCACTTCAGGGCCTATAAGCCTGCAGACTAAAGAGATCCAACTTTCAATAAACCATCACCAAGAGCTGATCAGATTTGACATCATTAAGTCTGCTCATTATCCCATGGTCCTGGGTATGCCCTGGTTACAGAAGCATGATCCTTATATCAACTGAGCAGCAGGATCCTTATTTCTTGGATCTGAGTTTTGTATGTCTCACTGTCTATTCCTGGAATCATCCGAGACACCTTCCAAAGAACCATCAATAGATCAGCAAGTTCCACTCATGGTTTCCAATATCGTATCGGTTCCAAGGGCCTATCAGAGTTATGCTGATGTGTTTTCAACTGCCATAGTGCAGGCTCCACCCCCTCACAGACCTGAAGACTGCGCCATAGACACAGAACCCTCAGCAGTGATTCCCTTTGGGAGGATGTTCATCCTATCAGAACCTGAAAAGAGAGCCCTACGAGAATACTTGGATACCAACCTTGAAAATGGCATCATGAGACCATCGAAATCCCCAGCTGGAGCCTCACTGTTTTTTGTTTCAAAGACGGACACCAAGGAACTTAGACCTTGCCTCGATTATCGTGGATTAAATCAAAGCACCCTCAAGGACCGCTACCCTTTACCCTTGATCTCGGATATCCTGGAAGCGGTGAGATGAACTGTAATCTTCACGAAACTGGATCTCAGGGGTGCCTATCATCTGATTTGTATCAGGGAAGGAGACGAATGGAAGACAGCCAACACCCTTTGGACACTTCGAATATCTGGTAATGCCCTTTGGATTTGATAATGCCCCTGCCGTCTTTCAACGTTTCATGGATAGGGTGTTCTCCGATATGCTGTTCATCTTCGTCATCGTCTACCTGGACGATATCCTCATATATTCCAAGGACCTTCTAAGGCATGAATGTTACGCTCACCTGATTCCCACGGGGACGTCAATCTGGACTGGCCTGGTGCCACGTAGAGCAGAGATGACTGACTGGACAGCCCACTTACTTCGTTTGTCGGCTCGTATCAATATCTTTCTGCAAAGGAGAAAGGGAATTATCCTCCCGTAATTTGAGCGTTAGCCCACCTTCCACTCCCGATGTTCCCTCTTATTCTCACCTGATGGTTTGGAAAGATGAGCTCTCCATCCTGCATCGAGCGCAGGGGCGCGTAGAAGACCAGTTACTTCACTGGCGTGGAGGAATTGGTGAGTTCCAGTTTTGACTCTAGAATCCAATAGTTTGTAAGAGTTCAAATGTCTGATCTTCACTCTTTCCGATTCCATGTAGGTTGCCGGCTTAACCACCACGAAGAGTCCAAATGGCAGTTGGTAAGAGTCAGGTAAGTCTATAGTGGTTTTCCCCTTAGGGGCCGGGGTACGGCGATGATGCAGAGTTAACTGCGCCGACCCGAGATGAGGTGAGTACCCCCCTGCGGTAAATCAGGTAAGTCTTTGGGGGGTAGTTTGTAATGTCCAGTGGTTTCCCCTTAGGGGCCAGGGTGCGGCGGTGATGCAGAGTTAACTGCGCCGACCCGAGATGAGGTGAGTACCTCCCTGTGGTAATCCGGTAAGTCTTTGGGGGTAGCTTGTATTGCCCTTTTGCATTCCCGTACTCACCTGGCTTTTCTTGTCCCGTTAGATATCGGAGAGCGGTTTGGAAATGCAGAGTTCGTGATGGAGTGGGGAAAAGCTGCACTGGATGGTGAGTTCAGCACGGCGCTGCGAGGTGCGTGACGACGGGCGTGCGATGACTCCTTTTTCAAGATCGACGGCGCGATGGATCAAGAATTCAGGTAAGGTTTCAAGTTTGAACCTCTTCTCCTTCTTTCTTTTTGTTTCCAGGTGGTCCAGGACTGAAGCGGGCGTGGCTGAAGACTGGAAGCTGCTGGAGGCACGGTGAGCGTTACGCTGCTGAATGCAGAATAACGCGAAGCACGTGCGGCTGTCCGGGCGTGGTTTAAATAGCCTAGGAAGAAGTCCCAGGTAAGTATTCTTCCACAGCCCCCACCCGAGAAGAAAGTAGTCCCTTAGGTAAAATAGTCCCTCCTAAGCCCCATTTGGCTTGTGGCTTCGTGCAGCATGGTCTGCACCAGGTAAGTATGCAGCATGGTCTGCATTAGGTAGGTTTTCTGTAATGAGCCTGGCGCCCATGGCGCCAGGACTGACTTTATCCTTATGTGCCTGGCGCCATAGGCGCCAGGACTGCACCCAAACAGCCCCTAACTGGGGTTTTTGGGCATGCTCCAAATGGCATGATGCCTGCTTCCGGGGTTGCTGGGCCTGGTCTGGCTTCCCGGGGGCAGGCATCATGACAATGAAGAACATGTTAAGGCTGTTTTACAATGACTATGTGAACATAGACTCCTAGCCAAACCCGAGAAATGCCTGTTTAATGTGACCTCTGTTCATTACCTAGGATTTGTCCTTAGTCCAGAAGGATTTGGTATGGATCAGTCAAAGATAAAAGCCATATTATCCTGGCCGGCTCCCACTTTTGTGAACCAAGTTCAATCCTTCCTGGGGCTAGCCAATTTCTACCGGAAGTTCATGCCCACCTTTTCTGAGATTGTTCAGCTGATCATTGCACTCTTGATGAAAGACACTCCCTTTCACTGGTCTACACCTCAAGACAGGGCATTTCAATGTTTAAAGACAGAGTTTACTCAAACCCCCATCCTAGCCTAAGCCGACATAAATCGACCATTCATAGTGGAGACGGATGCCTCTAACTATGCCATAGGAGCAGTGCTGAAGCAAGAGTTCGAGGACAAGATGGAACACCCCATTGCTTATCTTTCAAGAACTCTGACTCCCAGTGAGACACATTACTCTGTCCTGGAAAAGGAACTGTTAGCCATCCATCAAGACTTCACCGAATGGCGACACCTACTCCTGGGAGCGAGACATCCAGTCCAGGTCCGCACGGACCATCGGAATCTTCAAGTTCTACAATCCTTGGAGTGTAGGAACAGTTGTCAGGCCCGTTGGGCCTTCTTCTTTGCCCGGTACCAGTTCCACATCCATCATGTCCCCGGATCACAGAACATAATTGTTGATGCCTTATCCCGACATCAGGTACACGAGAGGGGCAGCCCAAAATGGCGGAACCAAAGGCTGAGGTAAGCAATATGTCACATAAGGGGATAGCCGCCTAACAAAGTTTAAACATACTATAACTTATGTATGTAGTAGATACTATTCAAATTGGTGGTATATGCAGAAATTTACCTCTGATTCATCCTAGTGATGTAATCTAATCTAAAGTCCCCTGTGGGGTGAACAAGACAATATGAATTGTATTGTTTGAATACGTTCTATGTTATTACAAGAAACCAGTTTTGTGTGGTGCAGTCTTTTTAATATTGCACTCCATTTTCTTTATCAAAACAACTGAAACCAAAATACAGTGTCCTGATATGGTAGAAAAGCAAAATAATTAAGGCAGTAATAGAGCATAAGTCTCAAGCCTGTGCAGTTTAGTAAAGAAAAACAATGACCAGAAAGCAAAATGGCTAAAATAAGGTAATTAACTTATAGCATCATCATTTGCATGGTAGGATTCTTTACCAATAACAGCAGGGCTATATTTGTTTTAGTTACACAAGAAGTTAAACAAATTGTTTTCCCATTCGGGGATCTCTGTGACACAAATAAAGCAGGACAGAGTGATGCTGTGTTAGTAAAGTAGTGCACATTTACATATAGGCGAGAAACAGTTTTCCTCAAGATATCAATTGTGAATCCTATATAGTTGTACACTGATATTTGGATCTATGAGTGACCAATCCTCAGTCGGTCTATGAAACAATTGAAGATCGGACCTATCCCAAGATGTTTACCACATGATTTCTGTAGCTCAAACGGTCAGTCTCCTCGAAGAAATTCGGATACAAACCCAATGCTCTGAGCTCTGGAAGGACATTTCAAGGAAGAATCAATGGGATCTAAGAATCAAAGATGGATACTTGTTCAAGGATAATGCTCTAGTCATCCCCACACAGAAATTACAACAAAGGATAATCAACCTTTGCCACGATACCCTTCATTCCAGACATCGTGGCATCACCAACACCCTCCGTCTTATACAAAGACAATTTTGGTGGCCCAGAATGAAGACAGACGTACAACTGTACATCCAAGCCTGTTCTATTTGTAGTCAGAACAAACACGATAACAAGAGAGACCAGCAGGTCTCCTACTACAACCCAATCCACCAACAAGACCATGGGAATTGTTCGCTACAGACTTCATTGTGGAATTGCCACCTTCCAGGGGATACACGACTATCATGGTTACCATTGACTTGTTCACTCACATGGCTCACTTTACACCCCTGTATAAACTACCGTCCTCATCAGAGCTAGCTGGAATCTTCCTGGAACACATTTTGCGCCTACATGGACTTCCTTCTAAGGTCATATCAGACCGAGGACCTCAATACGTCTCACAATTCTGGAAACATCTCTGTCGGATTCTGGGAATCCAACGCGCTCTCTCATCAGGTTATCATCCACAAACCAATGGAGCTACGGAACGTGTATACCACACCCTGGAACAATACCTTTGTTGTTTCGCCACAAAGGTTCAGGACGACTGGTCCCTCCTAATACCCGTGGCTGAGTTCGCATACAACAATTCTGATTATTCGGCAATCAAGACCAGCCCCTTTTACTGCAGTCAAGGATTCCATCCATCAGTGTTACCCTCTGTTCTTCCACATCCCACACCTGTTCCTACCGTTGACTCCTGGATGGAAACAGTCATCAATGTACACAAGGAAGCCAAGGAACACTTAGAGAAGGCCAGAATACGAACTAAACAAAATGCTGATTCTAAAAGAAGACCAGGGCCATCATATGCAGTTGGTGATCAAGTCTGGTTGTCCTCGAAGCTACTACCCCGAAACTTACGGCCAAACAAACTGGCCCCCCGGTACTATGGTCCATTTCCCTTCAAGGAAATCATAAATCCTGTCTCATACCGACTCAAGCTACCCGACTCCTGGAAGAGGATTCACCCAGCTTTTCACACTTCTTTATTAAAACCCTAAATCCGATCTTCCCGGAAATTTTGCAGACCCCCTCCGGTGGTGGTGGATGACCAAGTGGAATATGAAGTGTCCCGAATATGCGATTCCAGTTATAAACGGGGTCAGCTTCAATACCTGGTTGAATGGAAAGGATATCCTCCAAGTGAAAGAACCTGGGAACCAGCTTCTAACCTGAATACCCCTCGATTGCTCAGAAGATACCATCGCATACACCCGGGCAAACCCGGTGGAACGAGTCTTCGGAGGAGGCATGCTGTCATGATCCACAGAACACGCCCCTTTTGGACCTCATGGTCCTTGTCACAACGGGGCTTGCACTCCTTAATACTCCCAACATGGTCGTCTAACGTGCAACATCTTCCTTGTCTTTACGTCAGACGTAGCGTATTTACAAATAGGCTGCGCCCCTGCGGGCCCGCGTGTCTCAATGCTACTGCAAGAAGCGACTAGACGTGTGCTCTGTAGTTCGCTACACTGTTATCCTTGTTCCTGGACCTGCTGATTCCATTCCCATTACCCTCTTCCTTCTTCCTTGTTTCCTGGACTTATGTGCTGTGTGCTCACTTTCTTCGTTCCTGGATCCCGGAGTGTCTGAATCCTGGAGCTCTGAACGCACGTTGGAGCCAGAAGAGGTACAAGACAAGGTCCTGGATCCTGGAGCTCTGAACGCACGCTGGAGCCAGAAGAGCTACAAGACAAGGTCCGTGTGTAAGAAGACACCGCCCAAGAAAGCCTGCAAGGATCGCTCCCAGGTGAGAAAGGGGGAATTCCGTGACACTGGGGGGGACGAGTGTTAGGAAGAATTCTCAGAAATATGCTAATTCCCTTCTACCTTAGAGACCCCCAGCATGTTCTGCTGCACTTTAGGACTTTTAATTTCTAACCTGGAGAGAGTGAGACCTTTTTCCCACTCTCTCATGTATTTTTCTTTGATCTGAACACTGTATTTCTTTTGGTGTTGGAGTCTGACAAACTCCATATGCATCATCTTTTTACATTGTGTCCCACAGCACCTTCAGTGCAGTGACACAGGGAAGTCTTACAGATTTCCCAAAAGGTTTAAATACTTTGGGCCTCATTACGAGTAGCGTGGTAAAACCATGGTCATTACCGTTATGGCGGAATGAGCGGTTCTGTGCACGTATGACGCAGCAAATAGCGGGTGATTAGGAGTGCGCGAGCACGCGCAAACCCCCATGCTGGTAATGGCCATACCGGCATGCTGCTAAAGGCTGTCCAACCCCCAGATAGCGGGATCACGAGACCCGCCGATACCGCCACTGCCTAGGGGGAACCCCTAAATACCGACCCGGTAATACTAACCGCTATACCGTAAATAACGTCATTGCGTCGGAACAGGAAATTGGCCGGCGGCCATCTTTAAAAAGACAATCCATTGCAATCCTCCCAAACCACCAGTCGAATCCTGTTGTGCTCTGTGGAAATACCCTGAGGATGTCCAAGGCTACCTGGAAGACCACCCCGGGCAGCGGAAACAGCGTTTCTCCGACGCAAAGCTGAATATGTTGGCGGACACTCTCGCTGCACATGCAGACATCATTAAAACAAATGATATGAAGCGTGAGGCCCAGCTCAAGAAAAAGGAAATCTGGCAGGAAGGTGTCGGCCGTGGGGACCACCCCACGTACTGTCCGTGACTGCCGTAAGAGGTGGGACGACCTCCGCTTGAGGGTCAGAAACATAATGTCAAGCAACAGGAGGGCGGCCATGGCGACAGGCGGGGGTCCCCACTCACCTGCAAAGATGATGCCCTGGGAGGAGACTGCTAGCAGCTTCATCGATCCTGAGTCGAATGAGGGATTCGGGGAGATGGGTGCGGCATCCTCCGCAGAAGGAGGTGAGTGACCCTGCACATCCCAGTAGGGGAAACGTAGCACAAGTGATGTGGAAGAGAGACTAGGGAAGGCAATGCATGTCCCTACACCCAAATCAACATATCCAAGTCCAGATTGCGGGACAAACCCTGCCACACAGAAATGCGTGCTGAGTGACAATCCCATAACCAACACACGGCCAACACACCTGGACCATGCCCATGTAACACATCACACGAACCCCAAATCAACGGCATGCCACCTGCCATGCATTGAATGCCAATATGCCCCCTCAGAACACCAAGTGTGACACATCTGTAAGACATGGATGCATGTATGTATGAATATTGAACAGCACAATTGTATGCCTCTGGCATGTGACACCATCACTGATGACCTGCATCTCTTCTAACCCCCAGGCATCGAAGAGGAAGATGCCAGTCAGGAGAAGAACGCAAGGGCATCCACATCACACCATAAGAAAAGGGCCACCACCCCCCTGGCAGACAAGCAGGCCACACCCACAGGCAGTGTGCCTGACCGGGTGGAAACACAGCCACCAACACCTGCTGCCAGTGTGCCGGACACACATCAGGCCCAGCAGCCCACATCAACACCAGTTGGAGAGGGGTCCCTTCCTGCGCCACCCACCACCGAGGACGTCTTGGATGGCAATGTGGACCTTGAGGGAGTCACAGTAGTGACTTCTCCACCCACCCCAAGCCCCCTGCCCTCCCCCGCCCCATATGGAGCCCTCAACCGCCTACAGCAGTGATGATCCCTGCCTCCATGACTCTGACCTGAGGGATTCGGGCTTGTGCCCCTTCGAGGAGTACAGCACCCAGGATGTAGGCCCCGTGCATGCACCATCCACCACTCCAGCTCCCACCACTCCAGCTCCCACCACTCGAGCTCCCACCAACACCCTGGAGTCACGTCTGTCGAGGGTGGAGGCCTGACAGGAGGCCATGTTGGATCTCCTGCGGCAGTATATTGCTGATGGTGAGGACACAAGGAGGGGTATTGCAACTGCCATTGCGGGGACCACAGCGGCCATCGCAGCGAACACAGCCACCATGAATGCGTCGGCTGTGCTCATGAGGGACTGTCTGGGGGCAGTAACCCAAGTCCTCACTTCCATCCTGCTCCATATGCAGCGGCCACGCCTTGGAGCAGGCGTGGAACCTGCCTCGGACTCATCCACAGCCACCACACCTGCATCCTCAGTCCCCGCAAGCCCTGTGCGCCCGACCCGGAGGAGTGCACGGCATTCCGAGATGCCACCCCCGGACAGCAAAAAGTCCCGGAAGTAGTGTGGCCAGACAATGGGAGTGAGACACATGGTTGTGGATGAAGGGGACCATTTCATGGAGTACATTTGGGGACATTTGGGGTTTGTTGGGTGGGTTTGGGAGTACACTGGGGTTTTCTGGGGTTTCTTGGGTGGGTTTGGGAGTTCACTGGGGGTTAGGGGGAGTGGTCACATTTTTCTCTGTTTGAACAAATACACCCTTTGTGTGCAAAAAAATGTTTGTGTATATCCATTTAATGTGTGACGGTGGTCAGTGGCCAACTCTCAACAATCCCAGTGTGCATGTCCACATGGACCCAGTGTGTCATTGACACATGTCTATCATAGTCCCTGTGGTTCAGAAGTATTCGTGAATCAGTGCTTGGCGTACTGCATGGCCATCCCGTGCATCACGTACTGGCAGGGGGCCTACTTCACCCCCGTCTCCATCCTCATCATCCTCACCTGGTGCATGCATGTCAATGTCAGGTGGCAGTGGTACATTTCTCCGGACACACATGTTGTGCAGCATGAAACAGGCAATGGTAATCTTTGCCACCTTCTCAGGACTTCTCAGGACTATATAGGAGTGCCCCACTAGACCTGCTTAGGCAGCAGAAACACGCCTTCAACAGGCCAAAGGTCTGCTCAATCACAACACGAGTACGGGTGTGCACACAATTGTACTCCTCTTCATGGCTGTTCTGCGGGTTCCGCACAGGGGTAAGTAGCCACGGCCTAAAGGGATATCCTCCATCACCTGCAAGCAAATACAAATAGTGTGTGTCACTCTGAGCTGCCACCTTCAGGAAGCACAGTCATGGCTGAAACTATTTGGTATGGACATGCACATGTCCCTGTACGTATGCAAGATTGTTATGTTGATGCATACTGTACTGTTATGAGGTGTGGTAGTCTGGATGGCGTTCAATAGATGATGCAGGGTGTAATAATGCATGCTGAGGCGGATGTACTGTGGTTGTACGACAATGTTTAGCCTACCGTTCATGCTGTGTATTCTACACTGTGCATGGTCACACTAGCCACATTGGCACAGTTGCAATCCTGCTCAGTCATGCATTGCTTGTCATACCCATGGTGGCCTGGTCGTGCCTCTTACCTCTTGTCTTTGATATGCATAAATGGTAAAATGTGTGCCAGTGATGTGTCATGTTCTGTTTGGGAGGTTCAGGTGAGCATGCATTCTACAATCACCGACATATGCCACCCAGGTGGAGTATACATCCTACCCCTTTCCCACCCAGGTGGAGTATGCATCCCTACACATCAGTGCCCCAAAGAACTGCCATCGGCCAGTTGGGCAACTCACCAAGCAGCCAAGCACGTGGTCCAGCATGCCGCTCCATGTGACGGGGTAGTGTGGAGTTGCGCAGCACCATGGCATCATGTGTTGATCCAGGAAATCGGGGGCAGCAATGTGTGATGATCTTGCTGGAGTCACATACCATTTGCACATTGATGGAGTGGTATTGCTTGCGATTGCGGTCCACCGCCTCTATGGCATGGGGGACTACCAATTCCACATGGGTGCAGTCCAGGGCACCAACACAGTTTGGCATGCCTGCCAGTGCATGGAAGCCTACTTTGGTGTTGGCTATCTCCTGGGCAGTCCGTGGTAGGGATATGTGGGTGCTTGCATGCTTCAGGAGGGCATCCAGCACTTGGTTCAACATGCGTGAAAATAGTGGTTGTGAAATGCCATGCAGCTGCCCCATTGTGCGTTGATAGGTGCCTGTGGCCAGGAAGTGGAGCATGGACACCACCTTTAGTAGCAGGGGATGGCAGTGCGTATATTCTATGAGGCTGGCAATGTCGTTGTGTATCATGTCCACTATGGTGGTGATGGTGTCCCGGTCCAACCGGTACAGGTTGTGGATCTGCTCAGGGGTTAGGTTGAATGGCCTGGGTCTGATGCGAGTGATTGGTGGCTGCCTACGAGGCACTGCTGGCTGTGCTGGTGGTAATTGCTGAGCATGTCTCACCCTCCTTCTCCTCCTGCGTCTCCTCTGTGCTGCCTGTTGTTGCTGCTGTAGTTGTTGTTGTAGTTGGTGTTGTTGCTGTAGTTTTAGCAGTATAGGCATGTCCTCCAGAGCCATGATTACAACAGCTAGTGGTAGCATTTTGGTGTTGGAAGGGGTGTGGCGTGTGGGTGTGCTCATTTTACACTGGCCCAGCCTCCATTGACTCCACCTGTGGTGATTGTGTGCACCTGTGGCAGTTGGCTTGATTGCTGATTGCTGTTTGCGGTCGGTCCACGATGCCTGTATGGCCGGCATCATGCAGCCCATGATTACCAGCTTCTGGATGCCGGTGATTACATGTCCGTGTGGGTTGGGATGTCCTCCTATTACCGGCATGCCGGTATTTGCTCCCCGAAGGGGCGCGTGTATGCGCCCATGCCGCTATTAGAGGCACCGTTATTTAGGGTGCCGCTAATAGCGGATTGCCGGGTCATAATACACCGGAGCAGTAAGCGATGCCGGTAATCCTTTACCGGCATAGTTTTTCCATTGCCTCCAACCTCGTAATGAGGCACCTTGTCTTGGATAAACTACTGTTTCCAAGAACAGTGAAGTGAAATTGACTTTACTTACATTGTGGCCCTCATTTCAACCCCGGCGTTAACCAATGGCGCTATAAGCGCCATGGTCAACGCTGGTAACTTAACGATTCCGCCATGGTGCAATGGGGAATTACCACCCCATTCCAAGTTTGGCCCATAGGGCTCAATGGGAATGGGGAAGGCGGTAATTACGGTACCGCAAATTGCGGTACCGTAATTACCTTCAAGGTCCCTTTGCGGATCCCTACTTTAACGGCTGGTCCAGACCAGCCGTTAAGGTCGGGAGCCGCAAAGAGACCTCGTAATTAGGCGCTAAGGGGTTAACGGCGCTGCAGTCTTTTACGGCGCCGTTAACCCCTTAGCACCAGGGTCGTAATGAGGCCCTGTAACTTTCTAGACCCAGCACACACTATCTTACAATAAAGTAACATTTTTATGTTACGCTTTCTACAATTAATGGTGGTGGCAGTGGTTTACCTTTTCCTACCATTGTCTGATTTTACCGCGGGCTGCAAATGCAGCTGCAGTAAGACACCCATGGGTGCCCATTTTGTCAAAATGGCGCCAGTCTTCTTTTTTCCCCATTTCATGTTGGAAAGGTCCTTCTTGAAATTTACTCTGTGCACCAAACCAGGTTTGGTCCCTTTGTTCATTTTGTCTTTGGCAGGTATCACTTGTGAAGGCCGCCTCTGACTCCAGCGTGTCTGGCAGGGGCAGGAAGTGAGGCATGTGCCCGAAACTCCATGTGCTTAATCCCCTTGGTTACAGGAATGCACCCAAAGGTGATTGGTCGGCTGGCAGTCCTCGGAGGACAGCCACCCTGCTGTGTGAGTGACAGCTAGGCTGAGAATGAACGGGAGAAACCTGCATAAAATGCAAGGATTTTGGCTTGGAAGTCAGAGTCGACTACTGGAACGAAGGAATCCAAAGAAGAATTTGGAATAGAGGCCTGCTGCAACTCCTGGACTGTTGGTTTGCCCGGTGAAGGACTGCTGCTGTGCTGAAGCTCCGAATTAGCCTCGACTGAGAAGCCCTGCACGGATGACTTCTCCCTTTGGGTTGGTTGGACCAATCAACCCCAAAGTGAACTTGTCTGAACATCCTCTCGGAGCTGGCTGTACTTCCACTGCTGCTGAGGAACACCAGATCGAGTGCATCACTTTTAAATCAGAGCCGAACTCCAGGAAGGGTTAAAAAGTATTTACCAGTTTATGAATTATTTGTTAACCTTTGTTTTATTCCCACATCTAATCCTTTACACCAAACTCAGTATTGCTCTAAACGTACCAGTGATAAATCAATGTCCATAGTGTCCTAGCTATTTAAGTCACCTGGGGGTGTAGGAAGTGTCTGTGTGCCATCCCCAAAGGGTATCATTTGATTTAGAGAAACGTTAGGCAAGATTGTATAAGCCTTCTTCAGAAGGGAGCAAAACAGGTAACACTTAAAATATACTTCAAAACACACTCTGTTTCTCTAAATCAGATGACCCAAATAGCTAGGACACTGTGTACAATACTAAGTTTGGTGCAAAGGATTAGATATGGGTTTGGTGCAAAGGTTAACAAATAATTCATAAACTATTAAGTACTTTTCAACTCTCCAATGCAGAGTAAATTAACCCTTTCCTGGAGGAAAGCTAAAGGCACAAAGTCAGAGGTAAGAAGTCTCTCTCAGGGAGCCAGGAAAGCCAATGTTAGTTGAGCAAAGGCTTGGGGATCTGAATATCTTCTTGAAGGTAAGTAAAAGTCTTGCACAATGTTTTTAGAAAAGTTTGTAGAAATAAGATTCACTTGAAGGGCCACAAGCTGGGAGGCTTGTGAGGGGCAAAAGCTGGAAGCAATTCTGCATTGGCAACCAAGACAATTCTCAACTGAGAACTAGCAAGGCTACACAACAAGAGGTAAGTCCTCTTAGGTTTACAATACCTTTGGTTAGAAGAAAACTGGATCCAGCTGTACTTCTGTTCCTGTGTTTCATGCCTGCGCCATGGGTGCATACATTGGCGATCAATATGGACAAGTTGTTATTCATTTATCTGCAGAAAACTCTTGGATCAACCGCTATTCACTTCTTGGACCTTGTTTCCCATTTGCGAGACTTTGGTGCTTTTCTATTTTTCCAACAAACTACACTTACCACAATGCACTTGGCTATAACTATCTATTCCTGGCTATTCCTATTTTTCATCATCGGAACTACAATCACCAGAAGTCCTACGGATCAGCTCTGCTTCCACCAGCTAAGGAACAGAAAGGGAGGAGGCCGATTGTATGCAGGTGTGCTGATTCAGGTGCGAGCAATTAGCCTGCCTCTGTGCTGGGCTGGGCGGTATAAAAGCTGCTGCCTGCAGGAGCTCATTCTCTTGTATTAAGAGTCATTCCAGCACCTTTTTACTTCGAGCCACGTTTTTTTCTCATGCTGTTCCTGCTTTTTTCTGATCCTGTTTCCAGTGCCTCGCTGCCCAGCTCCTCTGGCTCACTCCTTGTTGCCCAGCTCCTCTGGGCTTACTCCTTGCTGCCCTGCTCCTTAGGGCTCCCTGCCTTGCAGCTTGCCTCACGCCGCTGCCTACAGCCCTTGTCCTCTGGGCGTCCTGCCTTGCAGCCTGCTACACCCTGCTGCCTACAGCCCTAGCCTTTTGGGCTTCCTGCCTCAGCCCTACTCCTCTGGGCGTCCTGCCTTGCAGCCTGCTACACCCTGCTGCCTACAGCCCTAGCCTTTTGGGCTCCCTGCCTCAGCCCTGCTCCTCTGGGCGTCCTGTCTTGCAACTTGCTACACTCCTCTGCCTTCAGCCCTTGTCTTTTGGGCTCCTTGCCTACAGCCCCTGTCCTTTAGGCTCCTTGCCTTGCAGCCTGCTTTATTCCGCTGCCTACAGCCCCTTTCCTCTGGGCTCCATCCTGCCTTGCAGCTTGCTACACTCCTCTGCCTTCAGCCCTTTTCTTTTGGGCTCCTTGCCTACAGCCCTTGTCCTTTGGGCTCCTTGTCTTGCAGCCTGCTTCATTCCGCTGCCTACAGCCCCTTTCCTCTGGGCTCCCTTCCTTACAGCCCTGCTCCTTTGGGCTTGCTCCTTGCTGTCCTGCTCCTCTGAGCTCTTTACCTTGCACCCTACAGTCCTCTGCAATCCTCAACAGTTTACCTGCATTTATTACTTTCAGTTATTGCAGCCCCCCTGTTTCCTGACTGCTGCTCCCTTGCTTTCTTGCTTGTTTTCTACCCTCAGTTCTTTATCCCTGTCCAATTCAGTTATACTGCTTTTCTTTCATTCCCTTCTACTAGTTTGCTCATCGACTTCCTTTTTCCTGGATTTGTCTGTAATTGTCTTCTCTTGTATTATTGTAGACCCTTTTGTACAGAGTTTGTCTGTTGGTTTCCGCCAGGCAACCTCTGCCCTTTCCCTTGTCTCGTTTCTGTGTAACAGACACCCATAGCTGTTGTTCCCAGCCATGAGCAAACAGCGTGGGCCTCTGTTATAGCAACTTGTGCAGAAGACTTGAGTTTTTCCTAAGGTCCGTGGAATACTCTTTCCCCCTTCTGCATACACCCCAAGGGGGAATCCAGTTTGTTTGTACCTTTATTCCCCTGCGACACTTGCCTACTCATTTGTTATCTTTTACTTTCTGCTGTGTGTGTATTTGTCTGTCCACCTTACTTCAGCACAACCACCCAAACCCTACTTGGGTGCCCTGTGCCACTCTTAACAGAGTGCCATCCGTGACACTGTGTAGGTCTGTCTGCAGATCCTCTGTTCCTGGGCCTCAGTCATGGGGACAAGAGGGAGGACGTCTGGGACACCTGCACTATGAATGGAAGGTCAGCGGCAGCAATGGGCAAACTTCAGATCAGCGGCACTTTGCGGTTTCAGCTCCTCGTGTCTATTGGAAATAGCACCACTGCGGTCTCCTGGATACCTTCTTGGACTTTCCTTGCATCTGGGGTCCAGCACTCTGTTGAGGTGGCTCTTGCTTCGTTAGTCCTGCTTCCTGGAATTCCAGAGGATGATCCTGGGGTTCGGGTTCGACTTAAAAGTGATGCACTCGATCTTGTGTTCCTCTCCCTGGCAGATTGGCTCCTGCAGCAGCAGTGGAAGCACAGCCAGCTCCGAGAGGATATCCAGACGAGTTCTCTTTGGGGTTGATTGGTCCCATCAACCCAAGGGGAGAAGTCGTCCTCGCAAGGCTTCTCTAGTCGAGGCGAATTTGGAGCTTCAGCACAGCAGCATTGCTTCACCGGGCAAACCAACGGTCCAGGAGTTGCCGCAGGCTTCTCTTCCAAGTCTTCTTCAGATTCCTTCATTCCAGTGGTCAACTCTGCCTTCCAAGCCAAAAGCCTCACCTTCTATGCAGGTTTCTCCCATTCATTCACAGCCTAGCTGTCACTCAAACAGCAGAGTGGCTGTGTTCCGAGGACAGCCAGCTGGCCAATCACCTTTGCGTGCATTCCTGTAGCCAAGGGGATTACGCACATGGAGCTTCGGGCACCTCCCTCACTTCCTGCTCCTACCAGACAAGCTGGAGCCACAGGCGGGCTTCACCAGTGAATCCGGCCAAAGACAAAATGAAAAAAGGGACCAAACCTGGTTTGGCACGCAGAGTAAATCTCAAGAAGGACCTTTCCGAGAAGAAATGGCGAAAAAAGAAGACCAGGCCCATTTTGACAAAATGGGCACCCATGGGTGTCTTACTGCTGCTGCAATTGCAAAATAACACAATGGTTGGAAAAAGTAAACCAGTGCCACCAGCCATTAATTGTAGAAAGGGTAACATAGGGTTGTAATGCCACGGTGATTGCGGCAACCTGTCGTTTTTCCATCTTGGGTTACCGCCGGACTTGGAATGAGGCCCAGTGCGTGCTGGGTCTAGAAAGTTACAATGGGCCTCATTACGACCCAGGCAGTAAGTTACCGCCTGGGTCGTACCTTTACCACCATGGCGTAAACTACGTTTACGCCATGGTGGTTGGCGGACTTACCGCCCCATTCCGAGGTTGGCGGGGCGGTAAGTCCCCAATCCCCATTTACCCTTCCCCATTCCCAATTTTGCCCCATAGGGCATAATGGGAGTGGGGAAGGCGTTAATTACGCCACCGTAAATTACGGTGGCGTAATTAACATCAAGGTCCTTTAGCGCCATGGATTTTAACACCTGCTAAAAGCAGGAGTTAAATCCTCCATGGCGCTAAGGGACCTCGGAATCAGGCGGTAAGGGTCGGCGCTGTTTACGCCGCCGTAAACCTCTTACCGCCTGGGTCCTAA
Source organism: Ambystoma mexicanum (assembly GCF_040938575.1). Lineage (NCBI taxonomy): Eukaryota > Metazoa > Chordata > Amphibia > Caudata > Ambystomatidae > Ambystoma > Ambystoma mexicanum. Next base: position 1,565,279,603 of record NC_090937.1, on the reverse strand, counting down.
TGAGGCCCAATGTAAGTAAAGTCAATTTCACTTCACTGTTCTCGGAAACAGTAATTTATCCAAGAAAAGGTATGTAAACCTTTTGGGAAATCTGAAAGACTTGCCTGTGTCACTTCACTGAAGGTGCTGTGTGACACAATGTAAAAAGATGATGCCTAAGGAGTTTGTCAGACTCCAAAACCAAAAGAAACACAGTGTTCAGATCAAAGAAAAATACACGAGAGCACAACACATCAGGTAACCATAAACTGAGTGGATGAATAATTTTCAGGTACAAAAACCAAGCCTAGGGGGCCCATGGGAATGCATTTATCCTCATGTGGGGTATCTTTGTTCCTTTTACTTTTAGAACACTCTCGGTGGTGCCTCTCAGCCCCGGGGTAGGTTTCCCAACACTCCTCCTCACCTATTTCTTCAATGGAGCTGTCTTGTGTCTCAGAAGCCTTCTTCCGACGTGATTCCTTCTGCTCCTTCGTCTACCTTTTTTTCTTTTGATGTAAGTAGGGGTGAGCTCCCTCCGAGGTCACCTTGACAGGAATAGATTCCAAGTCTAGGGGACCCCAGAGAAGCAAGCCTCCAATCAGGGAAAAAGCACTTCCGGCACAAAAAATCCCTGAACAGTAGTAGGTCTGGTGCAAGCAGTAGCAGTCACTATGAATGATTGTTCTGATGCTGATATCCCTCCTGGATAGAAAGTCTCTTCTCAAGGTATCAAGAAGACTTGCAGGAACCATAGTAATTTCACTGTAGAATAAGCCTTCACTGAGTCGGTAGGAGCTAGAGGTCCCAGTATGAGAGCTGGTCAAATCTATAGGTACCAGTATGAGAGCTGGCAGGAGTCATAGGTTCCAGTATAAGAGCCGGCAGGAACAATAGGTACCAATATGAGGGCCCGGCAGGAGCTAAAGGTACTAATGGGGCAAACAACGGCAGAAAGGAAAGCAAGACGTTATTCGCAAAACCGCTTGGAATAATAGCGGAAGGAAAGCAAGAAGACGGAACAAAACAGAGCAAGAAAAAGAGGAAGAAAGGTAAGATACCATACACGAACGGCACGGCAGAGGAAAGATGCGATAGAGAAAAGGCTAAGAAGGTAAACAAGATGAACGTCCTAAGAATTGATGGAAATAACGGGCAAACGACAGAAAGAAGGATAGTGGAGAAGGCGAAACAGGACCAAAGGTAATAGTAAACAAAGAGGCAAAGCTAACCTCAAAGAAAGTATAGGAAGACGCCAGATGGCAAAACAAAGGCAAGAAAAAATAGGGAAGTAAAACCCTAGAACGGGAGAAAGAAAGGATCACTGAACGGAAGAGACCGCTAGGAAAGAAGAATGCAATAGTACAAAAGAAACCAGAGAGCTATTCCCTGAAGACGAGAAAGGCACCCAAGCGTGCAGAGGAGTCCGAGGAGAGATGAAATGCTAGGAGGACTACAAAGGAGGAAAGTCTAAGGAATGGTAGAACGCTGTATATACAGGAACCTGCAGCGCTTCACCAAAAGACGGATACAACGCAAGGAAGCAACCTTCATTGCACAGTAATATGGGAAAGACGGCCATGTTGAAAAAGACCAGACCGTCAAAATGGCACCATAGGAAGCCATTTTAGGAGTACTTCCGTCTCTGCCAGCACTTCCAAGGGCGGTGCATGACAGTGCCAATGGGCAAGTAACACATTTGGACTGCTGCTATCTAGCCAACTGATGCGTCTTCTCTTGTCAGTCCTGCATATACATACGGTATTTGCTTTGGATGGATTGTCCCATTTATCTTTGTCATTTATTTTCTCATTTCTGTCTGTGTTGGATTTCAGGTGGTGCTGTTCTTCACATATTCTCACTGTTTGTTTGATTTATTTCTTTACTCATCTTCTTTGGCAGGAACTTTGTTCACTTTGGGTCTGGTCTTAGCTTTTACTTATCCCGAGCACACCACATGGGTGCGAAAACTCTTTGTAGATATCCAGTATTCTTTTTGTATCATAGTGCACCAATTATGAGCATTGCGACCAGTAAACCACACGCATTACTATGATGTACCTCATTTGTGTTGAACTAGCTAATTTTTTGAAGGTTCTAATTTGAAACTCACTGATTTTGTCTCCAATCAATTTGTTTCCCTTGATTCACGTCATTGAATTACAGCCACCTGATGCGGTAATATATTCATAATGAATTTATCGTTGTTGGTTTATTGGATTGCTTCTTGGTTTTTGTTCATTTACACATATGTATGTTCTAATTTGGTTTATTCATTTCCATATGTATACTGTTTGTTTCATGGATTTTTGTCATTTAGTTTCCCCTTGAGAAAGACCCGGTAAAGGTCGATCCATGTGTTGGCAGATTTGACAAAACTTATTTAAACCTTTCTTGCAATTTTGACTCATTGCAACCAATTATATTGATTTTGCATGTTATGGTTTATCTAATTACTAGTAGAACCTATCAGGCTAGCAGCGCATCACTGTGGACACACTGGGCCTCATTACGACCCAGGCGATAAGTTACCGCCTGGGTCGTACCTTTACCACCATGGCGTAAACTATGTTTACGCCATGGTGGTTGGCGGACTTACCGCCCCATTCCGAGGTTGGCGGGGCGGTAAGTCCCCAATCCCCATTTACCCTTCCCCATTCCCATTTTTGCCCCATAGGGCATAATGGGAGTGGGGAAGGCGTTAATTACGCCACCGTAAACAACAAGGTCCCTTAGCGCCATGGATTTTAACACCTGCTAAAAGCAGGTGTTAAAACCTCCATGGCACTAAGGGACCTCGGAATCAGGCGGTAAGGGTCGGCGCTGTTTACGCCGCCGTAAAACCCTTACCGCCTGGGTCCTAATGAGGCCCACTGTCCCTTTTCTGTCTTCATTTTAGTAGGGTGGAGGTAACTACTAGTTCCACAAGGGTGCAGCAGCTAGTATTATCACAGAACCTTGATGCTACTTAGTTGATTCCCTTGACCCAATCGCTCTTCTTGCCTGGTAGTCCCCAAACTTGTTTTATACTTTAAATGAACTTGAATTCAATTGATAGTTTTATACATCGTATAATGAATTTCATGCCTTACAAATTGTTTGTACTGTATATTGAAAGGTTTAATTAAAAAAAGAACCAATAAAAAAAGTTTAAAAAAAAGAAAGGTTTTGAAGCTTGTAACTTTGAGTAAATGTCATACTTGTGATACCATGCCTCCCTTACAGTACCCGTGAGTAACTCTGGGAAACGATGCACATGATGGAGCATCCTTTAATAAGATTCGAGCAGAAATATGGGCCGTGCTATGGCGAGCATTCCCTGACACACACGACTCACAGTCTATCATGCAATGTACCCGCTCAATTCATCCTTAAGGTTCAGGAGATGTGGAGAGCGGAGACGGGTAATGCATGGGATCAATCAATACCTTGTTTCTACTTCTTTGTTAAAAAGGGCCTACCCAAGGAGGTGCAAAATGCAGTAAACAAAATGGTGGATGTTGAACAAAATGGTGGCGTGAAATACAGAGCATAATATTGCACCATTGCAGAAGAATAAATTAACGTGACAAGGAAACGCCTCAAATGCGGCAGGCAGAGGAAGCAAAACTAGTACAAAACAAATTAGCTAAAGTAGCTGTGGAGGCGTCAGTATCAACGCCAGCACAGACAGAAGTGACAGGGTACACACTGAATTTCCCTAGCGCTAGATTAGCTCCAGTGTGGTCTGACAGAGGACAAGGACAGTGGGGTGGGAATACACAGTACCCTGACCCACAGTGGCAAGGAGGACATCAGCGAGAAAGAGGTGAGTTCCAAGGGTCGAGGGGAGGGGGATTTTCTGGAATGGGAACTGTGGAAAATGGGGGGCATTTTTCAAGAGAGTGTAGGAGCAGACAGGGGATGAGGTACAGAATTATGGTCCACCATATCAAGGGGCCACCCAAGGGCAGGGTCGGACTGGGACAAGAAATAGGCCCAGACACCAAAAAAAAAGTGGCCCACCCCTCGCCTCAGAAAAGTGACCCACCCTTCGCCTCAGAAAAGTGGCCCACCCCTCACCTCAAAAAAAGTGGCCCTCAAACCATCATCCGTGAATCGCATCAATTCGTGACTTTCCAGAAAATGCTACTTATGGAGGGTTCATGTATCTGTTGCATGTTGTTATGTTTTGTGTAAACGCTTGAGAAAGTGATAACATTCCTTTTGTTCACCATGGTCCACCCTGCCACAGGACAGCGTCTGCCAGCCATCATCAAGTCAGGCAGCTGTGACTGACAGAAATGCCAACCAGTCACAGCGTCAAGCAAACTACAATTTGCGCAATGTTGTGACTGGCTGCCGGCCGGCACTTCTGTCAATCACAGCTGCAGGAAATGTGTGGAAAACACACTGTAAAACAAGGCTTGCACAAAGTCTACTTCAAATGTTATAATCTCTAAAGGGGTATGGTGTGATTTTGTAACATTCTTGACCAACTACTAAAGATAAATCTACATTTGAGTACAAGGTTGTGTCCATTTTCGACCTCCATAAACACTAAAAACGAGTCTTCGTATACATCAGAAGGGAAGAAAAGTGTTTGGGATTTTGCAAATGTTTAAGGTATGCAGATATATTGCTTGGTGCATGCACAAACTGTTCATGCAAGGCTCCTCCAACAATATAACACAGGCGCTGTGTAAAACGATGAAGGCACAGTGACAGAACCTGTGTTCCGATCTATTTGGGTTCAAATCATGCACAGATATATGTAGGAAATTGGAAAATAAATCTGTTTACTTTTTTAAATCAATAAGATCGGTGGATCTGCGGCCTGCATTCCAAGTTCCTTTGCAGGACATCAGTTGGTTGTCCTAGGAACTGCAGCCTTTGATTGACAGGTACATTATCCTGATTCAGTTTCCCTGAATTGCACAAACAAAGGGTACAGATACATGTTTGCCTCTGTAAGGACCTTACCACAGGCAAACGTTTATCTGGATAATTTAAAAAGTAAAGGAACATCATTTTTTGCAAGTTGCTCCCTAGATAAATACTGCATTACTGAGTTCCATTCACAAGATAGTAATTTTACCGTCCTACATACATCTTGCAAGGACATCTATTGGCTGTCTTAGGAAATGCAGCCTTTGATTGTAGTAAATTATCCCGATTCGGTTTCCCTGAATTGCAGAAGCAAAGGGTACACTAGGGAAAACACGTGAACAAGGAATGCAGCACTTAGAAGACAAGAGTCCCCCTTTCAATTTGAAATGTGTCCACGGAAAAAACACCCAATGTAGCTTTTCTATGTTGCTATGCAGCCTCTAGGCACTAAAGAAAACATTAATGGAAGTATGCAATATTTCGAAAAATGACCTCCCCCTTTACTCTGAAAAACGAGAGAGTTATACATGGAGGTTACTGGCAAGGTAAGATATGTGTATGATCTGACCAAAGTGAACTAGTAGTGGGGTGTGAGGGTAGTGTGTGCACACTATAGGCACAGTATGCCAGCAGTGGGCTGTGAAGGTATTGTGTGCACTATAGACACAGTATGCCAGCAGTGGGCTGTGACGGTAGTTTGTTTGTGCTTTTTTTTATATAGCGCTACAAACCCTCAGGTATCTGAGCACTGCTTATTTCCCACGGTGTGTGGTGCTCATTTATCGACCTCGGAAGGATGAAAGGCTGAGTTTGGCCCCTCCGGGAATCGAAGCTGCCTCAGCAGGCTTTGCACAAATGTCAAAGCGAGTGCTCTACTCGTTGTGCTAATGTGCTATCACTCTATCAGACCAGCTGTGTGTGCACTATGGGCACAGTATGCCAGCAGTGGGCTGTGAGGGTAGTGTGTGCACTATAGGCACAGTATGCCACTGGGCTGTGAAGGTATTGTGTGCACTATAGGCAAAGCATGCTAGCAGTGGGCTGTGATGCTAGTGTGTGCACTATAGGCGCAGTATGCCAGCAGTGGGCTTTGAGCGTAGTGTAGGCACTATAGGCACAGTATGCCAGCAGTGGGCTTTGAGCGTAGTGTGTGCACTATAGGCGCAGTATGCCAGCAGTGGGCTTTGAGCGTAGTGTGGGCACTATAGGCACAGTATGCCAGCAGTGGGCTGTGATGGTAGTGTGTGCACTATAGGCGCAGTATGCCAGCAGTGGGCTGTGAGGGTATTGTGTGCATCATAGCATGCTTAGCTTTGATTTGGTATACTTTAAGGAATGTGGCAAGCAGTTTGTGTTATGTAGGCCACAACATTTTTAGATGTTTGTCTTTAGGACATGCCCATCAAGTCTTAGACAACGCCCATCATGCAAGCCATGCCCCAAAAGGAGGGCCCCCCTCATTTTCGTACCCCACGTAAAGCACAGCAAAGGGAGCACACACCTGCCAAAAAGCAGAAATCGATGCATACTATGTACAAAGGCTTCTTGGAATGCAGCCTGCATGAAAGAAAGGATGTGTGTAGAGGTGCACACTTAATTTCACAGTTTCAAGAAAGGGTACAAAGTACCTGCAAAAACACAAGTTCAACATGCTCTGACTGTAAGTTACTGACAGTCTATTCTAGGACTTAACTGGATGGACAAAGGGGCATATCCACGTCTGCAGTGCACCTCATCTTGACCAGCTCAAGCGCTCCCTAGCTTTTCGCAACATGAGTCGTTGGCCAGTGATAGATGTGTACCACAGAAAATAGTGGGGCTATGGTCTCGGCAGGGGAGGGGCTATGCGGATGCACAGTGCAACGTGACCAGGAGTTGCATAGTGTAAATGCCTAGTAACTAAGGCTCCTATTCACACGGACATGAATAGACACATCCTCTCTCTGTATGGATTGGTGAATATGGTCATGGAAAGTTGAGGAATGGTAAACAGAAAAAAATGGAAGTAGTGGAACACACCGCTCCCGCTCACTTCGATCACTGAGTCCACGCCTTGTCTCCCTTGCCTGTAAAGAGGCTGCTGGGGGCATATGCACAACCACATCAAACCCGCAAACCATATGCTATCTACAACATGTAGGGTATATGTACTGTGGAAGAAAAGGTAGCGGGTACTGGCATAGTAACGACCTGCTGTCTGCATGGCCTGAGCAGGGCCACTTTAATAACCTAGCGCCCGTGCATGACCACCCCATGGGGAGACCAGCAGGCTGGTATCGGAGGGAAGGCACCCTGTGAGACAGTAGACTTGGAGCCTAGCTAGGGGCAGTCAAGCTGGGTAGAGCAGTGCTCCGGAGTAATATCGTGCAGGTGAGAGATGGCATCGAATGTCCTTGCCACCCACCCCTGCTGTGATTGCCTAACCTATGCATGCAGGGTGCTAATTCAACATTGCAATTCTGCCGTTTTTTATTTGTCTAGACTAAGATTGGTTTGGTTCAGTGGCCGAAGTGTACAACAAATACTGGAACTGTTCCCACGCACAATCCGCCCCGTACCCCCAAAAAAAACAAATGCCTGTTTAAGGGAATGTTCAGTACAACTTTTTAAAACTATTACGGAACGTTGCGGAGCACCACTCTCGCCCCCACCCCCTCTCTTGGCATCGCCTGTCACCCTAGGCGGTGCGACATACAGGTCCAATAGTTGATGGTTAAATTGCCCAACCTCTTGAGGGCAGGTTTTGAGACCACTGGGAGACACCACAATGGTTCTGGGAGGCTTGCAGACTGGCCAACTGCAATCAAAAGACCTCTTGACAATAACTCGGCCCGTCCAACTTTTAATTGGAAGGCTCTATACCCTTTGGGGCATCAGAAACTGGTATGAAACTAAGATCCTGGTTGCAAACAGGGGAGAGGGCTCCAAGCCTCACACTGAGGTGGGGCACCCCCTCCCTTGTATGCCCCATCCCTGCATGTACACACGACCCTTTGCAAACGCTGCACTTGTGATGGCTTATCGTGATGTCACCTGGCTGGCTGTACCCAGTTACTCATATTGCTGACATCAAATCCGGCTTCCAGTCCAGTCCAACTACACTGTCGTCACCACTGACTCGGACTGACTCCATAATCAGAGACTAACGCTACGTGTGTGCAAATCGCCCCTAAAGGGCCAGGAGGCTATTTCTAACAACAACAACACAACAAGTAGTGGCGCCACTTTGTGCAGAATAAAATAAATAATACGCTAATTTCCCCACTGGCACTCACTCACCGTAGATACTTCAACTTCTGCGACATCGCCAACGTGTGGCACTGGCAGCCTGGTGTGACAGGAGGTCAGGTCTCGATGCAAATAGTGGGGGCTCACGGCTCAGCCTCAGTCTGCCTGCTGCTGGGGGCTGGCGGGCTCAGAGGACACTGGCCAGGCCCAGGGCAGGCTGTGGGCGGCCGCTGGCCACTAGTCTGCTGGCCTGCTGCCTGCTGCCAGCTGGAGTGTCTTCGTCGAGTCCACTCGTCGTCGTCAGTCTCTTGGCAATGGGAATTATGAGGGCACTGGGCTGGCTGACTCTCTGTGGGCTGCCTCATTGACTCGTGGCTAAAAAATAATGCCAGGGTCAGGAGGAGGCCCACTATATCACAGAGAGTGAGTCACCCACGTGTCCACCCATTGTGGTGGCACGGAGTCTGTCTAAGACTGTCGCCGCCCCAGCCCCCCACAGGCACAAGTTGCTTTCAACTTTCAGGAAGTGACAACAACGAATTGACCTGCAAATTGCAGGGCAATTCGTTGTTGTCACTTCCTGAAAGTTGAAAGCAACTTGTTGTGTGTGAACCTGATGGGGGCTGGGCAGCCCTGCCCCCAGCCCACCAGCGGCCTTGGGCAGAGGAGCCGGAGCCCAGAGGGAGCGCAGCCCAGCCAGCAACCTCCTACTGTGCAGTCTGAGTGCAGACAGTGTTTGTTTGTATTTCGTACACTGACTGTACGTTCACACGGGGGGCGGGCGGGGCAGCCCGCCGGCCTCCCGCTGCACCATGGCCATGCACATAATTCTGATGCATATCGCATGCATGATGCATCATGATTATGCATGCATGCATTGCAATTTGCAAATCATCAAAGCAAGGTAACAACGCGTGTGTGTTGTTTACCTTGCTTTGATGAATATGCTCCTCCAGGTCAGGAGGACCGCAGCTGCCGCCAGCAGCTCCAGGCTGAGGCTCTCCTGGGCCCTGCCCCTGGCTGGGTGTGCCGCGACGGTGGCCTCCCAGAGAGAGAGAGAGAGAGGAGAGCGTGCGTTGTGTCAGTTTCCTTTTCGGGATTCAGGCCCGGCACCCCAAGTGAGCTGAGCACTGTGCGCACTGCGCGGGCAGCACACAAATCTTAAGTTACAGTTACAGCTACAACAAAAAAAATCCCGCAGCGCGCCGGCTCGCAGCAGCAGAGCAGCAGACACATGTGTCTGCAATGCAAAAATGATAATGATTGTAACCACTTCACTTACAAAAAAAAACGGCCCAGGGGTGGCCTCTCGACCGATGCGGCCAGTCCGAGGCTGCCCAAGGGCCAACATCCAGAATGAACTCTATACCCCACAAAATACACCAGGCATACATACAGTTGCTTCAGCATATCTCAGGCCCACCCTTGAAACAGCAGCAACAGCAAGCGATGCAACAATAAAGTGTGGGGAGGGTGTTGCGCGCTCCCCTATTGTATTCAGGGAGTTCTCCTGTCAACTTGCTCGGCAGAGATCTGCTTAGTAAGTTGAACATGACAATCTTATTCACTGACCACAGCATTGTCTGTGCCACACCAGGGATGTGCGCAAAGAGAGCGATGGTGATAATACACATTATGGCAGGTGAGGTGGTTGTACCTGTAAACCCAGGCATATTTACCTACAGCATAACAGTACTCTCCGAGGCAGTGCCACAAATCGCTATGGGCTGTGGAGAGTGCCATCAGATTTCATTTTACGCCCTGTAGGGTCCACAGAATTAGTGGCGGGTACAATATTTTCTCTAGACCTACAAGGGTTGGTGGTCTCAGCAAAAAGAGTGGTTGTGCTAGGAACAGTCAGGCAAGGGTGTGAATGGCATATAGTGCTTTGCATCAATCACACTGTACCCATCAAACAGACTCAGAGCTGTTCGAAAACAATGACAGTGATGGCAAGATTATATTAGAGATCTGCATCCCCTGTGATATCATAGTGCAGCACAGAAAGGTACAGTGCCCTCTAATGTCTGTTGTGGTGTCACCTCCTTTCATTGAGGCAGACTTGGAGTATTTGCCCGTTCAGTTGTGGACCACCAATCGACATGACGTTGACTATAAAAGAAGTGTCCCCAATACACATCACACTGAAGGCTGGAGCAGTATTACCGCAAGTGAAACAGCACCCACTATCAAGAGAGGAAGAGGAGAAAGCCACCAGGGGTGCAGGCAAGATGACTGCCTGAGAGCTGAGCACCTTCCCCTGCCTTGGAAGAAAAGAGGAGACATGGTGACCCGCAGCATCTGACACCCGCCCAAAACAACTTACCAGACGTCGGAAGCTGCAGTGACCCAGCGGAGCTGAGAAAGTTGAAGGGTGCCCACCCCAGTGTCGGTTATCCGAGGGTGCTTGCTACTGTGCTGGGCCCTGCTGGCCGTTGACCAGGCTGCAGAGGCTGCACGGAGGGTGTGAAACTGAAAAAGGAGGCACCCACACAGAAGAAAGATGGACGCCCGGACAGTTCTATCTGAGGTCTGCCCCTCCGCACCCAACCCGCATCATCAGACGCTCAGAGGACAGGTTCCCTTCCCACATCAGGACCTCGATGGACTGTTAGTTTGTGTGTGGACCACAGCGCACTGCCCCCGGTGTAGTGCAGAAACACGCAACTGAGGAACAGCGGCGATCGGCACCCGCGTTGCCAGGATGGATCCAGGCTGCAAACCTCAGACCCGGGAAGTAATACCCACCCATACTGGTGGAAAGGTGCGACCAACACGGTTCAGATCCCCTGGGTGTCGGACGGGGGAAGAGGCGGAGACCTCTCTCGGTGGTGCATCGAGACTATGGCTTGCAGCAGAGGCCCGCGGATGCTGCCAAAACTTGCTGAGGCCTTGGGGGGACGGCTGTTGAGCTTCCCGTGCACGGACGTGGCAAGGAGGCGGCGGATCCCCCCACCCCACCACGGTGCCTCACCGGGCAAAGAAGAATCAGGTTGCATGGAAGTCCCCCGGTATAGATGAGGAGCAAGCCTGGACTCTGAGGGCATATATTGAATTAAGACACATCCAGAATGGATAGTCATCTGGACGAGCACGAAGGCTCATCACCGACATGTACACAGGTGTCTCTTGTGGGACATTGGCCTGGGACGGGGGGGCTGAGCCCACACACGTGGAGGATGCCAATCAGGGCCCCAGCTCTCTACAGTAAATGCACTTGGAACACCATTTATCTAGCTCAAAGTAGACCATAACTGAAGAGCCTGAAGCGCAGCCCTGAGGCGCAGGAAGGAGCAGGGGAGGCCAAGCCATATCGGCTAGCTTGCCAGCAGAAGGGTCAGTCGAGGGGCGCTGCAACTGCGACCAAAGTCTGACCTGTAGACACCTGACCACTTCCCCCGGAAACCACCAGTACAGAGTGTTTATGAGCTGGAAAGGGGCTCTAACACGCTTCCAATATCAGGGTGAGGAGGCAATGGCGGAGGCTAAAGGAAAAGGGGGACCCACATCAACCCTGACAGAACTTGGATCCATCAAAAGTGATATACAGACTATCTTGGAAGAGATCAGAGGGATGAGGACAGATATGGGGCGAAACTGGCGGACCTCTCCAACAAGGTGGTCACCCCCAAGACAGAATGGATGGAGTGGAGGCTAACTAAACCTCAACCGGACTTCTGGAGGCACAAATGGAGGCACGCTTTATGGAAATGGAGAGATCATGCATGCATTAATATGGATCCCTGAAAAAGCAAAGAGCATGAATTAGGTGGACTATGGCGACTCAAAGGTGGCTATTTCTTAAGCAAGGGAACTACATGCAACAAAGCTCACACGCAACAGGGGAAATGTACCCTATAGGACCCATGAGGGGCATCCAATGAAGGGTGAAGAAGGGGTATGGTTGAGGTGAAAGTAGGCACGCTGAACGTGAAGGGATTGAACTCCCCGAACAAGAGATCCCTCCCTAGCAACATGTTCCGTAAGCAGAAACTGGCGAACCCCTTCATGCAGGAGACTCACTATAGGCTGGGGGTGGAATTAGAAGTGAAGGGCAGGGAGACTGGTAGGAATTTTTGGGCCGCTCACAGGAACTCCAAGAAAGAAGGGGTGGGGATCTTACTTTGTAAATCTTTTCGACTGATGGAGATACAGGTAAAGAGGGTTTTCGGGGGGTGATTCTTGGGTATAAAAGGAACCCATGCGGGGATGCAGATCACGCTTGCCACCATATACGCACCAACGTGGGGCTTTTGGGGTTCCTAAGTCAGGTCTTCAAGATGATGGATGGCTGAGCAGAGTGTGCGATGTTCCTGGTTGGGGACTTCAACCTGGTGCTGGATCCCGATTTGGACTGGTGGTCAGCGAAGGGGGTGGCTATCAAAGTCATGACTAAGGACAACCTGGCCTTCCGGGGGCCTGTTGCAAGATCACTATTGGGTGGACGTCTGTCAGAAGCTCCCTTCTTTCTCACCTTTTTATCCTTGTTGGCGTTCTTCCGGGATGTGGCTTCTTTCTTTTTCACCGACCGTGACTTGTATAAACTGGAATGCGAGTCCTTGGGTTCCAGCGTGGAAGCCGGCTGCTAAGCCGGTAGCGTTCGAATATCCAGGAACAATGTCAATTAATCCAGGAAGGAAGATAATGAAAGGTAGGAATAGAAGGGCGGGTTCCTGGAAAGAAGGAAGGTAGAATACACGATAAACAGAGAGCGTGCTCGAACACGTCTAGTAACTCGTAGGGGTAGAGTTGAGACGCGCGGACCCGCAGGGGCGTGCCGGTTTTCTAGGAAGCTGGCGAGTGCACGCAGAGGCTAGACTGCCGCAGCTCTGTGTTTGGATGGGTTGCAGAGTTAATGCCACAGTGCATCAAGGACCATGAAGTCCAGAAAGGTTGAACCCAGCCATTCATGACAGCATGCCTACTCCTGAGCCTGGACCCACCTGGTTTGCCTGGGTGTATTCGATGAAACCTTTGTAGTAGACGAGGAGCATTCATGTTAGAAACTGGTTCCCATGTACGCTCACTAGGGGGATAGCCTTTCCACTCCACCAAGTATTGTAGTTGGCCTCGTCTAACCTGGAATCACATATCCTGGAGACGTCATATTCGACCTGATCGTTGATGAGCACAGGATTAGGTCTAGGAATGTACAAATGGCTTCAATAAGGAGGTGTGAAAGACCGGGTGAATTTGTTTCCAGGAGTCCAGGAGCTGAAGTCGATATGCCACTGGTTTAATGATTTCTTTGATGGTGAAGGGTCCGTTATACTTGGGAGCCACGTTTGTTAGGCCGTAGATGTCAAGGAAGGAGTTTGGAGGATAGCCAGACTTCGTCCCCTATTGAATAAAAAGGGCTAGGTCTTCGCTTAGCGTCTGCATATCGTTTAACAGCTATCCTGGCCTTTTCCAAGTGTTCTTTAGCATCCTTGTGGCCGTTCATCAATTTTTCAATCTAGGAATCAACTGCAGGTACCGGGGTAGGATATGGCAGAATCAGGGGCGTTGCTAGGGGAGGGGCTAAGGGGGCTATAGCCCCTGATCATTTGGTTGTAGCCCCATATAGAATCTCAGGAGCTACAGCCAATAGACTAGCTAGCCCCCAGTCCCAACAATTCCAACATCAGTGTAGCCCCGGGTCTTTTACAGACCTAGCAACTCCCCTGGGCAGAATTGATGGTAAAACTGAAGGATGGAATCCTTGACTGCAGAAAAAAGGACTTGTCTTGATGGCCGAATGGTCTGAATTGTTGTGAGCGAATTCAGCTACCAGAATCAATAGTGACCAATCATCCTGGACCCTGCTAGCAAAACAGCAGAGATATTGCTCTAAAATCTGGTTGGTTCTTTCTGTGATCCCGTTGGTTTGAGGATGATATCCTGAAGACAATGCTCGCTGAATACCTAGTATTTGACAGAAGTGTTTCCAGAACTGAGATATGTACTAGGGACCTCTGTCAGAGATGATCTTGGATGGTAATCCATGAAGTCTGAATATGTGTTCAATAAATATCCCGGCAAGTTCAAGTGAAGAGGGCAATTTGAACAGTGGTGTGAAATGAGCTGTATGGGTAAACAAGTCAATTTTAACCATTATGGGTAATACCACAATAAAATCTGTAGCGATGAACTCCCAAGGACGTGTTGGTAATGTAGGTTGATGCAGAAGACCGGTGTCATGATCTCTGCTTCCAAAAGGTCAGGGTTTTCCCAACTCCCTTGGAAGCAGATCCATAACCCAGGTTCCGAGGGCCAACCAGTCCCAATTGGGACCTTTTGGACCCAGTCCTGGCGCCAGTGGCACCAGGCTCATAAATATGCCCAGTCCCAGCGCTGGAAGCGCCGGGCTCATAATGCTTGGGTGGACTTACCTGCAGCAGACCATGCTGCTTACTTGCCTGCCAGTTGAGCCTCGGATCCTCTTCTGTTTGGAACTACTTTTCCTGTTGGGTGGGGCAGGAGCCACTCCCTAGGTTCAGAACACTGGAACTCTTCTGGAAAGCAGGAACTCTTTTCTTACCTAGGCGTGGCTGTGGAAGGAGACACCTAAGCACTACAGGAGGCTATTTAAACCACACCCGATGGATGAATCTTGCTTTGAGTTATTCTGCATCCTCTGCAGCAGAACGCTCATCGTGTCTTCTGCATCTGATCCTGGGCCTAAGGAAAAAGGCTTACCATCCTGAATCCAGTCTTCAGCCACACCTATAAAGACAAGAAAGAACAGGTTAGCATTATGGTCTTCAGTGACAGCGCTTCACTTACCTGGTCCATCGGCTGTCATCAACACCTCGCGCTGCATTCCGGCATCTGAAAGACAAAGGCTTACCTACTCTTCGTGCGCTCCAGAGGTCTTCGCACTGCATTCCGGCATCTGAAAGACAAAAGCTCACCAACTCTTCGCACGCTCCGGAGGCCTTCGGCTCTGCATCCCGCATCTGAAAGACAAAACAAGGTGCGTTTAAAGACATTGGGGAACTTTAATACTCACGTGCCATTACTCCTTTCCACATCTAACCCAGTGGGTATTCCGGCACCCTGCAGCCGCTCCGAACTTGTACCTGCAAAATAAAAAGACAGTTAGAGCGCATCGTGAAGCAGGCAACAAGCGCTTACTTACGTGCTTCCAGACGCTTCTATTCATCACACGGGCTCCATCTTCAACTCACTTCAGCCTGTCATCCGCCATCGCCGGAACCCTGCAAAACAAGAGACATCATTACTAAAGACTTTTAAAGACATTAGAATTACTCGAAACTTACCTTTCGTGCAGTAAACGACGGACAGCAGTCCTCTGAAGTCAAGAGGCCTGCTCCCCTTATCCAGTGCAGAAACTGGTTACAGCACCCTGCCCCGAGGCAGATGGAGAGCACGGCGTTCACTTACCTAAGGTGAGAGCGTTGACCTTTGGGGTTCTACAGGAGAAGAGAAAGGGAAGAAGAGAGAGACATTCAATAACCCAGTTCATTAATCCCATATTTTCTATCTGCAGACATCTTACCCTTCGAGTCAGACATACAGTGCACAGAGGTCCAGCCCAAAGAGCCAGCCGTGTGTTACACATCACCTTTGAAGATACGGCATACGCCCAGTCAAGACCGGCGCCTCTACGGGAATCAGGTGAGCGTTACAACCGGCAGGTTTTCTATTGTCGTGTTTGTTTTGATTGCACACAGCACAGGATTGTATGTAGGCCTTTATGTATGTGATCATTCTTGGCCACCAAAATTGCCTCTGTATGAGCTGAAGGGTAGTAGTGATGCCTCGATGTCCTGAATAAAAAGTATCATAACAGAGATTCATGACTTTATTTCTCATTACTTGTGTAGCGATGACCAGTCGTTGATCCTTGAAGACATAACCATCCTTAGTATTCAAGTTCCAATGGTTATTCTGGGTGTATTCCTTCCAGAGATCTGAGGAAGGAGTATGGGCATGGATGTCTTCCAGGAGACAATTAGCTTGTGCCACAAACACAGTTTTTGGAAACATCTTGGGAAATGCCCTGACCTCCACAGATTTGTATTCAGGGCGTCTGGACAAGGCGTCTGGACAAGGCATCAGCAACGATGTTATTGATTCCGGGAAGGTGGTTGATCTGAAACTGGTACTGCGCAAAAAAGAAGGCCCACATGGGCCTGGCGACTGTTTATGCACTCCAGGGATTGTAATACTTGTAAGTTCCGATGATCTGTTCGTACTTGCACTGGATAGTTAGCTCCCAGGAGTAAATGACACCAATCAGTGAATGCTTGTCGGATGGCTAAAAGCTCTTTCTCCAGGACCGAGTAATGACATTCACTTGGGGTCAAGGTACGGGATAGATAAGCAATTGGTTGTTCCATCTTGTCCTCAAATTCTTGTTTTAGGACTGCCCCAATAGCATAGTCAGAAGCATCAGTTTCCACCAGGTGTCACAGGTTTCCCCCCTTCTCACCTGTCTATGTTGCCTGATGTCCTCCTTAGGTGGAGTCTTTTTTCATATGGTTCGGGACTTAAATAAGCCAGTTCGGCCGTCCTCGGCTTCCAGATTACATTCAGCTTCGATGTCCAGGATCACGGGAAACTCCAGGAGTATTCAAGAAGGTGTTGGGGCACGCGGAAGCGGCACAGGGATTCCAGGAAGTAGGAATGAGGGAAGAAGTCGGGAGAATGGAATTCAGGGGCCAGGGGAAAGCAAGTAGCACTAGAGAAGGTTCGGAACACACGTCCGATCACAGCTAGTAGCAGCGTTGAGATGCTCGGGCCGCGGGGGTGTGGTTTCTTTATAGAGGACGCTGCTTAGAACGTGAAGACTGGCGAGCAGCGTTCTAAGCTTGCCGCCATGTTGGTAGTATTATGGAGTGTAAGGCCTGACGTGTCAGGGACCAGGAGGTCCAGAAGGGGCGAGTTTGATGGTTCATGACAGCATGCCTCCTCCGGAAACCCGTTCCACCGGGTTTGCCTGGGTGTATGAGATGGAACTTTCTAAGTAGCCTGGGAGAATTTAGATTTGAGATAGGTTCCCAAGTGCATTCACTGGTGGGATATCCTTTCCACTCCACCAGGTACTGGAGTTTGCCACGTCTATATCTAGAATCGCAAATCCTGGAGACCTCGTACTCCAGTTGGTCATTGATGAGTACTGGTTTGGGCCGAAGGTTAGTTCGAGAGGTCTGAACATATGGCTTTATTAAGGACGTGTGAAAGACTGGGTGGATTTTCTTCCAGGAGTCTGGAAGCTTGAGTCGGTAGGCCACTGGGTTGATGATTTCCTTTATAAGGAATGGCCCATAATATAGAGGAGCTAATTTATTTGGTCACAAATGCCGTGGTAGCAGTTTCGAGGACAGCGAACCCTTATCCCCTATTGTGTAGGAGGGGCTTGGTCTTCGTTTGGAGTCCGCATACAGTTTGGTCTGGGTCCTGGCCTATTCTAATTGTTCTTTGGCTTCTCTTTGAACATTAATGAGCATTTCAATCCAGGAATCGACTGTTGGAACTGGTGTAGGATGAGGAAGGATGGAGGGTAGAACCGAAGGGTGGAATCCTTGGCTACAGAAAAAAGGACTGGTCTTAATAGCAGAGTGGTCCGAATTATTATAGGCGAATTCTGCCACTGGTATTTAGAGGGACCAATCGTCCTGGATCTTGGTAGCGAAGCAACAGAGGTATTGTTCCAAGGTTTGGTTTACGCGCTCTGTGGCTCCGTTGGTTTGGGGATGATATCCTGAGGAAAGAGCGCGTTGGATTCCTAGTATTTGGCAAAGATGTTTCCAGAACTGAGAAATGTATTGGGGCACTCTGTCTGATATGATCTTGGAAGGAAGTCCATGCAGTCAGAATATGTGTTGCAGGAAAATTCCAGCAAGTTCTGACGAGGATGGCAGTTTAAACAGAGGTGTAAAGTGGGCCACACGGGTGAACAAATCAATGGTGACCATGATGGTTTTGTATCCTCTGGAAGGTGGTAATTCCACAATGAAGTCTGTTGCTATGAATTCCCAAGGCCTTGTTGGAAGTGGAGGTTGCTGTAATAGACCCGCTGGTCTCTTGTTGTCATGTTTGTTTTGATTACAGATAGAGCATGCCTGGATATACCTTTGTACATCAGCTTTCACTCCAGGCCACCAAAATTGCTGTTGTGTTAATCGGAGGGTATAGGTAATACCGCGATGCCCGGAGTAAAGAGTATCGTGACAGAGATTTATTATCCTTTGCTGTAGTTTTTGTGTTGGGATGACCAAGGCATTGTCTTTGAACAAGTATCCATCTTTGGTCTTCAGTTTCCACTGGTTCTTGTCCGAGATACCTTTCCAGAGTTCCGAGGATTGAGTCTGACTGCGGACTTCATCTAGGAGGCTGGTCACCTGGGCTACAATTATTGTGTGGGGAAACATCTTGGGAAATGCTCGGTCATCAGGATGTTCATAGTCAGGGCGCCGAGACAAGGCGTCAACAATTACGTTTTGTGTTCCCGGAACATGGTGAATTTGGAACTGGTATTGAGCAAAGAAGAACGCCCAATGGGCCTGACGGCTGTTCCTGCATTCCAGAGCCTGTAACACTTGGAGATTTCGATGGTCCGTCTGAACCTGGACAGGATGTTTAGCTCCTAGAAGTAAATGACGCCACTCGGTGAAGGCTTGACGGATGGCTAGAAGTTCCTTTACTAAGACTGAGTAATGAGTTTCACTGGAGGTCAATGTCCGTGAAAGATAGGCAATAGGATGTTCCAGCCCGTCATCTAGTTCCTGTTTCAGAACTGCTCCGATGGCATATTTAGAGGCATATGTTTCCACTAGGAATGGTCGATTTATATCAGGTTGAACCAGGATGGGGGCCTGTGTAAATTCTGTTTTTAGGCGTTGGAAGGCCTTCTCCTGGGCTGCGGTCCAATGATAGGGAGTATCTTTCTTCAACAAGGAGATGATCGGTTGAACAATCTCGGAGAAGGATGGTATAAACATCCGATAGAAATTGGCCAAGCCCAGGAAAGATTGGATCTGTTTTACAGAGGTCGGAGTTGGCCACGATAGCATGGCTTTAACCTTGGATTGATCCATGCCTATGCCATCTGGGCTAAGGACAAATCCTAGATAGTGAACAGTGGAAACATGAAAAAGGCATTTCTCGAGTTTTGCTAGAAGCTTGTGTTCACGTAGCCGTTGTAACACTGATTTAACATGTTCTTCATGCTCGAGAGGATCCTTAGAGAATATCAAAATATCGTCCAAGTAGACGATGACGAAAAGAAATAGCATATCGAAAACACCCGGTCCATGAAGCGTTGGAAGATTGGCGGGGCATTAGAGAGTCCAAAGGGCATGACCAAGTATTCGTAATGACCAAAGGGTGTTCTGAAGGCTGTCTTCCATTCGTCACCTCCTCTAATACGAATCAAGTGATAAGCACCCCTAAGATCCAATTTGGTGAATATTACGGCTCCTCTTATGGCTTCCAGGATATCTGAGATCAAGGGTAATGGATAACGATCCTTAAGGGTGCACTGATTAAGACCTCGATAATCAAGACAAGGTCTGAGTTCCTTGGTGTCTTTTTTAGGAACAAAAAATAATGAAGCTCCAGCCGGAGATTTGGATGGGCGTATGGTGCCGTTTTTTAGGTTAGTATCTAGGTATTCACGAAAAGCCTTTTTCTCTGGTTCAGACAGGATGAACATCCTTCCAAAGGGAATCACGGCTGAAGGTTTGATTTCAATAGCACAGTCCTCAGGCCTATGGGGTGGCGGGGCTTGGACAATAGCAGAAGAGAACACTTCAGCGTATTCCTGGTAGGTTTTAGGAACCTGGATGATGTTGGAGACCATAAGAGGATCTTGCTGAATTGTTGAATGTTCTTCTGATGTTGTCGGTGAAGGATCCTGGAGCAGACAATGGGACCTGCAAAATTCAGAACCTAGGAACAGGGAACCAGCTGTCCAATTGATGTAGGGGTTGTGTTTTTGTAGCCAGGGCATTCCCAAAACCATTGGGTAATGGGCAGATTTTATGATGTCAAATTTTATCCTTTCTCGATGATGGTTTATAGCAAGCTCGATTTTCTTAGTCTGAAGGGTTATGGGTCCAGAAGAAAGAGGTCTTCCATCAATAGCTTCTACAGGTTGCTGGACGTTCTGGGATTCGTAAGGAATATGATGTTTAAGGACCCATTCCTGATCTATGAATATTCCCATGGCCCCACAGTCCACTAGTGCTAGAATGGGGTAGGATTCCTTCTTAGATGACGATAGAAAAGCCTGTAAAACTACCAGGGAGTTTTGTCCAGGAGAGTTCAAGGATGGTATAGATGTGGAGCCTGCATCTCTCTCCCGAAACTGAGCTCCATCTAGGATCGGGAGCTGGTATTTCCCGAACGCCGTGGAGGGGCTAAGGGACATTCTCTGACTAAATGCTTGTCCGAGGCACAGTACATGCATAAGCCAGTATGGATCCTTCTCAGCCTTTCTTGGGGGGATATAGGTCCACGGAAGGCCCCTAGCTGCATGGGTTCAGGTTAATTTGTAGGAGCAGGAGAATCTTCAGATTTTTAAGGGCTCACAAGAGGATCTTTTAGGATGGTTGACTTGGTCTTCCTTTTCTCTGCCTTTCTTTCCTGGATGCGGAAATCAATTTGTAGAGCAAGATCCATAAGGGCCTGGTAAGAACTAGGACATGCTACCCTGGCTAATTCATCCTTAACATCTTCATTTAGCCCTCTTCGAAAGAGGGTGAAGCAAGCTTCAGAAGGCCATCCCGTTTCTTTCGCCAATTGCTTGAATCGAGTTACGTAGGTGAGCATGTCCTGAGAGCCTTGCTGGAAATCGAGTAAACGTTCTTGAGCACTAAAGACCTGTTCTGGGTGGTCAAACATAGTCTTTAGTGCTTGAATTAATCCATCACAATCATCCAAAGGGGAATCTCTGGTGTTAACTAATGGTGTGGCCCAGGCTAAGGCATTCCCGGAGAGGTGAGAAATAATAAAGCCCACTTTAGCCCTGGGGGTGGAAAAATAATAAGGTTTAAAGGTAAAGTGGACCAAACAAGAATCCAGGAATCGTCAGAGGGTTTTTGCACAGCCGTCATATTTGTCAACAATGCCGCCCAATAGCACGCTGTCCTTTGAGGCAGAGTCGCGTGAGGGTACCAATTGTTTCAGCGCAGCGTTCTCCGTTTTCAAGTTTTGTACTTCGGTCGATAGTTCTTGCATGCCACGCATAAGATCCTGGATGGCCGCCTCCATGTCTGTATCGACTTCGGTCAGGTGGCATCTCAATCTGTCACAGGTTTCCCCCCTTCTCACCTGTCTATGTTGCCTGATGTCCTCCTTAGGTGGAGTGTTCTTTCGTATAGTTCGGGGCTTAAATAAGCCCGCTCGGCCGTCCTCGGCTTCCAGATTATGTTCAGCTTCGATGTCCAGGATCACGGGAAACTCCAGGAGTATTCAAGAAGGTGTTGGAGGCACGCGGAAGCGGCACAGGGATTCCGGGAAGTAGGAAAGAGGGAAGAAGTCGGGAGAAGGGAATCCAGGGGCCAGGGGATAGCAAGCACCACTAGAGAAGGTTCGGAACACGTCCGATCACAGCTAGTAGCAGCGTTGAGATGCGCAGGGCCACAGGGGTGTGGCTTCTTTATAGAGGACGCTGCGTAGAACGTGAAGACTGGCGAGCAGCGTTCTGAGCTTGCCGCCATGTTGGTAGTATTATGGAGTGTAAGGCCCGACGTGTCAGGGACCAGGAGGCCCAGAAGTGGCGAGTTCGATGGTTCTTGACACCAGGAAGATTCGATCTGTGTCGGGCTGGGCTAGGATAGGATCTTCAGTGAACTTTCCTTTTAGATATTGGAAGGCCTTCTATTGTTCTGTAGACCAAACAAATGGTGTATCCTTCTTTAAAAGAACCACGATGGGTTGTACAATTGCAGAAAATGTAGGAATGAATTTTCTGTAAAAGTTTGCAAGTCCCAAGAAGGATTGTATTTGCTTCACAGTGGTAGGTGCCGGCCAGGGTCCATTCCAATTCCTTTAGGACTGAGCACAAAACCCAGGTAGTGAACGGTTTGAGTATGGAATAAACATTTTTCATGTTTGGCCAGGAGTTTGTTTTCTCGTAATCGCTGTAAAACTGCCTCAACATGCTCTTCATGAATCTGAGGGTCTTTAGAATAAATCAATATGTCATCCAGGTATACGATGACAAAAAGGAACAACATATCCAAGAACACTCTGTCCATGAATCATTGGAATACAGCAGGAGCGTTGGCCAGACCGAAGGGCATGACCAAATACTCGAAGTGGCCGAAGGGAGTTATAAAGGCCGTCTTCCATTCATCACCCTCCTTAATTCTAATGAGATGGTAAGCACCCCTAAGGTCGAGTTGGGTGAATATAACAGCTCCTCGAAACAGCCTCCAGAATATCCGAAATGACTGGTAGTGGATAACGGTCCTTGAGGATACATTAATTAAGACCACGGTAATCCAAACAAGGTCGTAACTCCCTTGTGATTTTCTTTGGAAAAAAAAACAAGGATGCGCCGGCGGGAGACTCTGAAGTCCGGATGGCTCCATTTGCTAAATTGGTATCCAGGTACTCACGTAGGGCCTTCTTTTCAGGCTTGGATAATATAAGTATTCTCCCAAATGAAATCACAGCGGAAGAGTCCGTTTCAATGGCGCAATCCTCAGGTCTGTGGGGGGGACGAGCTTGAACAATGTCTGTTGAAAACACATCAGAAAATGGCTGGTAAGTTTCCAGTACTTGGATAATGTTGGACACGCTCAGGGAGGATGGTTCATGGTTCTGAGAGTTTACTAGAGGGATCCGGGATGTGCCCTGACATAAACAGTGTGACATACAAAACTCAGAGCCAAGGAACAAGGAACCCGCTGTCCAACTGATGTAAGGGTTGTGCTTCTGTAACCACGGCATGCCCAGTACCATGGGATATTCGGCAGCCTTTATGATGTCAAACCGTATTCTTTCCTGGTGGTTGTTTATTGACAATTGTAGTTCCCTTGTTTGGTAAGTAATAGGACCTGAAGACAAAGGTATCCCGTCGATTCCCTCCACGGGTTGTATCACTTCTTTGAGCTCTCTCGGAATCCCATGAGCGGTGGCCCATTCATGATCAATGAAGATCCCCATGGCACCGCAGTCCACGAGAGCCAGGATGGGAAAGGATTAATTCACTGTAGTTGTCAGTACAGTTTGTAGAAGTACTAAGGTGTTCTGTCCTGGAGTATTCAAGGAAGGAATGGAGGCGGAGCAGGCATTTCTATCCCGAAGCTGTGCTCCGTTTAGGATCGGGAGCTGGCATTTTCTGAACGCCGGGGTGGTGCTATAGGACATTCTCTAACCAAATGTTTGTCAGAGGCACAGTACATGCAGAGACCAGTATCGATTCTGCAGAGCCTTTCTTGTGGAGAAATTGGCCCCCTAAAGGCACTTAGTTGCATGGGTTCCGGATCAGGTATTCGTGGAGCAACAGTCTCTTTGGTAGTTAAGTATTCAGTAGCTGTCTTTGGGGAGGTTTTTGCCTTTCTTTTCTCCGCCTTTCTCTCCTGGATCCTGAAATCTATCTGCAAGGAAAGATCCATAAGGGCCTGGAAGGTTCCTGGACGAGCCACTCTGGCTAGCTCATCCTTAACTTCATTGTTTAAACCTCTTCTGAAGAGAGTGAAACTGGCTTCTTGCGACCAATCTGCTTCTCTGGCTAGCTGCTTGAAGCGAGTGACGCAAGAGAGCATATCCTGGCTCCCTTGTCTGAATTCAAGAAGTATTTCTTGTGTGCTGTAGACGAGCTCAGGTTGATCGAACATGGCTTTTAGGGCATCCACAAATCCTTCGTAGTCATCCAAAAGCTGATCTCCAGAATTAACCAAGGGAGTAGCCCAGATTAATGCATTACCCGTTAAGTGGGATATCAAGAATCCAACCTTTGCTCGTGGTGTAGAAAAATAGTAGGGTTTGAAAGTGAAGTGCACTAAGCATGAATCAAGGAAGGAATGTAGGGACCTCGAAGATCCATCATACTTATCCACAACTCTGCCAAGCAGAACGCTTTCCTTGACTGCGGAATCCCGGGATAGGACCAGCTGTTTTAAGGCTGCATTTTCGGCTTTAAGATTTTGAATCTCGGTAGTTAATTCTTGCATACCTCTCAGGAGGTCTTGGACTGCCGCTTCCATATCAGTTTCCGTATCATGTTCCGGTCGTCTCAATCTGTCAGAAGCTCTCTTCTTTCTCACCTTTTTATCCTTGTTGGCGTTCTTCCGGGATGTGGCTTCTTTCTTTTTCACTACCGTGACTTGTATAAGCTGGAACGCGAGTCCTCAGGTTCCAGCGTGGAAGCCGGCTGCCAAGCCGGTAGCGTTAGAATATCCAGGAACAATGTCAATTAATCCAGGAAGGAAGATAACGAAAGGTAGGAATTGAAGCAGGGGGTTCCAGGAGAGAAGGAAGGTAGAATGCACGATAAACAGAGAGAAAGCTCGAACACGTCTAGTAACTCGTAGGGGTAGAGTTGAGACACGCGGAGCCGCAGGGGCGTGCCGGTTTTCTAGGAAGCTGGCGAGTGCACGTAAAGGCTAGACCGCCGCAGCTCTGTGTCGGCTGCCATTTTGGATGGGTTGCAGAGTTAATGCAGCGGTGCATCAAGGACCATGAAGTCCAGAAAGGTTGAATCCGGCCATTCATGACAACCTCTGGCAGAGCCATTCGCCGAGTCCAGGGGGCTACACCTACTTCTCTCCCACACATCAGACATACACGAGGATAGATCGCCTCTTGATCCTGAGAGAACGGGGAGGTGAGGTGTGGGCCCCTAGGGTGGAGGTGATCACTTGGTGAGACCATGAGCTGGTGGTGGCGAACTGGCAGCTCCCCGATCCTCACCAGAGTTTTCGATGGAGGTGCAACGACACCCTTCTGATGGATCAGGTGTTTAGGGATTTCTTGAGGAAGGAGGATCGTACTTCGAAACCAATGGCATTGGGGAGACGGGATGGCAACGGTATGGGAGGCAGCCAAGGCCACTTTCAGGAGGCTGCTTATCGCTGAAGGGTCGCACAAAAGAGGGAAAAGGGTCTCATTGAAAATAGGCTAGGTGAAGAAGTGAGAATGTTACAGTCACAGTTGATCCAACGTGACGCCAATAAGGTTGGGCTCTTGGGGGAGATGAGGGGCAAGAGGCAGGAACTCCATATGGTCTTGAAAGGGAAGGTCGTAAAAAGATGAGGTATACTCGGCAGAGGTATTATGAAAAGGGTGACACACTGGGGATTCTCCTGGCAAATAGGTTTAGGTGTTGTAGTGCAGAAAGGAGAATAGAAGGGGCACGTGACCATGGAGGATGTACTGTGAAGGGGGGAAAGGGCATTTCGACAGGCTTTGCTAATTACTATAGGCAGTTTTACACCATACCGGTGGAGATGGAAGTGGGGGCAGTCTGGTAATACCTGGCCGAGCGTTGTCTCCCCAAGCTTATAAGGCCAGAAAGTGAGGCCCTGGAGGGCAAGATAACCCTATAGGAGGTTTTGGGGGCCATCCAGGGACTGAAAATGGGGAAAGCCGCCGGGGACGACGGCTTCACAGTGGATTTTTATAAACAATACCAACCCCCACTGGCAGCACCCCTGGCCAAGCTGGTCAACTCTATAGTGGGGGATGAAACAATACCGCTGACGTTTCTTCAGGCCCTCATAGCAGTTATCCGGAAGTCAGGCAAGGACCGAGCCAATTGTGCCTCGTACAGATCTATTTCCCTACTCAACGTTGACGGCAAGATCTTTGCTAGAATATTTGCATCACGTTTGGAGTCTTGCCTCCCCTAATTGGTTCACCCTCACCAGGCAGGCTTCGTACTACATAGGCAGGGAGCGGATAATATGCGAAAGATGCTTTATGTCCTTAGCGTGCCGGTGGCGAAAGAAGAAGGGGTACTCTTCTTGGCCCTCGATGCCGAGAAGGCATTCGATCAGGTGGGGTGGTCCTTTATGGAGGAGGTCTTTGCGTCCCTAGGGATGGGCCCAAGGTGGACTGGCTGGATGGCGGCCTTATACTAAAAATCGACGGCCAAGGTTGCGGTTAACGGGATGGATTCGCAGGCTTTTCCTGTACAGCGGGGCACACACAAGGGGTGTTCACTTTCCCCGTTGATTTATGCATTTTACTTCCACTTCACATATTTTCCTTCAGTTCCAATGTCTATAGGAAAATGTACTTGCTACCTTTGACTTGCTTTCATATCAATTGCTCCTAGATGAAGTCTTTCAAACTTTTCTTTCATGCAGTTTGGTAGTTACTTTCTTTCTCTCGCTTCCCGCTGCCTCTGCAGCTTCAAAGCTTTTCACAGAGACTTTCGATTGGGCACCTCACTTTGCTGGACCACTCTGCTAGTTTGTATTTCGTATTCACAGTTCTTAACAATGGATTCACTTTCTGTCACGCCTGGATACTCCCGAGGCACTCTCCTGTGACCCCTCCTCACCTCTTTCTTCTGGTGATCGGTTCAGAGTTTCATTTGTCCCTTTTCTTCGGTTGTCACCTCCTTGGTGTTTCAGATTCTTACTCTTCTTCTCGCGCAAATAAGGACGGGCTCCCCGGAGGCCACCTTGGCAGTGTCAGATCTTGCTGTGTCGTGAAGAGTATAAGAGCCTCTGTCCCCAAGTTCCCCAGAGAGAAAGGCAAGAACACTCACTGTGCGAGCCTTGAGGCCACAGGTGTGATTGTTGTTCACAGGAAGCAGGCGCCGCCGAGGACCCCAAGACTGTTGGAAGGAAGCCAGGTATTAGCACACACAGGCACAGTACAATGATATCAAGAGTTTAATTCTATACAGAAAAAGCGCTTACCTAAACCCAGTAGGGATGAGCTTGGGAATCGGGAGCTGTCATGCAAGGGGGGCGCGTGAACAGTGACTTGAAGCCTGGCACCAGATAGTAAGTGCCGGCTACACACACCTGGATGATGCTTGAAGGATTCGTGGCACTTGGAAAGATGTGGAGCACTTGGAAAACACCAGCAACAGTTCAGGGTTAATACGAGAGCAAGTCCAAAACAGTCCAAGGGTCGAATTCGGGTACCGGTAGAGTGAGGACAAAACCAGGGGAAAACGAGGCAGCAATCCGTAATTCGTTGTCAAAAGGTCAAAAAATCAGAGTATCCGTGCAGAACCAATGACAGAACCAGGGAGTAAAGAAATGGCAATCCGAAGTCCATGAGCCGAGGTCTTAAATCCGTGAAGTCTTGAGACAAAACGCTGAACAGTGTTGCGAGAAAATAGCTGTGAAGCAACAAGCCTTTGAAATGTCTGGCTTTTATGAACGGCTCCCGATCACGTGAGCGGAGGTTAGAGCATGTGATCGGGGAAGCGTCCCGTAACCAGGAAATGATCGTAATCGGCTGATCCTGCCTGCTCGCAACCTCCACGGCAGTTGCCAATGCAGGCGAGGGACCCAGTGAGGTTGCATTCCGCCCCTGCCTCGGGACAAGGACTGTTCACGCGACCCTCGCACCACAGGTAACGTGTTACTTCTAGGAACTGGGGGTGCCTTGGAGAACCTAGCGGTGCTACGTGTCAGGGAATCTATGGGAGTGCGGGCGTTACTACTTCTGTTGGCATGAGCAATGCGCATGGTGGTACCCTTTCTGCTGTGCATGACAGAGCCCCCCCCAAGGTCCACGACCAAGCGAAAACGGGACACAAGGCGCAGGGCATGGATGTCAACCGCAGGAACCCAACACCGCTCCTCCATGCCAAAACCAACCCAGTCCACCAAATACTGAAGACCGCCCCTAACCATACGGGAACCCAGAATGTCAGCGACCTCAAACTCCTCAGAACCACCCACAGAAACAGGACCAGGGGAATCCCAAAGACGGGTAGGAGCGGGACAGGGTTTCAGAAGGGAGGTGTGAAACACGGGGTGAATATACCAATATGCGGGAACTGAAAGGCGATAGGCCACAGTGTTGATCACCTTGGAAATCTTATAGGGGCCCACGAACCGAGGCAGTAGCTTGCGACAACCAGGCAATCGGAGATGGCGCGATGAAAGCCAAACCCTATCCCCTACAGCATAGGTAGGAGCCCCCGCCCTCTGCTTATCAGCCGTGGATTTCAAAGATACCTGAGCCTCACGAAGATGGGGAAGCGTCTGTGCATGAACGGCCGACAGATCACGGGCACAAGCCACAACTGCAGGATTGCCAGAAAAGGTGAAATCAGGAAGTGGCAAAGTATGAGGGTGCTGACCGTACAAGACGTAAAAGGGAGAGGAGCCATTGGATGAATGTAGTGCGTTATTGTATGCGAATTCAGCAAGTTGTAGGACATTGAACCAAGATTTTTGGTGTTGTAAAATGAGGCATCGTAAGTATTGTTCCATGGCCTGGTTCACCCTCTCGGTCTGTCCATCTGTTTCTGGATGATAAGCAGAGGAAAATCGGGAGTCAATCCCCAGGAGTCCCGTTAATGCTCGCCAAAACCGAGATGTGAACTGTGGCCCTCTGTCCGAGATGATTATAGTAGGTAACCCAAAGAGACAGAAGATGGACTTGAAGAAAACGTTTGCCAACACAGGGGCAGAGGGAATGCCCGAACAAGGAATAAAACGAGCCATTTTTGTAAAGGAATCTACCATCACCCATATTGTGTCGAAGCCTTTGATACGTGGTAGGTCTGTCACGTAATCCATCGATATCGTGTGCCAAGGTCTAGGGGGTACAGGCAATGGATGCATGCAGGAGTCCTACAGGGCGTCCCCGGAGATGTTTGCACTGGGCACAGACTGCACACGTGTTCACATAGCATTGGACATCCCGTTTCATGGACGGCCACCAACACCACCGTTTCAAAAGTGCCAGCATTCGCTTCTGACCGGGATGCCCATTAATAGCACTGTCGTGGGACCATTCCAAAGCGAGGTTGTGGGTGTCAGCGGTGGGTAGCAACAGTCTGTTTAGGATGAATGGAAGACCATCATGAAACACTGGGTCCCACTCAGACAGTTGTTCGGGGTGTTGTGATACCCTTGTACGGATCGACGGTAGCAGTGGCAGAGGAGGGGTACAGAGGCAGACGACATGTTGGTCTAGTAAGGTTTCAGGGAACACGGGCAAGGAAACCCCGCCAGGGGAACGAGATAGTGCATCCGCTTTCCCATGAGATAAACCCGATCGATGTTTGATTTGGAAATCATAGGCCGCAAAGAATAAATGCCACCGCACCTGACGACTATTGCGACATTTTAGTGAAGCCAGGTCCTGGAGATTGCGGTGATCCGTGAATACTGTGACTTGATACTTTGCCCATAACAGGTGATGCCGCCAGACTTGAAATGCATCCTTGATCGCCAATAATTATTTTTCTGTCACTGTGTAATGGCTTTTAGCAGGTGAAACCTCCGAGAATGAAATGCCACCAGATGTAACTGACCAGAAGAAGGACAATCTTGGGATAGCACAGTGCCAAGAGCAAAAGAAGACGCATCTGCTTCCACGATGAAGGGAAGTTCCGTGTTTCGGGTCAGGCTGCTTTAGGACGGGGGCAGTGGTAAATGCTGATTTCAATGCATCAAAAGCTATCTGGTGTTCGTCTAACCACAGAAATGGTACACTAGGGCTAGTCAATGCAGTAAGTGGTGCTACAATGGATGAAAAACCATGAATGAACCGCCAATAGAAATTCGAGAAACCCAAGAAAGACTGCAAAGCTTTAAGGTTACTGGGTTTTGGCCATTCCAACACTGCTCGGACCTTGGAATGATTCATGGCTAAACCCCCCGGAGTAATGTGGAATTCTACACTGTCGATGTGGAACTGACACTTCTCGGGTTTAGCGAAAAAAAGGGAGTATTGGCGGAGACAAGACAAAACCTTGCGGATGTGTGTCACATGCTCTTTCCGTTTTTGTGAAAATATGAGGATATCGTCGAGATGAACTGCAGCACACACGTCCAACAGGTCGTTGAATATCTCATTCATAAACCGTTGAAACGTGGCCGGAGCGTTACAAAGCCCAAATGGCATAACCACATATTCAAACAACCCATAGCGAGTGCAGAATGGCGTCTTCCATTCGTCTCCGGGACGAATCCTGATTAGGTTGTATGCTCCACGGAGATCGAGCTTCGTAAATATGGTGGCATAGCTTAACCGGTCCAATAACGGGGTGATCAAAGGTATTGGATACCGATTTTCTATGGTGATGGAGTTCAGGCGGCGGTAATCCACACAAGGATGCAAGTCGCCCTCCTTCTTGGGAACAAAAAAGATGGGACTGGCAGCCGGAGAGGTGGAAGGGCGTATATGACCAAGTTTCAGAGCCTTTTGGATGTATTCCTTTAGAGCTTGTTCCTCTGAGGGGGACAGCGAGTAAATTCGTCCAGAAGGAATGGTGGAATTAGGGATTAACTCAATAGGGCAGTTATAAGGATGATGGGGAGGAAGGACTTCAGAAGAACCTTGATCGAAAACCTCCTGGAAATCCTGATACACTACAGGAATACCTGCTGTAACAGCCCCTACCAGGTGCGACTCTGAAGTGGAAGCAATGTCATTGCTCAATGTAAGTTGAGCGATGGCACCCAATGCAAGCGGGGGTGACCCAATGACCTCAGGTGCGGTGAGGCAAAAATTCTGACATAGCTCAGACTCAAAATGGACTTGCCCAGACTTCCAATCAATCAATGGGTTGTGCTCTTCAACCACGGAATGCCCAGGATCAGACCAAACTGTCGCATCGAAATTAGATCGAATGAAATGGTTTCCTGGTGGGTGTTTTGGATGTTCAACGTGAGTGGAGCTGTCTGCTGCCTGATCGTGCCGGATGTCAGGGCCGTGCCATCAACTGCTTGTGCAGGCTCTGGGCGATGTTTGTTAACCAAAGGAAGATTCAAAGACCCTGCTAACATGATGTCTATGTAATTTCCGGTGGCACCTGAGTCAATAACGATGGAGACCGAATGAGTGATATCTGGTGTGGGTTTCAATGTAGCCTGCACAACCACCGGCCTAACACGCCCAAAGGCAGGTACTGATTCCGAGGGAAAGGAAGGGATGCTCGATCCAGCTCTCGGATCTAGGGTCGAGCATTCCGAAAAACTGGGTTCTTTAGCTTGGGGCGTCGGGGACAGGTTTTCACAAAATGTCCATTTAAGCCGCAATAGTAGCAGGCATTATCAGTTCTTTGGCGCTCCCTCTCTATTGGTGAAATAGAGCTGCGGATTCCGCCTACTTGCATGGTGTCATGCCTGCGCCGCTGGCGCTCGCATTGGCAACCATCATGGACTACTTGGTACTAATTTATCCTCCTAATACTCCTTGAACAACTCCTTTTCACGCCTTGGTCTTTTATTTCTATTTGCTCAACTTTGGTTCTTTCTTATTTTATTCAATTAACTACATTTACCATAATGCACATGGCTGCAGTCCTCAATTCCTGGCTATTCTCATTCATCGTTATTGGGACCACAATCCCCAGAAGCCCTAGTGGCCAGTGCTTCCATCTGCTCAGGACCAGAGAGGGAGGAGGCAGATTGTCTTCAGGTGTGCTGCTCCAGGTGCTGTCAATTAGCCTGCCTCAGAACAGGGCAGGGCTGTATATAAGGAGCTGCATGCAGGAGCACAGTGTCTTGCATCTTGAGATCTCCCCGCTCCTGTTTGCCTTGACCCGCTACTTTGTATGCTGTTCCTGTTGCTGCATTATCCTGTTTTGATCCAGTGCCCTTTCCGGGCTCCCTGCCTTGCAGCCGATCTCGCTCTGCTGCCTTCTACCTACAGCCCTTGTCCCCTGGGCTCCCTGCCCTGCAGTCTGCCTCACTCCGGCTGCCTACGGTCCTTGTCCTCTGGGCTCCCGGCCCTGCAGCCTGTCTCACTCCGGCTGCCTACAGTCCTTGTCCTCTGGGCTCCCTGCCCTGCAGCCTGCCTCACTCCGACTGCCTACAGTCCTTGTCCTCTGGGCTCCCTGCCTACAGCCTGCCTTACTCCAGCTGCCTAAAGCCCTTGTCCTCGGGCTCCCTACCTTGTAGCTTGCAACCCTCTGCTGTCTCCAAGCCCTTGTCCTCTGGGCTCCCTACCTTGCAGCCTGCACCTCTTCGCTGCCTACAGCCCTTGTCCTCTGGGCCCCTTTCTTGCAGCCTGCTCCCTCCGCTGCCTACAGCCCTTGTCCTCTGGGCTCCCTGCCTTGTGGCTTGCTACACTCCTCTGCCTTACAGCCTGTTTTACACATAGCTGCCTACAGCCCTGCTCCTCTGGGCTCCCTACCTTGCGGCCCTCTTCTTTTGGCTCTCTGTCTGTCGCCTACTACTAATCTCTCTCTGTCCTGTTCTTCTGGTCTCCCTGCCTTGCAGCCTACTACAGTCCTCCGCAGTCCTCTACAGTTTGCCTGCACCTAGTGCCACTCTTGACTGCAGACCTGCTTCCTACTTTGCAGCCCTTCTGTTTTCCTGACTGCTGCTCCCTTGTTCTCTTCCTCGAGTCCTCTGTACTCCACCTTAGGTTATCTACTTCAGTCTAACTGCCTTTCCTTCATTTCCTTCTGCTAGATTGCTCATTGACTTCCTTTTCGCTGGATATATCTGTTCTTGTCTTCTCATGTGTCTTATGTAATCCCTTTGTACAGAGCTTGCCTGTTGGTTTCCGGCAGGCAACCTCTGCCCCTTCCCTTGTCCCATTTTCAGTGTTACAGACACCCACTGCTGTTGTTCCCAGCCATGAGCATACAGCGTGGGCCTCTGTTATAGCAATCTGTGCAGAAGGCTGGAGTTTCCTAAGGTTCGTGGAACACTCTTTCCCATTTCAGCATACACCCCAAGAGGGAATCCAGTTTGTTTGTACCTTTGTATCTTTTGCCCCTTTTTGCTCACTGCTACAGTTTCTTACTCTTCTTTCTTGTTGAACTTCCTGCTGTGTGTGCTTATCTGCTACCTTACTTCAGCACTGCCACCCAAACCCTACCTGGGTACCCTGTGCCACTCTTGACAGAGTGCCATTCCTGACAGAATGCAAGACCAAAAAGATTCTTGTTCCATAGGCAGGAAGGGCACACACAGACCAAAGATGCTTTCTTTTCGGTTCAAGAAACCTCTACAAAAATCTAAAGTTTTCCTAAGGACAGCAAACAAAAACCCTAGTTTAAAAGACAGACTCGCACTAGTAAACAAAGGTTTACAAGCACAGTACTACACTCACTGGCTCTCTGACCCTTCACTGTATAACTACTATGACATTTGCAACTATGACCCACAGTCTCTATCTGTAGAAGAACTACAGCAAGATAATGAATTCTTGCAGATTTTGTTAGCCCAACCAGTGGAAAACACTCATGCGGTTTCTGGCATTTCTTCTGACACTACATTCGACATTCAGCCGGTACACGAACCTTGTATTCCTTTATCCCAGGCTACCCTGTCTCAGGACCAATGTCGTCACACTGCTACAGCCAAGGATATTGCACTCATTGTGGCAGACTCTCAACCAGAGTACGTTGTTGCCAAAGTGATATGCTCAAGATCAGCTTGGCAAGCTACACAACCTCCCCTGACTGCTGTAAACACTCATTTAACCGGACAAGGCATTCAGTATCCTGAGGTTAGTGCAGCTGGTCCTGGGTACAAAAGACCAATACTGACCATCGGTTGTCTTAATGCTTCCCCAGTAACTACTAACTATGATAACTCTAAGGTCAGGCTTCCTATTGCAACACCCAAATTTTCTGCTACACCAGATTCTGAAGCTGTAGAACAGGCTAATGGAACATACATGTTACAAGAACAACTCTCAAGCCTTAAAAGACAAACCGAAGACCTCTATGATGAATTTGTCTACCTGCATTATAAGAATCTAGCTAAGGAAACCAATTTACCAGACCATCTGACACTATGTCCAACACCCGACATTCTGTCTTTAGAGTTTAACAGATTAAGGCCTGTACTGGTAACACAGAAGAGGATACAGACTTATACAGAGCAGTTGGAAGACCTGAACTTGGCATATACATACCAGTTAAAGCTTGACACCGCTCATTCACTTACTAGCCACAGTAACACAGGCTGTCGTTCAGATAGTGAAGAATGGACTCCTCCAGTGGGCCAGATCGCTCACACGGCCACTACACCAAAGATCAAGTGTAATCATCTGACTGGACATTCCGCTGAGTCAAAGGATTGTTCCATTCTTGCCCTTGAGGTCAGTCCTTTACTCCCACTTGCAGCCTCTACTGAAGTGACCAGATCTGAGATGTAATCTGCTTCTATGAACATTGGCACTCCTGACCATGAGTCAGATCCTGAAACATACCCAGTACCTATCTGGAATCCAAATTTGCCTACTGTCAATACCCCAGATCCACGTATCAACTTGGGCACACAAGACTTTGCAGGCCAGCCTTCGGAAGGCTTACCCTTTCCTGGTCCTACATCCATCATGCTACTTGTTACAAGATCTGGTAGCCCAATCCCTGCTGCTCATCCTGCTAGTACTCCTGAATCTGCTACTGATGCCTTATCTCAGATCACTCCTACTGCAGTCAAAGCACCCCCTTCCTCTCTGCCTGCAAGGACAGTATCTGTTGCAAAGCCAGTTAAAAGTTCTCCTATTAAGGCTACAGCTCCGGTAGATCCTTTTGGTGCCTCTGCAGCACCTAAACTACCAGTCACGACGCCATCAGTCTCAGTTGCGTCCCTGTCGGCTGGTGCTCCTGTGACACCTATACTTCCAGCTGTTACAGCATCTGAACTTCCTGCAACTCATGGTGTTCCTGCAACATTTGTTACTCCTGAAGTCTCTGTCGCAAATCTTCATGTTGCCATTGCTGTTTCGGACTATTTGGACGACCGTCCTAGAGCAACCAATTCAGCTGAATCTCTGGTTCCACCTTTCAGCACTGTACCATTGCCAGTCCTTAGGAAGACCACTTCTTTCAAAGCAATATATGCCATGGAGCCTGCAGCACATCTCCCACAGTTCCTCAGTTCATGAACGCACTGTTGGGTTTTGGGTCCCTAAGAAGTTGTCTTTTCTGAACTCTACCTCAAAGGTTCAAAACATTGGTAATGTCTCCTCCCTTCAAGATTCTCACCTTGTAGCATTAAACAGTTTTTGGTGCTTCATGATGTGCCTTTTTGGTATAAGATTCTCTCTCGGTGTAACAGGCCTTGGACGTGCTCTTCTTGTTGGTCAGTCTTCAGGGGGCTGGAGAGGGGCATGGAGAGGGGCATACTGTCATGCCCGCGTCACTGGCGCACGCATTAGCAACCATCATGGACTACTTGGTACTCATTTATCCTCCTAATACTCCTTGAACAACTCCTTTTCACGCCTTGGTCTTTTATTTCTATTTGCTCAACGTTGGTTCTTTCTTATTTTATTCAATTAACTACATTTACCATAATGCACCTGGCTGCAGTCCTCAATTCCTGGCTATTCTCATTCATCGTTATTGGGACCACAATCCCCAGAAGCCCTAGCGACCAGTGCCGCTTCCATCTGCTCAGGACCAGAGAGGGAGGAGGCAGATTGTCTTCAGGTGTGCTGCTCCAGGTGCTGTCAATTAGCCTGCCTCAGAACAGGGCAGGGCTGTATATAAGGAGCTGCCTGCAGGAGCACAGTGTCTTGCATCTTGAGATCTCCCCGCTCCTGTTTGCCTTGACCCGCTACTTTGTATGCTGTTCCTGTTGCTGCATTATCCTGTTTTGATCCAGTGCCCTTTCTGGGCTCCCTGCCTTGCAGCCGATCTCGCTCTGCTGCCTTCTACCTACAGCCCTTGTCCTCTGGGCTCCCTGCCCTGCAGTCTGCCTCACTCCGGCTGCCTACGGTCCTTGCCCTCTGGGCTCCCGGCCCTGCAGCCTGTCTCACTCCGGCTGCCTACAGTCCTTGTCCTCTGGGCTCCCTGCCCTGCAGCCTGCCTCACTCAGACTGCCTACAGTCTTTGTCCTCTGGGCTCCCTGCCTACAGCCTGCCTTACTCCAGCTGCCTACAGCCCTTGTCCTCGGGCTCCCTACCTTGTAGCTTGCAACCCTCTGCTGTCTCCGAGCCCTTGTCCTCTGGGCTCCCTACCTTGTAGCCTGCACCTCTTTGCTGCCTACAGCGCTTGTCCTCTGGGCCCCTTTCTTGCAGCCTGTTCCCTCCGCTGCCTACAGCCCTTGTCCTCTGGGCTCCCTGCCTTGCGGCTTGCTACACTCCTCTGCCTTACAGCCTGTTTTACACATAGCTGCCTACAGCCCTGCTCCTCTGGGCTCCCTACCTTGCGGCCCTCTTCTTTTGGGCTCTCTGTCTGTCGCCTACTACTAATCTCTCTCTGTCCTGTTCTTCTGGACTCCCTGCCTTACAGCCTACTACAGTCCTCCGCAGTCCTCTACAGTTTGCCTGCACCTAGTGCCACTCTTGACTGCAGACCTGCTTCCTACTTTGCAGCCCTTCTGTTTTCCTGACTGCTGCTCCCTTGTTTTCTTCCTCGAGTCCTCTGTACTCCACCTTAGGTTATCTACTTCAGTCTAACTGCCTTTCCTTCATTTCCTTCTGCTAGATTGCTCATTGACTTCCTTTTCGATGGATATATCTGTTCTTGTCTTCTCATGTGTCTTATGTAATCCCTTTGTACAGAGCTTGCCTGTTGGTTTCCAGCAGGCAACCTCTGCCCCTTCCCTTGTCCCGTTTTCAGTGTTACAGACACCCACTGCTGATGTTCCCAGCCATGAGCATACAGCGTGGGCCTCTGTTATAGCAATCTGTGCAGAAGGCTGGAGTTTCCTAAGGTTCGTGGAACACTCTTTCCCATTTCAGCATACACCCCAAGAGGGAATCCAGTTTGTTTGTACCTTTGTATCTTTTGCCCCTTTTTGCTCACTGCTACAGTTTCTTACTCTTCTTTCTTGTTGAACTTCCTGCTGTGTGTGCTTATCTGCTACCTTACTTCAGCACAGCCACCCAAACCCTGCCTGGGTACCCTGTGCCACTCTTGACAGAGTGCCATTCCTGACACATGGTTTCACCGGCTGTGTCTGTGGAAGGGGAAGCCGGGGCTATATTAGAAAACCCCGCTTCGGATTTGCGTTCAGAACTCTGTGCGTCAACCTGTAGGGCGAGGTCTACTAATTCAGTGTGCTGTGTAGGCAGAGAGGGAAAGACTGCCATAGTGTCTTTCATGGAGTTACTTAATCCCCTATAGAAGACCACAGCCTTTTTTGTCTCAGGCCATGAGGTCTCGACAGCCAACTGATTGAACCTGGTGATGTATTCTATGAGAGAGCCTTTTCCTTGGGTAAGGTCCAACAACTCAAGATCGCGGGACTGGGCCTTATGCCGGTTATCAAAAACATGAGTCATACCTGTCACTAGCAGCTCAAAATCGTAAAGAGCAGGACTGTCATTTTCGAGTAGAGGGTTGGCCCAAGCTGCAGCAGTATCAGCTAAATGGGATAAGGTATTTGCCGCCTTTGTGGTGGAATCGGGGAAGGCCAGGGGTCTACAGAGAAAATACAATTTACATTGGTTGAGGAACGTGTGAAACCTCCTGGGGTCTCCATGAAATCTTTCTGGGGCTGCTAGTGGAAATGGAGTGGGTACAATTACAGGAACTTGTGGTGCGGCAGTGGGGACAACGGGTTGTACTGTCGGGGGTTGGGCAGCGGCATCCCCAAACTCAGCGTCAGCGGGTAAGAGGTGCTGAGTGCTTTGAAAGGAGTCTAGGCGCAGGTGTATAGCCGTATTGGCGGCTGCCATATCTGCCCTCAATACTGTGATTGCTTGCACCAATGCAGCCACGGAGTCATCTGCTGCGGCCTCCATACTCATCACGACCATAGGGGCTTCATAGTCTGTCAGATCTTGCTGTGTCGTGAAGAGTATAAGAGCCTCTGTCCCCAAGCTCCCCACAGAGAAAGGCAACAACACTCTCTGTGCGAGCCTTGAGGCCACAGGTGTGATTGTTGTTCACAGGAAGCAGGCGCCGCCGAGGACCCCAAGACTGTTGGAAGGAAGCCAGGTATTAGCACAAACAGGCACAGTACAATGATATCAAGCGTTTAATTCTATACAGAAAAAGCGCTTACCTAAACCCAGTAGGGATGAGCTTGGGAATCAGGAGCTGTCGTGCAAGGGGGCGCGTGAACAGTGACTTGAAGCCTGGCACCAGATGGTAAGTGCCGGCTACACACACCTGGATGATGCTTCAAGGATTCGTGGCACTTGGAAAGACGTGGAGCACTTGGAAAACACCAGCAACAGTTCAGGGTTAATACGAGAGCAAGTCCAAAACAGTCCAAAGGTCGAATTCGAGTACCGGTAGAGTGACGACAAAACCAGGGGAAAACGAGGCAGCAATCCGTAATTCGTTGTCAAAAGGTCAAAAAATCAGAGTATCCATGCAGAACCAATGACAGAACCAGGGAGTAAAGAAATGGCAATCCGAAGTCCATGAGCCGAGGTCTTAAATCTGTGAAGTCTTGAGTCAAACGCGGAACAGTGTTGCGAGAAAACAGCTGTGAAGCAACGAGCGTTTGAAATGTCTGGCTTTTATGAATGGCTCCCAATCACGTGAGCGGAGGTTAGAGCACGTGGTCTGGGAAGTGTCCCGTAACCAGGAAATGATCGCAATCGGCTGATCCTGCCTGCTCATAACCTCCACGGCAGTTGCCAATGCAGGCGAGGGACCCAGTGAGGTCGCCTTCCGCCCCTGCCTCGGGACAAGGACTGTTCACGCGACCCTCAAACCACAGGTAACGTGTTACTGCTAGGAACTGGGGGTGCCTTGGAGAACCTAGCGGTGCTACGTGCCGGGGAATCTATGGGAGTCCGGGCGTTACTACATCTGTTGGCATGAGCAATGTGCATGGCGGTACCCTTTCTGCTGCGCATGACAGGCAGGATATAAACCCCTGACCAAAGGGAACCCCAGGGAGCCAGCCTCGAAGCAGGGAAAAAGCACTTGGCACCAAAAAACCCTGCTCTAAAAGTTCTGCAGTTGAACGGATGAAGTCCTTGGAATTGGAACAATCTCCAGTAACTCGGAGGTCGGGAACGAGAATGGAATCCGACAGGAACAGATTCACTAATGAGGCAGCATTCAGGTGGAAGTCTGAGCAGTGTATGAGCCACAGAGGGGACCTGGGGATACTCGGAAGAAAAGGTGGAAAACGGAATAAAGGGGAAAGAATGTCAAGCGTGACGGCAGTGCGAGAGAAAGGAAAATACAGACATGGACACGTATGAAAACCTGGCCCGTTGCACAGCAACCAAAGAGAGGTAAGCGGGAGAGCCGATGAAAGGATAGTAATTAGACGTACGGATAGAGCGGTAACAGACAAGACGAGACTCGATGAAAATAGAGCCACAGAGAAGCAATAGTGGCGAACATACGAAGGCTAGACTAGACAAGGCAACAGTAGGCAAAGAGAAAAAAGGCCGGTATAAGAGGAAATCTTGCACAGG
This sequence comes from Ambystoma mexicanum, assembly GCF_040938575.1. Lineage (NCBI taxonomy): Eukaryota > Metazoa > Chordata > Amphibia > Caudata > Ambystomatidae > Ambystoma > Ambystoma mexicanum. The sequence continues at coordinate 1,565,240,120 of NC_090937.1, read as the reverse complement.
GAAATATCATAGCGTGCTGTAGAGAAACAGCTAGGAGAGCTGCAGCGGGTACCAGGAAGTAAGACACAACGCCCCGAGCTGTGGGTTTGGCTCGTTGTTATAGCAACCTTACTCGTGGTGGCCATGTTGGGAGAGGACTAGACCGCATGCGTTTCTTCTCAGATAGCTGTTCTCCATACCTGATTTACGGCGAGTGATACAGTGTATCCTCCATGCATGCCACAAGCGCCAGGGCTGCCGCATGACACTTTCTCTTGCAGCTTATCGGCACTCGCGTAACCTTCACCCCTCGGCTACTGTTGCAAGCATTTCAATTAAACACAGACTGGGTTTTCTTTGCTGCTCTGAACTCACCAGTCATGTTAAGATGCTTTCCTCTTTCATGCCTCTGAATTAGGAGTCAAGGTTGTTAGTATTTCATAGGGCCAGTGCCATTATGAAACCAGTTTATTTTCAGTGGTAGGTAAAAGAACCAGAACATTCTGACCTATGAAAATATTCTAAGATTTACCTTTTTATCGTAGGCAGGTTTCTGTCGTGTTTGCGCTTTTTCCATTTGAGTATAAACTGACTAGATTCATGTGTTCTCTTAACCGGGTGGCTGTCTGTGAAAGAGGTATTGGTGCTTCTCCACTTTCTTCCCATGTTTTCCTGAGTATATCTAAGACATCTCTTGGTTCTCTACCATACAGAAATTCAAAGGGGGAGAGTATAGTAGATGCTTGAAGGGTCTTTCTCACGGCAAACAGGTGTCATGATTCCTGCCCCTCATGTCCCCAGCCCTCCAAGATGTCAGGCTGGAGCCAGGCCACGATCACCTACATGGCCCTCAAGGAACTCTCCATCCCTCCAAAGACCCACTTGGAGTCAGACTTGGCGCTTGTGGCACCAGACTCACTCACTCCCATCGGATAACATTGGGGATTGGACTTGTAGTGCATTGATGGGGACACGATGGATGCCCCCACATATTTCGGTTCCCAGAACTGCATGTGCAGTCTAGTCTTTTGGGTGTGGTTCAGGCCAGAGACACCTGGGATACCCGGAGACTATTTAAGCCATGCCCAGGCTGAGAAACATGCTTTGTGTTTTCTGCACCTGCAGCGTGACACTCACCGTGTTCGGATCGGTCTCCAGTAGGCCTGCATCTTTCTTCTGCGCTCAGCTCCTGCAAGAACAAGAACGCTGTTAGGAACAGCCTTACCTTGTGGCGCTTCTGCCCATCATTCATCGCTCCTTCTGTTCTGCGGGCATCTTCGGCGGTGTCATTCCCATCCTGGCACACCGCTTCCTAAGGAAAAGGGAAAAGTACAGTAAAAAGGCATTAGTAAGCATTCAGCAAATCTTTGCTTATTTTTAAAGACTGCACAAGCTTCAAACGCTTACCTGAATCCCAGCCACTCTGGGGGAACTCTGTCTCCGGAACTTCTCATCCATCTGCAAGAGGGAAAAGTCACTCCAGGTTAGCGTGGAAACATCTAGAGGCGCCGCATACCGCGCTTACTCGCCGAATTTCTTCTTCATAACCGGCATTGAGGCTGAAAACGTCACGGCACCTAAAAGACACCGAAAAAGAACTCAATTCAATACAAATACGAAAGGTTCACATCGCGCATCGCTCTCTCACTCACCTTCAGCGCTACTCATCTCAGCAGCACGTCGCCATATCCGGACGCCGGCCATCATCTAATAAAGGAAAGGAACGAAGTTGGAGAACTGTTCAAAAGCCTCATTATACTTAACTGTCGGACTCTTGCCAGTGAAGTAACTAGGCAACAATGAGCCCGCATCAATCAACGCGCCCCTGTGCTGAAAGCAGGACGGAGAGCACACTTTCCAAGAAAACAAGGTGAGCTGTGGATCAAAGGGAAGGTTTGGACCCCGGGGAAGAAGGGGTTCAAGCACACAGAGACAATAGGGAGTTAAACTCTACCAATCCTGTGTTTCAGGCCCAGTCTCCAGTTGAGTAGACTCCAGGGAAGGGTTCAAGGTCGTAACAGGTAAGAACAGGCTAAGTAACGTCCCCGTGGATACCAGGTGAGCGTTACAACAGGGCCCATGCGACCATGTGGTTCCAATCTTTCCCATCCTCGTCTACTAACTTTCTTAGAATCATCTTGAGGGTCTTATTAAATCTTTCTACCAATCCGTCCGTTTGTGGATTGTAAACCTAGGTTCTTAAGGTTGTAATATGTAGCAATTCCTTTATTTCACCCATAAGCTTACTCCAAAAATGTGGCTCCTGGTCAGTTAGAATTTCTTAGGGGAATCCAACCCTAGAAAAGAACAGTAGGAAATGCTTTAAGATTTGTTGGATGGTTTTATTTCTCATGGGGAAAGCTTCTGGGTACCTGGTGGTGTACAACAATCACAAGAACAAATTTGCTCCTCAACGTAGAAGGTTTTTCTTTTTACCAGTCTGTTTATTATTTTCATTAAAAAAAGAAAACAGAATAGACACAAGCATAGGTACAACTTTAGCATAATGCAGCAGTAGTCCGTAGAACTGTATTAGCATAGGGGCACACCTATCCCAGGATGCCAACAATTTACATTGGTCAACAGGGAGATTCAGGGTTAAAGCCTTCCATCCTGTCCATTCCCTCAGCCCTCACCCTCCCACACCACTGCCCCCATAACTTTAAAAATATTTGGGGGCAACCCCTTGCCCTGTACACTCTTCTCACCAGGGCTAAACAACGGTCCATTTGAGCAACCCACTGGCTTAGTCTCGGTCGCTCCACAGAGACCCAGGATGCTCCAATAAGTCTCTTGGTCAGCCCCAGTGCTACCGCCAAGAACGATTATTCATGTTTCATGAATCCAGTGTCCTCCCATAGCCCCAGCAAAGCCAGTTTCGGTTCCATAGGCACTTGGCCACCCTTCACAGAGAACAGCTTACACATGCATTTCCCCCAGAAGACTTGAATCTGTTCACAATCCCAGAGTGTGTGATGGAAAGTACTGCCTTCCCTCACGCATGTGAGACATGCATCGCTATCCACCATGACCCACCTGGCCAGTGCAGTATGGGAGTAACATACCATATGGCGGATTTTGAATTGGACTAGCCGCAGCCAGGCCACTATTCCCACCTCCCTCGGAAACATCAGAGCCTCCACCCATTCTTCCAGTTCCAAATGCCCCAAGTCTCGCCCCCATTTCTACCTAAGGCAGACAAGTTCTGTGGTCCCAAAAGCCAGGAGCACCTGGTACAATGTGGACATAACCTTAAAAGGGATGGCAGATGGGAGCAGGTTGGCCTCCAAAGGGGAACTCTTTGAGACCTCTAAAGAGCCGGAAAATTGGGCACTCATGGCGTGCTAATTTGTGCATAGTGAAATATCTCCCCTGCCGGCAGGCCATATTGCCCTTGTAACTCTTCGAATGATTGAAGGCGTCCCTCCTGTATTATATCCGATAGGGTGTCTATTCCCTTCGCTGCCCAGCTCTCAAAAATGTCAGGGGCTCCGTCAGATGAGCTGCTCAAGGGTCAGTTTTCTACCCCACCCAATGTCCTGATGCGCCTGTACCCACACCTGACATGTATACCGTGTCAACCCAGGAAGAGTCCCTCCCTGTCTGGTCCCCCCGTACAGTACCTGTCTGGGTGACCCATCCTTCTGCGCTCCGCTGCGATGTGAGGGAGCCAAGGGTCCCCATGTAGCCAGTCATTTGCAACAACTAGCTGTCCTGCCCAGTTGTACCTGTGCAGGTTGGTTAAGTCTATGCCTCCTTCCCACACTGACCATTGCAGCGTCCTCAATGCCACTCGTAGCTGTCCCCCACCCCCCCCAGGGATCTCTCGATTTCTACAAAGACCTTCTTTGGAATCGGGAGTGGGCATTCCGCAGGATATAAAGGAATTTGGGAAGTGTAAGCATCTTAAAAAGGGCTGCCTGGCCCAATAAGGTCAGTTGGAGGGATTGGCAATGTGTAACGTCCTGCGTGAACTTATTCGCCACCAGGGATATATTTAGCTGGTTTAAGTCAGACAAGCATGGGCTGAGTGGATACGCAGGTATTTGAAGCCTGAGGCTGCTATTGTGTATGGACATTCCTGCAGAAGCATTGTCATGACTCCTTGCACTGGGAAGAGAACTGATGTTATGAAAAGGTACAATACTTTACTGTTTCTCACTCAATTATGTCCCAAGCAAGGAAAACACAGAAACAAGGGTCTCTCACCTAGGGTTGCAGCAAGGATGGCGGTTGGTAATGTGAATGGAATACCCAAATGGAGACTGAGGCTTTGTATCTTCCTTCAGATGAGAATAGAATCCCCCTGAGAAACCCCAGACGTCCCGGCACGAGAGCTAGATCACTGGAAGATTCCCAGGGAAACCCTCTTGGGGAATAAAACTCTGAGGAGCTGCTAGTGTGCGTAGGCTCCATGAGACGTCCCAGTGATGTAGGTTACGCTATCCCGGGAGTCCGGTGATGGATCGGGTGTGTCTTTAAAGGATCTGATCCAGGCCTGAGGTGTCGAGATGACGAATAAGAGAGAGTGAAACAAAGAGATTAATATAGGATCTGCTTGATAAGAGAAAAGAAAATTCGAGAGCTGAATTCTCACCACACAATCCGATTGTACAGAGTTCTTGGAGTTAGTACAACGGAGGACCAGATACAAGCAGGAGTACTAAGTATACTGGATAAGGCAAGGTAAGTAGAAGATAGTTAACAGACAGTGTGTAGTGTTAATGGGGGAAACATTAATCCGAGAGGAATGATGTGAGAGAATGTCTACCTTGAATCGTCAGAGACCGGCTCTACATCACGTGATAATAGGTGTTCCTGGTGTACGAATACAAGAGGCGTCGGATCTATTGTATAGAATGCAGAAAAGATAATAAACCTGCAAGACAAAGAAAATACTTCCTTTCAATATGTAAGGAGGAACGACTGCCTACCGGAACAGACCCTAGGAAACAACACTGGCCGAAAGCAGAGGCAGGATTTACAATCCTCCGACGTGAGCTGCTTCTGCAGCTTCGGTCGAAACTGAAACTGGATGGCACCGAAGCGTCCTAAACCAACAGACACGACAAAATAAGTTTCTGCAAGGTCCAACCAAGAAAATGAAATACAAACAGGAGGCAAGTCAAAGCCAAGTCAAAGTAGTAGGAGACGAGATTCCCTAACACGGACTCACGTAGCGTTCGCCAGCTCCTTGGAGAGTAGCAACGCGTCTTCTTCCGGGATCTGCATGTTGATAAGCAGAAGGAGAATTGACCCGGAAACGTCACAATGTATTCTGGGGCTCAACGACTAGAATGCTGCATACACTGCAGCGGTCTGTGAAAACTGCCATGTTGTAATCAGGCGTAACTTTGCGAATAACGCGGATAGCCGTTACAACTGACTTTTGCCAGTTTATTTTGAACTTGCTAGAGCTTTGGTATCCCAGTAGTATTCAGTCACCGCCAGGCACAAAACTGTTGGGTTGCTCATTTGCATTAGAAGGTCATCTGCGGAGTGAGACCTCCACCAAGGGCCATATGAATCACACCCAATCCCCGCCTTTCACTGGGCTGTATCGCTAGTGGTTCTATCGCAAGTATGAACAGCAGCAGCATAAGTGGGCTTCCCTGCCGTGTGCCACGCCACATCCCAGGGTGAAGGCCTTAGAGGTAATCCCATTCATTCATTCACATCACACCCACTCTGACAGCACAACTACAGTCTAGTGTCGGGCATTCAAACATAGTTACACCCGGCAACTTTTTCCAGTTCCTCACTAAGCGTTCGGCACTTCGGCAGTCAGCAAGCAAGCCTCTGGCAGTGAACACCGAGAGATTAAGAGGTAGGCGGACGCACACTCACGCTTTTGCAAGCCACAAAGAGATATATCAAAATGCTTCTAGTCACTAACCGCTAGTCTCCATTCTCAAAAAACAGACACACGGCAGACTTTGCATCAGCTGCATCCATCTCGCTAACATCGCGGCGACCGATATCAATGAACAGGCACACATCCCATTGTGCATGAAGGTAACAGCGTTTCTCAGCCCGTTTCAATTTCATACGTGAAATTGTAGGTTTGTTAAAAATCAAAGCTTAAGACCATTACCGGAAAAAAAAGGGAAGTGTTTAAAAATTTTAAAAATTAAATCAACATCTAACGCTGCACACTTAGTGAGCATGCATTACTTTTTATAAATTAAATGAAAAGTATACTTCAAAATTCTTTTTGAAAATAAGCAGTTAAAGCTTACATTTTCATTTCAGTCACCTCAACTGCGAGCTCCCACAGTTACAACAATTGAATTCGGTCTACATGGTCACCCAATTCGATGCCACACACGGCTACAAAGTAATTGCAAGGTCAGTGTCAACAGTTGCACGTGTACATTTATAGAGATTCCCACCTGGTTTTTAAGACGCCACTAACATGTTCTTTTGTGTTTTTGGTTTTTAGTTCAACCATTGTGCCCCCGACATTTAATCTGTGGTGCCACCACTCATCGTCCTGAAGACGGGTCCAGCACACTTCTCATAGCAGTTCAAGTCAGCTATAGAGTGTTTTGTAAAAACATCTGCTGGCACCCAGAAACACATTTCTCTGTGTCGACAGAGTCAAGGACAAACTAATAAGAATTGAGGATATATGAAATGTCTATACCACACTTTTACTAACCTCACAACACTGTCTAAATATGGCGACTGTGGTGGTTGTTTTTTGGTTAGGAAAAAATGTTGATTTCTACAACATGTTTTTATGTTCTGTGTAAACAAAATGCATTGTTGTTTTTTAACGTGTTTTTTCATGTACTAATTAAATTATGTCTATCTCTATTTTTTCCTGTCTGGATCTATTGACCGACATGATTGTTAACACTTGGTGCAACTAGACACACCTAGCACGTGTGTAGGCGGGTAGCTGTTCTTAGTGGCATTCCTGTATTTACATGTTTGCACTTGGTCCTCAGCCACACAGCCCCCTAAAAAAGAGGACTTTTCTAGCTCTAATTGCTTGATTAACTACAAGCTACAACCATCAAATAATAACAATACAGTCCTAGTAGAGTCTAGTCAAAATAAAAGGACCTATACTAAAAAACCTAATGCCAATCCTTACCGCTAATTTACAAATAAGGTGGGGTAATGTTCATGAAAAAGAAAGAAGCGTTCACAGAAATGATAAATCGGGATATTCAGGCTGTTGGCCTCCCTTCCCCACCTTTTCAGCACGGGACAAGGTGGTTCACTTGAGCATAGCACTCTCTTGGGGTTCTTCGGCATGAGGACACAGTTCCATTACAAGCATCAGGGTCTTCTACTCCGAAGTCTCTTAAGTTAGTAAAAGTCTCTTGTTTCAGAGGGCCTGATGAATCAAACAAACAAAAGGTTCCTTTCCAAGTAATCAAGTAGGGCGATTCACTCTTCACCCTGGACACCCTTCAGCCGGACTCAGATCCCTTTTCCTTCCACCATTCCTTCTCGGTTGACTCACGGTTCACCCCGGATCTCCTTCAGATGGGCTGAGATTCCCTTTTCACAATTAGGTCCACCCCCAGGAACTGGATCCAAAAGCGATGGCCGTGTCCTGGCCACCTAGATGATCCCCGGGGACTAGCGGGTGAGACAACTTCAAGTTTCTGACAGTGGTAAACTCCTGTCTTGTCTACATTGTAAAAAGAGCTGGTGCAACGGACCGACTACCTTCTCCCCCAGTCTCTTCCACGTCTCGACCGGGAACCCATTGGGCCCTGGCACTTTACCCGTCTGTAGCTGCGTGATCGCAGTTGAGATTTTATCCTATGATCTCTGATATGTCAGCCTCCATACCCAGAACCTGTTGCATGGTGAGCCTCGGGAGGGGTGCCAGGTCTAGTGCATTCGGCTCGTTCCCCACAGGGACCCCCTGCCCGGGACTATATAGCGCCTCATACTATTGTGCAAAGACCTCAGCAATATCTGAGTCGCTAGTCAGTTCCTCTCCTATGTGTTGCATAGGGGCACACATATCCTGCCCCTTTATCCCTCCTCTCGATCCAGGCCAGCATTTTGCCTGCTTTGTGTATTTGTCTTTGCCTTGCCCAGTGCACCTCCCTGGCCTTATCCAGTGCCACATTGCGCAGTGTTTCCTGTGCCGTAACTAGTGCCGACTTGGCCACCTCTGACTTAGAGGAGAGAAATTCCTCCTCTGCCTGCCGTGCTGCTCTCTCCGCCACCTCCACCTCCACCTCCGCCACCTCCACCTCCACCTTCTGTACATGTTCCCTGCACTTAGCTGCCACCATTTAGAGCGCTCCCCCCCCTCAGAGAAGCCTTATAACCCTCTGTTAGGAAAGATTTCCATTTATGTGTAATTTTCCTCCAGATGTCTACCCCCCAACTTTTTGCTGTTGTCTGACCATCCTAGCCTGACTTTTCCCAGCCCTATGCTATACTCCGCTGGTTTTTCACTCACTTTGTTATGGAGAAACTGACTTAAATGCCCTTAAAAGACAGTCGGTACTGGGAGACTTTGGGCCTCATTACAAGTTTGTCGGCAGCCTTGCTGCCGACAAACTTGCAAATTATTCCGGCCCCAGGCCATGGTGAAATACAGGGCCATTACAACCCTGGCGGATCCTGTATTTCCCCTTTGCCAGGTGCCAGAAGCTTTTACTCCCCATTCCCATTTGAGCCCGATAGGGCTCAATGGGAAACGGAGGCCGGAAGCACTGGCACCATTCAGAATGGTGCTGGTGCTAACAGCATGTCTCCTAGTAGGTGCCGATACGCCCGCCAGGTCAGACCTGACAGGCAGGAAGGCTCCAGCGAGCAGAACTCATAGTTTGCCGGTCCAGTAACAACGGTACTGGCAAGCTTACTGGTACCGTTGTTACCGGACTGGCAAACTTGTAATGAGGCCCTTTCTTTCCCTTAGTCTTTCACTTTGTTGCTAGTTTTTAGCAACATGTTAACAGTGCACAAAGTACCTTACAGTACCGTGCGCTGGGGTCTACGTTTACTTTTTAAGGCCCTAGACACCCTCGAAGGATTTTTCGGTAGAAGTAGAAAAGTGCATTGGACAGAGATGGTGGCAGCTATTATTTTTTTATATATTTTTAACCTTTTCTTGTGGTCCATATTGCGTTTACCGCGCCTGGCCCAGGACAGTGGCTTGGCTCCAAAATGGCCGTTCCAAAAGGTCCTTTGTTTTGTCCTTTAGCCATCATGTCCCTTTGCCTTCCCCAGGTCGAGCAGACCAGGAAAACTCTCATTTGGTTATGCAGATCCCAGCGCAAACTGAAGCTTTTGCAGGCTTCTGCATGACTTTTGTGTGTGCCTCTAGGATGTGGGCTAGACTGTCTAGTTCCAATGCACATCCTGGGTGCCAGGATGTGAGGTGGGCTGGGAATGATTGGGACCACCGTGGTCTGTGATTGGTCCACATCTGGGATGGCTGTATCTGAGCAGATCTCTCATTGGGTCCTCTTTGTTTTGGCGTGAAAGAGATTCTGGATAAAAGAAGGCCCCTTACACCCATACCAGGTCGATCTCTTGAGTTTTCACTGAACCTAGGATAGGAGCCAAGTATCCTGAAACCAAGACGCAGAGCTGAGTAACTGCTGGTGACTCGCTGGAAGGTTTGGCACCCTGAGCCCGCTGTTGTCCCGTTGGACCCCCTGTTTCTGATCGAACTTAGGTCTGCAAAGGTGCTTCGACTATTCTCGGCACCTCAACCTTAACCTGTAAGCAAGGCTTTTTTGAAAGTATTCCTGGACCGCTCAGTGAACTGACCAGCTTGCATGGGACCTTTACCCTGGACCCGCTGCCGTCTCGAGTTGACACTTAAGAATTTGGAGACTGTAAGCTCTCTGTATAAGGAACTCTCCCGCCTAGTTTCGTACACCTAGCATTCCTAAGTCTGGAATTAGGAGAGTATGCCTGAATCCAGGCATACGCGGTCACCGTGAAGCCCTGCTGTGGTGACAAACTTTGTGGCTGCATTGCTGAGCCACTCATCTTTATCGAGGTAGCCTGTGCTGCCGAGCTATTCCTAACTCTTGGATCCTGTTCTGCCCTCTTGGGGAGACCCTCCTCGAATAGTGGGAACTTATTCTTCAGTGCCTCAGCCGCCTTCCTGAGCTAGTACAGGCCCTGCAAGAGACCCATTTTGGCTCAACCGCACGATTGCGTGGATCAGCACCGAAAGTACTTTTTGAGCACAAGGCTCCACTCATCGTAGGAACTGGACTACCTCTTAATTAGGGTTTGATAAGTGAAGGACTACCTAAATAATATTTGCACTGTTTTCTCCATTTCTTCACAGGTTGTGGACCCTTACTGTGCACTATTTCTTTAGGCCATTGGTAACTGTATATATGTTATAGTAGTGTTGTGTTTGTTTAGTTATTAATGCTATTTCCTTTGTGTTTGATTTAAACAGCCTTTAATAAATGCATATGTATTTTTGACATATACGCCTGACTGAGAGTAATTTGTAGTGTTTAGTGTGTGTGCTCATTGTGGGCTTTCGATCACCCTCATCCCTTCTGAGACCCAGTCTTAACCGCCGCCAATGCTACCTTGATTGGTCTGGCTTGTCCATAAGGTTACCCTGCTCCAAGAAACTAGGCTGGCCTTCTGAACCTCTGCCCACCAGGTCAGAGTTCAGAAATCCATTTTAACACCATCCCACAGCCTGGCCTGTCTGGGCTGTTGACTGTCCCTGTGTTCAGTTCAAAGTACCCCCCCATGAATTCAGGGTCATTGAGGTAATACGTTTTGAGACGCCATCTCCTACCGGGCCTGCTCATCCCACTCTTTAACTCCATAACTAACAGGAAGTGGTCTGATATCTCTCTGGCCAAGAATTGGGCAGACAGCAGCTTGTGGGTTGTGTCAGATTGGACAAAAGAAAATTATCGATCCTTGGCACAGAGGCGTGTATCCCTTGAGACGAAAGAGTAACCTCTCTCCCTTGCATGCAGCCACCTCAATGTATCCACCCACACTAGGGCCTCTGCGGACGAGTGCAGTTTGGTACATGCCTTCACGTTCCTAGTGCCAGCATATGTCCTGTCTAAACCCTTTGTCCATCACCTCACTGAAATCCCCCTGCATTATCCAAATGTCCACATGTGTCTGCAGTGTAAGCCCCTGAGCTCGGACAAAAAGTTGGATGCGAGCGGTGGGGGCGCATATACTGCGACTAATCCACAAAATGCTCTCCACGGCTCCCCCCTTGCCAGAAAGTAACGCCTGCTGAGACCAGACTTCACCTATTTAAGCAGGACTGGACACTCTTATGTAGGAGTATGAGCGTTCCCCGGAACCTCCTTGCAAGGCCTGCGCGGAACGGCATCCTCTAGTTGGATCTGAGAAAAAATGTGCACTGCCAGGTGTGTCTCAGTGAGAAATACAATATCAGGGGAAACTGTAGCACCAACCTTCTTTTTACACTTGACCATAGCGCATTAACATTCCAGGTTATCACAGTGACTTTCCCATTATGATCCATCATCCCAGAGAACCTGGACCTTAACTTGGATTAAGCCCCCTGTCCCGTTGGCATCCCCCCCACCCAGTCTCCCGTGAGCACTCCCCTTTTCATGCCTTGTTCATGTCAAGGGTCCTTATGCACTGTGTGCCTTGAAAACCCAAATTCAACCATAAGTAAGCCAACAACGGTTGACAAACTCCCCTTCCTGTACTCCTCCACAACCTGAGGCATCTGTTACCCTAACACTGCACCAAATGGGGGCGAGGTCAACCATCTGTGGGGTGTACGCTTTTGCCATTTTGTGTGAGCATCCATTACCGATCAGCAGTCGTTGTGTGAAAGTCATTGTGGGGTATGGGTCGGCACCCTCCCAGTCACCAAGTCATCCATTGTCTGCTGCCCCAAGCACAGGCTCCAGGGGCACAGACTGACCTACTCCCTGTGAGTCAAACAAGACTGGGGAGAGTCCAGATCAGGCTGTTGTCGGGGCCACTCATCCTGCGGCTGATGTCCAGGAGATGACAGTACGTGCGTCTCCAGCCATACCCATTCCTGCCTCAGATTATTGAAAATGTGCACACTACCCTCGTGATATACTGAGTTGCGCCGAGAAGGAAAGAGCGTACTTCATGGCAAGTGAGTGCATCTTCCTCTTGACGTGCTTTTTGAACCTCCCTAGTATAGTCTGGGAAGAAGCCAATCCGATAGACGTTATACGTGATGGGGCCGGTAGCATGCACCATTTTCAGCAATGGGTCCCAGTCCCGGTAGTTCAGGAGTCGTGCTATGATGGTGCGAGGGGGCACCCCAGGGGTTGGACGGCCTGCTGGCAACCTGTGTGCCCTATCCACAGAGAAGAACTTGGAGAGTTTCTTTGGAGCGAAGAGGTCCGTGAGCCATCGCTCCAAGGAGAGCTCCATGCTGGGCCCCTCTTCCTTTTCTGGCACTCCGAGGATGCGAAGGTTATTATGAAGTGCTCTTCCTTCCCTGCATTCTGCCCTATTTTCCAGGTGTCTAAGATTCTGTGACAGTTGACAGCTGCTTTTCCATTCGCTTAATGGCGTCCTGCAAGCCCAAGATGCGCTGCTCTGCTTCCCCGGCCCTTGAAGTCAGGTTCTGTATGTCTTGCCAGAGGAAGGACACTTCCGGTGAGAGGCAATCAATAGGCGAATTACCTTGGCGTGGGGGCGGGATTTGGCAGAGTTTCTGGATCTGTGAGAGTTCACAACGCGAATGGCTGTGCCTGGTTAGCCTTGTATTCCTCCCTCTGCTTAAGTGTGGTTGCCAGGCACTCCCCCAACAGCAGGCTGTCTCTCAGGATATGTCACAGTGTCCCTAAATGTTAAAGGACATTTGTACCGCGCACTATCACTGCCGGAGTGGCCCCCTGGCACACTGGCGGCTCTGAAAGAGGAAGGGAGGGTGAGTTAGAGGAAGGAAGCAGGAAAAGTGCAAGAGAGCAGTGATGTGCTGTTAACGGCCTCAACCCGGTGGGTCCGTTGGCTGGGCCTGGGGTGTTTGCGGCCAGTAGTCGTTGTGTACTGTTGTGGAAGTCTATGTGTTTTTTTTGGTTTGTTGTTGCAATGTAGTGAAGTTTGTGCGGTTTGTTGTGCTGTAGGTTTGTGGTTGTGATTGGTTTGGAGTTTGAGAGGTGTGTGCAGAGGGTGAAATTGTTAGTGGAATTTGTTAGTTGGTATCTCTATCCTGAATTGAGGCGCTGGGCTTGCATAGCCTCCCCTGATGTGCCTATGTCCTCATCTGGGCCCATCTTGCATTCAAGGGCCCTTTCACATCTGGCCCCCACCTCCACCAGGCTCCCTCATAACCTCACCTGTCCTCCCTTCCTACTCCTGTGGCCAGTGCACCTGCCGATGTCCACCGCTCAGCTAGTGTGGTGATTGCCAGTATCTCGACAATTCAAATGACACTTTGGTACCTGGTAGCAACTAAGAGGGTGGGGCGAAGATGTTGGTGGGATTGGCTGGGGTAGTTGACTCTGTCTCCATGGGTGTCACCTGTGTTTCAGTCTATCCGTTGTCACCCGTCCCGGTACTGCGGGAACTTCCCTGTCGATTCTGGAGCTGTCCGTTTCCTTTCCAGTTTAGTCATCCTTTTTCTCTGTTGTTTCGGTTTTCAGTTTGAGTCTGTGGTCTTGAAGAACCAGGTTTTTTTTTTTTTTTTTTTTTTAACTTCTTTTTATTGGTTTTACAACATAAAAGGAATGGGAGAGAACAGACAAAACAGAAACAAAAGTCACCCTCCCATTTTCCTTTCCCCCTTCCTCCCCCCCTCCCTCTCCCCAAAGGCTGCCGCAGTATGTTCGTGGTCCGTTGCCGCCTCGGGGCCGGCGCCGGCCGTTGTCAAGTTCGTAGCGGAGGGGCCGGTCTCCCGGTGGCCTCCCTCCTTTCCCTGGGAGTTTCCCTTGGTCTTGTCTTTGCATGTGTTTGCTGGTCTTTCCCAGTTGGATTTGCACTGTTCAGAGTCCGCGCTGGTCACGACCTCGTCTCTTTCTTCCCGTTAGTTCTCTTCCTCTGAATTATGTAGTGCCTCCCGACGTGGGCGGTTCAATTTCTTCGTTTCCTGAGTCGCCTGGATCGCTATTGTCAGTCGTATCATCCTCGCCTCCGCTGCCAAACAGGTCTTGCACCAGGGAGTTCCATGCTTGTAGTCTGGCTCCGCTGTCGCTCTCTCCCCTTTGTGTAGCTCTCGCCCAGACTGCCGTCTCTGCTATTGCCCATTTTTGTAGGTCGGCCCACCATCCTTCCTTCGAGGGGCCTTCGCTCTTGTTCCATGCCATCGCTATGCGGCGTTTCGCTAGTATTGTCATTAAATCCTTCATTTTTGCCACGTGTGTCATCTGCCGGTGCCCCCTTGGGAACAGGCCCAATAGGTATGTTGCTGGCGTTCTTGCTGGCATCCGTATGTCTGCTGTCAACGCCTTTTCTCTCACCGTGTTCCAGAAGTCTGCTATTTGCGGGCACGACCAGAACATGTGCACCATGTCGGCCTGTTCGTCTCCGCACCGCGGGCAGCTCCGGGTTTGTCCTTCTCCCATCTTTGACATTCTCTTGGGAGTTAGATATGCTCTATGTACTATGTATATCTGCAGTTGTCTGAACCTGGCGTTTCTGGACACCTTTTTTGTGTACATGAGGACTTTGTTCCATTCCTCGTCTTCGAAGGGTTGTTGCAGTTCCTCTTCCCACTTCATCCGTGCTGTTAGTGTCTTTTTGTTGGTGTGTCCCAGTATTTGCTCATAGAGTCTGGACACCGTATGACCTCCTTCGGATATATCGTACCATGCCTCTAGTTCCCCTTCGGTGTCCTCAGGCTCTGGCATAGTGCTCCACCTCTTCTTTATTGTCCGAACTAGGCTATTGTGCAGGATGAATTGGCCCCTGTGTACATCTTGTTCGTCCATCAGGGTCTGGAATTCAGCCCACTGTCCGTCACGCCACAGGTCCCCAATTTGGGCCACACCTTTGTCTTCCCATTGTGCCCTGTACGTGGTCAGGCTGGCCACTCGGGTGTCCACCAGCCCCGCCAGTGGGATATGTCTTGAGCAGGGGTCTCGTATGCCCTGTGTCTTCCAGGCTCTTTTCCATAGTGTTCGGCCTAGTTGGGCTATTTTGGGTAGGTCTTTGGCTTGGGCGGCATTGACCCATAATAATTCTCTCAGGTAATACCTCCGGAGTGTTGGCCCAATAATTATTGCATCTATTGAGGTCTCCTCGCCCAGCCATCGCACCACAAATTGGAGTTGTGCTGCCAAATAGTAATATTCAAAATCTGGGAGTTTGATGCCCCCCCACTCATAGCTTCTCTGTAGTGTGCTTAGTGCCACCCTGTTTCGCCCCCTCCCCATAGGAAGGTTCTCGCCATAGTGTGTAGGCGCTTGAAGAAGGGCCTTGGTATGTTGTATGGGATGTTCGTGAAGTAATATAAGAGTCGGGGTAGGACTGTCATTTTTAGTAGTGCCGCCCGGCCTATCATGCCCAACGGTAGCGTCTGCCAGAATTTCATAGCCTTTTCAATTTTGTCTAAAGCTACTTGTGTGTTACCTGCGTGTGTTTCCATGGTGTCGTGATAGATGTCCACTCCCAGGTATTTGAAGGTGTTCGGGGCCCATGTGATGCCCAGAGGCGGTAATTGATCTGACGGCACTGCGCGTAGGCCTGCCAGGGGAAACAGCAAGGATTTTTCTCTGTTGACCACTATTCCAGATAACCTACCAAACGCGCGCAGCGCCTCTAGTAAGTCCTGCAGGTGGGTGCGTGGGTTCTGTATGTAAAGGAGTATATCGTCTGCGTATATGGATATCTGGTGTGTTTCCCCGTCTATCTCTATGCCCGTGTCTTTGTAATCCGTTCTTAGGAATACTGCGAACGGCTCCAGGGCCAGGATATATAACATTGGGGACAGGGGGCATCCCTGTTTTGTGCCTCGCTCTATGCCCCATTCCCTAGAAACTTGTCTACCCGTCTTGACTCTCGCTCTCGGGTCTTTGTATAGTAGTTCTATCCATCTTGTAAACCCTTGTCCAATCCCATAGTGGGTGAGCGTTCCCAGGAGCCAGTCCCATCCCACCGAATCGAATGCTTTGATTGCATCCAGTGAGGCTACAGCACACTCCCCTCCCTCCTGGTTTGTCCTTTCTATAACATAGTGGAGTCTGCGCAGGTTCCAGGACGTGTTCCGTTCTGGTACGTACCCTGTCTGGTCCGTGTGGATCAGGGTGGGTAGCACTCTTTTCAGGCGGTTGGCTAGTGCCGCCGTCAGGATCTTGGAGTCCTGGTTTATTAGGGAAATCGGTCTGTAGGAACCGCATTCAAGGGGGGGCTTGTCTGGTTTGAGGATCGGGATTATTATAGATTCTGACATACTACTCGGGAGTCTTCCTTTCTCGTATGCTTCTTCTAGTGTTTCTAGCAGTCTCGGGACTATGTCATTTTTATATTGTTTGTAAAATTCCCCCGGGAGCCCATCTGGCCCCGGAGATTTCCCTGTCGGGAGCTGGGCGATTACCTCCGTTAGTTCCTCTACAGTGAGAGGGGCGTCTAATATTTGGGCCTGCTCCTCCGTCAATTGTGGGAGTCTAATTTCCGCGAGGGCTTCCTTCAGGTCCCCCTCCTCTGCCTCCTGGACCCTGGAGTATAAGTCCTCGTAAAACTGCGAGAACACCTCGTTTATTCCCTCTTGGGATCTTATCACCTCTCCCTTTCTGTTCTGAATTTCATTAATTGGCTCCCGCTTAGTCTCCTGCTTGGTTAGCCAGGCCAGGAGTCTGCTAGGCTTGTCCCCCTCAGCATGTAGTTTCTGTATATATTTCCCATAGTCTAGCCGTCCCAATCTTTCCCAGGTCTCCACGCACTGTTGTCGCAGGGTGGTGAGGTTCTCTTGTTCCGCCCCCTTCTCCCCCGCTTGTCTCTCAGCCTTCTCGATTCTCCTTTCTAACTCATCTAGTTGTGCTAGGGTTTCTCGTCTGAGACCTCCCATTTTCCCCATCGCCTCCCCTCTGACTACCACCTTGAAGGCCTCCCAGACCGTTCCTGTGCTTTCCACACTACCCTCATTATGTTCAAAATAATCTTCTATTACGCTTTGGATGTGTTCCTGGAAGCCCGCGTCCAATAATGCCTCTGCCCTCAATCTCCATGTTGGTATAGGGGCTCTCCTGTGTGTGTGCGCCCATGTGATCGTCTGGGGGGCGTGGTCAGATAGGGTTCGCGCGTGTATGTGTGCCTCAGTGAATTCCCCCAGTGTCTCCTTGCCCGTAAACAGGTAGTCTATCCGTGTGAATGTCTTATGTGGGGCACTATAATGCGTGTATCCCCTCTCTTCCCCATGTACCTTCCTCCAGACGTCCCCGAGCCCGAGCTGGTCTAGTATCTGTTGTAGTGCTCTCGCTGGCGGCGCCGCTCTCTTGTGCTTATTGTCCGACCTGTCCAGCCGGGGGTCCAGTGTGCAATTATGGTCGCCTGCCCAAATCATCGTTGCATTCCTGTACGGGGCCAGCCGGGACGGGAGCGTCCTGAAGAAGGCTGTAGCGTCGTGGTTAGGGGCATAGGTGTTCACGAGGAATATCTCCCGATTTTCTAGCATCCCATGGACTACCAGGATTCTCCCTTCCGCGTCTTTCTCTTGGTTGATGAGCTGGAATGGGACGCCCGGGGCGACCCAGGTTATGACTCCTCTAGCGTAGTTGGAGTATGTTGCACTATACATCTGGCCTCCCCATTTTTTCTTTATTTTGGCCTGTTTTTCCGCCGTCAGGTGCGTCTCTTGCAACAGTGCAATGTGAGTCCTTGTTTTGTTCAACCAGGTATAAATCCTTAGCCTCTTGACATATGCGTTCATCCCCCTGACATTCCACGTGACAATTCTTAAGACATCTCGGTCCTTGTGGGAACTAGCGCTTGCGGCCTGTTCTTTCCCATGGGCTCGCTCAGTGTCTTATTCTCTCGGTGTATTCCTGCCGGGGATCTGTGTCCCTTCTTCTGGCTGTTGAGTTTTGAATCGTCCGTTCGTTTTCTCTCTCGGGTCGTTTCTCTCTCTGTTGGCCGCTCTTTGTTGTGGGCGGTCTTGCCTCGTGCTTTCCGCCAGCTTTTTGTTTGTGGGTACTGTCCCCTGAATTTGTTTTCCTTGCCGATTCTTTGTGTGTGACAACTGTTAGTTCCTCTTCCGCTCTCCTCCTTTCTTTGCGGGCTTTGCCTTAACTTCCCAACTGTTATAACTGTTAACCCAAATAACATCAACAAACGCCCAGCCTCCCCTCCTCTGCTCGGGCTCCACCGCTTTCCAGGTGCCGCTTTTTCCTCCTCGGCCTTGCCTGTCGCGGCGTAGTGTCTTGAAACTGACACTATAAACATTGTTTTTACTGGGGCTTCTCTGTGGGTCTTGGCGGTTCCCCTTCCCCGAGTTTTGTGCTCCCTTTGTAAATCTCTTTACTGTGGGCTTTTCAACTTGGAGGCTGTCGGTTGCTCCTTTTCGTTACTTCCCGGTAGGGCATCTCTACCGTCTTGTTCTTGCTCCTGTAGCGTTGGGTGTACTTGTCGTGCCCGGTTCTAGTCTCTATTTTGCCGGGGGTGGTTTCTGTTTCGCTCGTTCCTCTCTGCCGACTGTGGAATCCCACGCTGGTCCATCCACTCCTGGGCGTCGGTCGTTGTCTCGAAGATCTGTGTTTTTCCGTCATGCAGTATTTTTAGTTTGGCTGGATACAGCAGCATGAATTTCACCCCTGCCGCTCGAAGGCGCTCTTTGGTCTGCCAGAACTGGGCTCTCTGCTTTTGCACAAGTACCGTATAGTCTGGATATATCGTTATCCTGGCCCCGTTCCTTGTGATGTTCCCTCCTTCTCTCGAGAAAGTCAGGATTTTTTCCCTGTCCTTAAAGTTCATAATTTTTGCGATCATTGGTCTTGGTGGTGCTCCTGGGCGCGGTCTTCTAGTCAGCGCCCGGTGTGCCCTTTCTACCACGAAGCCTTGGGATAGGGTCTCTGCTCCCACTTCTTGGATCAGGAGGTTCTCTATGTAGTTCGTGGGGTCCCTTCCTTCCTCCCCCTCTGGCAGCCCCACTATTCGTACGTTGTTGCGCCGGGCCCTGCCTTCTGCGTCTTCAGCTCTGCGTTCTAGTATATTAATTCTTTCCAGTGCTTCCGACATTTGTGTTCGCGAGGCGGACACTTCCACTGAGTTGCTCTGTGCTTGTTGTTCCACTGTTGTCATCCTTTCCGCCAGGTTTCTCGTATCTTGTCTAAGGAGTCCCACATCTACCATCACTGCGTCCAACTTGCCTTCTATCGACGTCTTTAACGCCCCTATGGCTTCCAGTATGCTGCTTTCCACTTGCCTGATCTCTCCTTGCGTGGCGTATGACTCCGGCGTGTCTTTCTCCCCAGCCTCTGGCTGCTGGTCGTCGTTCCTCCGGGTGAATGTCTCCATGACTGTTTGTCTCCCTCTGCCGCTTTTAGGCTTGTCTGGCATGTTAGTACCCACTGCTCTTGGCCTGTAGTTGGGCCCTGTTCAGTCAGGTTTCGTTTGTGCTTCAGTGGGTCCTTGCTCAATTCTCACACTCGCTTCCACTCTTTCCTGCGTGTGTTGCCTTTTTAATAAGCGATTTCTCTCTGTGTCTTTACCCTCGTTGTCCGTTTGCCGTGTCTCTCTCCGGTGTTCTCCTCCCTCTCGCTTTTGGGTGGTTGGAGTCTGTGCCTTGCGTGAGGCGGCTCATCCCCCAATTTCTGCCTGTGTGGGGGGGGTCTGTTTGTGCTGGATGGATTTGTGGTTCGTAGTGACTGTTACGTTCTCTCCCCCGCTTGCTGGTTATCTGTGAGGCAGCTGGTTGGGGTGGTGTCCGGGTCTATGTGTAATTCTTTTGCTCTCCTCGTTACGACGGCGGCTACCTTCTTCTCTTATGTCGTCTCTGTTAGGTCTCGGCTCTCCTGACCTGCCCCGCGGTCTGTCTCTTGTTCCCTGGGCCTGGTTCCTGTGTCTCGGCGTTACCTCCCTTCTCGGGATCTCCCGCTGCTTTGCCGGCTCTTCGCTGCTGCTAGTCACCTCTGCGTCGGCAGGGAAGGGCTCTTCTTCGGTCCGATCTGTGGGCCGCTTCCTGTCCGTGGGTCTCGACGCATTCTTCCTTCCCAGTTTGGTGTCGCGCTGTTTCTGTAGTGCTGTCTCGGGCTTCTCTTCCTGTTGCTGCCGTCGGTGCCTTGTCTCGCTGCCGGTCGGGTGATGCTCCGATCCTGCTTGGGCTGGGCGTTGATCTGCTGTCTCCCTCAGTTCCGCTCCGGACTGGCAGGTAAGGGCTCTTCTTCAGCGATCCGGTCTGTGGGCCGCCTCGTATTCTTCACTGCTTCTCCTATCGGGTTCCGCTGCTGCTACGCACCTCCGCGTTGGCAGGGGAGGGTTCTTCTGGGTCTAGTCCGTGGGCCGCCTCTCGTTCTCCGCTGTCTCTCCTCTCGAGGTCCCTCGTTGCACTGCTGGAGCTCCGTCGTTGCTGCTCACTTCCGTGTCGGCCAGGAGAGGCTCTTCTGTGGTCCGGCCTATGGATCGCTCTTCGTTCTCCGTTTCCTCTCGTTGTGGGATCCCTCGTTGCTCTGCTGCTGCTCACCTCCGCTTCGGCGTGAGGGAATCTGCCTCGGTTCGGTCTGTGGGCCGCTTTCGATCCGTTCTGCCTCGCCTTCCGGGTTCTCCGGTTATTCTGCTGGGCCTCCGCTGCTTCTACACTCCTCCGCGTCAGGGGAGGGCTCTCTTGGTCCGGTCCACGGGTCGTCTCCCAGTCTCCGCCGCCTCGTCTCTCGGGGTCCCACGTCGCTCCGTTGGCTCTCCGCCGTTGACGCTCACCTCCGCTCTTCTGAGGCTCGGTCTATGGGTCGCCCCTCGCTTCCGCTGCCTCACCGCTCAGGTTCTTTCGTTGTTCCGCTAGGCCTCCGCTGCTGCTGCTCGTCTCCGCATCGGCTGGGGAAAGCTGTTCTACAGCCCCGGACCGTGGGCCGCTTCCTGTTCTTGAGCCGCGCCGTCTTCACCTTCTCTGGGTCGGTGTCGCGCGGCTATCTCCGCAGTTGGCGTCTCGGATTTCTGCCACTCTGGTGGTACTTCGGTCCTGCCTGCGCTGGATGTTGATCGGCTATCTCGCCCAGTTCTACTCCTTCCCTTCGGCCTTCTTCGTGTGTTGAGACGCGGGTCTCTTTTTCAGCGTTGCGCGCCCGCCATTTTGTTGGTGGTGCCGCGCGTCTCTCCCTCTTCTCGTTTTCGCTCTTCTGGCCTCCGTTTTTCCTCGGGTCTTCTCCCGTGTGTGCCTTGGGTCTTCCGACGCCTTTTCCTGGCGTTTGTTCGGGGTTTTTTTTGTCCTAATATACGCCTTTCTCAGGATCTTTGGTCGGATCTGGTGGGAGCCTCTCGGAGTCTGCTCACTCTCGCATGGCCGCCAAGCCACGCCCTTGAAGAACCAGGTTTTTAGTAATTTCCTGAATTTGTGGTGATCTTTGGTGTATCTTATCTCTTCTGGGCAGGGTCGGACTGGGACAAGAAATAGGCCCGGACAACAAAAAAAAAGTGGCCCACCCCTCACCTCAAAAAAGTGGCCCACCCCTCGCCTCCAAAAAAGTGGCCCTCAAACCATCATCCGTGAATCGCATCAATTCATGACTTTTACAGAAAATGCTACATATTGAGGGCTCATGTGTCTGTTACATTACAACACAACTCATAAAATAACATTACTTTGCAAACAGTTCTGTGACAGGGTCCGTCCACAGCTCCGAGGCGCAGGAGTGGCATGAGCCAACCACCCCCACTGCGGTTTTGGGACCTGCTGCAAGTCAATGCTTATACAAGGCTCCGCAACCCCAGCAGGGAAGGAGGGTTAGGGTGACGACGGTTGGATAGGAGGGGAGGGGGGTAGGGAAACCGGAATGAGGTTTAGGGAGAGGTCAGAAAATGATATGTATGGAGGGTTCATGTGTCTGTTACATTACAACACAACTCATAAAATAACATTACTTTGCATACAGTTCTGTGACAGGGTCCGTCCACAGCTCCGAGGCGCAGGAGTGGCATGAACCAACCACCCCCACTGCGGTTTTGGGACCTGGTGCAAGTCAATGCTTATACAGGGCTCCGCAACCCCAGCAGGGAAGGAAGGTTAGGGTAGGGTGACAGTGGTTGGATAGGAGCGGGGGTAGGGAAACCTGAATGAGGTTTAGGGAGAGGTAACTTATGGATAGGTTGGGGATGTGAGGGTAAGGTTTTGATCACTGCGCATGCTTCCAGCTAGCTGTTACACTCATAGAAACACACGTCTCTGCTTCTGACTCTACACACATATACAATATCACTATAGCAGTATACAAAGGCACAACAACATAATAAACACACATGAGGTAGTGTAGCACTTAGCTTAGGTTAGGTGTCACCAGGGTGTCCCTTGTTGTCTCTTGCGATTTCATTGTGCCAGGATGTGTCGTAGTAGCTGTTCAAATGCTGCAATAAAGTGCTGCAATTAGTGCACATATCAAACACTGCCACATGTTGCTGTTCACATGCTTGTACACATGCAAGAGATTTCGAGAGGCGCCGTACGCACGTGGCTACTAAACATGCAAAGTAGGGCCGCATGTGGCTCTGGTAAGTGATGGTAAAGTGTTAGTGCATGCAGGAGTAAGCAGTAATAGTAACGCCTTAAGAAGGTGTTCTGAAATTGTGTTCACACACCTAGCAAGCTGGCCCGCTATCCAATGATTTATGGCGCTGCGCATGGCTGGGAAGCACTGATTAGTGTTGTGCTCTGTTACGTGACATGCAGTGTTTTACTGGTACAGTTACCTTCGCAGGAAGCAGGCGCCAGTTGTCTCTGTCTGGTGGGGCTGGCTGGGCCCCCCTGCGTGACCCCACTGCTCCCCGTGGTTATGCAGAGCGTTGCAGCACTTATCTGTGTCAGGCGAGGGGCAGGGATGTTGATCCGGTGGGGCGTGGCCCCTCGCAATGATATGAAGCCGGAGTTGCTCTGAGGCATGTCTTCTCAGCAAGAGGACTTGAGCACAAGCCCTGTGCCTTTGCTCCTGGGCACGAACGATGACTTGCCACTCCCAACGTGGCCTTCCTGTAGTTCTGGGGCCAGTTGCTTGTGCTGCTGGGAAACAGTTTGCTGGGTGGTTGCCATACAAAAAGGGCAGAGAGAAGTCTTTTAAAAGTCTGGATTGTCCATTTGGGGTGCATTTTAGTTGTTGCTGTGTCTTTGGCACTATTACAATGTCTTTGGACTGACTATATATTGCTTGCTTGCCTTTCTTGCTTTTTGGGTGGCGTCTCATCTTGGCCCCCAGCCCTATCATCTGTGGAAAGTATTTTTCTGTTGAAAGTCATGTAGCTGGCCTGGACTCCAAATCTGATGATACACTAAGATGTAAAGCTGAATTATTCATATATTGTCCTCACTGATGTTAACACTGTCTTGATGAATGGTACCGTCTTCACAGACACTTTATTATTCTAAGTACTGTGTCACCCTTCCCACTTTGGTCTTTGATTGGACACATCATCATGGTTTCAGAGTACATGATGTATTGCACATTTCAACTGAACCAAGTCAAGGTCCTAGTGATTGAAGTGATGATGGTCAAATGCGAATCCTGAAGGTGCTATACAGTAAATTTTTAAGATGTTAGTTGGTGACTTATCCAAACTTAAATGTTTTGTTTTACTTTAAAAGACGATATTAGGCTGTTTGCCTTCAAGAACATTGTTGCATGCATTGACAAGCTGGCTCTAAAGTCTTCGTGGAAATCCTGAAAAATCACTCAATCAAGAGTCCCTTCAACAATGCACTTTTTTGTGCAATCAGGTCGATTATGTCTGAATTTTGCAATTGGACAAGCAAATTCCGCTCCACAGACATGAGCATAAAGGATTCGAGGTTGTCCTGGCTGAGGTGGTTTCTTAGGCGGGTTTTAATATTCTTCAATTTCGAAAAACTTCTTTCACACGCTACCTGTGTGCAAGATAAGGTCAAGATGAACTTGTATGCCAAATACAATTGCCGGTAAGCACTACTAAAAAGTTCATACATTTTTAGAATTGCGTAGCAACATACTGCACAGTTACGGCATGTATTGCATTTCTGTACTAAATGTTTAGGTAGCTCTCCATATTCTTCTTGTAGTGCTGGATCTTCACCATGTAGGGCGTCAAAGGCATACTCTTCTGGTAGTGTCCTCTTCATTTTAGTCCACTTGCTTGCAAAGTCTGAGAGTTCTTCCCTTAACCCCTGTAGCGTTATGGAGTCATCCAGTCTTTCAAGCAAGGAGCACATATTTGTAAGAGCATTGTCGGGTAGAATTTCATTGAAATTTTTGGGATCCAGGCATGCTATATCTGCGGCAAGGAATGAGTGGGGTTTAAACCGACTAGTTAGGCTTTGAAGAATGTTGTCCATAATGGCATTATGTACAGTAACTTTAAACCGGTCTTTAGCCAAGGTGATTGGCTCATCCCTTGCACTCATTCCAGGCATCCTCTTTTTGTGGGACACTCTCCCCTCTGGAAGTGCAGTTTCCACTCCTTTATCATAGCCTCTCTCATCCAATCCCACATTGGCCCGTTCTGCAAATTTTTCTGCTGCACAGTACACAGAATCAAAATTTCTTGACTGTGCAGCAAGCGTTTTTGTAGTGTCCGAGACCATTCTTTGTGCCTGGAGGATGTCCATTCCACTTGTCTGGAGGTACTTAGATAATGGGGTTGTCGAATTAAATACTCAGAGATATAACTGGGCTGTGAGCACGGTTTGGAATTTGCACAGAGCCTCAGAAAGACATAAAGCTTGGTAACGGATGTTTGTATTGAATTTATCTGTATTTGAGCAAATATTATTGAGTGCTACAACCACATCGATGAACTTTGCTTTGTTTGGGTTATTAAAGGAGCCAAAAACCTTCCGTAGTGCTGCATCCTTTGCCCACCACCTTGTTTCTCCTATTATTTGGATTGTGCGGCCTTCCACAGACAGCTCACGCCATACATCCATCCTTTTGTAGGACTCCCGGAAAAAAAACGGCACAGGAGTTTAACAGGCCAAACAAAGACATGGATTCATTTGATACTTGTGTCCCTTCTACAAGTACAAGATTTAATACATGTGCATAGCACCAGACATGTATTTGACCAGGGGATTCCTTACTGAGCCAGGATGTGAGACCATTGTACTGGCCCTGCATATTGGATGCACCATCGGTTGAATTTCCAATGCACTTGCGTAGGTTAAGACCATTATCTTTGATAACACTCTGTACCAACTCAAACAGCCCCTTTCCAGTAGACAAAGTGCAGTTGGTTACTGCTAGCAGGCGTTCATGTACAGTGTCTGTAACATATCTAATAATTATAGAGCACTGGTCGGTAACACTCACATCTTGGGTTGAGTCTATCTGAATTGAAAATAGTCCTGCTTCCTTTATTTCTTGACTGATTGCCAATTTAATCAGTTTGGAAATGGCTTCAATCACATACCCAACTGTAGTCTTTGACATGAAGGTCACAAAAGCACCCCGTCCTTGCCCGGTTTTCTTTTTGGACTTGGTTTGAATGGCCTCAATATGTTCATTTATAGGTCTGTCAAATTTACTTAGGAGCAGAAGCATTTCAAGAAAGTTGCCATGATCCAGGTCTTCGTTATCCAGCTCAAACGTGGACTCTGATTTCCCACAAAAACTGAGCCCTCTTTTCCCAATGACTTTTACAACTTCAATGACGCGCTCCAATACTTCTCTCCTTTTTCTGATTTTCTCACTTCGAGCTAATTTCTGTTGGTGAAAGAGTAGACCGCCTACGTCGACCCCTGAAAAGGTCATCATATATGAATCCGTGCACCTCCGATGACCTTGGCCTGCCTCATGTTCTGCAATGCGCTGGTAAATACGCCTCCAGTTTTTCATTCCGTTGATGAAAAGACCCCTCTCTCCACGTTTAGTAAAGGCTAAACAAACTGTGCAAAAAAGGGCATTTTGTATTTCAGAGTAACTTAACCAATGCCGTTTACTCCCATCTTTTCTCCAAAATGCTAACTCTGCTTTAATGCGTCTGTGTTTGGGAGGTTGAAGTGGATGGTGCCGATAGAAATGGGAAAGTTGATCGGGTTTTGGACGTTGAAACAAATAGTCTGCCACCTGTGGATCATCTTTCTGTGCTCTTTGCTGCACACCCCAGTTCCCTGAGTCTTCAGTATGTGGTAAAGAAGATAACGATTCTTCTGAATTACTAGATTCTGCCACTTCCTCTGGGGGGGTGATGTCTTCCCCAATCATTTCAGGCACACTGGTTTCCAACACTTCCTCCTAGGGGGAATCTTCAATTGTTTGTGACAGACTGGTACCACCACTGGCTGCCACACCCTCAAGACGGACATCCTCAATTATTTCAGGCACACTGGTTTCCAACACTTCCTCCTTGGGGGAATCTTCAATTGTTTGTGACAGACTTGTACCACCACTGGCTGCCACACCCTTAAGATGGACATCCTCAATTATTTCTGTCAGATTTGTTTCCAACACTTCCTCCTTGGGGGAATCTTCAATTGTTTGTGACAGACTGGTACCACCACTGGCTGCCACACCCTCAAGATGGACATCCTCAATTATTTCTGTCAGATTTGTTTCCAACACTTCCTCCTTGGGGGAATCTTCAATTGTTTGTGACAGATTGGTACCACCACTGGCTGCCACACCCTCAAGACGGACATCCTCAATTATTTCTGGCACAATGGTTTCCAACACTTCCTCTCGGGGGGCACCTTCAAAGATTGCTGACATTGTAGTTGCTGCTGCATCTGTCTCTGTTATGTCACCAATAACTGCAGAGATGCCGGCTTCTGTCACTTCCTCTGTTCTCACATCTTGAGCTCTTGATGGCTCCAGTGAAGAACCAGGTTTAACACTTGTACCTGAATATGATGCCTGGTCACCCTCCTCCACTTTTCTCCCAGCAATACCATGTGACATTTTGATAGTCTGACCTGTAAACATATCTTCAATTTTTTAGTTTTGCCGGATTTCCTCTTCAATTCGCTTTTTCTTCTTTTCTCTTAGTTTTTCTGCTCCTCCCTTTCTTTTTTTGAATCCATTTCTTTCCTAAAAAATAAAATTACCTTATATGAGCATCAAATTCCTGCCTTTATCACAGTAGGTCTAAGTAACCTGGCTGCCAACATCCAAAATAGCATTTCATTAAGAGGAAACAAGTACTTTCTATTAGATCAATGTCAGCATTTTCAGATTTGACTGTTCCCCAGCCCCACCATAACCTCCCTCCCCAAAAAAGAGAACAATATCCAGCTGAGTCCAACAGTAATCCAGTCCCATGGCATGGTAAATGAACTGGAGGCATTCATTTTATTTATCCTGGAGAGCAGTGGCCTGGACGTTGTATTATGGTCTGACGTCTCCGGAAAAAATAGTAGCCAAAAAGGAAAACTGCATTGTAATTAACTTATGAAACACACCAATGATGTATGCAGCAATACATACTTACAGCAAGTGAATTCCTGCTGAGTGTACACAAATGCACACCTTCGTGTAATCATCCTACCCTCCACCCGTGTTTGTGAGAGGTATAATCCAGGTTTTCCTTTTGCCCTAGCACACATTAGGTCTGGAATTTGCAAATTCACAATAACAAAACTTGACCAGATTGAAAGAGGAGAGCACCTGATTCTCTAACTCTAATTTGTGTGCAGAAGAATAGGATAGGAGTCCTGCCTGTTCACTGCTGATTATAGGCTGCACTGGAGCCTAGGGAGGCTGTGCTCCTGGGTGGGAGACAAAAGGTGTGCATAATGAAGGTCGCCCAAGTGGTTTCAGTGTGCCAAACAGGACCACCTTACATTACACTGAATTAAAGATATACAGTCACAAGTGGTTACTTACCCACAGGGATGAGCTCGCCTGGCTGGCTGTTGGTACCTCTGCTAAGGCTTGACTAGAGTGGATACTTGAACAGCGACCTGCCTGCAACAAGAAACAAAGTTAGGATGATGAAAACCCAATAAACACAGTATATTTCATATAAATACTAACAGCATATTGCTAAGGGTAGGCACCCGGAATGCCTGCGTCAGGCACCTTGCAATAGGGAAACTGGTAGTATGGAACTGACCATATGGGTGGTTCTGAAAACAATATGAACCGTTACCCTTCCCATCTCCTTCCAACGCAGGATGGAAGGATTTCTCCCTTCTCTGGCAACTTTGGTTTATGTTTCTGTCTGAAATAGCCCATACGCCTCTCTTATGCATTGTACACAGTAGAGGTGCCAGGACTTGGTCTCCAGTAGCCCCCAGTAAGTTAGTAACTCCCCTCCTCTCCCTAGGTGCAGCGTTTGGGGGATCTGGAAGCATGTACCTGTTTACATACAACAAGAACACCAACCCTGGCACCATTTTTAGTTTGCGCTATTGGGCAGAGGTGTTGCTAGGGGGGGCTGGAAAAGATCCAGGGGTAGGCTATGATAATGTCAGGACTGGCGGGACTCTGGGCTAGCTACCATTTTGGTTGTAGGCAGCCCTGCCCCCTGAGATTCTATCCAGGGCTATAAAGAAAAGAGGACCCAGGGCTATGGCCTCCTCGGCACCCCTGCACCCTCCCTAGCAACGCCTTTGCTCATGGGAACTCTCTGAGCTCACTTTAATCAGGCCTTATCAAACTTTGCACCTGAAGTGCCTGCCAGTGTGTTTATCAAAGCCGTCTTCTGAGAGTTAATAGCTTAATTGGAGTTGCAAGTTGCCAATGCGTGCAACAAATAAGCAAACCCGCAGACTGAATTTAGGTCGTTTACAGAGGCCTATAATTACAATCACTTGATTTGTTGAGCAGTTTCTCTAATTGTATTTTGGTGCGCTGTGCTCGTTTGTAAATAAATCAAGTCCCACAAATGTCTGTGAATACTACTGATATGTTCTTTACAATTACAAGCAAAAGTAATTGTAACTGTCTTGAAACTTGGCCTGGATGAAAAAAGGCATCCCAGTTTTTTGGACACCGCTTAAGAAAGGTGTTAGGAAGAGAGGTTGAGTTAAGCTAAATAGTATGCACGTACTAAGTTAGCAACCCCGCCTTGGAAACAAGACGACACGAAGCAACACAGGTTCGATCCCCGAGTCCACACTTAGAAACCTACGGGTATTAAGCACGTTATAAATACGCAACTAAGAGACATATTCCCTTAACAGCGCCTGCACCTCGATGCCCCTGGGCTGTGAGCGCTTTAAAAATGCAAAATAAACATTAAAAAATTATAAATAAAGCCTGAGGTACTACACCAAAAGACGCCTTCCCTGTGTTCCACATTTCCTGCAGTAGCAGAAAGTTTGGTGCCGTGTCGGCCGGGCAAGACCGAGAGGGCTGTAGCGGCAGAAGGGATCCGGATGGATCCCAAACTGTGGGCTACTGATGTGGGCTTGTATGAATTGGTTGCCCTGGTGTAATGGTTGTGCCACTGGTTTTTGCCCTTGGCACGCTATTTTAATTGTGCGCCCCAACACTTCACGTCCAATCACACTCTTCGAAGAACAACTACTGCATCTCACAGAGTAACATCAGACCCCTCCCTCCAGACAGCACCTCTACAGCCAACTTACACATCACCGCCTGTCCCTGGCCCCTTTCGGGATACCAATGCCCCTGCCCTATGCCCTCGACAAAGACACTGTGGGGTGCTTCCGAACTGCACACAGTATACACCGTACACACATACGTACATACGTACATACGTACATACGTACATACAGTATACACAGCATACACCGCCCCGCCCTGGGCATGGTCGACTCTATTTATTTTACAGATGTTACCTCAACCTCATGAATCCATATTGGCAAGCCACCACCAGACCTAATGTGGCAGTGTGTGTGTACAATGGCACACTCGTTACAATGGGGCTAAGAGGAGGGGCTGTGAGTCAGCTTCTCTGAGGCCTTCCAGGGCAAGAGCGAGGCATCGGGGAGAAAAATCATTCACACCACTCTCTGGAAGAGCAAAGGGGCTGGGCCCCAAGATAAATTCAAACGAGCAGCAAAGCCAATAGGTTTTAGTTGTTTAATGTCCATTGCAGCCTCAAATGCGGCCCCATGCACTTCATGGCATGACTTACAGCAACAATGTTCACACTTATAACAATTATTAAAGATCTTACCCAAAAATAGGTATCCAGGTGACACAGAACTAAAAAAGCAACACCCACCCAGCACTGTTTTGACAAGCTTTCGTGAAATAACAACACTCTTTCCATTACATTTACAACAGAGGCAGCCAACCACAAATAAGGGCAGGCAGTGGCACACACAGAATATTCACCTTTCAGCATATCACAAAGCCAGAGACACATACAAAGAGTCTAATGACACATTAATGATCACAACGGCAGGCTTGTATTTATGCGGATTTTACTCAAGCACTACTCATACAGATCGCATTTGCTCCACCATGAGTCATTAAAGTGACACATATGAGGCAATATTAAAAACATGTGTGTGTGTTTGTGAGCACAAATGCACATGTGGGTGGTATCTGGTTTGAGAGTAAATAGCCACATATCATGTAAAGCACTTCAACGTGGGGGCTCACACATCTATGTGAAGGCTGAATGGTGCATTTTGGCAGATCAAGGGGTAGGGTGGGTTGCATGGTATGCAGCATGTCTCTGGGAAATGAGTGCCAAGGGTCCATTTAAGGGAATGGGTGGGTTATTAATGACAGCAAAATATATGTTTTCCATCTAACACTTCATGCCGGATTCCTCCCACCTCTAAGTGATGTAAAATGGGCCATTATTATCACCCAATTGAATGGCGCTGTCTGAAATGTATCTATTTCAGATGGAGTCGGCTGCGCACCCCAATGTCACTCATACTGCAAAATGCACAGTACCTGAACTACAATAATACTATTAAAGCAAGAATGAGTGAGACGTACTCTATAGTACATACATGCCTAAACCCCTATGATCCCTTTATGGAAGTTAAGGGAAATAAGGCACAATGAGCAAAAGTAAATTTGCTCCATATCAAACAGCGGAGAAATGAAACGTAAGCAGTAAGCACTTTCCCACTATAGCGGATTACACTTTAAACTTCAGAAAATAATACATGTTCTCTTGTTATATGGATTCAGAACCAACATACAAGAAACGACATACAATGTTTGGTGTGAAGGTGTATTTCATGGACTAGGCTAGTATAACATCAAATATCAATCTATAGTATGTAAAAAAAATTATAAAGTGAAATGGAAACAAGGTTTTCAGAAACGAAAACTCCCATCTGAAAAAAAAGAGACAGAGTTGCCTGCACAACGATTAAACAAGCATTGGCAATGCAAACAGTTTTGGCGTTTACTGCTGTTATTTGCATTTTGCATGTTAGGCACCAAGGTGCAAGGAGAGCACAAAGTTTGAAAGTTGCATGTGATAAGGGGTGCAGGTGTGCAATACACCGAGAAGAGGAATAGAGTAAGGGAGGAAGCCATTGATAGAGGTGCCATCGATGATGAGCAAGAGGAAATATGAGCGAGAAAAGGTATGAATGAGGGTGAGAAGTAAAGCAAGTGCGAGATGAAGGATGAGAGGGGTAAGAAGGTAGGATGGGTTGGGTGGTGGAGTAAAAAGAGAGATGGTAGGATTGAGTAGAGCAAGAGGGGGGGTAGGGTGCGTAACAAGATATTGAGAGACCACCCTTAACGTGGTGAGATCCCCCACACCCAATCAAGGTGCCACACAATCATTTATATAGTGTGTGCAGAAGGTGCGTGCAAACCACTCCCAGGAAGCAACAAGTCATGTGTGCACAAGGAGGACCTAAAGCACTGTGTGCAGAAGGTGCGGGCAAACCGCTCTGAGGAAGCAACGAGGTGTGCAAGCACAAGTAGGACCTAGAGCAGCGTGTGCAGGAGGGGAACGATGTGCGTGCCTGCCAGAGGGAGTACTTGGGACCTGAAAGTATGCCCCAGGTTAGCGTGTGCAGGAGGGAAATGAGGTGTTGTGTTCAAATACCGCTCCACCCACGGAGAGAGCGGAGGAGGGCTTATCCAATTGCAAGTTGCCCCATTTGTGGTATGAGGAGGTCTGCAAACAGCACAGTGGGAGAAGTCAGGGGGTGGAGGGATTGCAGGGTAATTACAAGCAATGAGTACAACTGCACATAGCTCTCTTACTACTGATAGTGATGCACATACAAAGTGTATTCCCCCTGACCCTGGCATACCAGAGCTCCTTCCCCAATTCTTGGAGGCAATCCCTGTGTTTGGGGCTGCAGGGCTATGGAGAAGTGCTGAAAATATGGCTATGTTCTTATGTTGCGCTGTGCAGCCCACAGCGCAATAGCTTGCACTGCACCAGCAAGGGGCTGCAACCTGCAGCTCTCCAAACATTTTGGACTACGGCTTCCATAAGCCATCCCATTGAAAGTGCTGTGCTTGACAGGGCTGATGGGAGGTGGAGTCCACAGCAAGCATCTGTTCGACCAAAGGTGGCAGACCGCTACTCTAGAGTGGCAGGACCAGTCGCCACATAGTAGGTGACTTTCCGATTTTCTAATAGAAAAATGCATTGAATGTGGCACCCCTGGGGTACACTAACAGGAGCTGCAGGGCTGATCATAGAAGCAGCAAGACGCCATGCGCAGAACCCACTCATCATTTCCACAGCTACAGCCCCCCCCCACTTTACCCCAGAAGAATAACCCACGAAGCAGGGTGGGGTGGGGAGGGGGTGGGTGTGTGTGTACACGTGCTGTAATAAAACCTTCCATACCACACAAGTCTCCAGCTTTGTTTAATCTCAGACTATATTGTTTACGTATGACATCCGCAACATCCTCAACACTCTGGGAGAATTTCTACAATGGTAGACTAGTGATACAGTATTGCAGCCTGGACATTGCCACTGCTTGGAATGAGATCACATGATGAGAGACTGCAGATAAAGATGAGAGAAACGAGTGATGGGTTAAGAAATAGACAGAGACAGCAAAGATGGAGCAAGAAAGAGTGGTCAAGGTGAGAGAGTGCTAGGGCAAGGGGGAGGGTGAGAGACAGGAGTGAGGCAGTAACAGAGAATGTAGAAAAGAGAGGGTGTGGGTAGTGAGAGAGCGAGGTACTGAGTATGAGATGGAGAGAGGGGGGCAGAGAGTGAGAATGAGAGAGGAAGGGGGAGAGATGGAAGAGGAGAGAGGGGGCGAGAGTGAGAATGAGAGAGGAAGGGGGAGATGGAAGGAAGAGGGGAGACAGAGGGGGGAGGGAGTGAGCATGAGAGTGCGACAGGAATAGAAGAGAGGAGAGAGAGCGAGAGAAGAGGAAGGAATAGAGAGAGATGGAAGCAAGAGAGAGAGAAAGAGAAAGTGGGAGGAGAGAAACGAGACAAGATAGGAAGAGAAACAGTGAGCGAGAGAGAGTGGGAGAGAGAGGGCGAGAGAGTGAGAATGAGAGAGGAAGGGGGAGATGTAAGGAAGAGGCGAGAGAGCGACAGGAATAGAAGAGTGGAGAGAGGAGAGGAAGGAAGAGAGAGAGAGAACACAACAAGATAGAAACAGTGAGCGAGAGAGGGGATTGCTCTCGAATGAGAGGGAGATGATAGAGAGATTGTGAGAGCGGGAGAGAGGAGAGAGCGCTCGAATGAGAGGAATAGAGATTTTGAGAACGGAAGAGAGAGAGGAGAGAGCGCTGGAATGAGAGGGAGGGGGAGAGGGATAGAGAGATTGTGAGGGCGGGAGAGAGGAGAGAGCGCTCGAATGAGAGGAATAGAGATTGTGAGAGCGGAAGAGAGAGAGGAGAGGGTGCTGGAATGAGAGGGAGGG
The DNA here is from genome assembly GCF_040938575.1 of Ambystoma mexicanum. Taxonomy (NCBI): domain Eukaryota; kingdom Metazoa; phylum Chordata; class Amphibia; order Caudata; family Ambystomatidae; genus Ambystoma; species Ambystoma mexicanum. The sequence goes on along the minus strand of NC_090937.1, from coordinate 1,565,206,351 downwards.
GGAGAGGGAGAGGGAGATTGTGAGGGCGAGAGGCAATGGCAAGTCGCCGCATGAACTGCGGTTGCCATGGATTTCAATGTTTCCCATAACTGCACAGGGCCATGTCGGGGTAGCTGCGGGTATGGGGGTGGCAGTCTCCGTGTGGTCGAGCAGCGCAGCCACCGGTCCCCCATAGCCACAGTCCTGCGCTTGAGACGAGGGGGGAGGAGGCTGCGGGCATCAGTGAGGCTGGAATAAGACAAGGGCCATGATTGAGTCCAATGTTCTCCAAGTGACTGCGCCTGGACAGCCGTCCAAGGTACCCAGCCCGGCGCTGGGAGCGGGAGATGCCAAGGCCCAGGCCGGCGCTCTCACACCTCTTCCTGTGCCCGCACGCCACTGCCGGGGGAGTCATAAGCCCACCTCCCACTCCTCTAATATAGATGGAAACCACACAGTACCCGGCCCTGTGCCTCCACCCGTCTCCCCCACCCCTCCCAGCTAGTTACATATGAACCTCAAAATGCAAAGGCTTTCTGCCTACCGGTACTGCCAGTGGAGGCTGCGTAACCTATAATGCTGGCTTATGTATAACTTGCAACCTATGCCGACTCCATTATGCATAACTGGCAGACACTGCGCCAAATAGCATCTCTGCAACGACAGGCCACTGCACTTCACGAAGCAAAAGCTAGAGCCAGCCAGAAGCAATTTAAGCAAACACTTACTTAACCGCCCGATCTACTCTGATGAGGCTTGGGGCAGCAGTAGGGCAACGTGGTAAACATTATTGTAGAGGCAATGCAATGGGTTGTGGCGCATCTTACCTCAGGACAGAGCAGAGGCTCCTAACACAGTGTGTCCGTCCAGTTACTGAACTTCGGTCTCTCTGTCTCGTCTTCTCTTCAACTTCTTCAGGCCGGGACGCTGCTGGGTGGGGTGATGGGCCGGGTCTCACTCAGGAGTCAGGACAGGTGCTCCAACTGGTGTCAGTCGTGGTGGTGACTCGTGGGCTGGCACCTCCTGGCGGCCTGCTGCCGGCGCGTCGTCAGTCACTTTACTGTGGCCAATAAATCATCAACGGTCGGAGCCTAGGCCCAACTTATCCTCTCTCTCTCTCTCTCTCTCTCTCTCTCTCTCTTCAGAGAGTCACATGGTAGAGTCCAATTGCGGCGACACAGAGTCTGTCAACACCGCGGCCTGACCCGCCCACATCCACATATTCCCAGGGCCCGGCAGCCCCCCAGGCACAAGTTGCTTTCAACTTTGCACAAACTTACTTCCTGCAAAGTTCAAAGCAACTTGTTGATAAGGTGCTGGGAGAGGCCAGACTGTGTGCTGTGCCCCGGGGCACAGCCCTTGAGGCAGGCCAGCCTGCAGTAGCCAGTAGGTGTTAATTTATTACATTAGCGTTTCAGAGCGACCCAGTGGTGGCCCTGGCTCTGTCTGATCTGATGCATGCTGCATAATGCATCATGCATGCATGCAACATTTGCAAATGATTTATCAAAGCAAGGTAACAACGTGTGTTGTTACCTTGCTTTGATGAATAATTTATGCAGCACTGCGTGACAGCCCCTGCGGCCCTGCCCGCCACCCTGCTGCAGACAGACCGCTTGGTGCCAGTTTCCGCTGCTACTGCCGAGGATGAGGCAGCGTCAGCGGAGACTCGGCAACACAGCAGGCCCCCCAGGCCCCAGGCCGAGTCTCCGTCTCCGACAACAAACATTTACATTACACAAAAAAAAGAAAACGGCACAGCTTGGGCCGCAGCAAGTGCCCGCGATTGACACATGTACATACCGCAGTGCCACGCTACAGTGGCTGTCTGCCTGCGAGCTGTGACTGTGAGTTTCGTTATTAATATTATTTATAAACAAAAAACCGGCCCAGGGTGGCGTCAAGAAAAACCGGCCCCCAGGTACTCAAGGTCTATCGGCCAGTGGCCGATCGACCGATAATACCAGTCCAACCCTGCTTCTGGGATGTTGTTGCAGGTTTTTGCGGTAGAAGGAGGTGCCTCCAAGTTTTTTCTTAGGGTATGGTTTTAGTTCCAGGCGGATTTCATTGCAGGATCGGAGGGGCCTCTTCGGTTTGTAGATTGTTATTTTCTTTTGTAGGAATTCTGCTCCTTGTCCACTGATTGCCTTGTGCGTTATGCACATGGTTTTGAAGGTGATGCAATGTTTTACTGGGAGCCAGTGTAGTGTTTTTACTGCAGGAGTGATGTGGTCTCTTCTGGATAGTTTGAGGAGTAGTCTGGCTGCTGCATTTTGGATCCGTTGTAGTTTCTTCAGGAGGTATTCTGGTATTCCGAGGCAGAGGCTGTTTGCATAGTCGATTCTTGACATGATGAGGGCAACGATAGTGAGTGTTTTGTGCATGAAGGAGGGGAAAGGTAGGATTCCTCTTGCCGTGTGGAGGAAGAAAAAACATTTCTTCACTGTTGCCGCTTACAGGGCAGGTGTGTGGGAGCGCATGTCTGATGCCGCCTCGTGCACCCACCTGTTGTGTCCGGCCAGTGTGGATGGGACTTGGCTCTGATAGTTGTCCCGGTGCTCTGCAGTGTTGTTTGCTGTCTCTGTTAATGTAACGCTCACCTGATTCTCGCAGAGGCGCCGGTCTTGACTGGGCGACTACCGTATCTTCAAAGGTGATGTGCAGCACCCGGTTGGCTCTTTGGGCTGGACCTCTGTGCCCTGTATGCCTGACGTGCAGAGTAAGATGTCTGCAGATAGAAAATACGGGGTTAATGAACTGGGGTTATTGGGGTGTTCCTATCTCTTTCCTCTTCTCCTCTCCTGTAGACCCCCACAGGTTAACGCTCTCACCTTAGGTAAGTGAATGCCGAGCTCTCCATCTGCCTCGGGGCAGGGTGCTGTAACCAGTTTCTTCACTGGATAGGTAGCGCAGGCCTTTTGACTTCAGAGGACTGCTGTCCGTCGTTTACTGCACGAACGGTAAGTTTCGAGTAACTCAAATGTCTTTAAAGTCTTTAATAATGATGTCTCTTGTTTTGCAGGGTTCCGGCGATGGCGGATGACGGGCTGAAGTGAGTTGAAGATGGAGACCGTGTGATGAATAGAAGCGCCTGGAAGCACGTAAGTAAGCGCTTGTTGCCAGCTTCACAATGCGCTCTAACTGTCTTTTTATTTTGCAGGTACAAGTTCGGAGCGGCTGCAGGGTGCCGGGATACCCACTGGGTTAGATGTGGAAAGGAGTAATGGCACGTGAGTATTAAAGTTCCCCAATGTCTTTAAACGCACCTTGTTTTGTCTTTCAGATGCGGGATGCAGCGCCGACGGCCTCCGGAGCGTGCGAAGAGTTGGTAAGCTTTTGTCTTTCAGATGCCGGAATGCAGTGTGAAGACATCCGGAGCGCACGAAGAGTAGGTAAGCCTTTGCCTTTCAGATGCCGGAATGCTAACCTGTTCTTTCTTGTCTTTATAGGTGTTGCTGAAGACTGGATTCAGGATGGTAAGCCTTTTTCCTTAGGCCCAGGACCGGATGCAGAAGACACGATGAGCGTTCTGCTGCAGAGGGTGCAGAATAACGCAAAGCAAGATTCATCCACCGGGTGTGGTTTAAATAGCCTCCTGTAGTGCTTAGGTGTCTCCTTCCACAGCCACGCCTAAGTAAGAAAAGAGTTCCTGGTAAGAAAAGAGTTCCTGCCTTCCAGAAGAGTTCCAGTGTTCTGAATCTAGGGAGTGGCTCCAGCCCCACCCAACAGGAAAAGTAGTTCCAAACAGAAGAGGATCAGAGGCTCAACTGGCAGGCAAGTAAGCAGCATGGTCTGCTGCAGGTAAGTCCACCCAAGCATTATGAGCCCGGCGCTTCCAGCGCTGGGACTGGGCATATTTATGAGCCTGGTGCCACTGGCGCCAGGACTGGGTCCAAAAGGTCCCAATTGGGACTGGTTGGCACTCGGAACCTGGGTTATGGATCTGCTTCCAAGGGAGTTGGGAAAACCCTGACCTTTTGGAAGCATAGATCATGACAGTACCCCCCCTCAAGGCCCCTCCCAAACCGGGCTTCTCCGGGGGTTTTGGCTTGTCAGGAAATGTTTGGTGAAATCTTTTGATTAGGCGAGGAGCGTGGACATATTCAGCAGGTTCCCAGGATCTCTCTTGGGGGCCGTAGCCTTTCCAGTCAATTAGGTAGAATAGTTTAGATTTGGAGATCTTGGAGTCCAGAATGCTTTTGACTTCAAACTCGAGTTCTCCATCAACTAGGATAGGTTTTGGAGATTTGGTTAGTCGAGTTTGAGGTTGCACGGGTTTTAATAGAGAGACGTGGAAGACCGGATGTATCTTCATGTGCGGGGGCAAGTCCAACTTGACCGCTACTGGGTTTACTATGGTAGTGATGGAACAGGGACCAAGGTATCTTGGGTTGAATGTGCGTGGCCCTTTTAGAGATAGATATTTGGTGGATAACCAGACTTGATCCCCTACTTGATAGTGAGGGGCTTCCTTCCGATGTTGATCTGCTCCTTTCTTGTATTGTTCTTTAGCCCTTTGAAGGTGAGAAACAGCTTCCTTAAAGGCTTGGGTGATTGTAGAATGCAGGTAGTCTACTGCTGGTGTTTCAAGATCTTGGAGGGGATCCAACTCCGAGGTTCTAGGGTGACTGCCGTACAAAAGAAAAAACGGGGTTTTCCCAGTTCCCGAATGGACAGAGTTATTGTAGGCATACTCGGCTATCCAAAGGATATCTTTCCAAGTTTTTTCAGTTTGTTGCAGCATGCAGCGTAAATACTGTTCCAGAGTTTGATTGGTCCTCTCGGTTTGTCCGTCGGTCTGAGGGTGGTGACTGGTCGATAGTCTCACATCAATTTGAGCCGACCGACAGCAACTTCGCCAAAAATGAGAAATAAATTGACTATCTCGATCTGAAATTAGAACCGAAGGAAAACCGTGCAGTCGGACGATGTTTTCGAGAAATTCTCGGGCCAGAGTTGCTGCTGTTGGCAAGCCTTTGAGCGGAATGAAATGCGCCATCTTGGAGAATAAGTCCACGATTACTAGAATCGTATTGTATCCGGAGCATGGAGGTAGATCGGTGATGAAGTCCATAGAAAGCGTATGCCAAGGGCGAGGTGGGATGTCAATAGGGCGTAAGAGGCCTGCTGGTCTTTCCTTTTGACTCTTGTTTTGGGCGCATACTCCACAGGACATTATAAAGTCTCTGATATCTTTTTTCCAAGACGGCCACCAGAAGTAGCGCTTGATCTTTTCTGAGGTCTTGGCTATACCGGGATGACCTTCCATTAAAGAGTCGTGATAACAAGAGATTACTTTTTTCTGTAAATCTGTGCTGGGTAGGTATAATCGTTCTTGGAAATACAATAAGTTGTCCTTTACTGCAAAGTCCTTTCCCTGCAGATGCCAATTCTGTCTGTCTGCTGGAGTTACAAGTTGCCTGGCTTTATCCTTAACTTCCTCTATGGATTCTGTGGCGATTACACCCAGAATTCTTTGTTCGGGAATGATTGGTACAGGTTTAGGTTTGATCAAGTGTTCTTCCACTCCCATCCGAGAAAGGGCATCGGCTTTACCGTTCTTTGTACCAGGTCGATAGGTAATTATGAAGTCAAACTCGGCAAAGAATAATGCCCAACGGAGTTGTCTAGAGGATTGGGCTTTTGCGGTTTTCAAATATTGCAGGTTTCAGTGATCCGTAATCACAGTAACTGTGTGTCGGGCCCCCAGCAGATAATGCCGCCAAGCCTTAAAGGCAGACTTGATAGCCAGAAGTTCCTTGTCAGTAATCGTGTAATTAAATTCAGGAGGCGAGAATTTGCGGGACCAAAATGCCACGGGATGCAACTGATTGGTTACCGGGTCCTTTTGTGATAGAACTGCCCCCATGGCAAGGCTTGAAGCATCAGTTTCCACGATGTAGGGGAGTTCGGGGCGAGGGTGTTTTAAGATTGGTGCAGAGATAAATTTAGTCTTCAAATCCTGGAAAGCTTGTTCCGCCTCGGTAGACCATTGAAAACGTTTGTTTTTCTTTAACAAGGCAGTGATGGGCTGGACTATTCGAGAGAACTCGGGGATAAACCTGCAGTAAAAGTTAGCGAAGCCTAACATGCTTTGCACACCTTTTACGGAGGATGGTGATGGCCATTTGAGAACTGCATCGACCTTCTTTGAATCCATACGCACTCGCCAGGTGATAATATGAATCCCAAGAATTCAACTTCAGTCACGTTGAAAACACATTTTTCCAACTTAGCGAAAAGTTTGTGTTGACGCAATCTTTCGAGGACCATTTTCACGTGTTTCCGATGTTCAGATTCCGATGAAGAATAAACGAGAATGTCGTCGATGTAAACAACAACACACACATCTATGAGCTCTCTGAGGACATCGTTCATAAAATATTGAAAGGCGGCCGGGGCATTGCAAAGTCCGAAGGGCATGACCTGATATTCAAATAGCCCATACTTGGTGCGGAAGGCCGTCTTCCATTCATCGCCCTCTTTTACTCGTACCAAGTGGTAAGCTCCTCTAAGATCCAGCTTTGTATATATGCATGCTTTTCTGACTTGGTCCAGGAGTTCAGGGATCAAAGGTAACGGATATCTATTCTTAACGGTGATCTGGTTCAGGGAGCGATAATCTATACAAGTTCTAAGGTCTCTTTCCTTTTTTGGAACGAAGAACAAAGCTGAAGAGGCAGGGGACTTGGAAGGACGAATAAACCCATTTGCCAGGTATTGATCCAGGTATTGTCGAAGGTGAAGGTTCTCAGGCTCGGTGAGGGCATAAATTCTACTACAAGGAGGAGTAGATCCAGGTGTCAGGTCTATCTGGCAGTCATAAGACCTATGAGGAGGTAGAGAGTTAGCCTGCTCCTTCCGGAAAACATCTTGGTATTCTAGGTATTCGGGAGGTAACTGGGGAGTCTCTGAAGAAATTGCTGCCAGTGCAACACCAGGTGGAGGGTGACAAGTAGAGACACATTCTGGAAACTGGACCGTTCTTGCTCGCCAATCGATCAGAGGATTGTGTTTCTCTAACCAAGGTATTCCTAGAATAATCTGGAACTGAGGGGCCTTGGTCACATCGAACACGATCTTCTCATGGTGTCCATTTTGACTTACTAGCGTCACCTCTTGAGTGGTATGCGTTACTGGCCCGGAGGCTATCTCCGTACCATCCACCGTAGTAATGATGTCCTTTACAGCCTTGGGACAAAGAGTTAGATTCATCCTCAAAACCATTTCATGATCCACATAATTGCCGATGGCACCGCAGTCGACGTAAGCTTCAATTGCATGTAATCGATCCGGATTATCAGGGCTAATGAGGACCATAGGTATCACGAAATGCGAGGTCACGGAACTGGTTTTCACGCTCGGCAAGAGGACCTCTATTCTTGTCGGGCGAGGTCTTTTCCCTGCTCAGAGTTTGTAACCGTGATAACTGCAGCTCCTACTGCCTTCTTGGCAGGTTTCCCCGGACAGTCTCGAAGAAAGTGCCCTGGGTTTCCGCAATATAGGCATAATTGCAACTGTTTTCTCCTTTCCCGCTCCCTTTGTGTTAGAGGACCTTTCAGACCCCCTATTTGCATGGGTTCCCCGGAGTTTACTCCTTTGGAAGGAGTTGGCGGTTTGGAAAATACTCGAGCATCAAACTTCGAACAATCGGCCTTCCTGTTCTGCAGTCTGTGATCTATTTGAACGACCAAGTCTATATAATCCGAACAGTCTTGTGGGGGATTCACTACTTGGGCTAAAACGTCTTTGAGCTCTCCACGTAGACCTCTATAAAACAGCGTAATCCTTTTGTCCTCAGGCCATTGAGTTTCCACTATTAGTCTATTGAAAGATGCAATATAAGCCAAAAGGTCTTGATTACCCTGTCGCAACGAAAGAAGCTCATTGTCCAAGGCCTGCCCCTGTGCATGTCTTGCGAACAGTTTTTCCATACTAAGCTGAAAGGCTTGAAAGTCATGGAGAACCGGATCATCTTGATTAACTAGAGGGATCGACCAGTCTGCCGCATTGCCACTAAGGTACGAAAGTACAAAAGCTACTTTAGCTTGATCAGTTGGAAAGGCTGCTGGCCGGCATAAGAAGTGCAACCGGCACTGATTGATAAATACCGCAAACCTCTTTGGGTCACCAGAAAATCGTTCGGGCGGAGCCAGAGGTACATTCCCAGGTAGGTTGATCTGCACTGGATTCATAGAGGATGTTGAAGGAAGATTTGCCCCTGATGCGGGTAGCGGGGTCTGTCCGGCTTGTGACTGTAGCAATTGTCTAGCAAGATCATCTGTTCTCTCCTTGGAAATAATTAGTTCCCTTCTTAGAGCGTTCGTTTCCTGACGAGCTGCATGCACTTCTGCCCTTAGTTCCCCAAGTAATCGGGCTAGGTGGTCAGTATCCGAGGTTTCCATAGCGCCTGGGCGAGAGTTTTGCGGTAGGCTTTGCGTTCTGTAACGCTCACCTGATTCTCGCAGAGGCGCCGGTCTTGACTGGGCGACTACCGTATCTTCAAAGGTGATGTGCAACACCCGGTTGGCTCTTTGGGCTGGACCTCTGTGCCCTGTATGCCTGACGTGCAGAGTAAGATGTCTGCAGATAGAAAATACGGGGTTAATGAACTGGGGGTTATTGGGGTGTCCCTATCTCTTTCATCTTCTCCTCTCCTGTAGACCCCCACAGGTTAACGCTCTCACCTTAGGTAAGTGAATGCCGAGCTCTCCATCTGCCTCGGGGCAGGGTGCTGTAACCAGTTTCTTCCCTGGATAGGTAGCGCAGGCCTCTTGACTTCAGAGGACTGCTGTCCGTCGTTTACTGCACGAACGGTAAGTTTCGAGTAACTCAAATGTCTTTAAAGTCTTTAATAATGATGTCTCTTGTTTTGCAGGGTTCCGGCGATGGCGGATGACGAGCTGAAGTGAGTTGAAGATGGAGCCCGTGTGATGAATAGAAGCGCCTGGAAGCACGTAAGTAAGCGCTTGTTGCCAGCTTCACGATGCGCTCTAACTGTCTTTTTATTTTGCAGGTACAAGTTCGGAGCGGCTGCAGGGTGCCGGGATACCCACTGGGTTAGATGTGGAAAGGAGTAATGGCACGTGAGTATTAAAGTTCCCCAATGTCTTTAAACGCACCTTGTTTTGTCTTTCAGATGCGGGATGCAGTGCCGACGGCCTCCGGAGCGTGCGAAGAGTTGGTAAGCTTTTGTCTTTCAGATGCCGGAATGCAGTGTGAAGACCTCCGGAGCGCACGAAGAGTAGGTAAGCCTTTGCCTTTCAGATGCCGGAATGCTAAACTGTTCTTTCTTGTCTTTATAGGTGTTGCTGAAGACTGGATTCAGGATGGTAAGCCTTTTTCCTTAGGCCCAGGACCGGATGCAGAAGACACGATGAGCGTTCTGCTGCAGAGGGTGCAGAATAACGCAAAGCAAGATTCATCCACCGGGTGTGGTTTAAATAGCCTCCTGTAGTGCTTAGGTGTCTCCTTCCACAGCCACGCCTAAGTAAGAAAAGAGTTCCTGGTAAGAAAAGAGTTCCTGCCTTCCAGAAGAGTTCCAGTGTTCTGAATCTAGGGAGTGGCTCCAGCCCCACCCAACAGGAAAAGTAGTTCCAAACAGAAGAGGATCAGAGGCTCAACTGGCAGGCAAGTAAGCAGCATGGTCTGCTGCAGGTAAGTCCACCCAAGCATTATGAGCCCGGCGCTTCCAGCGCTGGGACTGGGCATATTTATGAGCCTGGTGCCACTGGCGCCAGGACTGGGTCCAAAAGGTCCCAATTGGGACTGGTTGGCACTCGGAACCTGGGTTATGGATCTGCTTCCAAGGGAGTTGGGAAAACCCTGACCTTTTGGAAGCAGAGATCATGACAGTTAAAGAATGCCAATTCACACTGCAGCGAGCCCTCCAGAGTCAAACTGCAGGTCACTTGTGCCAGCACCCCTCCTCCACCTAAATTGCCTGGGTGGGGGTGTTATGCGAAGAGTCAGGGTCTGCGAGGGTCCACGATGTAAGTGGCTGTGTCCAACTGGCCTTGGTGTCCTCCTTCCGCCTATCGTGTTACCAGGAGCTCCCCAGTAGCATGTTGAGTTTCAGAATGTGCCCCGGTGTCCCCTAAAGCAGCAGCCCATGGGGCTGGTCTGTGGGAGCGTGGATCTGATGCCACCTCGTGCACCCACCTAATATATCCGGCCAGAGTGGATGGCCCGTGGCCCGTGGCTCTGGTATATGTCCTATTACTCTGCAGTAGCACCAGAGCTGCCTGCCTCCTCCTGCCATACTCCGACGAGGAAAACCAGCACTGTGCCGTGTCTCAGAAGTTCGCTGCTCCATGTTCCCTGCTCCACACCGCAGCTCCCAGGCTTCTCACTTGGTCCTGATGGTTCGCTTATGCTAGGTCCCAGCCTCCTTCCCTGGTCCTGCCCAGGATGGGCCGGTCACCAGCCGCCGCCACTGCCCCATTCAGAGGCCCCACCGCTCAGGCTCACTCAGTGTTGCCGAGGAGAGTGGAGGAAGGAGGGGGGATTCCAGGTGTCCGGTTAGCCTATGCCTCTCTGTTTGGACACCAGCACTGATGGCGTCACTGGGGTATCTCCGAAAATGGCGCCTGCTACTCCGTTCACTCCGTTCTCCTGTGATAGTCTTTTTCCAGTTTCCCCTCACCGATTCTTCTCAAAGACAGGGCGGGTTGTAGCCACAGTGTTCCACCAGCGAGGGGCAGTTATTCCGCTGCTTTCTTCTGCCGGGTAACAGGATTTAAACAGCAGGATAACAGTGGCTTTCATGGAGCGATTTGATTTGATTTGGATGCGCCCGCAGCCCGCAGGCATCGGGCAATGGAGGCTCGCGTCTACATTTCTCTGCTGCACAACAGCACCGCCAACTTAGAAGGTTCGAATGGACCGATAATATACATCCCTATTCAGGAGAAGGGAACTTGAATTATCGGTAGTGGATTTAGAGGAGCAGGAAGAGGAATATGCGAGCTGGTCTTTTGACATACTTCACATGTCTTTTTTATATATCAGCGAGTATCCCCGGCCAATAGATTTTTCCACTAATGTGAACTTGAGTCTTAGATTGTCCTAAGTGTCCTCCTGTCAAATGAGAGTGTGAAATTTCCAACACAATTTTCCAAGGGGTTTTGGGTATTACCAATTGGATTTTACTTATGCCTTCCCCTGAGGTTTCTCTTCGATATAGTAGGCCATGTTTCAGAAAGAAAAAGAGAGTTCTTTTTTCTCTGCCTTCTCCCTCAGGAATTATTTGCAAGAAAGCCTCTGCCAGCATTGGGTCGTTTCGTTGGACTAAGGCTAAGAATGGAAGGATGGTGGTTTCATCTTCCAATTTGATACCGATTTTCAGTTTCTCATGAGCCTCTCCAAAACTTAAGTTACCTCTCTCAGTTTCCTCAGGCTATATCTTTCTTCCTTAAAACGAGTATATACAGCTTTCTCAAGAATTCCCTGTGCAATGTTGTCCCCAGGACATATTTCAAAAGGGGTTTCTCCATGATTTTGTAACAGTACTTTTATATCGCCCTGAAACTGGGTCTATAACTCCTGCAAGTACATCCAGACCAAATTTACAGACTAAACCAGATTGTTGTGCCTAATGTAACAACCGGGGATTGGGGGGTATTAGAACTAAGTCAGTGGGAATCATTCCTCTTTTTGCTGAAGGGATGGTAGTCTCTCTACTGCTGCATATACAAAAGACATTAGATTCTTTTGTGGCGGTAGTGGGACCTGAGGCTCGGTTCCTGAGTTTCTGAAATTTTAGGGTTCCCCAACTTGTTTCAATTGAGTCGTATCCCATTCCTGATACCACATGTACGGGAGGCATGATATCACAAGTAGACACTGACACAAGAGTTGCACATTTCAAAACCTTCATTGTTAGATTCAAGGGGGTTGGAAACACTCCTGTCTGACCCTGTAACTAAAATGGGAGTAATCTCGACCATTGAATCAATAAAGAAACAGTCCTAGTCAGTCTTAGTCAAACAATAAAGGCATATACTAGCAAAAACCTAATGCCTGCCCTCACTAATACAAAATAATGTCAAATTGGGATATGTATCTAAAAAAGAAAATAAATCAGTGGTGAAATGAAATGCCAGAATGGCAATATAAATCAGTATTAATTCTCGTCCCCCTGTTGTATAGCACAGGGTTAGATGGAACACTTGATGGATGGACACACTTTGGCTTGCGAACACAGTTAGGTGGCTGGCTCTACCCTACAAAACCTTCTTGGCCATTGAAGTCTGAGTCAAGTCTGAGTCACAAGTTCACAGGTTTAACCTCTTGGGTTCCCCTCACCCAAGTCCAGATCACCCTTCAAGCTTCTACACAGTTTCAACAAAAAGTATAGTATTTGGTCCCAGTTCACTATAGCTTTCTTCACATTCCATACTATAGGTTACCCTTAATCGGGCTCAAACCTCGTATTTTCATTTTGCTGTCGAAGACTTTCGAAACTAGAAGGATTTTTGCTCTCACCTCCACATGACCACTTGGACCCTCCTTTCTTTTTTATTTTCACTTTACATATTTTCCTTCAGTTCCAATGTCTCTTGGAAAATGTACTTGCTATGTATGACTTGCTTTCAAATCAATTGCTCCTAGACCAAGTCTTTCAAACTTTTCTTTCATGCGGTTTTGTGTTTACTTTCTGTCTCTTGCGTCTCGCTGCCTCTGCAGCTTTAAAACATTTCACAGAGACTTTCGAGTGGGCAATCTCTCTTTGCCGGACCACTCTGCTACTTTGTATTTCATATTCACAGTTCTTAAAACCTTCATCCCTTGGATACTGTAGCAATTAAAAAATTTGAACACAGACTGGCTTTCTTGGCTTCCCTCAACTCACCGGTCGTGATGTTAAGATGCTTTCCGTCTTTCACACATTTGATGTAGGAGTCAAGGTTATTACCACTGCTGCTTGTGCATCTCCCAAATCTGCCGTTCATCCGGGAGGGTGGCTGGTAACCTTGTAGCACTTGGAAGACTCTTTCTCCCTTCCAACTGGGCAGTCGCATGCAATCCTCACAGCCTTTCAGAAATAACAATCTCTCACAGGGTCGGGGGTGGGGCGGGTTCTCTGGCTTCCTGCCCCATCGGTTCAAGTTTGTTGCTCTCTTTTACCTGGTTTGCCCTGGAGTAACTGCTCCTTCTTGTGCGCCGCCTTACTCAAAGTGTGTCTCAATGTTCCACCTTTTAACCATGTGGGGAGTTAATAGATATTAGGTGTGCGTGATTAAAGTCAAGTGCCTGACCCTGCCTGATATCGTTAGAGTGACATGTCCAGTGTATTGCATGGGCGGTAACCCTTTCAGCCTTAGACCTTCTCTTCCTTGGTTCATTGTTTGTGTAGGAAAGTGGTGTGGGGGATCGGGGAAGTTGGAATATCCCATACAATAGGATTGGATCGGGGTATTGGAAAGGGGGTATACCGTGTCTCACCATCGGGTGTCTCTCCCCCACTTCCTGAGGACCCCTCATCCAGGTAATCCTCCCGCACTTGTCCACCCCTAAGGTCTGGATCCAAAGGTGATGGCCGTGCACTGGCCACCTGAGAAAGGGATCCCTGGGGTCTGGCCCATAAAACACCCTTTGGTTTTTCACATCATCTATTCAGACTCAGTATAAGTCACTACAACAGTGCATGCCAGGTTGTCACGATGGAAGCGGAGGGGTTTCCAGAGGGCGGCCGGTTAGCCAGTACAACATGCGTCTTGCTAGACACATTGATTTCTCCATTGTGTGATAAACCTGAGGGTATTCTCCCAGGTATACCCCGGGAATCCCTTATTCAGGTGCCAGGAGAGGGCTGGCACTCTCAGTTCTCAACCCTGGGGGTGGACGAGCGAGGGGGGAATCACCTGCTTAGGGGAGCCCGGGGTCATGCTCAGGGAAAAGCCTCAGGTGGGATGCAGTATTATGCAGAGGAAGAAGGAGAAGAGAAAGTGATGTTTGAAACCTTTGTAGGTTGTACCACAGCTATCTCCCTTCCTCCCAATGACGCTCCCCTATTAGAATCCCACCACCCATACACGTCTGGTAATCCAATTAAATGCCCAGACCCCATCAGAGAAGGAACCAACCTCTCTCGAAATCATTGTTTTTCTGTTGCCCACCAGAATACTTCCGGTCATTCTTCTTCATGTCCCTCTGATAGTTAATTCCCGAACACCCAACCTATCCTGACAAAACACTACCGTTCTCACAATCCCCCCTGTTCAGTTTATGATCCCGGTTTTTCCTGTTTGCTTCCTGAACCCTATCAACCCTGTCCTTCGAATTATCATTTTCCAAATTCCAGTTGAATCTGACCAACAACTACCGTTCCCATAAACCCCCTTACTAATTTCACAATCCCTACAAAAACCCCCCTTCTACGATTACCCAAACCTCTAGGATGAGAGCTTTAACTCCATATGACACCTTTTTCCTTCCGACCCGGTAGGATATTTGCAAACTATACCACCTTCCTTTTTCAACACAAATACCTTTCCATATGGTAAAAGACAACAGACTAATTCTTAAACTGCTTACCTGACATGTCCCAACCCAAGGGCCAGGCGGAGTCAGGCAACTGACTCGAATCACACACACCCGACGATCCTTTCCTTTCCACACAGGAATAAAAGGTGCTGCATGAGTGCACAAAAAGAGCAAGGCAGACCCACCGACGTCAGAGCTAACTCAGCACAGCAGTTCAAGAGGAGAAAGACGGCGCAGACCGAGAGGGTGACAAGGAGAGAAGCGAAGTTGCCATTTCCGACCAAGGCCTGTGAAGCCTCCACAGAATAAAGCATATGTCTGTGAACAAAAGCTAGCATGTGTTTCATCAGATGTCTATGGTACGCAAGACCCTCCTTCTCTGATAACCATGCTGGGGAAAGACGCTGGTCTCCGTGGTACCAACCTTGACTCGAAGAGAAAGAAAGGCAAGCGGTTCATCACAGCTTGTGAGTCGAGGGGAGTGTCGATAAGTAACCGAACCGTGTTGAACGAAAAATAGCCAGTGGCTAATTTTGAACTTTGAAAAGCTAAAAGATACAATTGATAAAAGAGGGGGGAAAACCAGCAACAGAGGAGTCTGGTACCACGTCAGTGCGCACGCTGGAAAATCTGGGTAATTACGCGATGGTAGATACTACCGTAACCAAAAGGCCTTGGGAAAAGGTGAGACAAGGTCATAGTGGTCATACAGGGTCTTGAAAAATCCTCTGTATCATCGAAAGTCTTTGACCAACAGGTGATTGCGAAGCTAAAGGAAATGCATCCCGCTTGACGGGAGAGGGATGCTAACAAAGGAGGTGAGGCCTGAAGTCCCTCTTAATAGTGTGTTGACCGAAGTAAACCCGATCGAGGGGTGTCCACAGTGAACATTCTGTAAAAGTTGGCAAGAGTGAACCCGGCAGAAGGAAGCTGACAAAAAGGGGTAAAGTCTGAATAATTTTTTGAAAAGACATTAAGACTCGTGAAAGTAAGAAAAGCCACAGCTGACATCTGAAAGGGGTCTGAGCCCGAAAGAGGGAGAGCCATGGGTGGAAATGTATCACTCAAAGTTCATTGGAAAGGGAGCCGTTTAGTTGATTTGTTGAATACAATTTGTGAAGGGTCGACACCCGGAATAGGGGGGCGCAGGGGTGAAGCCATCATCAAAGGTATACGTGGAACAGAACGTTGTGTTTGTTTGTTGGATACATCAGGCCTTGAAGGCAAGAGACTTTTTTTTATTCGAAAGAGACTTAACCATTGAAGAACCTGATAGCTGGAATGGAACTGTTGGCTCGTGCTGGGAAAGGGCGAGCGTGTGCTATGCTACACATTGTCCTGTGCTGAAAACGTGGGAAGGGAGACCTCAAGTACTGCATGCTGACTTATTATTGGGCAACCCTTCTTTCTTTATTAAAAATCCTTTCCCACACTCTTTCTGTAATTAGTTGTAAAGATTTGACAATAGTTTTTTTAAGCATAGGCCTTTTACTTTGACAAGACGCCACAAAGACAGCCTTATTTTTCATTTGATGGTCGAAGCTTGCTCCCATTTTAGATTTAGGTTTAGGTTATATGTTATTCAACCCTGCATTTACAGTTTAAAAAACACCCTCGATTTGTGCAAGAACCAAGATGGCCTTGTGAGTTCCTGCTCCTGCTGCTTAGTGGTTTTACACACCGCAAAGATATTCTATTCCGCACTATAAAGCCTAAAGCATCTGGCCACAGATTGATTACATGATTGGCTTCCAGCGTACCTGATTTGGGACTCCATGAACTCTCCCAGCGGTTGCCAGCACCCTTTGTTTTCCGGGGCTGCACCGTGGATATTTGAGTGCACCGCGGACCATCCCCGACTGCTGTGCGGGCTGCTGATTCCTGACAACACCTGCTCCGGCTTACACTCTCCAAGCCGCGCTGGCTCTTGGCTTCTGACACCGGCCGGAGGGGAGCGAACCGCTCCATTGAAGCGGTGCTGTAGATGCATTGACGCGGTGCCAGCAGAGTGAGGCACCTTGATCCTGGACTCCGGCACCCTGCTCCTTCTCCTAGTTGTGATGCTGTTCTCATTCATCCCTCCTGATATATCTGACTGCAGCTCCCCTGCAGCCTGAGCTGAGTTGATGCAGACACCCAGACCTACAAAGTTAACTGCTTTAGATCACACATGCCTGTGTCTCAGTGGCGTGACCTGTGCTGCAGGGTCCCACTGTTCTCCTGCTGGTCGTCCGTCATCTCCTGCCCGGACCCGGAGATGCAGCGTGCCACGCTCTCTATACCGTACCTACCCCTTACCTCAGAGGACTTAGCCAAATCCTGGCCCTTGATCCTGGGACCTTGCTCCATTGCTTAGTATGGGTGGCTGTTCTCCCTCATCCCTCTGGACATATGTGGCTACGGCTCCCCTGCGGCTGGGGCCGCGCTGGGACGGGCACCTGGACCTATGGGACAACTGGCATTGAAGCACCTGTGCCTGTGGTCCGGTGGCGCGGCCTGTGCTGCGGGGGGCACCCCGTTCTCCCGTTGGGCGGCCCATCGTCTCCTGTCTGGTCCCAGTGGAGGTAACGTGCCGCACTGACCATACCGCGTCCGCCCCTTAACCCGGAGGCCTTAACCAAATCCTGGTCCTGACGATAACGGCCCGGAGGGAGGGGCACCCCCTTCAGAGTTGGACTGGTGTGGTCACCACCGCTGGGTTGGCGGTGGGCTGGACCACGATCCAGGGTCCCTACGCCTACTCCGATGCTGCAGAAATACTCTGCGTCATCTCCTCTGCAGCTTCGCCTGAGGCTGTGCCTGCGCTGTTGAGGCGTAGCTGGCTGGCTGACTGCTTGTGTTGGGGTGGCCTGTGCCCCTGGGACTGGCTCCATCTACTGTGACATTCTTCCCCCATTCACCCCAATGTGTGATCTATGCCAGTGGGGTCCCATACTGTCAGGGGAGGAGACGTGGCTACTCCCATCCTGGGATTGTGGGGAGTGATCTGCGCATCATTGACCTTCGTCCACTGGTTGCAGGGAACCTGGTCCATCCTTATATTCACACTGCTCTATAGCACTCACGGCTGTGCTACATTAGATCCTGGAGCACTTGAGGCACTGTTGCGCTTAATGCCTAATATCTATCAACTCGATCCCCAATGATCTGTGCAGTGTGGTGACAGGGAGCCATTTTAAGTAAGGTAACCACCAGGACTGCATCCTAGCTACTGGCCCCCATTCACTTCCAGCGCACACCATCCTCTCCTGACTGCTCCGTTTGTGCTACCCAGCATTTCTTGTAGACTTCCTCCAGGCACTGTGTGCTGGCCGGGGTGTTTCCTTGGCCTGCTCACTACTTCTGGCCCCTTGTTGACCTGCTTGATCATAACCATACTTGCAAGCCTGTGCGGCCATGATCAAAGGAGCGGGCAGGAAAGAGAGCTCAATTAACATTATCTCCAAGGCAGCAACAAAACCTACTGAGGCTCATGGAGAGGCTGATGTATTTCATTCAAGGTCAGGTGAACCCACTGAACTTCAGAAGATGATGGAGTACATGCGTGAAGGGTTCACAACATTGCACACCAAAGTTGATGATGATATGAGCAGGAAGATTACCTCTATCAAGGCTCGTCTGGAGAAGACCGACTCCCGTGTCACTGAGGTGGAGACCAGGGTGAGCTCAACTGAGGACGGCATCACGGCACTGAGGTCCGAGGTCACCTCGTTGTCCAGGCAATTTCAGGTCATCAGTAAAAAGAATCAGGACTTGGAGTCCAGAGCACAGCGTAATAACCTACGCATAATCGGAGTGCCGGAAGACAACATTGACAGACCCATGGAGGAGTACGTGGAGCGCATGCTTCTTTCACTGCTATCACCCCAGTTTGTGATTGAACGGGCCCATCGATCCCTATCTGCAAAGCCTAGGCCTGGTGTTCAACCTCGACCCATAACAGCCAGAGTTCTTAATTATCATGACAGAGATGCGCTACTACGTGCTGCCAGGGCCAAGGGGGAGCTGAAGGTGGGGCCTGCCAGGATCCACCTTTACCCCGACTTTTCCGTTGCCGTTCAGCAGGAGCGCAAAACCTTTCTGGCCGCCAAGAGATGGCTCCGCGAGCTGGGTGTCAAGTACTCCATGTTATATCCAGCTAAACTCAAGAGTTATACATGCTGAAAATATTTACTTCTTTATTATCCCGGAGGAGGCCTCCAAGTGCCTTGGCGATCATTTCCCTGGTAGATTGCCAAGGATCTGTTATACTACACTGGAACCTCCCTTGGCATCCCTCGAAAAGGGAACACAGTGCTTACATTTTGGTGTGGGGCTTTCACAAGTAACATGTATAGTTCCTGTAATAGTTTTCCTTGATAGTTTGAAAAGTGCACCATATTATGCTATCTATGTTTCGCGTTTGTGCTGAAACCAACCTTTCTCGAGGCACTTCCCCCATGCAGAGTGAAAACTGCTGTCGTTGTTGTTGGTTAAAGGACAGTTGGGGATTCACTCCTCTGATTCAGAAGGGGAGGGTGGAGGAAGGAGGGAGGGAAGGGACAAAAGTTTATAAAATTACTTGACCTGCAAGTTGGAGGACGAGATGAAACCCATTCCTGGCTTACTTATGCCAAGGGTTATCTTCTCCTGGCCCTGGCCAGGCTTCAGATGTCATATGTCTACCGACTAAATGGCGGATGCAGGGCTTATATTCATGAGCTGGAATGTCAGAGGGTTAGGCAACCCTGTAAAGATGTGTAAATTGCAGCTCTATGTTGAACGCCACAAAGTCTGTGTTCTCTTTTTGCAGGAGACGCATGCACTGGCAGGGTATCAGATGGGTTCGCTAAGTCATGGGGTTCACAATGCTACTATACCACCAATTCCACCCATAGATGCAGTGCTATGATCATATTGTATAAGTTCCTCAGGTTTATTTACAAGGAGACAAATATAGATCCCCTGGGGCGCTACATCCTACTATATGGTATATTGATGGAACGTGAAGTGGTCCTTCTAAATATATACGTTCCAAATATAAATGATCCTGTATTTTACTCCCGATTTAACACATTACTGGGGTAATTCCCCCTTATTCCCATAGCGTTGGGTGGCAATTTTAACACTATAGTCAACACCGACCTTGACAGGTCTAATACCAAGCCTCGCCAGCAAACAAGGGCAGCTAAAACCGTCTTAGAGATACAGGCCTCACTGGGGGTCATCGACGCATGAAGGCCGTTGCACCCGCTGTCTGGTGTGTTTTCTTTCTACTCCACTGTACACGCTTCGGACTAGTGGATCGACAGGTGGTTACTCTCGGACACTCTGGTAGGGCATATTGAACGGATGGAAATTCTACCCAGGACCTTCTCCGACAACTCCCCGTTAACGGTATCATTGATGTGGGGTGATCAGTGTGATCATGGCATCTCAGACCGAATGCACTGCTAGATACTGTCTTTAAGGCCTAGCTGGGGGCGTGCATTGACGAGTACTTTGAGATCAATACTGGGACGGTGTCGCACTGGCAAAAGAATCTGGGATCCTCTGTACGATCCGCAGAGCCTTTCACGAGAGTGAGCTTCTACTTACTCAACTTGAAACGCAATACGCCTCATCGGCATCACCATCCACTACCATACTTAGTAAGATTGGTGCCGCTCTAGACACTTCCAGTGACCATGCGAACCATGAACGTAAGTTCCTAGATGACCACCGAGCTGCTAGATAGTACGGAGACGGGGGCGACAGAGACTACTGGCAAGATTAGTACAACAAAAGAATGGCACACAGCACATACCCCTGATCCGAGAAGGCATACAGGGTTCTGGTCCATACTGCTCTGGAAGTTAATGAGGAGTTCTGCTCCTTCTATGACGTATTATATACAAACAACGACACAGCACTTGCATCAGATATCGAGGAATTTCTAGATCTCCCAATCTCTGTGTTATTCAACAAAGCCAAGGAGACGCTAGATTGCCCAATGACCAGCGAGGAGATATTGAGAGAGCAATAGATTCTCTCTCAGCGGGGAAAGCCCCTGGCTCCGACGGCCTCACCATAGATTTCAATAAGTGCTACCGAGGTCGCCTCAACTATCCACTGTTTGGGAGGAGTCGTACGTAGCTGGGAAGCTTCCCCCCACTCTTCTTGAGGCCGTAATCTCGATGCTGCTGAAGCCCGATAAGCCGCCTACACAATGTGGCTCCTATCGACGCCTCTCACTGATAAATAGCGATATAAAGATCTTCGCTAAGGTACTGGCCCTCCTGATTGCCCCACACATGACGTTTATCATTCACCCCGATCAAGCTGGCTTTATACCAGTCGCTCCAGGCGTGTTTTCAACATCTTAGCCCGGATAGACCCTGAGGAACAGGCAGTAGCGGCGGCACTGGACATGTAGTAGGCCGTCGATTCGGTTCCTTGGGGATATCTGTGGGCCGTCCTAGAGAAGAGCAATTTAGGCTCCAGCTTCCGGTCATGGGTGAAACTACTATATACCTGCCCAGTTGCCTGGGTATGCACCAATGGCATTCACTCTGCCCAGTTTGCTATTGCTAGAGGAACCAGGCAGGGTTGCCCCTTTTCCCCACTGATATTTGCGGTGTCCATCGTACCCCTGGCTGTCAGGATTCACCAGAGACACAGTCACAGAGGTGTGATAGTCGCTGGGGACCCTGAGATTTATTAAATTAGGTATTGTAATTTTCATAATGTGCCACACGCCCATGGGCCTCAGACCGCACAAAAAGACAACAGACAGACAACAAACAAAATGTAAGGAAGAGGGGGGGTTCAGCCAGGAGATAGCAGGCTAAGTTCAGCCCGGGTTCGGGTTGAAAAGAAACATTTTTATTACTTTTTTAAAAAAGACAGGTTTTCTGCCATGCGTTTATGTCCTGGAAAAAGATTCCACTGCAGTGGTGCTTGGACATTGAATTTTAGCCTGTGTGGTGCCTGCGAGGAGACTATTACAATAGTGAAGTCTGGAGAGTTGACTAGTGCAGTGGCAAGCAGGGTACAGTTGTTGGTGGAAAGAAAGGGGCGAATATAATTAATTTGCTTTGTAATAAGGCTGCAAGAAGAGCGGATAAAGAAGACATGGGGCTGCATTGATAACTCATCATCAAGAATGACTCCCAGCGTCTTCACGTTCTTCAATACTGGAATGGTATTAGCAGCAAAAGTGAAGTTGGCGTAGGCCAGATCTAATTTGCTCGGACGAGCTTTTGAGGCCACAATCAAGAGCTCAGTCTTTTTACAATTAAGGGCAAGCAAATTGTCAGCCATCCAGGCCTGGATGGCTTTATAGATGGTATTGATTGCAACCGAATCCTGCTCGGAATTTCCGCTAAACTGGAAGACAACCTGGGTATCATTAGCATAGTTTGTATACCGGACCCTGAATGCATCCAGCATGTCAAGAAGTGGTCGAATATAGATATTGAACAATGTTGGGGACAGACATGAACCCTGTGGGACCCCACATGTTTGAAAAATGGGGTTAGAACTTTCTTCACCAACAGCTACTCGGATAGTACGGGGACCAAGAAATAATGAGATCCACTGGAAGGCAAGTTTGGAACAATGGGCAATCTCCCCCAAGCGTGTCACCAAGAGAGAGTGGTCCACCAAATTGAAGTCCACAGAAAGGTCCAGAAGCATCAGCAGGGCGGGATGACCATTATTCACCATGCCGGCCAAGGTGGATTTAAGGTCCAGCATGGAGGTTTCCATCTTGTGCTGAGCTCTGAAATCTGGTTGGCATACGCCAAGTATCTTGTGGTCTTCGATACGTTTCTGCAATTGGAGATATGACAATTTATCCATGATCTTAAGGATAACGGGAACATACATAATGCCCCGCTAGTTGTCTGAAACCTGTGGGTCACGATTGGTTTTCTTCAGCAACGGCGTGATCCAAGCCTCCTTAAGAGAGGAGCACGCCATAGTCAAAAGAAAGATAGATGAGCCTAGTCATCCAAGGTGCTAAAACCTCAGGGGAGTCCTTAAAAATATCCACGGGATAGCAATCTGCTGGACAGGTGGTAGGTTTGAGGTCCTGGATGATTTTAGTAACTTGTTCTTCAGTGTAATGTGAGAAATTGAGAAAACATGGTAGTTTGTTCATATTTGGGGGGGGGGGACTTGTGAGCCAATCGATTGACCATTAGGTTCCTGCATGGTTAAAGGTTATTAATAGTTTCCCTATGAGTGGAGATTTTGGCCAGGAAGCCATCATTGATTGTCTGACACCAGGCAGCATGTTTTGTGGCAACATTATTAGTGCGGGGTGGGTCCTGAAAATCCGTCAGTATCGTCAAGAACTCACTAACATTACAGCAAGCATTATTAATCCGATTCTTGTAGTAATATTACTTGCAGGAGGTGATTGCAGTCTTACATTTCTTCACTGCTAGTTTGTAATGCAGCAGTGAGGAAGGGTTGGGGTTTTTACGCCACGCTCTTTCAAAAGTCCTTTTCGCTCATCTAGCAGAGATGCCGTTGTCAGAGAACCAGGTGTTGTGGTGCACCTCAGGTTTGATCATTTTTTGCTTCAGGGGGGCCAGGTCAGAGATGGCTTGTTTTAAGGAAGAGGTAAGGTGCTCCACTAAAGGGGAAGACTGAGAGAAGCTCGACAGTGGTTTTAGGTTCAATGACAAATGGGTCTAGAGACTATCTGATGTTACATTTTTAAAGTTATGAACAAGCTTGAAGATTCAAGGTAAAGCGTTCACTTTAGCTATGGGTTTATGGAGAGTGAGTGTGGCCTGAATCAGAAAATGGTCGGACCATGCACAAGGTAATAATTGCAGGTGAGAGAGATTTTGAGAAACCAACCAATCCAAAGTGTGCCCTCCTAGATGAGTAGCCACATCCACTCACCAAAGGCATTGCTGGGGTGGGGGGCTAAGGAGGCTACAGAACCGGGTCTTTTGGTTGTAACCCCGGATAGAAGGTCAAGGGCTACAACCAAAAGGCTACAGCTAGCCCTGAGTCCTGCCAGTCCCGACATTAGCTTAGTCCCTGACCTTTTCCAGATCTAGCAACACCCCTGCCACTCACTGTCTAAGTCCTAGGGAGGAAAGGGAGTCTGAAAGGGCGAGGCCCTGCTTATCCAGGGTATCATTGGCCCAGTAATTAAAGTCTTCCAAGATGATTAATGGATTCTTTTACTTCATAATAAGAGCGATCAGCTCCATGATGTGTTCCTCAAAATGTGGCATGACTCTGGGGGGTCTATATAAGGTGAGCACATTTAATGAGGAATTCTCTGAGGTTTTAACTTTGACCCATAACGATTCACAGTCATAAGGACTGTTATGTGGAATGACATGAAAGTCAAGGTGATCCTTACACATTAGGGCTACCCCTCCCCCTTTACTACCTTCTCGATCTGCTTGAAAGATTGTGTAGTTGGAGGGAGAACATAGAGTAGAATTGGTGGGAATAGCAGGATTTAGCCAAGTTCTGTCAGGGCGAAAAAATCAGGCCCTGTTTCTAACAAGTGGTCAGCTACCTCAATCCCTTCTTTGAGGAGCAACCTAGTATTAAGGAGGCTAAGGGTGAAAAAAGAATTAGGTGCATTGTTTTCCTTGCGTAGAGCAGGAGTCTCACAATTATTTTGTGTACAAATAGTCTCTGTGTTACTGAGGGGACAGGGTCCACCCGGACAGACCGGTGGATCTATGGGGCACATAATGCTGGGGAGTCACAAACCGGAGGTCAGTTAAAGCAAGCAAACAGCAATGTCAGAGGGGGGTGTTATACTTTGTGGGAGTAAGAGATACGCAGATTACTGTTTGGAGTATCAATCAACTTTTTATTAACCATCAAGCAGAAGAAATTGTATAAGAATGAACCAGAAAAAGGATACTGAAACTTGAGACGATCTCCAGATATCAGGATTATGGCCGCTTGTGAAAAAAACTAGATCTTGAAGTGATTGTTTCCCTTGTAACAACTTTAAAACAGTACTTCGTGGGACTTCATAGCTGAGAAAGAAGCTTGTATTTCCTCTCAGAACTCTCACAGTCTTTACAATGACGGAGCAAGACCTCTGAATAATCCTGTTTCTTCAGCCACAGTTTGTATCCTTGATCTCTCTTGTAATATTTTAACACAATGGCAGATTAGGTTTCTCAAGGACCCGTCAATTGTCACACAGCGGCCTTTTTCTCACTCAATCGGAAGCCCGATCATTCAGCGTCTTAACCGACTCATGTAGATAGAGCCCCGCCTCCCTGCCTCCTCTCGTGTCACTGCGATCTCTGAGGAGAGCCGTGTCGCTCAGTCGGCTCTTGCGCACCACCTCCCCGAGTAAGAGATGATCAGCTGCCGAGGGACCCTCCTTTCACTTCATACCTTTTGATCGGCAAACTGTATCGACAGTCATACGTTGCGAAGTCAGCTGGGCGGCCCCGTTCCCTCAGACTCTGTCTCGCTGGGGATCTCTCTCTCTCCCTCTAGCTCAGATTTCTCCAGTATCCAAAACATACAACAAGGTACTTTCCCTCGTTACTTCCAACTTGGCACTAATTGAAATAATGTTCTGAACAAGCGCAACAGCGCATTTAACTTCTGTTACTTTTTTTTTTTCAAAAGGCACTCTCAATACGCCCAGCAGTAACGGATGTCTTTTTCTCCCTCGTGGTCCCGCGTTTCCTAGCAACGTGTAGTGTCCTGATGTATCACATATGCGCGTGCATCCAGCACACGATGAATGCGCGAGCCGTGGGGAACGAGGACGCGAAGGAGGATTCCAATTCGGAATGCGGAGGGCAGAGTGTCAGTTGGAGAAGAGGAGAAGAATGAAGTGGTCCAGTTCATGTCCCCTTTACTTAGCAATAAGTTATGTATATGAATATATGTTATCTTTACGTATGAGTAAATAAACTCACAGTAATCCACTTAGTGTCCCTTATACTTCAATGGCGACGAGGAAAACCCATTGTGGCCCTTGAGAAGGATCTCCGGCCGCACAATAGGTAGGAGTGCCTTCCACGCATTTGCTAGAGCTTGTCATCTGCCTGTACAGTTCCGACAAACTGTTCCGCGAATCTTTCGAGTGCTCCACCTCTGTTTCCTGCAGTCTGCGGATGTTGGTCGTTTCCTTTTGGGAGTCTCGGCGACCACCCACGTTACGACTCTTCTCCCAATCCCAAGCGTGAGCAAGGAAGGAGGCGGGTCCGGTGCCACGTCGCTCTTTGAGATGTACTCTGCTATGCCTGCTGTGCGTTATTATTAAACACGCCCTGTCAGCTTTCTGTGCGCTCGAAGAGCGTATTCATACTTAAGCAATCCAAGAATACATTCAATTGATCACATTCCGTGCATCAATCATCAAAGGAGCCACACAGTCTTAAAGAAAAAAAAGTACAATAAAGAAGAGGAAAATAAACGTTTGCCTGGTAATCCTCACTGCTCCCACTGCTCTTCCTCCTCACAGTGGTTACCTTTCAATTCTGCATTTGAAACAAATACAATAAACAAGGGAAAAAAAGTTCACCTGTAATCCTCACTGCTCCCACTGCTCTTCCTCCTCGCAGTGGTTACTTCTCAACTCTACATTGATAATCCTCATAAATCTCACTCCTCTTTTTCTTCGCAGTGTTTTCACTATAAATACCTGCAAGTACTCAGTACGACCTGGCCATGCAAGGAGTCCAACCTCCTCACATGTTTCTACCAGAAGTAGGAGAAACTATGCTCCCATGGAAACGCTGAATTAAAGCTTTTGAGCACTACACACATGTAGTGTGTGGAGCAAATTACAGCACAGAGAGGAAGAAATCCTTATTGTTACATTGTTTAGGTCCAGCCGGACAAGAGAAATTTGAAGACTTACCTGACTTAACAGATGATGAGATAGGGGACATGAACAAATACGAAATAGCCATCGCTAAGATTAACAAGCACTAAGACAAGAAGATGAGTACCATCCTAGAAAGATATACATTTGGAAAAAGGATCCAAGAGAAGGATGAATCTGTGGAACAATATGTCACTGCTTTCAGGAAAATGGCCCGTAATTGTAAATTTAATCAGCAACTTGATGAAAGAATCAGGGACCAGTTTATGCTTGAGTGTAGGAGCGACAAAGTTAAGGGGAGACTATGGTCCGAAGATGATCCCACACTTGATACAGTGTTAAGACTTGCCAAAGAAGTGGAGCACACCGAGACGTGTGTGTCCACTTTGGAAAACAGAGTGAAGGACATATCTTTCAAATCATCGATCAGTTCCGTACAATCTGATCAAGATGAAGAAATAGGAGTGGTAAGGGGCAACAAGAAGAAGAAAATGGTACCATATCACAGTGGAATTACATATAATACCAACAATTTGCAACGCAGAACCTCCGGTGGTGGAGAAGTATATAGGAATCGCACGACGGCGAGGAGACCTGACAGAATAGAAGTCAGAAAAAGTAAGAGATTTGAGAAAACCAGAGAGCCCGCATCGGGAGGAGAGTGTCAAAACAAAGAACAGTTTACCCAGAATGGAAGAGGGAGAACCAGACAAAGAGGGTGTTACAGATGTGGTAGTCCAAGTCACTGCGCTAATAACAAGGAGTGTCCCGTCCTCAAGATGATTTGCAGGAGATGTGGAGGTAAAGGACACATGGCCAAATGTTGCAGGAGCAACCCAAGTGAAGAACAAAATTCGAATTGGATTGGAGATGGGGATGAAGAGGAGGAATGTGTCTTCATGGTCACAGATGTAGATGAACATGTTGAAAGGCCCAGGACGAAAATTGCTGTGAATGGTTTCCCGGTCATTATGATGGCAGACTCAGGAGCCAAGTATACACTTATACCAGAAGAAATGTGGAGGAAGTGTGGACCGGAATACCTGCATGAAGTAGATGTAAGACTTAAAGCGTATGGTGGAGCCAGAATAGATTTAATTGGATGGTTTATCGCCAATTTAGAATTTAAAGGCAGACAGGCGAGTGGTCGCATTTATGTCTCAAAGAGAGGGGAGACTGCCCTACTTAGTTGGACCCATCAGAAACTGCTCACAGTGCGATTGGACCCAAATGCCGATGAAGCAGTTTATCAAGTTGATGGGACACACATTGAAGATATTCATGAAATCAAGGATGAAATATTCAGAGATGATGTGATTGGTTGTCTAAAAGGTTTTTCACATCACATTTTACTCAAGACAGGTTCAAGACCCATAGCCCAGAAACTCAGGAGTGTACCCCTAGCTCTCAAGACAGAAGTCAAAGAAGAACTGAACAAATTGGAGACACAGCGCATTATCGAGAAGGTTGATGCTGCAGAGTGGGTTTCGCTGTTAGTTATAGTAAGGAAAACTACAGGAAAAGTGAGATTGTGCGTCGATATGAGGGAATTAAACAAGTGCGTGATCCCAGACAGACATCCGTTGCCCAACATACAGGAATTGATATCCACTCTAGGACCGGCAAAAGTTTTCTCTACTTTAGATCTCACGGCGGCATATCACCAAATCAAATTACATGAGGAATCCAAGTGCCTAACTGCTTTCATCACACCAGAAGGACTCTACCAATTTCGGCGGATGCCGTTTGGGTTAATTTCAGCAGCTTCAGTTCTCCAAAGAGGTATGCAAAGGATCCTTGGAGACATGGAAGGAGTAGTATTCTTTCAAGACGACGTATTAATTTATGCTAATGATCAAGATGAGCACAATATGAGGTTGAATAGGGTTCTTAGGGAATTGTACCAAGCAGGGATGGTGTTGAGTAAAGCCAAATCAAAGATAAACAGAAAGCAAATAGAATACTTAGGACATGTGATATCTGGAGAAGGTATCAAACCGAAGAAGGATCTGGCAGACTCCATCAAATCTATGAATGTACCGGACAACAAAGAACAGCTCAGAACATTCCTTGGGATGGCAGAATACTACGCTAAGTTCATAGAACATTTTCAGACCATACTGTCGAGATGAGGAGCTTACTAAAGATGAACAAGAACTTTGTGTGGAACAAGAAATGTGAGAAGGAATTTCATTTTATTAAAGAAGCTTTAGCCTGAGCCCCAGCACTTCAAAGCCACGTTAGGGGGAGGAAAACTATAATAACGACAGACGCAAGTGAAGTAGGTCTGGGTGCATCCTTATCACAATATCATAATGGACAAGAATTAGTTATTGCATTCGCGTCCAGATTGTTAAAGGGAGCAGAAAAGAACTATGCTACCATTGAGAAGGAGGCTTTAGCAATTAAATGGGCCACTGAGAAGTTTCGGTCTTTTGTCTGGGGGGTGCAGTTTACTATTCACACGGACCTCAAGCCTCTAGTACAGATTTTCAGTACCAAGGGTCTTGATAAAGTGTCTAGTATAATCAGGAGATGGTTTCGAGACTACACGAATACAACTTCAAAATTGAACATATTCCTGGTTCAAGAAATGTCACGGCGGATTGTCTCTCAAGACTGACTGGCTTGGATAATGTTGAAGAAAATTCTGAAGAACAAGAATCAGTTTGTGTTGTGTCAAGTCAGGCTATATCTGAAAAGGAATGGAATTATGAGATGGAGAAAGATGAGACTTTACTAGAAGTCGTGAAAAATGTCAAGGAAGGAACATGGAGGAAAAATGAGATGATTTGCACAAGTGTCAAAGCATTTTGGGACGTACAAGAAGATTTGTATCTACAAAGCGGATATCTAATGAAAGGGGATAAAATAATTCCTCCTACCAATTTGAGAGAGAAGATTATGGAAATGGGCCATGAAGGACACCAAGGCATTGTAAAGACAAAGAGGAGGATTAGGAATACCTATTGGTGGCCCGGATGTGACCGCCAGATTGAAGACCAAGTCAGAAAATATATCCTTTGCTCCAAAAGTAATAAAGTATGCATGGGTGCTAGTTATACGATGGTGTTGAGAGATGTCCCCGGAAGTCCGTGGAGTGAAATTGCTATGGATGTGATTGGCCCAGTTTGGAGCAATGGTTGTTCAACTTATTGTTTAGTGGTCATTGATATGCTAACCAGATGGGTTGAGATTGCTTTCTTGCCCCAGGTTACGTTATGTAATGTTATCAATTTTATGGAAGAATTGTGTGAAAGAGAGGGGTATCCGAAAGAAGTACTTACAGACAACGGATCCCAGTTTAAATCTAGGGAAATGGAAAAATATTTGAATGACAGAGCCATTGATCATAAGTTTTGTGCCATTTACCACCCACAGACCAACGGTATTGTGGAGCGATTTAACAGAGTGATAAAGGATGCTATCAAGTTGGCATGGGCAAATGGGAGAGAGTGGATAGAAGTTGTTAGGGAAACCTTAATAGCTCACAGATTCACTCCTCACAGCACCACAGGTGTTACCCCCTTTGAGCTGAGTAGGGGCAGGAAAGGTAATACAAAAATGTTTCCAGGCTGGATGAGTGGTCTGGTGAGAAATGAAGTTAACGTAGAAGAGGCGAAAGAGTGTATTATGCAGAGACAATTGAATAATAAAAGATTGCATGACAGAAAGTGTTTCAGGAAAAGGCCTGAGTTTCAAGTGGGGAGTTGGGTCAGAATAAAACTTCCGGCAAATCTGAGGCAAGATGGATGTCAATGGTCCAAACCATTCAGAGTGGTAGAGGTATATTCCCATGCCGTTAGGATGCAGGATGGTAGAGTCTGGAATAACGAAAGAGCAATGATCTCAAGAGATGAGTGTGTGGAGAATAATCCTGATGGAATGGTGGAAGTGAGCAGAGAGAGAAAGAGAGAGAGTGAAGTCAGAAACAGAGATGAGGAGAGTGTATGGGGAGAGAATGGTGGTAGAAGTAGAATTTCCTCGAGCGTGTCTTCCTTGCCAACCTGTACAGATAACCATCCTGAAGGAGGAGACAAGATGAGATCTAGAACAGGAAGGAATTACAGACCACCGAAATATCTTTCTGAATATGTAGACTAATCAACCTCGAACTATATCAAGTTTACTTTGTCCATAAAGAAGGGGGATGTGTAGTGTCCTGATGTTTCACATATGCGCGTGCATCCAGCACGCGATGAATGCGCGAGCCGTGGGGAACGAGGACGCGAAGGAGGATTCCAATTCGGAATGCGGAGGGCAGAGTGTCAGTTGGAGAAGAGGAGAAGAATGAAGTGGTCATGTCCCCTTTACTTAGCAATAAGTTATATATATATATAAATATATGTTATCTTTATGTATGAGTAAATAAACTCACAGTAATCCACTTAGTGTCCCTTATCCTTCACAACGACAACAAGAACCAAGCTCAATAAAGTGAAGCACCTTAACCCTTTGAGATAGCCTTCAGATTAGCCACATTACAGGGGGCAAACAGCCTACCATACCATATCGACGGCACACAGACACACCCAACTGCCGGCAGGCTCACTGGGAACAGACTGGTACATCCAACAGGTTTAAGGGCAGTTTAAGGGCAGTGACAGCAATGGGCTCTTTTCACTTTATGCAGATGACGCACTGCTCTATGTAAGCAGCCCCGAAGAGAACCTTGCACCAATTATGCAAGATGTCTTCCTGTTTGGTATCCTTTCTGGGCTCAGGGTCAACTGCACAAAGTCTGAGCTGTTCGCACTGATGCCACTAGGGCTCCAAGCGACCTCCTTGGGATCATTTGGTCCCCACTTGAGATAAAATACCTGGGGGTTAACACGCCACCAGACCTCATTATAGGATTGCTACTACGGGCGCTACCTGTCGTCGCTATTGAAGAAGCTAGGCAGCTGGGTAAAGCTGCCAATTACAGTGGCTGGGCGTGTTGCGCTTCTCAGGATAGTAGATGTTGTACAGATTCCTGAATGCTTTGCTCTGGCCGGGAATTGAGCTATTTAAGAAACTCACTATAGCAATTAATGGCTTTTTGTGGCTCTCTGGTGTCTGAAGTGGGACACACTGGCAAGACCCTACAGCCAGGGAGGACTTGCTGCTCCAAACTTCTTTAATTATTGGATCGCAGCACAAGCCCATTTTACGTCATTTTTGGTTTTACCCCAACAGTCCTCATCCTCATGTCAAGCTTGAGTGCCTTGCGGCGGGAACCTGAGATCTCAGGTCCCTGATT
Organism: Ambystoma mexicanum; assembly: GCF_040938575.1. Classification (NCBI taxonomy): domain Eukaryota; kingdom Metazoa; phylum Chordata; class Amphibia; order Caudata; family Ambystomatidae; genus Ambystoma; species Ambystoma mexicanum. The sequence goes on along the minus strand of NC_090937.1, from coordinate 1,565,174,840 downwards.
ACCTCTCCCCCCACCTCAGGTTCCACATCTAGGAGTCATCGACCCTCCCGGAGTCACGATATCTGCATGGGGCAAACTCTGGAAACTAATTGGTGTCCCCCATCCATTCCAGTGATATCCCTCTGTGGAATTGCCTGCCGGGGAACCCCCCCGATCGATATAACGATTGCTCGTAGCTGGTCGGCAGCCGGTTTCGCCCTTCTCAGGGATGTTTACACAATGTGATCCTTCACAGAGTGGCAGAACCTGCCCGAACCTCTGAAGGCACGCCCCTCCAGATGGCTACATAATGGTGGCCTGCGCTGAGCATTTAAGGACAGTTTGCAGGAGTTCCCCTTGCTCCCCCCCCATGTTAACTATGGTTATGGGCCGCACTTCGTCTTTCGGGGGGTGTCTAAGCTGTATAGACTCCTACAGGAACGATGTTGACAACCACTAGACGGACTCCACGGGGCTTGGAGCAGAGACCTTGGTATCGTCACCACAGACAATATGTGGGAATCCACGTGCGCCCGCACCCACGAGGTGTCTTTAACTTCAATATTCAGCCTAATACAATTCAAAGTTTTACATAGACACCACTACACCCCCACCAGATTGCACCATATGTCGAAGGAACGCTCCTCTGTGTGCCCTGGATGTAACACTGATAACGCAGGATACATTCATATGCTCTGGGCCTGTCCAAGAATTGTCACCTTTTGGGATGGGGGCTGTGAGGCAGTATCACTAATGTTTGACTGTATTGTTGTGTCATGGCCAATGACTTGCTTATTCCATGAGTTTCCTCAGCTTTGTCGCAACTATAGGAAACTGGCTGGTGTTTGCATGTTATTAGCGACACAATGCATACTATTACTATGGTTGCGCGCTAGAGTCCCCACCATGAACCAATGACTCCATGCTGCTACTTGGGCTTCCAACATGGAAGAACGCTGGGCTGCTTTTCAACCAGCAATCAACAGACCAATGAACATTGGCCCCCCTTCCGTACGTACCTGCAGTCATTGAATACTGACAATGCTGGAAGTGCTGATTCCCCTTCATCCCCCGAACTATAACTTAGCCTGTTGGCTGTCACATGGCCCATGTCTCACAAAAATGTGTTTTTTTCTTTTTTTTGGTAAAATGTTCAAGATATCTATATTTGACCCTGCATGGTCACACTGTTGTGCGGCATACCGTAAAGTAATGCTTGTTTGTCCTTGTTAAGTCAAGCATATTAAATAAAGGTTTAAAAAATAAAAACACACAGGCCTGAGCTCCGAATCCTGTTGTGCCCTAAGTGGATTGAGCCCCCACTTGCGGACCCCCCTGATCAGGAAAACTTGATGAGTTATACATGGTAACCGACTCCCCTTACAAAGATCAAAATCCGAAGTAAATCGGTGCAGGACCTGAGGAGAAACACTGTGTGTAAGCAGAGACCCATGCCTGCGGCCCGGACTGAAGGCGAACGCCTAAAGTGAAAGTGCGTTTTTCACCTGTGAGCTCCGCCTGTGCCTGCAACCGTGGAATGGACGGTCGCAAAAATATTCCGACTCAACATAGGAGGTCTACAGCTGGACCAAACTTTACTGCAGCAGTGCTCGACCTCAGAAAGAGCCTCGTACCTTGTCGAGGTAACAGAAGACATAGCGGGGAGATCCCCATTGGACACCCCCACCTCCTTTGGTCAGTACAATAAACACTGAAATGATTACACAGACAACTTTTTTAAAGTTTGGAAAAACACACGGTCACAGTTTATTAGGAGCAAGACAACATGGGACGGTCCCTACCACATTACAAACAGTCAGATACGGATGACACTGTCACCTCTTTAGCCACTGGCCAAACTGACAAACTGCTGGTTACTTCCAGCTACACTGGTACACCAGTGAGACACTCAGGGGCACTGACCAGGAGATTGTTGGCCTATCGCCCTAAGGAAGGAAGTCAGTGCCCGTCGAGGGATCGGCTCGAGCCCGGCCAATCCCGAGCCGCTGCAGCTGCAGCGTGAAATTCCTCATAGGCTAGGACCGCCCCGATACTCCACCACGCTTTGATGGTGGTTCACGCTGCCATCAATGCCCCCAAACCCTAGGCCCTTACTTCTCTCTTGACCTCCTTCTTGTTACCATACTCACCATTATTTCATCTGCATCCAGCCCTCTTCAGCTCACCCAATATCGCCGTAAGGAAAACATTGTTGCCTTTGTCGGATAAGTGGACCCCATCTGCATCAAAATGATAAGGCAAGGAGCTCAAGCGGGAATGCCCTACAAACCCCAGGCCCTCTGCCTTGGTGAATTTCGCAACACTTCTGTTGAGGCGCTTCCTGGATTTTTCCATGCCGGGCAGAGAGATGGCATCTCTCCACACCCGCCTTTGCACCATTTCTGACCAGAATATTTCCGTGCCTGGTAACTCGTGCGCCGCTATGCGCAAAGTCACCTGTATTTGGGCGAGCAGGCGTCCACGGCCCAATCTAGCCAGATCATTGCCCCCCAAATGAATCAATAGCCACCTTGGTGCACTCTTCCACTGTAGCCGCCATTCAATGGCCGGCAGCAAGGAATGCCACTTCATTCCAGGAGTGCCCAGCCACACACACTCGGTACCCTTGAATCCCAAGTTGTGTCCGATAGTCCATTGCCTAGCCCTTTTTTCCGCCCGTGTCACAAATGAGTGGCCGATCAGCCACACTGCATCATCTGTGGGGAAAAACATAACCATAACATAAGTTTTGTGCGTACCTGTGTCCAAACCGTCCCCCTTCCTTGCCCTGGCCCCTGAGTGCTTTTGGTATCTAGTATTCTTCTGGGCATGTACTGTGCTTGGGGCGGACATAAAGTCGATAACGGCCAGACTCCCACCTACCCACCTTCATGATAGCCCGGGGGGACATGCCTTGTTGAAAGGCTGTGGTGGCTGCGCCTATCCTAAAACTATGTGTGGACCAACCTACACCCTGGATGCCCAAGGCTCTCAATGCTATTGACAGCACTTTGCGGAATTGGAATATAGAAAGTGGGGAAGTATCCGCGTGAATTAGCAGGGGGCCGCACCCGTGGCTCTTAACTGTACAAAGGCCTTAAAAAGGTGCACTGGGCAACATTCTGCCAGGGGGGCCCCATGCAAGACTATGTTACAACCTTTCCCTTGCTGGTCCGTTTTGCTTTTCCTTAATAATATACTGACCCCTTCCCCGGTTTCTTTGTGGAAGAGAGATACATCCCTCAAAGCAATGGCTCTCCCCGATGTGTCTTTCTTGGATGAAGAAACTAGCTCGCTAATCCTAAATGCCCCAAAAAAGGCCCAAGCGAATGCCAATCTGAATAGTGCAATTTCGTACTCACTGAAGCATATGCTATGTAACTTGTCCAACAACTTCACCAATAACCCAAAATCAATTGGTTTACGCCCATCCTTAGACCTTGGTTCCGAACGGGCCCAGCCTTTCAATGCAGAGCGCACCAAAAAACTTTTTGTGGGGTCACCCCTCCCCTCCAATTTGAAGTGGAAGGCAACTGCAGCCAAATGGGATGCCGCCCAACTCTTTGATATGCCCTCTGTGTGAGCCCAGACCACAAAAGCGCGTATCTGATCCTCCGCAGTATGTTCTTCAACCTGCAGCTGAGAAATCACGCTCTTGAACTTACCATAACCTTGCTGGTATCTACATCTTACTCCGGGCGTGAGTGAGCGCTCACTCAACTCAGCGAGCGCCCTGTCCACACCACCAGCTGCCACCACTCCTTTTTGAACTGCGCCCCCTCGAGTCTTGCCACCGGGTGGGCCTTCCGGAACTTGGACCACTGAATGCGAGAAAGAGCGTCAGCAGCAATATTTGACGTGCCCGGCACATGTCGAGCTCTAAATTCAATGTTGTGATACAGACATATTTCCACCAGTTTTCTCAACAAGCTCAACATTGCAGGGCAGGATGCGGACTGTAAGTTAATGGCTTGAACTACAGCGTTGTTGTCTGACCAAAAACGAACCCTCTTGTTGGCCAGCACAGTAGGCCATAACAACAGTGCGACAACAATGGGAAACATCTCTAAAACCATTATGTTCTTTGTTCTGCGTTTCTTATGCCACTGCTGTGGCCACTTCTGCGCACACCACTCAGGCCCTAGGATTACCCCGAAACCTTCACTCCCTGCAGCGTCTGAAAACAACTGTAATTCAGTGTTGGTTTCCCAAGGGGTTCGCCAGATTTGTATGCCATTGAAGCTGTCTAAGAATCTGTACCACATCCTTAAGTCTTCTTTAAGGGCGGTGCTTAATCTAATATGGTGCTGCTTCTTAACCACACCAGCCGTTGCCCTGGCCAGCCTTCTTGCAAAGACCCTGCCTGCAGGTATTACTTTGGCCGCAAAATTCAGCTTTCCCAGGAGTTGTTGCATTTTTTCTAGGGTGGTCCTATCCTTTGACAGATTATTTTCAATCTCAGCCTTCAATCCAACAACCTTATCATCCGGCAACCTACAAGTGCCCTTAACCGTGTCTATCTCAATCCCAAGGAATGTCAGAACCTTGCAAGGGCCCTCTGCCTTCCCAGGAGCTAAGGGAACACCCAACTCTCCCATCAATTGTTGAAAAGCAGACATTGCTGTTGCACAATCCTCTGACCCGTCCTTGCCAGAAAATAGAAAGTCGTCTAGATAGTGAACTATTGCCCCCTGTTACCCTCTTCTGCACGCCGCCCATTCGAGGAACGTGCTGAATGTCTCGAAGAAGGAACAGGACACTGAGCACCCCATGGGCATACATTTGTCCACAAAGAAACCCTCCTTCCACTGGAAGCCCAGCAAATGGAAGCTGGCCGGATTCAATGGTAATAAGCGGAATGCAGACTCGATGTCGACCTTGGCCATCCAGGCACCTCTGCCCAGACTGGCAACCACCAACATAGCCTGGTCAAAATAAGCGTAATGAACAGAGCATAGATCAGGGCTCAGCCAGTCGTGCACCGACTCACCCTTTGGGTAAGACAGGTGGTGAATAAGCCTGTACTTACCCGGTTCTTTTTTGGGAACTATGCCTAATGGTGACACAATGAAGTTGGGGAGGGAGGGCGGGGCAACAAATGGTCCAGAAATTCTCCCTAGTTCCAATTCTTTGTTCACTTTCTTATCGACTTCCCCAGGGAGATCCCTCGCTGAAGGTAAGTTCCTAGCAAAGCGGCAGGTAGGGGGTCCATCATAAGGAATAACAAATCCTTCTGTGAAACCTGTGAAATAGCAAATCCCTCTCGCGCTTTCTGGGGTAATAGTTTAGCTGTTCCACTAAGACCCGTAAATTGACTGGAGAGGGACCCTTTTTAGACAAATCCAAAGTCCGTGTTACTGCGCCTGTTGCCAGTGGTGGGAGGGTGGTGGTGGGAGAACTACTATCATTTTCGCTGTCCCCTGCCCCCTGTAGCACCTTCCCGCTTGAAACATTTGACCAGGGGATGGTTCCCCCCACATTTTCCACACTCGTGGCTGAACCTACACTTAGGACCCCAGTTGCAGCTGCCTTTATTGAAAATCCGGCACATCCTATTCGCTGCTTTCTTATCCTCCTGTGGTCCGTTTTTGCTACCAGATCCTGAAGTACCTGCTTCTTGGCCCCCCCGTCCCTGAGGGGCACTGAGAAAGGGTTGCCCGTTAAACCCATTGTTTTGCTTACTATACCATTTCTTCTTCCCGCTTTTGTAAACATCTGTCCAGGCAATGCTCTTCCTTTGTTTACCACCCATAAAAGTGACCCAACCATCCATCATTTTTTGATCCCATGTCATAGCGGGGCAGTGTTCCATCATCTTCCTAAACTTCCTGTCATAGTCTATCCACCCTGTTGAACCATATTCCCTAGCTTCCTCTACATTTGCTTCCCTATATGTCACCAGACCTGGCCCGTGCTCGGGATTCTTTTCCATCACTACAACTGACAATATATCAAATGCTTTCTCCCAGTTAGTGATGTTCTCCTCAGGGTGATATTTCCAATGCCTCTTATTGTTCTCTTCAGCACTTAATGTGACATTGGGGCTGGCATCATCTATTGCCAAAAGGCTGAATATGTCAATACTCTTTCTGGTCCATATCTGTTTCCTAATGTCCTGAGGTATCTGCCAGGCCAAGGATGACCGGCCCGATAACAAGGGGGCAACTGTCACAGGTTGTTCAGCTCTTTCCATTGCTGAAGGCGAGGCAAGAGAAGGGCCGGTTGTGCTGATGGCGGGACATGGGGCTGTTGCGGGAGCAGTGAGGGAGATAGAGGTGAGATGATTGTTAGTCATAGAGCCCACGCTGGTACCCTCCCATACGCTCCTTGCCACAGGTAGGGTCGCCGCTGCTGCAGCCGGGGGACCATTACCCCTGACCAACAACAACAATTCTCCTAAAATCATCCCAAACCTCTCATTGCCCACAGCGCCAACACCCAATGGCGTCATACCCGACTTCTCCCCCGCAACCTGTAACAGGGGGGTTCTATGGGACTCGTTTGAGCTACGTTCACATTTGCAATACCTGGACCTGTTACCAGTGGCAGGGATGTAGCCCCTGTCCCTGTTTGCGCCAGCTCACTGGCAGTTTGCATCGTAGGCGCCACCTGCAACATCTCCGTTTTCTCTTGGCAGGTAGGGGTTTCAGTGTGACTGCGCTCGGGGGGGGGAGTATCCACCACGGGGGGAGGACAGATCTGGGCCTCCACCACCAATGGCTGCGATTGCGGTGTTTGCATTTTGGCTAACACTTTCTTAGCCCAACCCCTCCCCTCACTGCGAATAACGCCCAGATGGCCCCTTCGTCCTCTTCCTCACTTGAACCCGGGGTGTTGGGCACTTCCTCAATGCAGTGGAATAGATCCTGTGAGTCCTCCACCGACGACATCCTGCGCTGAAGATGGAAAATTTGCACGTTACCCACCGGCCTTCCTGCACACATTGCTCTACCGAATAAAGTGCACTATGAAAATATTGTTTTACCCCTCTTACTGAACCGCCCCCAAGACAATATTCCTGGCCTTTACCTTACCACACTTCCTTTCTTTTCCGATAAAAAACTTTAGAATTCCTCTTAACGCTGTTCCTTTGCCTGACCTGTATTGAAAGATCAAACAGTTAAGCATTTTATTCATCCCCATATTGCAAATCGGAAAAATCCCAACACCACCACAGGCAGACACAATGAATCAATGAGAAAGAACATGCCCATTACGTTTCGGACCTTGCATTAGCACTCGGGTCCCCAGCATTACAAGACCTAGCCCTCACTACTTCAGCCACTGCTGGCCATGCAGACCTGGGGGGGGGGAATTGTGGAGGCGTGTGAGATCGGGCGCTTGCTAAAGTGTACCACCTGGCCATAATTCAAAACATTGGCTGCTGTGAAATCCGAACCCACGCCTCCAGAGCGCTACTTATTCATCCCCTCCGTATGCAGTGCACAATTATCGACTTCGGGAGATGAAAGGCCTAATTCAACCCCGCCGGGATTTCGAACCTGCTTTAGCAGGCTCTGTATGAATGCTCATGCAAGCGCTCAACTCACTGTGCCACTTGAGCCCTTACACGGCTGTACGCCACTTTAAGCATACATTGCAGCATAAACAAAACAAACGCATGGCGCGGCGGCGGTGTTCGCGCTCAGGGGGAATAAACCAACAAACGCATGGCGTTCAGCGAGCCTTGTAGTTTAACAACACAAAAAACATGGCGCGGAGGCCACGACGACACACCAAATTTACCTAACCGATGTTCGCGCTCGGGGGAAAATATTTCAATTCAATTGGTGACTCCAACCGGAGATCTGCTGATTTCGAGCCATGCAACCTTGCACTCCGGAGAAAAAAAGCTTATTTTTAACACCCTGCCGCTTCGAACCTGCGCTAGCAGGCTCTGCCTGTAAATGCGAGCGCTCTATTCGCTGTGCCACCTGACCGGCTTGGCTGGAGCCAAAATTCAAAGGCCTTAGCTCTCGGGCCACAACAACATTACCGCAAGATACAGGCCGTACATGGCTGCAAGCAGGGGCCTTCCTCCTTTACGCTCTCTCGCCCCTCCCCCCACAGGGGCAGGGGAGAGGGCGGCAAAGGAACCAAAGGAAAGGGCGCCAAGAGCCCTCAAGCGCATGGCACGGCGGCCATGAATAGACACCACATATATAGATTAACGGTGTTCGCGCTCAGGGGAATCTCACAACAATGACAAGAGTCCTATACATAAAGCGATCCTTGCCCACGAGAGCCGGTTGCTGCCATGTTATTAATCAAAATACATCATATTGTTGTTGACAGAATAAAGGGCAGGCATATTTCAACATTTGAAAAGGGGGAGGCATATTTCAACATTTGAACTCAATCCTTATACTCTGGTAGCTACCTTGAACCCACAGGCTCCTGTACTGTAGATAGAAGCCCAACCATTACTCCAATGCATTCCCCCTGCCCATTACGTATCGTAGCTGGCCCTCGCGGCGGCCATGGAAAAACATAGAGGAAACCAACATATCGGGATAGTTCGCTTGCACGAGTCGGGTCCGCTCAAGCTGACTAGTATGCCTGCGAGCAGACCCCTGTTCTCCCCCCCCCATACTTACCACTCCTCTTGAAATCCGATGCTCGCCACGGAACTGCTGGACACGATTCACACCAGGCGGGAGCTGCTGGAACAAGGACTGATGGCCAGCAGCACCCGCCCTTATAAGTGCCCCCAGGGCGACCCGGCTGGAAGCCATGTGTCCCCAAAGGGCCCCCCCTTTCCGCCTCCCTGAAAAGAGGGGGGGAGGGGGAGGAAGAAGAGAGGCATGCCCCACTCACGGAAGGGGGTGGCCAGAGGGGACAGCCGCTATGTAGGCTGTCCCTCTAGCACCCCCTGCGGGGGCCGGTCAGCCTCTGAAGGAACTGTGGGCGGATCCGGCTTTGCTGCAGCGCTCCAGCGGGGCACTGTAGGTGAGCAGTAGAATTTCGCCAACAGACGCCACTGCTGTGGCCCGTCCACCTTTTCAGCGCTATCCAATGGACTAGGGCAATCAGAGCTCCACGGCAGAACGGGACACTGGCTGGCGCTGCGTGGCGCACCTCTGAACTCAAGTGCAGACCCTGGGATCGGGCTCCAGCGCGCTGACCTGACTCGCTGCTGATCGCCCTGCCGGTACATTGCCCACAATGACCCCCACCATTAAATACAGCGCATAGTTGGGCAGCGGTTTACGGTGTCACCAGTAGTCGAAGTGTACGAAAAGAAGTAGTGGAGCTATCTTCCCTGCTGGTCTGCCCCGCTCTCCACAAACCCCATCGCTGTGCCCCCTCCCACACACAATCCAAACCCCCAAACAAACACACCTTTTATTTAAGGGAATGTTCAGTGCAAGCTTCAACTTCTTCCTACACTTTTATTTTAAAATTAAACCGTTCCAGAATGGTTTCTTTTTAAAATAAAATTATAGGAACAGTAAAACGGAAAAATAAAAAGTATAGGAGCACCTGCTCCCGACCGCCCCACCCACTTCGACCTCTGGGTGTGACTCTGTACACACACCTGAATTTGCCTGGGATGCACGGCACTCGGGTCATAGGGAAGCCTGCCCTCCAGAACACTTCGGAGGTCATGACTGCAGCGCGGGCTACCTATCCCTCATGGATTTGGCCCACTGGCCCCAGAGCAACGTGGAGAGAGGCACCGACAAGAGGAGAGACCCGGACTTTGAGAATCCCGCTGCCACTAACACGAAAACAGGAACCCATTACTGATCCCCTTATAAAGGCACTAACCCAAAACCTCCATAATTCATACATATTGCCCTGAGAGGAAGAGCAATAAGGCAATTTGAGCACTCTGTAAAGAGAATTTGACTCTGGGCATGATTCTGACAGCCCCTTTATTGGCACCCCAGGCAAACCTGCCACATCCAAAGGGGCCCACCCAAGGAACTGCTTGAACCCTACTGAGTTGAAGTGAGGAGTGGGTTGTGCTCTCCCATAAGGATTTACATTGGTGAACAGAACCCAGGAACATAACATTACCTGCTTCCTACGGGCTTTAGTGAGCACCTCATGGTTGACTGAAAAGAAATGGGCTGGCCCAAATGAGAAGGCACCAGCCATGGATGACCAGTAAACGTTGGGGCACAATCCTTGAACCATTTTGAAACCACCTGACTCGGGGCTATTGTAATATTTGCGGTGATATCAACATACATATCCCTTTGCACGGTGTGTACCCTGGGTGTACCAACGGGAGAGACCCAGCACTGCAGCACACAGCCCCACTACAGCGGATGGGGCTACGTGTCACAAACCCCTGCATACTCACCAAACCTCCTCATGTTACAGTAGGTACAACCTGGGCACACAACATAAGATTCTACTAGACGGTTGGTTAGCACTAACATACTCATCAGGAGGTGACGATCCTCCCCACCACTACGACTCGCCTGTAGATCTGCGCCCTTCGAATCCACACAACTCATTGGCAAGCTCTGGTGAAAGGAGATTGGATCACCCTCTCCCCTCCACAGAGCATCCCTAAAACATGTGCTTCACTTTTGCGGTGCTGATCCTCGTGGACAGCTGAGAGGGTTGGGCCCCCTTTTTAGGGGCGTGCGCCCTCCTCTACAGATATCTCACACGGGAACAAAGCACCCTTGTGTCGCATAACGAGAACGAGACTGAGCACTACACCAGCACAGGTCCTGCCCAGGGACGGTACCTCAAGGTAGGAAAACGCATGCGGTGGCAGACTGCATACAACATAACTCACCCTATCAACGCGGCACTAACTAAAAGGCCCATGGACATACAACAGAAGCTGGATACATATCGATTTGTCCCACACCCCATCGAACCAAGTCACTCTCGAGACTCCAGAATGGCGACACCGGGAACGGAAGCGGCCGCCACCAAAGGTCTCCTTTGGTGGCGGCTCTGCTGAGCGAAATCAAAGCATGAGGGCAGATATCGGCGGGAAAGTCGACAAAATAACACAAAGAATCAACAAGATGGAAGAAAGACTAGATGAGGTTGAACATAACCAAACCTCCATAGGTACACTTGAGTCCCAAATAGATCTAAGGATCTCGGAGATAGAAGTGAGGGAGGAAAAGTTCCGTCTAAAAATGGACGATCTAGAAAATCAGGTAAGACCGAACCACCTGTGCATCTTCGGTATTCCAGACAAGGAGGGTTAGACGGAACAGGACTTAAAGAAGACCCTCCACGCGATCATGAAAGTCTTGTTTGAGGACGAGTCCATCGACAAACCCAAAATTGACCGCATACATAGAGCCAGAGGGGCAGCAGGGGGCCCAAAGACAGTACTAGCTCGATTCCACAACTATGCTGATAAAGCTAGGTTCCTCGAGAAGGCCATCCGCACTCCACAGATCCTCTTGAACACAGCGAGTGTCCATCTTCCAGGACCTGTCGTCACTAACCCTCTCGATAAGGAGGATGTGCATGCCACTCACCAAATGGCTCAAGGAGAAAGGAGTCAGGTACCGTTGGGGCTACCCATTCGCGCTCACGTTGAGGAACCACAATAAGACTGCAAACGAAGAAGGACATCAGACCTGTACAACTGATCTGTTGGGAAAGCAAGAAGAAGAGGCAAATGAAGGAGAGAGACAAGACAATGACAGGCAGTGGTTATCTGGCCCGAGGCGAGGGCACATACGCGGGTCCACAAAAGTCAGGAGGATGAATGCCTCACCAGGAACAGATCACTGAGGATACTACTGGTGCATCACAGAACTACCTGGTTTAACCATGCGACTGCCCAGGCCATTATTACATATGACGGAGAACTACGTGATGGCATCTTGGTGATCAGATAAACAAATGGGGGATCATGGCATTAGGCACTGAACGCCCTGTTGATGCTGCATCTGAGGGGCAGGCCTTTCATGTGAACCCGGGAAGCGAGAAGATTATTTATTGGTGGTTGAACTAGCGGCAGGGCAGAGAGAACCACAGACGCCCAGCTATCGGTTTAAAGCCAAGAGGTACTTCTGTCAGAGCCTAAGCAAAGTTGAACTAATGTAGAAACATAACGATTTATGGGATTCGGAAGGGGAGGGAAGAGGGGGAAACAAATGGGGGCTCGAAGGTTAGTCGAATGTTTTGTGATGGGACCGGGGCAATTCCGGTTCTCATTGGTGGTCCGACTCTGGCTAGGAGAAGTTATCCAAGCTGTTTCAGACGCTGCTAAGGAATCTGGGGGGGGAAGAAATGTGGGGGCTGGGCAGGTACAAAGTGTTATGCAGATATGGGGTAATTGGTCTATTAATTCACATAGGGAATCCAGATTTGTTGAGGTCTATCACATGTACACAACAAGTCCCAGATAGGTAATGGCTAAAAGACTTAACATAACAAAAGATAAGCTCTCTACAGTCTGTAAACTTAACGTTAAGGGGCTTAACTCCCCGTCAAAGAGGTCTCTTGTGTGCAGTGAATTTCAGAGGTCTGAGATCGATGTGCTCTTTTTGCAGGAGACCAAGTACGCGCGTGGAGAGGAACGTAGGTTTCTGCAACCTAGAGTGGGGTCGGAATATTGGATGGATTGTGGATGGATTTGGAGTTGTGGATGGATTTGGAGGGGAGAGCTCTGATGGTGGTGGGTACTATGAACAGTCTAACGGTTATGCTGGCAACACTGTACACCCCTAATGTGGGACAAGCCGGGTTGCTACAACGGACAGTATCCAAAATAATGTTAGAGGCCACAGGTCATGTGATTCTGGGAGGGGACTTCAATCTCTGGGCGAATACTAAAAGGGATAGACACGCAGCTACCCCAGATCTGCCCAAACCGGCTGATGTCGGCCGAACGGTGGTAGTGGATATGATACGAACATATAGGCTACGAGATATATGGCGGGAATTACACCTAAACACCATGGGTTACACCTTCTACTCTGCACCACACGGCACATATACAAGAATTGATTATTTATACATTTCGGAGGAGCTGGCAGAAGTGATGGCCCGCTTGGAGATTGAACCTATCACCTGGTCAGACCACGACATGGTCTCTGTTGATCTAGATCTGGGAGCTCTGCCACATAAAGGGAATAAGTGGCGTTGCAATGAAACTCTGTGGAAAGACCCAGTCTTTCCAACGGAAATGGTAACTGAAATAGAAGAGTACCTCAACGCTAATAACATGGGCGAAATATCAAAAAGAATAGTGTGGGACGCAGGGAAAGCGACATGGCGAGGGATACTGATCAGAGAAGGCGCCAGCAAGAAAAGAGAGAGGGCTCTGATAAAAAACAAATTGAGGGTGGAGATAACACATTTAGATTGGGCTGCACGGACTGCCACTGAGAGCAGAGCGGACAAGATTGCTCTGGCCAGGCAGAAGCGGGATGAACTTTGCCTCCTTGAGGAGGCACAGATTGTCCGGAAACAACTCCTCAAACAAAAGCATTACTAGAAGGGTGATAAGGCAGACGCTCTCTTGGCAGCTAGACTACGAGGACAAAGGGAAGTCAGGTGGGTGACGAACATAGATGAAGGGGAGGGGGACATTCAATATCCACAGGCTAGAAGCATCCCGGAAGAATTCACGCAATTTTATGAACACCTATACGAATCCGAAACGACCCAAGGTAGAGCCGATATAGATGAATACTTAAACAGGGTACAGATGCCGGGACTCACAAGTGTGGAGGCAGATGCTGTGGACGCCCCAATCACAGCTGAGGAGGTGAAAAAGGCAGTGAAGAGGTTGCCGCTGGGAAAGGCACCTGGAAACGAAAGCTATACAGTGGGTTTTTACAAAACCTTCCTGTCCCCCTCCTCCCTTTCTTGGTCAAATTATTTAACAATATATTGGAGACCGGGTCAGCACCGGATTCCTTCTCAGAGGCATTGATCACCGATATACCTAAGGAAGGGAGAGACCCCAAATATTGTGGATCGTACCGCCCCATATCTTTTACTCAATATCAATGCGAAGATATATACGAGAATCTAGCTAGGCTAGAGACAGATATGCTGTGAATCATCCATTCAGACCAGTCAAGATTTATTCTGGGGAGGCAGGGGTCAGACGCAATGCACAAAACATTACACCTGATACATGAATCAAAGGCAATGGCGGGGGAACCCGCCCTTATGTCTGTTGATGCAGAGAAAGCCTTCGACAGAGTTGAATAGGGATTCCTGGAGGCGGTTCTGAATAAGGTGCGACTAGGCGAGAGATTTAGAAGAGGGGTGAAGGCAGTCTACACATCCCCTAAGTCCTTGGTGTCGGTCAACTCCGACTACTCGAGATGGTTCACGTTGGGTAGAGGTACAAGGCAAGGCTGCCCCCTGTCCACGATACCATTCACCTTATCGCTTGAGCTGCTTGCACAGGAAATCAGAGCTGATCACTTGCTCGAGTCCTTCGGAAGGCAAGAGAACTTGGTACGCTGCAGTATGAAGACAGTCGCATACACATCTACCTGGACTTTGCCACTGGGGTTCAGTCCAGCCGAAAATCGTATGAGCCAGTCAAAAAACTTCTGAGAGTGCGGCAGGTCCCATATGCACTAATATTCACGGCTAAGTTCAGAATCCAATATGGAGGAAGGGCGTACATCTTTGAAAATCCTGCTGCAGTCCAGGCCTCGTGACTGCAACGAAGCACCCTCAGGAATGTTCCTAACGGTTACTAGGGTTCATCGTCAAGTTGGGGTGGATGCTGTGGGTGGAGGGGGATATAGGGAATGTGGGGATGGTTTTCGGTATCGCAACCACCTAAACGAGTTTGAGCCTGGTGGGAAAGTTTGTATTGATGGATGTTGTAGGTTAATTGAAATGTGGTCTCGCAGACAATGGCGCTATTCAAAGGCTGGTTACTGTGTCACACAAGGTCACTTCTGTACAAGTACGATGTATATACATACCAAATGGGAGACGGACTACGGATAAGATTAATGTCATGGAATGTCTGAGGCCTTAATAATCCAATGAAAGTCAGGAAGGTCGGTAATTATGTTACTAGACATGGGCCTCAAATCTTAATGCTGCAAGTAACACATGCGCAGGGCCTGGTCAATGAGAGAATACTGGCAAAATGGGGCAAGTTGTGCTACTACACGGACTATTCATCACAATCTAGGGGGGTTTGCACCCTTATACATAGCTTGCTGGGCTTTATAGCCAAGGGACACCTGGCGGATCCGGTGGGAAGATATGTACTGGTGTGGGGGGAGCTAGCGGGGAAAAATATAACCTTGTTAAACACCTATGGACCCAATCTTGATGACCCTGATTTCTACTTACAAATGCTCGAGATTCTCACCAAACATGATGCAACCACTGTTTTTTGGGTTGGGGACTACAATGTTGTATTAGACCAGGCCTTGGATAGATCCGCCAAGTAACTAGGCCACCTTCTAAGGCGGCACTAACTTTAAAGCAAATAATTTCGCAACTGTCCCTACAGGACGCCTGGAGGGTGCTCCATCCGGTCGATAAGAGGTTTACATTTTATTCTTCTGTACATGACAGTGAGTCACGCATAGATTATTGGTTTGTATCTTCGAATTTAGCACACGCCCTACAGAACTGCGAAATCCTTCCTCGCACACTATCGGATCATTCCCCGGTGGCGCTGGAGATCACTTTGAAAGATGCCCCTAGACCAACAAGGAGATGGAGAATGCCTAGAGACATACTGAAAGACCCAAATGTAGTTGAAACTCTACACACTGAAATTGCCAATTTTTTTTACGGATAACTTTGGGTCCGTTGACCACATATCATCAGTATGGGAGGCTTTTAAAGTCTTTGTTAGGGGGGCACTGCTGTCCAAGACTGCTGGTCTTCTGAAGGGAGTACGCTGTGAACTGGAGAGGGTAGAGAGGGACCTGAATACACTGGAGGAGACCTATGGCCGCACGCATGGTGGGGACACTCTGGCGGAAATCCACAAGTCCCTTAGAGATTTTGATCATCAGGCAGCGAGGGAAGTGCAATATATAGCAGCCCCTAGCCGGGCTCGCAGATACGGGGAGGGTAACAAGGCAGGAAAAATGCTGGCCAACCTGGTAAAACATGAAAAATAAATTACCCTGATCGCAATGATCCAAACGGCACAAAATGAGATAATAATGAGCGAACAGGGAATAAACGACGAATTTGTTACATTTTACAAAAATCTTTATGCGAATAGGGATAGGAAATCCACTGCTGAGACTAAAAACTACCTTGCTATGTTGGATCTCCCTAAACTCCCAGAGGAAAGCAAGTTACTGCTTGAGCAACCTGTCACTGCAGAGGAGCTCACGGAGGCAATTAAAGAGCTCAGGTCTGGCAAGGCACCGGGCTCGGATGGTCTGGGAGCTGAATTTTACAAAGAATTTTGGGAGGAACTGGTCCCCGTGCTGTTAGAGGTGTGGGAAGAGGCCCTGGGAAAACAAATATTGCCCCCGACAATGCGAGAAGCTATAATCACATATTGCCTAAACCCCGACGCCCGCCACAGGATATGACTTTATACAGGCCCCTATCCCTGATAAACGTAGATGCAAAAATCTTTGCGAAGGTGCTAGCAAATCACGTATTCCCCTTAATGCCCATGCTGGTTCACCCGGACCAAAGTGGGTTAATTCCCCAAAGGTCCACTGCATTGAATCTGCGCAGGCTGTTCGGCATAATTTTACAAATAAACCCGAATAAACAAGCAGTGGTGGTGTCCCTAGACGCCGAGAAAGCGTTTGATTCGGTTTTGTAGGAGTACCTCTTCCTGGTGCTTGAGTCGTTCGGGATGGGCCCCTACTTCATTAAATATGTTAGAGTGCTGTAAACTGCCCCGGGTGCAAGGGTGTGCACGAATAGAACTATATCTGAGCTGTTTGAGTTGGGCAGGCACCAGACAGGGGTGCCCTTTTTCTGCTATCCTTTTTGCTTTAACAATAGAGCCCATGGCAGCGGCGGTGCGGTTGCGGCATGTAAACAAAGGTATAACGCTGAAAGGAGCCACCCAGGTAATATCATTGTACGCGGACGATACACTATTGTATGTACGCGAGCCAGACAAAAACATAGCCCCCATCATGGCAGACATTAGTGAATTTGCAGAATACTCTGTATATACGGTGAACAATACTAAATCAGAAATGTTCCCGCTTACCCCCTCTACAAAATGCCCTGCCTTGACGTGCGGCCTTAAGTGGTCGGAGCGACACATCAGATACTTGGGAGTACTGGTTTCAAGCAGCAGGCAGACCCTATACTCTGATAACCATGACCAGGCGCTACAAACACTCAGCACCAAGCTACAGGTCTGGAGACCCCTCCCTATCTCATTACACGGTAGAATCGCCATTCTCAAAATGATTGTACACCCCAAGCTACTATACTTATTTGTAAATATTCCTATATGGCCGGGAAAGGAATTCTTCTCCAGACTGCGATCCATGGCAATGTTGTTTCTGTGGAACGGCAAGATGGCCAGGATATGCTGGGAAAAAATGACAGAACCGTATGAAACAGGGGGAATAGCAGCACCAGATTTTGAGCTCTACTGCACGGTGGCGCAAGCACAGTTTGTGAAACACTGGTACGATGAAGCGGACAACTTACCTCACACGTGGATAGAGGAATACACCACTGTACCCACAAACATCAGATCCGTTATATTTGATACGAGGCACAGGGATTCCTGTGATTTCGACCCTGTGAGCTGTACCGTGAGGGCCTGGGGGGCTATATATAAAAAGTTGAAAGTAGAACTTCCATACAACCCTGAAATTCCGCTATGGAAATACCCAAATGTTCCCCTTACATTCTATACCAGTATACAGGAGGCCTGGGATCCCGATATGGAGATGAAAGTGGGAGACATGTACATAGATGGGAAGTTCGTAACACTTGCAGTATTTACTAGGGGTGTGGGAGGAGGCCCGCTCTGAACGTTACAGTACTACCGAATGAGATCTGCATATCAAGCGCGATGGCCATCCTTCCCTGACGAACCTCCCTCCCACCCATGCATACAATTAGTTACAACTCGGGGAGGACTGGGAATCTCTAAACTGCATAAGACAATTCAAACCCACACCCCCACGTCCAATCAAGTGAAAGAGAAATGGAAAGTGGATATGAGAATACAAATATCTGAGGACAAATGGGGAAGATATTGTGTACTTACAAAAAGGGTGTCCCTAAATGTGGGATTGCGCCTAATACAGTTTAAAATCCTTAATAGATTGCACTACACCCCAGCCAAAATCGCTAAATTCACACTTGATGATCCAGGCAACTGCCCCAAATGCGGGACCCCCCAGGCGGGATCCTATCATATGTATTGGGAATGCCCGGTCGTGGCAAGGTTTTGGGCGAGGGTTGCAGCCATGTTGACAGACATCACGCAGATTTCCCTGTGTCTGACCCCACAAAAATACTTGTTTGGGGATATTGGGAAATGCTCTGAAAAAGTTAGAAGACTGTTCAATGTATCATGTGTTATTGCCAAGAAATGTATATTGCAAGTAAGAAAAAGCCCGAACCCCCCCACCATGAACACTTACCTACGTGAATTAACTTATATCAATGAATGTGAGGAACAGTACGTGCTAACTCTACCAAGTACGAGCCGACCAAAAGACATTTGCGGCCCTTTCAGGGCGTACCTATGCGATATGCTTTTGGACGGTGAAACAACTATGTAAGCTGTAGATTCTTAAACATTTGGTGGCAATACTGTTGTATGAAGGACCATATGTTGTGTTAATTGAATGCTGCTGTAACTGTTGATACCATCAATAAAGAGATGTTTAAAAAAAAAGAAAGCAAACTGTGTTGAACGAAAAATAGCCAACAGCTCATTTTGAACTTTGAAAAGCTAAAAGATAATGTTGGTGCTCACGCAGGACACTCTCAGTGATTACTCGATGGTAGAAAGAACCGTAATCAAAAGGCCTTGGGAAAAGGTGAGAAGAGGTCAAAGTGGTCATTCAGGGGTCTTGTAAAATCCTCTGTATGGTCGAAAGTCTTTGACCAACAGATGATTGCGAAGCTAAAGGAAATTAATCCTGCTTGAAGAAATGAGCGATGAACAGTGTTTTACAAAGGTCGTCAAGAGTGAACCCGATGGGGGGATGCTAACAAGAGTCTAAAGTCCTATAGAATATATTGACAAGAGTGAGCCTGACCGAGGGATGTCCACAGCAAACTGGTTGGTAAAAGTTGTCAAGCGTGAAACCTGCAGAGGGATGCTAACAAAAGGGGAGAGGCCTGAAGTTCATATGAGAAGTGTAAACACGATCAAGGGGTGTCCACAGTGAACTGTCGGTAAACATTGGTAAGAGTGAACCCGGCAGAGGGAAGCAGACAAAAAAGGGTGAAGCTTGAAGAATTGTTTGAAAACAAATTAAGACTCATGAAAGTAAGAAAAGCTACAGTGAACTCGAAGGAGGGTGGCTGACGTCTGAAAGGGGTCGGAGCCCGGAATAGGGGGATCCAAGCGTGGAAAGTTATCACCCATACATAATTGGAAAAGGAGCCGTTTAGTTGATTTGTTGAATACGATTTGTGAAGGGTCGACGCCCGGAAGAGGTGGACCCAGGGTTGAAGCCATTATCCAAAGTACACGCGGAACAGAACATGTGTTTGTTGGATACATCAGGCCTCAAAGGCAAGAGACTTTTTAATTGAAGAGAGACTTAACCATCGAAGAACCCAATAGCTGGAATGGAACTGTTGGTTGATGCTGGCTGGGAAAGCTCGAGTGTGTGCTGTGATCCAGAGTCTCACCTTGTCTTGTGCTGAAAACGTGGGCAGGGAGACCTCAAGTACCACATCCTGACTTATTATTTGTGAACACTTCTTTTTTTTTTTTAAACTCTGTCTCACACTCTTTCTGTAATTAGTTATAAGGATTTGGCAATATTTTTTTTTAGCCTAGGCCTTTAACTTTGACAAGACGCCACGAGGACTGCTGTCACGGATGGCACTCTGTTAAGAGTGGCACAGGACATCCAGGAAGAGTTTGGGTGGTTGTGCCGAAGGAAGGTGGACAGATAAGTACACACACAGCTGAAAGTAAAGAGAACGAAGAGTAGGCAAGTGTAGCAAGGAAATAAGGCCCAACAGAATGGATTCCCTCTTGGGGTGAATGCAGATATAGGAAAAGAGTATTCCACGGACCTTAGGAAAAACTCTAGCCTTCTGCACAGTTTGCTATAACAGAGGCCCACGCTGTTTGCTCATGGCTTGGAACAACAGCTATGGGTGTCTGTAACGCAGAAACGAGACAAAGGAAGGGGCAGAGGTTGCCTAATGGAAACCAACAGACAAGCTCTGTACAAAGGGGTCTACAAACAGTACAAGAGAAAACACTAACAAAAGGAAGTCGATAAGCAAACTAGCAGAAGGAAATGAAGGGAAAGCCGTATAACAGGATTGGATAGGAAATAAGAACAGAGGGTTGAAAACAAGGAAGAAAGCCAGGGAGCAGTAGTCAGGAAGCAGGGAGACTGCAATAACTGAAAGGAAATAATGTAGGTAAACTTGTGGATAGCAGAGGATGGTTGGGTACAAGGTTGAGAGCTCAGAGGAGCAGGAAAGCAATGAGCAAGCCCCAAAGGAGCAGGGCTGTAAGGAAGGAAGCCCAGAGGGAAAGGGCTTAGGGCAGCGGAGTGACGCAGGCTGCACGGCAAGGAGCCCAGAAGGACCGGGCAGCAAGGAGTGAGCCCAGGGGAGCAGGGCCGATAACTGTAGAAGGCTGCAGAGGACTGTAGAGGGCGGCTAGACTGGAAGCCCAGCGGACGAAGGCTGTAGGTTGCAGGCAACGGAGCGTGATCAGCTGCAAGGTAGGAAGCCTCGAGGACAAGGGCTGTTGGCAGCGGAGAGAAGCAGGCTGCGCGGCAAGGAGCCAGAAGGGTCGGGCAGCAAGGAGTAAGCCCAGAGGAGCAGGGCCGATAACTGTAGAAGGCTGCAGAAGCCTGTAGAGGGCTGTTAGACTGGAAGCCCAGTGGATGAAGGCTGTAGGTTGAAGGCAGCAGAGCGTGATCTGCAGGAGCCTGGAAGACAAAGGCAGAAGATAGCAGCTGAGCGTGATCGGCTGCAAGGCAGGAGCCTGGAAGGGCAAAGGCGGAGGCTGGAAAGCAGAAGAGCGTGATCGGCTGCAATGCAGAGAGCCCGGCAGGGCACTGGATCCAAAGCAGAAGTAAGGAGGAACCGCATACAAAGTATCGTAGCTTGAAACAAAAAGGTGCTGCAAGGACTCTTAATGCTTTTATACCGCCCTGCCCAACACAGAGGCAGGCTAATTGGTCGCACCTGGATCAGCACACTTGCATACAATCTGCCTCCTCCCTCGCTGTTCCTGAGCTGGTGGAAGCAGAGCTGGTCCCTTGGGCTTCTGGGGATTGTAGTTCCGATGATGACAAATAGGAATAGCCAGGAATAGATAGTTATAGCCAAGTGCATTGTGGTAAGTGTAGTTTGTTGGAAAAAGTAGAAAAGCACCAAAGTCTCACAAATTGGAAATAAGATCCACGAAGTGAATAGCGGTTGATCCAAGAGTTTCTCGCAGAAAAATGAATAACAATTAGTCCATATTGATCACCAATGTATGCGCCCATGGCACAGGCATGACAACTGCCTTATTTTTCATTTGATGGTTGAAGCTTGCTCCCATCTTATATCTAGGGTTAGGTTAGGCATTTTGCCACACTGCATTTACAATTTAATAAACACCCTTAAACTGTGATCACATGTGTCTATCTTTACTGTTGCTACCATGAGTGCCTTACAATTGTCACAACCCTCTGTGGTGGCGGTCGTCAAATGCACCGCTCACACCAATAACAGACAAAATTTTGTTGGGAAACACTACAGTGGATGCTGCGGTCAAAATGGCAGCCTATCTTCCTGTCCCATTAATCTCCAAGTATTTCCTGACAACACCAACACAGATTATCAGGACATACCATATACAGCATTTCCAGATGCAGAACTCATTGAGCTGCAAAGCGCCAAATGAAGAAAAGGGAATGTAGTCCAAAAGAGGGTGTAAACAATCCCCGGCACATTTTTTATGGTACCAGTAATACTCTGGTAAAGCAGTAATGCCATATGAGCTGCTAGCAATACCCTTTGACCAACTTCAACCCGCCGACAGTTCAAAATACCACATCGCAGCAGACATACAGGAGGATTGGTTTGTCCCAAATCTTCAGGAGCACCTCAGAAACATGATTGTATATTGCAGCATGTGTCAAGGTAATAGTACAGGCATGACGCTCCGGACCTTGCGAGGCACCTTGGCCCGCCCTAGTGGGCTATTCCCAGAGCTACACATAGATTATGCCAACATAGGAGAAAGATGCAATGGGTTGCAGTACTTGATCGTTGTGTTTTGACCCTTCTCACGGTGGGTCGAGGCAGGTCCTTGTGCACAACCGGATGCCAGTTGTGCTGCTAAATTCCTTGTCTAGAGGGTTTCCCCCAATGGGGTGTGTGCGATGTGTTAAGGTCCGATAACGTCCCACATTGTTTCAATTTACAACCCCCACGCTAACAACATTGTGGAGCGCATCAACCGTCTGCTGAAAAGCAAACAATCTAAACTCTGCACAACATTAAAAAAAGAACTGGATGCACTGCTTGCCCTTGGCTCTTTTCAGCATTCAAACACAACCTAGCAAAGATGCCACCTATCACCCCATGAGGTGGTAACTGGTCGGACCATAAACACTCTCATCTCCCCTGTTAGGAGAGAATCAAATGTCCATATTGCAGCAGCGATCCTAGGTGAGGAATTTAGAGTATCTGACAACCCTAACAGGCACCAGTAACAAGCAGCATAACAACTATAACAAATCAACAAGTGCACCTGTATATATTAGTGAGAAGATGAACATGATATTAGAACACCTCTTTCCGTTTATTTTTAAAACTGTTTTGCATAACATAAGCATTTATAACGACATTAGTGGAAATGGAACTATTGTTAGAAAATACCCAAATGTACATAAAAGATGGAAACGGCAAGCATGAAGGGCTAAATATGACGCCTACCACAGGCTTGGAAGTGGGACAGACACCGGATGGTGAGACACGGTATCCACTTCCCTGTAACCCCTTGAAATTATGTTAAAGAGTATTGCTTCTAAAAATACACATGAAATTTGGCAGAGGATAAATGGTTTGAATGCACCCCAAAGGGCCTTAATGACCAATGCAGTTTCACCTAGCACCTGGGTGGGCCACTTTGCTTCCCTCTTCCAGGCGAAGGTGCTTGAACCAGGTGGTATTTGAACTCCAAGGCTGGAAGTATGGTCCTTTGAGACCACTAGAGATGACATCCTGAATTTGATCAATAAATTGGGTAACTCTAGAGCACCTCAGCCCAGTAGAATGACTAATGCTATGCTCAAGAAAAATCCGTAGCAGTGGGCATCTTTTTGTGGGTTTTGGTTGACCAGATCAAGTAGCTTAGGTTTAGTCATCCTAAGTTTCCTAGGGTCATCCAGACGTGGACCCCTTGCTCACTGTGCTCAGAGAGGCACAGCTCCACCTCACTGATGAGGCCCAACAAGGCTGAAACATGTGTAAGGGGTTGCTGTTGGTACTCTTGTTCAACAGGGAATTGCCATAGCATTTTAGTACTGGACTGCCCATATGGGCGGGACAAAGTCATATGTCAATGGATATTTCCCATCTGTGAAAGGCACAGTGGGCTAAAGTGTGGCTGTGGATTCTCAAGTGGGTACCTTCCCAAAGAACAGGTCAATCAGTTACAATCTCTGGTGTCCTTTGTTTAGCCTCACCGTGCACAGGCAACATCCTTTTGGTATGCTGTATACTGTTATGCATTGTTTCCTGGATTACTTAGCTATAGTTACTAGCAACTATCAGGCCCGTCTCCCAGCAGAGGCCATTGTATGCATGCTAGCATCACTCCATATATGCCGACCCCAAGGACATCCAACGTCCTAACGTGCCTTGCATCCATTTGAACTTCCCAGTTCACCTAATTTGCCATAACTATATGGGCTATAGTCGACATCTATGCAACACTCTTAATTACTGTCATATATATGAATATCCCTCTGTCAACTGCTATCACCTGGCTACTAGAGACCCAAAATCACGCCTGTCAAGCCTCAGACTCAATTAATTTAGGACAACCCATACTGACAACATATACCAATAGTCCAGTACGGATAAAACCTACACATTTTCTGCCACCCCTGATTATACCTCTCAGGATCAAGCCTACGAAATTCTTGCCCCCTCTGAAGCCTTTAACCATAACATCCACCATTAAACTACCAAACCCCTGCCAGAACTAAATACCCGATCCAACTACCTTAACACTGACATCGCCCAACGAGCGAGGGCATTCGGCACATGGTACACTATCCAAGCGACCCAGAGTGACATCCCTATACCGGCAGTCAACCTCCCGTGTACCATCCCATATAGAAACATCAGGCTTGGCACAAGATTCTTGAAAACACATACACTAACCACAAGCCAAACCTATCCAACCTCATGGCAAGAAGCAAGCCTCCCCTAAAACTCACAAAGCTAACAATAGGGCGAATAAGAAGCACCCCCACCAGCCCCTAACTCCCCCAGCATCACCCCTATGCTAACCAAAGGTGCCTTGATCAATGCTAGATTCTTGGTAGCACATGCAGTTGAAATTGCTGACCTGATTATTGTCAAACAATTGGACTGCAGCCGCAGGTCCATCCCTTGTACTTGCCACCCCGGATAATTACATTATCCTTAGATCTGATAGAGAATCCTCTAGAGGCGGCGAGATTGCCTTTATTGCCAAGTCTACGTTGGGACTCAGTATCTACAAATCCACCTACCACACTGTGCAAACTACTGACAGTAAAACTACCTCTCACCAGCTCTCGCACCATAACCACCCACTTGATTTACAGACTCCCTGAACCCATTGGATCCTTCGAGGAAGAAAGCATCTCCTTATTATCTGCCAACACTAAACCATCCTCACAGATCCTAAACCTAGGAGACTTCAATCTTGGATTTAACGACCCTAACGATGAACATGCCTTGGCTCTGACTAACTCTCTCTTAGAACTAGGCATAATGCAAAGAATTCTCCACCCTATGCATGACAAAGAAAGAACCCTATACTGGGTAGTAGACCTCAATTGCGAGCCAACCAGAACCTCTGTTGAACCGTACCCCTGGACTGACCATCATTTACTGACCTTCACTATCCAAGACTGTGCACTGCCTAACAAAAATAACCTTATTGCTCCCCCTCTTCCCACCAGAAACAGATGGAATATCACAATGGATAAACGTAGGACCCTTCCCCAACCTATACTCAATCCTCTGCCTGTCGCCTCTGACCCTGCGCTGTTAGTGGAACTCTATAACTCCACCATTACTCAAGCCCTAGATAAAATCGCACCCCTGATAATGCGCAAAAGTAAACCTAGAGCCCACATGAATGCCTGGTTTACACCGAAACTTTAAACCTTGCAAAGTGAGAAAAGGAAATGTGAAACTGTATGGACAAAACAACCTACAACAGGCAACAAAGACAACCTTTTGAAAATTACAGCTAATTACAAACCTGATATAATTCAAACAAAACAAGATACCTATAACGATAAAATCAACAAAGCCAGTTCCAGCACAAGTGAACTCTAGTCTGTGCCCCTTCTCACTTCCGCTCCTTTCAACTTCTTGCTCCATTCCATTGGAACCGACTTCCCCTGCCCATCCGCTCTACGACCTCCTACTCTTCATTCCGCACTTCTCTAAAATCGTATCTCTTTCATTCACCCCTTGGCTTCTTTTTGCTTCCTCTCTTACTTCTGATTCTACCTATAACCACTCCTCTTACTTCCTCCCTCACTTTGGTCCTTCTCCAATAGCCTTATCCTCATCAATAATGCAAATTGTTCCTTGTACTGTTTTCTGGTTTTGATTCAATTGTTATGTAATGCTTGTTGTATCTTGCTTGTTCCTCTTGTAAAGCACTTTGGCTTAAATCGCTATATAAATTCAAATAAATACAAATACGAATGGAGCTTGGCTTAACCTCTGTGTACGCAATGGTGGCTTGGAAATCTTTAAGCTTGTATCGTAAGTGTATTCTCCCAAGGCCGCCTTTGGGCTTTAAACTTCTGCACAAAATTGTTTCTAAAGCATCGGAGGGCACGTTGAACGAATGGAAGCACATTTGTACTGCTATACTAGAGGATCCAGGGGTTCTGGATGCCACACTGATAGCTAATCCAACTAGTGTGAAGCATAAAATATGGGGCCAAGACTGGATCAGGACGCAGCATGAAAGAGCTGGATTCATGAATTACTGGGAAAACCACCATGAAACCCATTCTTTAAACATGCTCCCCAAATACCTTATAAAATTATTCCCCAGTGCATACTATCATGTCCAGTTCATGCGCTTTAGACAAAACCTCTTCCCGACCAGAGAGGTTTTGAGCGCAAGGTCAATAAGAAACGAAGAGGAGTCTAATTGCAGATTGTGCCCCCATAAAGATTTGAAGGAAACTTTGCATCACCTAGTGCTTTTCTGTTCAGGATTAACAGAAATGAGGACCAAATGGCTGGGAAAATTAATTCGAGATCAATCTTCGTTAGCAGCTCGTGAATGATGGAGAATTTTGATTCAGGGGGAGAGACGTTCTTTAACAATTGCCCTGATAAACTTTCTAAAAGAAAATCTTTGCTCGAATTGAATGTCTATAATTATACGGAATGTATAATTGCGGAGTGAATACATTTTTTACTTGGATTAGAGGGACGTATAGGTTGATGAAATTGGATGTAAAAGATGTAAATGTAAAAATATATATATTTTTTAAACCAAACACCGATAAAAAGTATTTTAGAAAGAATCACCCGAGAAGTTGTATAAGTGAAAATCCTGAGAAGAAAGGAACTTTAATGTTTTGTTGTGTTGCATCAGGCCCTCTGGAATAAGAGACTTTGAAGGGCGAAGAGACTTTGACCCAGAAGGACCTGATGTTTAGGTTTTGAACTGTATCTTCGTGCTGGAGAAGCCAAAGAGTGTGCTAAACTCGAGTGTGCCGCTTCGTCCCGTGCTGAAAAAGTGGGGAAGGGAAGCCAACTGCTTGAATATCCTGACATATCATTTCTTGAACACTTTTCGTTTCCATAACATTATTTCCCACACTATTTGTATTTTTTTAAAATATATTTTTATTGTCATTTTGAATGTTACAACATTAACCGCCCATATATGTTTCCAATGTTCCCTAGGAGATCCATCCCGTGTCTTTTCCCATTTTTGCATGTATCCCCAAACATGCCCCTTTCCCATTAATATGTAATATAACCCAGACTCCATTTTTTAATCTCCCGTGTGTGTACTAATGAATGTTTCAAATACTGTAAACATTATCCCCGCTGCCACTTTGCCCCCTGAGCTCGCTATCCAATGTCGTAATTGATAGTACTCAAATCTATCCCTTTTTGTTCAACTCAGGGACTGTTTACATTCCTCAAAAGTACCGATTTCTGTTCCTCTCATCATGTCTCTGAACTTTGTGCACCCAGCTTCCCGCCATTGCCTAAATGCTCCCAGTGTCATCCCTGGACTAAAGTGCGGATTACCAAATAGTGGAGTAAACAGGGATGGGTGTGTAGATAATTTCCCTTTTCCTATTAATCAATCCCAAATATTGCACACCACGGCAAGTGTCTGAGACTTTCTCTTATTCTGGGACCTATCTTGTCTATGTAGCCAAAGAACTCTTCCAAAGAGCATCCCACCACCGCACTATCCATCCTTACCCAGGTTTTCAAAGTATAGTTTAGTTTAGTTTATTATTTATATGGTGCCGCCTGGCCCTGGGGCATCCAGGCGCTTGGCATGGTTACAACATAGCCAATATATTACAGTAGGTAAACAATACAGGTAATCTAGACATTATAAGACAATTGCTGATAATATACACATTATGACATATTTACATGATTTGAAATGTAACAGATTATGAAGGCAGTAAGTAAATTTTTTTTACATTTGTGTAGTAACAAGTTGGCGTTTTAGGCTTCTTTGGCCAGTAGCTCGGTTTTGGTACTGTGTCTGAATCGGCTGATAATGAGTTCCATAGTTTAGCGGCAAGCACAGGGAAGCTTGTGCCACCTGCTTTTTGGAGCTTAAATCTGGGGATATTTAGGCAATGTGTTTGGGCTGATCTAGTTGGGCGAGATTGGGTGTGGTGCGTGAAGTTTTCTGCGAGGTATCGAGGTGCTTGGTTGGATAAACATTTGTGTGTGCAAGAGAGTGTTTTATATTCAATCTTCTGAGGTATAGATAGCCATTGACAGGATCGTTTGGCGTCAGAGATGTGCTTGTGTTTGGGTATGTTCATATCTGCTCTTAGTGCGTTATTTTGGATAACTTGCAGCTTGTTGATGTTCTTTTGACTGGTACCCAGATAGAGAGCGTTGCAATAGTCGACTTTGGAGAGTACTAGTGCTCTGGCTAAGGTGGTGCAGTTGGCAGTCGAGAGGTAAGGTCTACGGGCATTGATGAGCTTACATGTGTAAGCAGTGGCGGATGAGATGGCGTTCATTTGGCTTATCAGAGTAAGGGAGGAGTCAAGGTAAATCCCAAGAGTTTTGATGCTGTTGGAGACGGAAATGTTGTTGCTGTCAATGGTGAATATCTGGTAAAGTTTGTCGAGTTTATTGAGTCTGGATTGGGAGTCTAGGAGAAGAAGCTTGGTCTTGTCATCGTTCAGGCAGAGGCCGTGTTCGGCCATCCATTCTTGGATAATGGAATAAATGTTGTTGAGTACTGTGTTGTCGGTGGAATAATCGCCTGTTAGTTGGATGAGTATTTGAGTGTCATCTGCGCAATTCGTGTAGATGACACCCAAATGGTCCAGTATGTCGAAGAGAGATTTTGTAAACACATTGTATAATGTGGGGGAAACACAGGATCCCTGGGGGACGCCACATGTAACGGGGGCTGGTTCGGGAGAGGCTGTGGGAGCAAAGACCCTCATGGATCTGTTGTTCAGGAAGGACTGAATCCAGGCATTGGCCTTGTCGGAGAATTTGGCTGCTGAGGCTAGATGTTTGCAGAGAATATCATGATTTACCAAGTCAAAGGCAGCCGACAGGTCGAGGAGGAGAAGAAGGGCTAGTTTGCCATTGTCTTTGAGGTTATCCATTTATGTCTTGAGATCGACCAAGGCTGTCTCAGTGCCGTGTTTGGGTTGGAAGCCTGATTGTCTTAGTCCTAGTAAGTTGTTTTTTCTCTAGGTGGTTCTGGATCTGCAGGTAGGCAGCTCTATCAAGTATTTTTAGTAGGAAGGGCACAGTAGTAATAGGTCTGTAATTTGTGGGGATATTGGGGTCTAACGTGGGTTTCTTGAGTAGAGCTAAAACCCAGGTATCCTTTAGGTTATTAGGTACTATGCTGGATGTGAAGGATTAATTTATAAGAGATGTGATGAAAGGGGCAAGATGTTTGGCCGCGTCTTTGATCATTGGCGCAGGGCAGATGTAGTCTTGGCATTTGGAGGGTTTCAGAGAGTTAATTATGTCTTCAACCTCTTTGGTGGTGATGGTGGAGAATTCAAATAGGTTGTTATCGTCCATTCGTGAGGTGTGGGTGGGAGAGATCGGATTGTCTGCGAAGGTGAGGCTTTCTTTCTTTGACTCAATTTTGACTTGTAACATAGCAATTTTGCCAAAGAGTGCTTCTTGTATGTTGGTACACCAAGACATGTTTTTGGTACATGTGTCTGGTATGGGAGATGGGGACTCGAGGTCTCTCAGGATATTAAAG
Source organism: Ambystoma mexicanum (assembly GCF_040938575.1). Taxonomy (NCBI): domain Eukaryota; kingdom Metazoa; phylum Chordata; class Amphibia; order Caudata; family Ambystomatidae; genus Ambystoma; species Ambystoma mexicanum. The sequence goes on along the minus strand of NC_090937.1, from coordinate 1,565,145,070 downwards.
AGCTCTTTGGTGTTGGATTTGGTGTTACAGATTCTCTCATTGTACATGTTTTTTTTTGTTTGGATGATTGCTTACTTGTAGGTGTTGGAGGCTAGGGAGTAGGATGTTTTATTGTTAATGGAAGGAAACTGTTTCCACGCTGATTCGGCTTGTCTTTTGTTTTTACTGAGAGTTTTTAGTTCAGGAGTGAACCAGGAGTTGAGATGCGCGCGTGGTTTGGCTTTCCGTAGTTTGAGTGGTGCTTGAGTGGTGCTACAGTATTTATGGCCTTGAGAATGGTTGTGTTATAGAGGTCTACTAATTCAGTGGGGTTGTTAATGGAGGGTGAAAAGTCGATGATGGGTTGGAGTAGAGGGAGGGGTTTCTCGACTGCAATATTTTAGCTGTTTCTTGTGAGTGTGGGTGGAGCGTTGGGAAGGGACGCAGGTGTTTGTGTGTCTTTGTTGATGGTGAAAGTGATGAGGTGATGGTCGGTCCAGGCACATGGTGTGTTGGAGAGGATGGTGGTGTTGCAGTTGAGGTCTGCTATCCAGTCGAGGATGCAGCCTTTGTTGTGTGTGGGTTGAGAGATGTGGTGGCTGAGTCCTAATTCTGAGATAGTTTTAGAGATGGTGCTTGCTTTCTCATCTTTCTCGTCTTTGAACCCGAGGTTGGAGTCACCTAGAATAAGTCATTGTGAATTGGGATTGGTGTTGTTAGAGAGCAGGAGGGCTATATTTTCATTAAATGAGGTTATGGGGCCTGGCGGTCTATAGATAAGATGGGTGGTGATTGTGCTTGTGTTGGTTGTGGATAGTTTGATGGTGAGTAATTCCGCAGATGGGAGTGATTGGTTTTGAATGTGTCTTATGTTAAGGGACCTTCTTGCAATAATAGCTACACCATCGCCTTTGGCTGTTTGTCTGTCTGTGCGGTAGATGCTGTAGTCATTAGGGATGGCTAGCGCTAGGGTGGGGCCTGATGCTGCATGGATCCAGGTCTCGGTAATAGCTATGAAGTCTAGATCATTGAGAGAGGTGATGTCGGCTATATCTAGGGCATGGGCGACTAATGATCTAGCGTTGATAAGTGCGCCTTTGATTGTTTCGGTGGTAGCTTGGTGTGGTTTTCTGTTGAGTGTACGGGGGAAGGAGGTATTGGAGCGGGGAGTGAACTGGTCGGGAGATACTGTTGGGTGTGTGATGTGAGTGGCTGGTTTGGGTTTAGTTTTACTTTTTCTTGGGCCTATGTTAGGAGGAGTCGAGGTGGTGTGTGTCCTGGATCTGAGGCGGCCTTGTCTCATTGTGCCTATGCTGGGATAGGGGTCCCTGGTAGTATTTTTCTTTGGGGTAGGAATGCAAGGCATAGTGGCATGCATTGCTTTTTGGATTCTGAAAGTGTCTGCCGTGGGGTGAGACTCAGTGAGGGCAGGCTGAAATGGGTTTACATTGGGTAGGAATGGGGTGGGACAAGGGATAGGATGGTGTCTTGGACATGCTGGTCTGCTGAGACCGTTGTGGTGGGAGAGGAAGCGCAGTCCAGTGCAGGGTATGTCGAGCGGTACCAGGCAGAAGGGAAACATGATGATAATAGTCCAGGTTAGCATAGCTGTTGTTGCAGGGGGCAATACTGTGGCTTGTAGGACACCAAGTGCTTTGGAGGCACAGTGCCAGAATGCTAATGCAAAATCAGGCTTAGAGCTGCAAAACAGTGTCAAGATACTAAATGCAAGATCAGGCGCAGTGGAAGAGTACAGTGGCAAAGTAGAGGGTCAAAATGCTAATGCAAGATCAGGCTTAGAGCTACAGAGCAGTGTCAAGATACTAAATGCAAGATCAGGCGCAGTGACAAAGTACAGTGTCAAAGTACAGGGTCAAAATGCTAATGCACGATCAGGCACAGCTAACATGCAGGCTGCTCCTGGGCAGACGCTATATTGAAATAGGCTGGGTCTAACCAGCTACCGATGGCGCAGAAAGGTAAGATATTCTAACATGCATGCTGCTCCTGGGCAAACGCTATATTTAAATAGGCTAGATGTAACCAGCTACCAATGGCACAGAAAGGTAAGACATTCTAACATGCAGGCTTCTCCTGGGCAAGCACTATATTTAAATAGGCTAGATGTAACCAGCTACCAATGACACAGAAAGGCAGGACAGTCTACATGCAGAGTGCTACTGAGCATCACAGAAAGGCATTTTGGGTGAAGCATGAATCTAACAGACGGTGCATGTTTACCGGGTATGGGGTAAGTAGCGTAGTTGGTAACAATGGGGGATTGCTGACTCCTATTGAATCTTTGGACCTTATTGTTTGGCGAAAAAAAGCGGGGCTTTATCAGCTAAGTGCAATAGCATATAGTCATTGCAGGTGAGCAAATAGTCATTACAGTAGTAAATAGAGGTCTATGGACAGGTATGAGGTGCGTCGCTTCTCCGTAGTCTGTAGATCATGGGGTGGGTGAGAGAGTACAGAGGGAGTTGTAAGGAAGGGCTAGAGTGCATTAACGTGATGCTTACCGGTTAGGCTGGGTACTCTAGTGATTTCGAATTGAGCACAACAGCTTAGAGGGAGCCTATGGTGGAGTCTGTCGCTGAGCAGGGGTTCTGGCCTTCCCTGGCCTTCTCTGGTTAAAGTCTCCCCTTTGAACCATTCATGGAGTACCCTCAGCTGTGCTGCCTCATAATACTTCTCCAAATTCAGAAGGCCCACTCCCCCACCATCCCTAGGTGCCATTAGTATATGCAATGCTACTCTCAGAGTCTTATTTTGCCATTCAAATCTTGAAATCCTGAAATCATTCTATTCAACCCCACGTAAAATGACTGCAGAAGTGATCACGGGAGGTTTACAATTTTAAATTGTCACAATCCTGCCTTCCCATGAGATTTAAGAGGGGTACATTTTCCTAAATCTTCCTTTACCTTTTGAAGCACTCGTGGGTAGTTATTATCGAACAGTTGCGAGACCTCCTTGGTTATATTTACCCCTAAGTATCTAATGCTGTTTTCTGCTACTACGAACGAAGAGTAGGGCATTAGTGCCCCTTCTGAGCTGTAGATAGCCTCAGATCCAATAGTATGGACTTCCCCATATTTACAGTGAGACCTGCCATACGTTCTATATCTGCTAGTTCCTTCATTAATACCGGTATTGACTGTTAAGGTTGTGTCAGTGTTATTAACATATCATCCATGAAAGCCGCTATCTTGTGTTCCTCTGCTCCTAAGGGGATACCCTGTAATGCCTGCCTAGCTCTGAGTGTAAGTGGCGAAAGAGGGCATCCCTGTCTCGTCCCTCGACCTATATCTATGCTGCGGAACACTTGTATATTAACCAATAATCTTATTTCAGGAGCATGATAATTTGCCCGACCATTTGGTTCCCATTCCCATTTGTTCCATTGCTGCAAATAAAAAAGGCCACTCCACCTGATCAAACGCCCTTTCAGCAGCATCTAATGGCACTATCACTGCTGGGATATATCTTTCTCTATTAAAGGGGTCACTCTCCTAATGTTATCAGAGGTCTGTCTCCCCATAATGAATCCTGATTGGTCGGTGTTTATTAAGCCTAGAAGGAGAGGGGTCAATCTTGCTGTCAAAATGCTGGTGTATAGTTTTGCGTCTATGTTAATTAATGCAATTGGTCTATAAGACCCACATTTTGTTAGGTCCTTACCGGGCTTCCCAAACACCACTACTTTTGCTTCAGTCATAGTCTACATTAACACCCTGCCCCACTTGCGACTATAGCTTTGAATAACCTCACAAGCTTTGGGATCAGTTGCTTAGCATATTTTTTATAGAAGATCTCCTTAAACCATCTGATCCTGGCGCTTTATTTAATGGCAGTGCTTTAATAGCTGCTTCCACCTCCTCCTCCCTAATGTCTTCATCCAACTCTTCCCTTTCCCGGGATGTTATTTTTCGCATCAACACTTCTGAAAAATACTGCTTAATCTCTCGAGGGTCGGGTCACTCTAATTTATATAGTGATTAATAAAATAGCATAAACGTCTCAATTATGGATTCCGATTCTGTTGTGTTCGATCCATCGGGCATTCCAATCTGTTGTATAGTCCTAGCTATCTGCGATCCCTTCAACTGCCGTCCTAATAGTTTATCCGCTTTGTTGGCCTGCAGGTAATACCTCTGTTTAGCTATTAATAGTGATCTCTCTGCCCTGCGGGTCCGCAGTATATTCAATTGGCTATGGAGCTCTTTTAGCTTCTTATGTAAGCCTTCGTTCCACATTTCACTATGGCCTACTGAGTTTCCCGCAGTTGGGCCTCCAGTTCCCCTTCCATTGTTGCCCTATGTTTCTCCCGTTGAGATTGTAGTGCTATCAGTTTGCCCTGCCTTAAAAGCATCCCATGTCTCTTCTGGCGAAACAGTTTGGTTATCATTAATCGCAAAAAATTCATCGATCTTGTCCCTAATGGTATCTACCACCACAGCGTCACTCAGCAACTCAGATGGAAACGTCCAGGCCCATAACCCCCTTTGCTACCACGCATCCCTAACCATCATTATCAGAGGGGCGTGATCGGACAATGACATGGACACCATGGTCTATTTCTTTTACCTCACCCCTTTGCCCCAGTGTTATCCACACATAGTCAATTCTGGACATGTATTGGTATATATGCAAAAAGCAGGTGTACCCCTTTTTGTCACCTAGTGCTAGATTATCAAAGCATTCCTTCAACATCAGTGAGGGGACTATTGATCCCTTCCCTGTTCCACCACTTCTATCTCTAACAGAATCCCATGCTAGGTTAAAATCACCCGTGAATATAATTTCACCTACTGCAAATCCCTCCAGCTTCGCTACCACCTCTTGTAGGAACTTCACCTGCCCCGAATTGGGCGCATATATTGTTTCCAGAGTAACCTGTTTATACTCCATTTGTATCAGAAAAAATATGCATCTCGACCATAACATCTGCGAGAGCACGAACTATCGTAGCGTGAGTGAGTCTTGAGGCCTTTTCAACACCCCTAGAGTATTCCCCTTCGCATTGGCTTGGAATATTCTGGAATAAGACCACCAATTCAGTGAAGATTTGTCTGCCTTCTTAATGTGTGTCTCTTGCAACATTATAATATCTACATTTTCCTTTTTCATTAAAGCTTCAACCTTTTTTTAGCTTCTCAGGGGTATTCAATCCCCTTACATTATAAGACACTCATTTGAATGCCAGTTGTTTTTACATTGCTCTGTACTATGCTAATTGCGTTCCACCACCACCCTTCGTGTCCTATGATATCCCCGGGAACCATTCCCAGGGAAGTGGCCTAGACAATAACCTGCGGTAAGCCCTTATGGGAAGTATCCCAACACCTCACGCAGATTCCAAAACATGCCCCCAGTCCCCTGTCCCAGGCAAAGCACCCTGTGACCAATCACTCCTCGCCTCATCTACCCACCACTCTTACTACTGAGCTTCTCATTTATACTTTTACGAAATACCATCCATTCCCCTTCCCTGTCCTCGCCCCTGTCGACCTTTCAGTTTTGCTCCTCTGCCACTCTGCTTCCCTTGCACAGTAGCCCACTCCCATTGTCGGATCCCCCATTGGAAGGAGGATCTAATTAGTTTCTCTCCATGTCCTTCTTCCTCCAATTTCAGCAATGCCAGCCCCTCTGTGCATGTTGTAATTCGATGTTGTGTTCCTTCCCAGTTAAACAGCAGTCCGACTGGAAATGTCCATTTGTCAGGGATTGGTTTTGTTATCAGGGCTCGTGTTACTTGACCCATGTCTCTTAATTTTTGTAATGTTACTAGCGCTAGGTCTTCAAACAACTGGATCTGTGCCCCTTTCACAGAGATATCCCCTTCCGTCTTTTCTGCCCGCAGAATATTTTCTTTTACTCCATATGAGGTCAGGGTGACCAACACATCCCGAGGTCTGGCTCCAGGTTCCCTTCCCCTAGCCCCCACTCTGTGGACCCGGTCGATTTCTATGTCTTCTGGCTGCCCATCTGCTAATAGATTTCCAAAGCATTGTTGAATCGTGGTTCTCAAATCCGAGTCAATTATTGTCTCGTTTAGGCTCTTCACCCTGATGTTAGACCTCCTTGAACGGTTTTCTAAGTCCTCCGTCTGCAATTCCAACTGATGTGAGACTCTGGCTAATTGGTCTAACAATTCGCTGTTCTGCCGTACCCAATCCGATTTTTACGCCAGACCTTGTTTTGTCACATCAACCCATTCACCCAGTTCCTTCACTTCCCCCTTTACTTGTCAGGTCAGGGACATTCTCAGCTCCTCTCGCAGTGAACTGAACTGTTCCTGAAATGTGTTCATAATTCTTTCTTCCATTCCGCACAGACATTCCTTCATATCTTCCTTACTGAGGGCCATCTCCCCTTTACCCAGAGCGCCACCTTTATCTCCATCACTGGCTTTCTTTTTAGCCCTTTTATGATCTCATCACCTTGTTTCCAGCACCATTCTAATTGTCCTTCCTGCGTCGTTAGGGATTGTTTTCTTCTGGCAGGGGTTTCTTTTTCTTTTGGTTTTGGCATCTGGGAAGTGTCGACACCCTCCACCGACCTCACCACCTTTTTGTTTCGTTAGTCGTTTGCTTCACTTATGCCTCAAGCCCTATGTGTACGTTTCTACCTGAATGTTTGTTCATTCACCATTTGTCTCCCCAGCCAATGTTTTGGTTACGGGGTATCCCACTTGACATGCCTCAAGATTGCCTGTCTGTGCCCCTCTTTATGTCTCCAAAGAGGCCTTTTTCGCCCCCTCTCCATTTGCCTCCCCCTCAAGGAAGCAATATCTTATCAGGTGAGGCGCACTTCCCAAAAGTCACTCCCTTAGCCTCCAGCAAGGCAGAATGGACCTTGTCTCACCCCAGCCTCCTCCTGTGTGATTTCCACTCTTTTCCATGCTGTCCGTAGGCTGAATTCAGTTATTGCCACTAGAGTCCACACTATGCCGCCCTCTCACATATTGCGTCTTACCGGAGTGTGTCTCGCTGGTCTGTTCCTCCAAAATCAGCGATCCAAACATCTCATATCAGAGCAGACTCCTCTCAGTGCGTTACTCCCTGTGCCCCAATGTTACTCCCGTTGCTAAAATGCTTCCTAAATCGGCACTGCTGCCTGCTATACTTGCGGGTACCATCCAGTTTCCTCTTGCCGGCGGGGTCTGCAGTGTTCACAAAGAGGGAGGGGATCGGACACCACCGGGGGTCTTTAGATGTGCTGCACTAGACCTGTGTCAGGACTCATGGCTGGCAAAGACGAGGAGTGTTTAGATATGCCTCTTAAACTGGGAAGGTCTAGAAACTACAATTCCCAGCATTCTCTGGGTCTGCGTGTAGTTCAACACGCGCGCGCTTTGCCAGCTGTCTGGGATTAAGGACAGCATATTAACTGGTAACGGCAGCGTGCAGGTGTAGCTTATTCTGATTCAGCGTGGAGGCAGGCAGGCCGCATGCAGAGAGGAGCAATGGAGAGCAGGACTGCATGAACTACAGACGGCCGTATTTCGGAAGGAGCAGGAGAGTGCAGATAAGGATCACGGCTTTACGGTCATTGTCTGGGAAGTCCCGTGGGGCTCCCCAGACCAAAGATAAGTACGGGGAAATGCACAGTGATTGCTTACATTGTTGGGAGTGATTTACAGCGGGTCACATTTCGTCTGGGAAGTCCCGAGGGGCTCCCAGACATAAGATAAGTAGTGGTGGATTCCAAGATGGCCGCCGGGGCAACGAGTCGCGTCTGAGCCGCGCTCTCCCCCGGCCGCCGAAAAAGCACAGCAAAAGCAGCGTTTTGGGCCGCTAAAATTAACGATTAACCCCCCCATCACGCTCCGAAGCTGCCGCCCCGGCCACAGAGTCTCTTCGGGCGAGGAACGCTCGAATACGGAGCGTGACGGCGACCGCCCCTCCCCCACCGGGAGTTCCTGGAGGGTCGACGGGTGAGGCGGCAGGAAAGCGCCGCACTCCGCGAGGGCAGGGGGACGGACCTTGGCCCCCTGGGCTGCCTCGCCTCCCTGAGCGGGGGTGCCCACTGTATGGGTGACAGGACGCGGAGAACCCAGAGACCAAGCATCGCAAAAGCAGCGTTCTGGGCCGCTAAAGAAACGACTAACCCCCCCACCACTCTCCGAAGCAGCCGCCCCGGCCCCCGGCCACAGAGCCTCTTCGGGTGAGGAACACTCGAATACGAGTCTCACCCCAGCCTCCTCCTGTGTGATTTCCACTCTTTTCCATGCTGTCCGTAGGCTGAATTCAGTTATTGCCACTAGAGTCCACACTATGCCGCCCTCTCACATATTGCGTCTTACCGGAGTGTGTCTCGCTGGTCTGTTCTTCCAAAATCAGCGATCCAAACATCTCATATCAGAGCAGACTCCTCTCAGTGCGTTACTCCCTGTGCCCCAATGTTACTCCCGTTGCTAAAATGCTTCCTAAATCGGCACTGCTGCCTGCTATACTTGCGGGTACCATCCAGTTTCCTCTTGCCGGCGGGGTCTGCAGTGTTCACAAAGAGGGTGGGGATCGGACACCACCGGGGGTCTTTAGATGTGCTGCACTAGACCTGTGTCAGGACTCATGGCTGGCAAAGACGAGGAGTGTTTAGATATGCCTCTTAAACTGGGAAGGTCTAGAAACTACAATTCCCAGCATTCTCTGGGTCTGCGTGTAGTTCAACACGCGCGCGCTTTGCCAGCTGTCTGGGATTAAGGACAGAATATTAACTGGTAACGGCAGCGTGCAGGTGTAGCTTATTCTGATTCAGCGTGGAGGCAGGCAGGCCGCATGCAGAGAGGAGCAATGGAGAGCAGGACTGCATGAACTACAGACGGCCGTATTTCGGAAGGAGCAGGAGAGTGCAGATAAGGATCACGGCTTTACGGTCATTGTCTGGGAAGTCCTGTGGGGCTCCCCAGACCAAAGATAAGTACGGGGAAATGCACAGTGATTGCTTACATTGTTGGGAGTGATTTACAGCGGGTCACATTTCGTCTGGGAAGTCCCGAGGGGCTCCCAGACATAAGATAAGTAGTGGTGGATTCCAAGATGGCCGCCGGGGCAACGAGTCGCGTCTGAGCCGCGCTCTCCCCCGGCCGCCGAAAAAGCACAGCAAAAGCAGCGTTTTGGGCCGCTAAAATTAACGATTAACCCCCCCATCACGCTCCGAAGCTGCCGCCCCGGCCACAGAGTCTCTTCGGGCGAGGAACGCTCGAATACGGAGCGTGACGGCGACTGCCCCTCCCCCACCGGGAGTTCCTGGAGGGTCGACGGGTGAGGCGGCAGGAAAGCGCCGCACTCCGCGAGGGCAGGGGGACGGACCTTGGCCCCCTGGGCTGCCTCGCCTCCCTGAGCGGGGGTGCCCACTGTATGGGTGACAGGACGCGGAGAACCCAGAGACCAAGCATCGCAAAAGCAGCGTTCTGGGCCGCTAAAGAAACGACTAACCCCCCCACCACTCTCCGAAGCAGCCGCCCCGGCCCCCGGCCACAGAGCCTCTTCGGGTGAGGAACACTCGAATACGGAGCGAAACGGCGACCGCCCCTCCCCCACCGGGAGTTCCTGGAGGATCGACGGGTGAGGCGGCGGGAAAGCGCACCGAGCGGGGGGGCCCACAGCTTGGGTGAAAGGACGCGGAGAACCCAGGGACACACTCCGGAGCCGAGACCAAGCACCGAGATCGAGGGACGAGAGAACACGGAGGCGACGGCACAGGGTGAGCCCCCCCCCTTTCTTGGTCGACAACGGGAGCGGGTGCTTGAGACCCAGAAGAGGAAACCAGAGGCAGAGGAGGGGGCGCCAGGAGGGGAGCCAGACCCAGGGAAAGAGCACAGTCCAGGGACCCCCCGCACCCCGCGGCAAGAACCCATCGCGGGGCTTCTCTCCGTGGACACTCCGCGGTGGGGGCTGAGGTGGGAAGCGCCGACAGGCACTTCAAAGAAATTACCAGCAGGGATCGGTGAGACCCCGCGGAACACACGGACACACTGGGACACGCACGGGAAGGTTACACAACCCGGAACGAAAGCGGCCCGCAGGGCAACTCTAACGGTGGGGGGTGTTCGCGCGGGGTGCACGAGGCGTACCCCAGGAAGACAACACGGGAACATCCCACATACAGACCCGCGGACCAGCGAAAGATCGACAAAATCCCTCACGAACCCAGACGGACGATGTCAAGGGCAAAAAATAAGAACACCGCCCCACACCATACCCCACAAGCCACAAGGCAAGAAACTAACCTGCTACAGATGTGGTCAACGGACAGCACAGCGCAAGCGAAAGGGACGCAACTGGACATTCAACAGGGCGAAGACATGGCGCAGTCGAACCCTCACCCTCCACCATCGAGAGATGACATGCAAGCATGGTTTCAGGAGCTACAGGAAAAATTTATGTCAACAGTCCAGGAGCAGTTCACGACAATGAAAGACGACATGAAGCAGGCGGTTCATGATCTCAGGACAGACGTGGCCAAACTGGAGGAGAGAACGGACACATTGGAAAGAACGATGCAGGGGGTAGAGGAGGAGACGCGCCAAACGAGCGAAACCCAGGAACACCTGGCGAGACTCACACAAAATATGGAGATCCAATGTGAAGATCTGGAAAACCGCTCCAGGCGCTCGAACATACGCATAAAAAATATGGCAGAAACAATATTGGACAAGGACCTTAAGACAGCTGTGAAAGAGGTGTTCAGAGACATTCTGGGAGAACACGAGACAGACACAATCGGAGTGGACAGGGTCCACAGGGTGGGACCAAAGAGAACAGGCGCGCCTGGAGAAAGACCTCGGGATGTGCTGGTGGCACTATCCTCCTACCCACAAAAAGAGCAGATCCTGAGGAAAGCCAGAGATATGGACCATATAAAGATGAATGGTCAGGAAATCCAACTATAGCAGGACTTGGCCCTGATCACCCTGCAGAAAAGGAGAGCGATGGGCCCCCTTATCAAGGCCTTGGTGGCAAAAGAAATCCGCTACAAGTGGACATTCCCCTTTGGGCTGACTTTCACTTGGGAGGGAAAGCAGAGGAGAGTGACCTCCTGCGCAGAGGGCTTTAGCATGATGGGGCTCCAGGAAGATGGGGAAGAAGATGATCAGGCAAAGGCCAGAGCGGAACAAAGAAGAAGACCCAAAGGATGGGATATAATCAGACAGAAAGGATCAAACAAGGGTAGAGAAGATCGCAGGTAGATGACACGATCAAAATCGGAAAGGGAACGACGTGGGCGCCCAGGAGCTATCCATACTACGCTCCGCGTGGGGGAAGCTGAGAATCTGAAACGGCACAGTAAAGGCAGAGTCGGCGGCCAGGAGGGCCCAATCGGCTTGGAATCCGGTAAGGACAAATGGGAAGAAGGGGTTTAGGATCCCCCACGAAAAAGTCTCCCGAGGGTAAGATGGGCAGGGAGCTCTGGGTGCAACGCCCGGGCATCAATAGGAACCCTCGCCCAACTTGGGGGCAAGTTGTTTGGTTTATGGTTACTGGTTGGGGGGGGGAGTTAACGGGGAAAGCACACAGAACAGGGGACATAACTATAAAGGTGATACCGAGGCATGGGATCCCGACCGTAAAAATATGAACACTGCGGGATGGAGAAGGTACGCATAGTAACGTATAATATAAGGGGGATGAATCACCCCACAAAAAGGGTAAAGCTGGAGAGACTACTCAAAAGGGAAAGGGCAGATATCCTGCTTCTCCAAGAAACACATGTCAGAGCCAGGGACAAGCAGAAAGCCAAACTAAAGGGATTCAAAATATGGGCCCAGTCAAACTCCACAGAAAAAAGAGCGGGGGTCCTGATAGCAGTGAGGGAAGGATGGGACGCGAAATTCGAGGACGCTACTGCAGACAAGGAGGGAAGATACGTGTTTGCTAATATGGTTCTGTCGGGACTGCGGATCACTCTTGCGTCCGTATACGCACCCAATGTGGGACAGGATGGTTTCATGAGAGATACTCTGGGTAAGCTGGAATCCTTTGCAAGAGGAGAGGTGATCCTAGGGGGCGACCTGAATATGGCGTGGGACCCAAAGTTAGACAGAAGCACGGGTAATACACAAGGCCAAGGGGCACCGTCGAAACGCCTTAAGCAACAAATGGCCCAACTAGCCTTAAATGATGTGTGGAGGGGAATGAAGGGGGAGCAAAGAGGGTACACACACTTCTCGCATGTGCATAACTCCATGTCAAGAATTGACTACTTCTGGGCATCAATCGGCATGATGGGCAAGATACAGGGGTTGGAAAAGGGGGCGATAGCACTCTCAGACCACGCACCACTGTGGTTAGATGTGAAAATTCCGGGGAATCCGAAAGGGCTTTGGAAGTGGAGATTGCCGGAGGACATAATCCGAGACCCGGTCATGGGGGAAACAGTACGGGAATTGATAGAAGATTAATTCACACAAAATGACAATGGGGAAACATCCACGAGTACGGTATGGGAGGCGTTTAAAGCGGTGATCCGCGGAAAGATAATGTCACTAAAAATCACGAAAGAGAAACAGAGGCATAGGTGGGAAAGGGAACTGGAAGGGTCGATCACAGAACTGCAAGGGAAGATAGTGGCACAGCCCTCTAGAGATCTGAAGAGGGCCTTGAGACATACACAGGGCCAACTTGAGATGCTGCGTACGAAGGGGGCGGAAATGAACCTGTTATACCTAAAACAAAAGTATTATATTAAAGCAAACAAGGCGGATAGACTCCTAGCGAGACAACTCCGTGCATAACAAACAGACACCACGATCAAAAACATCATAGACACATCAGGAGAAAATCGCACGCGCACACAAGACATAGGGGAAGTTTTCAGAGATTACTACCAGAAACTATACTCAACAGGCCACCCAGACGTAAACGCACAGGACACATATCTGGAAGCCCTCAACCTCCCACAGATCTCAGAACAAGATAGGCAAGCCTTAGAGAGTCCCATCAAAGAGGAAGAAATTAAGAAGGCAATAAATGATCTCCCGCTCAATAAAGCTCCAGGCCCGGATGGCTTCACGACCCCATTTTATAAAAAATATGCGGATCTGCTGACCCCTGTCCTAACAAAGCTGCTTAATTCTTTCAAAGAAACAGGTAATGTGACCCCCACAATGAACGAGGCGAAGGTCCTAGTATTCCACAAACCAGGGAAAGACCCCTCAGACCCAGCTTCATACAGACCAATATCACTGATCAATATAGATGCCAAAATATATACTAAGATTCTAGCCGCCAGACTCTCCCCGCTTCTACCGAACCTAATACATCTAGACCAATCAGGCTTTATCCCGGGCAGACAAACACATGACAACCTTAGAAGGATCATCCACCTAGTGGAAAAAATAGGTATAAAACAGACCCCGTCTATACTCCTTGCAGTAGACGCAGAGAAAGCGTTCGACCGGGTGGAATGGTCAATGCTGTTTAAGACCCTGCACTCCATGGGATTCGGAGAGAACTTCATTGCGAGAATAAAAGCGAATTACAATGCTCCTACCTGCAGAGTGGCAATCAATGGGGAGGTTTCTGAAAAGATTCGAATTTCCCGGGGAACAAAACAGGGATGCCCCCTCTCCCCACTGTTATACGCTATCTTTCTAGAACCCCTACTTTGGAAACTAAGAGAAGCCAGGCACATTAAAGGAATAGATATGGCAGGCACACAACACAAGGTCTCCGCATATGCAGACGACATGCTGATAGCACTGGAAGAGCCGAGCAGAACACTGGGGGCAGCGTTAAGGGAATTAGAAGAATTCGGGGCTATCTCAGGCCTAAAGATCAATAGGAACAAATCGGAAATCTTAATAATGGCAGGCGACAGGGGGGAGATAGGGAGAGTAGCAAAATCACTGAACCTGAAGATAGCAGACTCTGGCATTAAATACCTGGGTATAACACTCACACGAAGGGTGGATCAACTATATGGGAATAACTACCCGCAACTATTAGCAAAACTCCGTAGGGATCTGGAGAGATGGAACCCCCTCATGATCTCGTGGTGGGGCAGGATCCAGGCGGTAAAAATGACCATACTCCCAAAAATACTATACTACTTCCAGGCCCTCCCGATAGGAGTGCCCAGATCATTCTTTAAAACACTCACAAAGGCTATCACAACCTTCGTATGGAAAGGGAAGACGCCAAGACTGGCCAGGGCTATCATGTCCAATCCGATCAGGGAAGGAGGACTGGCGCTTCCCCACTTCCAGAAATATTTCCAGGCGGCACAGTTAAAAGTACTCCGGGAATGGCTAGGAAATGACCCACAGCCGATCTGGGCCGCACAGGACAGAGCAGTGGCTAGAACACCATTAGTAGAACTCCTCTGGAAACAGAAACACCATAGACACCCCAACATAGAAATAAGTCAAATCATGAAAACAACAATGGAGGCCTGGGATATTCAAACGAGAAAGGGCGTAATGACCACCACGCCTGGCCCGTTCACCCCAATCACCAGGAACCCGCAATTCCAACCTGGGATGGAGCAGGGGGCATATGATTGCTGGGAGGAGGCAGGGATCACAAAAATAGGGGAAATGTTCATCAACAACGAAATAAGATCATACGAAGAGTGCCTCGCACCCTCAGCACGAAGCACAAGGGAGAAATTTAGATACGAGCAGCTGAAACACTGGCTCAAATCCCCAGACATAACCAAGGCGGCAACTAGAAATCTTACCCAGTTCGAGACATATATCACAACTAATTCAGGGGCAAAGAAATGGGTATCGACCCTATATTCCTTTATCAACTCGCAGGATGAAAAAGTCAAGTGGCCATACATGAACAAATGGAACAAAACATTGGGCGTCGAACCGACAAGAAAACAATGGGAAGACCTCTGGACGCTGATCCCAAAGATGACAAGATCAGCACAAACAAGAGAAATGTGGACAAAAAATATTCATCAAATGGCACTACACCCCTGAAAGGCTACATACTATGTTCCCCAATTCGCCGAACCTATGCTGGAGGGAATGCGGGGAAGTGGGGACATGGAAACACATCTGGTGGACATGCAAGGGGATAACGCCCTTCTGGGAAGAGGTCAAGGGAGAAATGGGGAAAATCTTTCCTGAGGTAGAACAAATGGGGGAGGGTGTATGGCTGTGTGGGATGAGAGACGACAGGGCCAAAAGACTCAGAAAAGCACAATGGCGAAGCTTCATGGGCCTCCTCATAGCAGCTTGGACAACAATGGCCCACAATTGGAAGAAGAAAGACACACCACTGATACACTCTTGGCTCCAAAGAATCTGGGCCCAGATGGCGATGGAAAAAGTCACGCACACCATCCAGGGAACGAAAGACAGATTCGTAAAGGAATGGGGTGGTATTTTGGAATATCTACAATCGGACTTTATGGAACAGTGGTGCCCACATAACATTAGGATCTCAGACATTTTCAATGCATAAAATGAACCCTGTAACAAAACGCATTCGTCCCCAGGGGGGGAGGGAGGGGTGGTGGGGTGTTGGGGGGGGGAGAGAAGTTATTGTAATGTTGTACACTTGTTGACGAGTTTGAAAATAATAAAGATAATTTGTAAAAAAAAAAAGATAAGTAGTGGTGAACGTTTTTGGAATGTTGTGCTAAGAAAACACAGTGTATGCGCTCATGTACTGCTGCGTTGGGAAATCCAGGGTGTTCACTCATTTACGGTTGTGCTGGGCAAACCCAGTGTGTATCAAGCAATAGTGAATCTGCATCTTTAATGGGTGTCTATGAGTAATGAACTATTTACTGACAAAAGACTCAATATGATACATGGACATTACGTTTACCAAGTTAACCAAATCTTCACTGGTGCAGTAAACTAGTGTAGGAGGGAAATCATTTATGTTATATGTTGCTTTGCTGCCCGAAGGGCCATGTGTCTTGTCTATCATGATGGGAAGTTTTCCTAATGTTTGTTTTCATCATGTTGCTTGCTTATGTGTTTTCTTGTGAACCAACAGGGGTTAGTACACGTATTAAGGTGTACTAGGTAGGAAGTCAGGTTATATACGTGGACAGTGTTACATGCTGGACAGAGTAGGGTTCTTTCCTAGTGTTTCCCCTGTCCCATCCAAAGTAGGAGTTCCTTACCCTTTTTCCGGTGTTCCTAAATTCCCCATCCTATCCACAACCTCTCCCTAACCCCTCTTCCCCCAATTGGCTGCCACGTGGCGACCTGTTTTATATATCAGGCGTCTGTGCCAACCACGGTGGGAAGGTCGAGTTCATTCAGCTTCCGTGGTTCGGGGGATAGTGTCAATCTCTCTTCCTTTCCTTTAAAGTGTGATTGTGACATAATAAGCCACCCCCAGATTGGGATACTCACAACCACCCAAGCCAAATGGACACGACACCTCCACCTTTAGCCGACGTGCTAAAGGCACTGCAAGATATCCAAATGGAATTAGCGCATGCTCGGCAGGAAACTACCACTTTGAAAGCACAAGTACAAGGATTGGTGGCCCAAGGTACCCCTTTAGAGGGCGCTAGTACAGCCAATACTGGGAGCGTTTCCACTAGTAGAAATCCCACTGTCATTGTGCAACCTCCTACTAACGTACTGCTGGCAGCACCAGAGCGTTTTTCAGGGGATCCTAGAAAATATATGACCTTTCTTACCCAATGTAGACTTCATTTTTTGTGCAAGCCTGCGGCATTTGAAACTATCCAAGCCAGAACTGCCTTTGTAATATCATATTTAACAGGCGATGCCGCAGCATGGGCGATGCCTCTGGTACAGAAAGATGATCCTTTGTTATATAATTGGGATAATTTCTTATCAGAGTTTGGCAGACTGTTTGATAGACGGGAAGTCTCACAGGCACAAGACAAAGAGTTGTTAGGTTTAAGACAGGGGTCACGAGATCTGGTAACATATGTGACACAGTTTAATAGACTACTGATTGAAACAGAATGGCCAGTGGCTAAACAGACCGTATTGTTTTATCAAGGTTTACGGGAAGAACTAAAAGATGCAATTGCGCAGGTAGAACCGCAACCCAGCACTTATACGGCCATGATAGATCTGGCCCTTAGGCTGGATCACCGGATGAATGAGAGAAAAGGAGATAAAAAGAAACCAGAAACTGTCCCATTTGTGAAATTAGATAGGATTAAGGGAGGAAGGAGTAATGATGTAGAACCAATGCAGATTGGTAGTGTGAGAGGACCATTATCAGAGGCAGAAAAAGAACAGAGGAAGCTTAACAAATTGTGTTTGTACTGTGGACAGGCAGGCCATTTTATACACACTTGTCCTAATACTCCCCAGAGGAGTATAGGAGGGGAACGGAGCAAAAAAGAGGCGGGAAAAGAAGTGGGCCGACCTTAGGGGGAACACAGGTGACAGGCCCGAAGGAATTAAAGTTCCCAAAATTGGTGGCAAATACAGTTGGGAGTAAGACATCTCATTTGTATATATTAGTGACGTTATGTTGGGCAATATCCAAGCAGACAGTACTGGCTATGATAGACTCAGGGGCCACAGGTAATTTTGTGGACATTACATTGGCCAAACAATTGGGCCTTCCTTTACAAGACAACCAAAGAGTGGAAGGGGTGCAGTCGGTGGATGGGTCTCCTTTAGTGTCAGGGCCTATAAGACAACAAACACAAAAGTTGCGGATGACATTTACATCAGGTCACAATGAAGACATTACTTTTGATTTGATAGCCGCACCACAGTTTGGTTTGATTTTGGGAATGCCTTGGTTAGTGCAACACAATCCAAGGATTGATTGGGAAAAACAGACAGTAGAGTTTGATGAACAGAGGTGTAAAGAACACATGTTACCAGAAGTGGGACCCACGGCGTGGTTAGTTAAACAGGAAAGCAGAGAGCAATTGGTGGGAGCCTTGGAAGCAGAACTTCCCCTGCAATACCGAGAGTTCATCAAGGTATTTGACAAAAGAGGGGCAGAACAATTACCTCCCCATCGACCTTATGATTGTGTCATTGAATTGGAGGAGGGGGCGAAGCTACCCTGCAGTAGAATCTATGCCCTTACAGAGACAGAAAATAAACACTTAAGAGAGTATTTGGATGAAATGTTAGAGAAGGGGTTCAGTAGACATTCCACGTCCCTGGTCTCTTCTCCTTTGTTTTTTGTTCCAAAAAAAGAGGGGACATTACGCACTTGTATTGACTATCGCGCATTGAACAAGGTAACCATTAAGAATAGGTTTCCATTGCCTCTAATTTCAGTGTTACTGGATCAGGTGCGGGTGGCAAAAATGTACACTAAATTGTATTTAAGAGGAGCATACCACTTGATAAGAGTAGAAGAGGGGGATGAGTGGAAAACGGCATTTCGGAAAAAATTTGGATTGTTCGAATACTTGGTTATGCCGTTTGGATTATGCAATGCTCCTGAGGCATTTCAATTCTTTATGCAAGAAGTGTTGAGGGACTTTATTGATGTATTTGTTATAGTGTACATTGATGATATTTTGATTTATTCAGTTTCAGGGGAACTGCATGTTCAACATGTGAGGGCAGTGCTTCAGAGGCTGCAGGAGTATCAGCTTTGTGTAAAACTGGAGAAATGTGCTTTTCACACTAGGCAAGTGGAATTTCTGGGGTTCATACTAACTCCAGAGGGTGTAGTGATGGATGCCAAGAAGGTACAGGCTGTGACAGATTGGCTATCACCACAATGCATCAAGAACATACAATCATTTTTAGAATTTGCAAATTTCTATCAGCGTTTTATTAGTCATTTCTCAGCACTAGTAACACCGATTACTCGACTTCTCAAGAAAGCAACACCATTCATTTGGGGTCCTGAAGCAGAAAGGGCTTTTCAGGAATTAAAGATTGCTTTTACTACTGCATCTGTGTTGAAACATCCAGAAACAAATGAAGCTTTTCAAGTGGAGACAGATTCTAGTAATCTGGCGATAGGGGCGATTTTGTCACAGACGGATAAGGAGGGGGTATGGCACCGAGTGGCCTTCTATTCTAGAAAATTATCAGGGTGTGAACAGAATAATTCTATCACGGACAAGGAATTGCTGGCTATCCGATCAGCCTTTTTAGAATGAAGGCATTACCTATTGGGGGCTAAGCATCAGGTGGTGATGGTAACGGATCACAAGAACTTGCAATACTTTAAGACTGCTCATAAACTTAGTCCCAGGCAATTACGCTGGTCTCAATACTTGAATGAATTCAATTTTGTGGTAACATTCAGATCAGGAAAGAATAATGGCATGGCAGACGCATTGTCTAGGCAGCAAAATTTGGAGAGTGTGGTGAGTGAAGTAAGAGCAATTATTCCTCCAGAAAAAGTCATTGGAGCTATTACAAAAAATATAATTTATGAAGTCAGGAAGGCTCTTCCCCCCCGGCAAATCTATAAGTGGCAGGCCAGTAATCCGGCAAGGAAGGTGAGGCAGGGGTTGCCGTACCATCAAGATCGATTGTTTTTACCTACTAAGGAAATACAGGGAAAAGCCCTATATTGGTGCCATAATTCTCCATTAGCGGGACACGCTGGTCAAAGGAAAATGCAAACCATGTTGGAAAAATACTTTTGGTGGCCTACTTTGAGGCAGGATGTGGGCAAATATTTATTACAATGTGAAAATTGCATGAGGAATAAAGCAGATCATGTAAAAAATAGAGGGTTATTACAACCATTACCCACACCTGAGAAAGTATGGACACACATATCAATGGATTTTATTACACACCTTCCACCTGATAAGCAGTTTGACACCATTTGGGTGGTGGTGGATTTTCTGTCCAAGCAAGCTCATTTCATTCCTTGTGAAGGAATACCTGGAGCAGGCAAGTTAGCAGAGTTGTTCCTTCAACATGTGGTTAGATTATATGGGTTGCCCAAGAGGATTGTCTCGGACAGAGGACCACAGTTTACATCAAAGTTTTGGCGAGCTTTCTGTCGCATGTTGGGAATCAACTGTGCCTTATCTACCAGTTACCACCCTCAAACCGATGGGCAGACAGAACGAGTAAATCAAACACTCGAACAATACTTGCGGGCCTATTTAGGGGATGGCCAAGAGTCTTGGGTGCAGGCATTATGGTTGGCAGAGTTTACTTATAACAACACGCTGCACACTTCCTTGGGTATGTCCCCCAATTAATGTTTGTTTGGATATGAGCAAAACATGATACCAGAACATTTACCTGAAGTAGAGAATGTACCAGTTTTACAAGGACGTAAACAGTTGCTTCTTAAGATCAGACAGAAAGCGCGCACGCATTTGGAACAGGCTAAGGAAACCTATAGAAGACACGCTGACAAACACAGACAGGAGAGTCCTCGCTATAAGGCAGGAGACAGAGTTGGGTTATCAACCAAGAATCTATCTATAGTAGGATCTCGTAAATTTATGCTTAGATTTATTAGACCTTATAAAATCGGTACATGTGTGTCATCTACAGCTATGAAATTGCGTTTGCCAAAGACTCTTCCTATACACCCGGTGTTCCATGTGTCTCTGCTTAAACCTGCAGCTCCTGGAACGACGACGAACAAACCTCCAGCCATAGAGAGAGAAGGACAAACGGAATATGACGTAAAGCGCATTGTGGATTCCAGAAGAAGATCTCAACAATTATGGTATTTGGTGCAATGGGAAGGTTATGGGCCTGAGAATTGTTCTTGGGAACCAGCACGAGATGTCCATGCTCCCAGGTTGGTTAAACAATTTCATGTACGACATCCGGCTAAACCAGGTCCTGGGAGGAGCCCTGGAAGGGGAGGTAATGTCAGGACTCAGGGCTGGCAAAGACGAGGAGTGTTTAGATATGCCTCTTAAACTGGGAAGGTCTAGAAACTACAATTCCCAGCATTCTCTGGGTCTGCGTGTAGTTCAACACGCGCGCGCTTGGCCAGCTATCTGGGATTAAGGACAGCATATTAACTGGTAACGGCAGCGTGCAGGTGTGGCTTATTCTGTTTCAGCATGGAGGCAGGCAGGCCGCGTGCGGAGAGGAGCGATGGAGATCAGGACTGTATGAACTACAGACGGCCGCATTTCGGAAGCAGCAGGAGATTGCAGATAAGGATCACAGCTTTACGGTCATTTTCTGGGAAGTCCCGTGGGGCTCCCCAGACCAAAGATAAGTACGGGGAAATGCACGGTGATTGCTTACATTGTTGGGAGTGATTTACAGCGGGTTGCAGTTCGTCTGGGAAGTCCTGAGGGGCTCCCAGACATAAGATAAGTAGCGGCAAACGTTTTTGGAATGTTGTGCTAAGAAAACACAGTGTATGCGCTCATGTACTGCTGAGTTGGGAAATCCAGGGTGTTCACTCATTTACGGTTGTGCTGGGCAAACCCAGTGTGTATCAAGCAATAGTGAATCTGCATCTTTAATGGGTGTCTATGAGTAATGAACTATTTACTGACAAAAGACTCAATATGGTACATGGACATTACGTTTACCAAGTTCACCATTTGGTTTTCTCATGGTGAAATCTTCACTGGTGCAGTAAACTAGTGTAGGAGGGAAATCATTTATGTTATATGTTGCTTTGCTGCCCAAAGGGCCATGTGTCTTGTCTATCATGATGGGAAGTTTTCCTTATGTTTGTTTTCATCATGTTGCTTGCTCATGTGTTTTCTTGTGAACCAACAGGGGTTAGTACACGTATTAAAGTGTACTAGGTAGGAAGTCAGGTTGTATACGCGGACAGTGTTACATGCTGGACAGCGTAGGGTTCTTTCCTGGTGTTTCCCCTGCCCCATCCAAAGTAGGAGTTCCTTACCCTTTTTCCGGTGTTCCTAAATTCCCCATCCTATTCGCAACCTCTCCCTAACCCCTGTTCCCCCATTGGCTGCCACGTGGCGACCTGTTTTATATATCAGGCGTCTGTGCCAACCACGGTGGGAGGGTCGAGTTCATTTGGCTTCCGTGGTTCGGAGGAGAGTGTCGATCTCTCTTCCTTTCCTTTAAAGTGTGATTGTGACAAGTTGCTTCCTAGAACAGATCTCCTGCCTGCCTCACGTGCAGGCTCCGCCCAGTTTCCTCTTGCCAACGGGGTCTGCAATGTTCACGAAGAGGGAAGGGTAGCAGACTTCACCCGTGGTCTCTCATTGTGGTGCGCTGGTGTTTGTGGTCATTTCTTGTGCCTAGACCACCTCCAATAATGAAGCCAGGCTTACTGTCTTCTCTCCCGGATCAGAGCTGAGGACCACACATCTCTACTCACCGACAGCCATCTTGGAATCCCCCACTCTTTGTATTGAGACGTAAGGATTGGCAATAGGTTTATTAGTATAGGCCCTTTTATTTTGACAAGACATCACTAGGACTGCGTTATTATTTGATGGTCATAGCTTGCTCCATCTTTAGATTTAGGATTAAATAGGTGTTTTTCAAACGTAGTTGAAGTTCAATAAACAACCTTGAACTGATCACTTGTGTCTGGCTTACTTTTTGATACCTTACATATGGTGTCAGGTGTGGGATGCAACTCAATTGAGACAAATTAGGGAACCCTAAAATTCCAGCAGCTTACTCATAGAGCCTCAGATCGCTCAATCACCACAAAAGAATCCATAGGCTTTGATATCTGTAGCAGCAGAGAAGCTACTATCCCTACAGGTTAAAGAGAAATGATTCCCACAGACTTAGTCTGGATACGCCCTCCTGGGTGTTATATAAGATTGGCTCCAAAATCTGGCCTGGCCTGGAAGTTCGGTCTGGATGTCATAGCGTGCGTCACAGATGCCGACTTACGGGGAGACAAAGATTCTCCTACAGAACCATGGCAACATTCCAATTGAAGTACATCGTAAGGCCAAAATTGCACAGGCAATTCTTGAAAGGGCTCTGTTTTCACCACTTTATAGAGATTGAACCAGAAGAAACTGAGTGGGGTACCTTAGGCTTTGAGGAAGCTGATGAACCATCTATCACGGAGGCAAAAAGGGAAGAAGAACCTTCCATCTTTCCCTACCTAGCCTTCGCCCAGCAAAATGATCCAGCACTCGCAGAGGCTTTCTTCCAGGTAATGAGCTATGCTTACTCACTTAAATCTGCTATGCCAAATGGCTGACTCGAAGCGAAGTCGCAGCAAAATATGTATATTGCAATCGAGTCTTCGAAATCGCAAAACTACTCTCTTGCAATCACTGGATATACGTGATTTTTGTCTGCTTAAATCTGCTCACGTAATCAAAGAGCATTTAGCAAGCGGCAATGACAAAACGTTGAGTGTTGATATTCCTGATGCCATTTTGATTGATATTGCAGATTCGGTAATAGTACACATTGATATGGCCCAATCCTGTTAGCAGGGAATCTGCCATTGAACCTGCCACATACGCAGTGTTACCATAGGTGAGGAGGCTGGCGAAGTGTTTGTAACAAATGCAATGATTTTCAGATGAGAGTATGACTTTGCTCACTTTGCCCATATCTCTTCACACATCTAATAATGTAACGATGCAACATACACAATAAGCAAAGCTTCTAAACCAAATGCTAGAGGCGGCTACAAAACTTTACTAATTAACTTTTAATGACTAGAATCATGTTGCTAACTGTATGGAAACTAGTGCAATATTAGACAACAGTAGGATGCAGCTGACGCGTAGTCCAATAGTTTCAGCTGATAAGACTGCTTCAAGTCACCCAATTAATAAAGATTGTCCAGACGGCTGAACAAATGAACCCCAATTGGATGCATCCACTATAAATCAGATAAGTGAGGCACAGGATACAGAGGGCAGACCTAAAATGAATGTGACTCATCTGCTCTAGCACAATCCCCAATTATGTTTTTGAATTCTTCGTCTGCCTCTTCGCCCTTGTCCTTTTCCTTTGTGAACCCAACACGCCGTCTTTTCCCAGACAGACACAACCTCCTTTGATTGCGGTCTCCTTAGGAACTATGAATATGGCACTGGTCTCCTTAGGAACTATGAATATGGCACTACGGTCATTAACAAAACTCTTCGAAACGCTAGACGCAAAGATAAACCAAAACACAGACCTGCGGTTAGAACTTATGGCGCGCAATGAGCATGCTAGAGCTAATAATGCAAAAGTAAGGAAAACAAAAGGGTTAGTAAATAGCACCACGAACAAAGCAACTAAAGACAACTTGAACTTGATACTTGTGCTCAGCTGCTCAATTCTAAACCTAAGAGAGCGCTCCCAAAGTGCTTACCCATAGCAATGTAACACTGCCTTAAGCAGTCGCACTGTGCATTAGATAGCTCTGTCATTCAAGCTGATACAACACTATTGCTTACAGAATTAGTTGACTCCTTGGACCCTAACAATGATGGAAAAGTTTGCCATAATACACCAGGCACCAAAATGCAAGTAATAAAACCCAAAGAGAAACAGTCTATCGAATGCATTGAACCTGCTATTAAAAGGGGGAGGATTGTTGATCATCTTCACAAATAACCTTAGGCCGAGATAACACCAATATCTCCGGTACTATCTTAAGTAGCTTTACTAAAGCTTAGGCTGCATCATCTACTATAATAAATTGAAAAATCTAAAATTACCTTCAAAATCGAGCAAGAGCAACTGTCAAAAATGTATTCAATCATTGACGCTACAAGTCACCCAAACCCAGTCATCCAGCTCTCAAATTAAGAAAAAATACACTGAAATGGCAAAAGCAAAGAAAGCCCTTAATAAGGGCAAGTCAAAAATGCAAGCAGAAATATTGACTGACACTGCTAAAACATACGAGCCATTAGATTAGAATACAGGAAGCAGCAAATCTTGAAATGGAGAGCCCCTCGATCGTGCCCACTTGTCAGACCCAGATGATTGCAAACAATCAAACAAGTACAAACATAAATCATCAAAATCAAAGGGTTTTAACTAACTAAATGAAAGCAGGTATAGACTTTGATTTGAAACCTCCTATGAAACATGGAGTCACTCATTCCCCGTTCTTGGCACTAGAATAACGTCGAACAAAAGTGAATCACTCATTTATTCATGATGATATATTACAAAATGAGGAGCTACAAGCTCCAACTCAACACACTAAACATCATGAACATACATCAAATTACATTAGTGGAAGACTCTACAACTCACCGTCTCTCTCACCTAATGTCTCTAAGGGTATTAGCCCGAAACAAGTTAACTCCTTAATCTCTTATAAAATCTTTCACTCTGTACTCTTGCAGTGTAGAGGAGGATGTTTCCAAGCCTATACTCTTAATAGAAGTAGTCTTCTTTCTATTTTCAGTGACATACAATCCTTAGAGGATCTAAGCTCCTGAGACATATCAGTAGTTGAATTCACTCATCACGATTTAACACTAGTGAGATTATGGATTAAGTCAGGCCTAGTCTTGAATACCTTATGGAAAGCTACAGCAGATACATGGGGTTCATATTACAACAAGATGAGTTATGTAATGAGCCTTTGGCAAGTGATCAAAACATGATGAGAGCACAATCAACTATAGTGCTGGCGACAAATGAAATATTGAGGATGACTTGCACTCGGGGGGCCTTTGAGCAGGTGTGAGAGGTTTCCTTAGTAGTAGCAAATGAATATTATTTACGAGTGTGGGAAGGCCATCATTTATCGAACAAGGGAGTGAAACTCACATAACAATCCATTGCTTATAACCCAACACTTTATAAACTAGCCTGCTGGAATACGAGGGGATTCAAGCATTTGCTTCAACTGAAACACAATCCCCTAAATGAGTATGATACCATCTTGCTTCAAGAGACCTGGTTTGTCTCGCCGCCGATCGGACATGGATATACTCTATCCTTATTACCTGACAAAACCTCAAAGTGAGGTCGTCCATCGGCTGGTTTACTAGTAGCTGTCAGAACTAGGTTGGATTTCATATTGGAACCTTGGCCCATGCCTAAGATCTATACTCTGTTAGTAAAGATCAAAGCTCCAGCAGGCAATCTTGCAATTTTAAATGTATACTGGAATCATGATGGTATTTCTGAATACGCCTTCCTCCAACAGTTGGAACATACATTTGAACTTATTGCAATGGATCCATCTATCACATTTACAATATTTGCAGGCAATTTAAACATCTATTGCTCAATGACCTACACTCCAAAAGTTGACGAAATTAGTCAAAAATGGCTATCTGTGATGCAAGATAGATCTGATGTAGCATTTATAGCACGCCTATACACAAGTGTTTCAAGGCGTGACAAGTCAAGGGAGAGGGAACAGAAGGAAGACAGACAACGATCCTATTAGGCCAGGTGTCATTCAGATCGCGCAAGTGCATGGGAAGGGGTAAGTGGGAAAGTGCGGGTGGGGGAAAGAGGGAGTGGACAGTGCAGTACATGGGATAATAGATCCCTAATAAAGATCCCTTATGTTAAATGGTGCACTAAGGGTTGAGATTCTGCCAAAACCGACGTGGAAGAGGTCGAAACAAAACACCATCATAGATTATGTATTTGTGCAATCCAACATGTTTGATATTATTGAAGATTTCCAAATGATATCTTAAGTGAACAGTGATCATGAACTGCTGGAAATGAAATGGCCCTGGAAAATTCTACCACATCGACCAAACTAATACAGAAGGTTGAAATAGATTTTGCTGGTCCCCAGATCAACTATACGGTTTTAAGCAATCCTTGCAAGCTAACTCGCGTAAGTTCAGTAGTGAGATGATGCTGATGGAGGGTCATTATGTTGTTGCCATGTCATTATTTAAAATGCAGTTGTCATCTAATCGAAGACCAATATATAGACACAAACATATCGGGTTGTAGTTGCCAAAAAAACAAAAGTGCACAAGCTTATTAGGCAAGCAGCTCTATTACCAGTTTTAGTTAAGCAAGAAGTCATAAGAGTATGCAAATTGAGGTACAATAATTGGCTCAAAGCACATAGAGCCCTCATGTGTCAAGAAGAATCAGAGCTCATGCCATCAACAATAACCTCGAAGTAGAACACTGCCGAAATCTGGAAGCTTATAAATGCTGCATCCCATAATACACAGCATGCTTACCAGATCAATACAGTTTCTAAAGACATCTGGCTCCAACATTTTCGAAATATGAATGCAAGCAAGTCAGCTTTTAAGTGCATTGACTCTGAATATAAGAGTGTTGTCCATGACATGTGCTTTGGCATCAATTCTTCTTATTATATTCTCCAGAGTGCTCAGAGAAAGACAAATACCTCCAGCATGGAGAAAGTCCATATTAGTACCCATCTTCAAAAAGGGCAATCGTGAACAACCGAAGAACTATTGTCCGATTGCCCTACTGGATATTCCAGGTAAAATATTTGCAAGACTTGTACTAACGGACTTTTCCCTGCGGGTGAAAGAGGTGAATGTCTTTGATAACCATCAGAGAGGTTTTGTACCAAGGTTGGGGACTGCGATAAACCTGCAAAACAATTAGGCTAATCAATAGTTATGGTTTACAAACAAAACAACCGATATACAAGGCGTTTATTGACTTCAAAGCTGTCTTTGACTCCATAACAAGAGAACTCCTTTTTGAGAAACTTAAAAAGGCGAATTGTCCTGCTTATATCTGTTCTTGTCTAGCCCAATTCCATACTAACACCACGATACAAGTTCACCTGTTTGTAGACGAAAAGCTTTCTGAGCCCACTGCCGCACAAAGTGGTTTAAAACAAGGATGCATTTTTGCTTTATCATAGTTTAATTTTTGTATTTGTGATATAGGTGTCATGCCTGCCACCCCAGGATCCGTTACTTACCCTCAAACGCTCCTATTTCCCGGCATCCTCAGTCTTCAGAACGGCCAGGCCGTTCTATACTCAATGGAAATTGGCCAGGAGACGCTACTGAGAGAGCTTGCGTCACATGACCAACGTACGCATCATCGCGTTGGTCAGGTGCTCGTCAGCTGACATTATTTAACGAGGCTGATGCCTTACAGCTGCGCTTCTGATAGTTTTTGGTATCTGCGTTCCGGAGCTTGCTTCTTCTGTTCTTCACAGACGCTCTTCTTTTCATCTCAAGAAGCGGTTGCCTTTCCCCGCGTTCCTAGGGCTACTCCTTTCTTCCGCGTTCTTACGCAGCTTTCTACTAACTTTATCTAGTTCCAATATAGAGCCCCGTCGCGTTCCTACGCGACGCTCTTCAACCTGTTGCTTCGTCCCAAGACGGTGCACTGCCACGTTCCTACGTGACATAGCAATTTCCACAGACTGCATTCAACACCCGGCAGAGTTCCACTCCATATCCATCCAATTCGGCAATACTATTAACCTCATTACTCTTTGTCATTCTCTGTAGACATTTATTTCCATTCCGGATATACTTCCTCTGCTAAATCCCATCCAACTTGCAGGCGAGTTTAGTCTGACAGTCTCTGAACTCACTCCTGATCAAGACTCAACTGGACCTTCAACTACTGTAAAGGGTTTGTCTTCCTGGATCAAGATTTTCTTTTCCTCCTACTACAAAGTGCACAGAACTTTGGACGCTTACCTGTGTGCACCAACCGGACTCTAGTGCGGCCCTCGTTCTGCCCGGGTTAGATTCCTCACTTCCCTTTCCTTGCCGTTGTTTCTCCTTGGATTCATCAGACATTGTTGGGACTTACCTGTGGCTGTACATCAGGTTAGTGTATTTAACATAGGTTCTTACTGCCCTTTTATAACAATAGCCTTCTAATTCTCTATTCTCTATCGGCAGCCTGGTGAATCTTGGTCCACTCCTGCCCTTCTCATTAATAGCTCTCTTTGACTGTGTGTTTTACTAGTCAGAGAGTGACATTAGTTAGAAGGTTTCTCTTGAGACACTACGTTCTACCTCTGACAACAGTAGAAGACATCGAGTGTATCCTTTGCAACTACCAGTCTGTATCCTTTAAGTGAACCTTAGACATTCCTTCTGTATCTGTTGTGTTTCATTATCAAACCTGGTTATAACAATAGGACATCTTTTAAAATCAGTATTTTCTGATCCGCTTTAGATCGGCGCGCACTCTCTACCATGGCTCCTTTATGCAGACGACTTGGTCCTTCTTTCCAAAACACCTAGAGGACTACAAAATGTATTACATCATAAGGAGTCTACATGGACCAGAATAAACCGACCATAAATATATCGAAAAATAAAATTTTGATTTCTGATACCACGCAGAGAATTAAAAGAAAAAAAATAATTTGGCATATACAAGGCTCAACAACTGAGAAAGTAAATGAGTATCGATACTTTGACCTTAATACCAATAATCATCCTTCGGACTTACCGTACAAGCTTGAATTAGAGATGAAAATCCAAACAACAGCTGCCCATGCCATAATAATCCTCAGACAATATGGAAAATGTTAATTGGAACTAATCATAAGTTTCCATAAGCAGAAGGCAGTTCCAAATGGTGCTGAACCCAGAGCATACCAAGAGCCAACATTTTGGATAAAACTCGAAGGTCAATTCTGGAAGAAAATACTGCCCCTCCCAAAAAATCAACCTATGTGTATAGTTCGACATGAACTTGGTTTACTCTCCTTGAGTGCCATATGCACATGGAAAATGATGAACCTATATGAGAAATGTGTCACAATTGAAGAAGTAGAAGGGTCTCTTCCATCAGTCCTAGCATTTCACTGAAAATTTGACATAGTGAAAAAATGTGACCCATGGAAAAAGCATATTACAAGTGCAATGATGGAGGCACGAATATTATTAGATCTAATATTAACGGTCCTGCACAAGCAATAAACAAATTGTGGCAATATGTCTCGATAATAACACGTCAACAGTGCTTACGGTACTCACACTTCAACATTCAAAATTTCCCAGTCAAATCTGTAAATAATCCAGAACGAAAACTGATAAAGTTTCCCGGACTCCAAATTCAGAATGATGTTCTTACGCTTCAGACTTAATCTGTGGCCACCACGTAGTGTAATTGGCAGAAGATTAAGAGAAACTGCATCGCATAGAAATTGAAGATTCTGTAAGAATCAGGTAGAACTCGAGACTCTTAAGCATCTTCTTGTATTTTGTCCGGAGCTCCATCATAAAAGAATATTTTATCTGGAGCATTTATATCGTGATGTCAGGATCCGTCCCTGGAAGCTATGGCACGATTGGAAGGCAATACCACGAAGAACCTGGCAGTAACGGTCTAGCCCTCATCCAATATGGTGGCCACCGTTACTTAAGCTAGCCCCGCCCACACCCCTGCGCGTTGTATCTGTGTATTTCTCTGATACGCTTGCTCGGCTACTCCTCCGAGTAGCCTTCCTCCCTGTCTTCTGCAGTTCTCAGCCCGCGTTTCTTTCTACTTGCTTTTGTCTACAGATCTTGCTTTGCTTTCCCCTTTCTACGGCGTTCTGCCGCTCGTCGATCTCTACCTGTTTCTCTACCTTCGGCGTCTCACCGTTCCGGCTCGCGGTCTCTTCCGCCATTCTCCCGTCTCCTCGCGTTCTCCTCTATACGCTTTAGGGTTCAGCCTATACTTTGGGTTAGGGACTATACCTGGCTTCTACTCTCTCTCCTTCTTTTCTACTTCCGTCTCTCTTTGGCATTGTTACGGATCCTTCTAAATCACGTTACGGTAGTCTACAGCTACTCCCAGTGCACCGGACACGATCATCGAGCACTATACTTGGGACTTAGCCTGTGTGGCTTCCATATCAATTCCTGAGAAGAGAAAGCCACCACAGAACATTACTGGCTTGCATCTTGCAACACTACTCAACTTGAGTATCCTTCCTAGAGCAGCCTGCAGGCTTTTTTGGTGCCATCCATCGGCTTTTTCCCTGCTTTTGGGGCTTGGCTCCTCGGGGCCCCCCTCAAGACAGGTCCCACTTCCTGTCGAGGTGGCCTCCGAGGGAGCCAGGCCTTACTTACATGACAGGAAGTCCAAGGAGAATCCGCCTAAGGAACATCCCAAGGTACTACGGAAGCAGCCCTCCAGCATCCAAGAAAGCCAAGAAGAATCTTCAGGTGAGGAGCAGGGGGTAGAAGGTGACCAACGTGACACGTGACTTCCCCTTAGCCACTCATAACATACTATGGGACAGCATCTTTAGTGGAGAACGAAATGCTGTTAACTTTGCAAACATTACCTTTTTGACCTCGCTCAAACTCGGACAAGACATCTGAGAAGTCAGTATATAAGGTTGTCATAACAATGCACTAGCACTTTCTTTTATCAGATATATGCGATACTTGAGTTAAATTGTGTTCGACTATATGAGGGAAATTTATTAATGGATAAGGACTATGTGAGCAATCGAAATTTTAAATAAGATGTGATTAATTGCTAAGATCCGTGAATGTAGTATGAGATCATGAATAAGGACTACAGAAGTATAAAGATAACAAACAAATGCGTAACTATATAGGCTATGAATTCTTTGTTGCTTATATACATGATGTAATTATATATTTTACATTTTAAATACAGACAATGTTTTGTACAAATATTTTATGATGATGTGACATCTATATAATTATGTCACACTACCTTGTTTTAAATATTGTATACATTTTATTTATTGAAAAGTTGTAAAACAACTATAACAATAAAAAACAAATAAAAAACCCATCTATTGCCATATTTCTCCAGGGTTGGTTTTCCCAAGGAAATTCTAACAGATCAAGGATCCAATTTTATGAGCAAACTCATGGGTGAAGTCAATTAATTGCTCCATATTGCCACCTTAAGAACCTCGGTTTACCACCCCCTAACTGATGCATTGGTAGAAAGATTAAAAAAAACACTAAAGTTGATTCTAAGAAAGTTGGTAGACAAGGACGGAAACGATTGGGATCACATGACTCCTTGGGCCCTATTTGCAGTAAGAAAGACCCTGCAGGAGTCCATTGGAATCTCTCCTTTCAAACTACTTTATGGTAGAGAACCAAGAGATGTCCTAGAAATGTTCCGGGAGACCTGGGAAGAATGAGAAGAGGCAGCTATTCCTCTCTCACAAACAACTACTATATTGCGAGAGCATATTAAACTTTTTTGAAATCTAGACTAAACCCACATGGAAAAGGCCCAAGCACAACAAAAGTCCACCAACGACAAAAAGGTAAACTTAAGATCTTTTTCAATAGGAAAAAAGGTATTAGATCTCTTACATACCTCTGAAAATAAACTTGTCTCAAAGTGACATGGGCCATATGAAATATGAGAGCGAACAGTGACCTGTACCTATAAAATAGCCCAACCCTACAGAAAACAAAAGACCCACCTCTATCATGTAAATCTCTTAAAAGAATGGAAGGAAAATCCATCCGCAGTCACTGACATGATACTGGGCCTCATTACACGGTAGGAGGTAACCATGGCGCTATTAGCGCCATGGCTACCCCCTACCGCCTTCTGGGTCCCGGTAGCCAGTATAGGGATTTACCGGGTCATTCCGACCCTGGAGGACCCGGTAAGTCCCCATGCCAATTACCATTCCCCATTCCCATTCGAGCCCCCATAGGGCTCAATGGGAATGTGGAAGGAGCTAATAACGGTACCGCTATTAGCGGTACCGTTATTAGCTCTGAAGTCCCTCAGCGGGTCCCGTACTTAACGTGTGGTCTGACCACACGTTAAGGACGGGACTGTCAGGCTTGATGTCTAATTAATTCATTGTTATCGGAAGCTGCTGAGCCCACATAATCCCCCATGAATGCTTCCTTCTCAACTGATATTACCAACAGTTAAGTTGACAGCACCCTTAAGGGAAAAGGGGAAAATGGGATAAAATAATAGAAAACACCAGGTCTGCGCCTGCTTGATATGTGGTTTGCCGTTTTACCTAAGAGGGAAAAGTTGGATAACATTTAATAATCACCAACCTTCAATTCAGGTGATCTCCCATAAACTTTGTTAAAGAAATTAAAATAAACACCATACCTGGTCCTTCTCTACTAGAGCCTAGAGAAGTATTTACATGCAGAACTCCTTAGATGATGATGGCTGCAGGAACTGCCAGAAACAGATTAAGTTCCTTGGTTGCAGTCTATAAACTTTGCCATCAACAATTTGAGTTCCTTTTTTAAAATTTGTTTTCACTATGTCTTCTTCACCATTGCTTTTTGTAAAGTTAACTGTAAAGTTTCATAACAATTAATCCATGTTAAGTTATCCAAACTTTTCCATTGGATTCAGAATTGCATGTGTGTGAAGCAAAAAATGTCTCTTTTCACTTTAACGGTATGTAAACTTGTGTTGCGCCCGCACTAAGATAAATAGTGTCTTAATTAATACAAACAAAAGCAAGCCGCCCATGCGCGAAGGAAAGTAGTGTCTCAATTAAAATATTCTCAAAATGCTCATGCGCGAAGGAGAACATGTTAGTTCCTCACTCTGGAAGATTACACACACGCGAATGATTACGAGAGTCACACACGCGGTTGAAGACGTGAGCCGCTCACGCGGATGATGACACGAGCTGCACACACGGATGATGACGCGAGCTGCTAACGCGAATGGAGACCCGAACCGCACACACGGATGATGACGCGAGCTGCACACGCGGATGATGACGCGAGCCACTCACGCGGATAAAGTAACTGCGCATGCATGAAGGGCCGGTAATACGACCGCGCGCTGAGTTTAATCTTTCAACTAAAACACTGTCATTTGCGCAGACAGTGCGAAATGTTCTGCTCACCGCACCTCTAATATGAAGACTAAGTTGTCTTCAAAATATTTAACTTCAAAAACGAAATGCCTGCAGTATACAGATTTATCAAGTATTCACACATTCACTGGTTGCATAAAAACAGAAGGCTTCACAGTTCAAACGCTACTGTAGATATACATGCTTTCCTGGTTTGAAGCGCAGAACTTAAAGTAACTCTAAAATAACTGGCAGATCAAATAATGTTACTGTCTTTAAATTAGAAAAGATTAACTAGCCTATTTTTTCAAATAAGGAGGAATGAATAAAAGGAAACTTTACCTAACTAAAGTTAATAAATATGTCTCAAGTCACTTAGCTTGCTTCTTTCTTTTGTAGATAGAAGATTACTTCTCTGGAATGACTTCCTGGTTCCTCTGACTCTCTCCTGATTCTCGGTTCCTCCTTCAAAGACTAGAGGCCTTACCAAAGTTTTCAAAATTACCAGAGCCTCTCATATATGACCTTCCTGCTGGACTGCTGACAATGAAAGGCAGTTTAGAATGTTCTGACAATGACTTTCTATTACTCCTGACCAATCACAGATCTTATTTGGAATCTCCATTTTGGATTGGGAAGCTCTCCACACTCTGAACTTCAAGGTTAAGGCCCAAACCATGAATCATGTTCATCACAGACTCACTCACCTAATTAAACCACAACTCCATGAAACCTGACAGTAGCCCCATGAAACCTGACAGGGGCCCGCTGAGGGACCTCGTAGTAGGGCGGTAAGGAATTACCGGCACCGGTGCCCTTACCGGTGCCAGTAATCCCTTACCACCTACCGTGTAATGAGGCCCACTGTCTTGTTTGTTACCAGAGGAAATAGATAATTTGAATTAATTCTCCAAGAGCTATCTAGTCAATAACAAGAAGACTTAAAAGATTTAGTCACAACATTCCCTGATGTATTCTGTGAGAAACCAGGGAGAGTACAAGACACTTATCATTATATCAGAACTCCAAAGGGTAAAGTGGTCCATTTGAAAGCATATTGAATCCCAGTAGACAGATCGTGGTTGAGGAAGTGAATAAAATGCTAA